>NC_137696.1:54864465-56143332 GCF_964034855.1 Anser brachyrhynchus | reverse complement strand
ACTGTTGACACACAATTTTTCTCAGAGACGCATTGTGAACTGACTCAGCAGTTGCAACCACAAAACAATAAAACATTCTAGTGTAACCTACCCTACTTACAGCATCATGTTTCATATCTCCCCATAGAAATCTCACTTAAATCTAAGATGCTTGTGGGTTTTCTTCCTTCACGACATGGGAGAAACATCCTTTTCCCCTAGTCCCAACTTCAGATCAGTTTAAAATCTGCAACAGAAACCACAGACCTCACTTTAATGAGGAAATTAGTCCAATTCCTATTTAGACATAGTGCACTGGCTATGTTCCCATCTTGTTAACCACTCTATTCATCTATATCCATCAGTCTCAATGGATGAAACCAATACTGACACTAATAACTTTGCTTCCAGTGTCTGAATGCTGCTGAATGGAAGGAGACTAAATGCAGCTGAATTTCTCTACAGAATGTGTTTTTTTTTGTCTTCCTCCCCTGAAAATATTTTACAGTGTTTCAAACAGAAAGATTCTGATGCTGCTGCACTGATGTTATTTAACATTAGGTATTATTATCATCGTTCTCAGAAATTTTCTGATACCCATTGGTGTACAACTTGACATTGTACAGGCTTATTGAAATTGCCAAAAGAGGCTGCTCTGCCCTGCAAGCTACTGTGTTCTGAAACTTCATCTAAAAGCCTTGCCTACATGGCTTCTTACACACTTTGTAAAAAGACTAGCTGCCACATTAATATATTATGAAGAACTGAAGGATTGATCAAGTTCCCACCTTGCCGTACCCTCAGTCATACCATGAACAGTTCTTTATTTGTTTTCACACTGGCAGTATCAAATCTAAATACTTCCTGTTCCAAAATAGTCATCATATCCTATACACAACATGTCTATTATATATGTAATAGCGTATCCTACAAACATTTGCATGCTTCCTATAAATATAAAGCAAACCCCTACCCTTGGTTATCTTCCATATATCGTGCGACTGTTACAACCTTACAAGCTCAAGTGCTACCAACATTATTAAAACAGTTACTGTTTTTCAGTTACTGATCAACCACTAACAAAGTCTATCTGCATTCCTGAACCATCAAAGTGAGGTCTTATTAAACAAGGAACGTAACATTGGGGGAAAAAATTATGCTTGCTAATAAAAAAATGGGCATTAGACTGTCTTACACAGAAGCATTTCAGCATTATTTGCCTCCCTCTGCAAATTATAAGATTTTCTCTTTGCCAAAACCAGAAGTACACAGCTTAATACTATAACATAGGACCTGTTGTGAGGTAACACACACACACACAAATTGTAACCAGGTCATAAATGTTAAAATGCAAAAGGAAGGAAATGCCCGTTATTCATCTTCCAGGCAGTATTCAGACATTCATGAAATTGAAAGTTAATGTACCAGGGACTTTCATTATCTGACCCATTCTATCCTATCCATTAGAATCCCATACTACAGGAGACAGAGGACCAATATGTCACTAATACAAGACGGAAAAGGTCACAAAAACTAAGCATCAATAAGACATTACTTCTCTATTAAATTTCACAACACTCAGCAGAAAACATGCTTGCTGAAACCAGAATATTTTATTATGTAATTCAGCCAAACTGAGAGAAATATATGTTTACCACAGCAAGGGCATAATGATTAGTTGTCGAGTGAAAATAATGACTTTTTTCTCTATTTCCTTATTAAAGACATGTTGTTTGTTTAAAAACAAACAAACAAGCACACAAACAAAAACACTGCTTTTTTTTTTCTTTTTAAGGATATTTATTACCACAGAAATATGTTGTTCCTCTGACTATAGCAAACATTCCCTTTCACACAACTGAAAATATAATATTATACAATATTTACTGTTATGTTGAGAAGTCAAGCAAATTTGCTTTCCATTTCCTCTAGTGGAATATTTCATTTATTTAGAATAGCTTTCAGTAAGAACAATATCACTTCTTCCGCAGTATCATTTTAATGTAAGAAAATGATGTACTGACTCCCCTGAGCTTTCACTGTCCTGTTTCTCCCCCACTACTGTTGCTCAAGCTCCTCCATACACATTGCTTAAACTGCACAGCTGAGAAAAATGCACAGCAGAAACTGATGTGCGATTAAATTATTATGAACCGACTTATAAAAATAAATATATAAAAATGCTGTTCCAGAAAATATGCGAACATTCAGAATATTTAAATGCTGCAACTAGCTTTTTGTGAGGCAAAGCTTGCTGTCAAAGATCTCGGGACTCACCCAGACGACAACATTTTTCTTCATGCTGCCCTATCTAGTAATGGCCAAAGAGGAGTACGACCAACAACAGTAGACCTCTCATCCTCATAGAGGATGACAACCTTGTCCACAGTGAGGTGGTTAGGTGCTGGTGGATGTTGAGCCACAAGGTTTCCTTCACTACTTCATGAATTTTGGGGAATGCCACAGGAACAAGTGGTTGCAGCCGGCCAAGCTCTCTCTTGATGCATTGGTTTGGAGGTGCTATGATTTTACAGTAGCACCAATAAACACCTGGAGACTGGGATAAAATTTACCATTTACAGGTAAATAAATATATCCAATTCCTTCAGCAAAACAACCTCTATTAAAATTATTTGCAAAGGTATAAAAGCAACATGTAGACTGACTAGAGTACTTAGGGTGATACAAGGAAGATACAAAAATGAAAATATGATGAGATTAAGGAAAGAAGATTACAGGAAGGAAATTTCATTTCCTAATAGCAGACTGGACAAGGTGACACAAAATGTACTACAGCATGTGTGACTTAAAGGGCAACCCTTTCTGGCCAGCTGAAAGATACAAGAGATCACTACAAGTCTTCCTCTCTGACCCCCTACCCTTTTCTGTCACGATGGTTTGAATGTTAGATTAATGGTGCAAACTGGAAAGTGGCTGAAGAAAAGTCTGACATGATTTCAAGTCAGCTGGAGCCTTGGGAAACAACTTCCACCCTCTATCTTCTGAACATCTCTGAAGACACTAAATATTTGCAATCTTTAATTGGAAATTTGTAGTCTCTAAGATTTTTTCTTAGAAAACAGAAATAATTATTAGAATAAGATAATTGCAACTACAGAAATTCAGAACTGCAGAGTGACAAAGAGTAAATCAAAGGGCTTGAAGACAAGCTATTGCCTTGCCTTGTGCTCACTGGCTTTCAGTGTCTAGGTTTAACCACATTGCTCGTCATCGTATCAGAGGGCATGGGAAAGCCCCTCTTTTCACCCGCTCAGACTGGTCTTCCCAAAGCCCATCAGCTTCCGGCTTTCCCAGGGTCTCCGAGGCTGTGTGCAGCTGAAGGCTCCTGCTGGCTGAGATGCTCTGCTCTGCCACGAGTGACAGAAGTGGGGCTCAGCGGCTCTTGGGAAAAACTGCCTTCTCCAGAACCCTCTCCAGAAGGCTAAACATGAGAAATGCTGACCAGGTCAAAGTGAGAAATCCACCGGTTCTCCCTCTTCTATCTTTCCTCAATAATTTAAAATTCAATATTTAACCAATAAGTATGAACAAGCATAAGAAGACTTCTATTACCTATCAAGAAACACAAAATCCAAAAATTATATGGGTGCATACGGCTCATTTAAAGCATCTGTGTTTATTTACAATGAACCCCATAGTTTAAGGAGACAGAAGGGCATACTTGGTTAGCTTTAACTCTTGCTTTGATAAACACTTTGCAGTAGACTGTGACACAATTTCTATTTTCAAAGTTGCCTTTGCTTTTTAACTATGCCTGAAAGACTGAATCAATAGTAACACAGACAAGGTTAGTAGTTACTGGATAACCTCTGTCCAAGCTAGCAGGTCCTTGAGGCACAAGAAACTAATGCAAAATCAAAGTTAATAGTGCTGAAAAAAAATACATAAATCCCTGAATACATGCTACCTGATGTTGCCTCTTACCCAATCTGCTTAATATATTTGAGATAACAGAGAAGATAACCCAATAGTCCTTTCCCATCCTAATCTTTTTTTTTCTCTTCGACAACACTATTATATAAAAGAAAGCTAGAAACACAGAAAGAAATTACAACTGATTTTTGTTAAAATTAACTTGTAAAAGACAAGAAGGAATCATTGATTGATTGATTGATTTCTTTTATTGTATATCCCTGAATTAAATTCCCTGGACGAAATGGTAGTTCCATCTTTGTGCCCACTATCGTTTAATAAGGGCCACAGTTAACTGGAGCATCAGGTGGTGGGACTGCTCCTCCTTTAAAAATGAGTCTGAAGTTTTCATCTCTCCTTTGAAACAAGGTGGTCATTCACATGACATCTTCTGCCTGCAGGTGTGCTATTGAGGAGTCACCCCAACACATAAAGACAATTGCATAAAGACAATGAATTGCAAACCACGAATATTAAGTTTGCCAATATGATTCATTACTAATTTATTCAGCCTCTGACCATAACCAAACTTAGTTTTCAAACACTGCAATGCTGAAAATCGCTTCTCTCTTAACAGATTTCAGCTAATCCAACCCATATAGTTTTACCTAAGGAGATCAGTATTATGGCACTACGCATGAGAACCCCCCAATAGTTAAACACCACCAAAAAAAACCCTCTTAAAATAACCTGTTAATACACATCATGCAAAATACAGCCCTTTACAATATTTTACAGTTTGGACAGGCAATAGAAAACATTTCCAACTGCAGTATGCACTTATTTGTGAAAGCCAGGAGTTGTTTTATAAATGTATTTGGGAAACACAAGGTTTTTCAGCCAGTCAGGACATTTTCCTATTTAAACATTGATTAAAAATCCTTGCAAAGCAAACCAAGAAGTTGAGAGAGAAATTTTGCAGTGAACAGAAAAGCAGCTGTTTTCTCTCCCTGAAGTCTTATTAATTTAACCAATTGTTTCTTTAAACAACAACAGCAAAAATAATGAAGACAAACTTTAGCTTTTGTTAAACATGTCTCAAGCAGAAGATGTGTGTTGACTAAATTGGTATTTTTCCACGTGAAGGGCATGAGAGGGCATATAAATTTAATCACATGCTATGTTTCAATACCATTTTAGTATGTGATGGGACAAAATACTCTTCGCTGCTGCTTTAAGATTCCTAAAGAATTCCCGAGCAAAACTTTTCAAGCACTTGCAGAAAATCAATGCATTAAAATATCACTGAAAAGCTTTGAACTTTGGCTCTTCAGATGAAAACTGCTTTAATGCAATGTAAGGCTGAGAAATTTGGTTGTAGTCTAAGTGGATTTAGAAAAAAAAACACACAACAAAAAACAACACATATATTTACCCCTTGAATAAAAGTAAATAAATTAATTCTCCATGACAATTAACAGCATCCTGTGCTGTTGTCTTTAGTGACTTTATCTGAATATCACGACCTTGTTTACAAATTGTGATTTTGAAATGCCAAGCTTCTGAGTTCAGACACCATATTTTTTTTTTCTTTCTTTCCGGTCAGTTGCCTTTAACGATTTTCTCTTTTCTACAAATATCTGTAGCCAGAGCATCTATTTTCTGCACATGAGCAAGGACACTTGTGCACTAAGAAAGCACTACCACTTACAATGCTTTTCACTCCTCTTCTGTCTTGTTGGTAAAGAAGCATAAACAATAAAGCATTCAATATCTCTCAAAATACCTATTTATTTGACATAATTCCATGTATTACTGTCACCATTTACCACTATTTGATTTGATTAGATCCTCCTGCCAAAATTCATTATAGAGAAATTTGATACAATAACAAATAATAAAGTCTGCTCATTCATATGTTTTTAAACTATTTTGCTGCTATAGAACAAAAATGGTATTTCCTACCTTGGTTGCCACTTAAGATAGTGCAAAACATAGTCATGAATCTTTGAACACTTTGTGTATGCAGGATATCCGAATTGGAACAGAGCACTGTATTAAGGAACCCTATATTTATTATTAGAAGTGATGCTGAAATTGCTGGTTAGGTAGGATGAGACAGAACACCCTTAACAATCCCCCGCAAACAACATCACTGCAAGAAATGTTTCTAAACTGGTAAAATGATAAATCCTCTACTTATAAACCTAGTCTGGCCTAAGTAACAAGCAACTGAAACTTGCTACTGCACTTGTTCAGTAACCTCCAAGACGCTGAGTTGGGAGTCTTGGATAACTGTATAAGCAACTACCCAAATGACAAAATACCATACAATCTTGTTTCTCTAAAGACAGATTCAGCAAAATAAACTAACCTTATCATGATTAAGAACTGTGATGCTTAAAAAGGTAAGCAGGAGCTAAAGTCTTTGGTCTGAAAGCTCTCCTGAATCAGGACCAGAGCAACCTTTTTAGTCCTGCGCTAAAGATTAAGATTTACCAGGGGAATGGTTAATAGTGGTTTTACCCAGCTGGGCAGCTGAGCTCTACCACACCCACTCTCTCACTCCCCTCCTCAAAGGGAAAGGGGGAGTAAAATATGACGGAAAGGGCTCAGGGCTTGAGATAAGGACAGGGACATCACTCTATGATCATCGTCATGGGCAAAACAGACCCAGCATAGGGAGATTAATATAATTTATTGCCTATCACTTGTGGACTAGAATACTGAGAAACTAAAAGCAAACTAAAATCACCTTCCCCCCATCCATCCTCTTCTACCTTCTTCCTTAAGAGGCACAGAGGAACAGGGAATGGGGGCTGCGGTCAGTCCCTAACACTAACATTTCGTCTCCACCGCTCCCTCATGGTCGCTCCCTGCCCCTGCTCCACGTGGGGTCCCTCCCACGGGATGCCGTCCTTCTGTTAGGAGCAATCTGTTAAGAGTTGCCCCAGCACAGGTCCCCCACGGGCGGGCGGCAGCTCCCCCCAGACCCCCTGCTCCTGCGGGGGCTCCTCTCCACGGGCTGCAGCTCCGGCCCGGGGCCTGCTCCTGCGGGGGCTCTCCATGGGCCGCAGCCTCCTCCAGGCCACATCCACCTGCTCCACCGGGGGCTCCTCCACGGGCTGCAGCGTGGAGATCTGCTCCGTGTGGGACCCGTGGGCTGCAGGGGGACAGCCTGCTCCACCAGGGGCCTCTCCACAGCCCGCAGGGGAACTGCTGCTGCCTGCCTGGAGCACCTCCTGCCCTCCTGCTGCAGTGAACTGGGGGTCTGCAGGGCTGGTTCTCACTCCTCTCTCCCAAATGCTGTTGCACAGCAGTTTGTTTTTTTTTCCCTGTCTTAAATCTGCTCTTCCAGAGGCCTAACCAGCGTCACTCACGGCTTGGCTCTGGCCAGCAGTGTGTCCCTTTTGGAGCCAGCCTTTTCCTGACATGGGGAAGCTGCTGAGCTCTTTTCAAAGAGGCCACCCCTGTAGGGCCCTGCTACCAAAACCTTGCCATGTAAACCCAATACAATGGTATAGGTGAACTTCTGTGCTTTTATCTTGTCACCATAAAAATACTGCCACTGTGGAAATATTGAAGGGCTTAGCATTAGTGTTGCCAAGATACTAGGTATGTGTAAGTATACCCATATTCACCCCAACTAGCTATTCCTTGCTGAACATGCACAAATAATATTAGGTGTCATCACTCCCTTATTTCACATAAATGAGAACTAGAAATGAAAGAAAGGATGGTCACAATAAAAGTGCATTGACAGAAGTCATCAAGGTACAACACTGTTACCAATTATAATTTACCAAATCTTCATTACAACACATTTTTATAAATTACTCCTATAAAAAATGAATACTTAAAATGAAAAATGCTCGTTCTTCCATGTCAGCCTAGCTGAAATCCCAATTTTCATTTAATTCTTATTTAGACACAAATGTAGCACATACCTCCCTCTCCTTCAGTAATAACATCTTCAGGTAAATATTATCTAATGTCTGTCCTTTTGGGTGGAGGAAGGAAGAGAGAAATTCTCCATGTTGCAGGAATTCCAACAGATTTTGAAACTGATCGAAGTTCCTAGAGATCACCGCAGGATACAAAACTGTATAATGGAAACTTCTACTTTAATTATGCAGTAAATACAGGTGCCACAAGAGAAGGTTTATTATTGGGATATCAGTTGTGTTCCCCTAGCTCTCAATAATATCCATTGTGTGAGCTTTCCCACCAACATGCCACAAGAATTCAATGGAAATTTTATTTAAAAGATCATTTTCTCCATTCAGCTAGACCCTTACTCCAAATTAAATGCTGTAGGAAAGGTCTGGATCCATGGTGTAGGCTGCAGCCCAAAGCATCTGTGGAACCTTCTCCACATTAACCCTTTTCCTCATGTACAGGACTGGACTGCCTCCCCAATGACAGAGCAAAAATGACAGCTCTCTTCTGGCTCTTCACGGAGTAACAAAAGCCTGCCACTGGCTAAGGAAAAAGGGGAGGAATATGGCTTAACAGCAAGCTCTCTCTTCCTTCATTTCATGAAAACTGCTCCGCTCCTAGGACGCAAGAGGAGCACAGAGGCTGTGCAGTCTCAAGGGAGGATTCCCAAACTGCAGATTTCATACCACACCCCTTATTTAATTCTAGCATTGTCTCTCCTAACACAATGGAAAAAATATATATGTATATATATAATCAAGACTTCATTTTCCTTCAAGTCATGAAGAAAAATTGCCTTTTGTCCTTTCACACGATCTCTGTCTTCAATTAGAGGACTGCACTCCAAGAAGAACAAGTATGGGTAGGAACAGAGAACCAAAGTACAACAAAAAGCAAGATGCTACCATAGACAGAAGGTTAAGGAAGAGAAGAAAGAAGAAGTGAAGAAGCAGCCATATTCTCACTGTCTACAAGATGAGAACAAGATTTATCCTAACTTTTGTGCCTGGGCATGGAAAGACAGTATCACATTGTTTCTAAAATGCTAAAAAGATGGGGCAGCAGGCTTAAGTAAAGAGAAAGAAATGGTGCCCACAAGGCCTGTTAGTTATCTAGGGTATAATTTCTTGTAACAGCAGAGAAGACCTGAGGAAGGAGTGAAGTCCAGCATTAATTAATTTGATTTTGCCAAGATACTAGAGATGACTGACTTCATTTGGCTAGGAAATATTTAATTGTGAAAGGGTTAAACTGATTATTTTGATCACAGAAATGATTTATTCCAGAGAATTAAAGATATATGGAGGGAAATTAACCAAAGAAATGTAGGAAGGCGACCAAGTGGCAATACAGCATTTCTCATCCCCTTCCAGGTAAACTGGCTTAATATGTTAACTCTAGAGGTCTGAGAGATTTTACCCAGGGAAGAATCCTTAGTAACCAACATCTATAAATATTTGGCTTGCTTAAAGTCTTGGCAAAACACATTTCTAAGTAATCCAGCTAAGAAAACAAATGTTCCAATTTTGAGACAGTCTGAAACTGAGTACCAAATGGTACACATAAGGATCAAAAGATTGTGTGCACAGCCACCTAACATGCATGGCAATGAATGCTTGTTAAAAAGTATTTGAATAGTTTCAGATGACTCATTGAGACTTTGCTGAAAATACGGCTTCCATATTTAAGTGAATTGCTTATTTTTCAAAGTAGAATTTTTAATACCAGATAGTAATGTGTGCATGATTTTTTTTTTATATATATATTTTTTTTTCACATGTAAAGCTTTAAATTTCATGGCATCTTTATTACTAGGCAGGAGAAAGTAATGTTTTCTTGAATGAAATGCTCCAAATACCAACAGGTAGAGGATGGAAATATTTTCTTCTCCCCTCTTCATGCTTCCAATGGCAAAAAAATTTAAACTTAGCATCAGTTGCATACTTGCAAGCAGCTCTGAGTATTTTAATGGAGCAGACTGATAGGACTCATCTCAAGTAAATCTACTGAATAAGATTCTGCAGGCTTCTCAGCGGATGCTGAAGGGATGCTGTTGCCTGACTAACTCGTGTCATTGGGGCTAAGGTGACAGGAAGCAGTAGTTCTACTGTGTGTGACTCAGTTTGCTTCTCACTTTCAGAATTTGCATTTTATCCAACTTTCTGAGCAAGAATAGATGCTTCTTACCCAAGAAGAATGTGTATATGATAAGCTTCCACAACGCTAATTGCAGGCTCGATTTTCAATTTAGGGTTAATGTCAGAAGAAAAGCTAACGTCAGTTCTAAACATATCTTCCCTCCCCTTAAACTTGATGAGTCTGACCGCTATGTTACCAAGCACCAATTCATTTCACCCAAACTAATCAATCTCTATTTGTAGTCTGAGCTAATTTGTCACAAATGCATTCACAAAATACCTTTATTTGTCCTAATTCTTGTAGCTCATCTCATTTTCTCTTCTACACATTTCCCTGGCCAAGGAGGATGATCTGATTAAGATTCTGTTTAAAAGTAACATGGTGTTGGCTGAAGCTGACTTTTGTACCCTTGCCAACAGAAAATGATCGACATTAATAATAACCCATATTGTAGCTATTCTCCATGGTGATAGCAAAGTAATGGCTGATGCAAAGCCAGCGCCAGTATTTTGAAACAATCAGGGAAACAAAATGGGCCCACATACCTGGCAGCAATAAGAGTCCCTCCACTGATGGATGGGAATAAATATAAAGGCTGATAGCACAGTAATAAAACAATGATGATAACCCAAAATTATTTATTACAAGGCAAGAACACTGCTGCCTGCTCAGGCTCAGCTGTAAATGGAAGCCGACATCAATGGATGACTCTCAGCAAGAAAACATGGCCCGTTTTAATTTGGGAAGTGTCATCTCATTTTTTAAGGTGAAAGCCATTATCAGAGGTGACAATGATCTATAGTGAATCAAAAGAAACAATAAAAACCCATACTTAACCCCTCAATCCATTACATTTGCTACAGATAGTAACTTCCTTTCAAATACCAAAGTGACATCTTAGGAAGCTGAAAAACACCACTAACATCTTCTCAGAAATCAAAAGTCCTATTTGGTTTATTAAAGAAGGACCAGAAGTGATACTCTTATAATATTTTCTTTGAAGATAATACGATCGGCCAATATTATTCAGACAACGACTGCTGCTGAAGAACAGCGCACCCCATCAGAAATAATGAAAGAACACAAAATAAAAACCTAAAATAAAGTAAAATTCTGATGTGCTGTGTTCAGTAACTCCTGGAGAGTCTAGTCACCAAGGAAAACATTTCTCCTCACCATTATCTGGCTTAACATGACTAAACCTATATTGACATATTTAAGACAGATAATGTGCAAAAGAAGTCTTACGGCACATCCCACATAAGTTCTATGGCCTCCAGTAAATGTTTCCATAGAAACACCTTTGCCACAAGAAAGGTGTACTTTTGCAAAGGACTTGGGGGTTAAACATTCAGATTCCCATGGCAACTGTTGTGTCCAAAGGCTGAAGTACCATGTGTCAGTGCCTTTTGGAGAAGTATACAGGAGAAAGAAGGAGAAAAAAAAAGTCACCCAATATTTTCTTCACTGGAACTCGTAATCATAGCTGATAACCATCCAAAGTTACCTGAATGTGAAATGCCTCCAGACTGTATTTGGAGTTAAAAAGTTTGTGTGAGAAGGGTAATAAAACAATGGAAAAACAAAGGAAAATAGTACTATTGATTCAAATGGCAGTGAGTAATGTGACACACTCTCAATGAGTAAGACCTATTATGTTTTATATTTCTTAAAGTCAGAAAAGGGTCTCAAAAATCCCCCAGATATGCCTAATACTGAATAACCTATTAGCACAAAAAAATCAGAGTCCTTTTCGTCCATTGGATTTTATGATTTTATTCTAAAAGAACTGACTTTAGTTTTCAGTCATGCATTCAACCACCATCACTTGCTGGGAACAGACTCTACTTGCAGACGACATTGCTTGACAGAGGTCTAGGGTAAGACTGCTGAAAGAGGGCTACATATTTCTCATACTTCAGAAACTTCTCTACAGGCTAATCTAGAGCAGCCCTGTGGGAGCCCTAAAAAAGAGCAAACATTTATTAAAAGCAGACTGCCAGACAGTACTTCTATTTTTCAGTGCAGTCCTTCTCCCTTCTACTAACAAAACAGAAGACACCTTATAGCATAATATCTCTGTCCATACTGTCATTGTTTTCTTTCTCTCTAAAATACTTCCCCAGAGATTTCTTCTACAGCCTTTCATACCTCTAAATTTTTTGTTGCAGAATCTCAGGTTTGGGTCAACTAAAATTATCAACCCTCTTCCCTGTTCTGAAATCTAAGAAGTCAAAATGATCCACATCCCATGCTCTGCAAAGCACATCTTGCCACATGACCCATTTGATGCTTGCGTATTTATATGACTAATATATCTGGATATTTTTCATAATTATTTAATAAATTGTTCTAGATAAAATCTTGTTAAAAATGTGCTGAATAGTAAAGCATATTTCCTTCACTAAGATGCACGTAGTGCTCAAAGATCCTTTATCCAGTTATGGTAAAGCCTTACAACTCGTAGTAAAAAAATACAAATGAGGGGAAAAGATGTATTTTCTTTTCTTTTGTTAGTTAGAACCTAGATCTCTGCTTTTTTTTTTTTCTTACCTGTTTTGAACCTCTTTAAACATGTTTAAATGTTTTAACTATGCTTTAAAAGAAAGTAGAATTCTTATATATCACCTGGATAGAGGAATAAAATTTGTATGCTTCTCTTTTTTTTTTTTTTTTCTGAAAGTACAAGTAGAAAGAATATTTTGTCCATTTTGAGCAGCAGAAATCAGATTGGCAAGAAGCATGTCCAGAACTCAAAATTAGTCCCAGTAGTGGGTGACTCCTGCCCAGTTGGGAAGACAGGGAATGCAGGAGGAGAGGAAGAACTCTGGAGAAATTTTAAGAGGACAGAGACAGGCTTACAGTATCACACAGTATCACAGATTTCTAGGTTGGAAGAGACCTCAAGATCATCGAGTCCAACCTCCGACCTAACACTAAGTACTCCACTAAACCATCCCTAAGCTCTACATCTAAACGTCTTTTAAAGACCTCCAGGGATGGTGACTCCACCACCTCCCTGGGCAGCCCGTTCCAATGCTTAATAACCCTTTCGGTAAAGAAGTACTTCCTAACATCCAACCTAAAACTCCCCTGTCGCAACTTTAGCCCATTCCTCCTCGTCCTGTCACCAGGCACATGGGAGAACAGACCAACCCCCACCTCTCTACAGCCTCCTTTATGGTAACTGTAGAGAGCGATAAGGTCGCCCCTGAGCCTCCTCTTCTCCAGGCTGAACAAGCCCAGCTCCCTCAGCCACTCCTCGTAAGACTTGTTCTCCAGACCCCTCACCAGCTTGGTCGCCCTTCTCTGGACTCGCTCGAGCACGTCCATGTCCTTCCTGTAGCGAGGGGCCCAAAACTGAACACAGTACTCGAGGTGCGGCCTCACCAGAGCCGAGTACAGGGGGACAATCACTTCCCTAGACCTGCTGGCCACACTGCTTCTTATACAGGCCAGGATGCTGTTGGCCTTCTTGGCCACCTGGGCACACTGCTGGCTCATATTCAGCCGACTATCAACCAATACTCCCAGGTCCCTCTCGGCCAGGCAGCTTTCCAGCCACTCATCTCCCAGCCTGTAGCTCTGCTTGGGGTTGTTGCGCCCCAGGTGCAGGACCCGGCACTTGGCCTTGTTGAACTTCATGCAGTTGACCTCAGCCCATCGCTCCAGCCTATCCAGATCCTCCTGCAGAGCCTTCCTGCCCTCGAGCAGATCGACACACGCACTTAGCTTGGTGTCATCTGCAAATTTACTGAGGGTGGCATTATGAGCATTGTGAGGATGCAATGTTGTCATTTATTGAACAACTTCCCTTTTTGAAGTGCCATGTAAGTAGGTACACTGAAAACATGGAAAATGTGCAGTAAATATTTACAATTGAAACACCACTCTTTTCTGAAGAAGCAATTTGTTCAAGTGACCAAGTGTAATCTTTTCTAAAGAATTACATGCACTCAGAAATGCTTTATGCATACAGGTTGAAAATAATGGACAGCAATTAGTAGATAGGTAGAAGTTGTTTTTTTTTTTATAATTATTTTTTTTGTAACTTCAACAAATTATTTCAGAGGGTAGAAAAGCCTGATTTTGGCCTGAAAACCACAGCATCCAAAGAAAAAAAGTGCACATAAGGATTCCAGATGCATAAGCTGTCAATATATACTAATTCTATGGGCCCACTATGACAGCTAATAGGAAATGTTTGATATTTATTTATTTATTTATTCTTAATAGACTCTCCCACCTGTAAAAATATCAAGGGTTCAGGGACTAATGAGAGTAAAAATGATTAAGTACAATAGTTTCCTGCTGGAATTCTATATTTATTCATGCAGACATAGTTTAAGAATTTGGGAAATTTGAACATGCTTGGAAACAGATCCAGAACTGGAAGGAAAAATTAAGAATGCTTTTTCCACTGAAACCCAAAACTTCAGAAAGCTAGGATACGGATATAATTAATAGTACAGGAACACTAATGTATTCCTCAGATGAATTTTGAATTCTTGTCCTTTCTAAAGCATAATAAAGGTCAAATTCCTTATGAACACATAAGTGATTTTTAAAAATTATTTTCTAATGTTGACTGTACAATGGTGCTTATTGTCTGGAAGGTAAATCCCTCAGTTTCTTGTCCTGAAGCCTAAGACATGAACGTCTGTGAATCTGAGAGAAAACTGCTTGAGGATGATGAAATCTGGTAAAACTGTGATAGTACATGAAAGATTACCTACCTGTGAACTGTCTAGAGACTCTGTTCTTCTCATTCCTATGAATCCTATTGGATCTGGTAAAAATGCTGACCTTTTTTGTTCAGATGTAAGTACTTGTTAGATGCCTGTTTTCTGAGATCTTTGAAATGATCTTTAACGAGAGCTTGGAAAGTAACCAGCATTTTATCTGGTCACTGTCAAAGTAATTGGAGTTCCTTGAGAGCAAATACTTAGAAATTCTCAGAAAAACAAACAAACAAACAAACAAAAAAACAGTGGAAACTTTTTCTCTTGCATCTGAATTAAAACTAGGAATATTTTTTAGAATAACCAAACCAGGGATAAGAATAAAGGCAAACTCTGGAAAAAAGATGAGACAGTTGAAAGGTATCTTCAGCTGAAAGATTGTGTCATTATACACAGATATTATCATTATCAACAAGTTTCTTATGCATTTCCTGTCATGATCCAGATGCACATTGCAGATTGGAAAACAAAACAAAACAACAACAACAACAAAAAAACACAAAGGGGCAAAGGGGACAAAAAGGCATTGACTGGAGTCAGTCTACACTACCATAAAGTTCAAGAAGGGCTGGTGAATCAGAAGAACCAACACAGACAGGCATGATCTAGGATGATGAAAAATTGTGAAACTCCAGTAGAGAAATGTTTTGTTTTCAAACAAAGGAGGCCCAGATTTTAAACACAACCACACAGAATCCTTATGGAAAAAAAAAAAAAAGGTAAACATTTCTGTCAATAGATATTCACAGTTCTATCCTTTGACACCTCTTCTGTAGAGGTTAACTAGTTATGAGAATGCATGGCTCTGATATGAATTTTGAAATTACATTTTCAGTGCTTGGAAACTTAAGAGATCTCTTCGAAGGGAAAATAACATATACTTGAAGCAATTGCCTGCCACCTAATCTAGTCCTCTGCTATACCAGACAAGCAATTGTATCACATAATCCTGTTTATAACCTTATCAAGTGTCATCTTAAATCTGGTTAGATTTCCTATTCCAAACGGAAAGCTGTTGCAGTTGTTTTCTCAATACCTGCAGAAATTTTCTAGGCAAGAGGTACATGCAATTGGCTGACATCTATTTTTTCTTGAACAAACATGTCCTTTCCCTGATAGCCTGCAATAATCCTAGGAGCTCTTATTTGCAGTGATTTCAATATCATTCTCATCCTTCTTGATGACAGACATGCCCATGGCATTGTGGAAGGAACCCCATCAATATTTTAAGTAGTTGATACTATTCATTACAAAGGCTAGAAATACCTTATCACACGCCTCTTGCTATCATGTTTTGCACAGCCAAATCTCATCAGTATTTCATAAACATCCTATGAAGGCCTTATGCACTAAGTCATTTTATTCTAACTGATGAATATTCAGGATACAGCAGAAATTATTATTTGTTTCTGATGAACACCTTTGTCTTTAGTGCTATTTAAATTCATCTCTTTTTTATTCTTATCTGCTCTCAAAATTACCCAGTTCATCCTACTTGTTATTCAACTCCTCCTCTGCATTGAGATTGACCCCATCTCTGCTTTATCAGCAAATTTCATTCATGAGTCAAGGTCATTAAGGAGAATATTAAATAAGATTGTTCACTTGATGAACTCCCCTAATATCCTTTTTCCCTTAAATACTTCCACTTTCAAGAAAACCCATCATCTTGGGTAGCTAAGGAGCATACATGTAATAGACAAAGGGTCAGGAACAAACTTGATTGCTTGGAGACTCTTCCCGAAGCAGCAGTACGCTGAAACCTGCTAGTATTATCAAAGGTATTCAATATTAATATTTCTGTTGCAGTGCTGGTATTAGACGTGGTACATGGCTCTCACCAAGCTGCTACCTTTTGTTACGCTAAAGTCATCCTGGCCTAGCCTAAGCATAGGGACGACACCACAAGCGCAGGGTCAGGGGATGCTGGAGGGATCTGGAAGGAAGCTCCAGGCCTCAAAAGCTGCAGCAAAAGAGCTGGTGATGTCAGGCAAAATCTCCAAGAGAAATAACCTAATTTGCAAAGTAAAACCCAGACTGTCTGGAAGACAGATGGTTAGTGAGGAAAGAGAGAGACCCTCAGACCCTTGAATTGTAACCTAAATCGCTTCAAAGTACCATATATATTTGCAGTATCATGATTCTTACTTTTTAGTATCAATATTGTGAAAGATTCAAATGGTATTATGCATCCTAGTACAATAACGTTCTGCAATTCTTACAGCTTTGCTGAAGTGGCTTTATAGCTGTGCAACAAAATATTGCCCCCTTGTCCTTTAGTGTTGACAGGTTCACAACCACTGAGACAGCCCACTGGAGCTGGCAGGCCAATGGGGTGAGAAATTGGACACCCTCAGCAACACTGCTGAGATAAAAGCCATTGCTAGGCTTAGTAAGTTTGCAGGCTAAGCCAATCTGGCACAAATAAAGAGAAACTGGAAATAAAAACAACAATAAAAAAGCTTAATTGAACCTCTTTGCGCATATTCCAGTTACTTTTGTGCCTGTTGGCCTACACAAACTGGCAGCATGGGTAATGGCAGTAAGGGCAGGTGTGGAGAAGAGATTGTTCCTCAGGGGAAGGGAGGACAAATGGCGGGCATGCAGGGACACCAGCTGGCTCACAGACTGTGCTAGAGCTTTCTGGACTGAGGTCGCACCATGAGGTAGCAAGCACGGGAGGGAAATGAGAAAGCAAATGTAAAATGGAGAACAGGAATAGACTGATTGCATCCGAGTGACCTTGGTTCAAACACACTGTCTTGCGATATATGGAAGTACAAAACCGCCTTTTGAGGCATGCTTGTCTATTTTACAAGGATTTATTGTCAAAAATTGTGTTTCTCGCAACTAGGTTATAGGAGTTCACACAAACTTGAATCAAGCAAGTAAATTCCTGCATCACTATCGCTATTCTACTGAAGTACAGAAGCCCTCAGCTGGCATTTAGCTGTCATACAGGTATACCCCAAACATAGGACTGGCAGTTCATTTACAGAAGGCTAATCGGCAGAACAGCCTGATGGTAAGCTTTTCCTCTGTAGGTGTGACTCAGGTTTTTGGGTCAGTCTGAGGAATTTACAGTTTTGAGTTAGAGTTAAGCTGTATAGAATAGTTATAAATTGAGTTTTAAAAACCTTTACAAGTACCTTTAAGAAAGATATCCATAAAATCCAGTTAAACGCAATTTAATTTACTTGAAGATAGAGGCTAATAGTATAACGGAAAAAGAGCTGTGCAGTCAATAGCCAAATGAATCAAGAATTAATCTGGGATTTTCAAAGAACCTGGAAGAATTAGATGAGTCTCTGAAAATCCCTCTCAGAAATAGAAGTAAGACCTTCTATGCCTTCAAAGAAAAGTCAGTTACCAATCAGTCTCCAACAGTAGATGTTGCATGCAAAGACAAGATCTCAGAATTCAAGGTCAGAGTTCTAACTAGCTGGAATGTCTTTCATTAGCTATTTTCCTTGGATGTTTCCCAATGTGAGAAAGTAATAACGGTAGACTAGAAATGATCAAAGTGCGATCTGCAAGGAGTTTCTGATGAGAGCATCAAGAACTGTATCACTGATACAGTACTTGATTAAAATCCTCATGCAAGGGAACTTTAGATTTAAGGACACTCAGTGATTAAGGATTATACCAAAAGCCTCCAAAATCAGGTTATAAAGACATGTGACATTTCTCAGTAATTTCATTATTTTAAAAACTGTTAAACTGATGCCCCTTTGCTTAGGCCTTCATCAGTTACATATTAGTACTAAAAAATAGGAAAAATTGAAAAAAAAAAAGTCCTCTATTTCATTTCCACTGTAATCTTCCACAAGTTTCTTAGAATAGTGAGGCTGAAAAATACTGTGTATAAAAAAGAACAACCCTCACACATCAAAAATACAGCAGATATAATTCAAAGGAGAGGAAGGAGGTGTTAGGTGCTTTTTTAGAAATGGGTTTGGATTACCAGCTGTTTTAAAGCAGCTCGTGTCATAGTACAAATCTAGACATGGTTGCAGTAATCATTTCCCTTCACTTGTCTCATCCTGCATTTGCAGTACAATGGTGAGCATGTACAACCATAGCTGTTCAAGTTAGCAAATGTAAGTCATAACAGGGAACATTTAAGCAGAGAAAAAAAAAAAAAAACAAGTTGGAAATTCTGCTTCCCTAACAGAGGTAATCAGCTTTGAACACAGGGAAACTAAAATTTTCTGCTGTAAGGATAATTTCTGGTACTACAACATAGCATCCAAGACATGACATTCTCCCTCTACAATATTTTTACTGAAGTTCTTCCTGCAACTGAATTAGAGAAATCAAAACATGATTTTTTTAATCAACATTTTAATTTCATATGCTGAGATTTATTTTAGAGTGAACTACTCCTTTATAGTAGGCATCATACTTCAGTTTTACAAATTTCTCTTTCTATGTCTGTTATTTTTACTATCTACGTAAATGCAGTTGCAAGCACACAATCTATTAACCACCTTATGAGAAAAATCTGATGTGTAAATTAGCAAGACATCCTAAGGTTTAGTGAGTAAAAGTTACAAGAAATTCCCTTTTGCTTTTTAAGCTAATTACTTAATTGATGCATTTGCTTCATTAAGCTTTAGGTGGTTTTTTTTTTTTTTCTTTTTTCAAGTAGCAAAACGCTAGATGTCATGCATTTTAAAAAGATCACTTTCAAGTGACTGATCTAAGGATCATTTTAAAGTGTTGTCTCTTGGAACCTTTCAGCAAATATGGGTTTGATTGTGATTTGTAACAATGGTATACAGATCAATATTTAAAAATTTGCACAATTACTATTGAGAAGAATATAAGCAATATTAACCACCTTGAATATCTCAACACCAATTGTGCACAATAGAGGCTCTTTGCCTATTTGAAGATGTAATGGACTTTTAAAGTGCAGCTTTACAGAGTTAAGAAATTGGGAAATTCAAATATACATTCACACAAAAGTTACTATGAATGTTTTTGCAAAGAAGAAAAATTAGTACCAGATAAATGTAATTATTAGAGCTAGTAAAAGAAATTGATCCACACATGAAAAGCTAACTCTCTTGTAACAGGTGAGAAGTCTTTTCAGAATTAATTAAAGCTAACCATATCAGGATACAGCACATATTCAATAGAATAACGGTTACTTCCTTGTTTGAGCTTTCACAAAGGGATATTTCTACTTTTCTATGACACTTCTTTTTGTTGAACCTTATTAATAATAATATTGAATTTAATTATTAAATATCATTAAACTGTGTAGTAGGACCACACAGACTCTGTTGAATCTGCGAGCTAAAAGATGGATTTAAAATTAACAAAGAACAAAGAAGCTACACTCTTTTACATAAGTCTGGAGAAGCATGTCCCCCCAAGTGAGGGGGACAAAAACCTGTTTTAAATTTGACTCTTGTCAAACATCACTTTTCACTGGCACACACATGTGTATGAATTGTCAGGGTGAAAGGCAGAGCCCATACCTCTTCACTGTGCAGACCAGAGTCCATTCAGGAAGGTGGACGTTCAGTCCACATCTTTCCAGTCGCAGAGTGGAAGCACCCACTGCTTGGTTAGAGAGCTATTTGCACCCTTCTTTTGTGGGATCTATCTTATTAGTAGCGATTAATGGAGTTATCTTACTAAGTGCTGCGCTATGGCAACAAATCTGAAATCCATGCAGGTATACTTTTGCTGATATATTCATAGCTGATGTTTGGATTTCTTTTTCAGGTTCCAGATGAATTCCATTAAATCCCCTACTTCACCCAGATTTGATAATGCCAATGACTCTGTTGCCCCTCTTTCTTTTCCTTTGATTTCACAACCAGGATGAGCAGATAGTGTATAGAAAGGATTAAGCCTCCAAGCTTCTGCCTCCGCAGATTTCCAAATTCAACCTCAACGTATAAACTCAAAAGGCAATTTTATGTTAAAAAAAAAAAAAAAACATGCTAGGATGCCTCAGTGCATGGTTTTTGAAAAAGTCAACATAGCATTAAAATAGGTGCTGTTGAAAGAACATGAAGTTCACTGGATATCTATGTTGAAGGGTGAATGGTATTACTGGGAGTTCAGCAAGCTTACCGGGCATGAGGTTTCTGATATGTCTGAATAAATTATCAAAATTGCAGAAGTATTTCTGCCTTGCATTGCAGCCTGCTTTCATGTCTCATTTAAAACTCACAGCATCACACAAGATAGAACTAGTTTTCACCACTATATATTGAGTAACTAGAGAAGTTAAAGGACTCCTAAAAGATGTGAAAATGTAACAAAGATTTATTTTGGTTGAAAGATTGGATGCCTGGTGAAAACTTGAACTTCAGTTGAGTGGGTGACTAAGTCTTTACTATCCTTAGGAAAGCAGAATATTGAGAAAAGCCTAAAAATGACACACAGAAAAGATATGATTAAAAAAAATAACCTGGATTTCCTTCTATGCTTTGTGGTTGTTATTAATGTAACAGCTTCCAAGATACACAGGTCCATTTCTGATGAAAAACTCAGTCTGTGAGACACAAAATCTAAGCCTTCAGTCTACATTAACATCTATTTTGTTCATAGCCTTTTTTTCATGGCTTTGGCTTTCCTAAACCCATCCCTGTGCGCTTGGACAGTGTCTCTAAGCTCCTCCCCAGTCACCTACCTCTGTTTCCACCTCTTCTCTACTTCTTTTTATGTTTGAGTCTTGTCAAGACCATCTCATTCATCCTACAAGCTTCCTATTGACTTTGACTTTTCAGATCCCTGAAAGTCAACTAGCTCTCCTTGACCCCTCTTCTCTCCATGTCCACATCTCATAGGATCCTTCCAAGCAGGTCCATCACAGGAAAAAGACTGCTCTCCTGAAATTTAGCATTGTAATTTTGCTTTTATTCTTGTCACCTCTTTGCAGAATGCTGAACTTCTCCATTTCATGGTCACTGCAGCCATGGCTGCTCCCAGTCTCCAAATTCCAATCCAAACACTCCTTGTTTGTAAGTATGAGGTTGAGCTGAGTGTTTTCCTTTGTTGGCTCCTTGATTACCTGTGTCATAAACAAATCTCTCTCTTTTTTTTTTTTTCTCCCATCAATTCAGCCCTTTTTCTTTCACAATGTTGCCTCGGCACAGCAGGGTTTGCAAGGCAAAGCTGTCAGAATCATTAGAAATGAGAACCAGAGGATGAGATGAATTAGAAAGCAACAGTTAGTGGCATGGTCTCATGTTTGAGCATTCCTGCAACTGTTACAGAGACAGGATACATCAAAATGCAGTCAATATTTTCTTAGAGAAACTAAGACAATAGAAACTTAAGGTCGTTTTTTTTCCAGCATCTCCTGTGGAAGGTACTCTGGTGATACGCCTAAATTAAAAAATAATGCATTGGGACATCCAATAGCATGCTTGAGTATGGTTATTTAACATGATATTGCATGGTGAAGATGCTGGTTTCCTTGTTCTGTATGACAGGACCATCCTTTCCTTGCCCTATATCTTGGACAGTTTCGAGAATTCAGCTTTGAAACCCACTGGCACTCAGTCAAATTCTGCAGTGGACCAGATGGCAAAAAATAGTTAGTAATTCAGTAAAATTTGCAGTTCGCAAGTTTAACTACACAGTGCTACCTGACACACTGTGTCACTGTGCTCGGCAAACCACTTAGAATGGTCCATTCACGTTGCCATTACATTTTTCATTTTGATTCTGCACTTATAATGCCTTCACTTACTGTCCAGATTATGCAATGCATTAAAACATCTTTAAAGTGGGAAGCAAACATGTACCAAAAATTAGTTTCAGTAACCCTCGCTGTGAGGAAATTGAATGATAACACCCCCTGCAGAGGTCCAGAGATTTACAAGCAACCATATCTGTTCACACCAACCATTCAGATCCTGGACAATATGTAAATACCAGGCTCCCTATAGTGCATCTAGTAATTTGCAATGCTCACTTTCAGCTAATAATTTGTTCAGCCCTCAAACAATTTTATAAGCTGCAAAAGTTTGGTTCAAATCAGATTTGAAGCTTTGTGGAAAAAAGAGAAAGAATTTGGGGTTTGCCTGTATGCACAACATAGCTAAGAACTTTAAAAGACCTCTTAATTGAAACCAAAACATAATAGAAAGAAAGCCTGTACTAGACAGCATGAAAGCCTTTAAGAATTAATTTAACTATCATTTGGTATTTCAGTATGTGATTCCTTCTTACTAAAATTTGACAAACATGAATTTAGTAATGGAAAACCTGAAAGCATCTGGGGCTTTGAAGTGTTTTATCTGTATTCTGCAATTCATCCCACACATGGCGCGATGGTAGGCTGTGGGTGCTAAGATCAGATAGAGGTTGGAAGTTCAAGAGTTGTGTGTGTGCAATAAGTGCATAAATTTTATTAGTGTGGTGCAGAGAAAAGTAGTTGTTACCATTAACCATTCACCTATCTGTCTGTAACTTCTCTTATGCAAATACATAATGGAAGAAACTCCACCAGATTTTCCTTCTTTTGATATTATCTATTGATAACTTTCATAGCTTTTTAGTCACTTTAGAAAAAACAGTTAACATCAATTCTGCCTTACAAGTAAGCTGATCTCACTACCAAGAATAAGTTACTCAGAACAAAGACACATATGCACTTATGCATGCTCATGCAAAACTCTTACCAAGATGTAGCCACTGAATCTCATTTATACACGAACAACCCCTTCGTGACCAGCTTACTCAATTGCAACATCTCCTGGTTTCTAGCACCCCCACGTCCAGGGGAGACACATGTCATGCTATACTTTCACGTAGGCAATGGAACTCCTATACACCTTTCAGGTTTTCTTTGAAAGCATTCCCATCTTGCACTGACAGAGTAAATATAAAGCTTTTCCTGGCAACATTACAGCCTTTATCCTTGCTGGCTCCATCTCCCTTCTGCCTACTCACTGCTAAACACAGCCAATTCCAGGGAAGTTTGAGAAAGTGAAAATAAAGTAAACCTGTATGTTGGTGTGCTGTATATCACTTTTACTATGCAAATGATTGTTTAGAGAAGAGTAAAAGGCTGTAAATATTTTGAGAAGTGGGCCCCCAGTGCCTCTTCAGTATTCCAAACTGCGTTGTGTGCTTCGTAATTATGTAATATATGGAATACCAGCTGGTTTGAATTGTTCTCAGGGGTTTTGGATGATATCAAAACGCTCTGCTCCCCCAGCGAGAGCCATAATCAAGCGAATAATACCATAAAGTCAGACCAAATTGACATTGAGTTGTTGGCTTTTAACGCACTTTAAACCAGATGTTAATGGCCTACACTGTGATTTTTAAGTTTTTGAGGCTTTTTTTTCCTTAGATAAAGCATTATTTCTCTGACAAAATAATGCTTTGGTATGTAAAGATTCTCTCAGAAGTTGCATTTTATATTTTCTGAAGAGACAGATAACCAAATGTTTATTTTCCACTGCTAGGGCAAACAATGCAAGGGATACTTGTTTTGCTGTCACAAAATAGTGTAGGGAGGCAGCAACACACACATTGCTATGTATGCAGCATGACAATTGCTTAAAGCAAAGTCTTCAGAGTAAACTTTTCAATTCTTTCAGATTCTTCCAGTGGCACAAACTGAAAAGAAGTGGTAGCAGTTTTTGTTTGTTTCTTTTTTAAACAAGCACCTTCATTTACAGTATTTTTGCAGATAGTTCTGTAGTGCATTACAAAGCAATAACAACCCAGAATTTCTCCAGAGCTCATAGTCTTTAGCTCATGAAGCTTTACCAAAATGTAATAAGAAACTAATCGCAGAACTAGTCTATAATATCACACTCATTTTGTGCAATCTAATATAGAAGCTGAGAAAGCTCTCAAACTGTTGGTTCAAGCTCTCCCTTACTGAAGTATCACAATTAAACCACTCTCTTTCCACAGAGATTACACCTTCCTTCATCATATTCTTAATCATTTTTTTGCAGCCATGCTGAGACAACTTTCAATTTTTATGACAGGGCAAAGAGCTCCTTCCCTTTGTGTACCACTCCTTCCCAAGTCAAAGACCCTGTAAAACAAAGAAAGAATCACGAACCATTTAGCATGTTTTCTATGACTATGACAATAAGTGGAGCTGGCTGTAACTGGAGAGGCTGATCTTTCCATTCACAGTAGCAAGTGAAAGCAAACATATCTACCCTCCTGGAGGTATCTAATGAAATAGCAGGATTATCCTAACAAAGAAGTCCATATTGAAGTACAGACTTGAGACCCAGCAGTCATGGTGCAGCTCAATAACCTGGTGCCCAACAGCCAATCTGCTGGCACAACCAACCAACACTTCATACAATGCCTGCACAAATGCCATTCACAGCTTACATTTTCTCACAGAATGAGCCAAAAATCTGTCATGTTTCAAGGATGCAAGAACTTAAGCATGGCTGCCATGTGTCACCTAATCATGAGATCAGTCCATGTTACTCTCTTCATCCTTCCACTCCTCCTTGTAGCCTCACCAGTTCATCACCCTGATCCCTTGACAGCCATTCTGCTGATTTTAAGCTGCTTTGCATGTTGCTGCCTGATCCAAGATGCGGGAATACTAGGAGATTATGGGTGCTGTTAAACAAAGCTACTGCATAAAAGACGGAGTTCAGCAACTGTTGGCTGCAAGAAAATGAGAGGAATATAAAAATGTAACAACTGCTAATCTATATCATCATATTCCATGGTTAACCACAGTGATGTTTTGTCCCTGATAGAGTAATACAGCACACCTTTCATATAAATATGTAACAATTTTTCACCAAAAAGCAGTATAATACCCTTTTATCCTCTTAAATAATATAAAAAACATGTTTTTTTCCTTATCAGTAGCCTCCTTCCAGGTAGCTTTGTTAAAGCAGCAAATAGACAAGCCCTTAGGTAAAGGGAATAAGCACAAGCAATTATGTTATCCATTATTCAGATGGATAACTACCTTAGAGAAGAGAACACATGTTTTTTTTCTAATTAATAACATTTAGGACACTAACAAACTAGGATGTCACCTGAAAAGATTTTTATGGCCTACTGGGTGATATTTTCTGAAGGAATACATAAAAGTAAAGGAGCATATGAGGGACTTCTGTTTGGGTTGCAGACAGATTTTATCAGCCAATTCAGGTTAGATTGCAATTTTACAGTGACTTTATACAACAATTCTATACAGAGTAAACTTCTAAAAACGAAGTGGTAGTCTTACACTTAAATAGTTAATATTTTGTTTTCTATTATTTCTGGAGTCTATCTTGTGGAGGTGGAATTTTTTTTTTCTTATCAGTTACATTATTTTCAATATATCAAAAACTGACTTTCAATCCTTCTTCTCCCGACAGAAGTCTGTAAGGAATCCATATCAAAATGCAAATTTGCAGCCTTCCAGGTGAATGGGCCCTGAGATAAACTTCTTGCCTGAAGCTTGCTGGAATTTTAAGAAAGTAAGATCTAGAAAATAATCCAATCAGCTTTGGTACTCGTAAAAAAGTTCCTTTTGAGCAGCTTAACAAAGGGGTTGCCTTTTTTTTTTTTTTTGGTATCTAGGATACTAACTCTACTTTCCTTATCTTTTTTATTAGTTTCTTTAATCCAGGACAGAGAAGGGAATAAAGATTTTTTTCAAGAAGAGCACTCAAAATTTTCTTAACAGGATTGCCTAAAGATGGACTCCTAAATCTGTATTTAGGTATCTAGGAGGTTTGACTTTTTGGCATAAATAACAAGCAGCTCTCTTCAAAGATATTCGCCATCCTTAACCTAACTGAAAGTAGGTTTTTAATCAATGTCTATTAAAGAATAGAAGAATCTCTAATTTAGTAGGACAAGTCTTGTATTGTTTAAGATTAAAATCAGTATTACAGGCCTTTTTGAGACCAAGATGCTGTAGCTGGTTCAATACATGTAATTTCAAGAATTAACCAGGAGCCCATTGTGGGATCAGAGCTAGTTTTCTTGCTTACATTTGTCCCTTTGAAAGGTAGTTATCCCCCAGGTTTCTTTCCCAGAATCATCTCCTGCAACTGTGCTTCACTGATTGCTTGTGATTCAAGGACATGACTGTGCAGAAAATTCATCACAGCAGGCTGGATGGGTGTTCCATTCATGTTCGAAAACTGCAGGCTCCATCATAATATGTCTTCAGCCTTGCTCCAGCACAGTAACTACAGAGCAAACAGCTTCTTAAAAAATATCAACACCTGACTTCCAGAAGCAGCAAAAACCAACACGATTTTTGATTCACAGTGTGATGCCTGGTCTACTGATACAGATATTTAGAAAAGGATTTGCACGTGGAAGCAATTTAACTACACTGAAGTTTAAGGTAATTAAAGCTTGTCGCAAAAGGTACTTGTGATTTTTATGTCAGGCTGCAACTGTCTGCAAAAGCGATGTGCATTTTCTTCAGATAAACTGATAAATATGGCTGCTTTGCTAAATTTTAGTTTACATCTTTTTTGATATATACTGAGGTTATTTATGGAACTGCTTCTCCCATGATTTTTAGGAAGTCATTTAAAACTAATTAGCAAATTATATGTAAACAACAAAATATGGAATATGCTACTGCTTTGATAAACCTAAAAATAAGCAAAGATTATCTTTATTCAAGCACGACTATACAGGGACTGAACTGGAATGAATTACAAGTGGTTGATATTTCTCGCTTTCTACCCCCACCTCCCCAAGGGTGGTAGCTAATGCCAAATTTACACCAGAGATTTTGGTTTGGAGAATGACAAAATACAAGGGAAATTAGTTAACCACCATTACCAGTGAGATGGATATTATTAGAAACATGGCAATGAGATCTAAGAAGAACCAGAATCAAGTCACTGATAGCAGGTATACAGTCATTATGAAAAAAAAACTTTAAAGTATAGTAACAAGAGAAGTCTTAGCAATATTAAAAACTTAAATTACAGATGGAAATGCTAAAACTTCACAGCATGCCAATGAGGCTCAAGTGTTCATATGATACTTGTATTTGCAGAAAGCGGAACATGTTTTTATCACATGAGAATGAGATTTCATTGCGAGAAATAATGTAAGTAGATAAATATTGACTATGGACTAGGGATAAGGATTACTAAATCAGATTTTACTTATTTATTTATTTCATAATTACTCCCTGAAGCTCTAAGGAGATGGCTGGAGAGATATTTCAACCACTACTACTAGTTTTTATGTAAACCTTCTAACACAGGAAACAAGAAATTTGGAAACATGCTCACATTCCAGTATACAACAAAGGCAATCTAAGCTGTATGAATATTAAGATTGCAAAAAATTTAGTTTCTAGTGGGTTGGAATACAATTTGGGTTTACATAATGAAAGTCTTGGCAGTCATACCTAGTTCTAGAGTTTTATCTTATTTTGTATCATTTCAGCTAGAACCACATTAGCAACTAATTAGAAAACAGCATGACACTGGACAATATCTGTAAAGCACATATTCCGAGTAGTAAATGGTCTAAAATAATCTAATACTGAATCATTCTCAAAATGCTGAAAGGGTGGTTTTGTAATGCCCTGTATGAGATACAATCCCATCAAACATTTACAAAAATAAACTAGAGATAAACACAAAACACACGGCTGATTTTCTAACTTACACAAAGACTGCTCATAAACAATGACACGGAGAAGAATGTAATACAGAGAAACCCATTACTGGAATGCTAAGCATATTGAGGAATCCAGTCTGCAGCCCACAGTAATGCCATGGGAGGTTTGAGACCTTGGAAATGGTGAAGCTGAAAAAGATTGAGAAAGAACATGAACTCCCAATATGATGTTATGACAAGAAGTACTAATGGAATCGTTGGGTATGAGCAAGAACTATCAAGCAGAAATAATGACCTCACCACAGTGTAAAATTGACATAAGAATATTTCACATACATTTGGCATCCATAAAACAAAAATGACATTCAGAAACTGAAGAAATTTTAGGGATGATTCTTAAAACTGGTAAGGTTAAGATATCTCTGTGTAAGATTCAGAACGGATCCACACATGTCATGTATCAAGAATGCAGTTGCAAGATAAACAGATGAGCAGTCTTTTTTTTCTTATCCTGCCCTTGTTGAAGGTTGAAGGAATTGAAAGAAACTGGCACACTCATCTCAGGCTGCTATATGATAACCTTTCCTCCCACCCCAGCTAAGAGATCATATTGCTCAAGAAGCAGGATTTTAAGACATTTTGACAGTTGATATTTTAGATATAAGGCACTAATATCTTCTGATCATCTGGCAGAGAAGATCTTGGTGAATCATTTTTACATCTACCTGTCCTGCAGATTCATTATTCCAGCTGTGCACTGTTGGAAGCAATATCAAAACATTTTTGCAGCATTTTTTAAAGGTCTAATTTATTTATGTTTACAAGGATTATTTTGCTCTAAACCAGAGGATTCTGATGAGACGGTTGGGTGGTCCCTTGGAGAAGGACAAAGTGTCTGTGCACCTCAGCTGTGGAGAAGAATACAAGGATTCTAAAAGAGACCAGGCTACAGATACAATGCAAGGAAGCAAAGCAAGCAGGTAATTTTTACAACAGATACAAAGAAGGTATCTTGAGCAGATAAAATACAACAATATATGTGAGAGGGAAAAGGAGGAGTGTGTGTACATATATAGCAAGTAGATGTTGGAAGATGTAAAACTTTGCAGGAAGGAGAGGATAAACACAGAGGATACACCCCTTAGGAGGAAGATGGGGTGGAAACTATAAATCTGCCATGTAAAGTGCCTAGGGATGGTGTGAGGGATGATTTAGTAGAACAATGCCTGGTGGCTTCAGACAACAGAAAATCAGAATTTCAGCTTGACTTGAGGAATGAAATATATGCTTGGTAGAAGTTTTTTAAAAGTATCTAACAGCCTCAACCACCTTTGCTGGTGTATTTCTCATATTTTGAATTCCTCCGCTTCACCTTATCCTTTCTGTCTCAATCTTGGAAGCAGAAGTTCAGAAATGAAATTTCTGTCTTTTACCACTTTAAAGCATCCTGTTTGTTCAGCTGTCCCTACCAGTGCTTCAGTTTCAGTCTCTTGGGTTCTTTTCTGACCCAGGATAGCACAGTACCTGTGAGATTCTTCCTTTGTATCTTTGCAAGACTGAAAACGGTACCAGTGAAGCAACACATCATTGATTCGTCAGTATTACTGCATCACTGCTTGCGAAAGGTGCTGGCAGCTGCACAGTGTCTCTGTGAAACACAGAAGTTCTGTCTGCTAACCAAAGAAGATTATCATTTGTTATCACCTGCTACTACCAATATCAGCTGTATTTTGTGACTATCAGGAAGATAACTGTCTTTGAAAATAAATATTAGGGCCATTTTAGCAAATTTGGTTGTAAAATATAAGACTCAGGGCCAGGGCAAAGTCTTGCTCTGTGTGAAGTCTCATGACCAGTGAAAAACTGTCCCCTTTTATTGTTCTAAACTTGCCTTCTGCCAGCTTCAGTTCAGACCCCTATTTTTTATACAGGAAGAATTTTAATCTTATCAACAGACTTGGTCAAATCTGTATTCATGACCTTTCCCAGGTAACTTATGAATATGCTGATGAACACTATCCCAGCTCAGATTCCGACTAATAAATGAAGTGACAAACTATTCCTAATTCTTGGTTTTGCTCAACTACTATGCATCCCTACTATGCAATGAATTGTATAGGCAGCAATCCTATAGCCAATTAGTTTCCTTAAAACACTCAGAAAAGGAGTCTTATTGAAGGCTATCTGGAAATTCAGACACTGCTTTGCCCACATACTTGCTGACAATTTCCAAGAATTCCAGTGTCCTTGTGAGCCAAGCACTCCATTTAAAAAGCCACCATGAATGTTGCTCAGTAAATCATATTTATCTGTATGTCCATTAATTCTAATTTACCACAGTTTCTACTAATTTCCCTGAAAATTATATTTGCTGTTGCAGACAAGCATCTATATAGATTACAGGTCAATATTAATCCCACTTCCCAGAAAGCCTTTTTAAAAACTGGTGTCACTGTTGCCACCTTCCAATCCTCAAGTACTGTCATAGGCTATATGATGAATTATAGACTGCGGTTAGTTACATGACAATGAAGAACACCATTTTAAAAGAAAAAAAAAAAGGAAAATTTCAGCTGATGATGTATCTGAAGGATTTAGAGCTGCCATGATATGCTATTACCTCTACTTTCTCTCAAATGCACCTGACTGCAAATATACTTTATCCTCTTAATACTGGAAGTTCTAACCTTCTAACTAATTCCAAAGATAGAAATTTTCTGATTTACTGATTTTGTCACTATGCCCAGTCACTGGTTTGTATGCAGTACCTGCCAGTGTGTCTCTTTCACCACTGGCAAAAACAACTCTAAGAACATCAACCTTTAACAGCAACCTTCCCAAGACCTCTGCTTAAATTTAATTTGATTTGATGACTTCCCGTTGTCTCCAGACTTTGGCATAATTAAGATCCTATTTAATTATAATTGAAAATAACTACATTTCCATTCTGCTTTGTTGTGAACTTTTTTCATCATAAAGGTCTCAGATGAAAGACTAAAATGAATTTAAGAGAACTGAGAATCTCTGACGTAGATACCTGTCATCTATGTCAATGCTTCTCAATAAACCCATTTAAACAACTCTGTTTTCCTTTCTCACCAGCAACCACTGCTACCCTGGGTTACTTCTAAGAAATACAAATTTAAGTTATGTACAGAAAATATGTATTAGCAATACAAAATGCTGTCTAGGAATGTTCCTACTAGGTTAGGTTATTCTTCATGCAAAGAACATTTGTTTTACTACACCATACATGAGGAAAGCATTATTGTAGATAATATAGCCACATTAATGACCAAATGATATTTGATACATTGTAAATAGTCTGTACATACACAATCTCATTTTGTTCCAGTTATAAAGAAGTGTTCTACAATAAAGACACAATAAATGACACGTGACTGAAAAACCAAAACATTTTCTTCCAGTCTTGATTCAAGGAGGGTTCTCTATCCTGTGTAAGGCTCAGAAAGATGATTTTCCTCCTTGCATCAGATACAATGAAGTAGAAGCTTTTGTATATTTGTCTCATGACAACACTGACAACATTTCATCTTAATACAATCTGGTCACAGCAGCTACTGCAGAAAATTACTCTCTGTTTGCTGGCACCATGGGAGACCATCATTACTGACAAGATTGAGAAACCCGTCAATGACAATTCAGGACTCAATCTAACTCTGGCATCCAAGTGCCATGCTTTTTTATTAAGGCTATTTTTGTGCATCTTTTTAATTCTTATTCATGTCCATTGGTCCTTGACTCACATTGAGATTCAATGCAATAAAGGCTTCAGCTCAACTGAATTCAATCTCAGAAATCATCAAAAAGTAAGATTTATGTAGTAATTTTTAGAAAACCTTATGATGGCCAGCAATTCAGGTGAGGGGATATACTTGTAAACCCTTCTTCAATAGTATTGTAATGATGTTCACCTATTTCCTTTGCAAAAGAATCACACAGGCCAGTCTATTCCATATTGTGTTGTGATGATGTAAGTCAACTTCTATGTGGATGTTTAACAGAAACTAGCTACTACCCCCACCACCATCTTTGTTTAATAGCTTTGTTTGTTCGTCTGGGATTCATTTATCATATGGATTTATCACATGGTAGATTTTTATAGACAAAAAAAAAAATCATCTTTCATTCTCATGGTCACTCACTCCACATCAGATTAAAGCCATCACTTCTCTTAAAGACTGTTTAAATTAGATACAGAATTTTTTGATCAAATACAACTTCCTCAGCTTGCAAATGTCACACAACATCTCCAAAACAAGAACCCAAAATTATAGGCTTACTGATTGCTTCCTTGTTACTGTAAATGGTATATCTATACCAACAAGGGAGAGAGACGCTACAATTCTAGAAATGAGACAAAAAATACATCCTTTTCATGAACATGACATACTACAGAAAGATTCATCCTGTCTTCAGCTGAAGTTGAAGCACCCATCACTCCTATGCTTCACCTGTTCTTTGGTGGTGTTCTGAAGTACAAACCTCTTGGTTGATACAAATCTACTATTTCATACTGTGACAAGAATTTACAGCAGTCTTCGCTCACTAGTTGTCACAAAATAGAGTTGAGCAAATCTGTATTTGTAATCTGACATAGAAAAAAAATAAAAAGTGGGATTCTTCTTATTTCCTGTTCCCTTATACCAGTTTTCGGTCCCTGTTTGGCAGATCTCATCCAAATACATCCCACTGGTCAGTGGTGGGGTATTCTGTCTTTTAATTATCACCAATTAATGAAAAAAATGTGTTGAAATACATGCAAAACATCTTGTATACAAATTTAGTTCACATTTCCAATTTCTGAGCATCCAATTTGGAGAACTAACTGTGCTTTCTTTTATTTGTTTCTGTTTTGCTTGTTTGTTTGTTTGGTTGGTTGGTTCAGGGTGGGGTTGGAGGGAAGGGTTCATGTTGTATAGTCAGGCAAAGAAAAGAGCTCAGGCAGAAAGTACATCATATCCAGATGGTGCTGAAGATAGCTCAAAAGATTTTTGAAGGTACTTGAAAAAAATTATATGGCTGTCCCTCTTTTGTAGCCTAAAGCTGACTCCATCCCAAGCAAAGTCATCAAAAACTAGCCTCACAAAGGACATCAGATTAAGCTGTCGTATCATTATACAAACAGAATGAATTAAGTCAATACTAAGAAACAATTCCTCTTCTCTGTTTCACCATTCCTTTACACAGATCCAAACAGAAATACCAGATAGATCATGGTACAAAGCCAGTATTGGCAAAAATACTTGCAACACAGTGAGGCAGAGCCAAGCTTTCATCTGGGAAAGTGATACTGTGCAAATGGAAAAATACATCTGCATGCTACAGTATATTGACCTATTCTGAACCCCAGTTTCAAATGACTCTCAGACAAAGCAGGTGGCAAGACCTATTTATTTTTTTACAAAATTAAAATAAATCCAAAAAAAAAAAACAAAACAAATAAAAATATATCCAACACTTAATTAAAGTCAGGAAATAGAATAAGTAGACTTACAGTTAAAAAAGCTAGGCCATTTTTGCCCAAATTAATTTCCTCATATGTTTTTTTTTCTTTCTCTAGCTCCAGTTTGTTTTTGATCTTTAGATTGAGAACGGCTCTGAGTGTGTGATCTCTTTTACCTCTTTACATTGTTTGCTATGATCTATTCCTCATTAAAATCTTTGAGTTATACAGTAGGATAATTATTATTAATAAGGCATCTAGGATTTCTTTTTCCTTATGATACTTCTAATTGTTTCACTTTTAAAATCATTTTGGGGTATTTTTTTTTTCTTTTTTTCCCCATATTCATGTGAGTGTTTGCAGTTTGAAAGAAAAAAAAAAAAAGGACACTGGACAAAGATGATTTTACTTTAGATTAAAGGTTCCTTCTTATCAGGTACATGTGCTATCTTTTAGAGCTTTTCAGAATACTTCAATATATACATCTTCAAAATATGCACAACCCTGAACTTATTACATACACTGATATGGTGGAAAACAGTACAGAAATATTACTCTTCATGCTGACTTTTGAAACCTCAGATTTGAGTACAAACTAACATAAAATTGCCAGCTTCACATACGTATGCATAAGTGCACATACACATTTTCCATCGTTTTACTTGAAACATCTTAGAAATATGACAACATATTCAGAAGACTTTAGGTTATTGTTGAGTGAACCTACAAAGTCTTAACAGACCTCTGTAACTGCTGTCTCTGAATTTACTCCATAATGATTGTTACTTTTTTCTTTACTTATAATCTGACTTTGAATAAGGCTTAATTTCAATAAGGTTTACAGTGTGAAGGACCAGGACTCTGTGGAGAGGATAATAAATCTTAATGCTAATCCTGGAGAAAACAGTGTGGGTAAGACCCAGACTCTTTACCTGCTTCTTTGGTCAAGGTCCCCACAAGACAATAGTTCCATTTTTTCTGTCATCTAACTTTATCACCTATGCCAATCAGCCTGCCCTAGTAGTATAGCATTTACACTCCAGGGAACATATTTATTTTTATATTAGGGAGAATATTTATTCAGCACAGAGAAGTAAAGTGTTGAGTCTTTTATACCTTATACAATAGAAATAGCACAACAAAGCAAGGTATGACTGTATGGTACCAGCAACAGGGTCAGATAATTACAGACTACGTGCCTTGTTAAAACACAGTCATTCTAAGAGTCGCTAGAGAGATCAGCCTTTTGAAAGGGATATTTTTCACATGCTTAAAGAATACTCTCTGTGACTAAAATCAGGGGCATTTAGAGTTCAATCTGTATATTCTACAGATCTTCATTAGGTGTACACTGAATAATCAAATCAGAAAGGAAAAGGAAAATTATTTTTCATTAAAAAAAAAAAGATTGAAAATTGTTATTAACACTTACATCCTATGTTCTCACCAGGAATTTCTAAGTAGAATGAGTTTACTTTTGTCCTAATTTTATATCCAGTTTGCAAATAGGAAGCAGAGGACTCCACAAGTAAATGATATGATTGATATGATACTTTCTTAACTACTAAGAAAAGAAAGAGAGAGACTGAACAGAAACCTATTCAACCCCAAAGTTACAGAATGAACTGTTCCTTAACCTATGCTACAATGATGGTACACCATCCTCCTCACTGGAAAGACTCAGTATTTGTTGTTGTTTGTTTGTTTGGTTGGTTGGTTGGTTGGTTTGGTGTGTGTGTGTGTGTGAGGTGCATCTTTGCATGGCTTTCTTTTGAGACAAAAGCGCTGACAAGTCAGTAATAAAGAAGGTTGAAACTAGCTGTGGTAACAGTGGCTTTAGATGTAGCTAATGTATTACTTAATGATGTGAAAACACATCTACACTGCATTTCTGCTCATTGCAGCAAACACTGTATTTATAAAATGATCATACTGCATTTGACAAATCTGTACAGAAATATTGCAAATCTCTTCTGCAATAGTTTAACATATTCTAGTTGTTTTCCCCCAAACCACTTGATTATGCCAGCAACATGTGCATAATTACAGATATACAGAAGTTCATGTGCTCAGTCCAATCAACTATTCCTTGACACAGGAAAATAGTTATACAACCCAAGCTATTCAGACTGGACAAATAATGTAGAAGGTTAACAAAACACTGGAATACACTAGATATTTGTGGAGTAAAAGCTAAAATAGTATTGCTTGAGCACCTATTTCACACATCAAGAATATGAATAGAAAAGAATCTGTTGCCTTTAACTACTCACTCTTCCTCAGGGCAACAAAAACTAGCTCATGTGCAGGAATTTTTCTCCCCATTACGCTATTCATTTCTAGTCAAAATGAAAGTTCTGTAAAAGAAAATTTTGTAAAGCAAATGTCTACTAGAAGGTACTCCATCCAAATATGAAGGAATTAGATGAATGGAAAATTCTTTGATTGGTGAAGCTATTCTCTGCCGCTGATTAAATGGGCATCGTAAAATCATTCACTCTTCAGGTGGCTTGGGGTCAGTAGTTTATTCCCATTTATTACCTGTGAGATCAGAATGACATCAGTGTCATGCCTCCATTGTTTTTAAGTTAATTTTGGCTGTTTTTTTCTTATAACTTGGAAAAAGATCATAAATAATCACATATACAATTAGCATACTGAGAGACTGCTGTTAAAAGTATTCAACATATGTCTGGTTGCTCAAGTAGGATAAAGGCAGTCTCCCTTTAACACAAATCTAATTAAAACCAGCTTACACAGAGGGTCTCCAGAGTATGCTGAGACAATATGGAAAATATGCACAATTAAAATCCCAGGATTTAAATCTAGCTTAGAAAAGAATGCAAAAGAATGTAAAAGAAGTACTTTCATTAAAATTTAGATTCCTAAGTGTTTTGTTTTTTTTTTTTTCCTTTTTTTTTTCTTTTTTCTCCTTTGCTGGTAGGATCTTAAGCTACTTGGGTACATTTGACAACATTATCTTTGGTCTACAAGACAAGTTTTTCAAATAGATCTCAGATTCTTTAGACAACAGCACAGTTGACTAACCTGGCTGATATCATCAGAATACTGTGGGATAAAAGAAATGCAGTTTTAAATAACTTTGCTCATCTTTTGGAAGACACTGAAAGGTCTCCTGAAGAAGTGTATTAACCAGATATTCATTAACCAGAAATGACTGTAAATACACCCACAAATCAGGGGCTCGCTTTCAAGCACTGTGGTCCAAAGTGATTTCTGAGCAGCATCTACGACCAGGAAAAAAAAATACAGAAAATAATCTGAGCAGGAAATATAAAAATATCTAGACATATGGAAGACAACTGCAAGGGATCTAAATCACATTCTGTATTTTAGGGAATGGGTGCTAATAAAAAGAAAAACATGCAGAGAATCATCTGATCACAGCAGATTCTGGTGTTCTCGAAGAATTTTGGTTGATAATCATGCAGAGGAAGCTGACTGTGAAAGTGTATTGCATACAGCTGTGGAGTGTCAAGTTAGACCAAAACGTTTGTTTTAAAACATGTATGCTTTAAGCTTGAGGACAGAAGATAAATTAAACCTTGAGAAAGTTTGTGGCTGATCTAAGGCTGAAAAGCTGTTTGCAACTTTGAAAGAATTAGCTGAGATACAAGACCACTCTTGATCTACAAGACAGAAATCTGAGGGAGAGACTTCAAGGAGACTTAGAATTAATCCTTTACAAGGTGACTCTCATTCTCACAGCAATAGCTACCATGTTGACCAGGCTGAAGTTTCTGACCCCACAGTCAAGATTAGAAATGAAAAGGTATCACAGGAAAGGACCGTAAGCAAAAAAGTCAGTAGAGCAGGTTCAATGTGTATGAAATAATACCTGAAGTTTGCACAAGGTGCAAAATCGGGATAATGTAATGATGAAAAAAATGCAAGGGATACCATTTGTTTTTAAGAAACAATAAAAATACGCAGAATCAGTCAGCATACAGAAAGAGTGGTGGCAGCAACATGACTGCATGACATAGACTATTAGGGTTCTACTATAGGCACACTTAGACTGTTTACTCTTAGCTCTTAGTAAGCAGTACTTAAAAAAAAAAGTTTACTCTGTGTAAACTTACTTTTTACTCACAAACGCAAGGTCGAGAAACACCCCCACTTCAATTTCCTAGGCACAAAATAGATATTTTTACATGCAGAGAAGCCTCTTGGTATGTGGAGTTAGGCATCTATCATCCAAACTCTGGTATACCTCCTTGCACCTAAATTTCTGATAGAAATAAAACTAGCAATTTATGAATGCTTAAATTGTGTAGGTAGGAGTGGAAGGGTCAAGGCCACATTTCTGTACTTTGCATTTCTGATTTCAGAAGCGAGATATTCAGGGCAGCTCTCCAAAGTTTTTCATGTCATTCAGTTCTGCTGCTGACCTGCTTAAAAACTTGAACTCTGTTCTCATGGAATGACTGAGAAAACAGTGTGAAGCTGCATTTTATTTGATAGTTCAGATCTCATCAGGAAGTGTCCAGCTGCTGAGTCAGTAAGTTTTGTAAAAAGCTTCCCCATAAAGCAGTTCTAATACTGGATTACTTCCAGTCTACATTGTTGTCCCCTTGTTGAGTTATGGGGCATGGATTTTTCAAACAAAGCCCTTGCTGCCTGCCATTAATCCTTTTGGGTAAGCAAATCAGCAAGCCTTTTAATCACAGGGATTGATACAACCACTCCTAGCAAAGCACCACAAACCATCTGCCAATTTCACAACTATCAGATCCATGAGTGAATGAAAGTACAAGATAAACAGCATGGTACGGAATGCCACAGCTGAATAAAAAATTAGAACCATCACAGGGGAGATGGATTATTGCTTTATTGTGCTACAATCCATAGAGCAGTTAGATCTTGACATATCATTCCTATTATGGTATCCTTTGCTCCAAACTGCAAGTCTAAGCATAAACACATTTCCATGCATTATGAAAACAGAGGAAAGCAGTCACACACCTAAAAAATATGAATATAATATACATTTTCACGGGATACCTTGTTCTTACTGCCGAATAACTTGCTATATCTGCTCAGTGACCATGAAACAGCACTTCAAAATAAAACAGAAGTCTGTACCCTTCTCAGTCACAAATGTTATAATTTGTGTCCTGTATAGCTGTGTAAGAGCAAAACTGATGAGATATGAAATACTCCTTCAAAACGACGACAGGCCAATCTCACAGCAGATTAGTTGCTAAAACTAGCTGCAAAATAAAGCCAAGGGCAGGTCTGTTTTGAAGCAGTCAAATATGGAGAGTTGCAGGGGAGGGGAGGAAGGGTAGGTCCTCCATCTGTATATTTAGATCAGAATAATTTATCCGTTAAATTTTTTTAACATATCTCATCTTCCCGGAGAAAAAGGAAAAAAAAAAAAAGAGAAAAAAATCCCTAAAATATGATAGAACTTAAATTTACTGAAAAAAAAAGTGTTTGTGTCTAATCATCACCACCACAACTCATTAAAGCAATGCTGGCTCCAACTAGAACAAAGGAAACAGCTTGGAGAACAGCTGAAAAACATTGGCAGCCTGTCTTCTGGGTCCCCTTCTGAGCCTCCCCACCATTGAAAAGATCAAAATACTCACCTCAGACCTCTCCAGTGTAAGTTCAAAACTCAGAGAGCTAACTATTTAATGGACAAAACCAGAAAAAAAGTTGGTAAATACAAACTAAAAGTTATAATTCCCATTTCCCCTCCCCTTCTCCCAAGCAGAGTTTTCTACCTCCACAGACAGCCGTCACATGAAAAGTTTAGAAACTGTAGCTGACTGGGCATTAACCACAAATTGCACCTGAAAGGCATAAACTTCTAGTGGGAGTGAGAAGGGAGACCCCCTCCTGCACTGGTTTGGTGTTCCTCAGGGCTGAGGGGAGGGCCATGGCTGCCTGGGCAGTGGCAGGCAAGACCTTCTTAAACTGATGTTCAACAAATTGCAGCTTCTGAAAACAAACACAGGTAAGAAAGCTGGTGCTGAACAGCCTTGCCTGAATGATGAGAAAGGAGTCATCCTGGACCTGCAGCTCCTGGCTGGGCTTCCAAACCCAAGGCAATCAGAAGAAAGGCAGACGCAAGTCCGTAGCCCAGGCTCCCCCGATAGCACATGGTGGCTGCAGCCCACGTTCTGTGGATTAGGTCCCTTTGAATATTTCTGGGCTCTGATGTAGAACAGGCACAAGATAAACTAGAGACACAGGCTACCCCTATGCTGCTGACTACAGGATGGCCAGAAATGGTCCATTCATGCTCACGTTTCTCAGGACCCTCCACTGCAGCTGTGTCTGAGGCAGAGCTTGGTGAAGAGGCCAAAACAATGCCTGGGGCTCTTCTTAGGAGTAGCATGGAGGCCCTTAGTCAAGATCATCATAGAATCATAGAATGGTTTGGGTTGGAAGCGACCTCAAATATCATCTAGATCCAACCCCCCTGCCATGCTCAGGGACACTTTCCACAAGACCAGGCTGCTCAAAGCCCCATCTATCCTGGCCTTGAACACTTCCAGGGATGGGGCATTCACAACTTCTCTGTCCCAGTGCCCCACCACCTGCTTCTTTTTTTTTTTTTTTTTTAACCTCTTCCGGTGCATCATCACCCTTTGAGTAAAGAATTTTTTCTTTATAGCTAATCTAAATCTACCCTCTTTTAGTTTAAAGCCATTCCCCCTTTTCCTATCACCACATTCCCTGACAAAGGGTCCTTCCCCAGCTTTCCTGTAGGCCCCCTTTAGGCACTGGAGGGCTGCTATAAGGTCTACCTGGAACCTCTTCTCCAGGCTGAACAGCCCAAACTCTCTCAGCCTGTCTTTGCAGGAGAGAGGAATGTATAAGCCTAAAGATCTACATTGGATACTAAATAAATTGAGGTATTTCACTTGTCTTCTATAATGGAGTTTAAGAAAAATAATCATGTCTTGGGCCCTCATTATTATCTGTGCAGATGTACTCAACAATGTCCCGTAAGGTACATAGTGACATAAGGAACATGCGTACTCAAAATAACCAAAACAAAACACCTTTTTTGTTGCTTTGCTTGCAAATTTTTCCTAAAAAGCACAAACTCAGTGTTGGCATGAGGTAAAATTTTGGCCAGTGCTTTCAAATTTGGATGGCAAAGTTATATGAAAAAGGAATAAAAAGGAAATGGCCTAATATACAGAAGTACGATTAACTAAATTCCTACAATTTTGAACCTTTGGCAATCAAATTCCATGTTTATTCCTGCTAAGGAAGCCTTACTTAAGTATTCTAGTAAGAAAATGACAGCTTGACTATTCAATGTCCAAATTCTAGGTAGATGTTTATCTACAGAAGACATGCAAAACCTGTTCCCATAAAAATTTGGTGATATTCACTTAAAAAAAAGTCTATGACATCAATGGCAGAATGGACTTAGTAGGCAAACTGGCAACACTAGCATAGGTCAAAGTTATCTATAAATGTACTTTTTTCTGTGTCAAAAAATTTAGATCAAATCAATTGGGAAGAGAGGGAGTTACTAGATGGTGACTATCTAATACTGTTGCACCTATTTATTGTGCATGACTGCTATTTTTTATTTTTTTATTTTTTTTCACTCTGGGGAGTGCTTATTAGATGCACAGGGAAGTTCCTGAAAATTAATAATCAATAAGGTAAACAGAGGTTACATCCAGGTATTTTCCAACAACAGCAGTAACCTGTTTAGGTAATTTGTACCCCTTTTGTTGCCCATAAATTCAGAAATAATCACTTTCTGCTTTTTAGCACAAAGACTTTTGAGAAGTACTACAGTTTTGTCTGTTGCAACTGTTTTCTAAAGCCTTTCCAAGACCCTTCCTGATGTGCTGGGTCTTTCTAAAGGCTTTAAACTCTGAAATTTGGCACATTTATTCTTGATTACAATTTTTAATGTTCTGCCAACAGAAAAATATCTGCAGCTTTATGCATCAGGTGATAGATGCTTTGTTAAATTTGGTCAGCTGATCTGCTCCTGCTGGGGCAAAGGCTTCTGTATATTCATGGGAGGACCAAGCTATGAGCTGGCTTCTGGTTTGCTATTATCTCTTGAATCTTAGAAGTCATCGTTATTGCTACATTCTGTGAAACATCTAAACCCAGAAAGCCACAGTCTCCTACAGGCAGAGCCTCTCAGATTTCCAGAGTGCTCCACCTCCTTTCTATATATTCTACCTTTATGACGTTTTATCAGTATCTTTTATCTTCCACATCTCCCATTCAACCACCCTCTCTTATCCTTTCTGCAAAACATTAATAGGGCCTTGTTCACACTTCATTATTTGAATTTTCATGCTTTTTAACATATTTCTTATTTAAGACTCCTGTGAACTGTGAGGAAAGCACTAACATGTTGTGGAGTTCAAGATCTGAAGCACAAAAAGATTGAAGGCCAAATCAGCTAATACCCAAGTCAAAATAAAACTGATTACCTTTGTAGACAAGGACCAAAAATTAACTGCTTTCACATTAGGTAACGTAACATCTACCTGCCTGGGCATTGCTCTAAGAGTGGAATCCAGACTGCACAGTAAGGTGTTTTTCTCCACAGTGACAAGAATAGTAACATAAATTGCAGAGGCACTAACCTTGTTTTATTCCTTACCTACCCTAATCAACCTTGTCCACAACTCTGACAACAGGAAGGGGAAGCAAGGACTGAGCATGGCTTCATGCCTTATGTCAGGCTATGTCTGTTCTGCTGCCCAAAGTAGCATGCCTACCCTCCCCATGTCTGTATTCCTATTTCCTCTTCTTCCCTTGAACCTGCACAATTTCTCCGAGGGTACTAAAACTCTTTAAAAAATAATCTAGGACATTACAGGAATTCTGAACCAACTTGAGAGACTGTAAAGAACAGAAGAAATAGCAAAAATCAATGCAAGCACATTTGCTGGCTGGTTTCTGTAAAATCTTCATGTAGTCCAGGAAGCAAGGGGCAGAACCAGAGTAGGATGTGCAGGCAGCTGCCCAGGACAGTCCACGCTTGCAGCCAGCATCATGTCGCTTGTAGTCTCAGCATTTTCTTAAACTGACTGTGCTGACCCTGAAAAGGGCAGTTCCTCTCTTCTATGCACTCTCTGCTTAGCATTCCTATCGTCCTTGCCCTCCGTAAGCCTCAGAGCTCAGGCAACTACATACAGATTTTGGAGGTTTTCACCTCAAAAAGTTCTTCACTAGACCAAGTCTTGAAGCATTTACGTGAGCAAAAAGCAATGCTGTAAAGTCAGGTTATTTGTGATTTACTTGAATGATGCTGGATATTTCCAGGCAATTAAACAAAAATAATACATGCAGTTTGATATTCCTAGTTCCTGTAGGGAGGCACTACAAAACTATGATTTACAATCAAGGTCTTCACATCTCAAGAGAGTGCTATTCCTTTTACTGGTGATTACTACTGAATAAAGTTACTTAGATTCTGAAAGGATGCATAAAAAACAATACAGTTGCTTTGTGAAGTCTGAAGCCCCACTGTAAAACCATGAAATGCATTTACCTACTGTTATTGTGAATATACTAGAAAAGAAGACAGTCTGTTTTTCATGATAGACTATTCCATGCCAGAAATAGGGAAGTGAAGATGAAAATTGCTATCAGATTAGAATCCCCACAATCAAGCACTCATTAGAAACTCAAAGGTAGCCTATATGCAGACATGTACATTTCTTGTCACTTATATCTTAAAAACTACTTGGAGGGTGAATTTTGTACATCAACTTTGAATCATTTGAAAACTTTCAAATATACCCTTACAGTAATTGTATGACCTTGTAGGTTTGTTCCATTTTACATTACAGTCATTTGTAGTTGCAGATTAGAATGACTGAAAGAACTGTCAGTGAGTGCAATTTCAGAGCATTTTAGAGCACTACATAAGTAAGAGTAAACCTGCTCCTTTCATTATGTGAACATGAATAAGATGTGACACTGTGACAGCTGCGGTAACACTATGCCTAAACTTTACTGTTAATGCCTCCTTTATCTTTCTCATCAAGGTTTTCTTCTGAGCTTTTGCCCCTGTCACTTGCAAACTTGCAGAGGCTTTTAAGTCAGCTATTGTAAAAGCATGGAAATGTCCTAATCAGTCTTCTCTTGCATGCCTCTAACATAGCCATACCTGTTGGATCCCACGTGGTCTAAAGCCCACTAAGCTCATCTACTGCCTGATGATCTTGACTTGTGATCTGGTGCTCTCAAATGCATTATCACTTCTGGCATCCCAGAAACAGGGGGGATCAGTCCTCTGCAGCTCCACTAAGAGTACCCACCACCAAGTGTTAGTTAACGCCTTGCCTGGTGCTTTTGGCTCACGCCAGCTGAGCTAGCACTGGTGCAACTGAGCAACAGCTTGGTTGCAGAAGAGCCCAGGGACTGTTCCAAAAAGGGTTTATCAATGAGGCCATGATATTTTCTGGAGGAACATGTTAGCTGTATGACTTCAAACTGTGTTCTGCCACTCAAGCTAAGGGCCAAGGAATGGGTCCTTGCCCTACATTATCCCCTTTCAGCAGAGGAGAAATGTAGCAAACAGGCAAAGAATTGAGTCCCAGCAATCATGTTTCTTGACTTTGTAACGACCTTGTAGGAACAAAATATCTTGGAGAGTTATCAGAGTGAGAAAGACATGACAACAGTATACTCCCTGTGTGGCAGTGGTCCCTTGGTCCCTTTGCTGACAAATTTCATTGGGCTACAGAGCCAAGTCTGCCTATGTGGTCCTCGCTAACTGCATATATTTCTTACTGGGGATGTTCAGGGCCTTGCCTTCTCTGTATTCCCTACACACATACACACCCTATATTTCCCTTTATTTTCTACAGAGTGATTAAAGGATGAGAAACCACCACTGTAATAGGGAAATGTCTTTCAATCAAAGGTCCTTGATTGCACAGTGACACCTTAGTGCCTGTCACTCCTCTAACTGTCAAGCATCAGCTACAAAACTGTTGCTTTCACCTACCACAACAGCTAGTGAAGATGACACTGCAAAGGGAAGGCTGTAATGCAGAGCTGAGCCCTTAAAATAAAATGGAAATTTACCCTCCTGGCAGGTCCTGATTACAACAGGATGTTACTTTTTCTTATTACTGAAGGCTTCTGTTCAGAATGTTGTTTTCTTGAGCTAAGATTCAAAAGTTTCTAAGGAAAGCGTTGAACTTTCTGCCTTCTTACAATTACCTGATACATCTCCTTACTCAAATGTGACTGTGGATGTTTTACTGGGAACTTTGCAGATGGGTAGCATCCACTATCCTCTTCCATTATCTCCTTCTCTGCAGAGCTGCTAATTGTCCAGGAAAATATTTTATATGTATATATATATGTATATGTATTTTTTATATATATATATATATATATATAAAAAATCTAAAGACACTTTCTAGAAGAAGCAGTGACAAAGAAGAATCCCTATATCAGTCTTCTCAGTTAGTCAGAAGCCAGTAACTCGGCAGCACATTGGTGTGGTCAGAAAAAGCTTTCTTAAGGTTGTGTTTCTGTTTTAAAAAAAGTCCATCCAATTTCTTTACATTCTTCATGTTCTACTATACTTCTAAATAAGCCATAATAATCACGACATCACTCTTGCCTATGAAAAACTACACATCAGCTGTCAAGGAAAACAATTTTCAAAGTGCGTAATATCCTCCTCATTCTGGAGTGACTAGATTTCTGAGGGAATGCATATACACTAACCTAATAATACAGGCAAAGAAACAGACAATGTAATTTCAGAAACTAACCCTTCTTTAAAAAATGGAAAAGAAAAATCAAGCCCATATTCAAAGACCCAATTTTTAAAACATTTTAAGCTAAGATATATTAAACTATGTACTGTCACTCAGGCAAAGGCTGTCATAAGTCTTTGTCGTCATTAAACAAATATAGATTTTAGAGATCAGCTATACATTCTGCCTAGCAAGCACCTACAGTAATTTAAGATACTGTTCTTCTGCAGTTCTGTGTCACTGCCATGCTGCTTCGAGGTTACTGCACTGACCTGCATTCTTAAGCCACTTAAAATGAAATCCAGCAGCTCGGCCAGAGACACATTTCCATGACAGTAAAAAATTAACCCACTTAAGTTTGCCCTGGCTGAGGAATACTCATACAGCCTGTTGATGAAACTGTCCAGCAGGAGCAGGAAGTTATGAGGTTGTTCTCAACATTTTTGCAGCTGACTGCTGTGTGACATGTATTTAAGACTTTAACTGTAAAAAGCAAAGAATTAAATACAAGCTTATAATCTGTACCTCTAGTTTCCTCCTTCAGAAACCAGGCTGTTCTCTGGGTCATTTTTTGGTCTAGTTTGCAAGTAGGACTACTCACGAGACTGGAACTGATGCTTCAGACCTTTCTACAACTATTCCAAAAAATAATATACAGTCTTTTTGTACAGTCAGGGTATGGATTTCATTACTCAGTCTCTGCCTGCTACACGCTCTAAACAAGCTAATTTAAACAAGAAGTCTTGACAGTTATGGTTTGCCTTGAGGCAAAAACCCCAAGGAGACCTGGGTTACAGAACTAAAGCTACAATAATCTGTACAACCTAGGTAACTATAGGGAAAAAAAAAAAAAAAAAAGTAATGGAGCAAAATCATCAAGCATCTGAAAAGCAAAAAATAAAATTCCATTCTCTACATCACAAGTTACCAGTACAGTATTACCAGTGTAAAAGCTTACATGATTGAATTAAGTGTACATCACATTAAGGCTGGTGGAAATGAAGATGCTTGTAAACATGTTTGTATTTTCTCAGCAGTAGCTAAGGGCACAGTTTTCTAATTGTCAGAATATAGAAATGTGCCAGTAGCAGAGGACATGAGGAAAAAATGCCATGTTCAATTATTTATTTGGTCAGCTCCTATAGTACACATCAAAATCACTTCTGCAAATAATGGAAACTTTACTCTTGTATAAATTTGGTGGTAAGTCCAAATGCATTGGAGCATGGTGTAATATCCAAAACATCACACAATTTGTAAGAGATCATTACCTGGTCCAGAAATTATTACGGTAAATAGCACCCTCTGCAAACAATTAACAATCTGTACTGCATTTGTAAAGTGACAAGTCACTTTCAGACAGCCTATAAGTGGCTTCCGTAACATTCGTATATTATTGTGTATCAAAGACGTCTTTATAGTTAGAGCCAAGACCCTTGAAAATTTAGAATGTATGTGTTCAAGGAAGAGAGAGTATAGATATATTTGGATAGCCATCTGTTTTGGATGTCGTCTGTTTGCAGTATGTGTTGAACTCCAGGATGTGATAACTTCAGACACTCTCTGAACTGGATATACATTTGATAATTTTCTGCCTAGCAGAAAATAGTCTAGAAGTAGGTCCTCATTAGCATATGCTATCCATATGCTTCTTATCTATAATCAAATCATAATACATTTGTTCCATCAAAACATAAATGTGTGTGGAATTTGGAGAAAAATGCTTTTAGAGCAGTGCACAATGAAAGCCTCTTTCTCTGCTCTCTTCCTTAGAGACAAAGGAAAATTTCAGTTTTAAATACCACACAGTTGGAAAGATTCTTGCAAGTTTTCTGAGGACACAAAATCCATTTTAACTTTGATACTTCATAGCCTTGGGCCCTAAACCAACATTGCTAGTTTTACTGAAAAAGTAATATGATTGCAATGACAGTGTGCTCCCCTAGTTTTGAAAGAGACTGCCTTGTTTTTTATCGATCACTTACAAAATAAGACTTTAAAAAAACTAGCATTTCACAACTCTTCTATGTTGTACCCTTTACCGTTAAAAAGTAACCAAAGTAGCAGGTCCAATCTCCTGTGCCTCACTAGAGCAGCACCTCATTAACGATAATTAAAAAAAAAAAAAAATTCTTCAACAAGCTTCAGTGCCTCTTGGTTTACACTATATTTTTTTTTTCCCCCTCTTTTCTCACTTCTTTAACTCTCAGAGCATAGGAAACACAAACTGCATGTACACCAACTCAAGCTTTTATCCCATATTTCGAGATTTGGGCACATGTCCACTCCTCATACAGAATCCTGATGCTTTAATTATAGCCATAATCAGGGAATGCTACCTTATTTCTCTCTAAATAAATTCATTTTGCCACATTTTATCAGTCAGGTACAAAATACAGATCTGGGCTCTTAAAGAAAAATTGGGTCATTTTGTGTATATATATGTATATATGCACATATACATATATTCATTTGTCTATTTATATGGATATGGGGATATGAGCAGTATAACACCTTGCTCCTTAGATCTTTGTGACACATAACATCCAGTAATAATACAAAATCAGGTGAACAGGAAAAACAGTTTTGACAACAGAAACTACGTTCTTGTGCCACTGATTCTTTAACCAAAACCCTAATCACAGTCAAACTGACCACTGTTTTTGAGCTTAGAAAAAGTCAGTTAACAGTTTTTCTCTCATCAGCATTTTCTTTTTATATGAACTCCATATGACAGAAATATCAGAGAAAATGCAGCTCTTGTAGTCAGACTGAAAGAAGCAGAGAAAATTTCTTTTCAGTTGGCCTAGACTGGTTTATGGAGTCAATGTGTTCAATGACTGAACGAACGATCCTCCAGATTTTCTGCAAACTTATTCAAATTGTTTGAGATTCTTCCATAAGCAATACCGGGAAAAGCAATGCTTGCATTCTATCAAATGTCACCTTTATTACCTAACGGTTACATATAAAACCCGAAAAAAAAAAAAAAAAAGAAAAAAAAAAACACCAAAGGACCAGTTTTATACAAAATCCACAGCCTCCACCCTTATAGATTTTTCTTAAAATAACACAGCTATTTCAGAGGCTTAACCAGCCTTTTTAATACATAAAGTTGCTGTTACCAAGACTGGATTAAAGCCCCATTAATTTCCTTAAGGTATTTCTGACCTGCAAGTTGTTACACCTACTGAGTACATACTGCAGTACAGCTGAACAGCTCCTGGAGGAGCAACCTGGGAGGCTATTCAGTTATTATCATAGTATTAAAATCCCTCCAACAGGGTCACATGAAAAGCGGGTAGGATACGAAACACATTCAATGTGCTTTAGGCAGTGTGAGAAAACATGCAACTGAAATACATCCCGCCAAAAAGAGATTTGTTAAAACAAAGCTCTAAAAGCTTTGACAGATACCTGAGACATATAACCAAGACGGCAAATTCTCAGAATTGTCCATTCTGCATGGGTGCTGAAACCTTGTGAGTGTGATCTTCTCTGTGAGGAAAAAGAAACACACTCCTAGACCACAGTGTGATCCTGTGTACAGCATGGATAAGCTGGATAATACACATACAAAATCATCAGTCTTCTACTCTGTAGATCTGTAATTGTGGATGTCTTCCGAATCACATACTGCACAGTAATTTAAATGACCCATTATCAAAAGAGCAAAGCTGAATTCTTTCCAACTTACCAAATTTCCTTAATTAGTGAAAAATCTCTCTCACTGCTAGAGTGTATATTAATTTCATTCATCTACTAATTTATTGTAAGATTTGTATTTCAAAAACTGGATTCTGAAAGGAAGATTCATGGTTAGTGTTGTTTTCACAGTTCGTATTTTGATGATAGTTATGAAGCACAGTAGGAGATGCCTTGTATCAGGAAGGTAACAGGGGACTTATCAAAATCAGAGGATTTATCTGTAGTTAGTTGCGCTATCAATAAAACAACAGAGCTCCTGCTAAGGAAGCAGTTTGTTGGGGGCGTGTAGCACAGTAGGAACACCATGTTTGTCTTTAAAGGTGACCTGAAGAAATTATGTGATACTGCTGAGCTGTTTATTATGGGACTGTTTCATTTTACAGTAGAAAACATGTCACATAAGAATTACTCCAAAATGTCATTCCAAAAATCCTGGTTTAAGAAAATCTGTAGGAAGTGCATCCCATTACACAGAGGGTCAACAGACATGCACACTAATGATGTAAAGCAGACACAGCACAAGTTCATACATTGATAGAAGACAATTCTTTACCATGGAATATTATCACTAATCTTATGCTATGCCCTTCATTGCTTAGGTAGTGACAATTTTTTATTTTCTTTTCTGAAGATATAGATCAAATCTTACTTGTTAAGATACAGTGGTGAATATGAAAAATACAACCATTCAACAGCTTGAGCTGACTAGGTTTGGTTCAGGTATGGGGATGGCCTTCACAGACATAGGTTCAGCTCTATGGCCTATCAGTTTAACATCCCTCTCTCCTGTCTTTATGCCACACACCCTTCATACACTTAACTCTGGTCTTTGGCAAGAAGATCACCTCTTTCTAAACAAATATACACTAAACAGGCAATAAGCAGCAGTCTCGATGCATCTCAAAGATACGCCAGAGGGACAGAGACAGACCTTGTAGGCCAATGTCAGTTACATCAATTAGGTAAACTATGCCAACTATACGTTACATCAGCTGTATAAATTCACAAAATAGCTCCCTCATCTTTTTTCAGCTATGTTAGTTGCCTCCCACTGACAATAATACTTGAGATAATGGCAGCTTTTACAAATAAAGAATACAGGAAACTACACAAGTAACTACAGTTCATCTGTTTTAATTTGCTATCCAGGTCTTTATTAGTTTAAATGTATACTAATTTCTTCTTAGGCTGAAGATAGGTATCTTCATCATCTTAGCCCTTAATATGCTAAATATTCCACTATCCTCTCGCCCCTTCAGTGGAAATGAGATGTGATTATTATCTTTTACATACATATGTATTCAAAAATAAAACCTCTCCAGATAATATGAGCAGATTGCCTAAATAGGCAGCTAAATGACATTGTGACCTCAAACATAGACATGCCAGGTAGGCTCTGCTGCCACACAAGCTGGACTGTTTTGCTTCTTGAGGGCAGGTGGTACCTCCACACCATAATACTGCACTGTGAGCTTTAGTCTGGGTCCCTCGGATGACCACAAAATATATTACTTTCTATTATACCTACAAGTCAAATTTTTGCAGCCTAAGTTCCACATTTTTCCTTTTGGAGTTTTTTGTTTGCTTGTTTGTTTTAATTCATTCTGCTCAGCCCACATACTCATGACCCTAACAATCCAAGAGTTACCTGACCGTTGGTCTTTGTATCTGTGTTAAATATACATTGATCTTTAATTTGTGCTAGCTTCAGTGACATTGCAAATTACCTAATGTATCTATTAACTGAGAGAGAGAATCTTAACAAACACACCAGGGAAATATATATTTAATTGTTGCAAAATGTAAGGATAAATACAATATGATTTTACCAGGAGCTAGAATGCATGTCTTTAACATTGTGTTTTGACAAAAATGTCATTTATCTTTGAAACAGAAAAATAAAAGTGTTGGATGAGAGCATATCCCTCCCAGAATGTGGCCCTCTGCATCAAGGTCATACAGTTATGAAGATGTTTTTCCTCCATTAGAACACAGTGCCATTATGATTTATGACTGCAAAAACCTTTTCAAATTAAGATTTGTTTGATTGTCTGTTTCTATTAAGGGTATCATAATAACACTTCTCCTTTTTCCAAACAAATGTTCTACACAGCCTAGCATCCAAACGACATGCACAAGGAAGTGACAGTGATTAATTTCTGTTGCTGAATTCTTTATTTCCAATAACTAATTTAAGATAGTCCCCACTTTTTAATAATGAAAAGATATAAATTCTGCAGGGCATTTTTGCTTAGGTAATTGATAAAACATCTTCATATTAACAACTGTAAATTATGACTGTATTGTATAAATCTGTCACCTAGCAAGTGTCCTCTAGAACACAGCAGTATAGGCAGCTACTGTGCACTGAGGCAGAAAACTTGTATTATGAAAAAGAACACATCACCACAATGCCAGAAGTTGGCTGAACAAATATATATATATATATATATATTTTTTTTTTCTGCTTGTGTTTTATCTGGATGATAAAGTTCTGATGACATTGTATATAATTGAAAAAAAAATATATATGTGGCTCTCCTGAGACTCATTCAACATCATTTTCCCATAGGAAACAGTAAAAGCACAATTTCTTGAGGCTTGTTTTAAAAACAAATTAAACAATCCACTGGAAAATTGCCTGTGGAGAACAATGGTGCAGTGGCAGACAGAAGAACTAGGTGACTTACCAAAACTTTCATAATATCTATGAATTTCTAGGCCTCTAGTCCATTCTTAGGTAAAACTATAATCAAGCATAGCTAAATTTGGACGGAATTTCAAAAATAAATAGCAAACTACCTCTTCATTCTTACAGCAAGTTCATCAAAAATTTATCCCAGCTTTTACAGGATCCTTTCTTAAAACTGGCAGGGCCATCATCTATTTGCACTGCACTATTTTTTGTTACACTGCAGTATCCTTTATAGTTTCACAGAAACAACAGGAGCTTTGGAAGCTGCAATGACACACTGACACAGTCACTCCACCACACTGTGTTTGGACACCTACATTATACTAGCAATTAAAATCTCTCTAGACTTTGTTTCTATCCAAGAAATCCCCTATCACGTATATTCATGCTACTTCCTCCCTTGTGTGTCTGTGCATGCACATATGTATACTATATCAGGGTTTATATCAAAAAACACAACAATACAAAAACCACACAGTAAGAAGGTTACTGCCAAAGAGCTCCTCTTAGACACTACGTAGGTCAGCAGAGACCTTGTTTATGAATGTGCAGGTGAATTTTAACAGCCCCGGAAAAGACATCAGATAAAGGATTGCAAAAAGAAGAGGACTCTTAGCTTATAGACCATTATTATTCTCCAAACATGTCTTCACAGACATGGTCTTAATAGCATTATTGCATTACTCAAATTTAACAACAAGAATTCAAATGATGCTGTGAGGACAGACGAGTAACACTTTTTCAGCACTCGGTTCTTTTAACAATAGTGTGGGATTTATTCAATGGCAGTCAGTCACGTCTTTCAGGGACCAAAAATCTTCCTCGAAACAACAACAGCATCATGTTACATTATTTTTGTGCTGTAAAGCCATTTACCAAGCATAGGAAAAGAAAATTACAGTAATTCTCAAATTGACCAGGATGAACATGCTCCTACTTTAAGTACACAGTGAGTATCACTACTGGAAGGAGAACTCTGAATTCCAAACAGACTTTGACATGCCACAGCCTGCACCTGAGCACACCTGCCTGCCTTCCTTTCCACATTTACTCAGCTGTGCCATGCTGAAGTTTGCTCCAGGTTAGATGCTCTGCTGGGGTCAACTTCGTCATAATCTAATCAGGCTATTATACCAAAAAAAAAATTAGTTTTCAAATTGCTGCAAGTATAAGCACCACCTTGTTTTTGCAAATGATAATATAATTAGGGGCTATTATAAAATAATCATTGCTAAACCATAATTTTGTATGTTTTCACTAAAAATGCACATTTTAAGCACTATAATTATTGCTATTATCATTCAAGTAATGTTTCTTGTAAAAGCTTCACTAGAAGCAGATTCTGAAAGATCCAACACCTTGAACAGTTACAAAGTCATAAACAAACTAAGAGTTCCTGCCTGTACCTTAAGAATTTACAAAAGAACTGAGCTAAAAGTCTTGAAAATGACACAGATGGTGCTTCATAGCAGTATGTCTCAAAACTAAAACTAAAAAAGAGGAAAAAACATAGGCTATGGATTAAGTTTAGAGTAGTAGCAATGTATTGATACTATGCTATGTACTTTAGTAGCTTCTCTCAAGTGAAATTCTTTGGGTAGACAGTGGACAAAACTGTGAGCATGTCATATCATAGAATCCAAGTCTGTGATAACTTTCTGCCAGACTAATAGTGTAAGTACGCAAATGTATGTTAATATATGTCATATTTTTACTTTTGCTTGTAACAGTTTATTTGAGAATGGGCTTTCATCTCCACAGCTTCTTTTCTTACTCAATACAATATGGAAAATACAACGCAAGATATGTAATATCAAGATCTATTCCAAACCCAAGGACTTAACTGCAGTGAAGCTTTAGGACTGCTGCGTACCTATTTATGAATATTAGAGCAGCATTAGAAATGAAGCAGGTACGCAGAACATCGGATGGGAGGAAATACTGTCGAAATACAAAGTTTCACAAAATCATCAGAAATTAGCAAATTCTGAATGCTTTACTTTCTAGGGCAGCCTACTAAAGATACTTAGGTATCCTGTAATGTACACCTAAAACTTAATCTAAGTTTAAATATAACCTACATTTACCTGAAGTATTGTTTCTTTAATTTTAATGTAAAAGTAGAAAAGCTGTCCAGAAAGGTACTGCTTTACAGTTAAATCCTAAGCCTTCTGATTTTAAGTGAGAATTGAGTAGATCAGAACCACAATGTCAGAATTCTGCAGCCCAAGGCAGATCCCTCCAGGAAATAATTGCCATAGGTTTTCTTCACGCTGACAAGCAGCCAAGAGAATGGAGAAAAGAGTCACTGCAAATAACAGGAAATGGATTTGAGATTTAAAGGGCACTCACAAAATGTTTCTACATTTTATACTTGCAAAGACACCACTTACTTTGAAAATAATTAAAAAACAAGAACTCTGTGTTCTTCTCAAACATCCCTTTTCTCTTATCCAGCACCTGCATGGTCAAGTCCTTCCTTTCTCCCCTTAGTATTTCTTCATAACACTCTGAAAATATGCTCCCACTTTCACATTGTCATGAAGTTTTCCTAATTTTTGGTTCTCTCAAATCTAAAACAAACATTTCTAACAAACTCCAAAACAATACCTGATTATTTTATATTTTTTAACTTGTAGTGATATCTGTCCTTTCCATATTCTAGAACTTAACTCTCTTCCTTATATGCCTCACATGGTGGTTACATCACCAAAGAAATAAAGTGCCACAGGAATCGTGCAGGCAGGGAAAGTACAGATCTCCTAGCAGAGTCAAGAGGAAGAGAAAGGCTGAATGAGTCCTTCGTTCACCATACTATGCTGGAGCACATTCTGTGACATCCCGTGGGGGCACAGATAATTAAAGCAACAGACAATTCAGCAGGACACAACAGGAAGCATATAAAGTAGCGTGCATATTACTCAGCAGGCATTACTGAGTGAGCCACAGAGGAAGTATTTTGGCCCACAGAAAGAAAACAAAAAGGGTAACTCCTCTGGTATACACAGAGGAAGAATTTATTTATTTGAATATGAGGACATATCTTTACAATTGGGATGCATGACATGAAACTAATGGGCAAGAGCACATCCTGTCCTTGTCAGATTTCCAAAATAAAAGAAGAAAAAAAGCTTTCACTTTTGTTACTGCTTTTGCTTCACTGACCATCACTGATATCATTTGGAAAATGACAATTTGTGACGGCAGTCTCCTGATATATTTTAACAGCTGCTCTCATGTGGCCAATGAGAAGTATTTCCTAGAGACACAATTGGAGCTATTTTCAGAATTATTTGATTATGATACTACTTCCCACACAATTCTCATTCCCAGTTCAGAGCATGAACAAAGTTCCTTGAGATAAGCTCAGAGAAATACAATGTTTCCCAAGTTCACCTTGTGGTCTGGCAAAAAGCAAATATGTGCAGTGTTTACTATAAGGAGTTAACAACTGTCATTGAATAGTTTCCATACCACAAACAATCTTCAGTTTCTACTACAGAAAGGGAAAAACATTTTTTTTTTTATACAGGCTTTTCAGTTGATGCTTTCTATCTAACATTTCTAGAAATGCATATTTATCTATGTCAAATACCCCCTTTTCTTCTCATCTCACTTCTTATATATAATAGAGAAAAAACATGTTTCTGCTCCTAAATCTTTAAAGTTCATGAAAAACAAAACAAAACAAACAAAGCTAAAAACCTTAAAATGCTATAACAAAGTACATGGCTACAAGGCAGTGTAGCCTTAAAATGCATGACAAACCAAGCAGAAGGATGTTTGTGTTTGTGTTTTGCTTTCTTTTTCTTTATTTTATTCAAAAGACAAATGTAGGAATATTTACAGGTTGGGCCATCTGACTTCATTTAATTTCTCGTTGACTGGAAACAGCAAAGTGTTTGATTTCATTTCATTTTCAGCAGCAATCTAGCATTTGATTCATAAGATCACAGAACAGCTGCAGCACATTTAGAAATAAGACTTCAGTTTCTAAAGAGAAAATTAAAAAAGTAATGCATTCTCCCTTGTAATGAATTTATATTCTCATTTTTGAGTAACTAGCACCACCACAAGAGACTATATAATAAATAGTTGCATCAAAAAAGTATCAGGATTATGTCCCTTCATAACTTAGTTCAGGTAAATATTAACAGACACAGATAGAAAAAAATAAGCCTAGGATTCTTGTTCAAATTAGAGCTGATCTGTGATAGAGTCGGCATTTGCATGACTAGGACAAAAAAAACATGCTTAAAAAAAAAAAAAAAGAAAGCTTATCCAAGCTAAAAAGAAAAGAGAAACATCCTGAATGACCACAAGCAATAACGTTCATACACATGAAATATAAAATGTTTACATATAAGAATGTGTTGTATAGTGGGCTTAATAGATGGGTTCTATATTTTTCATGTATGAGCCACATTATTTGCACACAATATCAGTAACATACATTTTACTTTTTTTTTTTTTTCTTTTTTGAGGGACCATAAAAGAAAGTTATATTTACAGTCTGAGATCTTGAGCACTGGATACCTCATTTACGGATATTTGCCTCTGAATAGATTTTATAGCCGAAACAACTCGGTTTCTCTGAATTCTCATGTCAAGGATTCTCGTGTCTCTGTTTTGCATCAGATTTCGTGATTATGCGACTTCACGGTGAGTTAGTTCAAATGGCTCATCTTGTATGCCAACACAGAAAAATAGATGAAAAGTTTTCTGTTGGATCAACGAGATACATCAGCTCAACTTGTAGTGATATTATCACTTGATCCAACGTAAAGTATGGAAGTGGGAACATGGATTTGGGGTAGGAGAGCAAACAGACTGTTCCTTTTAGTGGCCTCTTGCTACAGTGTCATTTGTATGGCTAATGCTTTTCACATGTTCTCAGTGTTCTCCATTCCTTCCATGTTAACACCCAAGATGTCTTCTTTAGCTGTGACCTAGCAGTACTTTCTACTCCTTGGAAAGGTGACATTGTACCCAATGACTTTGGCATGCTTACAGTAAGTACTAGTTGACAGACAAGTTTTTCTAATGCTGTTGTAATAAAAATTGTTATCCATCTTTGCAACTCCTTTGATAAGTTAGTAAGCCATATCCTAGGAGGCAGACCAAGAGTGCAAAGCACCTGATCTATTGATAAAGAAGGCCCAATAAGTTTGGAGGGGCAGCATTGTTTAAAAACCTTGTTAAAAAAAAAAACTTGCCTTCTAGTGACCGACACTGAAAAAACAGAGGTTCAAAGGGCAAATGTACTCCAATTCCTCAGAGAGAATTTGGAGCAACAGGACAGTTTAAAAGGAGTTTATCTGAAAAAATATCACAAACCCATCCAAGGCCAACAGGGCTCCTAAATACTGAGAACAGATAATCTGTTTCTGTAAGGAAAACATCTTCTTTTTCATCTTCTCAAAAATCCTCAACATATCACTTCTTTTATATGAGATCTATGATGGAGTTGTGAGCAGAGATCACCCTGGCTTCTTTTCAAAGAGACAGATGAAACAGAGACAAAACCATCCTTTGAAGGCCTGGATCTGCCAGTTCTACCTCATGTTCTTTTAAGTGGAATTGGAACTGGCAACTACCTGAATATTGTATCTTTCTTGAAGTTTAGTAGAGGGTATTTCAACACTGAACTAACTTACAGGTTTGGCCAGTGATGTGAACAGCTTCAGTGCTGAGCTACCTGGCCTGAGGAGAGATGACTGATGCTGACACCAAGCCTTTGGAAGTCACAGATGTCTGTCTGAGATGCTACAGAGAAGAAATCACCAAAGGCATCATAATCCTTTGAGATGCAGAGAATATTCATGCTTACAGGCACAGCTCTTGAAATAATGAGCCCAGGATCAAGAATAACAGCCCTTGAATACGGCAGCCTAGAAATTTTTCCTGTCTTCTCAGAAACAGTTGCTCTGGATCCTCTGGCAACAATTGCTTAATTGCTAGACTGTCTCCAGAGCTGCTGACACCACAAGAGTGTTTGCATGCTAAATATGGCAGGCAGGACTAAATTCTGGTAGACTAGGTGTCTGCCACTATGACTAGAGCATCCTCTGGAAAAAGGTGGACAGTAGGGAGAAGGTAGGTGTATGGATAAACACAAAGTTACCTTTTTTACTTCCACAGACTGAGTTTATAGAAGCTCAAAGAACAGGAAAAATAAAATCTAGTCACAAAACAAGAATGCAACAGTCCCTCACATAAGCAAGCTCTGTCATAAAAGAGACTGAGCACACAGCCAGCGTTTGATCTCACACTAAGCATGTCTTGTTGGTCTTTTGTTGTGGTCAACAACCATTTCTTCACTGTGATGTACTCTCCTAGTCTATGTGAACATTCACGTGAGAACAGACATATTTGAGGACCAAACACAGTTACAAGTTAACACAACTGAAAGGTGGTGACTAATTCTCTTTGAAGTTCTCTCTCCTGAATGTATACTTCACCACAAATGGTATGTTAGTCGCATAACAGATTTGTCTTCAGTTGTTTCAGCTCAAAACCTCTGGTTACTACACACTGAGACTGACTTACCAGGGTTAATTCACAGGAAAATTTTAGCATCTTCTAAAAATATTTTGCAGTCTCCTCTGCAAGACTAGTTTTAATTACATTGCCCTGGCATAACTTCCTCTTCTGAACTTACCAAATACCTCTGTCTCATTTTTGTTCTTGGCTGACTGGCAGAAGAAGTCTCATTTGAGAATCCCTGACTATTCCTTCTCTTGTGTGTACCCAGCCCAATGCAAATGAAGCTCTACAAAGCAGACAGTACTGAAGAGCATTTTAGTATGCCTTCATAATTTGATATGTTCGTCATGACAGTGCAACTCCAGAGTCCAGCACAAGTTGTGCTACTCCATCAGCTCAAGGTGCTGGTGAATATGGTGACTGTACAGAATCCAAGACTGGAGAGAAATTAAGAAAATATAGTATGTTAATTGTACATTAAACAAAATAAAGTGAAAATCAGATCAATATTTTTCCTAACAATTAAGAAATTGAATTCTCTTTGGAAATGAGAATACAGATTTCATTGTCATTTACCACTGACCTAAGAAGAGTGCAACCAACACAGGTAAAGCTGGTGTCCATCTGGATTGTTTTCTGTTAAATTGTATTGGGACAACTGTCTTGGAGATGGCTGAAATGTGCTCTCAACTTTTCTACTGATCGCGAGACTGAAGTCCTTGGGCAATGCTGGTAAGTGTTTGAAGTTATCATGCATATTTTCTGTGGGGTTGTCCTGGTTTTGGCTAGGGTAGAGTTAATTTTCCTCCTAGTAGCTGGTAGGGTGCTGCGTTTTGGATTTAGGATGAGAATAATGTTGATAAATACACTGATGTTTTAATTGTTGCAGAGCAGGGCTTACACTAAGCCAAGGACTTTTCAGCTTCTCGCTCTGTCCTGCCAGCGGGCAGGCTGGGGGTGCAGCAGGAGCTGGGAGGGGACAGACCCAGGACAGCTGACCCAAACTGGCCAAAGGGGTATTCCATACCATCTGGCGTCATGCTAAACAATATATAGGGGTGGCTAGCTGGGCTGGGGGGACTGGCTGCTCGGGGATAGGCTGGGCATCAGTCAGTGGGTGGTGAGCAGTTGCATTGTGCATCACTTGTTTGTACACATTATTATTAGTAGTACTATTATCATTGCTATTATTATTTTCCTTTCTTTTCTGTCCTAATAAACTGTCTTTATCTCAACCCACAAGCTTTCACTTCTTTTGCGATTCTCTCCCCCATCCCACTGATGGGGCGGGATGGGGGTGAGAGTGAGTGAACAGCTGTGGTGCTTATCTGCTGGACAGGTTAAACCACAACAGGGGTGTGCAGCAATTCCGCAATCTCCAGCAACCAAGACCACCTCTGAATTTAGATTTGTCTTCTCATGTTGGTTGTTCACTTCCACAATGACCAGTATACGTTCCTGTTCACTGGCAGAGAAGGTGGAGGGTGGCATCACCATGAAGGGAAGAGGAAAAGGAACAGAGACTGATAATCAGAAAGTCCTCTGGATTTGACTAGGTGATCAGATCAGCACCTACATTCTCTGAGGCAGCAGATGATGTTACAGGACAGGATGTATAAGGACAGACCAGATTTCTGAGGATCTTTCTGAGACACTGTACTTTCCATCAAATTGTCTAGCTACAACTATCTTAGCAATGATTCTGCAGCCAGAACGTAGCAGTATTAGCTCCAAGGAAGCACTTTTTAAACAGAAAGCAAGTTTTCAGATAAGCAAGGTTAATCCTATGCCAAGAATTTTCAACAACAGTAGCAACCAGGGCCACAATATTTGCAGTAGTACTCAAAATAGATCTAATCTCATGTACATGAGTCATGCATGCAACAGATATAGAATCTTTGTAGATACTCATTAAAAGAAGAAAAAAATCTAAGCATCAGATTGCCTATATAGGCAGAGAACCAGAAACACTAAACAATGGTTCTTAAATATAAGAAAAAAATTGATTCATACCTTCCTGGAAAAAAAAAAATATTTTTTATTTTTTTTTTAACCCATTAAAGTGAAGCAACAAAGTCTACAAGTTTAAAATAAAAAGCTATAAATATTTTGAACTGAATATTCTGGCAGAATAATTTTATTTCAAAAATTCTATGACTGCCACAATGCTATCATAGCCATTAGCACTAACGCATGGGTATACTGCATGTTCTGACCTTTAAATTTAAAATGACCTAAATCATAGTTGATTATATAATGTCTATGAGCTGTTCCTTTTCTCATCCTATTCCTTAAATGAGATTTAAAGTAAAGAAAAAAAAGGGGGGAGTGAGAGTTAGACCTGTTAATTTTGCATGCTGTTTGTCTTTATAATGTTTCTTTCCATGCTCATATATGAGTATTTGGATTTTGGATATTTTGGATACGTGAGCCCAGAAAACCCAAATGCAGGGGAAAAAAATTATGGAAAGGAGAACAAATTACACAAAAAGCAGTGCAAGAGGTAAGGAAATAACAAACATTGTAATCATACTACATGTTACTGTGAAATTACATTGAAAAATCATCAAACAGTTTTCCATGATATCTCATAAAGTATCTACTTTCTATATGTTAAATATTTTTTCCTTTGAGAAATCTCTCTCCTTAAAAACAGCAACAACAACAACAAAAAAACCACAACACAAACAACTTTTTTTGGAAATAATATGAAATTTCTATAGGAAAAACAAGTCTGTGTTTTTGACCAGTAACAGAACTATGTAATCAGTGCTGCTCTGCAACCAGAGCAGAGAATGTCATATCTTCAAAAAATTTGACAGGGTACTGCTAATATTCCCATCATGTCTCCTAACAGAAATGCTAGTTGAGCGCAGCAGGTAATGCTGTCAGATAAAGTACATGATGGCTTTGCTGTTGCAAAGTACCATAGTGCCAAAGTTCTGCTTTCTATGTGGCAATGTAAAACGATGAAGGAGGTGAGGGTAATGGAATAATGTGACTAAACAAGGTAGATGGGTTTTTCATTTTGAAAGCCCCCAACATTCAGCAGAGAACAACACACTCATGGAGAGAAAATTCTGTTCCTAAGAAATGCCAATACATCTCATTACAGCGACAGCACAATAGCATGGCTTTGATATTATTAAATTCACAGCTTTGATAAACAGCCCACAAATTACCTCTTGAAGGGAGCTGCATAATAATACCAGAAGCATAAAGAGAGGAAATGGAGTTTAATTAAGTGCTGCCCAACTAAATCACACCAGGAAAAGCATAGGGAGGTAGGAAAATGTTGAGGACTTCGGCTAGACATAGAGGTGGCAAGACAAAGTGGTCATGCAAAAGGCTGCATCTGAAAACATACTGAAGCTCGAGTGGGTTACACATCAATAGTTTCTGGAGACTGAAAGCACTCATTTTCACTCTTCCACATAGTCTCTTTCAACAAGCAACATTCATTTAAATAAAGCTCTTTTTCTCCCCCTTGTACACAGAGGGAGAAAAACAGTCTCATAAAACAAGAAAAATGAGTAAGGCTGAAATGCAAGTACTTTAATTCATACTTAATACTGCAAAAAATACAAAGCTGTAGTGCAGTGTACATTTAATAGCCCAGGAGTAAAGTCCTGGAAAAAAAAATACATAAAGGCAGATGGACCAGTGTAGAGAAAAGTTGCCAGTATTATCCTGGGGTTAGAAAGCAGTGCTAAGCAAACTTTTTCGCAGAATTATTGGGTGTTTTAAATGAAATGGTCAGGATTGGCAGGATGCAAAATACTAGTATGCATGCTGTTCTCCTGAAGTATCACAGCTGATAGTCCAAGAGTAGTACCAATCATTTGGCACTACCTAGCTGCACACAAAAAATCAAGGGCAATGTACCTTACTATATTTGGAAAGCATACACTATTATCTTAATTTTTCTTAAGAGTCTGACTTCTGTAGGAGCCATTAGATTCACCAGAAGCCTACTGCCACAGTGCCACAACACTTACTGACATTGCAAAGAGACTGCATTAAACTTTGTCTCTACTAATAATCCTTGACTCAGGCCATTTCATCTTGCATTAATGTTCTATTGCCCTACATAAATGAACTCTCAGAAGCACACAACAGATGATCACTGTCTTAAATTTAGATGCATTTTCAAAGATTATTTCTGTAAGCAACAATTCAACCATTTGATGGTGTATAAATTTATAGGCTTTTACGATTGTGAGAAATAATTCCATCTCGTTTGCACCCACTCTGATCCCTAAATTGAAACATATGCAAGTATACATCTGATGCATAATAGTTTAAGTAAGAGCTCCTTACGTGAATTTAATACTCAGTTACCTTCATAGAAAGACCATCACAATTGCCACGTGCATAATAATCCAAGCTAGCTTGCCTTAAAATCCAGGAATATTTCGTGACTGGCTCCAAAGCAGTGCGGTAACCCTTTACAAACAAACACAGGCAAATTTTGCAACATCTCCTACAGCTTTGCCTTTCATTCATTAATGAAGAAAAAGCACTTTAAAATGGTTTATGTAATAAAAAAAAAACAGAAGTATTTTTTCACTGAAATTCCACATTTCCATGGATTAGCCAAGTGCCATCCTAAAGCTCCAAGGAGGCAACTGTTACACTGCTTGTGCTTCCTTAAAGGTACTCACTTTAAGCTGGAGAGTGGGCAGTCAAAACAAAGAAGTTCAGCAGCACATTGCCTGTGCTAATAACAGAGAAAAGGCATCATCTACTAATTAACAAACCAATAATTGAATATTGATTAGAGTTTGTCAGATTTAAAATAATTGATTCCATCTTGAGTCTAACAACCAAGAGACTGTTAAAGATTTGTAATAAACAAAGGATCTTCAATTCAGGAACGCTTTGTCAGCTTCCTTATTGTGTTCTGCACATTGAAAGATGCAAGCAAAATATATCCCCCTATTTGATAATTTTCCCCATTTTTCTGTTCCCAAAATAAAAACAATTGGGATATCCTGAAAGCACAGAAGTCATACATGCCATTTAATTTCCACTTACAAAAGCACATCCAAGTATGACGTATTCAAGAAAAATAAGACCTGGCTACTGCTTAATGCTACACTCTTTACTGGAGATTTACGACGAAATTATAAGTGTTTCATGGCAGCTATGAAAAGTCAGTAACACAAAAGAATTAAGATGAAGGGTTTTTTGTTTTGTTTTGTTTTGTTTAACATTTATTTATTTATTTAATTATTGGAGTGTGAATTTTCAAAGAAATGGCAAAAGTATAAACTGTGCAACTACCAAAAGCTTTTATACAATTCTACAGAGCCATCCAATCCTAAAAAATGGCTGTACTTGACAAAAACTGGAACAATAATGGCTGAGAAGGTACCTGCATGGTTAACAATATTAACCATTAAAGGGTACAATCCAGCCTGAAAACATAAGTTTTCAAAAGTTTTCTTGCTGGGAGTGAGAAGAATATAAAGGGCAGAAGAACAAAATATTACCCCTAAACCAGAGGCAGTGACAGTAAATGGAAGGTTGTTCATAAATACTGCCTTAGTGTATTTAACTCATCAGGTGTTTTCTCAGTTTTGAGGATCTGTAGCCCTTAAAAATTAGAAGTAAGGCCCATAAAACCTAAGATTGGATATAAAATGGTTGCTTTTAAAATAGCAATGACATTATTGTCTTTCAGCTGGTTTTGACCAACAGATTTCATATTTTCAAGGGAAGTTACTTTCTCTGTACATTAAAAAAAATCATGTGAGAATATATAAACAATATAAATACACACAGTTTGCCAACACATGGTTTGCCAACTTCATTTTATAAAGGGTATTAAAGTTTCTTTCAAAAATGAGTTCTTTACAACATGGATTCAAGAAATGCATATTAAAAAAGTCATCCTGATTCCAACAATTTGTACTAAAACAAACAATTTTGTGATATTTGCATCCCAGATGTTGAAGTACAGGTCACCTGACAACTGAAACCACCTGTTTACATAAGTGACTGCTCATGTCTTTAGTCTCTGATCTGAAAGAAAGAAATGCAAGGGCATAATCAAATCATAAAGTCAGGAAAACACTTGCTGTGAATAACTTGTACTTCAGGTGTAACAAAATGAAGTGCTATTGGTCAAATAAATAAATAAATGTATTTTACCATGCTTAACAAATGGGTCGGTTCATAGGTATCCCTTTGCTATTCCATGTTTCTTACAAGACCAAAGTGAAGGGCCTCTACAACTTACGCTGCAGCTGGGTGAGACGGTGGTGCATAACCCACCAAACAACATTTTTTTCTCCTCACAGAAGGTTTCTTCTGTGCACAGGTTTTGGGAAAAATACATTCTGGATGAAAAAGTCAATTTTTCATTAAAAGTCACTGAAGCTCATCTTTCAAATGGTGCCAAAAATGGCCCTTGCATTGTGACTCTCTGTGTTGGGATTCTGCATGTATGCCATTTTTCCAGCAAATTCCACACCTCCCGCACAGCCTGGTTTAAAAAGGAAGCATGGACACAAGGTTAGCAATGGCCACGCTATGATAAGAGAGAATGGAATACGACTGTGATAGTTTTCCAAAGCCCACCTGGAGGACCTGGTGGCTAAATGGATTACTCGCTGACTTCCCACCTCTGGGACTCCAGCCCTGGCTGGAGTGACTGAAAATCATTCTGATCAGCCAAGTGAAAAAAGACCAAAGTGAAATTAGACTGGTGGTTTCAGCTAGGTTCCCTCAGTGCTGTACTTCCAAATCACAAAACCACAGCACGTTGAGCGCTGCTAGCAGGGGAGAAAGCGAGAGGCTTTGAGGCTTAATGAGCATGAATCCAGCTGCCTCTCCAGCTCACAAACACCTTAACATAGACCATAACCACCCCATACAAACAGGCACAAACTGGAATAAATGACTGTGGATTACCATACAAATTAATCAGAAGCAATCCCTTGCAAATGGGTATTGAAATGTCTGCATTGCATTGCATCTGACAATAATATAATTGTTAATCTTATTAGATTAACTCTGACAGCCAGATGATACTTTGTGAATGTTTAAAGAAAGTCTCTAACAGTATTTGAATATTTCTATAAAAAACACCACATGCCCTTCCATTTTCATCGCATTCACAAATACTAAATGATTCTAAGATACCCTGTGACCTACGTATGCAGGTATTATTTTAATTCACAAATGAAGAGTCTGCGAATGCAGAGACTGAAGGGCTTTCTCCATAGATTTATAAGGCCAGAGACGGACGCTGTGATCATCTAGTCTGACATTACACTTGCCAGTGTCTCTGCACAAGACTAGACAGCAAGAATCAATAAACAGAACTGCTGTTAGGATGCAGGAGTTCAAGACTGGAAACCCCAAGCTCAGGTCCCCATTAACTTTTAAAACTAGGCGTAGAAAATTTGCCTTGATGTCAGTGTTTTACTGCAAATGAAAGTCTTGCCCTGTGCTGCTGTCTTCAGCTGTAGTTTAGCCAGCAAAGACAGATCAAATCCCTCTTCCTTCAGTGAGACAATTTAAATGGGAGATGAGAGCTAGCATACATTAAACGTGTATGAAAAATACCTTATTAAATTACTCTTTGGAACCAATCAGAAGAAAGATCTCTGTCATAGTGTGAATAATTCAAGGTTTTTGGATTTTTTTTTCTCCCCTTGCCTTAATTCATTTTATATGACCACTTCTTTATGCCAGGATCTGCAGAAAATATTCCTTTGCTACATGAACATGACTGACATAAGGAAGAAACTGTGATTTTGCAGGTTGGAGCTAAGATATCTCAAAAAAGAAGTCTAGCAGAGAACATTGCCTAAAAGAAAAAATGAACACTTATTTATGACAGTATTATTTGGGGGCAACCAGCATGTTGTCATGTTTTTCATTAAATGAAAAATCAATTGAGCTAAAAACAGAGCCTGTGAATTTCTCCAGGGGATCAGGCATTGTTCCTCACTCAAAAGCAATGTTGGTTTTGCACCTCAGAGCTTTCCCAATTCTCACATCAGAGCAACAAACAGAACAGGAGTTCTTACAAAGCAGCCTCAGCAACCAACTCCTGCTCGCAGAAGCCTCTGACATTATTCTCCTCCCCTGCCACCTATCCATCCTCCATGCTCTCTTTAATGAGATTAGGGAATATTAGCAAATATGCAACACTGGACTGTTGTGAAAATGTGTGAGAAAAATTTAGAAGTCGATTGAAACATCCTGTGTACGTGGAGAATTTTCAAATATGGCTTGTTGCAGAAGGCTTGATTAGCTAGATATGATTGCAATCACTAATTTTCTTCTTTAGGGTCATATGACTGCTCAGATGCCCACGAAATCTCAATTACAAAGCAAATAGGCTGTGTGTGCTCCATAACTGTTTCACTAGCCTAGTACTTAAAAGCCTTCTTAAATACTGTGTTTGTAAATACAAGGAATTTCATAATTTCATGCTTTTGAGTTATTTGTCTTCATTTAACAATAATTTCTTTAAAAATTTTTCTTGGTTTAATTTAAATTGTATACAGTATCAAACTGCTTGTGGAACTTTTGCATTACCTAATATTTAATGAAACAGTATGTTAGAAAAAGTTTTAGAAACTTGAAAAAAAATGAAAGACCTGATAGCTACTTGGTTATGAGCAAAATACACATTTCTCCAAATTAATTTATTACTATTTATATTTATTTATTATAAGTTATTGCATATACCTTATACCCCAAGCCCTGTAACATGTTTATCCTTCAGCTCACTGCCTTTTACACTGTTGTATCCATAAATTGGACTTTTTTTGGATTAGTCGTTGACAATTGGGACATGGATTACTTACTATAGTTCATTGAGCTAGGTTTCTACTGAAAAGCATGTGACATAATTTTTCTCTAGCAAATCATATGCATTAGAAAAAAAATGGTTCAGTGAAAACCTCTGTAAAAACTAGTCTGAAATTAATTGGTCTCCATACAGACACAGATATGAGACAAAGGACCTGATACACTCTATCATAAAGGAAAGATCAGATCTGCTAATAGGATTTACTGCTATGCAAAATTAAGGAGTTAGATGCAAGTTAATTGCATCTGATGATTCATCTGTTTCATCACAGAAAAATCTTCATGTGCTCTGCCTTAGAAAAGCACCACTATAGAAAATATTACTTTTGTTGATGCATCACCAGAAATTGAAAATGGCTTTTTAAAGAGCCTATTGGGGAACCAACTTATTTTCCACAATTTTTTCATCCTTTGTTTCTCCAAAATGGATTTTCTTATTGATTTTGGAGCTATCATACATTGTAGTTCACAGTAGCCTGGCATACTAAAACGTTCCTGGGCACATCTATTTCTTTTGCTCTCTGCTATTTGGATTTTACATTAGATTCATTTCTCATCATGCAAGTCTGCATCATTTCAATTGGTGAAATCATATTAATCATTTTTAGCTTTATTTTCACATCAACCCTTTTCTTACCAAGGATAATACATCTTACCTAAAAAAGAAAAATCCAAAAAATCTACTAGACTGTTTTAAGTAAGCCCTGTAATATTTTGATTCATGTCAATAGGAATGTTTCCATTTATTTATTTTTTATTATTTCATACTTGCAGCAATATCCAACGAAATATTGCTGCTCCAAGAACAATCAGCTAATAGAAAAAAAATTCTTCCAAAATATTTCTTCCACATACTGTCTCTTTAGAATGACTATCAATAAGTCCAGTTTCTTTCAAAAGCTAGTGAGTCAGATATATTATTCTCATTTAAATGCATGCTTGCATAAAGAATCATTATCTGTCTACATCTGTACAGAAAATCTCTCCCTCAGAGAATAAACCAGAGCTATGAGCTGAGCTCTGCCTGTGAATCAGATGGAAGGGTTTACCTGAGAATGGACAAGCACTGCTCTAGGCACTGCCAAAACACCGAGAGCTGGTACCACAGTCTTCTCTCTGCCTGCATCTGAGACGACAACTCATTACCGCATTCGGGTTAGCATTCCTACAAGTTAGACATTGTGTTATGAATGATCCGCTCCTCTCCTCCTCTTCTGCAGAAGAGAAAAGGAAGTAAGAGCACGGTGGCATCCTAGGCAAGTTTGGGCACACTGAAAAACTTGCATCTTCAAAGCAGGGCTCTACTCAGCAAAAAAGGCCTGGGAGAAGGAGGACACGAGGACTGGATCCCAGCTGAGATCTCATGCAAGCATCCTAACAGCTGGTAACAAGATGTAACAGAAAGAAAAATACCTTGGAGTTAACCAAAAGCATAGGAAGAAATGAGCTTGATTTTCCTATATTTTGCTATCTCAAATTCTAATACACATGTAAATAATATATTTACCATGGCAAAGTATTAACCTCTTAATTTTATGAATTAAGTTTTAAACATTCACCTTTCATTAAGGATGTGCTCTCACAGCACCAAAGCACAACACTCGAAAGTGAGAGGGGCAGAAGGGCTCCTCAGCAGAGCTGCAGCAGTGTGGCAACAGTCAACGTGAGGCACTGTGCAGAACAAAGTGCCTTCTGACAGCCAGCCTCAGCCAGAGGGTCCTTAGTAAGCAAGGACAGCAGGAGAACAGCTAAACCCCTGGATTTGTAACAACACTGTAACACTTCTCCTAGGAGATCCTTTTAGTTTGTTTCTTTGCTCTCTACTAGCTTTTCCCTGGTGCCTTCGCACAGTGGGATCCACATGCAAGCAGAGGGCAGAAGCTTCCATCCTCTGAACCTCTCACCGCTGTGATCAGGTGCTTCAAGTGGATGCATAAAAAGTTAGTCCCATTATGGTGCAGCACCACTCCCATGGTGTTTCTGAGTGGTATAATTCTCCACTCTCCGCAAATAAATAAATAAATAAATAAATAAAGCATAATAAAACTTATTTAATATGCCAAGAGGAGAGCATCTCCCTTCCAACTATCTTTGCTAGAAGGGCCCTTGAGCACCCTTGAGTTCATTTACGCTGCTGATATTGGCAAGGTTTTGTTTTCCTCTTACTGGTGATTGTTACTATTTTGGGGGAAATGCTGTTTGAAACAAAAGCACCTGTAATCACCAACACTTCATAGAGTGCCCTCAGGCACGAAGGCAGCAGAACAACGGATGCCTCCCTATACATTTGCATATATCGGGTTTCTATATTCAGAGGAAAAGTTATTAGAACACGTATGCATTTGCATATACTGGCTCTCTTTATTCAGAGAAAAAGTTATTAGACACATAATATTTGAGACTGCCGATACATAAATATAAGGACATGATACATTTAAATTAGCCTCCTCCCAAATAATATTGCTTGCAGTGGGTATTTTTAATATAGTAAAAACACAAATGTCAACAAGACGAGGCTGTCTCATTAAAAACCAGGGGTATATGAGCAACTGAGACTATAGCAACACATCCTATAAAGAACAAATCAGGCTGGTAGATGTCCAGCCATAGCCTGTGGGGAATCAGCTTTTCTACAACTGGTGACATTAGATCTACAGCCACAAACCCCAGGTGGTACTCTGAAAACTATCAAGTCTTTCTCTCTACTAACTTATCTTAAGATAATAGCAACATCTCCTGAGGAATAATAATATACTTTTACACTATAATTGACCTTCTCCCTTTAGAATTTGCCCAGCAATCATCAGATCATTGTACGGCTAAAGGAAAAACTGTAACTGGTGGCAAGTTCTCTAAAAGCAAACATTCCTAAATTCTCACCTACCCAGATAATATCTTCAAGAACTCCAAAAGGCACCAGAACCCAAAACAAGACTGCAGAACTAACTGCTCGAGGTGTTGAGCATTATCTCACTACTAAACACGGGGAAATACTTTTATTTGGTAAACTTTGGCTAACCTAATACTGTTCTCTTAACATCTGGATGAACTTCAGAAATCGCAAACCCCAGAACTACTGTATAATAAAATGAAAAGGTGATGGGAAAAAATACAGCATTAAAAATTCTTGTGTGCCAAACAGGCTATCTTTAAAGAAAACTCTAATTAAAAATACATTAAATATTAATAAACTTTAAAAATATAAACTGAAAAATTGTGGTCAAGATGTATCATAGATCTTGTACAGCCTATAAAAGCATTCGCATTCTGAAGCTGTAATTAAGAACATACAGGATTTATGCAATTAATTTCACTGTGAACACAAATAAGTACAAAAAATGTATTTTTTTTTTTTAAGGAATGTAAGTTCAAGCTACATCAAAATTAAAATGAAAGAAACATGAGTCCATGGGGATATTACTCGTTTCCCATGGTATGAAAACAAATAAGCCTAGATTTATTTCAAAACTCCATTTCATCTTTGAAAAAGGTTGGTAATAAAAGTGGGAAAACACTGGCATTTTCTAGAAGATTCTTCGTGTCACTCAAACCTGATGTTTTCAAAGTTCAAAGATTAATTAATAAGATAGAAAATAGGTTTCTTGCACTGTTTTTGCTATAATATGTAACCTAATGTACACAGATTTTTTCTTTAGCACAAAGCATTTGCAGCTTCTTCCCAATACAGCTTAACCAGAGAAAACTACAGGATACCATTGATCTTGTTCTGAATGTGTTTGATGCTCAAGCTTATCTTGCTTTAAATAGCCACATAGTTTTGCCCATTTCACTGGACAAAATAAGAAGGTAAACCTGGAAAGGACAGCCCAGCGACTGCAGGCAATTCCGTCATGTAAACTTTATGCTGATCACTTCATTGTTCCTTTCATAAGTGATTACTGAACCGTTGTAAAACCAACCAGTTTTTGCCCTCTCTGCTGCTCTTGGCATAGTGCTCCAGAAGCCGGTCTATCTCACAGTTAGAAACCTTCTCCCTGGCCAAAGGGACAGTTATATTCATTCCAGTCTCATGCTACCACTGCCCTCCTTTAGCTGAAACAGCTATTTCACTCTCTTCTCTGGTGCCTGCCCCTGAAGGAGTAATCACATTTCTCAGCCTTAATTGTAATTGTACTACATTTAAGGAGCTAAGGAGGTCTCTCCACTACCCTCATGACTGCTCTGCTACCTCCACCAAAATGCATTGCTTCATTCTGGCTAATACCTGATTCATGGATGTACCTTGGGGTCATACCAGCTCTTTTCTTTTTTACTTGCTAATTTCTGAACGAAGAGGACACCTCAGAGCTGGGACTGGCAGCATGTAAGGCTAAAGAAAACAAGTAGAGACTCTGTCTCTACCGCCACCTCCACATCACACAACAGCAGGGTCTAAAATTGGGCATATTTGGTACCTCTTTGGCTCAAGGATATGATGATGATTACTATCACTGGTACTATTAGTCTTATTACTGTTGTTGCATGGTTTTTTTTTTTCAGTTCAAAGTATCTGAAAGAATTCAGAAGCCCAAACTGTAGCCTACTACATTGGCTATTTTTTATGCTACAAACAGGAGGGCGTGTGTAACATGCAGCACAAGGCTGTGGTCTGAAAGCTCATGGGAATGTTTGGAAGTGCAAAGCCTGTGGGCGTTAGAAGACTGCAAAGTGGTGCCAAAACTGATTTCACTTTTTCCAAAGTGGCTATTGGGAGAGGCGTTTGGAGCATGCTACTCCCTGAGCCATATCTGACTATTGTCTTGAAGAAGGCTGGTTGGCATGGCCCAAAACCACATCAGGGAGTGTGCCAGAAATTAAGGCCCATGTTAAAAATTAAGCAGTAAAAATCAGCAATCACTGCACAATCTCATTAGCTATCTCCACCTTATTTAGTAGTCCTACAACTGTAGGAATGATCCTACATTTGTTAGAACTGAATTTCATCACATTTCTGTTACAATCTTCAAATTCGTCCAGTTCTTCTCATTTCACTAACTCAATCCCCTTCTCTGTGGTAAATCCCTCTTAAACTTGTGTCAACTGCAACAGCAGTTCAACTTGCTACAAAATTATTAATGAAAATATGACACACTCCATTAACTTCCTTATCTCTGGGAAATTCCACTTCCTTCTCCCCCTCAAGCCAGTATTTTTTTTTCCACTACAATCTGGTGTCATCTCTAGTTAGCTAGATATCTAGCTTTCTAATATTTCACGTAGTAACTTCAATCTTCCCCAGGTGTTCTTTTTTAAAAGTTTTTTGCCATTCCTCTCTAAAGTTAATTTGCCATTCCTCAGTACTACTCTATCACTGTAAATTCCTTCAAAATTACTAATTCCAAACTGACAATCTTAATTGCATATTTTCTCAGAATTCTGGGGTATAAACTATAAGTATAAACTAACTTCTCCAGAACTGAGCACATTAAACTCCAGAAATTCTGCTTGGATGCAGTAATTCCCATTTTCACACATTCAGTCCACAGCTCCTTGTGCTTAATCTTAGCAGAGCCTCATATTGTAGAAAATCCAATTCTTCACCACTCCTTTATGTACAGAGCTGAAAATTTTGTTTTGAAACTTCTATAAGGATTTAAAAGCAGTCTACATGTGCCAAAATATGAAGCTTTTACAGTAATACAACTTCACTTTTATTATACCTTTATGGCAGACACTCTTCAGTTCTCTCTTCATACTCTTCAATTAAATAGTTATTTAAACTTATGCTTGGTTCAGAACCTCACAATAATGACAATGTAAGTTCACAGCAATAAAGATTTTTTTTTTTTGAGCTTTCCAAGTCCTGACCTTACCAATGAGCTGCTAATGAGTCCAAATTGTACTGTTAAAATAATAACAGAATCGAACTTGATTTTAACTTGACTTTTCTAATCATATTCTTTTAAACATGGTTTAATGAAACAGCTGTAATAGCTAGTAGCAAGAAAGTATTTGGGTCTAAAAATACTTTGTTTGATTAAAAGTGCTGACTCCCTTAAAAAAATAAGATCAAACATCACGCTATTAATTCCTTACAGCCTATTGCTGAAAGGCATAATATTTTCTTTTTATCATTTAGGTTTCAAACAGACTATCAGAACTTTTTCTTAAAATAAATAAATAAATATTCTATTTAAACTTCTGAGCTCCTCTTCTCAAGAGCTCCTAAATCTGACATATCTCTGATACAAGTAATCAAAAAAATGGAAGGTGAAATATAACCTCTGTAAGAGGGAAAGAGAAGATAAGTTGATATACTGATACTATTTTTTAATATTTTACATCTGTGAGCTTCCCAAGGATCACTGTTCCAATGAATTGGTCAGCTCCTGCTTCATTCTAGCATGTATTATACTTTCTCGCAGTTCAGACAGATTTTTTCCCCTATGTATTGGTTTTGTAGAAGAAAAAAAAAAGTCATTCTTCTCTTTTTCAATCTGGGACACCATATTCAGTGAAACTTTTTTACTATCCCAAATCTATTTAAGCCTCACACATTCTGAAAGAGATCACAAATAGGTGAATTTAGAGAGTTTGCTCCTTCTAGTTTTTTTATTTGGTTGGTTTTGCTTTCTAACAGGAAGAGAGGATTTGCTTTTGCTTTTCATTGAAATGTATCAAAAATAATACCTTTAAGAATATCTATTTTCTTTCCTTCACCTCCTACTCTCTCAATTAAAAGACACAGTATAACAAAAAGCATATTCTGATTAGTATTCCACAAAATAGCCAATCCCCTGAGCTCATTCTCCTCTCAACAGCTGAAGGAAAAAGATAGGAGCTAGAGCCTTTTTATCATAAAAAGCTGTCTTTCTGTGCAGTCAAAGGGGCAGTTTATTTATTATTTGTACATTCTTCCATTCATTCCAGCAGCCCCTTTGACCATAAGAATTACTTACACCTGCAAGGCTAACACTAAAACTGATTTATAAAAGTTGTTCTTGGTCCATCCTTCACCAGTACCTCCTGACCCAGCTTCCTCTGTCTCTCTGGAATTAAATGAAAGTCATATGCTGAGAACACATAACTTGAACACTCTTCCCAAGTTAGCAACCTTACGACTTGCACTGACAGAGCAATGCTTAGAGGATAAAATGGCTACAGTGGTAGCATCTTTTCAGAAACACTGCACACAGCCTGATCTACCTCTAGCAAGTAGGAGCACGGAGAAATTGTTTTTGAAGAGAAACCCACTAACTAATTTGATGGACGTTCCTCCCTCTCTCCCAGAGACAGCTAATGGTACAATTCTTTTGAAGTAGAAAAAAAACATTCCCACATTTATATATAAAAATGTAAAAACACAGTCTCTTTATGGTCTGACTGAGAATACCCAAGCAGGCAGAAACACACGCTGCACCTTGCCAGATTTATTTTCTGACATCAGACGCAAAGCAACTTTGTGTGAGCATGCAGTTTGCACTGGAGGAAGACCTTAAAAGAAAAGAAGAACCAACAAATGATTCAAGATGCTGAATCTCAGCAATACGGTTCAACAGCATAATGATTTCTGAGAACTATAAATGCATTCTCTCACAAAAGGACCTAGGGAACCGATCCTTTATTACAAAAAAGCTCCAGTCAAACTGAAATCCTTCATTTTCAGGATGTTTTCAAACAGAAACAGACTCCTAAAGTGAAACAGTATGAGACTAAATTGTGGTTTGTAGAAGGTATCTTTCTTACTTCAGCAGACAGCCGTATTAGGTCTGCCCCATATATTATAAAATTCAACTCAATTAAAAAGAAAAAAGCCATATTATTATATAGAAAATGGAAAGCAAACTTGCATTAGAATTGCATAAATACTTATTCTTTTAAAGTTCCATTCCTAAATAGTGAGGATTTGCACATCACCACCTCTAGTAGAAGTGGAGGTTGTAACGTTGGTGATGCTCTCAGAAGTTTCATCATCTGCATCTATTTTTAAAGAACATTAACAACTTCCATATTATAAAGCCAAGAAGTAAACATACTTTTAAAAAATATTCTTTTTTTTTTTTTCCCCAAAATATATGACTAGAGAACACAAGAACTTCCCTATATCGGCTGGTGTCAATGAATTTGCATAAGTATCTGTCATTATCACCTACAGTTCTTCCTCCGTGGTTCACTGTATTTTAACTACAGCTCCCAACCTGCTGAGAATGGATGCAGGTTCACTTCCCCAGAAGGTGATCAAAACATCTAATCTTCTTTCAGTGAGAGCTTTTCTCACAAATGACTTTTTGCCTGAATGCCCTTCTCTAAAATCTGAATAAAGCTTTTTACAGGCAAAATTATCTTTTATCACTTATAGTTTCTTTTATTTTAATTAATAACCCTGGATGTAATTGCAATAGGACATTTCAGAGGGTGCAATTATAGTTTAATAAACCATGCAGGGTATTTAAAGGCAAAGTGCCCTAGGTTTTCAAGTACTTTGCACTATTTGCATACTCTTTAACATGCTTTGTGGCTTAGTCTGATGTGGCTTTTCTAATTAGAAATAAACAGAAGTTAATCATTCAGGAGGCACTGGGAAAGGGAGAACCAGAAAAAAAAAATACCTATTTTGCAATTACATCTTAATTCCATGCAGTAATTTAGACATAATTTATCCTTTTTTTTTTTTTCCCCTCCAAATAGAAAGAAGATTTAGAGTGAAACTGACAATGAAAAAAAAAAAAGATAATTTACAAGTGTTAAGGCAGGAAAGAAAAGTTCTGCTAGTATTTATTTAAGAGTCTGCATATCACTTCTTTCCACACTGGGTTTTCTGAACAATATATTGCAGTGTTCTTCAGTAGGGAATACACACAATTAGTTAATCAGATGATTCAGAAAAGAAGAATTTGATAAGGATATCACCCAAGTTGTACATGGAATCTGCATGACTCACTGGTCACTTAAAGTCTCCCGTATCATTCCATTACTCATTTCCTAATATTTTGGGACCGTCTAATTTCAGTGGGAATAATTACTAGGAAAAAAGTACAATCAAATTGTCTAGGAACAAGGTCAGATGTTTATACAACTCAAAGACTTTCTTAAACAAAGCAACTGCTCAGCCGCTGCCTTGCGGAAGTTCAGAAAAGATAAGGAAGCTGCGTGCACAAAAAGATTTTTACATACTTCATAGTAATGAAAGGGAAACGCTTAAAATAGTCATCCTAATGAATAAATTCTGTTTTAAGCTGGGATTTTTGAAAACTTCCTTCGCTGTGTAAATCAGCTTCCACTTTCAAACTGTACTACTTTCCACACTGAGTCAGGACCAGAACTATCAAGGTCTGTGGGTGCTTGCTGCTACAGGCTGGCATCTCAGGGCCTTCTCAAAATGCACCGCTATGATACCACTTGCTCCATAAAACATTGTCTCTTCCTACTTCAGACTACTGCTGAGGTGAACTAGTTTTACAGCAAATATTCTGTGCATTGAATTGTGCTTTGGATGAAGAGAAAAATGAAGAAAGAGGATCAACTCACTAAGGAAAATTACTACCAATTTAGTCAAAAAGAAAAAAAAATGTTCCTTCTATTATTATAGGAACAGGATAGGACATGACAGGTCTCTACTTAACCTTGTAGGTTACCCCCAGACATTGATTTGCAACTATTACCCAAATAATTTTCTAATTTTTCTTGCTAAATGTGTGAAAATTAACAAGCTAAGGGTTCTGTGAAGCATGCAGTGTCTTCATTCTTACTGCACATATATTCCAGGTGCATTAACTTTTATGCGTACTATTCACTCTAAAGAAACCTTGTAACGATATCCCAGAGCCCTAAAAGTTTTTTTTTTTTCTTTCTTCTTCTTCTTGTTCCTCCTTCCTGTCTGTAGATTGCTTTGTCATTCTCATTTAATGAAGATCCTTTTGAATGCAGCAATTTAAAATTCGCAGCTGCTCAGAGGACTACAGAAAAGTCTCTGACCACCAGGTGCCTACATTATGCCGACACTTGAGACTGCTTTTTTGCTAAATTCTCATGGAACTTTTTGTGAAGTATTGGATTCAGAAGGTGGTCAAAAGCAGTTGGCATTTTTATAATGAGAGAACAAGCCCCAGCTCCGGTAAATTGAAAGTATTTGCTACATGTGCTCATCTTCCCACCACCTGTGGAAGCTGCTGCCAGAGCAGATGGCCAAGAGGAGGATGAAAAGGAGATGGATGAAGGAAAGAAGGAACCAGACTAACAAGTCAGAGATAGCATTCATCTAATTGTCCCCATTTTTTTTTCTTGTTTCCTCCCTTCTGTCTCTTTGTCTATTCCAGTCTGAAAAGTAAGTTGCCCTTCTTCAGGATGTTTTAAAATTTTACAAGGAAACTAAATGAATATATTAATTCTGCTTTTATAGGATCCCAAACAACAAGTAAAATAAATGTTAGCTTATAATGGAAAAAATGCTAAACAAGACACGTGCTTATGCCTGCAATAAAATGGCTTTCTGATTATGTGATTCTCCCATCACATTATCACAAAATTGTTTCATGACGATTCAAAGACATTTCTGAATTTATCTTCCTGTATTCATGATTGTCCCTATACTTTACTTGTTTCTAAACTGCCTTACTCCTTTACCGAAACCAGTTCTAATACACATGCAAACCATTACTAAAAGGCATATAATTAGACTTAAATCAATAGCTGGATATCTGGATTGTGCAGTGGCAAAAGTCAGGCAATTCCACAGAAACAGCCCCTGAGGAATATCCTCTGCTGCTGTATGAGGTTTTAGATTTTACTTTCTGCATTTTGACTGATTAATACAAAATGTGTCTTGGCATTTTTGCTGCTTATAATGCAAAAGGTTCGTAACATTCAGCAGGATACTCTTACATTTGCTCAATATTTCTGATACAAACACTCCCTTAAATTTTCTGAATTAGAGAAGCAGATTTTTGGTAAGCTTTTTTTCCCCCTCTATTGGTAAAAGCACTAACTTTCAATTTTATTTTTTTTGAGAATTAAAAATCTGTTTATTTGATTTAATCAGCTTATTGAGCATTCTCTTTGTACCTCTAATCCCTGGAATGGGGATGTCAAAGCATGTGATAGCACATAACCATGACAATAATCTCAGGAGGTTTTCCATTACTGCCATTTGTAATAAGCAATGCATTTTAGTGTTAAAGAGACAGCTGTACTCATCACAGGGGAAATTTACTCCTCCCCATGCATAAGAGCAGCAGCAGCTTGCCTTGGACAAGGAATTATGAAAGTCTTCAAGGTACACAACCCATTCTCAAAGCAGGAGCTGGCTCTGCAACCCTCCACAAATGCCATATCAGTCCATCGCCTCTTTTTCTTCAGCTTCTAGACTAGGGAGCAAATGATAACCAGATCTTGCTCAGTCTGAGTTACTCCTCTGGAGCCCCCCTTCTGCTCTTACCATATTCAGAGGCTGCCATGGACCCTCCACTTTGCTTTTCCACTACGAACATGAAGGAAAAAGAGCCTTCTATATCCAGTTATGGATAGCTTTCAGTATATGCATTCATGTGGTGTATACAGCGTTCTTTGACTCTGAATCAATGGCTGTGTGCACAAAAACATGCCCAGTTTTATCTCAGAATTGAATATCTTCAGTTAGACAACCCTGCAAAAGAAACTGTTCAGAGATGCTGTTTAATGGCTCTAAGAAGGGCTGCCAGAGCCTCAGACAATCAGGACAAACCTATTTTAGCTGCTTCAATAACATTTTAGATACTTAAGCTCAAAATTGAATGCTATTGGGCACAAGTTGTAGATACACATATCTACAAGCTAGGTTAGAGAACAATATGCTGCAACAGCAAAGAAAATTTTTCATCTGGAGATGAAAACTTAGACTGTCCCACTTATCTTAAATATAAGAAAAATAATTACTTATTTATTACATAGTTTCCTCCCACCCCAGACTTCTATTCAGTACAAATTATTTTTCCTGATACTCACCCTGCTTTTCTTTACAAACTCATCAGTGCCTGCGGTTGCACTTCATGATGAAAAAAAATAAAATAAAGAATCAGTAACATGCTGCGAAGGACTGTACAATGCTGACTAGCATTCATTTGAATGACATGTCCACTCAACAGGGCAAGTAAAATAAGTCAATAAGGTTATCATGATTGCTCAGTCATTCTGTCTCTGGAGAAATACACAATCACCTCAAATAAAGCAATTTTTGCCTCTTTTCGTAACTCACTGAGATAGGAAAAGTTGAGCCATTACCCCTTCCACCTCACAGAGATGACTTGATTTTTCCACTAAACTGCGGCTTTGAACTTCCAAAGAGCCACGAAAAACCAGACAGCTCTTGCTTGTATAAAAGGACCGTGATGTCTGCCAGGGTTTGTCACTGTCAGGTTTGGACTGTGTTTTATTTTTGTCAAATGCAACAGTTTCTTGCATTGGTAACACGTTTATATTTGTTTACACTTTGTCTTATATGAACATGTGGTTGCCTTTAACTACACAGCTGAAAGAGCTTCTGGGATTTCTACCACAGCTTAAGTTTGCTGCCGTTATTTGAACATGCATATTTATGTTTGAGCCTTAGTCTGCAGAAACCCTGTGAATATCAATCACAAAAACTCAAAGAAGATGCACAATGTAACCTCTGTGAAGTGACTAGATCCTAACTAATTGTCAGCTTGAGGCAACAGGACAAGTTCTATTTGGGTATGTGTGGAGGAATAACAAATTCCTTCAATGCAGCACTTACTCTAGAGTCGGACTCAGTGGCACTAAGAGTGCAACAGAAACTTTTATCCACAGATAGCAGCAGATAAACCAGCATATTTGATGCCATGGAACTTATCTCTTTGTGCGAGAGTTGACTCTGATCTAAAAGATATTTCAATACAGAACTGAAGAACTAAGCAGGGAGATATAAGACATCTAAGTTCCTATTGACTTCTAGAGATAAATATCAAAGGCTGCAGAATCAGACACACTTTTTATTATTATTATTATTATTATTATTTTAAAATGCTATAAACAGATGTCTTTGACTATTCTTTTGCTAACCACATGAAGCCATGTGGTTACCCAAAGGTAGCCTAAAGCAGCAACAAAGCATCCTACAAATTATTCTATGGAGAAAGGACGATTTCCATAACACATTTTTTAGTGTGACATTTAATGGCTGCTCAGTCATTAGGCCGAAATTTGACTTTGATCCGCTCTGGGGAAGCATCCCCTCTCCTCTGTACAAGCATCTGCACTGACTAGAAACAACTGTAGCTCACCACCAGAGCTGCTTTAGGAATTCATTCATTATTTTAAGATAGATAGGTCCCAAATCAGCTTGGGGTCTTGACTCCCCCTGCTAACTAAGACAAGACACAATACCTGTTGTATCACCTCGAAAGAATCCACAAGTCAGAAAAAATTTAAGGCATCACATTCAGGTGGGTAAATGTGACAGACACCGGGGTTATCTTGTGCAGTGAAGCACGCACAGAGGAGGATTTTCTTCCACTGGCTGTGAAGAATCTTGTGCAAGGACATTAAGAAGCTGCTTGCTTCTACTCTGATTTATCTTTGTCATCAATTAGATAACTTTTATTTATGCCTTAGGGCTGTGCTGTGTTGGCACTTGCTGTGCACTGTTGCCCCAGTGAATTTATTAGCCAGAGATGTAATTTAATCAGTGATTTCAATTTACCACCAGCAAATCACATTTACCATCATTGCTTCCAATAATATTGTCTTTCAAAAATGTGGTGCTTTATTCTACCTCACTTTAAAACAGTGTCTTTGCTATTGCCAGTCTGGTCACATTAAGTGTCCACCTGCATAAAAGGATGGGATAGCTCCTCTGAGAAGCAGATCTATTACTTCAGAACATGCCACATGACAAAAATATCATCAAAATTTAAACTAACAGCCTCCAGCCAGTTCCTTGTCTATCCTTTCCTGCCTTGTTCCCATATCTCCTAAGAAAGCACTCGGATAACAAGAGATTGAATCAGAACATCATATGTGCACCAATGATTAAATTACTCTTATAGTTCAGTTCCAGTTCCATTACTTTCCTGATACAAATCCCAGTGGTTTGAACAAAATAAGGAAAGAAAAAGCAAGCCACAAGATCAGCTAAACCTGTGTGAGTGGGTTAAGACTGGCAAAGGATAGAAGAATGGCTGCCCTGTTTGAGCCCTTTGTCAGGAACCTTTTATTGTACCTTTGTGATATCAACATTCTTTGTGCATGACGGGCATGCCTGGGACAGGAGTTGAAGTAGCCAAGACGCAGCTGCCATGAAAAATATCTCTGATTTCGGTGGATATCCCAGCTGATTATGCTGAAAAGCCACTCAGATACCTTCTACTTTGCAACAGGTGTGGTAGGGAAGACTCTATGAGGTTCGCACCTAGCAGTGCTGCTAACATAAGGAACAGGCTACAAAATAAAGGTAAGAAGGGCCCTGATGTTTACAACAGAAGTCCCTTCTAGGGATCCTACAGGGGTTGCCTGGAAACAGTCTTCCCCAGATATTTTGCTGTAACACTAAAGTCCTGTGTTTGCAGCTTAAGGGTAATTCTTTGCCATCCAAATAAACGTGACATTTATCATTTTGATAATGCAGGCCGATCTGAATACCTGTCAGTTTTGCATAGCAATTCAAGGCACCAGGCAAAAAGGTACTGCAACAGTGGTCTTCAACGGGGGGGGGGAAGGAAGAGAGAGAGAGAGAAGCTAAGTGATGAAAGATGGAAAGATGAACAAGTAATGAATTAATTAACACTTAAAAGATGTATTCACTTACTAAACATAGGTTCTCTATTCCAATCATTCATTATTCTCTTTAGTTGATATTAAAATGAAACCTTTAATTACGGATTATTATTTCTAGAGAATTTGGTATGTGTATAAACTCTATAATTCAAACGTCAAATATCAGGCTGTTATTGAGCAGTATTTTGTGATTTATTGGTTGTGTTGTGTAAATATATTTTTTACTGTGGTTTTATATACTCTTATTAGGGCTAGAAGTTAACATATCTAGATAACAGGGACTTCATAAAAATTACTAGCAGATACAGATAATGGGTCTCAAAAAATCTCATATAAAAATAAACCTCTCTGATTAACAGTATTTTATATCCATACTTTTTAATGAGTAAAGACTGTTAATAGCAGCAATGAACTTGATGAGAAAATGTTTGTAAATTTTAGTCTTTATTTTTTCTATGATTTAATTCCTCACATGCACAGTTATAATTAGCAAGAATGAGACAGAAACCAAAGGAAAAAAGTTAACACTTTGGGTATCATTACTTGGGACTACGCTTTTCCTGAGGTTCAGAAGTCATCTTAATATGGGACACATAGGCGAGGATGAAAAATCCCAGTTATTCAGATATTTAAATTAATTTGGGGAATGTGCATGCTCTCTGTAAATGAAATCTGAAGTGTGAAACAAAGATCCCCATCTACTTCAGGTCTCCATCCTTTAAAGTATATGTACTCATATCCCATCACCTCCACATGCCTCAGTCTTTCTACTTTAAACAACCCAGGCCGGATCCTCAGATGCAACAAACCTGACTTTTGGGCAGGACAACAAGGACAAATTGTAGACAGATCACTCCATCTGGCGTATCTAACTTTTACCTTTCTATTACAGAATATAACAAATATGTTAAAAGAAATAAGATAATATGACTGGGGTTCTGTTTTATTTAGTATTTTAGTCAGTTTATGTATTAGACAACAGACTCATAAAACAACCATGCTAGGCCCACATCGTCACAGACTTTCATGAGGATCAGGAGCTGCAAACAAACTTTTTTGGGCAGCTAGAAATCCAGGCTACTGTCTTTCTGTTAAGTGGCTTTAGTTACCTGCCTGCTGTCAGACTTTGCCGACCTGCAGCATATTCACAAAATGAACCAAGGTCCCAGGTTATCACTCTGGGAAATAAGAGAATAAAATCAGCCTTCAGCTGGATGGATACAATCCCACGGAAGATGTTTTAACATGAACTTAAGCCAATGCGGTAACAAGTCAAAACCCTACAAGTTCAGAGGACAAAGCATGATCCTTTCTGAAGGTCTCACTCCCTAGTTCACAACATACAGAAGAGTGTAATGGACTTGACCCTAATGTGTTACAAGTTTCTTTCCTACCCTGACGTTTTCTTTTGTTTGCAACACAACAAGCATAAAGTTCTGTGCCATATACTTAATTTGGGCTAGCAGTCATTTTCCTATTGAAATGTTAAGTAAAATCTAAGTGAACGTGAGGTTGAGTCTTTCAAAAAAAAAAAAAAAGGAACACTGAACAAACAAACAAAACAAAAGAAAAAACAGCTTCAGAGCTCTCAAAGCTTTCCAGATACACAGATGAGACTATAGTTGGGCAGTGATATTTTCCTGCATTACACACTTTCAAAATACAATCATATAGGAGAGCCTGAATCATTTACGTGCGAACAATTAATAAAGATTAAGCAATTAGAGAATTCAAATATATCAAAAAAAAAAACACTGACAACCCCTTTGTACTTCACTCTGCACCGAAAATAACATTCAAAGAGATCATTTATGTCTTCAGCTCTCAGAATAAAAACAAATTATGTTCCATTCTCAGAAAAAATTGGCCAAAAGAGATCTGTTGATTAAAAGTCCTATATATTTAGGATTTGCATATACATTTTTAGATATCTAAGGGAGCTACCTACAATGCTAGGTCAATAAAGTGTGGACTACTGTAAGGTTATCCATTCTGACATTTAGCAAGTGGAAATGGTTTAATCACAAGTCACCAAATGGCAAAGCTAACACCGCAACTCAGCAGCTAAAGAGTTCATGGCTTCTACCTACCATTCCTCCAGTGGGAACTCGGCTGTCCTAAGATAGTCCTCCTAAGAGGACTAAAATACAAAGGCATCTTTGGGTAGGGTTGCAGTGAAAAAGCTCAGATCCTTTTTTTTTTCTTTTTTTTCGGTGAGAGGAATGAGAAAGGGAGTGAAAGGAAGCATCTGTTCAGATAAAGACCAAACACATAGGATACATAGTATCAGTCTCCCAGAAACAGAAGATATCTGAAGACAACAAGAATGCTTCTAGATAATTTTTTGAATATGTTACTGCAAAGTGAAAAATTCAACAAATTAATTACCTTGAGAGGTATCCAACAACTTAGGCTCCCAAAGAGTGAGATCTACAAAACAATAACTGCTTTAGTTCCTTGTAAAGATGTATGAAAAGGAAGCTCAGCTTAATTCACCATTTAGGTGGTTGAGGAGTGCTTCTTCCAGCACTTCCAATGTCAACCTCATTACTCTTAATAAGATAAGGATGTCTTGATACACATTTCATTTTCTATAATAGTCTAAATTGGTGATGCTGGAAAAGCTTTTTAGGCACATGACCTTCCTCTATAAAACTGCAAGTCAGCTCGTGTCTACAAGCGCTGGTGTTGTGTTATGCTGTTATCATTATCTATATATGTACAGCATAAATCACATTATAGATCTAATTTCTGAATGACTTTTTGGATGAAAATTATATTTGTATGATACAAAAAACTCTCCAGGCAAAATATTATATAGGCAGTTTTTAATTTTCCCAAACTATTATTAATAACAGTACTTCATATTTCTGCCATAAGTCATTCACTGGTACCCAAGTGCTATTTAAGCAGTAATTAATTAGGTTTCTCAACATGCTGGTGAGGTGCTGTGGCTATTATTTCCATCATACTGAGAGATTAAATGACTTGTTCAAGGACACGGAAACAAACCAGAGATTTAGATGGAAGTTTGAATCCTAGTTTCCTGCTTTTAATGGTGATCAACACTTTCTTTCCTTTCTGTGGAGAGACTCTACCATAAAGATTTAAACGTGTAATCCATTAAACATATAATTTTGCAGGCTATCAGTATCAGTGAGCATAAATACACAGTCTCTAAGCATTTCATCTTCACCATCAGTCTATGACAAATTACTTCAATAATACTGAAAAAGGAGACTTATCAGAAGGAGAGATCAGAGGTTAATTGTTATCACATTAAACTCTAAAAATACGCTCCCTTTTAACACCTCATGACAGTTGCCAGAAAAGCATACAGAATCTGTCACACGGGAACAAAAGATCCTAATTTGCAGATAAGCCAAGTATAGTCTACAGTAATAAAGTCAGTTCTTGTTGTTTCTTAATAATTAGCTGTCAGATTATAGAGAGGTTTGACACCAAACTCCTTCCCATGGAGAGCCACAGCTTCTCCACAGCACTCATCACCTTCCCTCTGCTCGGACGCGTCGATGCCATCTCTTATAAAATGGCACCCAATTTCACACACAGTACAAACCAACTTTGAAACCCTCAACCTCATTTTGTGGGGCAGACGGGCAGGAGGGAAACCACTTCATAGGCAAACTAAATCACGTTGCTAGATTATCATTTCTCGCAAATAGACTCTGGTACCCCCTCTCTTTTTCCCCTTGCCCCAGGGCAAAACATAGCACCATGCAGCATATTGCCTTATGAATCTTCTTCAAGTACCCAATTATCCTGGTGCACCAGACCTGTCATTGCCATGACAGCTGCATGCAGTATGCAGTACATGCTGTCAGAGGTGAAAGATTGCACACAGGCATCCCGCATTTCCATTACAATGTGGAAAGTGAAGGGGAAGAAAGAGACAGACAAACACACACCCCCTCAACAAACAACTTTCCTAAAGAAGCTGATTAAAAGCAGAGGTTAAGATCATTTTTATAAGTGGTAATGTAATTGCCAGACATTCCGGTGCTGTCCCTGCCTCTAGCAAAATTCCCCCGTGTGTTTTTTGTCATGATAATCAATGAGGTGGTGTAAGTACATTTTGAGCACTTTTAACAGAGTTGAATAAAACAGTTCATCAGCCTGCAGTTCCTCGGGGAGGAGAACTAAGCTTTTGTATTTTCTCTTTCTGACCAGTTTTCTTTTTTAAAGAGTAAATATCCCACCCACCCACAGAAACCCACCCCGACAGGAAACCCTATTCTGTCACTGCTGTAATTGAGCTGTGGTGGCTCAAACAGGCTGCCAGATATAGGAAGGGGGTACAAACATGATGTAGGACACTTGCCCTCCAGGTGAACATTGCAGACTGAGCACAGAGATCTGACCCAAAACTCATCTCAGTAACCATGCTGTGATGGATCAGAGCTGGCATTCACATTGCAGGGGGTAACGGATGTTACCCCTCTGAGCATATGCTCATGCTAGGTGACATATGCCCTCAATTCCTACTACCATCAGCGGCAACCATGCCCTGCGAGCACCACAGTTGGTATCTCACAGGATCAGGCCTTTAATGACGAATGTGCAGCGCAGATGAGCGGTCACAGTTCATAAGAACATGCTGCAGATTTTCTAATTGCACATAATGTTTGGCATTTATGTCCTGTGTCTCACTTCCTCCTTCCTGAATTATCCCCAGCAGGCCCCCACCAATTCTTCGTGTGATCGCACAGTTCATTATAGCTGTAAATATAAACATCCTTTTTTCACAACCTATCATTATTAGGAAACCAGACGGGAAAAAATATCCAGATTAACAGTAGACATACTGAGATTTCTTGTTCCCTTGGAAAGGGAAAATTTTCTATTTTAAACCAATGAATAATAAGCTTGTGGAAAACAATAATTACAGTACGTATAGCTGGGACAGTTAAAGATTCTTTCTGAAGACAACCAGATGGGAAAGGCCGTGTAACTGAAATAACTCGTCATTCAAAATTAATTTCATCTACATCAATAGAGACAAATGGAAGCAACATGAAACCTCTGGTCAAGTATTCTAATACCAGCACTCAAGGAGATATATCTTCACAGGCTGAAATGGAGGAGAAGTGGAGCAGCTGCAGAGAGAGAAGGGAAGAAAACAGAGAATTCCCACCTCTCTTTTGCAAAGTGGGAATGAGGTGTTTATTACTCAGCATCAGCTGCTTGCTTTTCATCGGATGACATAACAAACGAAGGCTCTGAGGTCTAGAGTTAATACCCTGCACAGACAGGCAGCACACTTATCTAGCCAGAGGAACCAACTACGAGGGTGAGGTTTTGGGGAGTATTCACAAAGACTCACTGTGACCCAGGGAGACTCCTCTCACTCCGCTCCGTGTATAGTTAAAGGGCAAACTTGGGCTCCTTGAATGAGCTATACAAAAGACGTCTCCCTGAAATCAGTGTCCTGTCATCAGACACGATAGCGTTCTTCTCAAGTTTGGAAACACCACAGCTAACAGGACAGTAAGGCAATCTCACTCTTTTCAGAGTTAATAACGCCGGAGACAGAAAACATGTAGAGAGCACATGAGCATTGAAAGGTAAGGATGCAGAAAAATGTGAAAGAATAAGGAATTAAACCATTTACTCTTCAATACGAAACATTTAGTCTTCAACATTGCTGCTCCATTGCCTAACAAGGCTCAGGAACATCACTGTATCACCATCTTTATGGTGCACTTGCACCAATTTCTACAACAGATTTTAGTCTGAAAAAAGATCTTTGGAGATGGAGTGGGAGTTTTTACAGTGAGATAAGGGAAGAGAAGGGGGGAGGAAAGGAAAGAATAGTAACAGCAGCAATAACATAGCAAGCTCTAAAAAGGATGAACTAAATATTCATGTTATCTTGTAAAAGCAGCTCTGACAAAAAACAAACCCGGAAGTTAATCTGACATATAAAATACACACCAATTTTACTGGTTTTGAAAAGTGCAGTTGTTTTATAGTGAAAGTTAATCAATTTCCATATGTTTTAGATTGTTATAAATTCTTTAAAAGTTTACATTCATCTCTTTGATAAGGACATTTTTCTATGTAAAGCAAATTGCTTTCATTTTAAATTATGTGCTATTTTTATTATTTTTTTTGTCTAAAACTAGTACTTAAAACAAGTCACAAATACTTGGTTTACTGCACATTCCTAAAGTAAACATCCTTTTATGAAGCTTCAAGGTCAAAGGAATAAAATACTCACACAACAATGTTAGTTGTAAGAAGGAGCTATAAATAACTAATTTTATTACGCATCTTCCTCCCAAGATCCTTTCAGTTTGCTAAAGCTTGTGAATCTTCTTCACATTGCTGAAGCTTTGTAAATAGAGCACTACATGGCTGGAGGACAACTTTTCTGTTCTAAAGATACACTTCACAGTACCTGGGCAGTAGCTACTTGAAAGCTGAAGAAAGTCAGAAAGCTTAGTCTTCAGCTTCTTAAGGTTATTTTAGAAGCATGACTAAGTTCTGGTTAGTCTTAACTCTACAAAATGACTCTCATGCTTAAGATTTTTGTTTTTATTTTTTAACATCTATTTTCTTTCTTGGCATTCTGGTACTTTGAATGGCAAATTATCTGCAATTCTGGCTGTCAAAAATAATTTTGTTAGCCTGGGATTAATAGTCTTGAACAACAGTCTTCCTAATGTGCAATGAAGGAAACCAGAGGTGCTAAATGCAACTTTCATTCTGAAAAGCAACTCTGTAAAATTAATGTATATGTACACAAGTCTTTCTGAAAGGCAAAAAGGATGTACTATCTTTTCTAACAACAGAATGAGAATTTCAGAAATTATTTGGTGATAAAAAGATATTTGTTCCTTAAAAAAAAAAAAAAAAGAAAAAGGAGGAAATTGCTCACAATATTTACACCTTCACCTGTTTACACACAGTTATACTCCCAGCAAGAGAAATTAAAGATTCCAGTCTGGTAAACAAAGACCTCAGGTTACCAGAACTTGTGTGAGCATACAGACTGTGAACCACTGATACCAGCAGGCTGTCCTTATCCTTATACGTCTTGGATATAAGGAGAAAATTCTTAACGATGGTGGTGAGCACTGGAAAAGGTTGCCCAGAGAAGCTGTGGATGCCCCATCCCTGGAGGTGTTCAAGGCCAGGCTGGATGGGGCTTTGGGCAACCTGGTCCAGTGGGTAGCATCCATGCCTGTGGCAGGACAGTTGGAACTGAATGATCTCTAAGATCCCTTCTGACCCAAACCTTTCTGTGATTCTACATATGCTGATGAAGATGTACCACAGTTGCCTTTCAGGCAGTTTTCTTATTTTTATTCTGATTATAATTGAGCTTTTGATTTTGAAGGAAAGCACATTATCCCAAACCTTCACTTCTATTACTATTATCATTACTCAAATTACTGATAAAGTTTTCAAGATCTATAGTTATCCTTAACACGTAGTTTAAAATTATTTCATACAACAAAAGGAATTCAGCAATGGAAATCTTCACCTTTTTGTTTTGAAGAAGGGACAAAAAGCATTAAAGTGACTAAAGATATCTAAAAAAATATGTATTTCCCCAGTGTCTCTGTACACCCATAAGACTATGCTGTATTCATGCCTTAAATTAGCTGTAATTGTTATCACTATCAATAATAATTACAAATAAAACTGATAGAGGTTAGTGAAAGATTACAAACCAAAATGTTCTACTTCAGGAAAAATGAGTAAATACCATGCTTATGGAGAGAATTAGCCTGAGCCTTTCAAAATCCTCACGTAAAACTTGCAGCGCTTGTGGATTGAGAAGTATGGTGTTACTCAGTGCGAGTGTCAAACATTCCAGATGATTGTGTCCTTCAAAACCAGAAATTACTACCTTTTGCTGACCTCCAATTTCTTTTCCTACAGTCTGCTGTTATGTTTTATTTCTGTATTAGGCCTCCCCTACCTCAGTTCACCCAACTGATATCTGCAGGTAACATTCAGGAAACTGGGAAACAGTCTGAGGAGTGCCTGTAGACCTAAATATTCTAATAAACTGAGTATTCACAAATGATAATTTTGGCTGATTTATAAAACTGTAAATGATACATCATACCTTGAATCCATTATCTGTTGTCGACATAGTAAAATTCACCTTCCAATAGCACGAACAACGGAGAATCATTAACCTTAGAGGATGATGCTATAACAGCTAGAATACCCTTGAGTAACAGCAACAGTGTGGGGGCCTAGCACTGCCAAATTGCAAAAGTAGCTATTGCCGTGCAGAACTGATAAGCAGGGAGCCTTCACCATTACCATATGCCACTGGGGCCAAACAAAGCAATAACAAGGTAAACTACTTGCATCCACAGACTAGGAGGGAAGCTTCAGACTATGGTGGGTTAGGACCCACACAGAGCTGCTATCTGAGCATTCAACAGAAGGAACTCTATCTACTCATAGCTGTAAGAGTACATGCTTTCACACTGATCTAGCCATCTTGTACTACAGAAATAGGAAGGTTTTTGTTGACTAAGATTACGGTGAAACTTATCTGAGGGTCAAAGCCTTAAGCAAAATCATTTATATACCTGTAGAGGAAATGCTGCTGTTATGCTCTGCTTATGATAACACCAGGCAATGAAAGTCTTTGTTTTTTCATCATGTCATAATAATTCAAACTGGCAGAGGTGTATTTCTTAAAAACAAACAAATGCAGCATCATATTAGAAAGATTTGAATGTATTAGCAATGTAAGTCTTCTGGAAAATTGCCTTCACGCATAGGCAGTCTTGTAATTTCTATCTTCTTCATTCTTCTCCTATGTGCCTTTTAATAACTTGGCACATTTAAACTGTCATGGCACAAAAATATTTATTAGCAGAAATACTCAATAACAATAAAGCTAGGATAAATGTTATCTTCCTTCTTTTCCTATGTCATAGAGCAGCAGCTCCCCTCTCTCTCCTCTACCCAAACTCTCTGTAGAATGTCTGCCAAATCTGGGTAGCAGAAGACCTACCGGTTTTCCTATCTTCTCTTGCTCATTTTGACCTCCAGATCAAATCCTGCTCTATGGGATTGAACAGACACATCTGAAGAGTTGGTCTGTTCCTTTCAAGGATGCTCAGCATAAGTTTCCCCAAACCCTTTCATCCTTCTATGCATAACATTGATTTTATCATGTCAGTGAGGGTCTAAAAGTATGGAAGAAAAAAAAATTGCTCAATCTGCAGCAAAGCTTTACCCCCTCCAGACTCTGTCTGTTCTCAACATTTCTTTCCAAAGTTGTTTAGCTTGTCCTTCTGAGCAGAGATATTCTCCACTTGTTTATAACCATCAGTCTGACATTTAAGAACACTTACAGAGGCAAAAAATTCAACCCAGTTTGGAGCAACTGATAACTAATAAAAGTAAAGATAATTTATGAGTTTTGAATCAAATAACGGCAAATTGCCAAGGTGACTGACAAACTAGGACATAGCTTACTTGGCTTTTTATTTTTTATTTTTTTCTACTCCATTTACAGCAAACAGCAGAAATGTCTTTAGCATTTAAAAAATGCTAAGGTTGTCTGGGAAAGTGTTCTCAATTTAAATTCTATTGCTATTTAAAAAAGTAGAGGTGGAGATGGAAGATGAATTCTCTGTATCAGAAGAATTACATCCAAAAAAAGGCAAAAGAAATTGTGACGTAGCACACACTGCCCAACTGCTTTTCAGTCACAGCTTGAGGCCAAGCACCACTTGTCTATTTGTTTCATACTAACAGCTGGACATACTTATCCATAGTAAGCTGCCTTCCTAATTACGCTTAACACCATAATTATAAATCTTCTCTAAAACAAAAATGGAGACACGGGAAACAAAATATATACATTGGGACACAGTATCTGAGTGTAGAAGACTATGGCAACTATTCACCTTTTCCAAATAAATTTTGTACATTTCAGAATTTGGTCTCATTTATATACTGGGACCTGGTGTGTAGGTTTTAGTCTTTTGCAAGAAAGAAGCTTTATAAGTTTGCAACAGTAAAATTATTAATTAAAAAGTATAAATCAAGGATATCATAAAAAGATAGTATACAAATTGAGATCATTATTGTCTAAAGAATCTGAAGTTGTCAAAGAATCTTTATCAATTAGTTGCTGCTGAGTGCAGAACTCAGAGTCCTTTAACATATTCAACACAGTTCACAGAATCACAGAATCATCTAGGTTGGAACAGACCTCCCAGATCACCTAGTCCAACCTCAAGTTCATCAGTCATCTACTAAACAGCAATGTTGGAAAGTTCTTATAGCTGAAAATCTCCAAAGAGGACTTTTTCCCCCTCAAATTACTGTGCACAGTGATACTAGAGTCTGTGTGTGTGCTCTGAAAGACAGTAACGCTCCACGAGGAGGTCCCATGTCTGCTGTCAAGCAATATTCTCTAAAAATACCTCAAAGAGTAGAGAGTCAGCCATAGCCTGGAAGAAGACATAAGAAGCACTCTTTAGTTTACTATACTAGTAAATGTTACCATGTCAAGAAATGTTCCTGGGTACCAAAACTCAACTGTCTGTACTTTTAAAGTACTGTAACATGCTTTTGGGCTGTGATGACCAGTATGCCGTAACAACTACCTGCCATGGTCCATGAGTTAGGACACATGGGAGACTGCTCCTACTAGGCAGTCCACCTATAGCTGTGCTGTCTGTGCTTTGGAGGGTATGAAGAGTGTGAAAATGTATTATGAGTGTACAGATATGCCATAACAGTTCTTGGCATGTTTAATTTACTAATGACTGTGTGTCAGTTACAGTACAGATAGCAGAGGATGATTCAAGTATGCTCTGAGCAAGCTATTAATAGATACTATGTTCAGCAAAAGATAAATGTTTTAATTTTTTTAAGTACATGTTTACCTTTACACAGATGGTGTGCCTAAATGGCTGCCATGGAAGAGAAATTAAGACACAAACCATTACTACAGAAATAAAAATTTCCAAAGAATTTGCATAAAATTCAAAGCAGCAGTAAGTGCACTAAACCATATTTGTGGCTTCAGCTAGTTAAGTTTTATTTGCAAGTGCAGTTAAGTTACTACAGTGGAAAAACATTACTTCAGGGTAGAGATCTTTCATAATAGAAAGGAGGTTCCTATAGTAGTAGTCTCTGTATTGCAGATAAACAGACTCAGAAAACAGTGCGTTGAAATTGTTTGGAATAAACCAGCTAGAGTAATAATGTAATTGCCATTAACTTTAAAAGGTCACTACTTTCCGAGCACTGAGTAAAAATTACCAGTGTGAAGACATGGATTCAAGTAGAGTGCAATTCACTGCTGCTACCAGATGTATGCTGGCTGTGTTATTTGTTTTTATTTGTTTAGGAGATGAAGGAAGTTTTGTTCCTCAGAAGAAAAGAGGACTGGCAACATTCCACCAAGCTCTTCTATGCGCTGCACCTCAGGGGTCCAGCCAGCAACTTTATTTTGCTTTTGTTTTGTCTTTACATAAGGGTCTCCATATGCTTTACCAGCATATCCATATGCTGTTTCTTTGGGTCTCTGAATAAAGAATTTGGGATTATTTATTTATTTGTTTAAACTAACAAAGACTTCGTTAACATTCATCTCATATGAAGTGAAACCATGAAGTAGAAAACAAGAAAATAATCTTATCAGCTTTCTTTTCACCTCCTGAAACCTACAAATGGCTAATCTTTTGCTACCTTTCTCAACACTCAGCACTCAGTTATAATACTTGGAGTGGAGCACATGATCATATATCTTAGGGAATTTGGGACAGAGCCTTCTAAGCACTATTGCCTCAAAACATATGGCAAAATTTTTCTCCCAAGAACATATACAAATTTGAAAAAAGAAAATGTCAGAAGAAGCACGGTACATAGTTTTTCTTGAATGTCTCTCTTTATAAATACTGTTTGTGCTAAAATTCTGAAAGCCGTAGCCTTTAAAAGTTACCAATAACTACCATATTGCAGTTTATTTCACACAAATACAGTGCAGCCTAATTTCTTCCACGTTGTGCATGTTATTCTTTTTTTTTTTTTTTTTTTTTTTTTTTTTTGGTAGCACGGTAGCATTTAGCACTACTAAATAAAGAGATGGAGCAGAATAATGGTAACTAAAATTATTTTATCTTTCAAGGTCACTATTTAGTACAGCCTCTTATTTAAGTCCATCCAAAGATTACTTATTTGTTTGGACAGAGAGGAGGAATTGTCAAGTGCTTACCAAAATATACAAATAATCACAGATCTTAGATTTGATCTGCAGAAGCAGGTTGGCAGAGACAGATAATCTTCTTGTACGGAATAACTTCTCATTGCATAATTCGATTTTCTGTTCTTCACATCTCTACAGCCTTTTCTAGTGTAGCACCTCCAGTTCTCTATTCTTCATATCTCTTTTTTATGATTCCTATAAATAAAGCATTTAGTCAGCTTATCATCTAGTGACATTCTATATATTTATATATACACATGTGTATAGCTGCTGAAAGGTATTATGGGGAAAAAAAAGATTGCCTTACTCATACACAGTGAACATGTGCGGCTGGTCATCCACATACCCACACGGCAGTAGCTCTTGTAGGCTGAGAAGTTAATACCAAGCGCTTCTCTCGAGTCATAATAATATCTCATCTTTCCTATTGTAGAAGAGCCTTTACGTTACACATTGCTGTTTCCATCTGTCTGCATTTCAAACATTTTCTTTTCAAATATGAAAAAGCCTGCATATTAATTTTGTTTTTCAGATTATGCAAATAATATGTAAGTATACAAAATATGACTTAGTATGACAAACAGATACCTATTTTATTATGAGCATATGACCATATCCCTGTGAATTTTCCCTTCCCATGTTGTCCTCTCCAGGATACTTCCATAGAAGGTCACTCTAAAACCCACAGAGACATGATTACTGAGTGTCATGACTTTGTAAACTGAGAGCTTCATTATGTAATCAGGTAGATGCAATGAGATGAGGAAAAAAATAAGAGTTATTAATACCTAGAAATCTTAACTGCACCAGGTTGAAAGCAAAGATATCACTATCACAAGGAAGAACCTGCAAAACTACATAGTTCTTGCAGTGAAAACACAGTCTCTGCAACCTTATCAAAATAAAAAGGCAACCAAACATGTTCATGTTTGGACCAGCCATATGTCAACATAGCTCCTGCCCACTGATATCATTTGCAGTAACTGCCAATGACTCCAAAGAAACCTGTGTTTTCTGTCATGGCAATGACACTACGTTATCCTTCTTTCTTCCCTCTGCCTTTATGCATCAGACTCCTCCTGCATTAGATGCTCTGTTCTAAAAGGAAATTTTTGGTTACTCCTGTCCCTCTAATCTTTGTAAAAACCAAGCAAACAAACACCCCACCAAACCTAGCACCTTCTGATCACCACAGCAATGTAATGCTGCTTGTGCCATTACAGTAGCAAAGGGGCTTTCTTGCTTCTTCCAACACCCTACCTTAAGGGTTATGTTTGTAAAGTAACGCAAACTTTTCTACTTCTTAAAGCAGCAATCCATAAACACCCAAGACAGCCAAAGAGAATTACAGCAGATTTCACTATGGGAACTCAGACAAGAGTTCTTCTGCAGTAACAGGGAGAATAAAAACCCTGTGTGAAAGCCAACAGTAGAGGAGAGCATATTTCAATCTAGTCTGACATTCAGCCACCATGTTATTTTGATGGTGATATAAAATAAAATAGGTGTATTTCATAAAGCTTAAGGCTAAAAAAAGAAACACACAAAATACAGGCTGGTGGATCATAATTTTTTGTTTTGCAGTAAGACTGCTTAAAATGATCTGTGCCTGACTTTCTATATATTCTTATGTTGGCAAGTATTTTACAGCATCTTTAAGTGCTATCTGACAGTTAATTTGAATTTTCTAGAGGTCTCCTCCCCCCCTCCTTTTTCTAAATAACATGTAAAATTATAACCTGCAACAGAATTATTTCTGTCACAGACTTCATATCCTGTAAATTAAGTAATCAGGACAAAATTTTATGAGAAATTTATAGCGAAAAACACTTCAGTATTTTCGGCTGTTCCTCTGACATCAGCCAAAGAAATATTCCATCAAGCTTCATAGAAGCTAAGGGATGAGATACAAACCGATGGAATGTGCATCTTCTCCATAGATACTACCTTAAAATTAGACTTTCACCAAGAAAAACAACACAAACAGCCAAAGACAAAAGTAGAAGGTCACTGTACCAGTCAGGAAGGAAAGTCAAGCTGGATTCACACTCTTTTTAAAATAGGGTAGCTGGGAAGAAGGGAGAGGAAATTACAACGGCAGCTATTATGTCTAAAAGCCCAGTGGTTGGACTACTTCAGAGGCAAGAGACCCAAGGTTCAACTTCTATGTCACTGTACACAATGAATTTTACTCCATAGTTCCAATGGCAAAAACCCAACCCAAACCAACATCAACCAAATAAAAAAACCTATACAGAAAAAAAAAATCACAATAACCTGAGGCATGAGCCTTAGAGTTAGAGAAGCTGACAGATTTAAACTCCAGTCGATGAGGGTACTTTCAAGCAGCAACAAAGTTCCTTTGCTTGCTCCTTTCTTGTCCTGTAACTCCTGCGTGCCTGGCTGCACAGCCGTCTACCTTCAAGAAGAGATTGAGGTGGGAGGGTCACTGTCCTAATAGCCTCTTCTGAAAGCATCTGGTTAGAAAACTCACCTGGTAAGAGAGATCTGTAGCTCAGAATCCCCTCAAACTGAAGACAGCTCTGACTTCCAGGAAAACCATTAGGATGCTTCCAAAACAGTCCCCTTAAACCTTGCCCCTCCATGACCAGTCAAAAAGACAGTCAAAAAATTCCCCTAAAAAAAGAAAATCACTTGCTCACAGTGGAAAACATGCTTTGTGTATCTGTTCTATATTCTGGAAAGCTGAAATGAAAGATGTCACACCGTGTAATTTCATTTTGCAATGTTCAGTAACAAAGTACATGGTTATTATGTAACACTGCCACAACAGTAAGCACATCTTTTCTTATAACCTTTGTTTCTGCTTTTCCACTTTATCAAAGATGACAACTCAAAGGATTTCACTATCATTTATACTTACAATCTCAGAGTTAATTTTCACTTCTCTCTTTCCTCTTTTTCGTGTCTAGGAGTCACGCTCAAATTCTGTGCTGCTTCATTCTTAACATCTCCAAGATCCTGCTGATGTTTTCTATAGTCAAGTCTCCTCAGACCCACATTATACCCCACTTTGATCACTGGTAAACCCTGCTCCTTGAGTTGTCAAAAAAACTCTCCTCATTCCCTGCATAATGCAGCTGCAAGAGCCATCTTCTTCACCTGTCCGCTCGATCATGTTAAGTCACTCCTTCTTTGAAGCCTTCCACTTCTATCACATCAAATTTAAGCTTCTTGTCATCACCTTCAAAGCTCAAATTGCCTGTCACTGTCCCTCCATTCCCCTGACCTTATGCTGTGAGTTCCCTACAGCAAAAAATGTTCTCCTTGAACACTTGTAAAGTGATTAGTTGTACAACAGAGGCTATTATCACAAATAAACCATAAACAATAAAGATTGCGCCAAAGCTCATTGTTTATTTCCATCCTAACCCTGCAAACTAATTTCTACAGCTCAGACAATAGTGAGATAAATTTCACTTCCTGGATGACACCAACAAAATTTCTAAATTATTGACCTCAACACCTTGCTTCTCCAGAGTAACAGAGAAAATTACAGTGCAGAGATAGAAACAGAAATGTGCAGTAACAAAATACAGAATGCACACAAAGTTTCCACAGACAGAATTGAGGGCAAAAGAGCCAATATAAATTCTCCTCAAAGGAGGCTTACACAACAACAAATAAATGCTCTTTTACGTCTAAGTGAAACCCCTAGAGCAGGGCTGTATGCCTCTGTATGCACATAACCTCCCACCAAGAACCAACTGCTTTCCTACATGCCATTCTGCAGAGAAGCCCTCTGTTTCTCAGGTGTGCCAAACATGGAAGAAAGTTTCACACTGCTGCTTTAAAAGATTATCTTGCACAGTAATATATCTGCTTTATGTGCTCTCTCATTTTCTCTGATACAAAATTCATACCTGAGGAATCCAAACAGGGTAATACTACACTGCCGTGGTGCTAGGCTGACTGGAAGGAAAGACTTTTCAAAACTGGAAGAGCTGTGAATCTCCTTGCTGTTTCCTTCACCAATTTAATTATAACAGTTTCCCATTTTGCTACAGATATTCAGCAAGAAAACTTATTTACAAATAAGCTTTTAGCAGATTCCTTAACCTTTAATGCTGCAATAATGAGAGGCAATTGCGTTTCACCATCCAACTCTTCTGTCCAAAGTTATGCCATTCTGTGTTGGAAAGGACAGCAAGCTGACTAACTAGTGGAAAGGGTCTGTATAACCCCTGAAGAGCTTTTCTCTTTATATATATTCTGGCTTTGTGTGTTAATTTAGATGAGCTAAATCTCCACTGGTGTCATAAGCCTGCAAGATGTCAACATCTGTAACAGATTTAATTTCTTTTTCTGTAGCAAGCATTACGTCAAATGCATGCTATATTTTGATCATTTCCCTGCTTGCTCATGGCAGATTGAAACACCCATGACAGCTCAGCACAAAGGGCCCATTCAAGCTTTTGCAGATTCCAGCAAGTGTCACCAGGAAATCTCTTTAGGCCACCACACTGTCCTGCAGCCTACACATTTTCACCCTGCCAGTGAAGGTACCTGTTCTTACTATTCTCCTCTCCTTTTATTACTTAACTATTTCATCCACACGGTGAAATTAGCCTATAATGTTTCTAGTGCATTAAAAAAAAAAATCAGCATCTGTTATGTTCACGCAAATCTTTCAGGAAACATAGAGGAATTCAAAAGGCAAAATATCCCACAAAATCTGTTGCCCTTTCTTCTGTAGCAGCTGTAATTTTCAAAACCCTGCCACAAGTTCACAAAGATCATAAAAATGAGTGATGACAGCACAGTCTGTTGGGTGCAGGCTTCCTGAGTTAATTGCTGGCTCTCTGCACCTCTGTTTCCTGGCCTATGCTGTATTTGCTCCTCTGGCGAGGCTGCTGAGGTGAAGAGAGACCTTACGACCTGAGCTGACCCGAAGCATGCTGCTACTGAAGAAGGTGCTCCAGGTGGGCCAACTCTTCTGCCATTCCCCTCTTGATCCAGCCGCTTCATCTGATGCACAGCCTCCTTTGTGCCACAGCAAGTGCTCGCCCCATTCTGCACTACATACAGAAGAGGTGCCCAAGAAAAGCAACTGAAGAACTTTCTGCTGAATTAGCAAGGTGAAGGGACTAAATGAAAAGTCATGCGAGAGCCAGAGCTGCAGCAAAGGAGATTGGCAAATGGTGTGGTTGGTAGCAAGAGGCAGGAGGATTACGGGAAGAGAGGGGAGGACTCCTCTCTACAGTGCTCAATGACCTCAATGAGCTCAGCTGTACCACGTAACTGCACCTCCAGGCTGAGGCTCTACAGCAGGCTGGACCAGACCAGCCTTGGCCCAGTGATTTACTGGCTCGGTGTGGCGAAATGCAGGTTTGATGAATACCAGAGCTGGCAAAAGCGAGTGGGACGGGGCTGTGCAGCAGAGGAAGGAGGAGAGTGGAACTGTGCAGCCAGCTGTTAGATCAGCTTAATTTCCTCTTAGGTGCTAACAGGAACTTGAGCTGGCGTTCTGAGACAGGAGCGTCTCTCATCTGCATTCATACAGCAGCCCGTATAGCACAACTTCAAACTCAATGAGGCCATTAAGTGCAACCACACTGGAAAAATACTATAACAGATAACATAAGACACCAAAGTGAACATGCTTCTTGTAACATTTGCTGAACAGTTATACTTCTTCACTGGCCACATTCGTAGCAAGTGATAGCATCAGATGCATCACAGATTTTGCATGGAAAATGCCTCAATGTATTTGACAGACCCCTCACAGTCATTCACAATGACAAAGTCCAACAAGAAGTGCTTTCATTTTGGAAGACCTATGGGCATCAGGAAGAGAACCATAAATCCTTTATTTTTTTGTCTCCAGATTATTCTTTGTAAGACCAATAGGAAAGATACATCAACCTGATGCTCTTTCTGTGACAATTTCTAACTCTTTTTATAGACTCCTCAAAGCTTAAATAAAATCTGACAGTTTTCCTCCTGCCATATGTAGAGGTAATGAATCTATCAAGTCTCTTGAGGCAGCCAGCAATTATCTCTGACATTAGATACAACACACTTGCATTTACCCACACAAGCATAATTTTAACTATGGGCAAGAATAATTAAAACTTTGGAAGCTGCAATGAAGAACGGACAGAACAGCTGGTGAAATGAAAGTGCACTGCAAATAGATTTTAAAACTGCAATGTGCTGATTTTCTCCTGGCCATATTTGTAGCAGTTAAGGATGTTCATAGAGAGATGTTCAATGCAACAGTTTGGCCCAATCCACCTCCGAACAGCCCAAATGTCTGCAGATCTACTTCTCTGTCTAGGTCCCATCCATATCCCTTCTCTGAATCCTTCAGTGGCACTTTGAACTCACTCTTCCTCAGTCCTTCCCCTGACTTCAGGCTCCTCTTGTTCCTAGTTTTAACCTCCTCCTTCTGCTAGAATGGGTATTTAATTATAGTCACCATACTCCAAAGAGTTTGGAAATTTTAATTCAAACTATAATAATAAAGGTGCTGGGATTGCCCATGAGTTAATAAATTTGTAATGTCATGGGGCAGGCAGAGTGCCTCCTGTTTTCCTATTCACCAGTCGTCTTTGCACAGGGATGATCAACCATCGCAGCAGACTCTGCTTCTCTGCTATGTAATAAGGCTGAGAAATGTCAGAATGTCACTAGTTATCCAGTGATGTTTCCATGGAAAATTTACTGTCCCAGCTAGCTGGGCCAACTTTTGAAAGACAAGGCAAACTGATGTCCAGGATCACCTTGCGATGGCTCTCAGGGAAAGGCTGTCAATAATTCCTCTCAGCAGGTGAACTGCAGTACACTGTCTTGAGCACGGGTAGACGTGTTCTTGCTGTAATACAAGTTGGGTATCCTAATGCAAGATGGAGTGACAGTTTGACACATGCATCGTGCTGTCATTCTTGGAAATTGGTAGTTTCAGGTCTACATGACTTACAGCTAAGCAGTGATTTCTGTTACGCAACTCAGAGAGGAGCTTCCCAGCTCTTCCTTTTCATCTTTATCTGGGCTATCAAGTCCCCAAGCCTACATCACAAGAGGAGCTTGAACTGCTTTCTCCTCTTTCCTCTCAGAGTAGATGGTTACCGCAGATAGGCAGAACTTTGTTTCCAGAGTGCTGTATGTGCTAGCCAGGCTTGCTTAGTCAGCAACACACACAGAGTTTGTACAGGTCAGCAATTACCTGGGAGCAAGCAGAAAGCAAAGAATATGACACAGCTTACTGATGTGCCTGTTCCTGCTCACGTCTCCTCTGGCACTCTTGGGCAGTGGTGCAAGGTGGCTGCCAGACCTCTCCTGCAGCAGTGTGCAGCCCTGCAGTGAAGTGCTGTGTGTGCATAGAGGACAGTCATGTCTGTTCTCACCGTGGTGCTATCACCTCTGTACCACACACATTATGCCTCGGGACATGCAGGGTCTGTACAGGACCTGTATCTGTCAGTACAGATCAGGAACCCAGCACCGCAACCAAGAAGAGTTACAAAGCAACTGTTTTTGTGAGGCAGCATGCCTACGCTACAGTGGAGAAGCACGGCTCTATTTTGGAATTACGTATAATTCCTTTCACCCGCTCCCTGGAACTCATGAGTGCTGGAGACCCCTGAAGTCAGAGTTTCCTGGCACCAAGCATCAGGCCTGCCTGGGTTATGCTCACTTTGGAAAATCCCTGTTGTCAGCACCATGGGAGTTTTTCAGACCTCCTTGAAAATGTTACTTTTAGTCTCAGCTCAACTAGTCAAACTCCCCCCAAACAATTTCACAGTTATAATTATAAACCCACCATATGTTGGAAATAGACGTGTAAACTAACATTTGCTTCACAAGCTTACTAAGTCTCGAGAAAGGCAATTGTTAACATTTATTTTAATCACCCTTACAGCTTCCCATTGTTAGAACATGATGAAAATGAGCAGATCTGATGCATACTACAGAGATGCATGTTAACTTTGTGCTTACCTGACACAGCAACTGGAGGGAGGAGCAGAACAGTAATTAACAAACTATCTGAATGTTGTGGCAGTGCTAATTAGACACTGCTAAAGCTTATTTAGCTCCACAACAATTTCCACTTAGGTAGTCACTTCAAGCATTTCTTAAGGGGTCTTTCTGTCAATCATATAGAAAGATTCCTGGTTTGCCTTTTTTTCTTTTTTTTAAACCTGTCATAATATAACTAAAAACTTGCCAGACAAAAGAATAAAGATCAAACTGTGCCTCGTCTCGTTTTCTCTGAAATCAAAACAAACTCAATACTTGACAAGTCAGGCCTATTTAACTTGCGCAGAATATGTCCCAGTGTAGCCATATTTAATTGAGGAGTGATTTAATATACTTGGCCACAGGGCAAAACAAGAGTTCAGTCACTGCTTCCACTCTATTCTCAGAGGTGAGCAATGCAAAAACCAAAAGTTTAAGAAATCTACATATTTCTCATTGAACGAGAGAAGAAGGCAACTCCAAGAAAGCAAGACAGATTTCTGTGGAAGAATAAAATTGTCAGGCTTGTAGTCCTAATGTACCAAGCACGCAAGATATGTCATGTCCACAAATTGTTGCACTTGTAGCTGGCATTTTGGAATGAATTAGGTGGGTGGACGGTTAAATGACAACAAGTACTGTATATCTTTAGCCCTCAAGGAAGACAGTACTTCAGAACCTCTTACATGTCTTTTTTTTTTTTTCTTCTTCTTTTAGGCAATAATTTTTTTCCAGGAAAAGGTCAGGCCAGTGTGACAGAAAATCATTCTGATTTGAAGGCTGTTAGGAGTCATGAAAGTAACACATCCTGCTATATTCAGCCTGGCTGGATGTGTGCAGAAACCCGCACAGCACAGACACAAAGAGGGCAAGGGGTGTGTGGGGGGCAATAGAAACGAAAAGAGAAACAAAATCCCTGCAAAGAAAGTTTTATCAAAAATACATCCAATCACGTGGGGAAAGAGAGAGAACAGCTCTTGCTATTGACTACAAAGCTTCTTATATCTCTGATAGCACCATTGCCTACCATTTTTTCCCCCACATGAAAATAGCTATTTCCGTAGAGTATTTTGGAACAAGCTGGCTAAATACATTTCTGAGCTTTCACAAAGCATGGAGGATCCAACTGTGAGGTGCCTTGAATCTCATCCCTTGAAACGCGTTGACCAGAAGAGGTGAGCTAAGGCAGAGGGGAGATAAGCAGTGGCAGGTTTAAAGCATGTGATAACGCCCTGATCTAGCTCCAGGACACGCACAACAAAGCTTCTTCAAAGACTTATTTCACCACATTCTTTACCAAACAAGGAAATCTCCTCTAATCTGCAAGTAAAGGAAATGACAAAAAGCGGGCCGGTTGCAGACTATTCAACTTTAGATTATATTACTCTGAACTGTTAATTAAACTCTTTTTATAACTCTCTCCTGAGTCTGCCTGGGGCTATACCTTTAAATTACCTTTTAATGGGAAATTGATGTGAACAGCATGCAGCCACAAGTCTGGGGAAACGTGTCCCCATTCTTAGGACATCGGCTGCATACATCAATGGACAAGCGGTGTTTGCGTCCGGCCGTTACCTCTATTCGGGCTGCGGGAAGAGCCAGCCAATTAACCGGCTGTCAGGAAGCACACACGGCAGTGTAACACTTGGAGAGAAAATGAAAAAGCATACAAATCAGAGAAAAGAATACAAGATAAGCAGGTCACCTATCACAAAAGTGTGAAAAAAAATAGCTACTGGAAATACATGAACAGGGTGGCTCATGCTTCCAATTCACTAGAGTTACACTGAGGTGAGCTTGGCCAATATGTTTACAGAACGATATCTATCACACTACGATGCCTTTTGGAAATAACTGCAAAAGCCTGATTTATACTTAAAAGGTAACTACTGGTAGCACATGTCAGATGAATGGTGTAAATGAGATTATTGAGATGACAAACTGTTACAAAAGAAAACTGAGAGAAATATCAATGACTTTATTTTATAGCCTTAAGTTAGGAATGTGGAGTAATGCTGAAGGTTTGAAGAGGTTTTGTTTCATTACCACAGCTCATTCATTTTGCAGAAAATACAGGTCTAATACAGCTTCAGCATCTCAAAGCTCTGCTGTCAAAGACAGCATTTTCCACTAGGTCTATCTTCTTCTGAGAAAATCCAGATAAAATAAAAAGTTTTAAGAAGTGAGGTAAGAATTTATATCTATAAAAAGAAGAACTACAAGCTGTCTCAAATAGGACACTATTAGAATGAAACAAAGTTGAGCCCTTAGGTAATAGCACAGGAAAATCAGCTTTCACACGGTACTCAAATGCATTCAGAAGACTAACTCAAAAGAAGAGGACTGGCAGGAAACACTAAGAATTCTACAAAGTAAAGAAAGGCAACAGTCACCTTTTTTGAACTAAAGAAACACTACATGAAAAGAATCACCACATGACATAACTAGTTGAGGTCTTGGTTGAACTTCAGCAGCAATGTAAATCAGAATAGCTATGATGTGAACTGAATTCATGACCGAATTACAGATCAGGTCAGTGCTCCACTGCTTAGACATTCCCAGTACTAGGGAAGCAAAAATAAAATAGCTCCGAGCAACAATTTCCGAAACATTATTTTAAAATACATATTCTGCTACATGAAATTCTCCTATCCTTACCTGAAAAACTACTAAGTAGTGTAAAAAAGAAAGAAAAAAAAGTCAATGCATTTGTTCATGGCTGCAGGGCAGATTTTACTCTTTACTAATAAAACCAAAATTATAAAACTAAAAATCCTGTTCAAGTTTGAAGCCCATAGCAGTTGATGTTTAGACAGAAATTGCAACAACTCCATCAGTGCAGCGTCATGCTGTGCACTTCTGTTCTTAGTTATTTCAAAATAATCACCACAATTTTAACTAAGAAGCACAAAGCTAATGACACACAGTACAGCTGAAGCAGGCCTAAGATCACAAACCTAAACACCTTCGTTCTGCAACAGCAGTTATGACAGTGGTAAGGATGGATCACAATAAGAAGTCTACTTCGTTAAACATTTCTGATATGGCACCTGTATCTTCGGTTTGAACACACAAGTGTTGATCATCACACAAAAACTAGATTATTCAGCATTTCATATCCAAAACCTTTTACTCCTCTTTAAGCAGAGCCAGCAGGAGGGGGAGTAATGATTTGTTATTCTAACAGGTTATCAGCTAATTGCTACAGTCTTAGAGGAAAGAAGCGGCAAGGAGGGAACAGTAGGGTTGGGCTACATCCTGCTGATTCAATGCAGCTTGTAGAAAAAAATCCTTTATTTTGAAGTAGGAATGCAAATGATCTTGATGGATGAATTCCTTTCTATTTCCTCAAAGAAAAGAAATGCGATATTTGCATGCAAATGGCATCCTCAGGAATCATCACTTCCATACTGCATATCAGGATGCTGACACCTTACCTGATCTTTAACATTCCTGAATATGACTTGGCTGAACCATATTTGTCTCTGCTGGTCTTATACTGTAATTGCCAAGAAACAGCGTTTCACTGGAAGGAACCTCAGCAAGCGTAATCGTGTAACACCCAATAAAAAGATAGGGACCAAGCTCCCCTCCTAGGAGTGATGAGCCCTTCTAGAGAAGGTCACTGACCACCCCCTAAACAACAAGAAAAAGTAGTCTCAGTTGGTAAGGGTTTAGCCTACCCAGTGATTTTGAAGCAGACAAGAAGAACATTTTACTGCACAAAATCTACAATGCACAGCTGGAAACAAAAGAGTAAGCGCATAGCATTTAAACTTCCAAATGGCTAAAGGCATATGGAGACATCAACAAGGACATAAACAAACCCTGTCAGAATTTAAGAGACGTAATCTAAGAGGCATCCTTTCATGGAGGGGTTATCTGTATTGGAGTCTAGCTCTTAAACTACACGATTTTGCTGCTCACTATCATGCCCACTAATGCTGATAAAATGCCACAACAAGAAGAAAAGGAATCTTTACAGCAGGCAAATAGTTTTGCCAATGGCAATGCTGAGAAAGTAACTTTTAAGAGACAATCAGTTATAATTGTAACAAGTTACCGGATTTATTTTTTTTATTTTATTTTTGGACTTGGCTCCAGTTTCAGATTACTTTAAAATGCAATCAAGCAGAGTTAATTACTTTTAGTTACTTTTTCTTATGCTGTGTATTGGTACACGTTCAAAAGAAAGATTGCTGAAACACACAGACGTTTCCTCGCTCCCTTCCCCTGGGAAAGAGGAAACTTCAGGGATGCACAGGGACAGAGCAGAGGCTGCTGCTGGCTGCTCTTTTAAATTGCACTGCATCACTGCACTATTCAGCTGTGCAAATGCAAGCTACAGAATGAAAAATATCACTGATATTCCCAGTGCACCTAAGTGGAATGCACATTTTACTTATATACGTTTTTCTTGGTTTTGAATATTGATGTTCCCAGACCCTTTACAATAGGTTTTCAATTTGTTTCCCTTGTGGGCAGAAAGACTGGGTGAAGGAAAAAGATGGAGAAGGGAAATACCGACTATGAAACTAGAAGCTCACTATGTCATGCAGCTTTTAGTCAGGATAAATACAAAGCACAAGAATGCATGATATTTGGGAGAAATTTCTTCACACTCCTCCCTCCCCTCCCTTACCCATTCTTTTCTCTCAAATCCCCTTAAAACCCTCTGCTATCATAACTACCAGAGCTTGACAATGGTGTAGGCAATGCATTACTGCAGTACTGTTCATCGCCCTGGAATTCACAATTCATTGCAGAATGTTGATAGGAATATACACTGATTTGTATATATATATATATATATATCCCTATACATGTTATTTCTAATAAAAATTATTTTTGAGCATGATTTACAGATATATGTAAAACTGTAGAATATTCATTTTAAAAACAATATTCAAAAATTTGAGGACACAAACAGCATCCAAAAGCTGCCTTCACAAAGGGCAGTGTGCAGGGATGAACGCAGCCACAGCCTAACAAGGAAGGAGGATATGCATTGCCAAGCATCTTGCACAGCGTACAAGTATACTCTGCTCTCTCCTCTCCTCCTCCCTGGTGATGGCTTGGGTGCTCAGAGCTTACGTCCTCTTAGTAAATAGCATATATGGTTGACCTGACAGTTCACGGATTTTTCATTTCTACAGTGATGTTACAAAGCATTTTAGAATGTCATAAAGCTTCAGTCTGTTATCTTCAATAACTAGATTAAAAACATCAGCTAACAAAAATATGAAAAAGGGGATGATGACCTGAATTTGAGATAGAGTGTCCAGGTACCTTTTTGAATCCTGGCTGTTCCACACATACAATGAATTTTCTGAACCTCTCCAGGTTCAGAAATGTCCACAAGTACTACAGTTTTCCATACGAGATTTAATTTGAAGTAAATGATTTTCTGACCTGATAGGCTATAAAAACCTTGACATTAATGAAAATAATATATTTAGATTAAGTTACCTAATGCATTATTGTAGGCACATAAGGGGAAAGATGAGGGAGACATGCAATACTACAGGTTTTATCCCTGATTCATATTACTCATTTTAAGATTGAGATCTGAGGAACTGGATAGCAAACCATGGCAGAAATCCCAACGAAGCTATTATTACAAGAAAATAATCTTAGGCACTAGAGGGAGCATCTGCCTTTACAGTCCACCAAACAAAAGTTTCTATGTGCCTACAATATATACATAAAGTAAATTTCACTATTAAGTGGAATAAGCTGTAAGTCATACTTTTCTCACTTTTTGAGCAGCTATCGAATAGCCTAATAGTTTAACACCATAGCTTGACTTGTTCAGGAAATGACGGCAATAACATTTTATTTTAAGGACACAGCTTCAGACTTCTACAATGCAGACACTTCCAGAGCTTGGCTATCTGCCTGGACTCGCCTCGAGAGAAGGGCGATGCTGGGCTGTGATTCACCTGACCAACTCTACACAGCTGTCAGAGGATGAACGTGTGAATCATTTTCTAGAAGTGCCACATCTATGAACTGCAAAGGCAGCTGAATGCAAACACCAAATGTGTACACCACAGATGATTAGACCACAAGATCCCCACCCCAAAACATAAACAGAACTTACTTAGCAAAAAATTGTGTGACAACATTAGTGAATACAAACTGTGGGGGTAGGGAGTGTGAGACAGCATATAAATTAGGGCCATTAAGGTGAACTAAGCTTGCTGAATTATGAATACTAAAATAAGTTGTTTAAAATGGAAATTACTTCCCCATGGGACAGCAACTATGACAGTGATAGAGCCTTAAGAAAAAACTGTGGCAATTCAAGATTATCATTCTCAGCAGAGGACTATATCAGTTGGTCACCCACAGTGTACTGACATCACAAACTTATGGTAAGTTTTCTAGTACCATAAAGCTCTTCGTTATTACTACATGTAATAGATTCAGTTAAGAAAGTGAAAGCAAGAGACAAACCAGAAATCCTGTATTAAAGAGTGTAAGAAGCAACAGAACCTAAACACCTAAGTTTGCCTCCAGAAACATTAGCAGTATTTTTTTCCTGAAAGCAACATGAAACAAAAAGTATCTGTTGCCTATATTTCTCTTTAATGTCTCAGCTGTGCTATGAACTCCCTTGCTGACTGGCAGGCATACATGCTCATCTCAAAGTAGCCCTCCCCTCTCTCTCTGGATGCTGATACCTGAAGCAATGCTGAGAATCATGGCTTAGTTACCCTATACCTTTTAGTAGCCATGTTATTAACATCAGACATTGTGATATTAGACCTCATGCCAAGCCCTGAGATGGGAAATTTTATTTTCACGTCCATCAAATCGGTACTGCTGCAATCAAGGATATTAAATTATGTCGGTTTTGTTGTGCCTTTTTTTTTCTTTTGTCTACAATCAGCCGTGACATAAGAGAGACTAAGTTTGCGAAATAAATGTTATTTCCACTTATGTCTTTAAAGCAAAGTACATTGACTGAGGTTCTTCAGAATTTTTACTAGGATGCTCCTTTCTTTCTCCCCTCAATATAATATTTCCTCATTTTTAGGCAACAACTACACAGTGCAAAGGTGGAACTACAGTAGTATCTACAGTTATCCTCCCAAATGAGGAACATTGCCTGGCCTACCCCGTGTTGAGGGGAGGGTAGATCAGCTGGACTTGCTCTCACCGTAGCAAAGGTGCCTTCATGTCAATGTTGCCCTGTTTTAGCATCCAGAGAGGGAAACAAACAAAACAAAACAAACAAACAAAAAAGACAAAACAACAACAACAACAATAAAAAAAAACACAGAAAAGCATGAAACCAGTTCAACCTGATGCAAGAATACAGTGCACAAATTCTTAAATATTCTTTTGACTGACAAATATTAGCAAAGGGATTTCAATACATGACTTACTGAACCAGAGTAAGATAACAGGAGCCTCTGAAACTCCAACTTCCTAATAGGAATGCTAGCAATGGTCAAAGTTGGAAGATCTTGCAAATCCACTACTTTGGGCCCTAACAAAGCTGAACAGAATTTGATTTACCAAAAGAAGACCACACAATAACGTTTAAAAATGTCAAATTTTCAAGATGTAGCAGACACAGAGGTGTCTAGGGTTTATGTGGCAAGGCTTTGGTAGCAGGGGGGCTGCAGGAGTGGCCTCCGTGAAAAGAGTCCAGAAGCTGCCGCATGTCAGATAAGGGCCAGCTCCAGCCGGCTCCAGAAGGGACCCACTGCTACCCAGAGCCGAGTACTTCAGCAACAGTGGTTGGGCCTCTGTGAGAGCAGATTTAAGAGAAGGAAAAAAACCTGCTGCTCAACAGCATTTGGGAGAATGAGGAGTCAGAGCCTGCAGCCCCCAAAGCCAGGGCAGCAGGAGGGCAGGAGGTGCTCCAGGCACACAGCAGCAGTTCCCCTGCGGCCTGTGGAGAGGCCCCCACGTGGAGCAGGGGCAGAGAGTGATCGTGAAGGAGCAGCGGAGATGAAGCATTAGCAACTGACTACAGCCCCCATTCGCCGTTCCCATGCACAGCTCTGGGAGAGCAGTGAATAGGGGGAAGGTGGTTTTAGTTTGCTTTTAGTTTGTCACTGTCCACTAGTGATAGGCAATAAATCATATTAATCTTCCTATGCTGAGTCTGCTTTGCCTGTGACAATAATCATAGAGTGATGTCCCTGTCCTTATCTCAACCCCTGAGCCCTTTCTATCGTATTTTCCCTTTCCCTTTGAGAGAGTGGTTGTGGTAGAGCTCAGCTGCCCAGCTGGGTAAAACCACCACAAGAGTGTTTCATAATATAAAAATACTTCTAACTGCAACTAAATTTGCCTTATAGTCCTATGGTTAGTCCCTTTGGTGCTACTGTAACAAGGCAGATGGAGATTCCCTTCAGCAGTGGAGCTTGTTAGTCATATAGAATGTCTGAACTGCGGGGCACCTGACCATGGTGCATGTGGTTGCAGGGAGAAGATGAAAAAAGGGCAAGAAGAGCAGGAGGAATGAGTGTGGTTTAGGCTTGTCCCAACATGACGGTGGAACATTACGAGACTCATAATTTAGAGATGAGCAGAGGTGAAGAAAGTCTTTCATCTTTTGCACTTTCTCCATTTATTCAGTGTGAGCTTCAGCAAAGACAGAAGTGCCCAGGTCTCTCAAGTTACGTATGCGATATATTTCATTTTCCCGCAAGATGAAAATCTCTTTTTAAAGTGCTGTGTGAACTTTAATAAAGTCCTATAGCTAATAATGATCCAAAACACTATCAACCACAGGGGTGATCATTAAAGCTCTTCTTTTTTACTGTGGCTTGTACAGAGATTAGTTTCATGTACTGGAAAATAATAGGTTACCTATGTGTATGATCAATGTCAATCCATTCGGAGACTACCCCTTCATATTTTATTTCAAACAAGCCATCTCCAGCCATCTAAAAACATCTTTTAAAGAGTTTCACAATCTGAGATAAGTTATGTTGCTACCTAGATTCACCAGAGAGAACGTGTAATTTGAGCAATTGACACCCATAGCAGCCCAAATCTTTAACTCCTGTTTATGTGGGATCCATGAAGTTGGTCACGGTACCAAGGTCCAAAGTTGAGACAATGGTGCTACAACCATGAAATGCTAAAGAATCAGAAAGCCCCCTTTTTCTTTCCCTTTATGGAAGAGGGACATTAAAAATTGCAGCAATCTATAATGTTGTACTATGAAGACAGAACACTAAGTCTAGAAAATGTTTGCTCTCCATTTCTAGCTGCTTTTAAAAAGCAAAGCAGGCACAACTTCTCCATGTAACAACTCTACAGGGACTTGCTTATTTTGTTCTGGTCATATTTTTAGGAAAAATTGGACAAAAAAAAATGCTAATTTTAAGAGAACAGAGAAGGATGTATGAAGAGTGATTGGTTCTGATTAACAAGCTGAGTTTTGTTTAACTGAGACTGCAGAGAATGAACAGCTAGATCCATGAGCTGTGCTGAATGAGTTACAAACTACACCAGAGCAGACTCAGTCCAGGAGAACAAAGGTGCTAAGGCCAATCTTTTGTCTCCTACATGTCTTAAACTGCTTAGAAGCTGCTCTGTAACTCTCACCAGCTCCATCCCCCAGCTACTTGAGGACAGCTTCACACACCAAAACAACCAGAGCAATGCTTATACTTCTTTTTGGTTCACAGGCTTCCTCCCAAACACAACAGATTGTACTACATGCTGTGAGTGGGAAGGCTACAGATTACCCCCATTGTTTCAGTCCTCTATTCCTTGTGCATGGTGGAGAGAAAAAGAAAAAACAATTTTATATATACATATATATATTTCAGTGCAATTGAATTCCTACCACTTAGATAGCTACTAATGTTTTGTTCTATAATGGTGTGCTTTTTTATTATTATTATGTATATATACATATATTTAATTTAATGGTGAAATCTGGTAAGGCTGTCTGTATTCAAAAGAAGGTTACAGATAGTTACTTTTCTCCAAGCTCTGAAAATGACAGACCAGAGCCCTGTGAACCATTTTCTATACAAACTGTGGAACACTGGCTGTCTTAGAAGCAACACATAAATATGTATTACCAGTTTATAAATATGTATTGTATTACAAATGAAGAAAACAACTGAATAGAAGATCTCATAATTGGTAGGATCATTTATTTAAAAATAATAAAAAACGAATTACATAACTCCACAGGGAATTACTTTATATCTAATCATTAGAAGATTGCAGAATAGTTTCTACTTCTTCATACTTGAATGTAGCATTTGTGTTTGAACTTTCTCTAAATTCTGTGATTTTTCAAGCTGACACACTAGTGTAAGTAAAGGAAGGAGGCAGAGTGAGCTGTCTGGATTCTTGGGAGAAGGAAAATATGGCTGTTCTGTACCCATTCACATGCCAATAATGTTTGCGCAAGCCCACAGCATCTCTCACACTGATTCTATCTTTCTGTCTAAGGCTGGGAAATACAACAGTGTCCAGCTGAGACCTGTCCCTTAAACTATTGCTTTGAGTATACACCCAGTTCTCGCATTTCTCTTTTTCAACTGCATCAAAATAGGCAAGGGTAGAAATATGAATATATAATTTTATGCAAGTTCTTCCTATCAAGAAAGTTGATCAGATATTTGAAGCCTTGTCTTATACTTCGAAAATCATAAATATAAGAGGAAAAAAATGAGCTGGTTGAACTTCCCTTTGAAAAGTATGGATTTTGTCAAATCTATTCTGTCCATCTAAAATGTTCCCAATTTAAAATGACATCCACAGATCACCCAGGTACTGCATACCCCTCAAAAAGCACTGGACATCATCATTGGCAAAAGAAACAACAGCAGCTCAGCATCACAGCTGACTGTGTACTGATGTGTAGCTGTAGGAAAAGACACACACACACACACATCCAGTAGTTTAGGCAGCCGAATCCTGGATGCCTAGTGAAGACACCAGGAACCTGAATCAACTAGAGAGGCAGAAAAAGTCTGAAGCCAAAGGCTAGCCCTCTAGAAACTTAAGTATAAGCAAAAACCACTGAGCAAGTGAAGTTATGTTTCAAAATGTGTCTTAGGCCTCCCATTCTCTAGTTCGGGTGTCTGGCAGCAGCACCCAAGACATCTGAGTTGGTTGACAAGAACCCACTGAAGAAAACACCACTTCACCTTTGGACCCCTGGCATGAACTTAACAATGGAAAACCAAAACAACTTACAAGCTTCAGTGCAGAATTTGGTGGATAAGTCATAAGAATCAACAATGTACAAGTTAAAAAAAAGTGATAATATCAGTAAGTATACTATTTCCTTTTAAAAATAAAAACAAAGATTGTAATGTACAAATGAGATACAGCTATATTATTCACTATGAATATCACATATACTTCAGTTTATCTATCAGATTTTTATTTTATTATTATTTTTTTTTAATCTTCAACAACTGTAGGGAGCTATACCAAACACATATTCTATGGATACTGAAAATCTCTAACCTATTGTTACCAGACATGTTCCAGGCAAGTTTTCCAAAGGTCAGAATGCAAGACTACGCTCCATAAGATGAGCATGGTACATAAATGGTCATTTAATAAGAATCACCTCCAAGGACATGATCTCCAGATTTTTTGTCTTTGATGCTATTTGTAAAGGTAATTCTACCTCCATCCCCAGGGTTAAACCTGAAGAAGGTCAAACCCACAAGGCAAGTTTTGAGTTGCAACCTGATGATCCAGCCCAAAGTGAGCTATTCTACTGCAGAAAGAGAAATGGAAAAAGCTAGTCACTTGAACCACAGGAGAAACTTACAAGTTGTCCAAGCATCCTTCTGCCCAGATCATCCTCCCATCTCTGCATTTAAATCATCCCAACCTTGCATACAAAAGGCAAAACTTCAGGAAGAAAGGAGTCTCTAGAAACCCCATAACATTCATTGCTCTTTCATTATTTCTCTACACATAAAATGGATACAGACTAGGGAGAGGTTTTCAAGAGCATGCCTGAAACTAGGTAGGCTATGGAGAAAGACTATCACCTAGAATGTTACAAAAGGTGACAGTGGTAGCCTGTGACCATATCTTCCATGTAAGACAACTCCGGACTATAAAGGAAACAGGAAGCCAGGGTTGAGCCCAGACCATCTATTCTTTCATGGCAGAGGAAGATCTGGGCCTTTGGTTGTATTTCTTTTATTTTCAGGAGAAAAGTGGTACTGAGATCTGCATGTAACATATCACTTATTTTAACGTTCTGCAATTTAAATGAAAACAAAAGCAGACTTTGCAATTCAGTGACTTGAGGTTCTGAATTAATGACAATGAGATGACGAGAGGGGAATATAAATGAAAGGGCTCAGTACTAGAATTCCCATGAATAAAGATCTGAAGATTTGTGAGAAATTTTCAAAAAAAAAAAACATCAAGTTATTTCACTCTGTTATCCTTCAGTAATGGCTAGAAATATAGTGCCGTTTTCTGGCAATCCACTAATGTATATCTTTATTGAAATTTCGTGTTTTATTACTAAATGAAAAGATAATTTACCAGTTTATGAGTAAGAAATTATTTTACACTTTCAAATCTCCCTCCCACCCAAATAGCATAAATGTCTCATTGTTCTCCTGAGAGCACATCTCTGGTGAAATATAAAGATGGTGCTTACAGCAGCATTTTGAGTCACTTAGTAGTTAATCATATGTACAACTGTAAGAAACTAGGGGACCAAATCATTTTTAAATCTCCCTCATGCACTCTGTAATAGTACCTTGGGAACCTGACAGTCTGATGAATAGTGGGTCAAAATTTCACAGAATGAACAGTGTTTAGGTGATCGAAAAGGTAACTGTAATAACAGCATGGAAATTACAAGGGGAAAAAAAGTCTTTAAAAAAATCTGACTTCAGGAACGGTACACATTTAAGCACATTTCTCATGAAATTTAGCTCTCAGACCAGGAAGCAGAAACAAAAGGTCTAGAAACCAGATACCTGGTCAGACTGGCAGAACGTAAGGAAGTGAGTCCAGAAGGTTGTATTTAACATGCCTCCTTATTGTCATACTGAAATGGGATGCAAGTGTAGTCTCCAACATCTCATGAAGTTTATCAATTAGGACTGACAGTCTCTTAATTTTTGGATTCCTGTTTGATATGGATATATAGAGAAGCACATGTAGTAAGGTGACCAGAGGACCCATGTTAACCAATATTAAACTATGACCTCCATGTTCTGAACAAAATCTCTGGGAAGTATTTTGTCCCATGCAGAGTCCACTATGCATGGTTTTTCCTCTTTCCCTCTTTTAAGCCATGGCTTTAGGAACACACCTATTCCTAGCCTCAACAGGAAGTCAGGAGACAGGCACCTTGGCATTAGCCCCACATCAAGAAAGCTGTTACTTATATAGTCTGTTGTAAGGGATGGAAATCTCTTAATTCATGTTGCTACATTTCATTTTTGCACCATCTTATCCTTCTCAAATAGTGTAACACTCCTCAGAAGGTGAATGGGCCCAAGGCCCAAGTATGCAAGCTTCATAAATTATGAAAAGAATAACAGTGCCATGGAACAATAGTTACATTACCCCTCCTTTGGAAAAAAAAAATGCTCCAAAGCCCCACAGTTCAGACTCCTTGCTTATTTCCGCTGTGAGAAGTCAACAGAGGCTGGCTTTTTTTGGTTTGCGCGCCAGCTCCACCGCTGTGAGCAACCTTTCACTTCTTGGCTGCTGGCTTCTTGCAGTCATGCAAATGTCTGCATGATTTCAGCAGTCAGAAAAGCCACACCAATTCCCCTGCCACATCAGGCCTTAAAAGGTGGTATAGCTTCCTTTGAAATCACTGAGATTTGAGCACAATTTGTTTGTAACTTGTTTTCTGCCACCAACTTACTACCATTTTAGTGCTAATTTTCTAAAAATACTGTGAACCACAATCACTGCCTTGCTCAAGATGAAACAAGGGGGCAAAAGAAGCCTAATATCAGAACTAATTCACCTTGGAATGCTGGAAGTGCTGTCAACATTACAATGGGGGGTTTTGCAATTTAATACCATGGTTTTAAAGTCATACAAATGTATATATGTTTTCCTACCTTATATAACAGTATAACAAAGTGTGTAACAAAAACCATTTGTTTAATCTTTCTGGGCACTCAGTATGTCTGATCTTCTTCACACAGTACCTTGCTATTAAGTGTGGAAACTCCCTTTTCAACTTTTACAACATTTAGGAAAAAAAAAGAAAAAGGTAAAAAAAAAAAAACACCCAAAAACTTGTTAATGCCATTTACTCTTTATTTTTTACATCTGGGGACTAAAAGGAAGGAAGAATATTAAGAGCAACATTCAGAACAGTATATTCAGTACTTTGGAAACTCAAAAGAGAACAGCTCTAAAATCTGACCGTGTCACAAGGAAGTGAAAAATGTGTGTATACTTACTACTCAGCTGGCAAAGAAGCTGCTTGTGTGAATGCCAAAGAAAATTAAATAATATTCATTTGGAAGCCATTCAGGGTTTAGTTTCACATGATTATAATGAATTAAATGCAGCCAGGATTCACAGCATCAAAGTACTCAATCAAAATAAAACAATGAGAAAATAGGCAAGTGAACTTGATGATTTAAATGTGAAAAATTATATCATAGAACAAATAATTTTCAGTGACACAGCCAGGGGAAAATAGGTGAAACCCTACATTATGCATTTTGCCTTTTCGTGTTTTTGCACCTACTGTAGAACAAACACCATTTGTTTGAAAATATATAATACTACATTAAAACTAGAATAAACTTGATTGACAGAGAGGGACAGGGATTAAAATCCCCAAGGTTTACTAGCCTAAAGGCAGTCATGACAAACTGCTGCCGGTTGCCCAAAGCCTGCACAGCTACTCGAGCACACAATCCTCAAAATAGTCATATGTGGCTGAGGACAATCCCTGCTGTGCAGAGCTGAATTTCAAACTGGGCTCAAGAGAAGGGAAAACATCAACACAATCACACACCAGTCACTCACATCTTACATTCATTATCAGGTTTTTCAAAGGAATCCCCAAGGTGGCTATATTTCACAGAACTGAAGATTTAAAATAAAAGAAAGAAAAACAAAGCAGCTCCCTCCATTCAAAAATGCAGTTATGCTATTTTAAAAATGCACAAGAAGACAAATGAAATAAAATTGTTTAAGTAGATATTAAGAAAAAAAAATGTTTTGGAAAAGAAATAGTAACAGTGTAGATAAATTAAATACTAAGTGTAGATAGTGGGAATAATACTGGTACTGGGCAGTCATGAATGATGACAAATGAATGTCATCCAATACATAGGATTCTTAGCTGAATACTATTCATTTATAAGAACCTTATTTCGCAGGAAAAACCACAAAGATTTTGAATTGATATATAGACAGTACAGCTGCCTGTCTTGTCCTTTCCACTGTAAAGATTCTATGTACCACTGCAGCTAAATATAACATATCAGCAGTAGGATGTGATAACTTAACACGCTCTAATTCCCAGTATTTCAACAGAACTGATGTGTGAATAAATTTAAAGCCTGTGCATTAGAATGATTAATAGAGTCTAGAAACAAAGTACATGATTAGAAAAATCTGTTTGAATTAAGAAGAGACTTTGCAGAGACCTCTTACATAATCTACATATCTACATGCATGTGAATAATTACTTTTTTTTTTTATTTTTGAGTTTTTGATGTCAGATTGAAATTTTCTTTACTGTGGTACCCCCAAAAAAAAGAAAAGGCTGAGAAAAGATTAGTAAAGATTTCAGAAGGATTTGTGTGTACTTTAGTGATGTAGGTACAACATATTTCTCTGAGAAATCCAACAGTAGTCAAATAAGGCAATGTTTATCAGTAGCTCCTGCAGATAGCAAGAAAGCCAAATAAACATACATCTGTGCTGGATACTTTACTTGTATGGATGAGGACAGCCCGGGAGTTGCTGTTTGTTTTCTTTGTTTTTACTGCAAGACACGAGTAGCCCACCTACAGCAGTGCACTGTCCTTGTGAGAACCCTTCTTCTGCATTGCCCTTTCTCACCAGTGGGAAGTATTTCAGTAAAAAAAAAAAAAAAGCTCAGATTTAAAAGATCAAACTGATCAGACTGGTTAGCGAGACTGACTGCAGCTAGCAAAGTAATTGTCACTATCCAAATCTATGAATTACCCATCACTCTCGCAAAGGAAATGTGGCAACCAGCAAGCCCTGGTTGTGTCAGGCACAGATGGGAAAGCTCCTTCCTTCTGCTAATTGACTGGGAAGAAAACTCATTAAATAGCACTTTTCACCTGTCACAGACCACGAGCAGACTCAGCAGCCCTCTCAGCTGCCCACCTGTTGGGGAAGGCAGAGCTGATGCTACGGTGGCTTCTCTCCTGCTACTGAACAAATGCCCTGTTGCTCGACACAGAAGAGCAACAGATCGTCCCTCTGTCAATTAAGCTCCTGTAAATCACAATGTCACACGCACCACTAAGTTTGATCTCCACCACAGAAAGTATTCTAACCCTAGATTTTTTCATGGGTGGTACGTAACAAAAATTAGAACAAGAGATCTGCATTTTTCCCTTCTTTTTCTTCCCACTTTTAAAGCACTGTCAGCACAATGAAGCTTTATGAAAAGCTGCATTTTGATTAAAAAAAGAAAATTCATGAATTGTTTTCGTGTGACTTTTTCCTTTTTTATAAAGCTAGCCCATCTCTATTATTTACACGCATTATAAAAGAATGTGAAAAATAATACTGAAGGATTTCATTTTTTTTCCTGTTTTCTTAGTACGCTTGATTTAATAGCAGCACAATTTTGCTAAGTCAAACAAACCAAAGGCATCTATGACAATAGCATAAATCCATGCTAGGCCAGCAAATCCTTTACTTCCATGTTACACTGGTAACAAACAGAACAGAATTTGGCTTGTGGCATTTGCTGGAATGGTTAAAGTAAATCCTAGACACTTGTGCTCCTTCACTGCATTGTGAAAACTGACAGCAGACTTAAAGAAAAGGAAGCTTAAATACCACACTTAAAGATTAATATTGAACAATACATTAGGTTCAAATACAGTGAATATTGACACCCTTCACAGGAAGGACCTACCACAATAGTCATGCATTCTCTCATATAATGAATTACAGCAGGAGAAGAAGAAAAAAAAAAGCGAACTAGAAATCTCACAAGAAATAATAGATAGTTACTTTATAAGTACAACAGCAATCAGCAACAGTGGGCAATTCACTTTTCCACACAGTGGAAGAAAGACAGTGAAGGACTTTGGCAACCTCAGAAGCACATGGGACACCCCCACTCCAAACCAGTTCTAAACACCCCACCCCAACACAGTTCTAAAGAAAATTCCAGCAGAACCTCGTCAACTGGATCAGCAAAGTAGGAGAGTGGGAATAAGGCGAATCAACAGTCACAAATCCTGCAAATGTTGCCCTTCCCAGTTGTACCCCCTTCCTCCCCCCCCCCCCAAAAAAAAAGACTCCCCTCCCCCCAGCACTTATCTGTACCATTGTATATCATAGCCAGTTTCTCCATCACAGAGACCTGTCCATGTTTGTTAGATGAACAGAGCTGCAGGAAGAACAGGACTTCACTTCAAAACAGTGCTGCTTTCAAGAGCCACTTAACTACCACTCTGTTTTAATTTTAAGATTTGCATGCCAGCTCTAAACCACAACAGAATTTTCTCTCATGAACGCTGAAGAAGATATTTCAGGATGCTGACAATGAAATTGAAAGAACAATTAAGAAAAACAGTCCTGAAATAAATTCTTTTGAAAGAAAGCATCATGTGACATCAGCTTTAAAAGGGCTGATCTCAAGACCTCAGCCACTTTTCTACTTGGACAGTTTTTCTGTGTTGGTCTCCTTTTTCCTTCCATTGTGTCTTTTCCTTTATGCAACATGCTAACAAATTTTGGTTTACTTAGTCATGGGCTAAGATCTCACTGCTGTAGAAAACAAAATGCAGAACACAAGATCCCTTCTGTTTAATACAGTATTATCTACAGGGAAGGACGGGAAGATGGACATAGAATGATGGAAATCCAATAAAAAAAAGTTCAGCAGCAGTAGTGTTGGTCAGCCCAACAGCCACTAGCAGGTCCTTTTTCCATAGGATTCACACTCATGGAGAGTTTAAAGTAGGGATGTGAAGGAAAAGAGTGGAGCAGTTCTGCAGATCTTCACGATGAACTCCAGCCGAGTACGGAAAGCTGCACGTGGGAAAATTCAATGGGTGCTTATTTGAGGATGTGTTAAGTAAGCACTGGAGAAAGATCGTAGGTGTATGCAAGGGAGATGATCATCTCCACAAGAGTAATTTCATGCTAGTCCTACCCAGTGCAAGAGCAGAAAGCTGCCAAAAGGGAGCAAAGACAACAACAACAAAAAAAAAAGTACCAAAAGAAAAAAAAAAAAGGCTGGATGAGCATTAAGTTTGTCCTTCTTCCTTCTGCCAGCTCCAGAAGCTGTTGAAAAAACCCTGGTGGAAAACAAAACATGAAGAGATATCCCTTATTCCCCCAGAATGTGATTACTTGATTCACAATTCACACTTGCCTGTTTGTTCACAGGGCAGAATCCAGTCCTCAGCTGCTTTCCCTCTATCTTAAATTTCTTTCCATGTTACATGATGGTAACAATCATCAGGTGTAGTGGGTTTACGTGGCAAGGTTTTGGTAGCAGGGGGCCATAGGGGTGGCTTCTGTGAGAAGGATCTAGAAGCTGCCCCATGTTTGGTAAGGGCTCCACTGCTGACCAGAGCTGAGCCAGTAAGTGATGTTGTTTACGCCTCTGTGAGAGTGTATTTAAGTCAGGGAAAAAAGCACACTGTGTCACACAGCAGCTGGGAGAGTGAGAGGAGTGAGGAAGAGCCTTGCAGGTGCCAGGGTCAGTGAAGAAGGAGGGGAGAGGTGCTCCAGGCGCCAGAGCAGAAGTCCCCTGCGGCCTGTGGTGAGGACCATGGTGAAGCAGGCTGTCCCCCTGCAGCCCATAGAGTACTACGGTGGAGCAAGGTTTCATGCTGCAGCCCGTGGAGGAGACCACGGTGGAGCAGGTGGACCTGCACCGACGGAGACTGCGGCCTGTGGAAGACCCCTGCCGGAGCAGATTCTGGGCCAGACCTGTAGCCTGTGGAGAGGAGCCCACGCAGGAGCAGGTGACCTGGCAGGAGCTGCTGCCCGTGGGGGATCCAGGTTGGAGCAGTTTGCTCCTGAGGGATGGACCCCGTGGTACAGACCCATATCTGGAGCAGTTCTGGAATAGTTGATGCCTGTGGGAAGCCCACGCTGAATCAGTTCGACAAGGACTGCATCCCGTGGGAGGGACCCCACAGCACAGGGGACGAGAGTGACTGAGAAGGAGCGGCGGCGAAGAAGCGCTATAGACTGACCACAACCCCCATTCCCCCGTTCCCCTGCGCCGCTCGGGGGGAGGAGGTGGAAGAGGGTGGATGGGGGGGAAGGTGCTTTTGGTTTCTTTCTTTTGTTTTTCACTTCTATAGCTTGTTAATAATAGGTAATAAATCTTACTATCTTCCCTACGCTGACTCTGTTTTGCCTGTCACAATAATTACTGCATGATCTCCTCATCCTTATCTCAACCCTTGAGCCCTTTTCATCATATTTTCTCCCTGTTCCTCTTTGAGGAGGGGGAGTGAGAGAGCAGTTGTGGTGGAGCTTGGCCGCCCACCCGAGTAAAACCACCACATTAGGTTAGGCCCAATTTGCTGCATAGACAAAATTTGCCTATTTTTCTACTTTGTGTGTTCTACATCAACTGACAATGCTCCAAAGAAAACTATTGTGCAAGCTCCTTGGTTTGGTTGAGCTTTGTGAAGATTACCACAATGTTACAAAACATCTCAAAGACTGCAAACAAAACCCCATATTGTTAAAAGTTATTTGGTCACTGCCATCCTATTCGAAACGCCTTTTCTGCCCCTTCCTTGCTTCAGATGGAGCAGCCCCATTATGTTTTCAGATGTCAGACACGGTTAGTGAGCACAATGCTCTCAGACTATTACAAACAAAGGATTTTTTTTTTCCATAATGTTATTTGTTTGTATGAAGAACTGTGCCAGGGATCTGCTAAGTTATATCATATCCTTCAATGAAAGTAATTTACAAGGAAAATGAATCATGGGCAAGACAAAGATATCAGCTATTCTACATCCACCCTGTTCCTTCCTGTATCTGTGCCTGGAAAAACCAAGCAACAGGAACACAATAGACTAAACTCAAATCTGGTGTAATAGCACTGAAGTCAATGATGTTATGGCATGAATGAATTTGGCCCAACATCAATTTAATTTTTAGCAATGCTGAAGCCAATCCTAGTGTGTGAAGGTTTGCCAGTTAGTTGGCAATATGAAGATACAGCTTTTGTGTCAAAGCACAGTATGCCACAGCCATTCTGACTGAGAATTTGCAGGTAAGTGGGAGGCATAACATATACTTAAAGGTAGGTTAATGGTGCAGCAGAGCAACGCAATAATTGCTATAACCAACGGAATGAAGAATTAACAGTAACAGCAGCAATGCACTGCCACAGCCAAGCAAGATCCAGTCATTTGCTACATCCATATACAGATTATAGCATCAGAGGGACAAGGTCAGATTTATGACTGAGAAGTTATTTTTATGATTAGTCCTCATGTCAAGCATTTTCATACATTTTCTTACGAAGGTCATTCTCCAGGAGAAAATTTCTTATGCTTGAATTGTTCCCATGATTTTGGGGTGTATTTGTCATTTTCTTAAAATTGTGCATAAAATAAATAGGAAATCATATGCCCAAGCATAAAAATTCTCTTTCATCAATTTAAAGATTATATAGATATTTTTTTCTTCCCTCTTCAGTATCTCAAATGTAATGTTTTAAATTATCCACACCTTTATTTACCACCTATTTGATCTCCATTAGAAAGATGGCCCACATTCCAAAGCCCACACAATGCCTCTTTGATTTATTTTTTCTCCACAATGTCTCACTAGTAAAACACGTTGCCACCAAAGCCAATGATTCTCCGTACCTTCTGAGAAGATGTGGACAGAGAAGGCACAAACAGGGTTGCAAAAAGATGATGAGAAGTACGTAGGACTGGATCAAAAGTTGTGCTGACAGACAAATGATGAAATGTGAAATATTTTCTTCTTTTGGAATTAAAGATTTTTGAAGTGTGCTTCTGTAATAAGCGGCAACAAGACAGTATTATAGTTGTTTCGTGTTTTTGTTGGTTTTGTTTTTACTTCAGTCAAGAACACGCGGTTTCAGGGTCCCCCATCCACTATTCACACATTCCCTTTTTCAACACATTGAAATAAACTCTATCCCTATGTAGGTCATACCCACCACTTCAATTTGTTTTCAGACCTCTTTGTCAAATGTCTTCAAAGCCATATAAATCTAAATGCACACTTGAAGTATCTCTTAAAAAATGTGCTGAGCAGTGCCATTATTTAACATTCACACATAGCACTGTAGCAGAGTGTAATACAGCATCCCTAGCCTACTCTCCGTGTTCAGTAACGTGGCAATCACATCACTCGTCTGAGCTATGGCATCTAGGCTAGTCACTGTTATCTGTTTCCAAAAATTCATACAGTATGTAGAAACTTGTAGTACACCTTTTAAAACTAGACTTTTATATTCTTAGTGTTGAAAATTGATTTTAGATTAAGAATGTGTAACTATAAACTGGAAATCCATGAATCTTTGTCAGTTTGTAAGAAGGTTTTTAAATTAAACTAAAGAAGAAACAGAGATGGGTCAAGTACATGAAAGTATGTAAGTATGAAAAACATACATACATTTCCAAGTATGAAAAACAGCGATGACTGATTCCAGAATATGTATGCAAATATGCTGGCATTAAAAAAATAAATCATAATAGGAACAAATAGACCATTCACACACCACTCTTTTGCATCCAAAAAGCACTTACTTGAATCATGCTCAGTGACAACAGATAGGCCAAGCTAATGATCTGTTGCAGTGGGTGCCAAGCTGACACTCCGGTGGCTGCAACCTGCTGGTGTCACTGACCTCATCCCATCACTTTGTGCCTCAGTTTCCCAGCCTTCAAAATGAAGGCTAATGGCCTTACTGAAATGCTTTCAGATTTTCTCAGGACAAGCCCTACAAACACTAGGAGCTGCGTCTTGTTGCAATTAGCAGTATGTCACATGTGTTCAATCACACCAGTTTTACTACTTGGGACTGAAATATAGCCTTATGCAAAAGAGATTTGCAAGTAAAACCTCTCTGGTCCCAGTTAAGTGCCTAAAATGGCATTTTTTCTAAATTTGCATTCAATGGTGACAAGCAAATAGGACACAGTAGTGCAGCCTCAGAAATAGTCTAAAAGGGAAACTGACTCACTTTGTATTCCTCTCTTCCTGGTGCTCCTGAGGAGAGTAAATTGCACTGAGTGTGTTGTTTCGATGCATGTTGAGAGCCCCTCCACTGCCCTGGAGCACAGCACAGTCTATTCTGCTAAAGTGTGCTGCATCACCCAACTCCTTAGGTGAAGGCCTGCTTTCTTCTGTAGATTGAGTTTCTATTTTTTTCCAGCAACTCCAGTAAGTGACAGTGAGATGTAAAAGGACGTATCTATCCCTTTCCTATGAGGCCGTTTTACATTTCTGTATGTTTGCAGTATCTCAGAAATAAAATAAAAGTTGAGCCCTGTGATGAGTGTTCAACGAAGGCTGGCTGTAGTCTATCACTTTGCTTACTACAATATTGTAAAACGTAGTGATTATAGTGCAAGCAGAGGACTAAATCTGAAGACTGTATTTAAAAGAGCAAGCAAAACCAGATGAAGTGAAAAATAAACTCCTAAAACAATAGAAGAAATGAAAGAAATTTAAAAGCAAGAAAGCTCAAGCGACTCCAGAGAAGACTCCAGAGAAGGGCAACGAAGCTGGTGAGGGGCCTGGAGAACAAGTCTTACGAGGAGCGGCTGAGGGAGCTGGGATTGTTCAGCCTGGAAAAGAGAAGGCTCAGGGGTGACCTTATCACGCTCTACAGGTACCTTAAAGGAGGCTGTAGCGAGGTAGGGGTTGATCTATTCTCCCACGTGCCCGGTGACAGGATGAGGGGGAATGGGCTAAAGTTGCACCAGGGGAGGTTTAGGTTGGATGTTAGGAAGAACTTCTTTACTGAAAGCGTTGTTAGGCATTGGAATGGGCTGCCCAGGGAAGTGGTTGAGTCACCATCCCTGGAGGTCTTCAAAAGACGTTTAGATTTAGAGCTTAGTGATATGGTTTAGTGGAGGACTTGTTAGTGTTAGATGATCTTGGAGGTCTCTTCCAACCTAGATGATTCTGTGATTCTGTAATAACTAGAAACAATTATGTTTCCAGATTTTTTTTTGGAACTGTCAAATAAAGAAGTAGAAAAGTAATGTTTAAGTCAATTTCATAAATGTAATGTGGCAAATTAAGGGTACTACTTTGTTAAAATAATAGTAACTATAAGTCTCTGTTAAAATGATGTGTGAGCTACAACATGATTCCAAAGTATAACACTGTTTGTTCAGAAACTTAACAGAGGCACAGGCATGAAGAAATGAAGGCAGACAACCAACACTTACTGAGAGGAATTATATATCTAAAGTGACTTTGAATTCACATTATATAGACTTTTTTTTTTTATAGATGGCTAAACAATGTGTTCAAACAAACAACTTCAGCTAGAAATCTTGGTGATTACTTTATAACCCATATGACATTTGCATATATGCACATACAAGCTAGTGAGTAGTACTGAAAATACAGTATGTTTTTTTTCAATTGGTACAATGATGCACGGTATCATCTTATTCATTCCCTAGGTATGTTGGTGGCACACGTCAGTTGCCATTGGATTTTCATCTGTAAAGACCAAATCAGCTTTTGAAGGTTTAGAAAGGAAAAGTCCTGAAGCAGCTTACTATGCATGAAACCATTTGTTTTTCCAACAGAAAAAAAGTTCCTTTTTATTTAGAGGCCATTAAGAAATTCAGCCTGTTATTGTTTAGAAGCTTAAATTTAATTCAAATACTCTCCTAAATATTGCTTAACCATGATTTTTGCTGCATTCTGAGTGGTAACTTCACATTAATGAAGCATAGCACATGCATATGCTGTGGTGATAACAAGAGAAAATACATTTTATCCCCTCCCATCCCCCAGTTAGAGTAGTTATGTATTTTTTACTATTTTTTTTTTTTCCCCAGAACACACACGGAGCTAATGTTTACCTCTCTGAATTCCTTATATTTTCTTCTACATCCTTTTAGCACAAACCTTGGTTACTAGAATAATGTATTTTTCATATTCATTGTATTTCTCTCTCATGTTCAGCATATTAGCATTATTTAACATCAAACAGAGCATTATTACATAGTATATTAGGCATAAAGCCAGTGTCTACCTACTTGCAGGTGATTGAAAACCACTAGCAAAATTATATTACTTTTAGTCTAAGATAATCATCCAGACAAATAATTTTGACCCTCATAATTCTAATCCTAATCAGCCTCATGGCTAAATCTTTGCATATTGGACTAAAACCCCATGTTTAAGAGGTATTTCCTACAGGATAATGCCCTACTACATGCAATTAGCTCAAGAACAGCAAAGGTCTCACGGGTCTCTGTTCAGAGGTAAGCACCCACACTGCTCCGTACTGTTAATTACTCCACACTAGCAGATGCAGAGCTTTACTGGAAGTTGCCATTGATCCTTAACAACAGACTCCCAACATTGTATTTGAGCAACATTGTTAGGCAAAAACCAAGCATACAAACAAAACCCAATAAAGACTTCCAGCAGGATTCTTTCTTCTTTTTCCTTTCAAACTTTTTTTTTTTTTTAAATGTAGGAGATTTTGAAAAGGAACCCTTCCAGACTTGCATGGCTTTTGATCATGAATCAAACTATTTCACTGTTATTCCCTGTACTCCCTAAAACCTCCCACCCCCCTTACCAAAAAACAAAGAGGTGGTCTGCTTAAAATATAGCTACTTGAAGCAGGCTATTGTTTCCTTCCCCCCCTCAGAGACCACCCAGATTTTCTATATTGAAGCTTCTTTGCACTAGACAGATTAAACTAGCTCCACAGCTCTCTGCAGCCTGCAAAGACCTGCTACTCTGCAATGTATTTATTACTATTTACCACCATCACTGCATAAACAGAGCATACTGTGCTGGCTAAATGCATACACAGAGACAGTGAAAGTTAGAAACTCTGCAAAATCATAGGCATTTTGTGGGGTGCTCAGGAAAGCATGTTTAAAAGTTGCCTATCTTTGCCTTTTAGGGACTGTATCTGAAGTCTTTTATTTTCTTTACACACCTTGAGTTTTAACTCCTATATTTTCAAGCTGGGGGGTTAATTAAAAAAAAGGAAACAGAAGTTATCACGTAATAACCTAATTTCAAGCTCCAACATTTATGGGTAAAAATGGTGCCTAAAGGACTCAAGTTACAGTTTGTCTTAGAGGTTACGGCTGTACATCGGGAATTAGAAAACAAAGCCATAATTAGAATCTGTATAAACTCTTTCAGCTCATGATGTTTCAGTTTCCCACCTAGAAACCAGCTATATTGCTACTGAACTCCACTGTGTTTTGAAATCCACAAATGAGAAATAAAAGTTATGAAAAGACCTACGATGCTATTATGAAAATGAAGTGGGGAATCACTCAAGGGATAGATGCTGCTTAGGGGCAGGATTTATTTATCTAGTTTTAGCCACCCAAAAAAAAAAAAAAAAAAATCAATCCAGGCAGAGTCTTCTTTTATCACACAAAATTGTTGAGAGCATCTTTGGAAGTAGGTATGAACAAAGTTGCTGTCTGGAGATGCTCAAGACAAGTGTCTGTCCAGACAGCCAGATTTAGTCAACTTGAAATTTATAGTAGGTATCAAAATAAAGCAACGTTATATGCATGCAAATATATTATGCATTTATCCTTGGCTCAAGGCACCACACAGGCACCAGTGTTGTAATGCATTTTATCACATCTAACATAATTGATTTTTACTGTGATCAGCTGTACATTTTCTTTTACTAATCATGAACTTGCAACCCCAGACTTCTTACAACTGGCAGAGAAACTATCCTATAAATCTCAGAAGCTGCTAAATGGTGAGGTGGGGCAGGCAAAGAATTGCTCAAAAGAATGATCAAGAGAGGGCACTGTCAGTGATAATACATATCAAGGGATCTGTAAAGACAAAATTACAGGTGAACCAAAAGCATGTCATTATTAAATCTAAATAAGTAGTATCAACAGTGTTAGACAGTGAAACACAAAATGGAGAATTGTACACTAGGCTGTGGGTTATATTTTAAACATCATATTAGAACTTTTAAATCAGGAAAAACATCAGATTGAAAATACTTGCTCTGTTACTACTGACATTTAAAGGTTTATAAGTGAAATTGTTGCCCTTTAGATGATGGGTTGTATTCTTAGTTTCCCATTCTGGGTCCCTGCAAAAACATTCAAGTCTGTACGACAGCTCCTCTTGGAAACAGACTGCTTATTCCTTCTCTTCATTGCAGCCAGCACAGATGTGATAACACTGCAACATAAGCCACCAAATTTGGATGGGGGTAGAGTTTTCTGAGAAGTACACAGGGACAGGATGAATGACAATAACACAGGTTGTAGCATGGGAAATTCCAGTGAGATACTAGGAAACAAGTTTTCACAGCAAAGAGTCTAGCACTGGAACAGGAACCCAGTAAGGCCGTTCACCTTTGGAGATACTCGAAATGGGACTGGACGAAGCCTTGTGCAACCTGGTCTAGGTTGGTCTTGTGTTGAATGGAGGGTTGGGCTTACGTCTCCTGAGGAACTTTCCAAACTATAGTCCTTCCCAATTCTAAGCCACCTTTAAATATATTTGCTTTTTTAAATGGCTACTGTTCCTTCTAAGCCATTTGAAATGACTACAGTCAACAACAAGATACTACTAATTTTCCATTGTGCGTATATCCCTAGTAGCTGTATTTCTGTTTCTCAGATGGGCAAAAAACATTCACCTGGGAGACTGCCTTGAAGGTCTTAAGTTTGCTCAACAAAAACTGATTTCTTCTCACAGCCCTCGCTTGATCTCTCTGCCCTCCATCCATACCCCCAGCTATGGCCTGTAAATGGTTTTCTGTCTATAAAATAATCCATGGCAATGTTTCTCTTTGAGAACTATATTGTGCTTTTGCCAAGTGGCAAATTTTAATGAGGTTTGCTGTTGTCCAACTCCTGACCGGGATTTGAATCCCTCCACATGCAGACACAAAAAGAATTGTTTGCACTTCTGTAACTCAAGTTTAACTGCTCGATGCTATTCATTTGTATGATCTGTTCCCCAAAATACATTTTTCAAAAATATATTAGCATATAATAAAAAGGAGGTGGTTGGTAGGCTCTTTATCACACTGGTGGCTACACTGGCTCATACTCAAAAAAAAAAATTCAGAATCCACGGGAAATTTTGGAACAACTGTATGTTTCTGGGATAAACAGTTGTTCTTCTCAACTGTAGTACCAATATATCTTCACAGAAACTATCCCAACTGTAAAAAGTTAAATGGCAGACGGTATTTCACAGAGGTGGAAAATAGTTTGAGGGAAAACATTCCTGCCACTTTTTGCCAACCTCAATTCACTTGTCTTTTGATAATATGGAAGGAAGAATAGGTTCACAGGTACCTGACATTAGTAACTGCATCAGGTTAGGGCTGGGACAGAGTAGTAAATTAGACTCCATCATTATTGTCATCATGGTTGTTATTATGCTATATGTTCATCAGCTACTGAGCTTCTGAACACTTTAGGGCAGCAAGAACAGCTGTCGTTTTACAAACACCAAACCTATCTGTGTCTGCTTGCATGAACAGGGAGATGCAAAAGGAGCTAAAAGGAAAACTTAGCAAATTTAAACTGAAAAAGTGATGAAGTGGGTAGGTGGCTGTTGCTTTCAAAATATTTTAAGGCTAGAACATATACAAACATTCATATATTTATGATGTTGACTTTGTCAACTGAAGGTTAGCAGTTTTTATGTCATTTATAATAATTTCTTCTTTTGTCTAAGAAATACAGCCTTACTATACTTTCCTTACATTTACAATTTCTAATATGAAAAGCTAGTTTAACACAATACTAATGCTGTACTGAGATGGAAGCTGTTTTGCTGCCACAAACAATTTCAATTATTTTTTCTAACTATAGATACAACATAAAAAGATCCAAATATGGCCTCAGGCCAAAAGGTTGGGAAAAAAAGTAATCCTAAAATCAGTTGAAACATTTCATTTTGATAACTGCAATTTGTTTTACTGTAAATTAGAGTTTGAAAAAATAAAGAAGAAATAAAGAAATAGAACTTTTGTTTAAATAGTATTAAATTAGAATGTCACAACAATTTCAGAACTTCAAAAACATTTCAAAGCAGGAAATTCCTGACCGCTTCCTATTAAGGCTGAAGCCAGGAAAATTCTGCTGTAGCTTGCTGCTCTGCCTGGCCTTTGCATGCATGACATTGAGTATTTCCAATACAGTATTGCAAGAAAGAGATAGCATTCTGAACTCCACGGTGTTAGAAACTGGAATGAGCTGCAAGGTACATTTTAGGAGCTATATTTACATAAAGAATTGTCAGTGGATCGGCAAAGCTTAAGTAAGAAATGAAAGAGAACTGCCTGCACATAGGTGTGAGAAGCAATATTTATAGTACCTTGTTCTTTGATTCTTAATTCATTGATTTTATCTGTTCAAAGATTATTTTAAAATGAGCGAAAAGCTAACAAGCTTGTCGTATGCTCTGGATTGTGAGTTTATCTCACACACTAAACCATTCACAGTAATCATGAAATACAACAGAAAAAGGATGTTGTAGATCTGTGGCTCAGCATTGAATGAATTATTCTATCCCTGGATCCCCACATTTAATCTTCAGACGTGTTACAGCTGGACTCAAGATTTACTGTTAATTCTTCAGATGTACAGGATTTAAGAGTTATTATGTTTTAGAGAAGACCATCTGAAAAAGAAGAATATTTGGCTCTTTGACCATCACATTACACACAGACAAGCTTAACATATGCTGCCGCCTTTGTCCTGGCACAAATATTTTGCAGATTTCAGATGTGGAAATGGCCTAAGCTGATGCTAATCATGAAACTGATGCGTTTAGGTAGGCTGCAGATCCTTATTTATGATGGAATTATACAGGTTATTTTCTCTTGGACAGAAGATAAACATATTTTCTGGAGACAGAGAAGCCACACAAGGGCTGAGCTATCTGTGGCCTGGATTGTGCTGCCAACCTCCATTGCACCAGCCTGACAGCCCTGAGCTGTGAACTGCTCTCTGCATTCACAAGGAAAGGAGGTTCCTCGTGGGGCACCCTCAGAAGCTGGCAACCTGGGTAGGTGGATGCATAAGCATTGCCAATCTAAATGCTTATTGTTTTTTGAATTAATGAGCGTCATGGTGTTGGCTGGAACAGAGTTAGTTTTCTTCATAGAGGGACATATAATGCTGTGTTTGGGGTTTCTGATTAAAACAGAGGTGATAACACCCTGACGTTTCAGCTGTTGCAGAGCAGTGCTCACATATCAGCCCAGGACTCTTCTGCTCCTGGCACTGCCCTGCCAGCGAGGAGGCTGGAGGTGCACCTGGAGCTGGGGGGGTACACAACCAGGACAGCCAGCCCTAACCGGCCAGAGGGATGTCTCACACCATGGGGCAGCTGGGACAACGGAGGAGGAAGGAGGGATGTTGGGAGTGATGGCGTTTGTCCTCCTGAGGAGCCACTCGGCACGCTGAGCCCTGCTGGCCTAGGAGCAGCCAAACCCCTGCCTGCTGATGGGAAGCAGCAAGGGGATCCCTCGCTTGGCTTTGCTTGTGAGCCCAGTTCTTACTTTACCTGGTGAACTGTCCTCTCACAGCCCATGAGTTCTCCCATTTTTACCTTTCTGATTCTCTCTCTCATCCCACCTGGGGAGAGTTACTCCCCTATTGCTCACAACAATGAGCAATGAGCCTTTTCCTCCAAAAAGCAGTTTTAACTAAGGGCTGTGTAGGACTCATTCTTGGGCAGCCCAGGCTAGCACATTCTTAGAGGGAAGAAGATGTGCTGCAACCTCCCATCCCTTCTGAGCTCTCAGAAATGGTCAGAGGGCTGCCCCTCCCCGCTTCTCTCCTTTTTTTTTTTGTTGTTGTTTTTCCCTTCCCCTGCTGCAGTCCCACTGTGAATTTTCAATGTAGCAAAGTGACAGGATTTGGCAAGTTTTCTATGAGCACACCTACTGGTTCAGCTACATCAGGAAGAGGCGAGGGAGAAGAAATGCATCCTATGAACACTTAGGCACAAGATAGGAATAATCACACAGACACAGATGTAGCTTTCAGGCCTGGGAAGAAACAGAGCTTTTAGCTCTCACAAAATTTTAATAATGAGATTTTGGGTACTAACTGACCTGAGGCACACGCAGGGTTAGATGTATCTTGAGATACTATTTAGACTTTCTTTTTCTATCTAGTTTTAGGCCCACAGGGGCTAGGGCCATAGTGCTTTGTTGGATGCATGAAAGTGGAAACAGAGGGAGCAAGAAAGCAGAAAGCAGTTTGTCAGTGAACATTGCATGTACACACAAACAAGTGCAAGACGCTCCAAAATGTCCAAGAGTAACAGAGGATATTTCTATTACACCATGCCCCACAGCAGAATCCTTTGCATATTTCTAGCATTCAGCATTACGTACTCTTCAGGGCTGCCAAACAAAAAACGTTTTCACCTGCAGCCATGGAAGAATGGGAAACTGAGGCCTCAAGGTTGCATAACCTCTACAAGTCCTGTAGCGCACAGCTTAAATCTTCCTTACCAAGCCTCAGGTGATACCTGAGGTGTTATGTGGCTTTAAAGATTTAGTTATGTCTTAAGTATTTAATAACTAACAGATATGAACAGAACAAAAATAAACAGCAGCATCTTGAGAAGCTTCATGTTCTGAAGGAGAGAGGTATGTGGCTGTCCTCTGACATTTGTTTTCATTGCTTCTTTTTCTCAATGAAGTTGCTGTTTTGTAGGCATTGCAGCCCTGTTTCACAGTGCTACTTAGACTAATTGAGAAATTAACTTTAGTCATGTGGAGCTACTAGCAGTGAACTTCAGTCCCATCTAGTTTTATAGTAGAACTAGAACAGCATCAATGGCTACAGGAGTTTATTGCAATAGAAGCACGTCACAGGGGTGTTCACAGCAAATAACACACCATGCTCCTACTACTTTCCCAGAAAGTTACTCACTTACAGAAAAAAAGAAAAACAATCACCTGTTCTGCATTTCTGCAACATTTTTGGGGAGGGGCTAGGTGTCATTTCTGGGAGCTCTTTCCCCTAGTTTAACCATAGTTGGGATGAAATAAGTAGTTTAAACCACTGAATAGCAATTTCAACAGAATTGCTGGTTCATGTAAATTACCTACCCCCTGTGGCATGTTTACTAACCAATCAAAATATTTTCATTAGACAAAGCAATGCAATAAATTTAAATGAAAATAAGGACAACTACAACACAAGACACAAGAAATTTGTGCACAGCATGGAAAGTATCTTATAAGAAAATTATGTTCATGCTTTACAGTGCCAAATTTCCAGAGTAATAAAGCATATTTATCACTTGATACAGTACAGTTATTTCCAACAACTTAATGAAAAAACTCCAGCTATAAATGGCAGTTGCTGTTGGACTCACTGGGAATAAAAAATTAATCTAGGCAAAGCATTTGAAAAAACATGCATATTCTATCAGAGCAGATCTTTTATCACAGTCTTAACTATAAAGAACACTTACTGAAATGTAGATTACAATCCTACAAGAAAATTCAGTTCAATAACTTCTGGGTTCCATCACAAGGATGGATGAAGTATAACAGCTGTCATCAGAAGTTACAGGACAAGGCACAAATACCAGCCGAACAGAAAGGATTTATAAATACCTGCAAAATAACTTCACATCCCTTCAACAGACTGATGTTAAAGATCCCGTTACTACCAGGCTTCGAAAGTCTTTCTCTTGGTTTTCCCCACACCCAGAATACTGTATGGGATTTTGCCTTTGGGATCTGACATATATCCCAACACAAGGTAGATAGTATTGCATAAAATTCCTCTATCTTCTTCTAAAGGGTACAGTCCTTTGGTCTGCTTTTTCATTAAAACTGTCATATAAAATGACAGAGGTCACCTCCCCAAGACCGTCTCCTGGTAATTTCTGCAAAAATATATGAGAATTGACAGTTCCAGAGCCTTTCCATGATGTTTTTCCCTTTAGCTTAATTATTATTTTGTATATTTAGATAAAAACCAGTAATGACATCCTGAGTCAGGATGAAATAAACTTTCATTCCTCTTCGTACCTAATTTTCCACCTGATGACTAAGGATGTGCTGGTACCTGACAGAACCTACCTGCTGCTACAGTGAGAAGGCTGGCTCTCCGTGACTTCTCTGTGGTCAGCTTTATGGGGTCCTGTACACATATAGCTAAAAACAGGCAATTACCTACGGCAGCAGATTGCTGGTAGCTGCAACACAGACCTGGCCCTTCTGCCTGCTTTCCCATGCCAGAGCTGTGAGGAGCCACGCTTGATGATGGAGATGCTGAGGAAAAGCACAACACGTGGAGTCACTCCAGCCTGCAGCAGAAAGAACCAGCCTGGCCTGAGCCCCTCTCTCTCTCCAGCACCACCACTCCTCTCTGGAGGAGAATGGTTCTGTCTTCCTTAAAGGGACCCAGTAAGACCTTGTGGACTTCACATGTCCTGCTACAGTGCCTGGTAAGCCTGCACATCGCAGCCCCCTGGGTACCCACTGCGCTCATCCGACAGGCCCAACACAGCCAGCTCTGCCGAGCCAGGCCTCAGAGCTCGCAGATGGGACCCAGGGCAAAGTCTTAAAACACAAGCAGCATTCACCTGCTGCTAGAAACAAAGTATTCCTACGTGAAACTGTTTACAATACAAAGATTGATTGCTGTCTGAAGGTCTGAAGGCCTTTCCTAGATTACAAACCCAGCCAGCAACCTCACGTGATTCTTCACCTTCCCTCACCAAAAAAAAAGCCCTTTTCTCTCAAACTGCCTGCTTCCCTGTCCTCCACCACACAGCCATCTTTGACTGTCCCAGCATTCTCCACCAACTGCTCTCAGCTGTTTGTACAGAAGCAATTTACTTTGAGATACTCATTTTCACAACTACTTATTTTTCCTCCCACAGCTCCCTACTAAATTGAAGTTGCTACTCAGACAGTAAACCCATCAGCAAGCATATCGATATACCCAATTATGTCATTCAGACTCAAAGAGCAGTTTAAATTCATCACTCCTGTACCAAATCAGAGCTATTAAAATGAGAACATCATGAAAAGGTTCATTGCCATGAGTGCTTGATAGGCAAGGAACGACAGCTGCCAAGCTGCCTGGCACAGCAGTTCCCAGTCACCTCAGTTATTAGTCCAGCCAAGGCATATCTTCATCTACCCAGCTGTACCACGTCTCACCCAGCAAAGGCCAAACATTTGGGACATTACAAAATACAGAGGACATCAAGGAACTAGTGGGGACAACACAAAGGCAAATAAGAGGCATGCACACCTGGCAGTAATGTGAGGGGGGAAAGAGGAGAGGTAGTGCACACAGGGAAATGTGCAGTGATCTGTAATGGCCCATCCACTAACCTGGTATGTACTGTTCTGGTTTTGAGAAATGGGCAAACCTTGCAGGATGAAGCTGAAGATGGCAATTTTAAGTCTTTCACTTTGTTCAAGCAAACAAACAACAACAACAATGAAAGATTAAGAACAAATTATATAAAGGTAAAGTAGTAATAGCATAGATAAGTTAGAATCAGTCACCTAACTTTACAAGAATAAAACAGAAGGCAAAAAAAAAATCAGAAATAGTGATCACTATTGTTTCACTGTTAATAATTAAATTGAAGCTCATTGTAACAGAAAGTGACTTAGCAAAATTCAAAATTGAAGCAAGAACATATCTACATTATTGACAGCCATGTATAACTTGTAGAGCTGTCAAGGATAGTTAGATTTTGTGAAAAAAACATAAAGTTACAAAAAGCTATTAAAATCCTGTTTTATGATTTTAAATCTGTCTTTAAATATCTGTTATCAGAATAAAAACAGCTGTGAAGTTTTCTGCCCACTGTGCCATTTCTACATCTTCAGTTATCTGATGCTGTCAAATGCACATTCAGAGCCAGGACACCAGCCAAGGCAGCACTGGGAGATGGTATTCCTGCAAACAAAGGGCTCATTCCTCATCACTGAGGTTTTCCATAGCCATGGTTCTGCAGACTCAGTGATTCACAAATAAATCAGGGTTCATAGACCAGGAGAGCAACTTCTTTAGGAAGAAGGCTGTGATGCTGGAAGTGGATTTACAAAGACCAGAAAATGGGAAACCACTGATTTGCATGCTGTACTTAATGAAGTACGCTAGATTTTGGTTTAAACATGAAATTATCCTTTTTGTCCTGTATACCATACATTTTAGGGGAAAAAAATCACTCGTTTTTAACTTTTTTTTTTTGAATTAGGGAAGATTTATTAAATCTGTATAATATCTTTGGCTTAAATAACTATTACAACATCATGACAGCTTTAGCTATTCAGTTGAAACAAGACCTGAATCATCCAAAGTGAAAATTAAGCCCAGAGCTGAAGCAAAGAATTCTGCCTTGGAACAGTAAGAACAAAAACACTGAAGATTCCTGTTGGGTCCTCGTGTAGGTTTTTGTTTGTTTGGTTGGTTTGTTTTGACTTTTAATTATTTTGCATGAAAACTTCCAATTATGGTGAGTTTTATAGTCTGCAATCTGTTTGTATATTACTTTCAGCTAGAGATGAAAACTACACCCAACAAAATATTTTAATCCAGAAAGTTAATGAAAAATGAAATAGCCCGGTTCTTTCTGTATTATCAATAATGTTATTGAATCTTGGATGAAATCTCCTTATTTCCACTGAGAAGAGAGGTTAACTTGAGTTTGGATAGTCTGCATCCTGGCTAACTAGCACAGATGGCAGCGTGGCTTAGAGCCCAGGATCTAGTTTCAACCAAGTTAGCACCTGCTTATTTTGAAGACATAATACAAGTGAAACAACACAGAATCCTCCAGTGCCCTTCCTGCAGTCCTTGTTTCCCCCACAAGAGAGGTTAGTGTTCCACATCTGTCTGGGATAACCTCAGAGCATCTCAGGTCTGCGGGATGTGCTCCATCCACATGATCAAGCAGTACAATAACTACACCTAAAGAAAAATAAATAACTGAAGCTTACAGTTACAAACTCGGGCTTATACCACCTGAAATTGGTGTTTCCTGGTGTCCACCACCTTGATGGACTTGTATGGAAAATTTTCTAATCAACGCCATGCACAAGCACTCTGTTCCTAGGGTATGGGCATGGAGCTGATCAGACACAGCTTTATACTCTAAATTCACACTGCTATAATGAGAAACATTTGAAAAGATAGCCAAGGCTGAGTTTTCAGAAGCATTGAGGCATCAGGTCACTGACAGCTGGGATGTGACTGATGTCAGCCAATGGGCAAAAAATTAGCCAGGGGGTGAAAAAGCCCCATCTGAAAACTGCAGTAGGTGTCCAGCTGCATCTTCAGAGATGTAATCGGGCTGCTCAGTAAGTGGGGATATTACACAACCCTCCCCATGGAATGAAGTCATACTAGCTATAAATTTAATAGGAAGTGTAAAACTTAAGAAAACATGAAACTTCTTAAATATCTGTATTGTTTAATATGCTTATTAAAATCATATACAGTAGCTTCTCGTTTTCATACTGGCATTTACAGATGACTTTTCACCTTCCACCCTTACCGTGCTTTAATCTCCAGTTAAGTCCAGCATCTCATAACCTTTCAATAAATTTGTCTTTCCAAATATCTGGCAGGCACAAAAGTGCTATTCTCTCATGCTTCATAAATATGGTGCCTGGAAACTCATTATTAAAACCATTTTTGTGAATACTCAAGTTCTAATTCATGACTTCTCTGAAACTCTTTAATGAAACCAAGATGTCTGATAGTCAAGTTCTTCCAATGGGCATGAACAACAGATCTTTCACAACCTGTTAGAAGATGTGCCAAGACTAGTTCCTTTCCTGTGTAATAGAAGCCACAGGAATCAAAGTTTCTGATCAAAGTCCAACACCTCAGCACTGCCAAAAGCTGACAAGCCCTCCCTTAACCCCCCCCCCCCCCTTCCTGAAAACAGCTCTGTAATCATGCTGAATTGTAATAGAATAACTATCTCTTGGACTCAGGCTGAACTTGGTTGTATTAAGCTGTGATTAAGCCATATGACGGTTGCTACATATAAAAATAAATATATGAAGTAATGCTAAAGTGTGACGAGATTCTTATGCAACCTACTACCACAGTCCAGGTTTTCTTTATACAAAGACATTTTTCCCTTGCATACGCATGAAACAAAATATTCAAAAGCAGTAAAGTGATAATTCTACTGCATTTATTGAATGCCAGCCCAGAACATGCATGCAAAATGTAGTGAAGTTATTCTGATTTGACCAGCGTAACAGAAGAGATTTCAACACTTGAGAACAAGTTCTTCTTTACATCCCTTTGTCCCTCTCACCCTGTGGAGCCATGCACAGTAACTGCTCTTAATCTGTTCAAGGCCACAGTTCGGGGCAAATGGTCATGGCTACAAGATTTATGCACTAAGGCTGAATGACTGAAATGTAGAAATGCAGCACAGGTCTGGCAAAGCTTGCCTGCTCCCGTTTTGCACTGTAGCTCACTGGCAGCACACTTCCAGCTCACCAGTGAGGCACACCCCTATTTGTGGGGGATTTAACCTGAGGCCATATGAAGTCTTCCTTAAAATGTGAAATTGGTATAAACTGTCCCTGCGTAAGAAACAGCCTTAAGAGGATTTTATGTAGACAAAGGAGATTTTAATTTAATATTCCACACAGCCAATTCACACTGCAGCCAGAGCAGGGCAAGGGGTGGGGATGAGTAAGGACATTAACATCCTAATGAGTGGCTTTCCACAGCTAGGCTGATGCAGTGCTTCCTACAGAGCACAGGCACAACCACACGTACAGGCTGAGTAACTCAAGCCTTCTCTGAGCAATTCTTGTGGACAAGTGCCACTCCAGAGAGACAGCTTCTCGCATCAGCGAGACAGATTATTATTATTTTATTTTATTTTAAACTGATTTCATGCCTCTTGAGATCTTTCAAAAAAAAGTTTGGTTTCTGTCAGTTCTCTTACAAACTAGTAAAGATGCTTACCAGCTTTGGATGTATACATAAACTTTAGATTTTATTTAATTAGGTGAAATATTTTTTCCAATAGTATAGTATTATATGGAAGTTTGGACTCCTAAATTTCTTATCCCTTCACATTACTGATTTAGTCTACAGTCATAGCAAAACCCCAGAGCTTGCTGGTGCTTTAGTTACTAGAAGTAGTAAATCACTGTCCAAAGTGTGATGTTTAATTAATGTTTGCAGAATACCTTGACAGCCTTGTTGAAAAATTCTCAGGAACTGTAAGTCCCAGGACAGTTAAGTTTGCGACTTTCTGGTCACTGCAAAGGAAGCATGTCTTGAATTTCATTCTGGAATTTAAGCATTAAGTGTTCCAAATAGTCACAAGCTTCAAGCTGAGAGCTTGTGCTCCATTCCTTGAGAGTGCCGAGTTGTAACTGTTATCCTGTCCAAATATATGTGTATCGTGGGAAGGGAGGATGTACAGTACCCCTGGTATAAAGAAGTCTAATTGTCCTCCAAAGAAAAGACAGTAACTATAACAGCCTAAAATGACAAGTCAGAAGAAGGTCCTTAGTTCAGAGAGAAATGCTCTTTTACTCAGGGGGCAGAGAAACAGTTTCAGTTCTTCTGTTTGAGTCAAATCACTGTTAAATGTGTGTGCCAATGACCTAATTCTGTTTTCTAAGGATGTATTACTTACGCAAGAGAGACCATAACCACCTCTTCACAACTATTCCCAGTCAATTGCAGGGTTACATATTTGCCGTATGTACAGCCCATAGTGAAACTTAACTGTAAGGAAACACACAGAACTCAATTTAGCAGAGGGATTATAAGAAGTTAATAGAGCCTCAGTTGCATCTCAATTCAGTAAAAACAAATCTATCAGGTTTCTTGCCATATATTTACAGAAATTTTAGCACCTACAGAGGAATGAGTTAGCCTGCTGAGGCACCAATACTTTCAAATTTAAGATATTATAGAAACAAAAAGACCATCTGTAGATGATAACAAACCTCTAATCTAGCACAATTTTTCCTTTAAATGTAGTTTCTCACTGCTCTCTCTATTTAGTATTTACCTATATGCCCATAATATTATTCAACTAAATAGGATCTAAAAACCTGTAATAGTAGAATCACCCCAGTTAATATTTTGAGAGTTTCTATAGGAAGCTTAATTTGCACTGTGTGCTGGGACTTGTGTTAAGAACAGTTCTTGCAAACCTTACTTTTTGTTGATTCAGATGCACAGTGCTGACAAAGCCTCACAACTCACGACCTACGCTCAATTCTCAATGAGGACTAAATCACTTTGATGGATAACAGGTTTGATTATGATATACCATTCCCTCTGAATTATTCTTTTGTGGCAGACCTGCTAAAATTGTCATTACATCCTAACCTAAAGATACCAGGCTCCCCCCCACTTTTTTTTTTTAGTAAATAAATAAATACCTGCCTACATGAGTTGCTTCTGATGGGCAAGCAGCCACAGGAACAAGCAGACTCCTCTATCTCTGGTGATATTTAAGTCTTTTTGGCCAGTCCCAATGCGGCCAGGGCTTCCATTGTGGGGCTGACACATGCAACCTCCAGGCAGTCATCATGTGAGAAAACACTGCGGGCTTGGGCACAAGTAGAGCCAACTGTGTGTCAGAGCACTGTTCGTTTTCTTTCCTACCCATTATTGGCTTGACATGCTTCCCAGCCAAGTTCACAAGTTTTTCCTACCAATTTCAGCAAGAGGAGAATTTTAAGCTCCCAATACTTTCACGATTTACAAAACCGCACATAAAGGTAAAACACCAAGGCATTGTAAAACTTGGAAAATGAGGTATTTCTCACTCTCTAAATGCAGAAACCTTATATTCACAGCAACAATTTTTTTGGGAAAAAAAATCTCTGAAAGTTAAAGTCTACAATAAAAACCTGATATGCACCTGAAAAGGTTTTATTTCACATGTTGTATCTGAAACATAGCTGTTCACATCCTGGCACAAGTGAGCCAGGAAGGTCTGCGCTTTGCTCCTCTGCCAAGAGTTCCTTTATTGCTTGAGGGAGTATTTAAGTCGCTTCCAGTAACTTGAGTGTTAGTTCAGCAGACCTAACTCTCCTCTTGGTGAAACGGTCTTTACCTCCCCACCCCACCACCACCCACATCCACCCCTTTCCCTTCCCATGGTACAGATAGTTTTACTTGTAAATTCTTCCTTGTGTCATTCTGAGCAAAGCAGACCCCTCTGCCAGCACCGCTGCTTGGCCAGGGTGCAGGGAAATATTTGTTCCCTTCACACTGCTCAAGGGGAGGCAGATTATCTCATTATTGCCCAAATGGGGGTGTTAAAGCCGCAAGTGCTCATATGCCTGATAATGTTTGTATACATGATGATCATGCTTCCTAATAAACTAATTAGAGTATTTTGACATGTTTATATCCATAAGTGCATTATATGGCATCTAATGCTTAGATATTTATAAGAAATTACCTGATGTGATGAAAAAACACTCAGAAGAACTAAGGAGTATGGGAGTAATTTTCCAAGTTTTTGACATCATGAAACAAGATTTAAAAGAAGAGCTAAAACGCAGGTAATGCCTTACTACATACTTGCCTCACAGCCCAACAAGAAGCAGTGACTAATCTAGTGGACATTGTAATCTTGTAATCCCTCTGCTGTGACCCAAAACTAAAGCATCAACACAAGTGTTTGCCTAACGTGGAGCACAGTACCACTTAGTTTTCCACAATGCAAGACTTATTGCTGCCAGTGCTAGATCTTCCTAACTACCACTTTCTCAGTTTACGATTATTTTCAAATCTAATATTTTTAGATATTATTTTAAAAGCATTTTAGAATTCTCATACAAAGCGTTGAAAGCCCAAGCACCCTCATCCATCATATCTTGGAATTAAAGCTACCGTTATTTATGATGTTTCACATAGTAAAGTACATTGGCAGTAATGAGCACAGAAGAGGATAAAGACTCCCTATTTGATAATATACAAGAGAAATAATTCTGTAATGCGAATTTTACTAGGAGTGATTAAAACTGTCTTTCTGTATATCTTCAGTTGTGTGACCAGAAGAATAATAAAAGTTCAATCCTTTTTTTTTGGTATTTTTTTTTTTGCCAATTCTAGAGAACATCCCCACATGTTGACGAAAAATTCTGCATATGCCAAACCCTAAAACATTTTTCTTATTGCATGTTGGGAGATGCACAAGTTTATGGTGAGTAGAATATGTATGCAATGAGAGAGAGAGTAAACTTTCCAGATCAGATCTGGGCAGGGATGGAACAGTGTTACAGTTTCCTTGAAACCTTATTGCCCCATAAAGTAGCAGCAGCACTGCAGTATGTCTTTCCATACACGTACATATTAAAAATTTCCAGATATAGAGAGTTGAGTTTGTTAAAAAACTAGAAAGATGAAGTATTATGAAGTGCTTGTTTTCCCACTAATTGTTTTGACGTTGCAAGATAAAAGTCTAAAGAGACTTCCACAGCAAAGCAATGTCTGTAAAGCATTTTGTAAAGATAAAAAATCTTTACACATCATGTTTTGGTCTAGTTCTCCAAGATGCCACCTATTTAAATTTCTCAAATCAAAATAGCTCAATAGTTAAGAAGTCAAAGCAGCACTAATTAGCGTATGTTTCAATTTTATTTTAATTTTTACATCAATATTAATTCTGAGGTCATGTCAACCATATGTTTAGCACCTTGTTGAACTACTATCATTTTACCTAATTAAAGGCTTCCATGTGCAGGCTGAAGAAAATTAACTAGTTGCATATTGCATAAGCCATAGTGCATTATAGCTAAAATAAAAAAAAAGTTCATATTTCCCCATCTAAACTGAATTAGGATTCTTTAAGAGAAATGACTTCATACCATGCATAGCTTTTTAATCTTACAACATCTACTTCACAATATGCCTGATTAAAATACCAAGGACTGTTTGTATTTTATTGTCCAGTTATTCTGATTTCTTATTTCCTCTACCAAGTACAATCAATACTTCTTTGCAAAAATGCATGCTTCTCATTTGTTTCCAGCAGTCATCCCATTGACATTTAACTAAACATGGAGATAACCATAATCCAATCTTGACAAGTACTCATCTCATTAATGCCTTTTTAATCATCAAGGATGACATCCCTGTCAAGTTTTAGATAAATTGTGTCAAAGCACATTCTACACACAAAAGCATCATTTTCTCATACATCTAAGTATAAATGGGTTCATTTATGGAAAACTGAAATGAAAAAAGCAGTGGACAACTTATAATATATACATAGCAAGTGTTTTAGCGACATTTTAAAGAACCAAGGTGATTTTTACTCTTGTTATTTTGTTTGGTTTTAAGTATGCTGGTTTACTTTGTTTTTGCTCCAATCCCTGTCTTCTTCTGTGTCACAAGAAGATATGAGCCATCAAGACTATGATTGCAAAGCTATAAAATTGCAGTTGTTGGTCCTGGCATCAGACTTCAAGCTACCTTATGCTCTCAGGTTCTTCCCCCCCCCTCCCCCCCCGGTGTACTGGGTCTGGCTGGGATGTTAACTTTCCCTGCAGCAGCCCATACAGTGTTGTGCTCTGCACTTGTAGCTAGAACAGCAGTGGTATCACACCAGTGTTGTGTCTGCTGCTGAGAAGTGCTGGCACAGCATCAGGACTCTCTCTAACCCTCCTAGGGGGTGGGCAAAAAAGTGAGAAAGGAACATCACCAGGGCAGCTGACCTAAACCAACCAAAGGAATATTCCATGCCATAAGGTGTCACACTCAGCAATAAAAGGTGGAAAAAAGAAGAAGAGGGGAGGGGTGGGCTCTCATTGCGAAAACATCTGTCCTCCCGAACACCGGCTATGTGCGTTGAGGCCCTGCTTCAAGGACGTGGTCAAGCATCGCTCGTTTGTGGGAAGTAGAGAGTAATTTCTTTCCTCTGCACTTCCACATAGCCTTTAATTGTTTTTGTTTTTTTTTTTTTTTCCTTTTCCCCAGTCCCTTTTCCCCTTTCCCTTTAGTTAAATTGTTTAATTAATAATAATAATCTTTCCTTAATAATTATTTTTCCCCTTTAATTAAATTATCCTTATTGCAACTGGTGAGTTGTTCTTTCCTTTACTTCTTCCCCTCCTCTTCTAAGGAGGGGGAGTGAGAGAGCGGTTGTGGTGGAGTTCAGCTGCCTAGCACGGTAAAACCGCCACAACAGGCAACACACTTTTTCCTCCCACCACTGTTGCTCCACTGCCACCAAAATATTTCAGCACCATTACACCTCTTTCTTACTTTGCACACTTCCATATGACAGGGTCTGTCCCAGCACTGCCTTGGGGCCAACACAGGGTTCAACAACAGCACAGCAAGACAAGGGCTATGATTTCAGTTTCAGTGCTAGTTCTTCAACCAGGAGCAACAACTGCAGTAAAACGAATCCAACTTCAATGCTGTAGCTCCAGGCTAAAACAAGTTAAGCATCTCAGAGATGTTGATATGTGCACAGACTGGTCAGCAGTGGCAGAACTAGAATGTGCAGCAAAATATTCACACAGCTTCAGAGAATTTGGTAAAACAGTATTATTCACCAAGGCTAGCTTCAGTCAGCTGGGTTTACTCTTCCATGACTTTCTCCAGAAGTAAAGAAAGAAGAGAACAACTCAGCAGGAACTTAACTTTGATCCTTTGAATCAGTCCTGGAAGAACTTGTTTGCCATTAACTACAGAGAGGATCAGCCTTTTTCATTACCTTCCTTTTGACTCTATTCAGCACATGCAAGTAGACTTTAAAGTTTATATTTTGGCAAATGAATAAGGAAAGACAAAAAGGCCACCTGCTCCTAAATTTCAAGTCTGTGCTCCCAACTATTAAACACCATATATAAAGCTAATAAAATTCGCTGGAATCATCTAAAATCTAAAACATTTTCTCTCCTCATCTTATTTCCCAAAACTATGCAACCACTTTTTCCTGAACCTTTATAAAAGATACTAGAAAACAAATTCCACTACAGTGGAAAAGTTAAAACATATCTATACATTTGTACTACTCAGTCCTATCGAAAATAATGCCTTAGATTCCTTCGGTCACTCCAATGATCTACAAGTGTCTCAAATCAAACCATGGCAAATGACTTTACTTACAAGTACACATCTTAATGATAAAAAACCACAAAGCTTTACTCAGGTTTATTGTAAACTATTATAACATTATGCAACAGGGAAGAGTCATGCAGAATGATCCACAGACAGAGGCCAGCTTGTAATACTATAAAATGTTATCACCACTACACACACAATATTTTTAGCCCAGATCCTTACCTTTAGAAGTGAAACAACAGCAAAGACTGAAAGTTCTAGCCAATGTACATCCTCAAGATTTTTTTCCAAAAAACACACCACCTTCTCTCAACACCTCATAGGACCCATGCCAACCTCTCCTCACTAACTCCTGCCCCAAGAAAAGGGAATAGTATTACAAGAACAATAGTTAATTTAGCTGCATTTTACACAGCAACTTTTGACAAAGTTACAGCTTAATTAATCCTCTTATCACAAAGTGAGACCATAAATATGTTCAGATATACATACAAGACTTACTGAAGCCTTAATTTTTGCAGTTTCTAACTTCAAAAGTTTAGCCGAGTAAATGCATTTAATTAATGCATTGTTCTTAATAGTTTTATAAATGGATTAACAAATCACATTGTAAAAATTTTCAGGATAAAGAACTTTCAGCAGTTTTAGATCTAAAAATGTATTTCTAAAAATATGTCTAGACTAGTCAAAGTAAAGCAAGAAAATATACACACAACTAAATGAAGTTTTGAATAGCTTTTCAACTCTTTTCTATATGCCACTTGTTTCAAATCAGATGCAGCTAAGAAATATTTTGACTTTTCTGATAATTTAATGAAAAACTTTCCTGCTATCAAATGTTACTTATCTGGGAAAGTTCACAGGGAAGCTGATGGCCAAGCAGTAGCTTTTAATGTTAAAAAGTATATTAAAGTAACATCGTTAATACATTCATATTCATGGAAAGCTTCTAGGCATGCCTTTGAAATATTTTTTTGAACATTTGTCAAATGAGTGAAACTGCACACACGTATTATCTCTTCTGACTCATATGGGCTAAGTATCTACTCATCCCCTCACCAACACTGGAACTCTACCACTCAGGGTTTCTGATTATCATTCATAATTTCCCCCTTCTTGCCTGTAAGAGAATCCTTTCCTACACACAAGCTTTTCAAAACAGAATGCGAAGTGAGAACGACTACATTATACCTCAAAAAGACCAGGAAAAGAAAGTCCAGTGAAGTATGTCAATACTAAAATAATAAAATCTAAAGAACGTCTATTTTTCCAGCTATGGCCCCTTTTGATGTTTATTAAGTTCTGCCCACTGAACTTAATGGCACTGCATAAATGTATCCGAGATGAGAATTTGGCTAACAGTGGTTAGAAAGTATGGCAGTAGGTCAATATTTAGACTTCCCTGCCAAGGGCAACAGTGTTGAATATTATAAACATTCTGCTGGGCTTCTTTGTCACTGAATGCCAAGTTGTTCTCTTCCCACACATGGGCCATAAACCTCTGGAAGCAGAGGCTGCAATCGGGGGCTTTAAAGCAGCTTATGATGGCTAGCCACTGAATGCCCCATTGACTGGGCATTTAATTTCTTTCCTCCCTCTAAAAAGCTCAGCTTCCTTGCACAGTCTCCTAACATAATGGATGCTATACATATAAAATAATGTTCCCATACATCAGATTTCTGAAGTTATTCATCTGTCTCAGTGCCTAATGGGATTTTTCAAAAGCACTGAGTAATTTAACATTTATTGATTTCAACGGAGGTAAGCAATAGTATGATTACCTGCATCTGTAAGTATACTAACATCTATAATTTAACTAGACTTATAAATGAGATCACCTAATTGGATACTCCAGTTTTGTCATTGCTAGTGGTGTGACTTCCAAAGACGCTGAGTCTTTGCAAATCCAAGTGACTCAGAGCTTTGTAGATGCTCAGCACTTCTGAAAAGGCAGGTTATAAGCACACCTGCCCTAATCAGAAGTGGAAGGCTACCTTTGATCAAGTATGCCTGACACAGCACATTTATTTAAAGTGCTGAAGTATCAGGCACCGTACACTGAGAGTCTGCCTGAACAGGAGACCAAGGGGGCCCTTCCACTTTCATTCAGAGTTGACAAGATGTGCCAGCAGTGCTCTCACAGCACTGCGCTTAGGTAGGCTTGAAGAACAAAAGGCTATTCATATTTCAAGGATCCTTACCCACATACATCAAAAAAAGAGTTTCAAACTAAATTCCCTTTAAAACCTGGTCTTTGCTAACAACAGCGCAGCCTCCACAGTCCTACTCTGCAGCAACAGAACCAAAAGCTACAAAGCCATTTCTGTGACTACTACTTTGGCATTTATTTATACCAGCTCAGAAACTTGGCTGGCACATCACTCTAAGCCTTCAAAAGGATCTTGCTATTCACATAGCAAGAATCTACTACACTCAAGACCATCCAGATGAAGTAAAAAGTTTCTCTAAACATTACAAATAGCTAGTGTCAAAGGAATGAAATACAACAGGGCAGTGAGAAACAAAAGCACATAAAAGACATTGGCAGGGAGGAAGATCACTTCTTGAAATAATCTCACCTTTGAGGTATGCTTTTAACCTCTGCTCTTCAAGCAGTTCTCAGCCCTAGCCCAAAGTGGAGCTTATTGCAACAAGTTACCTATTTTGTACATCCTAGAAGGAAATTTGTCATTAGTTGTGGAGATCATAAACTATATTTCTTCAGCACTTTATATGGAGATCTATAATAGAGATTAGATAATAAACAACATGAGGAAAAGGTTCTTATTAGTGCTACTGTAAAATGCAGAATAATATAACAGTAATGATGTGATGTGTTTTTTTTTTTTTCTGTAAGTAAGTTAAAGAGCCTGGAGTAAATATTATAAATACAACTCTGGTTAGGACACCAAAAGGGGAAATTAAGATGCCAATAAAGCCGAGACTCAAAATCTAGCATTTTGAATTCTCTGCTAGGGAATGCTTTCAAAGGCACAAAAAAATGTCATGATCCGAACAGTCTTATAAGAGCAGCAAAACTTGCACATGTAATTCTTAATTCTGCCTCCCAACACTAGATCCATGTTTCAGACAGCACTGGTTATCCTTGACTTTGGGTCTGTGAAAATGTTGAAACTGAGGTCGGATAGCAGGATTTCTCAAATACTTTCATATTGCGAACTCTCTTAACATAGTCTTAAATTTCTTTGACGTATATCCTTCCTCTCATAGGCGCAGACAACCTTCCTTTTCCATTCACAAGTCATACAATATCTTTTCAATGACTACCTAAATTGCTTATATTAGAGAGCAATAATGGCAATGTGGTTTTGTCTTTCTTTTAATGCAATTTTGAAATTGAAAATGAATAGGACAGTTGAAACCATATGATTAACTAGCTCTCGGAGGATCACATATTTGCCATGTACTTCCCAGACCATCAATAACTACTGAACCACAAAGCGAAAACCTATGACACAGTGGAAAGTCACGATAAAAGTAAGCAAAGAGCAAGTTTTGTTCATTTCATTTCAAATGATTCTTAGCAATGATGTCTGCAATCCATTGAACATACAAGAGCTAATACAATAAAAAGTGACTGGAAAATTTTAAAACTAGACAATGAATTCAGTTTAGAAAAGGGGGTGGGGGAAGAGAGAGGGAGGGAAAGAAACTGCTTTCCAGTTTCTGATTAGCCAGATTCCAAAGATTCTTTAGTGAGAAAAAATATTTAAGATGCAACTGTATGAAGATCTTCAGCAACACTACCATTTGTTTTAGAGGTGGTTACTTTTTTTTTTTTTGAGGAAAATCTTACATAATTTCATTTTTTTTTCTCTGCTTAAACACATAGAAATACCTATTTCCAATAAGTAAACTAGATCAAAGAATCATATGTAACTTGGAAAAAAATCTCAAAATATCATTTGTTCAGCTGTCGCTGGGAGGTTTGCAATTAACGAGAGGTCAAATTTGTTTTTTCTCTCCTTAAGATCACAACAAATGAATTTAATATATAGGAATACTGAAAAACTTTAAAGATGAGCTTAATAAAGCTTTTGTCTTTGAAGCAGACTTGGGCTCTTCCTAATTCAGAGGAGTTTTATAGAGCTACGTTTCCTGTTTTCTTCCTTTAATAGATTCAGGATTTATTTCCTTGTCTGTTCAGCATTCTTTCTATTTTCCAGTGAGCCCTCTTTGCTTGGTTAGCCACAAGCAGACAGCTATTGATATAGTGCAACTGTAGGTTTCAGCACAACACAGCTCAGACAATAAACACTTACAGCTATCTCTAGCTCAGTCTATAGCTAGAGACAGAATTATACCGCCATTCAGCCCTCAGTTCCCAGAACTCGGCTGTAAACTGAGCCAACGTAATCTCAAAGTTCCCTAAAATATCTGCATTAACACTAAGTTAAATGGACAGCAGCTGAAGGAACCTGAACAAGATGTTTCCTCAGTAAAGCCAGCTTCACTCAGGCCTTCAAAGTTTCATTCAAAGGAGTTGTTTCTTATTGCCAATAGTTTGCAAAATTTGAAGCCTGCTGGCAAAAACCCGGCCTGTCACCTCAGGAAAACCACCTTCCCAAACAGCACAAGCCTTCAGCAAAATGTCACCATGGACGAATGCCGATTGAGAACATATGCCCTCAGATCCTTTGACACTGTCCTTTCCCAGTGTAACACCTTTGTCAGCAAGGATGCTTGCCACCGGGAGAAGCGGCCAACTCTGCACATGTTCCAATAATACAGCAATACTGGCAGCTGCGGGCTGGCAGTTTTGGGAGTCTCATGGCTCACCAACACGGGAATATAAGTGGAATGGATTGCGTTCTAGGATTTCAAGTTAAATACAGTTTTCTTTTGGCTTAAACTTCTTATCTTCTTTCATACCTGATAAATTAAAAGGGAGGGTGTTCTAAGAGTAAAAAGTGAAAGGAGAAATAAAATAGGCCCTTGTCTCTGTGTGAAACAATGTGCTAGCAAAAACATAGCTATGGCAGCTTAGAATTTACCTTTTAGCCTGTTGTACGATAATTAGAGCTGACTGGGTAATTTATACCTTGGATTCTACCAAACAGGGAGGAAGGCATGATCACAGGGAGGAAAGCATGATCACCAGTTTCACTGCTTTTAGGTGACTAATATTTCATTGCTGAATGGACCGAGAACTGTTTTAGTCATGAAAAAAAAAGATTCTAAATACCAAGTAGTAATATTTAATTTTGAAACTCTACTGTCCCAAGAAATTACAAGCCAAACAGATCTGCACAAACACACACAGTTCCCCATCTTTAGTACAATGAGCAATTTTTTATTATTTATTTATTTTTGGTAAAGCCCATGCACAAATATAACTTCACAAAATGCAAATTTAGATATGCATAGTGTGTGGTCACAGTACTTTCCATTTCTGTTGGATAAATAGTATCAATCAAGCTAAAGGACACTGTCTTTTACCAGGCTTGACCTAAACAGTAACCCATTTTCAAGCTGTCCTGCAAGGCAGCATGCCACCAATACAAAAAGCTCTTTAGGCTGTGCTATTACACAGGTTGGTTTCCTGATGCATAAGACCAAGAAGAACAACTTTTGATACCTAGATGAAAGCAGACTTAACTTTCACAGTCCTTGCACACACTGAAAGGAGGAAGAGAGGGGGAGAGACAGCAGGCAGGTTGACCAGATCTTTGGCAATGGCATATTACCCAAGTTTTGTACAAAGTTGTGACCTTGGGCTCAACACACAGGTGTGTTCCCATTTATAAGAAAAATAACAAACATATCTGAGTAAATACCAGAGTTCAGCAGCAGCAGTACTGTGGTGAGATCTTGATTGACTCGCACAAGGTAAATAGGTTTTTGAAACTGAAAACACTTAAGCTATTTATGTTTATGTTGTAATATTCACTTTTGAGAAAGCTTTTTCTGGGTCAATGGAAAGGAGGCCATTTGAATAACATCTCAGATTTTAATCACACATTTACTATTCACAAATATGTCAGGTGGCTGAATGGAAAAGTAACCAATGATAATTAAAAATAGATTTTTACTCAGAGGAAAAGGTATAACTCATGTAATTCAATAAATTTAGCACCTGTTTACTACACAATCAAACAAATGAAAGATTCTAGTTCACAGTTTACAAAAATTCAACAACTAATGTTTCTGCTCAAGGGACAGTATCTAAGCAGACATCTGGAGAATCTACTGATTAATTAATAGATTCATTAATTAGACAGCTGTACCGTTAGAAGAGAATTTAATTGTTTGGATTAATAGCCCTACTAATTAGTCCTAATGAAAATCATCATCAACCCTTATAGCTGAGAAAATGTTGACTTCCTACATGCCCATCTGCACGATTATCTTCTTCCTAGAAGATGCTAGATAACTGCTGGCTGAGGTATGAGACCATATGTGCCATGGGAACATCCAGAACAACCCTGAAGCCACTGATATTTCCAGTCTCTAGCAAACATGCCAGTACAGACAGGCACTAAAATCATTTACCTGTTTCTTGCCTCTGAAATGTGGCACCAGCAGAGACATCTGTGAAAAACAAATTATAAATAGCAAGCCTGTGAGGGGATACAATAAATCATGAGGCAGCCGATGAATATTACTTAATTTAAAATCATCAAGGTGTGCAAGCTATACACAATAGCAAAGAGAAGCCTTTCAAAACCATGACAGGGCTGCAGCATTCACAAATAACCTTATATAATTGTCTTGTCTCACCAAGAAGATAGTCATATCCCTTTCCACAAAGGAAAGATTGTAATTATGAGGTATTTCACATGAACTATGATCAACTACAATGTATGACAGCCAGCTTAGAGTGCTGTTTAATAATGAGCTAAAGACCTCATTGGAGAATGTTCCTGTCATCACAGCTGAATCAAACAGTACATCTATACTATGTTAAATACACTAAGAATTCTGATACTAGTTTTCCTTCTATGTGTTTAAGTTACCCAAATGTATAATGGAGATAGTACATCAAGGGATATTGAGAGGATGTGAGGGGGAAATAAACAGATAATTAATGAATTTTATGAAGCACAGATAACTAAAATCCACCTTAAAAGCCCATGGAGAAATGAATAGTTTTGAATTAAATATAGTTTAATTAGCATACAAAAAGCGTACTGGGGGCATAGCAAGGAAAGAGTAATTTTGCACATCACATGTGGCAAAAAGGTTTGTGATCAGTTAAAAATAATTTAAAAAACAAAATACAGATGGAAGGAAAGGAGAAAGGGTAAAAAAGTTCAAATTGCACAGGTAGCCACAACCTGATACTTTCTCAGTTCTGAGTGCTTGTTTCTGACACTTTTCTTCCTGTATTCCTGAATTCTTTAGCTTAAGTCTGTGTATGCTATTTATTTTAGTAACATCAGGTGTATTGCCAAAGTCCAAGATTGAAAGCAACCGCTCCACATCAGATTATAAAAGTGACTTGCCTAAATGAAAATTCACAGAAGCACCTGGTAGAATTTCAGTGGGAAAGAGACACCAAAGAATGTTTTGGAAATCCCACTACGTTTTGTGCCCAACTTCCACTGGGCCAACATATCTAAGAAAAGCCTTCATGAATATGTCACGTTATTACACAGCAATAGACTACATGGTAACAGGGCAGACAGTTTATAATTTAGATGAAATCATCATTTAAACAAATACAGAAGATACCTGTCATTCTTAAGTTTTGCTGAGTGCGCTTAGTTGAGCTGTAATGTAGTGTTTGGGTATTACTATCAAAACTCCTGCTCAATAATGCCTATTAGCTCTGCAGTTGTGTGACTAGAAGTTTCTAATATAATATTGACCAAGCACATTCAACTGGGTAGCCACACGCTGCCAGATGTAAGCCTAGTGGGAAGCATTGTGGGAAACCACCTTCTTACCTTCTGTAAGTATTGCAAAAGTTAACAGAAACATACTAGAAAAATAAACCAAATATTATAACCCATGCCAGGAAAAATAATTCTGTAAGTAGGTTTATTTCAGGTATATAATCCACAAATTTCTATTACAAGGTGTTAGGAAAAGAAATATCTAAATAGATTGCTGTGGCTGCAGTCAATAAATGTATTTCATCACTGCTGCTGCCAAAACAGTCTGTACAGAAATGTGTCTGACAAGCACAAAAAGAACTAAAAGGAATTGAATGACTTATTGTTTGTATTACATTGGTAACTCAAATGTTTGGAGAAGGATGTACCAAGGGGGCTAAAAGTAAATCACTGATACAGCGTTTTTAATAATAATAATCTTTACCCACAGCTTCTATCCTGACTTTTCGTATTACTTTTTCCTCTGCATTTAGCACCCTTTCCTCCTGATTCCTTTTTAAGAAAGCATCACATACGCTCAATGATTCTGTTCACCTGACACACCAAAAAAAGCACATCCTAACATAACAGCTACCAAGTCATATATTTAAATTGCAAACATCAGATAATAGCACATTATCTTCTGGGCATGGAAGAGCACAACTGAACAGAAAAGTAATTTGAAGGAGAACATATTGAACCAGGCTAATGGATCTAAAGAAGCAGCACATTGGTGACCCCAGAAGTGCACCTACTGTCCTTTGGTTTTCCCCTTTTCTTTCTATTTTCTTAAGGCTTTAAAAAATAATAATTCAAGCTATGTAATTATTTAGGTTGGCATAGATTAAGTCAATCAAGACACACACCCAGCTGAAGTGTTGGGAGAGAAAACTTGAGCTTTTAATTATGTTGAAACACAGCTGTATTCAATCTTTAGTAACTGATCAGCATCGGCAGCTGGTAGACTGTCAGCCAGTAAGTCAAGGTAAAGCTAAATGCCCTTGCTACTATCTAAAATACTTTGTAATAAATTTTTTTAAAACATATATAAAAACACTTACTGCTACAGCTGAAATTATTGGAATAACTCTTGTAGCTGAACTAATTATTTATAAAACACTCCCTTCCTTAAATTGCTTGCATCCTTATTCTCAACTCTGCATAAAGTGCAGTAAGATCCAAATTTACCAACACAATAAACCTGCATTCGTTTTAAAAGACAAATTTTTATGATGACAATATACAGAAAAGGAAAGGCAATTTACACAGAAGGAAAGCAGTGGTCACATAAAATAACTTTAATAGACCAAACAATTTTGGAACACAAAACTGAAGGCTGGTATTTCACTATGTGTAAATAGGGAAAACTGAGAAGGTGAGTTTTTAATACCTGTACTTGACTATAAAAATCTTATGACTCCAACATAACTAAATGTAAGCCTCATTTCTTTCATTAGATACCAGTACTAGAAGAACTAGAGTTTTGTTGTTTTGTTTTATTTTTTCCTCTAAAACATGCACATCAACCAAATCATATAGTGTGTCAAAATATGAGTGTCAAAGTAGGCCTGCTTCCTCTGTCAAGAACATGGGAAAGATATGAGCATGTTGCCAACTTCTACAACACTGTCAGAAGTGCTATCAGCACTTTTCTTTCCCCTTGTGAGGCATATGGTTAAGTGACAATCCAATGAGCATCCGTTCTTAAATAATGCGTTCTTTGTAGTTGCGAAAAAAAATATCTTGAAAAGAACAAAAGTAAAAGCAACAGAAAATTTTCAGAAGAACCTGAAAGAACCAGAATTGATCTCATGATTTTAAATCAATTTACTTTTTTCTTCTGATAGATTATACTTGTGTAATACAGCTGTGGTGGTCTGGACAAGCAGAAAAAAAAGGGTTGCTGCACACTTAGTAAGGTCTGCAGATGACAGTGCCCTGAAACTCACCCAGGAAGGAGCTGAAATAATTAACGGTCACTGTCAAGAGGACGCGTACCAGCAAGGTGAACATGTCATTGAAGCCTGTGGTATGTGTCCCTTATGCAGACAAGAAGAGCACCACAGCACCTCACCACACCTAGGACAGAAGACATTCACTGCAGAATCCACCACTTCCCTCATAGTTAAGACTAAGGGTGATGAGCTATGAACCAAGCCATGTTGTTGTGTAGATCTTTCAAGAGGCCTCTGCAGCAAGTACCTTCCTGCTGGGCACTGCAGGACCACAGAGCACCGCTATTCCTGAGAATGCTAATGAGCTTCTGGCACAGGTACATGATGGATCCATGGCATATTTTGTCACATGTGAGTACCTAACAATATTTCAGTACTGTTTACAACCATTTAGAGGCGGATCTATTGCACACACTCATGCATGAGATTCTCTCTCAACTCATCAACCGACATCTCACAGTTCCTGTTTCCCAACGGAGACCATGGAGAATAAATTAAAATAGTCCATAAGTCATGTGGATAGCATCCTTCCTCCCTCATTCACATTGTTCTCCTCATAGCATGAATTCTGACCATTCTGGGCAACAAGTCTGGCCTGGCCCCACTAAAGAACAATATACGTTTCAATATTTTCACTTCTCTATATATACACTGTATCCTGGGCATTTAACAAGTACCTCATGGTTTTCAATAAATAAAGCTTTACGAAGAATCTCACTGCTCTACAATAGACTCTTATCTCAAAAGTCCCATATCTTCCTATGGAACGTTCTTTCAAAGTAAGTCAATAGAAAAATAAATCTCTGACATAAATGAGCACATCCCCATCTCCACAATACAGGTGCTTTGTTTAATGTGCACACCATATATAGCTACGCTTTCGTCATCTGTTCCACCTTCAAATCACAAACAAACAAAAAAAACTCACACACTAACACAAGAAGTAATAATTATGATTCCTTAATGCTTGTATGTTTCATTTTCGGTGGGGAGGGCAGTCTGCAATGGCACTTCCCAGAAGCAGAGAAGCATTTTTCACGGCTCTGCAGTATGCTGTGTTATGGAGTAACTACACTGCATTCTGCAAGTCAAAACGACAAGCGGTATGCATCAGTGTAACGTCATTAATCCAAAAGGATTTGTATCCAGTTCCACCATGTAATATTCTGGCTCCCTAGGCATTTTCACTATGCACTACTTCAAGATAACAGGCTAGCTGTTAGGAAAAGAGGGGATGTTCAAGTAATGGTCACAAATATCCAGCATTTACTTCCTGATTCCTTTTTTAGTGGTTTCAGTTATGTGATTCTTGATAAATAGGTAGTAATAAAAAATAAGGGGGAAGAAACATATTGGAGAAAAAAGGTATTGTAATAACATAATTTTGGAGCAACTATTATTTTTAAGTGCAATTATTCTGGATTTATTTCAATTCAGCTGAGGACAGTATTAAACCCATTGGATTCTTCTACTTCTTGCCACATTTGCAAATCAGCTTGCTGCCTGTAAGTACAAATAATGAGATTTATTGTACAAGGGAAAATAGCAACAACTATCTCAAAGGCTCCTGAATCATCAAAAAATGTACTTCTTTCAAGAACTACTAAATGACATAATAAAAGAGAATGGAAAACAGCTTTCAAAATATAATTCCAGCATTTACATTTTCACAGCTTAGAATTTAGCAGAACTTTTATTATCCACTACCAGAATGGGAATATGAAACTTCTGCAATGCTTGCACCAAAACATTATACTGCCCCAACGCTGTGACACTTACCCCATGATAATTTGCTTTACAATAACAGGTTTGGTGAGTGTTGCTATGTTAGGGCATTTTTCTGCCTTCCAGTAAAAGGATTGCTCTCCCATATCACCTCATACTTCCATAGGACAACACAACATTCTGGAAATAATAATCCAAGACAGCCCATGGATCTGTTCCACTCTCTCTGAGCCCTGAAGTGTTTTGCACACTCAAATGCAGTGGTGTTGCACCTCTGTACTGCCCATCACTACACCACATAAAGTCAAAAGGAACTCCTCAAATTGCATGTCCAAAAACTAAAAAACACAACTCAATCATTATTACAGCTTCATGTTTTAGTTTTATTTTGCTCTCAATTCTGCATTTTCTCCCCCTTATTTTATTATTATTATTTTTTACTTTATGCTTTAAATACTATTTTTGTCAGGAATTCTTAAATCCACTTTTTAAACTTTATCTTTCCCTCTTCCTTGTTCCCTGTCAATCCCTTTTCTCCTTGAACTCGGATGATGGCTGTTCTTGATATCTCAGCATGCAACAGTGAAAAAAATAGCTCTGCAGAGAAATTGATCCATTTCTGTACTACAGAGATTACCATAGTATAAGTTAGTGCAATAATTTATTTTAGAATCAGTAACTCACAAATCCAGAGTGGATGCACAGAGTCAATCCAAGGTTAAGTATACCACAAAAATTTTGGTTCTGGAAATACTTAAAGCCTGGGGTGCTCTATACCCCTCCAAGCTGATTGGTAATAGCTCAAGAGAGCAGGTCCAAAACAGGAAGCAGGTCCAAAAATCAAAGCAATGTGACACTGTGTTAAGTGCTGCCAACAGTGGCTGCAAAAGCATTCTTGCAGCAATCATAGGATTTCTGTGTAAACAGCCAAGGCATGTGCCCTCTCTCAACTGAGCTGCCTCATAAGCATCTGACTGACAGCTTGCTGCTTTTAATGAACTGGAAAATCTGTATGTTTCCTGCCTCTGCAGATTTGGGCAAGTTCAGCTCTACAAGAAATCATGAGCTGCTTTCCTTACCTTTGCCCTCTCCATCATCCCACTCCCTTTAATTACCCAAAGCAGACTGCTAAAAAGACAAAGGCTTGTTCTGCATTTTGAAAGGTTTTCCTGACGCCTAAGACCCATCACTCCATCTTCTCCAGTAGCTTTGTGTCATTCAGACAGAAGACTCAGACGTGTTTGGAAGCCTCAAGGACTCACTGACAAAAGCTTTTATTCCCAAATGAAATGGGCTCTTCTTTTTAATTCTTAATATGTTTGTATTCATTAGCAAGATGACATTTTCCACAGAACTCTGCCTACAGAATGGGGCATATCACATTCATGCCACGACTACCCTACAAATAGCCATGCTGACTCAGGGCTGCTGGAGCCAGTGAATATTTACATAATGAGTAAATAAGGTCTTGCACACTGTGGAATAAAGATAAAATTAGAAGATAGACAAGTCAGTTAACTCCAATTTTTTAATTTTTTCACATCAGTGGTTATTAGAACTGGGAAAAGTGCTTTGATTAAAAAAATAGTGGGCAATGAAGAAATCTCTAGGAAAGCTATTTCCTTAGCAAGAGACTGCAAGGCAGGATGAGAATGTTGCTGAAATTCTTCCTTGCTGTGAAATTAAATTAATCTCCATTTAGAGCTGCCAAAATGCTGCAACCGACACCACTTAACTGTGTGGCAAGATTCTAGATCCTTCATCCCATTCTACTTTTAAAAGGTTGCTTATAGTTTCTATTCTTTACCCTTCCCTCGCTTCTGCAGTTGTCAGCAGCCCAAAAGACATGCTGGCAGACAGGCGTGCCTGATTTCCTTCTGGCAGCCCCTCTGCTAAGCACATCTCCACAGCAGCCCAAGTACAGCTTTTGTCACCAGGCAGGCGGCCTCTGACGCCCCTCTTTGGGACAGAGCACTTTGCACAAGTGCTCACAGAGGGCCACTGGGATACTTACCAACCTCCTGCCAAAGGAGCAGAAGTAACTGTCTGTGATGGAGATTTCTAACTTTGTGCTCCGACGCCGGACTAAAAGTGGAAGCTGTCATTCTTACTAGCTGCAATCTCAAAGCTTGTCCAAGTTCTAGCTTCTTGGATCTCAGGCTGTGGGTGAAAAGACCAGCCATTCCCTCCAGAGGCCCGCATGACATCCATCGAAATTGCTGCTGCTTCAGTTCTGCTCTGTACAATATCGATAAAGAAGCACTCTAGCTTAAAATACTTTTTTTTTTCTTAAAATTTAAAAAAAGAACACAGCATTCTCAGACATTTTAACAACTTGTTCTCATTTTGAGAAACTTAGCCACGTTTTACAGGGCAAGGATGGTGTGCTTGAACACCAGTCCCCCCAGCATATCCTATGACATTTACTTTTCTCTATCGGTTCCAAAGAAAACATGTTATACACTACGCAACAGAAAGTGGAAAAACCTATATCTCATCATGAGCCTACACTTGCAACACTGCCAAACTAAACAATCCAGGGTAACTGAACACTACGTCTTTCATCACTACCCAACTTTCATCCCTCACTTGTCCTTATGCCTTAGCATATACAAGGACAAGAACTCGAGGATTTTTCAACAAAGGCCTGTAGCTTTCTGTGCTCTGCTTCATCCCTAGAAATAAGATTAAAGTGATTTGTGTGTAATAAACATACTGACTGGTTTAAAGTATATATATATATTTTTTCCCATTTGAGAAATTTTAGAAGTAATGCACCGGTGGGAAATCATTTTTACTGATGTATTTAAATATAAAAGTCATAAGCAAATTTCATGGCTGAGTGAAAAAACAGTTTGTCCTTATTTTTATACAAGTCTTTTATAATGAATTTAGTACTTGGAAGACATGGGCCTTACCATGTCTATTTTTCCAGAGAGAAGAGAAAACAGACAAATGATATATGTTTTTAAACTCAGTCCATCCCAGTGCAGAGGGAAATCAAGGTGGCTGGTTACAGTTTATCTGCTATTTTATTAGTTAGAGCCTCCAGCTCTTTTTACTCCCTAGCACTCCTTCAGGGGTCGTATTGAGCAGTGTCCCATTGAACAGCATCCCACTCTATAGGCCATTTAAACAACAGGAAAAGTAAGCAACATAGTCTGCTGGGAAATCTCGGTCTTTTCAAAATAGGAGCATTTGGGGCTGTTTTTAAAATGAAACCAATGTTATAGCCTCTTCTCCTGATTATGAAAATGAGATTTTAAACAGCCTCAGGAAGAGCAAGTTACAGTCACCATAAGGATATCAGTCAGAAACATGCCACTATACATGTTGCTATCCTCTTAAGTATACAGACATGCATATTTATCCACAAGTTTCCAATGAAATGCAGTTTCAAGTGCAAGCACTCATTCAAAACAGTATTTCCTACTGTGGGGCATATCGATTTTCAGCAATGGAGTTCAAGAAAAATAAGGGAGAAATGACATTTTTATTTTTCAAATTTTGTTAATAGAACATTTTTTCAAACAAGAACCTGAACTCAATTCTACTGTATATACCCTTATGAATCTGATGCTCAAGTGAAGTATCTGGTTTATTCCCAATGAACTGCAGATCAAGTAGATCATTGCATTACCCCACTAAATCATTTACCACAGACTTCCTTTTTCTTTTTAAAAAAATTGTTAACTTCACAAAAAAATAACTCTCCCCCACAAAGAAAGTTCAAAATTAATTATTCAGAAACATAATATGTAAAACATCATAATATAACATGAAATAAAACACTAATTATATTGCAAGCTTCCCTAATAATTGTCAACAAAACCTTAAATTAACTTGGCAAGATCCTGTAGTCTTTGACAAAGGCAAATGCCAGCTAATACATTTTGACAAGTAGTAGACTGGAAGAAGAACATCTTGAAATACTGCGAGAAATATGAGACCACACTGACTGTTGTGTAAATAGCCATTTTTCAGAATGCTTTACATAGTAAAGAGCTGTCATACACAGATTATCTCCTGAAATGCCAACAATTTAACAGATCTATTAGTCTGTTGTATTAAATTTTTGTAATAATTTACTTAATATTGCTGTACAGATCTCAAGGGTCACTGTTCTGGGCTATTTGTACACAGCACAAGAGAATTTTAAATTAGCTTCTGTTTTAAATATATCATTTTAAATATACATCTATGCACATTATATTCATTTTGTGCTGCAGCTTCACATGCCATTCCATTTGCTTTCCATCTTATTATATAAAAGACCCTTTTGATCAAAGTGGTGGCCTTGATTTTTTCCATAAATTATACAGTCCAAAAAGCAGTAAGATGTAGGATTTGCGAAGAGTCCAAGAGACTGCTCAACTAGATATTCTTCACTTGCAATATTTGTCTGTACACAAAGACGATGATTAAAGTAGGAGAGACTTTCTTGTTTTCATCAGTTTAAGTAGGGAATATTCAGCCACTGCTTTTAATATCATTCAGAACAATGCTGTAGGCAACTGCAGTTGTCGTGTTCAACTGCATTATGCTTTTTGGATTGGATTTAAATTCAACCACAATTTTTTCCAATTTTCTATTAAATTTCCTGGCTCCCCTTCCCCCACCCTCTCTAAACAAACAGAAAACAAAGAACTATGATGAGCTTATTCAGGGCAGCACAGACACACACACACAAGCGTATTTCTGAATAGATTTGCATTATTACAGCCCAGTGGAAACATTTAGCAAAGTGGTTGTATTTTATATCCATTGAAGCAGACATGGCTCGGTACTAAAACTTATGATCCTGAATAAAGTCTTCAGAGCAGCAAATATAGAGAAGAATTCTGGATGAACTGCGGGGAAAAGATACAATTAACAAAATAATGAGGAGCTAAAAAGGGAAGGTAAAATGATGGGAGAGGAAAGTACACAGTATCCATGCCCCCAGAAATTGATCAGCGAGACAAGTATTATAACCCAAGACAGTCAATTTGACTGTTCTTAACATACACTAGGAATCTCAGAAAAATATGTATATTTAATTATATTGTATTCCTAAAGCTTGCTTGGAAGATCTTGGGTCTTTCACGCCAATCACTAGACACTAGTGTGGCTGAACCTCCAAGATACAAACGCTTCCTCTAAGAGAGGAGGCAAGCATCTTTGGGATGGTCAGATCCTGCAGAATACTTTCGTTGTTCAAAAAAAAAAATACGCACCACCAAACAACCAAAGCCAGATCAAGTTGCTTACTGTAAGAGGTGACACAGCACAGAAGAATGTAAATGGAAAGGCACAGGAGTACCCAAAGCTCCATCAGTCCCCGCCAGCAGCCCAGGATGGGTGGGCAGCAGAACCTGCTCTGCCCGACACTCATGGGTCCGAGTCTGCTGGCCCTGGGGCAGAGTTAGTCTCCAGACTGCATAATTCACACCTGGTTAATTGAGATCAGACAGGTACCGTTTTGTGCCGTTCAAAATATGAACAAAGTGATGGAAGGGTTTGGGGATGAGGGGGAAGACTTTCAAGAGCAGAGCAACCACCATACAATGTTTAAGCTTTTTTTTTCTATCCTAACATATGAGCAAACGCAACATTTCCTTGTCCACAAAGCCAAAATTCAGTTCCCGAACACCACCTGAAATTGTTCTTTAATAACTACCATCTTTTACCTGATATTTAAAGACAGCACAGCATTATACCGAAACTTTTTTGGTGAAATTAAATGCTTTTTCCATTGCCTCTAAATTTTTTTAATAGTTTCCCCATGAAAAACTCAATGCTACTGCAAATACCACAAGCAATGATTATTTGCTATTTGACTGATGCAATAACTTCATATATGTAGTCCAGTTCAAGTAAGAAACAACTTCACAAACACAACAGTAAGACATTGATATTTTTTTCTCCATGCTTGTGGTTGGTTACATGCACACCCTTAATTACACAGATGCACACTGCCCGCAGGCAACCTGAAAAATGATTGATAATCACCTTCACAATTTTTCCAAGGCTGCTTCTTTATAATTAACATTCTAACAGGGAGTAGAATACACATTAGACATAGTAGCATGATATTTGACTACTTTTCAAAAAATATGAGGACAGACCTAAAATTATACTACTGACAAGATTATGTAGACCTGTATATTCTGCAAAAACATTTCTCTGAAAAGATAAAAATAAAGAATTGCCAGTCTCTTTATCAAGAGAATATTTCCACAAAAAGAGCTAAACATTCAAAAAGTTGTTTTGATTTTATGCTAATTTATAAATACGAGTCAAAATTAGAAGAGCTCTTGACCAATGGATCAGAATTTGGTATTTGTATAAACTGTTATTTGTTTTAGAAACCAAGTTTGTAGATAATAGAAAAACCTTGAGTTTCATCCCACTAGTAAAGGATGTACCTACTATTACTAGTAACAAACAAGCAAGGTTCCTCTAGGTTTTTGTTTATTTTTATTTAATAGCAGCAGCTACTGCAGTGGAAGGATTTTCAGAACAATATAAATATACAAACCATCACTTAAAGTACATTACATAAGGTAAATCACATACTAATGCATGTGTTTTGACATTAACAACCTAAATTTCTGCAAACCCCACACGTGCTAAGCTTTAGATACGTTTTGTTTAATTTTCATCTCAGGGTAAATAACACATCCTCTTCACAATTTGCCGTGGAGTGTTTTGTTCTTTCTACAGGCATATTTTCTCTTGTCATCTGTTTTGCACACTGGAAGGGGATGGGAAAGGATGTAGCATGTGCTACTAATATATGAATGAAACTGAATTCATTTCCAAGTTGTTTTAATTTTCTACTCCAATTAACAGTAATTAGACCAGAGAGCAAAATAAATTCCTATATTCTTCAGCTTACTTTAATTTATTGAACACATACTTAATACACTCCTTTCGGAGAATCTTTAGTTAAGCGGAGAAAATAGCCAAGCTATTTTGCTTATTTGTTTTCTGTACTTCTCATTTCTGGAGCTTTTAGATGTAATCCTTCAAACTGTCCTCTCCTCAGTCTCTACCTCTTCCATTCTGAAGGAAGAGGGAATACACTGCTGCATGTCATGCTTTATTTGCCTGCCATTTTTTTTCCAGGCACACAGACTCTTCGAGTTATTGAAAACATTTAGACTTTGGTTTCTAGATTTTGTTATTTGGTTTACAACCCCTAGTGAAGATTCTAGCACCAGACTGGAAAGGAAGGATCCACAGATGCATATGGTTGAATAAAACCTAACATGGAGCCATGGAAATGAAAGCGTGGTAGTGTACCTCCTCATAACGGGCTTTGAAATAAAATTTTAAGTATTTAAGTGCATGCCAAAGTAGGTAAAACTACACCATGTTAAATAAAGTGAGCAAATCATTAAGGCAGGAGCTTGCCACACAATGTGTTCTGTCACTAGTTCTCCTTCTTCCTAATTATACAAATTAAGGATGGCTATAACAGGTGTTACAAGACTGACCATAGTTACAACTCAAATAGCAATATATTTTGTGTTGTTTTTTTTAGTTACCATTCCAGTTTAAAAAAATAGGTTTACCTAATTTAGTTTAGTTAAAACAAATAATTTATAAGCTTAGAATTCTTGGGATGCTCTTCAGTTTCAAGACTGGGAATTGTGTTTGTCCCTTATGTTACAGATGATTCATATGTCCCAGGTAACTCCATCCTTACACATGCAATCAAGTAGTTTAAAATCTTACATTTTTAATATTTTAGTTTCATAATGGGCTTAGGCCTCAATCATCTATATTTGGCTCTAGGACTTCTAGGTATGCCAAGTTAAACACATGCTAAAGGATCTTAGGAAATGGCATCTTTAATGTGGGTATGAAAACAAAGTTTGGGATAATCTGAAAAGTATGTGTAGTATCTTATTTAGAATTACTATTTATTTCAACACCAAAGAGTCTATCTTTAGCCTGTATTTTTATTCCAGCATATGATATTGCTAGATTTTCAAAGTTATAGCTTAAACTATGGTTAATTCAAATCTCACAGAGAAAAAGAAAAATGAAGGGAATTCTACACAAAAAAAAAAGATGCTAAAGCTAACTAAGCTTAACTTGAACTATACTTCAAGTTAGTTACAGCTTCCAAAATATCCATAACTTAACACTAATTTAAACCTTCTAATATACATAACATAAGTAATGTAAAGAAGAAAAAAGCTGATTGATGATCTGTGGCTAAGAGTCATTATACAGGAAGACAGCCTCCAAAGCAAAACAATTGCAACCTCAGTCTCAGGAGGGCAGGTTCAACAGAAAGGGAGAAAGACAGGAAAAACACAGAATGGACAAATCCATACTAAGACATACTTAATATTATCAAACATGCATTATTAGACTTGCTAGAGCCAGAAGATCTGCTGAAGAATATTTCATTTTGACCGTGCTTAGTCTAGCCAACGTGTTTTGAAATGCTAGGGGAACATTCAACATAGATTTAGCTGGTCAAGTCACAACCTAGAGAAAAAGCCTGTGGTTGACCTTTTCCAGTCAACACTTTGAATGTTAATTTCAATGTTCGGCACATGGAACCATTTTGTTAATAAACACAGGGCTTCCCCGTCACTGTTGGCTGGAGCCAAAACATATCTGCCAATCATTCCCACCAACCCATGTCCACTTTGTTCACAAACTTACTCACAAGCATGTTTTGCTTTCAATGGAAAGCCAATGAATATTCAAGAGAAAAATATAATCAAAGATTTGTTTTCCCCCTTTCAGAATGTGCGCTCATCAAATCAAATTTCCAAGTTTCTATACACAGTTCTCCCTGTTTGTCGAATATACAGAAGATCTGACAGCCACACAAAGCATGCACATTCCCTCCAAGGAGCAGTAAGGAAGAACTGCTGCTGCCACAGGACTCATCTGTTGATCTTACAAAACCAAAAAAAAAAAAAGTGTTAGGTTATGGAATGGTGCAAGGCAAAGTGAAACTGAACAGTCACATGAGGACCCTTATCATGGATCACCTACAAATAGATGCTTATGCAAGGAATTTGGAAATACTTCAAGGATAAGGTATTATTCAGGGGAAATAATGACATCAAATACAGTTCTACTACAACTTAAAGTAAAAAGACAGAGGAAAAAGCATGTTTATGCTGGCTGTGAAGAATAAACATGCTACTTCAGCATTACAGGTCCCCCCTCCTCAAAGAATTTCCACCAGGAAAATACTTTTAGGACAATATTTAAATAAAAGTGAAGACCCCACACAATCTTATGTAAGCACTTGCATTGTTGAACAAGACTCAATGATTTTTCAGGGACTAGGCAGACTTCTGTATTCTTAGACAGTTTTACTGAATTAAGCCATTAGTATTGAAGAACTGCTAGGAATGGTAAACACAACCATTAGATTAAATACAGAAAACAGTGATGCCTGACGCTTTGTCCCAGTGATGTACTATTTTATCCTGTACATATTTTAAAGACTGTTTCAGTTCTGAAATAATTTATTTTTTTAATTTTTTTTTTTTTTATAAAAGGCATGATACAAAATACATCCATAAAAGACTTTTCCGGTCCTAAATTATGTTTAAAAGTTTATTTCCTTCCTAATGTTCCACTGGAATGACTTTTTGGCAGAACTAGCTGGAAAGCAGAAACCAGATCTAAATGCAGCTTAACCCATTTGTCTCCCTTCAGAAATTAATACTAATTTTTAAAATTCAAAGTCTTCCCAAAACTACAAGCTACAGATTTTTTTTTTTTTCAGTTTTCTCTTTGATATTTATTTCCCTGAGAAATTCAAGGGAAATGACTTGAAAAAACTAGCTGACAAGTCCAACCCCCCTCCCCCCTCCCATGCCAGCTGGTTGATTGGATTCTTTATACAACTTCCAATAGCAGTTTCCAGAGGGAAAGATTGCTAGCAGTCTGATTCTGTAGTACACTTTAATGTGCACTATCCAGCACAGTCCTGTACCTTTTTTTTTGTCTCAAGAACTGCAGAAACAGAATTAAATATATAGAGCATATTTACAGGAGAGCTTGATAAATGTATATGTCGTAACTTGAGATGATCACCAGCTATGGTATTGGTTGCAGCTATTGGCCCAAGCCCAAAATAAAAAAAAATTAAAGTTGTCCAGTTTCGTATCATACTCCACAATAAAAGTGAAGATGCCTAATGCTTGAGCGAAAAATAAGTGTCAGTACAAGACATGCAACACATTAAGCCAAGAGATGCTCATACGAGGAAAATTGGAAACCCAAACAAAAAAAGAAAACCACCCTTCCTTGCTCTTCAGAAAAGGTATTGCCTTTTTTGTGGGATACGCAAAATGTAATACTCTGTTTTATACCCACTCCCATTTTGAGAAAACAACCTTCATGGGATTAACACTTCAAACATCTGACTGTTTCCTTAACTTTAGAAGTATGAGTAAGAAACACTTTCCATTCAAGTAGAACAGCTCACTTGTATAAAACTAACCTTACATCAGTGTTTATAGACCCTTATTCTACAAACCGGTTAATTGCTCGGCATAGCAATTTCTATTAGAGCACAGCAGCTTTATCAATACCTTGCCCAGCTATATTCCTTACTAGAACTGTGTATTTCACAATAAGACTTGCTTACAGATTTCTACAAGTTATTGCACTCCTCCTTCTAACTAACTGTACTTTTCACATAACAAAGGAGTAAATAACATACCATTTAAAAACCTCATTTTATATGCAAGTGAAACACACCCAGTATTTTGCAGAGTTTTACCCTTCTCTACAACTCAAAGCAGTGTCATGGAGGTTTGGTGACACTTAGAACTGTTCAACACAGGGACCTCAACTTCTAAGCACATAATTTGGCATTAATTAAAAAATTAGGCCAGAATCCTACCATACAGTTTTTATCATACAAAGTATTTATTTTGAAAAAATGCTTGTAGCTCACAAAAAAAAAAAAATCAGGTGTCTTTTCTTTCTTAGAAATGATATTAGAGAAAAATAGAAGTAGCAATGGTAAGTTCCCACAGAGAGGCTACAGGAACAGGTGGATCAGGTTGTTGTATTGTGTGTAACTATTTAGGGCACTATCACCTTTCTGTCTACTACCTGGGGGAGAAGGTTTGAGTAATTCCTCCAACAAAGATTTAGTTTGGACACTTCTGCTGTATCAAAAATTCAAAAGCAAAGATCTCTTCTGAATTGCACCTTCAATGAACTACATAAAATGGGTTGTCTTCAAAGCTGATGTGAATTCTCTCCAGCTTTACTTACTCTTTGTTATGTGTTCCCACAACACAGCAAGGTACCAGGAGCAACAGGAGCTCAGGGTTGACACGTGCTGATAAGGAATTCCAATTTGCCACCCTCTGTCAAAATCTGTGCTAGTATTTCAAGTCATAAGAGTAATACTAAATCTACAGCTTGAGTAAGGGCAAAAAGAACACCCCTCTGCAAGTAATGGAAAGTTGAGGATAACAGATAAGCCATCTAAATTTGACAGAAATTGTATCATCATATACTTCTGTAAATATTATGTCCATCTGTGGATGTATATGGACTGGCATTTGTAATAATTACTGAAGACTTCTAGAGCATCCATGTAATTTCTACAACAACAACAAAAATCGTACCTTATGACTGTAAATCCCTCCATTACATAGGCCATATAATTAAAGAGTTCAAGCCACTTAATTTGCAATATTCAAATAAAAGGGAAATCACACAGAATACACCATGGCTAGTGGCAGATGGGTCTTCAGACAATACATAATTCTACTTAGAGTCACATACACTGACAAAAATAATTTCTGTATGCATGATTCTCTGCAATTACTTCACACATTTCATGATCATTTCCCTATTTAATTACTTTTCTAGGGGATTACTTTATACTACAGTACTTTGTACTTTGTTTCATTTAAATGAAAGATTTTGAAAAACAGGCCTCTCATTAGATTTCCTGCACCAGAATCTTTTAGTCCTATCAAAGGCTCATTCCTCTTCCCAAAATAGGCAACTTACTTAAGTACAAAGACATTTTCTTTGCAATACTACTTTGTTTTTCTAAAATCATTACCAACTGATAATGACATTAATCTCTATGTTACACTTGACTAAAAGCAGCCAAGCTAGTGAGGAACTCAAAAATGTAAAGTATCCGCTTGTGTTACTGAAATCCACCAAGGGAACACTGAACTTCCACTGGAGAATGTGTATATATGGCATATAAGTTAGGTGCTGCTTTATCATAGCATATTTATTCATGGCAGTGTAATTTATAACCAGCTGTCAACATCCTGAAATGGTTTTGGAACACATTAACCACAGGATGTTTAAGTATTTGTAACTTTTTTTTTGTTAATATGCTTCTCTGAACAAGTATATGTATATATATAAATTATAAACACACACAAACAAGCACTAACTATTGTTAGGAATGCCTGAGGAGGATTAAGAAGCTTCCTTGAAATGCAGAAACCCAGAGAATTTCATATGCTATGTGGGAAGCCAGCACTGCTCGTGGGCTTCTCAGGTTTATATTACATTCATTATCTTCAAGCACTGTGAGGTGTTGACAGTTTTAACTGCTTTCATTGGAACTACAGCCCCTGTGAAACTGACTGCAAGCATGAGTCTGTGATTTACTGCCCACCTGACAGAAGGCAGAGTCAGCCCTTCTGAAAGGTGTGCCACGGTGCATCCCCACCAGTGCTTCCGGAGGAACGTGAGTGGGAAGTCAGGGTGAGGGGCAGGGGGAAAGGGGCTGGGGAGACAGCTTCCAGCCCTGCTCCCTGGGAGCTTCAGTGTGAACTGCTGTAGTCACCCCTCCTGGAGATCGCATAGCCTCCCAAGCACCAACAATGGTCTTACAAGGCTTACACAAAATTGAAGTTGAGCATAAGACCATGCCTCAACCTGCTGTTCTGGAGGAGTCACTGTGAGAATGTGCTAAGGTTTCCAAGAGCAGCGGGACAGAAGTGAAATTTAGAGAGATTCTGTAGCCCACGACATGAAGAAGCTTAGATAACTGTGTGCTTAGTCAGTCCTAAAACCCAGGAACACCTTCCCCTTATCTCACTGTTAAAAGTCATCCAACATATTCTGAAGTATTCTTGGATCTTCCATTTTCAATGTCAGTAGAGAACATAAGCTTTTGTCTGTAGACCACATGCATTTTTTTTCAAACCAGATACATAGAAAGCATATTTTTTGTCATATTACTTTCATTATACTATTATTGTAAACTTCATTAACAAACCCAACAATTCTGAAGGATGGAAAAAAAGAGAGAAGGTCACACTTAAAGTAATTGCCTGCTGATGCCAGTGTGTTAACTATTAGACTGTTATTAATTGATTTGGTACCATACCAAATCATGCAGTGCAACCACAGAATGGTAGATGCATTCCACAGGATTTCATTCATGCATCTTTTTAAACTGCCATCTTTTTTTTCCCCATCCCCTAAAATTGCATTTACAAATACTGAACTAAGGGAAACAATGCAAAGGAAGATATCAATGTTTTAATATAACACGAAAATAGTAGCGTGCTGTTCCATATCAAAAAAAAACAAACTGCTGTCCATCTTTGCTACTGAAGTTCATTGACAAAGAGCAAACTGCAATATCTTACACCAAAATAAATAGACAGACTCTGAGAGACAAAACTGAAATGATGACATGGAATACCTTTAAAGAAATTACAGCAGATGTCTGTAGAATGCATTGTTTTAGTAAAAAAAAAAAAACGAAGAAATAAAAGTCTGATGTTTGCTCTGTAAAATAACCCTTTGAAATGCCTTCCAGTCCTTTGGAACCTTTCCCTAGCCATTCTTGCTATGAGACTGACCTTAGAAGCAAACTCCTACATAAGTTTACACAAGGTAAGTAGCCTCGAATTCAAAGGAAAAAGTCATAGCTTAAGTTAAGCATTCAAGTAACTGATTAAGTGGCACCCAGAAACAATCCTGCAAAAGCTCATATGTATGCTTAACTTTCCACAACAAACATAGCCCTACTGCTGGGCTGCTCACAGCACGCTTGGGTTGAACATTTACAGAGGTCACCAAAATTTTGCTGTATCAAATCTGAAGCTAGGAGCAAAGAGCAATGTTTTACTGAAGAAGCCACAACGATAAAGTTACCTCAGTAACTTATTTTACCACATAAAAATTCATGAAAAGAGGGTCCTCATAACAATTAGACACTGCTAGAAATAGTACCAATGGGTTACACCCATCAGTCGAGAAAAAAAAAAAAGAAGAAACACCACGTTGTTTCAGAAGGGTAATGTTTATATTTTAAATAATCAAGATATGGACCAAAACCCACTTTGGTTTATCTTTCAATAGCAGAGGATACACAACATGAGGGCAGATGTGGACAAGAGACAACCGAACTAAGACTACACGAGGCAAAGGTTTTAGCTTGAATTTGGAGAACCAGATGGTCTGCATTCCATAACTGCAAGCAGCAGTGAAAATCAGAAGGTCAGTAGGAAGATTATATATATATATCTTTTTAAAACATAAATCACTTTTTCCACACCAAATGACTTGTGGAAGAGCATGAAAAAAGCCCAGTGGCTCAGCCCAGCAGCCCATTTATCCCTGCTTTCTGTCCCCAGCAGCAGCAGGGAGAGGAATCTGTGCTGAAGGAGCATGCATGGGAATGGCCACTTGCTGCATTTGGTTTCCCTCCGTGTTGTGGAGATAGGCAGTTTTAGAGGTTCATTGTCTTTTTTTTTTAGTCCCTTTTACATCCATATGCTAAAAGTTTTGAGCAGCTTTCATGTCACAAGACTTGGTGAATTTGCAATCCACTCTGTGAAGTTGTGATCTTCCATAATGCTTTCCCCCAGCCCTCCAATCAGAGCCTTTCCTCACAGGACTGTTGCTCAGATCATTTTTGCCATCCTTCTTGATACCTGGCATAACTACATTGTACTCTATTTTGTGCTCAGTTCGTACGCAAGATACAGGAACAAAGTTTTATTCAGTAGCTAAACAATACTTTCCATTTCATTTTTGGTTCTTTCCCTGGAAGTTCCCAGTATTTTGTTGGCTTCTTTGGTTGCTGCTGCACAATGAATTTAACTTGAATATCAAGGATCCTAAGTTGTAATAAGTATTTCCAGGTTCAGAAACATTTAGTTCTGGTTTGGATTATTTTTCTCCTCAATGTACTACTTTCATGTCTGTCTACGCTGAAGCCATCTGTTGCCTTTTTGCCCACTCACTCTGCTTTATGAAGACCCTTCTGCAGTTCTCCACCATCACCACACCATTTGACTACCTGAACAAAAGCTCAGCATCATCCACCAGTCAGCCTGAGTGGTCTCTAGCTTCCAGGCTCCCTTTCCATACAGGCATACATGGGAGACATACAAGCAGTCCACCAGTCCTCCAGCACCATGACCATTGAAATGGGACCTTACTCAGTTCAGCCAGTGGCTCAGCAATCTTGCTTTTTGCAGTGAGTCTCTCCAGCACCCTGTGGTGAATGGCATCTGGTCCTGGTGAACTGTTAACACCAAATCTGTTTGGTCTCACATTTTTGAGATATTTACATCAAATTCATCTAGTTTCCTCAGGGGAGAGCAGGGTGATTAGTACATGACTTTGAAAGTAGTCAAAAATTTAGCTAGGTTGAGACTGATCTAGTGTAGTGTTTTCTCCTAACACTAAAAAAGGGAAAAAAGTAAAATTTGTGAATGTCACAGAGCAGGAGAGGTTCAACATCACACCAGAGAGTCTCTTTTTAAAGAACCAAGTGATCTTAAAGATGAATATATGGAAGAGAGACAGCTATAACACTTCACAAAGCCAGACCAGTTTATATCAAAACAGTAGAGGAGGAACATGAGTAGATATGTCAAACTGTAATTAACTGCAAGTGTCAGGAGGACAACACCGCCCATGGGAAAAGCAAATATAATCCTGTGATGGATCAACAAGGTATTTACAACAGAAATATTCAATTTCAGCTGAAATAAATCCAATTTATACATACCAGGCATTTAGTTTAAGGATAGAAATAACACTTAATCCCACTTTAGACTGACTCCCTTTGATCTTTGCTGGACTCCAAGTATAACCAGGTCTTACAGCCTTTTCAAAAAACAAAAAAAAAGCAGTACTGAGACCTCTACTTTTTTTTTTAAAAAAAAGCTTTGCAGAAAAAAAATTCTCACTTTATACAATAAACCACCCCTACATTTTTTCCTTCATTCTTTTATGCCATAAAGACTAATATTGTCACTGTAGAAACGACAGTTTTATCTGAATTTAAAAGTTATATTAACACTGCAGATAATTACTAATATTAATGATAATTAAGGTATAAGAAAATATGACCTTGCAGATAATTATACTAACCTTGCAGATAATTGTAAGTTAGTGTTTGCAAAGAGCCGTGAAGAGACAAGCTCTATATATAGCATTACATGCACACATACATGCTGCCCACCTACTGTTCTTAGCAACTGCCATATATTTTTTTCCTGAAATTTTAAGGGTGGCTGCACAAGGAAGTATTTTTTGTTGGAAAGTAAACAAAAGTGGCACAGGAAAATTGGGTTTCATTCCCACATCTTCAATTGATCTAACGTGCAATTTCAAGCAATTTATTTTACCCTACTATTCATAAAAGTTTCACCACCTGTCAAATGATATTTCCACTGTAAAGCACATAAAATCTACTGAAGACCACCTCTATACAAATGAGCACTTATTTTTCAGTTCATGTTGTAGGTTCTGTAATTTGTTGACCTAGACACCTACAGATTAAATGAAGAAAAAGTTACCATATGCAATAATAGAAAGTATTACCACAGTCTTGAGGGGATCACTACTGAAATAACGGTTAATTCTAGTAGGATTTAGTTTTTGCTTTATTGTGCCCACTTTAAGAAAAGCACTGTTAGAAATTTATTTATTCCTAAATCACCTGTAACTTTCTTAGAAAAAAAAATCTCAAGTCAGCCAAAGAAAATATTAATTTAGGCTTGTAAATATTTTTCTTCAGAAACAACTGCACTGGCTGGAAAAGCCAAGAAACTATGAACTGGCTCTTTCTCAACTCCAATGAAAGCCAAGCTGCTGGAACATTAAATGCTAGCTTGAAACCATTGATACCGATCAACAATGTTGTTTTTAAAAAACAAACAAAAAAACACACCATCACCATTTGTCAAAAACAAAAGCCAAGAGCAGAACTCAAAATAGCTTGTAATTATGTTTTCCAGAACTGCTATCTTCCTGTCTCTGGGGAGATATTACTGAAGCTTTGCTTACTTTAAAACATAAACATAAAGGCAGTTTTGTTGATCATACTATTTTATTTATACGTAGGTTACTTTATCACTGAAAAAATATTATGGATAATAACCCCAAACTTTACATTTGTTAAGTGAGTAAAACAGCTTTGCCTGTGAGAAGCAAGACAGTAATGTTTGCCAGGTTAAAAAAAAAAAAAAGTATACAGGAGCAGGAGGCTCCCGGCCAGCTCATCAAGCCATCCTCACTTCCTGAATGGGAAAATTCTCATGTTGGTTCTGGGCGCTCCAAGCAAGATGGAAATTGTGTCACTTGGCATAACAGCAGCATCAGGTCACCAAATGCAGACTATCCCATGACAAACCATCGGGTTTTATGCATTAAGAAATGTCCAAAAAGAAGAACATCCAAAAAAAGAAGGAGTTGAACTTGATGATCCTTATGGGTCCCTTCCAACTCGGGATATTCTATGATTCTAAGATTTCCAGAGGAAAGCTTCAGGGCTGCTGAAACAGACAGGAATAGCTAGGAGAAAGGTCCCCATTTCTCTTCATCAAGAATTGGCATAGCTTTGAAGGCAGGCTATTAACCTGGAAAAGTGTAGTTCTGGTTCTGATATTTGTCAGTCCTACCTTTCAATTCCCCCAAACCTCCCATAGTTCATCTTGCCTCTTCAGATCACAAGGCCAAACAACAGTCATTTTAACGTGTTTGTAAAGCAATATAGCACCAGGCACTAGCTTGGTACAAAGATAATTCTCAGTAACACTAGCACAACACCCAGCACTAAACGAGACATTTTCAGCCTACCACTTCAGGTAAAAACCTGTAGGCTGAACTGAAGCCTGGATGATATTCCAGAACTGAATATTAACTTCAGCAATTTCCCATTAACTGTCAAGTCAGTTCCAGCTTCTCTTTCCTTCCATCCTCAAAAAAAAAAAAAAAAACTGAAATCTCCTGCTCCTGGGAAAGCAGTAATTGGAAAGCCAATATACATGACGTGCAAAACAATCTTGTGCAGAGGATGGTGCAAGCATTGTGTACTAATTAATTCTGAAATCCTGGGACCGCACTAGCTTAAAAATAAAAAATAAAAAATAAAAAATGCATATGACATATAAACCCACATTACACAATCAAGTGCATATTAAACATCACATTCAATTGCACTTCTGTATTTCCCTGACTCCAGCTCTAGTACTTCAATTGTTGTTATTTAATTGTTTAAACACACAAAAATACAGTGCCTTTTAATTCTCTAATAAAACTGGAACATTTAAGAGTTTGGAAAACAAAAGATAAAAACGCAATGTCCACTTCAGTAAACACTCCTAGTGTCTGTTTTTAAGGCTCAAAAAACAATCAATCATCACTCCCGAAGTCCTTGTTTCTCACATGAATTGCAATGCTGAGTTCAACCAAGACTGATATTTAGAAAATTTTATTTTTTTAGTATAGAATTTAACTGCACCCATTTATCTCTGTTACAGCCCTCCTGCCACCTGTGACATATCATATTTCTCGACTTCATCATCAGAAGACGACTTGTTTCGTATGTTCCCTCTTTACACTTCTGTAAATGCATTCCAATCACTGACATTTTACCAGTGGGAAAAGAATCTTCTGATTTCAAGACACCGAAGGAGACTAATGACAGAGCCCTCAGCAGGACACTGCATCTCCTTGACACCAATCAGAGATTACATTTCCTGCCTTCCACTGTGGCAGGAAAGCACCGGCTGAGTAGTGCTGAGGAGACCCAAGTAGCTTAGAAAAAAAAGAGCCAATCACAACCGCCTACTGGACACAGCGGTCACAAAGAGCTAGATTAGTATGCGGAGCAGGAAGAAGATGCAAGTTATTTATTAACTCAGTCATCTGCGTGCGTTATTAAGCAACTGGAGAGGAGGCTAAAGAGACAGAATGCTATGAAAAAGTGTTGGAAAGCAAGAAAAAAAAAACAAACAAGAACACCTGCCCTCTGCTATTACAAAAACTATAACAATTGGTACAGCTATTCAAGTATCAGTGCTCCTAGACAAATGATATCTGCTCTGCTCTCATCTCCACCCAGATTTCCTAGAGGACTAGGAAGATCCAACAGTCAGCTTCTTTCCTAAGCATGCCACCCTACACAGGAAGGGCAAAGGCTGGGTGCCTGAGACCCTCAGCCTGAACAGGAAAACATCATCATCTTGTCTAGACGAATGGAAATCTTGAGAAAAAGGCACCACTTTGGTTGGGCTGCACTCCTTCATTGGTGTCAACGGCAAAAAAAATCATCAAGTTATAATTGGCACATGTAAATGGGAACATCTATTACTGAAACAATCTAAAGGAGGAAGAGCAACATGCAGAGATGCTCTGCACATCACTACAGAAATAAGCCAATTTGAAGGTATGAAGAAAACCAAAATTAGCAGCACTTCTTGAAATTTTGTTTGCTATAACTGGAGTAACTTGAGACTTCCATGCTAATCATCACTTGATATCCCATACAGAAGTTAAGGTCTGACTTAATTTCAGAGTTGTATGAACATACCAAAAAGAGTCCTACACAAGCTTTGTGTGATTGTTTGTGCTAATTGCTGTAGAGACCTGGTTTGGTGTGTACCAATGAAGAAAGACAATAGGACAAAAGATGCTATCATCTGTTACAGATTGGAAAAAGATGTAGACACAATCAGTTGCAACAGATCATGATCAAATGAGGTTTAGGTTGTCAGAGAGATAAAAGGTCATGTAACATCAAGACCCAAGTTTATTTTTTAATAAAAAGGTATGCAAACCTTAAGGGTTGAAATGAATACATGGAACATGTAGATGTGCTTTAGATGGCCAAAATTTTCTAAAATAATTCACTCCTATTTGACAAGATTTAACTACCACTGTTCAAACACAGAGCAAGGATAAAAGTGTTTGTGAGGCAGGCCACAACTTTATTTAATTCCCATAAATATGAGAAAAATCCCCCCAAATGCAACAACGTAACCATAATTAATCACATACTAGGTTGGGTACAGGATGGCTATACTGTACTACACTTGTCTCAACATTTTTCTTATTCCTTTTTACTCAGCATCGTCTCCTTCTCAGTTTCCAAGAGAGAATAAACTCTTAATGACTCTCCCGGATGGTCTTCATATTCCTTCCTTCAATCTCCCAAATTCGTTAGCTGGCAAATCCTGCATCAGCACCAGCTAATTTTCTATTTCAAAGTACAAAACTAAGACTTATGAGATTCTTTTCTGGAAAGTGGAAATCTCATTGCCATGGAGGGTAAAAAAGACAACAGAATTTAAATAAGTCTGTATATCCAAATGGAACAAGTACTGAAGATTGTCCACTTAAAAATATATATATATATATTTTTTTTACCCTAAGGAATGGTGCTGTTTCTTGTGAAAAAATAACATTCTGTTCTCAGAATTCTGCAGTATCAGATCCCTTATACTTAATCAAAAACACTGTTTCACTAAAATATTTTCAGAAAAAAAATCAACCAGCTCTGGTGTCCAATTAAGTATAACAACAGCTGTTTTAAAAATTTGGAAAAGTCAAGCCACACACTCCTGAGGTTTTAGGATTATGTCAGAGGCAGAAAATTATGTCTAAAGAACAAACAGGGAATCATAATCACAAAATGTAGAATCTGAAGAGCCCATTTATATATCAGGACAAATAAGACTTCCTAGCTCACAATATACATATTTCCAACACAAGAAAAAACACCCCCACAAAGACTTCGTTGGTCCTTGTGAGGCACGATATTCTGGTACCTCTCTCCTACACCTCATTTACATTTGGGTCAAAAGAATGTTAAAGTTGTGACCCGTTTTTTTCCCCCCACTCAGTTAATGCATTGCATCTCTGCTCACTCATGAGATGTCCTTGGCAACTAATGATTTACCTCACCTGTTCCAGGAACAAGCTGATTGTAATAAATTACTCTGGCTTTCAACACCACTTCTCCACCCATATGGCCCCTAGTATACACTTATCATTTATCTACAAGGTTTTCTGAAACAAGTAGTGCTGGTGAACCAAGTGCTCCCACAGTAAAATAACATTTCCGTTTATTTATGAAAGATGAGATTTTGAGTGAATAATAAATGTTCATGGTAAGCTTCAATACAGAATATGTCCTACGACTGATCAGTCACAAGTGTCTGTGGTTACAAATGAGTGTCTAAAATGGCATATTATTACTTTTAGGCCAATCACTGAAATAAAGCATCTATGACAATATTACATCACAGATAAATTACAGCACTACTTTGCAGGAACCAATACAGCAAACATTAATGACTTACTATTATCACAAGACAATTTTCATCTCACACTTGAAATTATGCAAGTACGTGCCAGCTGCTGCCATTTCACAGTCTTTATTATTCAATATCACTGTTTTAATAAAAAAAATTGCAAGTAAACAAAAGTGTAACTCTCCCACAATTCCTTACCTCTCTTCCATCAATTGGGCTGGATGGGATCCACTCGAGGGTACTGAGAGAACTGGCGGAGGAGCTGGCCAAGCTGCTTTCCATCATTTATCAGCAGTCCTGGCTATAAGGGGAGGTCCCAGTCAACTGGCGGCTAGCAAATGTGACGCCCATCTACAAGAAGGGTCGGAGGGTAGACCTGGGGAACTATAGGCCTGTTAGTTTGACCTCAGTGCCAGGGAAGCTCATGGAGCAGATTATCTTGAGTGTCATCACGCAGCACTTGCAGGGCAACCAGGCAATCAGGCCCAGTCAGCATGGGTTTATGAAAGGCAGGTCCTGCTTGACTAACCTGATCTCCTTCTATGACAAAGTGACACGCTTAGTGGATGAGGGAAAGGCTGTGGATGTGGTCTACCTTGACTTCAGTAAGGCTTTTGATACTGTTTCCCACAACATTCTCCTCAAGAAACTGGCTGCTCGTGGCTTGGACTGGTGTACGCTTCGTTGGGTTAAAAACTGGCTGGATAGCCGGGCCCAAAGAGTTGTGGTGAATGGAGTCAAATCGAGTTGGAGGCCGGTCACTAGTGGAGTCCCCCAGGGCTCAGTACTGGGGCTGGTCCTCTTTAATATCTTTATCGATGATCTGGATGAGGGAATTGAGTGCACCCTCAGTAAATTTGCAGATGACACCAAGTTAGGTGCGTGTGTCCATCTGCTCGAGGGTAGGAAGGCTCTGCAGGAGGATCTGGATAGGCTGGAGCGATGGGCTGAGGTCAACTGCATGAAGTTCAACAAGGCCAAGTGTGCCGGGTCCTGCACCTGGGGTGCAACAACCCCAAGCAGAGCTACAGGCTGGGAGATGAGTGGTTGGAAAGTTGCCTGGCAGAGAAGGGCCTGGGAGTACTGGTTGATAGTTGGCTGAATATGAGCCAGCAGTGTGTTCAGGTGGCCAAGAAGGCCAACAGCATCCTGGCTTGTATAAGAAGCAGTGTGGCCAGCAGGTCTAGGGAGGTGATTGTCCCCCTGTACTCGGCTCTGGTGAGGCCGCACCTCGAGTACTGTGTTCAGTTTTGGGCCCCTCGCTATAAGAAGGACATGGAGGTGCTCGAGAGAGTCCAGAGAAGGGCAACGAAGCTGGTGAGGGGTCTGGAGAACAAGTCTTACAAGGAGCGGCTGAGGGAGCTGGGATTGTTCAGCCTGGAAAAGAGGAGGCTCAGGGGTGACCTTATCGCGCTCTACAGGTACCTTAAAGGAGGCTGTAGCGAGGTAGGGGTTGGTCTATTCTCCCACGTGCCTGGTGACAGGACGAGGGGGAATGGGCTAAAGTTGCACCAGGGGAGGCTTAGGTTGGATGTTAGGAAGAACTTCTTTACTGAAAGGGTTGTTAGGCATTGGAATGGGCTGCCCGGGGAAGTGGTGGAGTTACCATCCCTGGAGGTCTTTAAGAGACGTTTAGATATTGAACTTAGCGATATGGTTTAGTGGAGGGCTTGTTAGTGTTAGGTCAGAGGTTGGACTTGGTGATCTTGGAGGTCTCCTCCAACCTAGACGATTCTGTGATTCCAAAGCTTTGCCAAATAAAACTCAATATTTTGGTTGTTGTTCTAATGTGTCTGCATGCTTTGGTACTGCATGCTTATTGAAAGTTTGTACATTGCACAAACAGAGCATTTACAATGCAGTAAGAAGAAAACCTGCAAGGGACTGGTGTGAGCCATCTTTTACTCAGACTTCTGCAGATTGTTACATAAATGAATATAAGAACTGATATGTTTTACACCATTTACCCAGTTACTCTAGGACAATGGAATGAAAATTCTGATTCAATAAGAAAGAGAAGGTATGGCTGTGACTATGTAGAAAATAGTTAAAGAATTCAGGAAAATTACTTTTGGGTTAAGTCCCTGTAAATCTGCCTTGTGACAATACTATTTATAGAGTATCCTGCCTTTGACAGTATTGAAAGCATAAATTTAAATTTGTTTTACTGAATATTGCTCATCCTTCTACTACTGCTTTGGAAGATATAGAAGACAAAACACACCAGATTCAACTCCACAGTGGCTCCACAAGAGTTCTGTATGTTACATCAGGGATGAATTGTGTCCCCTCCCCCCCTCAGTTTTGTGAGCAAACAAAAACCCCAACCCTATATATTTTTAGATACATACACACACAGTCAAAGACACATGACAGAACACACGTACTTCTCTCCCTCCAGAAGAGCACCAACCTAGTGAAAAGCACCAATCCCTTGGACAGCCTGAGGTCAGCATCTACTCATGTGGTGATGGCAGTCCTCTCCTACCTGCCTGGCAAGGGTCCTTACAGCCACAGGGCACAGAGCATCACAGGGTACCACATCAGTCCAAAACCCTCAGGTGTGCTACTCACAGATATCAGAGAAAATGAATTCCTCCACCAGCAGCAAAATGAGTGTCCCCAAATATCTGAAACAGCAATGAATGTAGCAGCTTCCATTGCTGCTGCTCCTCAGTGCCCTGCCCATCATTCAACAATGATTCATCATTCAACAATAGCTAACACATGTTCAAAACAAAGAAAAAACAACTTTAAATGATACATTCCATATAAGTTACAACTTTTGTTGATAAGCTATGCTAACCTATCCCAAACAGCTGCACTCCCACCTCATATGCAGCCACTGTAACTTAATTGAAACTCACGTTTTGTTTTTGTCAAGAGAGCATCTGTGCAAATAAAGTTAATGCAATCTTAAGACTCTAGCAGACTTAAAGACCACCTTTAGATAGAGATCTAACCCAACAGCACATTCAATAAATTCCATGTCATGCTTTCTTACTTCTGCTATTAATAAGTAGTCAGCCCATCCCTGTCTATGTTAATTCAGCCCAGGTACTTCAAATACTCATTCTAAACTCAAACGCTTATCTAGAAGTCCAACTTTGCAGAGCAATGAAGCTTTAGCTAATTATGCTAATTAATTAAACTAATTAGGCAGCTCCAGCTAATGCATGTAGATGCGGCTGTTTTTAGAATATTTCATCTTAAGAGGCTAGCATAGTTCAGCATGACTGAAAGCACACAGTCACTTTTACAGCAAGGGTTAACAGCCAGCTGTAGTGAGTTGTTTTGCACAGGAAACTGTTGCTGTCTTATACTCCCACAGAGAGAAAAAAAACACTCGGGGTCTCAATAGTACTTAACAAATCAAAAACACTCAACTCAGCTTTGGGACAGTGGAAAAGTAACTTGCATATCTACCTGCCTTGCTGCCCAGGAACTTCTCAATAGGATTTTACAGTCAACACTCAAGTCCAGCCTGTCACAGGCTTGCTGCTATCATCTAAAGACATTTAATCTGACAAGTCTGATTTTGCCTTCACACAATCAGATGTCACGACTGTTACATGGCCAAGGGTCTTTCCTGCCCTACAGACCACAGATTCCTTATTGGAGTTTCACAAGCTGAATAATCAATAATGGAGTTAATGTGATATAATACACTTCTGGCTTAAACATTCAATCCCTTTTGGAGTAGAATATTACATCTACTTCAGTGTTAAAAATGTATTAACATGTCTTTGATTTTCCTAACATGATTACTAGTTGCTATGGATTACTACCATCCCTTGATGGACCAGAGGCCTCAAACAGTATCTGTTGTAAGGCTGAGCTCCAAGTAATATACTCATTTGAAGTCTGACCATTTTGCACTTTGGTAAGCCATTCAGAAGTGTAGAATATACCTCTTCCTCATCCTGCTGCATAAAAGCATTCATTAGGATGACATTCAAAAAATGTTAAAAGAAAATCAGTATTTGGGTGGATGAGCATAAGACCAGAGAAAATTAAAGAGTCAGAAAGAACATCCAAACTGAAATTGACCTATACTAACGTCCAGTAGTAATAGAAGGATGAAAAGCCAACATCTTTTAAAAGAAAACTTTGAGACCATATCCTTCAGTAGGAAAAAAGATACCAAGAAAAAAAATCAGCATGATAAATGACAGTTATGGTTAAATACAACTAAGAGCAGTAGCATTCTGGTGGTCTATTTCATTTTTGCTTGCAGTTTATCTTATTTCCTTGTCACTAAGGAAACACTTCTTTTCCCTACATGGAACTGTAGTGACATTTGACAAAGTAATTAAGAGAAGGATGCTCATGATCAGCTGCTTTCACCCTGTTACCAAACACAGTCAATACACAGTTCATGACTTCAGCAGATGTTCATGTTTTACAGACTTTGTGGGAACTTAAGGTCTTACTTTTTCTGTCCTTCCTGTATGACACAGAAAACTGAGTCTAAACAGAAAAACCACTCAATTATGAGCAGCAAGCATTAACCCATCCAGTGCTATCCACTACGCAAATCAGAGAATAAACTCTGCCCAACAACCTTATTTCAGCAAATTCACAGTTAGTTTGAAACTGGCAGGTCTGAACTCTTGGCAAATGGAAGAAAAGCTAGTCTGAGCAGAGAAGCTAGTCTGAGCAGAGAACTCTGTCGGGGCTGTTCACTATTCACCCATCACCCACTACTCTTTCCAGTTTATACTTGGCTGAAGTAATCCTCCTTACAACACACGGATCTACAGCACACAAGGACAGAGGGTCACATCTTAAGGAGGCAGAGGAAAACTGACTCCGAAGAAGCACTCCTGAATTCCCCCCAGCCCTCATCTCCATCTCTCACCTCTGCTCCACCTCCTCACTTGGGCCACTTCTCTGCATGACCATGGACTTTCACATGACACAGGACTAAATAAAGTCAAAACCAATCCTCCTCACACAGAGAGGAGATTTTGCATCTGTGCTTTTGCAAGAGAGGGAGGTAGCACAGAGTTTAAAATTAAAAAAAAAAAGATTCCTCTCCCCCTCCAAAAAAAAAACACCCCCACACAAACAGTTTAAACTGCTTGTAAAATGAGGGCCTCCTTCTGCTTCAGACTCTTTACTTTCATTGCTGATTTGGCTAAAGGCATCTTCAATTATGCAAGCAAGTGATCTGACTGAGCAGTTGTGAGGGTGCACAGGGCACATGGACAAACTCCTCCTGGCCCTGATGATCAGTCCCCAGACTTCAAAAGCTGGCATGCTGGCTACACAGCAGAAACCCGCCTGGGTGTCACAGATAGCCCAGAGATCAGCAGAAACTGGGGCCAAATATTAGCGAGGGATTTAAGTTTCCCAGGGAGGAGCAAGAAGACAGGCATGGACACACAAGGCCGGCTCTATGGACTAGAGAGATTCAGCTGGAAGCCTGGGCTCAGTTTCATCAGAAACCAGAAGTTTGCTCAACCTGGAAGAGTCTGGATTCAACATTTTATAGTCTCAACAGAAAACACCCAACAGTCTCCAGTCCCGCATACACCACGGACAAGAAAAATCTCTTTTCAGTCAGTGACTTGAGCTTTGTATCCCCTGCCTTGCATTTACAAACGCTCAAGCCATTTTCCACGATAGAGTGCTGCTATTCTAACTTGCCCACACTCTCCACCTCACACTATCACAATCACCAGAAATAAGGTACTCTGCTGAAAGAACATCACCGTGCCAACCCTACAGCAGCCAGCGGGGACACGGTCTCTGCTGCAGATTAAGAGTTTTAATGAGAAAAAATTCCAAAGGGCAGCAACTTAGTATGTTTTGCAAACTGTAAGATGAATACAACTATTAATGCAAGACAGCAGTTAAAACTTCAGTCACCATATCCCAGAGTAATGAAACACAAGCTAAAATAGAGTACTTTCAATTTATTCTGGTGACACTGCAGGTCAAAAATAAGAGGGCCACTCTTTCCAGGAAAACTTGTAGAAGGAAACCACTCATCCAACATCGGGGAAACTTCCCTAGTTTCAAGTTTTTCAGTCAATATTTCCAACAAACAGGTATATAATCAGTAACTATGTATGTTTTGCATCGTGACTTGATTGCTAATGTACCTAGGCGCTATCTTATCTCAGTTAAAATCCAGGTTTAATAAGAAGGGGAAATGCTATTTATGCTAATGCTTTTGAATGTTCTAGAGAAACATGTTTTTGTTAAAATAGCTTTAACTCTTATAATTCCCAAATGCAAAACCTAATCAGTAAATAACATGTCTTAAAGTTGGTAACCTGCTTCCTTGAGTTGTTGCATCAAGGTACTGGAAAAGAGGAAATATTTGCAAAAGGAAGAAAATGGACGGAAAGGAGAAATGTGAACAAAATCCACCATATTCTTACCTTATTCCAGAAGTATTTAAAAATAAATTTGCAGGTAAAATGTCTTCCTTCCCTACATATGATTTTTAAATGCTTATGGTTTCAGTTATTAGCTACCTTTTTAATAATTCATATATATCTAAATATGTATTTGTGGTACGGGTAGAGGTGAGGAAGAAAATGACATTTACATTACTTGCTAGATGGAAATGAGTCTGGCAGCTAATCTTAAAATTCATGGACTGTAATAGAAACTATAACGGGAAATATACACACACACGGCTTTGGCAGCTTTAAGCCAGCTACTTTATTTTAATTATAATTGATTTTCAACACCAAAAGATACAAAGGGCTACATACATATTCTTTAACGTACAAGATTCTAATTAATATAACCTCTGTTTTAAATTTACTGTTATCATCTATTAAAGAATAAATAATTGTACAGCTTTCTAATGTGTAGCTCAAGCTTTAAATCACTGACCATAACTAATAAGCAGTGTAATAGCATGAGTGTCTTAACTAAAACTATAGACTGCAATTTTGTTGATTGTAAATCATCATCATTTTTAATGCAAAAGCAACAGCAAATCTCTGTAATTACTGGGTGCATTTTGAATCACTTTTATGATTACTGCTCTATACCCATTAAAAATCCAAAACACTGAACTGCACAGGGTATAAAATTAGAATTATGATACACAACAAACTATAATTGAAATCCATAAATTTCTGTACTAATGTTCAAGAATTATTTTGTTCCAAGAATTGCAGCCCTGCAGAATTGACTTTAAAAACATTTACTTTATCTAACATAGCAGTAGTGGCAGCAATAGCAGTAGTTACTTTGGGGTACTTAAAAAAAAAAGTAAAATATTGAGGATTATATTTGGCATTCCTGCTTGTTTATGTAACATGTGGCTATTGATGCAAGAAATGCAAGCATTACTTGGCTCCAATTCTCTCTTGCCTGTGCATTTAAACTCTCAGAGGCTTATTGAGAGCTTGCTCACTTTCAGCAGCACATCCATCCCCACAGTTACATAACAAAAGTTGTGTTTCTACCCACACCTGACCAAGCACTTCTTTTATGCTCAAAAAAAGATTTATTTCTGTTAGGCTTAAGGTGTGATAGTCAATTCCTCGCTTCTGCTTTTTGCAACACCACAGTATGGAGATGTTCACAACACATGGCCATCATGCAGTCTAACTAATAGAGTAAACAGCAATTTTTCATAGAGAATGGTATCTGTAGTTTCATTAGTGGTCCCCTGTTAATAACAGAGGAGACTTGCAACCTCCCTGCTCTCATGACTCTCCCATGTAGGGAACAGGTTAGGTAGGTTTAAAAAGTGAAGAAAGTTCTAGGGATTAGAAGTATGAATGCTGAATCCCTGGCAAAACAGCAGGAAGACACAACTGGGAGGAAAGGAGAAAGTAACTTTTCACTGCACAAAGGCTGTGGTATGACCTGTAAATCTGCTCCCGTGTCAGTCATTCAATTGCTCATGCTCATACTCATACAGAAGGCCACCCCGAGGCCTCTGTCAATGACATTGTGTGTCAACTACAGCAAACTAATCAACCATGTTTTTTTACCCTCCTCAAATTAGCTGTAATAAAGAAAAACGAAAACAAACACAGCCTGTGGAATATCTACCTGCTTCTTGCCAGACCTATAAGAAGTCCATGGAACTTTGAGGTCTTCGTGCAAGAAAAACTGAAGAGCATAGACAACTTCTTAAAAAGCAAAAAAAAGCCAGTCCACCAGGTTACCCAGAGAGAAAGAAATCTTTGCAAGAATATGGTACAATTCCAAACTGTAATTAAAAAAATGCATTAGCCCTACCCCTAGTGACCCTGAGCTGGGTCAGTGTGTCTGCAGGGAGACACAGAACAGACATTTATTTTTACATGACATGCCCAGCAGGGAAAGCGTTTCCTACAGCTTACACTTTTGTAGACTTAACACAAAAGAGATATGTCTGAGGCTTGAGAAATTTAATCGTGATTCACCTGTGAGTTGCATCTGCACATTACTGTTTTTTTCAGCTGCGTTCTGAACTGTAGGATAGGTTCCACATAGTGTTCAATGCACATCAGGCCAGATCCTTGGCTGTGGTCAAAATGTGCTCAGCACTCCCCAGGAGGGGATTTATGCAAGTGTCTCAAGGCTTTCTTTTGCAGGCCTCACTTCTGCACGCACACATCACTGTAGTGCCTATGAAGTCTGCAGCCCCCCGGGGCAGCGCATTTACCCTCAGCTCCCATATCCAGTAGTCAACTAGCAGCAGAAACACAGAGCAGACCCAAGTGTCTGTGCCCTGCAGACATCAGACATGTAGGGACAGACAGGAGATGGGCTGCTGCGCATAAAGAAAGTGCGTTCTCCTCTCAAAATTGGTGCCGTAACAGTGATCAAGAGCAGGTACTTGTTTGATAAGGGAAGATGACTTGTCAAGAATAAGTTACACCAAATCAACCTAATCTCCTTACATACCAGACAGCAGAACTCCCAGCATAATGGAAATTAGCAGATGGCTTAAATCTTGACTTCGGGAAGTCTTTCGATACAGTTTCACTGGACATTTGTACTCACAAACTAGGGAAACATGATCAAACACAATTAACAAAAAATATTTGCAAAATTATGCCTCCAAACCACATAAGACAAAAATTTGAAGAGTTCTAATGAGAAGCTTTACAGGAGCTGTCCTCAGTAGAGCAATAATTATTACTTTTAGTACCAATTTGAACGGTGAAAAGGAGAGTATTTTGGTATCAGTGGGATACATTCAACCAGTTGGAGCATTAATGCACAGGAGGCCAGGCTTAGAATTCACAGTGGTCTTAAACTGGAGAGAGCTTGGTTATACAAGTATGTTCTTCATCAGGGACAACAGCAAGAAAGTACAACCGAGAGTGGATCATTTTGTACATAAATAATGGGAAATAATTGGATAGCCCTGCTACCTAAAGGCCTAAGGCCTGCTGTAGATCCAAGGCACGAGCTAGCAATATCATAGCATTACAAAAAGGTTAACAGCCACACAGTGACAAACAAACCCAGTTATAAACTGCAAAGACAAAGTAACTAACGCTCTGCCCAACACCAGCAAGACCCCAGCTGGGACACCTCATCCAGACCACTTCAGACCCATGAGTGAAAGGTACAGAAGGGGCCAACTCCAAAAAATAAGAACAGGCCTAGAAGAGGGAGATTGATAATTAATGGTTTGTTAATAAATGAAGTAATGATTAATGGTTTATTAGAGACAGTTGGTTAGGACTTGCAGTACTCTCAATTAGCTAAACCTTGCCCCCAGCAGAAGAGAAAAAGGTATTCTCAATGTCCCAAGAAGACATAGCAAGAAGTAAACTAGAATTGTGGCATGGAAGATTTAGGTCAGATACTAAGGAAAAAAATAATCTTAATGCTAAAGACAACTTAACACTGGAAAAGGATTAATAATTAAGATTAAGATCATCAGTAACACAGCCTCTGTAAAGTTAGACAACAGCTTATCAATCAGTATTTTCAAAAGCCAGCTAATGCTTGAGAAAAAACCCGCATCACTATTTCACCTCTATTCAGAGGCTTAAAACCACTTGGACCAGTATTTTGACAACAAATTACTAAGGGTTGCTACTTCCAATTAGGCAAAGAGAAGGACATTTAACTCACAGCGTGGATCTGGTGTGATATGAGCAAAAAAAAGTTTTTTGGTTTTTTTTTTTTCCTTCTTCATAATTTCAGCAACCTAAGTTTAGTCAAACCATAGAAATGTTGAAGGGGAACACATAGAAAACTGCTGCAATAATTTCACTGCTTTTTCTGCTCTTTAGAGATATACACTTGGTTCAGTTCCATGCAGCATTACCACTTTGTACAGTAGAAGAAAAAAGCTTGCAAAAACCTGCAGGAGTCTTTTTCTAAACATATTCTTCAGCTGCAAGCTGTCTAAACAGCATCCAGAGCTGTGATTTAAACATGAACCTCTAAAAAAATAATATAGTGCTTTTCTCTTCCAACCTCTTGAATTTAAAAGACACTGACACTATTTGGAAACCAAAAGTCTAAGTATTCTTTATGCACAGTTTTGGGAATACAAAAAAAAACCACACACCCTTAGAGTGTTATTTCTAATCTTTTTAGTCCCTACCCCCACTCCCACCCCCCCTTCAATTTCCAGGCAGACAAAGCTGTCTACATGGGCACAAGCAATGGGCTTACATGGTCTAGGGGCTCACGTGTTTGTCAGGAAAGGGAGCAGGAACCAGAGATTCCAAAGGAAAAGTAAAAGAGCATGTTGGCAGACAGCCAGTAACTCCTCTGATCACATTACTTTAAATGAAAAAAAAAAAGGAAAGGAAATTAGTTACAACGCCTGCCAAATTTCCACCTTCAGGATTGACAGAACATGTAAATAAAGCAGTCTCCAAACAAATTCCACTATTTCACCCAAATCAGACATTGATCTCTGCCTTTGGGTACATAGCTCCATAATAACATGATAGAAATTCTGTCTGAAGACCTTTTTCTCAACCTGGCTGCTCTGACGTTTTCTTTACTACAGCTTATATCTTCTTTCCAAGTTTAGCTTCTCCATGGCAGTTTAAGCCCAGTAAGACAACAATAATCAACATACAGGATTACTCTTCTTAAATGGGCTAAAAGTCCTTTTGAGAGGACTATCCAGCATCAGTAAATCATCACAGCACAATTATCAACTACTTCTATTTCCTACACTCTAAACATTTTCATATACCAAAAAGCTTCTTTTTTACTAATTATATTTTCTATGTCTTTACTTCTGGCCAAAGAAACGGAATGTCATCCAGGATTTCAGCACAGTGTTTGACAGGCTATGGCTTATTTCATACATTTCCAGACTGGAAGAATGGGGAAGGAAGAGAAAGAAAAAAAAAATGTAGAATGAGGTATGTATCAATTTAACGTTATATGGATAGTAAAAATACATTTGAAGAGCTACTTAGCTCAAGGTAAGGCAAAGACCAGAAACCATACTGATTATATTTTTGTATTTAGTACTTTGAAATCCAAACTACAGATCCTGTGCAAAAACCTTGCTCATTTCCCAACAGAAATCAACCCCAAAAGCTCCACTGGCTTTCACAGGACAGGGTCAGAACCCACATACCCAACTGAACCCACTGTACATGTACTTTTGAAAAATCCTACTGTAGAAAATGCAAAGCATGTGCAAGACAAACCCAGTGCTGCCGACTGTTTACAAAACATTACAAAAGATCTAAAACTAAAACCCAAACATCCTCTGACAAGCACTGTTTTACTGAAGCATGCTTATTTGCATTTAATGGCTGCCATACTCTCTCATAGCAGTTATTAATCAAACATCCTGAAGCATCAATGATTAAGCACATGGCCGTCAGACAAAAGGGGACATTAGAAGCTCTTTAGATGAAGAAATCTCTCCCTGACAGTTATAACTTACTTATTAACACTTAATAGCATTGTTTCTTGTTTCTTTAACACTGGCTAAAGTGAGTAGTATTGCAGTGAAGCACTGACATCAAAACTAAAGTTCATTTGTCACTTAGAGCTTAAAAATTAACGTATATAAAACAAACAATACATTAAGGAATCCCTCACACAAACCACAAGCCCCTAAAGCCATGTAATATACACACCATAAATATTGCTCTGTCTGCTTATTATTCGTCGTCTCTGTGTTGTAATGGTTAGCAATAGATAATCACTATTCAAGTACTTTATCTGAAATAGTCTACAGAAAGTTTGTTTTGTAAGTGCAGGTCTTTGCAAGCCAAACCAATACTAAGATAAAGAAGGATTGGTGAAGATCAATGTCCTTTACAGTCAAGATTTTTCTTTTATTGGCAGGAGCCAGGGAAGGAAAATAATATTAAAGGAAAAAAAAAAAAAAAAAAGCTTTTACAACTAAAGAGCCAACTTAAGTTCTGGGAGTGACTTGTATAAAGAAGTGAACATTAGTGAAAACACCTGAATCACTCTGGAAGTTATTCTTAAAATACCACCTCTAGAAGTGTAGAACAAAATTTAAGTTTCCTTCAAATTAAAATTTGAAAAAACATAATATCACCACTTCAATTAAAAATAGCACATCTTGAAAGTTTAAAGTTAGAAACTTACAAACTGAAAACCAGCAAGAACATAAGTGTATACTCAAATTGTACTCCACAGAATATCAAGGAAAATGACAAAAAAGAAGATTATGATGTTAGGGCATGATAGGATGCTCTAGCTTCATAAAGGATGAAATTGTTTCTGTCCATTTGTACAGTAAATTAGAGAAAGAAATCTTTCTGTAGTAAATGCAACAAGAGAGGCAAGGGAAAAAAGAGAAAAATAAGCTCTTGAATTCCTTCACCACCTTTGCCTTGAATTTAGTTGATATTCATTGCAAGCATGAAGCTATTATTAAAAGGCTAGTGCTCATTTCCTTATCCACGTAGGAAGCAGTGTGCTCAGCACAAAGGAATTTCTGTCTTATTTTCCACATCTCGATCAATACTATTAACTATCACATCAGTTTCACCTACTTGAAGGTCTATAAAGACACATTCTATAAAAACAATTCATTCTCCTGGACAAATTTAGGCTGCTAGCAAAAACATCATACCCATAGACAGGAAGGATGTACCACAATCACTTATTTCCTGTTAGACACCATAGAAATTGATTTAATGAAGCTAGTGGTTGCATAGGCAGCTCTTTTTAATATATTTATGTTTAGAATATAAGTTCTCTTTTAAGTAAGTTTCCAGCTCTACAATGAAATAGCCCCTTGGGGCAACACCTGAAGCTTTTATGGCTTCCTGTGTGGGTGAAGCAATACCCCCTACTGAAGGCTCATAAGAAAATCACCCAGTTTTGTAAGAGACTTATTTTAAAAAAAAATGCACAGCACCCACACTATCACATACTTGCTACAGTATCAACGCAAGCCTGCTTCATCAGGAGAGTCAGGCTTCCTCTAGTTATAATAAACTCTCTCTGCTTTCATTGATAGAAGCTTTTCCAAACACATAAAACTTACTTACAGTAACTGGTACTACAGATGATGTAAACTCCTTTAGAAAAACATCCCCAAGTGATTAAGCCCTGCCCAGGGCACTACTCATACTTAAAGGCTTAAATGAGCTCGGGCCACCAGCCTGGCAGTGCCCAGCAGCAGGCCAAGCTCAGCTGATGTTCGTTAGCAGTTAAGGCAGTTCCCTTCCTTCCCCCATCCAGTACTCATGTGCTTTTCTGTCAAAAAGAATAAAATCATTTTCCCAGGAAATGACTGCATCAGGACTCAGAGAAATTATTCAGGATGAGAGTGGTGAGGCCAGGCTGGATGGGGCTTTGGGCAACCTGGTCTAGTGGGAGGTGTCCCTGCCCATGGCAGGGGGGTTGGAACGAGATGGTCTTTAAGGTCCCTTCCAACACAAGCCTTCTGTGATTCTAGTACTGAAAGGGTAAACAGTATTTTTCCAACATCACTTCAAACGCTGAGCTGTTAGACCACAAATATGGGGAACAAAGTCTGCTTTTTAGGAGAATTTTGCCTTAACCTTTGTTAGGGTTACTAATGTTACTTCTTAAAGAGGCGCAACATGATTAAATGCATGTGCATTGTTCTTCATGTTTGTTTTTGGTTTAGTTTGGACTTTATTGGCAAACTCACACACATTTTGTTCCTTCTAGTCACTGGCTGCATGAAGTATGTCCTTGCTGTATGCAATTTTTAGACGCGGAAAGAGAACAACTAGTGGTATCTTGTCAAACTTTCTCTTGCTCCTTCTATTCCAAAACTATAAAGCATTATTTTTACCACTGTGTAAATATCAAGTGTATGTGAAAGTCTTTCCTCTGAAGTATTCTTTTGGCAGTCTTGTTTAGAGGTTATCATAGCAAAAGCCTAGTAACTTCTTTCACATGAAAATAACAAAGCAGGTGAAAGTGACTTTTTTTCCAACTCGCTTGGTATAATTTCAGTCACATTTCCTTAGCTTCTGCTTTTCCCCTTTATTTGAATGTTAACACCTTTATAGGATAAAATTGAATGGACCGTCTTGCTTAGTAATTTCCATAGTTCTCTTTGTTAACCCATTAATTTAGTCAGAATGGCATTTTAAAATGAGAATTGCTTGTGAAGTTTGGTCTAAAATAAGAGTGAATGTAGTCTCAGCGGCAGAAATAGACACTCATTCTTATCTTAGGTTGAATTTTTTAGCCCAAGAACCAGCACATGAAGATGTAACAGGTCTTCTCAAGGACAAATTAGATTCTTGATGACTATTCTGGTATTTCCCACACCCTAGCTATGGAAAAGCCCTCACTAAACTAACAGCTGAATATTTAGAAGGAGACCTTCACTACGAGGTATACAGAAGATCAGAGGTGCGTTTGTATATAATTCTCTATGTAGTACAACACAATCATTTTTTAGTAGAACAGGTTTAAACAAAATTGCAAGAAAAGCATTTTGGCAACCACTACACAATCGGACAGAATTAAGAAATGCTACAGTTTGGAGAGATTACTGTGATGACATGATAAGCACCAAAAAACTATGCCAAAAATTGTTTTCAACAATTTTGCAGTGAACTCATAACATTTGCTGAGACTACAGCTTTTTTTTTAAGCGATACATTCCAACTTTCTTCATAAAGACCAATTTGGTCTCATACCTATTTTCTAAAGCTGTAACACCTACTCCTTTTCCCAGATCTCTGGGAACTCTCCCAAGTGAGAGGAAGCCTTTCTTCTCAGCAGAGCATGGAGGAGGCAAGGGAAGGATCCAAATTACAGCCCAACACTCCGGGGCAGCAGGAGAGGGAGGTGGAATAAAACTCATGCAGAGCTTGGGATGGGATGGATAACTAATACAGGGCTCAGAATGGGATGGAACAGGGACAAATTAAACGAGAAGACAGAGCATTGTCTCAAGCTGTACAAAAAGGCATTGCTGCCTCAATTCTCTCTCTCCACCCAAACAGATCGTTGGTAACATTCCTCAGCTTTGTTGAGTGAATCTAGACTGGGGTGAAAATGGTTAGGGAGACTTAGGAAAAAGATGTACATTCCTGGGCGGGAAAAACATTGATCTTAAGGAAGAAGATAGTGTCCCTTTAGGCAGATTTACGGGAGACGATTTAGGAGAAGTTGAGCAGTGGGCAGCTCTGGAATGAGCAGAGAGCTCTGGGGAAACTGAGCTGGGAGGTGTGGAGCCCAAAGGACGGGAGCTTCCTAGTGCAGAAGAGTCACTCCTGGCAAACATCTCTACCCCAATAACATGGGCATTGATGCAGAATTGGCACCCACTCCTAACTTTATTTAATTATTTGTTTGTTTGTTTGCTTTGTCTATGGACTATTGACTTATTGAGAGCATGGTAAGATGGCCACTTAGCTAACCCTGGAATAAAAACTGCTCAAGCTTTTCTTCATCCTGGATGGAAAGAAAAGGCTTTTATTTTTGTCTTTTTAACTTCTTCCTGAATGACACAAAATTTACTGCATGGTTTTTGAGGCACAGATATCAGAACTGGGCCTAATTTCCCCATCATGTTCCCACAGATGTCATATGCAGAGTGACACCACCGCATCCCTACTTCAGAGTGTGGATGCCCAAGACCAATGCAATTCTTGGAGAAGAAAGAACTTGTGGAAGAACTTTGTACCAAGTTGTAAGTCTTATTTGATACACACTATTTCTTTCTGATTTATAGTTGCTGACAGGACAACCGTAAACAACTGTTTACTTGATTGCAGCCAATATAGATGAGTGTAGATTTCAGAGAATATTTACCAAACATTTATTCTAGTGTGAACCTGTCAGATCTACATTCAGAAGTCTGCCTTGCTGCTGTTCAAGCTGCTAATGGTGATATTTAAAGCCCTGAAAAGTTCTGGTTTCTTTTTGCATGCTACTGCTATATTTATCGTTCTCATCTCACATCGTACTGTTCTCACCCATCACAACAATTACAGTTGGTAAGGGTGTGCTTGTTAGCTGATTTAAATTTGAACACTTCAAGCCAAACCCAGCATCAAATGAAATCCCTGGCAAAACCTTCACTGACTTCACTGGGAATGAGACCAACTGGAGGAGCAAGACTCCGGCGAGAGGCATGTATCACTGCAATTCACATACTGCTGAGCTCGTGAGAACAGGGACGAGGCATTATTTGAAGGCAGCTGCAGTTGTGTTTCATTTGACAAACCTCTTCTCTTTTGTTTTGCAAAATATTAAGAGACTCTGCAAGTAGCAAAGCTAGCAGCCTCGATGACTCAGTGCAGACAGTTTTGGGCCAGCCTGGCTGCAGACTGGCAGTGTCGGGGAAGGTTCAGGCAATTCTCTGCTTCCTGATGCACAGTCTTTCCTAAAATAACGCGGTGGTGCTAAACATAGCTCTGCCATGTACGTTTAATAAATGACAATTCCTGCAGCGTGTACAAGCCACCGCGTTTGTCAAGATAAGTACATCAATATGAGATGTCATGTTAGCCTAGACAAAGAGATTCAACCAGATAGCTTTGTCAAACACAAAGCAAAGGGGCTCATTCAAACTGACAAAGGAAGAAATGTAAAAGTTATACCTACCGATGCAGTCTGAACACACTCAGTCCTCCCCTGCTTTGGAGGAATCTCAAGCCAGAAAGTGACCTCCTGTACCTGATGTACTAAATTCCCTCCTAATCAGGAACAATACTCTTGTCACCTCAAACCCCTCTACCACATTTTTCAGAAGTTCAATGATACCTGTCAGTATGTATCAGATCATACGTACACGTACTTTTGCGGATAGGGACTTTTCATAAATGACATATGCACACAGGGTATGTCTAACAGGCAAAAATAACAGGCATAACTAATTGCCATATATCCAAGCTACTGTTTATTACTTGATCACTTTTCTTACTTACACATAGGGAAGTTTAAATTTAATTTTAAGGCAATGGCAAATGACCCTGCACACACACACGCACACAATTCAGAATTTTCCTGAGAAAATTCAGTTCAGCTTCTCACCACTGAGCCCTGACTGAATCATGTCCTTTGGGGGAAGAAAAAGCCTTCTGGAAACTACAATTGGCCAGGCATTTCTCTTTTGCCAGGGAGCTGTAAGTTTAGTTTCTCCTTCAAATGTAAAGCCATTTGAAGGCTGGCTGAAGCATCCCCTTCACACGCAGTTGATGCTGAGTGCAGGGGAAGGCAGCTCAGCCCAGCTTCCACCGAGCTCAGGACCACATGCTCCCCTTCTCCCCTCCAGCACCCACCATGAACAGACCTGAGAAGATACAGGGGGTAAGTGAAAACAACCCTAGAAAAAGAGAGAAAATACTGCAAAGTGGATACTAACCTCTCTCAGGACTCCACCTTTAATACATCCTAATGGGATTTTCCTTCCCCTCAAAACTGAGACATAATGAAACCCAGGAAAATTCACATTCAACACTTCCAGAGTAGAGCGAATACACATTAAAATATTCAGGAATTATTCAAATGTTAATACAGCAAAGCGCTCTATTATTCATACTCTGCAATATCTTGCCTTAATGCTCTTTTGGGAGAAGACCTTTTCCAGTTTTTTTTTTTTTCTGAGTTTAATAAATTAGGACTTTGAAACAACTGTCCAATATATGAGGTGCTATATTTTCTTTAAAAGAAAACAAAGGTACGAAGTCGAAGGCAAATTCATTGCTTCCTAATATAAAATACCTTTTCACTTCCTGAACATTGCCTGTAGCTTTGCTAATTTATTGCCATGAAAATATTGTTACTACTTAATGCACTAGTACTTTTGTCAATAGGCAGCTTTCCCCAAGGCATATTTGAGAATGCTCTGCTAATCAGGGTTGATGCAGTTATTCCAAAGCAGCCAGGTCTTTAGAAAAAGGTTCATGTTTAATTCCAGTACGGGTGAGTGTTGCCATTTCTTCAAAGCACAATATTTTTAATTCACTGAATTCGTTTCTGTAGCTATCTGAAGCACTAACTAAATTATCCAGCCCCAGACTCAGTTTGAATCAGTATGTTTCAAAGAGTATTGCTGGCAACTTTACCTCTTAACATATAACTTATGCGAGATATTCCTCATTTTGTGATGGCAAGGATTAAATAAAGATTTAATCAGAAACAGAAATCTGTGCTATACCATCAGCATGGAACATAAAAAAAAAAAAAAGGGTGTTTAAGCAGATACTCACTTGGATCTAACTTCTTACTTTTCTACATCTGCTTAAGCTCTTGAGGTTATGACCTCAAGGGCAGCTGAATTTTCAGTGTTTGTTTTCCAAGCATGCTGATAATCATAAACAGCACAGTGAGTGACAATGAGGTCACATACACATACACGTCATACTACAGTTTTATTCTCTCTAGTAAATATGGAAATCTACATCAGTACAACTTTATTGAGGCTACGCAAATCATCTTAATTGGTGCAGGAGCTTTTAATGCATGTATATTTTCAGTCATTTTTAATGTATTTGCAGTTCTCTGCAGATGAAAAATTGAATAAAGTTCCTCAAGAACAGGTCAGGCCATTTATTTCAATTAGAAATAGTAATGAAATTCCAGTAAACTATTAAATGTCACTTAATCTGTATTCAAGATAAATAGAATACTTAATTTCTCTTGACATGTTCCATGACGAGGTACCATACTCGTCTTTGTATTGACTAAAGTGGTGCTCCTCTGCTTTCCATACCACAGTGACATTTAGTGACATTATTCCTGCTCGAACCGAGCATGGACATAATCTGGTTTGCAGCTAGCCCACCAAGGTAAGAAGTGTGTCTGCATGGGGGTGAAGGCTCCACTGCCTTTGTTCTGGCTGGCTCAGGTCAGTGCTGAGCTCCCCTTTGTTCATCTTAATGGGAAACTTGGCGTTTTGCTCATTTTGTTTTCCTTCTGCCATCGCAACCCCTAAATTTCTACACATCAAAATAGCAATACTATTCCTACCTCAGGCATAACAGATTCCCTAACTAAAGGCAGAATTACAACAATCAATAAATATTTAAAAGTAGCTAGATGTTCTGGGATGACTCAGAGAAGTACCACAAGTTCTTCTTTGAAGCGCACTGCAGCCCATCACCTCCACAAGAAGTTCCTCAGATTCAAGAGACTTGTAAGGAGATCTGACACAGCAGGCTTGAAACTGAAACAGAAGGCTTGGAGTATTAAGGAACATTACCGACATGGAGAAAAAAACTGGACTCAGTAGAGATCTTCTCAGTTACAGTTATATTCCTTGGTTTACATTTGAAAAATATAAAAGATTCAATTTGAGGAAGTGAGGTCTTAGGTTCTAATTCTCCTGGAAATAATCAAGATGGCTTGCGATAATTCTCCATGTCTGAAGTCGCCCACACACATGGCTTGAATTCAAAGTCTGCACGTCTTTAAGAGATTTATATTAAGCTGCACTAAGTAGTTGTTACTCATTTCTTCTGAGTGCGATCAAGCTAAGTTAAACTAAAATTTACCTTGCCAATACATTTCTATCCCTCACACTCTGTGGTTTCCCCCTTCATCTGAGAAAACAATAACACTGAAAGGAGACAGCAAAAAGATGGTTTAACATCTCATCATCCACACCTAGTACTCATTTTTGGTCTTTTGACAAGCCTGCAGCTCAGGAAGCTAGCAAAAGGATATAAACAAGGCAGAGGATCAGCACTTCCAGTTCCCAGGGACATTTTCAAATAAAACTCCAAAATTGTCTGAGAACTACATAATTGAACATATTAAATATTCCTCAGGAAACAAGAAAAATATATACATACAAATACACACAGGCATGCTCCTCTTTGTAATGCTCCATTCATAGACATTGAAAGTCTGCATGAAAAGATGGCATGGTCCATGTAAGCCATGGAGGGAAGGAGAAGGCTGGTTAGGAGCTCAGCAGCAGAGATGCAAACAGATGTTCAATAGTTCAGTGTCTAGTGCCCTGCTCCACACCAGCCACATGACCATCTGTAGACAGGTGTGTCTTTTGATAAATATATACAAAAAACTTGGAATACACCTGAAGCTGATTCTTTAATCTTATGCGCAGAAGAGAATACATCCAGTTTCTTTTGACATGCAGAGGTCTGTACACTGCATATTCTATATAAAAACATAATACAGGTTGCTGAAATTACAGCCACAGTTTTCTAAAGGATTTTTTTTTTTTTTTGAAAGAGACACAATTACAATACAGCTCTTTCCCAAATGAAAGAATACAGTATTTCATTTCTCGTGGTCTACACAACATCCAATGAATAAGGCACGGTGACGTGATCTTTTGGTATTCCCTTTAAGCCGTTTTTGAGATGGATTGCTACAGTGGGTGGCATTCACAAGAACACATGTTAAGCAACACACATTCAAATCTTGCCAGTTTTATGGTTTCTTACAACACGCTTCAATGTGAAGTGATTCACATGAAGGAGATGGAGAAAACTTTTCTATTACTGTAAAAAAATGATGTTATATGAATTTATCGTCCAAAATAAACATGTTGACACCACAAGCTGAAATAAAACGAGGAAATTAAGCTTAGTTCCTCTTTCTACCTCAAAATGTTGCATTTACATTTCAACCCATTAAAGCTGAGTGACACTTTCTGTGTAAGATGAGCTTGTCCTGACAGCTAACCCACATTACTATCAGACCCATCAAATTAAAACAAGGTGAGCTCAAAAAGAAATCAATGCCAAAGATTTTAATTTCCTTGATGTCACATGCTGGCATCTTAGGAATGTTATAATTCCTATAGAGAAGGTAGAAAAGAGAGAAGGTAATGAAGCGAGAAGGCAGAAAATTCCTTGGTAAGAAGGAATTGATGACTGTGAATACACACAATGCTGAAAGAGAGAAGTGAAACAGTTGTGAAGGTGGGAGATGCACTGCAGCAGCACTGATAAGCAAGAACTTTTATGGAATTTTGTTTTTATATAAGACATGTGATGGTAATTTCAGAACGACATCAGTCCAATGGCATATCGCTTTCAAGGAAAAAAAAATCTCTCTGAAATGACACAGTAGGTTTTGGAAGATGCTGTACTTAGACTTGAAGTATATGTTCAGGGATGTCTTTGGCCACCACCCTATCGGATTTGGTACATTGTCTCTGATAGGTCTCTGATTGTCTCTTCTTGAAACATCTGTCATCGGTCCGACATTACAGGAAGAAGTGAACAAATAAATATCTCAAAGCAGTCAACTGTGTTGTACTTGGGAAGTGACTAGTGGTCCTCTATTAAAAACAGGAGTCCTGAAACTTATTATCCTCTTAGCCTTATCATGAGCACCTCCACATTGTTAACCAAGTTGAATTTCACCCATTATTCCCACATCCAGGTCCCCTGCTGATGATGGTAATTCTCAGTTTTAATTCATCACAACCATAACTAATTCTAGAGACCCAGACCTGCAGACTTCCCCATCACCTCACTTACATATCTTCTGGAAGTTTTTCCAAGGCAGAAAGTGCCCACAATTTCAAGGTCAACTGACAACTGCTCAGGTTTCCTGAAAAACCATTATCGAAAATACGGGCAACCTGGGTCATCAAACAACTTTCTGAAGCACTTCATTCTCAACTCTGAAGCAAACATGCATTTTAATACCTTATTTTCTTTCACAAATCATTTTCCCCTCCATGGCACTGCCCATTTAATTCTATAGCTGTATTCAACCTGCATATCTTATTTGCAGCAGGAAATCTACAGAAAACTTCAGACAAAACAATTTCTACCTTCCGGACCACATTAACCTTATGCTTTAATCTTTCCAGAAGATAAGAATTAGGTGAATGTCGGGGTTTTATCAAACTGGAATACACTTTTCCGAGACCTGCACTTTTCCGGCCTTTCAGCAGAACGTGTGTCCTGAACACAGACCGACTCATGCCCGGGGCAGCTGACGCATGGTTTTGACATTCACTGCTCACTTCCATCCCCTAGTAAATAGACGCGGGCAACAGGAGCTGTTCCTCCAGCCACAAGGCTGCTTCCTTCGGGAGCCACTTCGCCAGCAGGACCTGACACTAGCGTGCTACCTGTAAGGGCAGGTGAGGGCAGCTATCACCCCCCAACACAATGGAAAAGTTGCAGAAGGAAAAATAAATAAATAAAGCAAAAAAAAAAAAAACCCAAAGCATCTCGTAGGTGGTCCTGTCAATCCTTGCCTTCACACCCAAACCGGACCGGAGCCAAGGGCCCGGCCAAAACCCCGAAGAGCGGTCTTACCTTGTTGGAGTAGGGGGGCTTGCTGAGGTTGATGCCGTCGCGGACGAGCTTGTCGCGGATCATGATCTTCAGCTTGAGCCGGGGGTAAGCAACCAGCCCCCCCCGGCCGGGGCGGTGCCGGGGGGCCGCCAGCCCCGGCCCCGACGGGGGGCGGCCGGTGTCGGGGGGCGCGGGCGGCGGCTCCAGGGTGAAATAGAGCCCCGCCGCCGTCTCGGCCGCCTCCTTGAGCCGCCGCACGGCTTCGTGGATCCGGCGGCGGTGCTGGGGCACGGCCACGCCGATGGCATCCAGGTCCGGGTCCCCGATCTGCTTGCACACCTCCAGGTCGTCGTAGCCGTTGTCGACGAAGGACTCGGCGTACTGGGGGAGCTGCAGGGTCTTCAGCCACTCGTACACGATGTTGGTGCACATGCTGGCTCCGCGGGGACGGCGACCGCAACTTTCAGCACCGGAGCCAGCCTCCCCCCGGCCGGAGGAAACAGAGACACGGCCAGGAGCCGCGCCGCGAGTCGCGGGGCTCGGGAGCAAGGTCAAGAAATGAACACCCACCGGGGAAAAAAGAAAAAAAAAAAAAGAAGAAAAAAGCAAGCCACAAATCCCTAGAGCAGATCAGCGGGGCATCGACAGCGCTGCCGAGCGAAGCCCTCCCGCTTCTTCCTCCTCCTCTGCTGCTGCCACCAAGCGCCGCCGCCCGCTGCCACCGGAGAGGGGAGGCTCGGGCGAGAGCGAAGCCAAGTGCGAGGGTGCATCCCCTAAAATCCCCAGCCGCTGCCGCACAACATCCACCCACTTTCTCTGGAAGTAATTCGCCGGCGCTGTCCTTTTTTTTTTTTTTTTTTTTCCCTCTCCCCCCCCCCTTCCTTCCAGCGTTGGTTTCTGTTCCAGCTCCCGTCTCACCTTCCCGTGCTCTGTCGCATGATGAATCCGCTCCCTGCGTGGGGCCGGTCACGCCGGGCGAGCAGGATCCCGTTCCCTCGCCCAGCACAGCTCCCTTCTTTTCTTTTTTTATTACTTCATTTTTATTTTTACGTCCTTTCCCCTGTCACTGCCGGCAGCGGGTGCACACGGCTCCTTTCGGATTAGGATTAAAAAAAAAAAAAAAAAAAAAAAAAAAAAAAGGGGGATAAGGAAGGATCCCGCTCACTTTCCCAAGTTACTTTCCCCGCTGCCCTTCATCCCTGCCCCGGGATGCCGGCATCAGGCGCCCGGCCGGCAGCGAGCCCCCCTCCTGTTCCCCCAGCCCCGGGCGGGCAGGCAGCCGGACACAACTTTTATCCCCTTTATCCCCCTTACCCTCTCACCCCCCTTATCCCCGTTATCCCCTGTTGTCCTCTGACCCCCCCCGGCCGCTGCCCCGTGCTGCTGGCGGTGCCGAGCGGGCGGCCGGGCTCCGCGCATCCCCCGGCGGCAGGGCCGGCCCCGGGGCTGCCGAGCCGCCCCCCGCAGGTCGCTGCCGCCTGCCCCGCTGCCTTGGCGGAGCCTCCCCGGCCCCCCCGTCAGCGGGACCCCTCTGCGGAGCCCCCTCCCTGCCGGCTCCTCCTTCCCCCTACCCCTGGGGGCTTCGGGTGGCTCCTCCGGCTCCTCCCGGCGCGGCTTCTCCCCGCTCCTGCTCCTCCTCCTGTGCCGCCAGCCCCTGCCCCGCCGCCCTCACAACTTTACCCGCTGCCGGTGGTCGCGGGCTGACAGGCAGCCGCCGCCGGCCGCCCCCTCTGCACGGCACGGCACGGCTCGGGGCTAGGGCCAGGGGATGAGGCAGGGGCAGGGGATGGAGCTGGGGCAGCGGCAGGGGGTCTGCCCGCTCTCCGCACGCTCTCCCGCCGCCCCGTCCCCCTTGCGGGCTCGGCGCCGGCAGGACAGGCAGCGGCGGCTGGGCACCGCGTCCCGAGCGGGGCTGCTGGCGGGGACGAACCTCGCACCCCTCAGCCCCGTCCCCGCTACCCCCAGCCGGGGGCTGCCCGCGGCCGGGGAAGGCGCCTGAGGGCGGCCGCCGCGCTCCGGCCGCACCGCCGGGCTCGCGGCGCCCTCGCCAGGCCGCCGAGGGAAGCGCCACCGCCGGCTGCGGCCCCGCCGGGGCCAGGCGTCGCCCCGCCGCCCCGGGGGGACCCAAAGGGGCCGGGGGGGTCGCCTCGTCTCGGAGGGACCCGCGGCCGTGGCGCTACGGGGGGAGCGGGGCGGCGCCTGGAGCCCGCGGTCTCCTCACAGGAGGCTGTGGGCAGGGGGCATGGAGCTGGGGGCAGCCCGAATTAGGCTGCGGGGAGCTGCTGAGGGCACCCCTCGTGCCTCTTCCCTTTCATAACTCAGTTATTTTTAGTGGTAACAGGGTTCCTGGGGGACCTCTGTAGCGGGTGGGCCCAGGTTTCTCCTGTGGACTTCGTAGCAATTCACCTCAGGATTGTTTAACACAGCAACTTTCTCAGCAAAAGCACTGTATTGCAGGGCCTATTTTAGAAGTTACATACTTACAAATGGTTATAATGCAGCCTCTGGGTATGGCTCACACATTCATACGCTAAAAGGGGAAAAAGAACAGCACTTTTTTCCTTTTAAAATCTCCTTCCACTCATCTTCTCATCCAGTATCTTATTTTCTTTCCAGGCCACACAATATTTCAAACCCTCTCCTCAGCCCAGACACAGAGATTGCAGCAGAAATTATCTTCTTTTCACAGGCCTGGTGAACCACTGACAAGGCCGGAGAAATTAGCAAGGAGGTTCTGCGATTGGGAGCTGGAATTGATGGTGTCAGAGATAGATGGGGAAAACTGGCTGGTGCAGCCCCCATTCATCAGGCTTACTGACAGCACATACAGAATTATATCGGTTTCATCTGTGGATTTCAGAAGGGCCTGGGAGGGCTTTTAAGGTATTGCAAACATTGTGGTTCAGCTGTGGCTTGGTAAACCATGTGCCTCTCATCTGTAAAAGGGCAGGGTCCTGAGCTTCTCTCTGAACCTGTGCGTTGTTGCCTTGGGGCTGTGGAGTTCAGCCTCAGGTTATAGAGCTATGAAACTGTCTCTGGTTTGGCATTGACCTTGATTTCACAAAAGGAGTTCACCTGGTAGCAGATACAGCAGAGTTTTAGGTGACATTGAAATAAAAAATAATAATAATAATAATAATAAAAAGTTATGTCCTTTAAAAAGACCATAAAAAAAAACAATTGGAGGTCCATGGAGGAAAAGACCCATCCTCCTCACCTCAGCCCCTGGGAACACACCAGAGCAAGTCGTCATGAAGGCTTGTGTAGAGGTTTGGTGGCTACTGAAAAGGGCATTCCTTGGGGTTGATTGTGGGGCTAGTACTGTACGGTATCTTTGCTCATGCCCTCAGTGGCAAGGTGGGCTGCATCCTCTGTGAGTTCCCAGATGACACCAGACTGGGAGGGGTAGGCAATAGCCTGGGATCCTAATTTGAGACTGAAGGAGGAAGGTCTCCAAGTGGAGGAGCAGGATATGGAGGCGTGTTTTGAGTGATAACAGCAGACTCAGTATGAAAACCTGTTACATGCAAAATGATTATTAAAAATTATTAAATGCAAAATTTGCTAATTCCTCAGATATCAAATTATAGTTTTGATCCAGCTGAAGCCTAAGAGCATGCTTTCTGATTGCAAGGCTCCACTTGTCATTTGTATCGTATATGTAGAGCTACTAAATAAGATAGCAAGACATTAAACAATATTTCTTGCTGTATTTGCAGATTAATTTCAGTGGTGGAATAGAGATACTGTATTTCAGCTTACATTTAGCTTTTAGCTTATCTCTGCAGAGTACACTATTTATGCTCACATTATATACAGATACTAATTAAGTTGTTAATATATCACAAGATGGGAGAAGCTTTCCCTGAATACACAGGGTTTCCTGACATAAATTGGAAATAGGCTGTGCCTAAACAAAGAGCCAAAGCACAAGCAATTTGTAAGTGAAAGGCACACAGGCTGACTAATAGTATGGGTGAGCTAAAACATGTACAGGTAAATCTGCCTTCAAATTCCAGGATAAACAGCAGAAAGGAACTAGCACCACACATCCTGGCTTTCTTCATTAGGTATTGTACCCAGCTCTTCAGCATGCAAATACTCTTCCTCTTTTCTAGGCCCTGGAATGGTCTGTGGTCTCTGACCTTCCAATGGACCATGTGAGAAGGGATGAGCCTCCCAGGGAAAATCTGAAACACGTTGTTCTAGTAGAGATACACAGCAAGTATCTTCCTAACTGTATGTTATGTATAAATGTAATCACAGGTATATATGTAATCATGCAGGTGACAGACAAGTGAGAACAGGGCACTCCTCCTTGCTTCTCATACTTTGCCATTCAAATAAAGACCACTGCTTTCTGGGCAAAGTTAATCAAGCCACACTGCGACTGGAATTCATTAGAACTGTGTGTGGGCTGATGAAAATTGACACAATGCATTTAACTTCTGTAGTGCTCCGTGCGAATGGGTCATCTCCAATATTTCCAAAGTCAATCTCAACTTCGTTTTTCAAATTCAGCAGATAATAAAGAGAACACATATTACAAGTTGCACTGATCATACAGGATTGTAATGTTGCAGTCACTATCTACATAAACACATTATGGAGGGCAAGTCTGGAAATGTTTGCTACCAAGTTAGTAGAATTTTCCTTGTGAGCAGTTTGGTAGTGAAGGGTAAGGACCAAATTTTTTCTTTTCAGGTTAAGTTTGTAGCAGCTTCCAGCAAAATGGATAAAAGTTATTTCTAACTTGTATTCAGAAGAATCAAGTCCAGATGAGATCCGTGGCAGAAAAATACCATTCTTCCCTAGGATTTTTTTTTTTTCCAGCATCTTTTCAGGCACACTATGAGGAAAAAAAATGAGAGTCCTGGCAGGTTTCACCATGTCAGACTGTATTATTCATGTAACATGACATAAATGCGATACTTATTGCCAAAAAGGATACATCATAGCAATGGCAGGTTTGTTTAGCAAATGTAAAGGATATTTTAACCAGATCAGTTTAGGTATCCTTCAAACAGGGGGCACCCTGCATTCATTCAGGGCACCAATAAATGAAAAATATTTCATCCTTGAACTTCTGAAGTGTATGCTATTAAAATATATGCTTAGCTAATGGATTACATTGTCAGATAATGGTAGATTTTGCGAAGCTGTGGACACCCATTTTCTATACTGTGAGATGTTGTATATAGTCATTTTGTGTGGAGTGAGATAAATCAGATTGTAGCTGAATGCTAACTTACACCTAGATAAAAATATACTCAGGAATCTTTAAAGTTTGTTTTTGTTTGTTTATTTGTTGGTTTGTTTCCTACCTTTACCATTACTGACTCATTTTTGACACATTAAGGAAGCATTGCAGGCCTTTGCTCTGGATAGCTGAGTACTTAGTGTTTTGAACCACACTGATATATCTGATGTTTGAAACAAAGCTAGACACAAACACAAATATTCTGAAGGATAATCACCTTGTGGATGAATTGGAGGAAGAGTCTGAAAATAATAAAATTCAATTAAGGTATTTGTGAAGCTCAGCTAGAAAAGGAAATTCAAATTCACATACAGCATGAGGGTATAGCACATGATTATATTGCTATAAATAATGTACTGAGTGCAAGCTAATACTTCTGTACTTTTCTAAAACACAGAAGCAAATTCTCAAATACTTTTCTAAGGTTTCCACCAGGGCAGAAGGTGAATAATTCACTAAAATGAATGTAACTGCTCATACACAAAGGTAAATATTTGCAGAATTAGGCTATTAGTTAAGGTAAACAGAGCTCTTTATACTTCCTTGTAAAATGTTGCAAATATGTGACCATACCTGGAGTACATTGGCAAAAAGTCCTGAGGAATTTAATGGTGATGAGACAAAGCTTGAAAATACTCTCTTATCTAAAGGTGAGTGTGAAGTGAAGAATATATAGATACAAAACTCAGCATCTAAAGGAAGATTAGCTCATGTAAACTCTGCAAATAAATAAACTTATGTATAAAGGTTAGAAATTCAGAAATTAGTACACATTATGTCAGCCCTCATGAACTGTACTAATGAATAGTACTGGCTGTTAAGTATTCTGGTGGTTGAATTTTCCTCATTAAAAAAAAAAAAAAAAAAAAGAGGACCACTACTTTAAGTACCCTTTCACAGAAGAATGGAAAATTTAGATTGGAAACGACACCTGAAGGTCATCCAGTCCCATACCCTGCTGAGAGCAAAGTGAGCTTCAGAGCCAGATCAGGTTGCAGGTGGGTTTGCCCAGCTGACTTCTGAAAATCTGCAAGGATGGAAATTCCCCATCGTCTCTGGGCAACCTGTTCCAGCTTACTTCCTCTTTTACGAGGAAGAACATTTGCCTCCTGTTTAGTGAAAGCAACTGTGCCCTTTGTCTCATTTCCTTTTGCTGGGCACTTTTAAGAAAGGTTTGGCTTTATCTTCTGTATAGATTTCCCGTTAGGTTGTCAAAAGCTGCAGATTGGTTTCCTTTGCTTTCTCATCTCTAGGCTAAACAAGCCTTTACCCTCTCCTCATATTTTGTCAGTAGACAAAAATTTGAAAAGATAATATTTTTGAGGAATGAAGATGTATTTAAGCAAAAGCTCTATCACAGAAAAGAGAAACAGAAAAAGAAGACTGACGAAAACATGGCAATACGGAATTTCATATGAAATCTAAATGTAAAAAGAGTATTGTTTACAAAATGAAATGTATCAATGGTTTATAAAAACAAAGCAATGCTTTAATTTTAAAGGAAACTTTAAATATACAAAAACAACCTTCAGTCCCAAATATACTCATGATATTCATATTTATAATAATATAATGAGTCTATCTAAAGGGGAAAATAAAAGGACCTAGCTGATGAAGCATCTCTTTTTTTTTTTTTTTTTGTAGTCATGAAATTAAATTTTTTTTGGATTTGAAATCACATTTGAAACAGAGTAGCTACTTTATTTACTGTGGTACTCTTGCTTCCTTTCCCATAAAAATTTACAGGCACTAATTTAAGATCAGGACTATGATAACTAGATCACTTTCTGAATGTAACAGAGAAGCAAATTTAATAGAAATGGGAATAAATATCTACATCAAGGCTGTTGTTTTCCTCAGACCAAGTTCTGTAACCAGAATTCAGTCTAAACATTTAGCTTCTTTTTCCTCAGTAGCAGAATGAGAAGGTGTAAGAGCTAAACTTCTCCCACAGAGCAGCCCATTCTCTGTTAACCAGTAGACTCCTAACTTTTTATTTTATTTTATTTTATTTTATTTTATTTTATTTTATTTTATTTTATTTTATTTTATTTTATTTTATTTTATTTTATTTTATTTATTTTATTTTATTTTATTTTTTGTATTCCACTTCCAGTGAAGAGCTAAAACCAGTCTGCACAAGTACTAGCTTCTTGGCCTTCCATGGCAAAACCTCTAAAACAAAAGAATACAAAAACACTTTGTCCTTAGAAATATATTGTGACTGCTGTTTCACTCACTGCTGGTGGACACCTGTTTTCACAATGCAATAGTTTCCTACAAGAATTCAGAACGGGCTTGTCTTTACAAACTTTAAACAGTGACCAGTATTGGCTCTGAGCCAGAAGGCAATGCTGATGTGGTGTGCACACAGGAATTTTACATTTACCCAAAATGTTTTATTTCACGCAGAAGGGTATTTAAATGACCTACTTATAGCAGGCAAATGTAAAAAGAAATCCTATATTATTATTAATAGTAGTGTTCCTGGTACTACTTATGTTGTGGCAGTCCCTGGAAATACCAGCTGAACATCAGCACAGTGGGTAGAAACTTAATTAATATAAACACCCACATAACTTACAGTCTAGCACTTCCACATGACACTGCCTTGGAATCATAACGAACAAAAAGCCGAGAGCTTTGGTTTCTTGGGCGTTTACTGTGAGCTTCTGTCACCTTTTTTTCTACAAATGTCCACATACTCCTCTTCATCAAGAAGAGCTCCTTTATCACATGCTTGCACAAACCATGAAACAACAGTCTTTATGCAGCTTTGAAGTTTGTTATTGCTGTTGTTGTTGTTGTTTTTTCCAACGAGAAATTGAATTTAGAGCATACAGCTACTGCCTAATAAAATTGAACTCACTTACAGTCAGCATAGTCATATGTCTTACACAAAGACATTGTAAAAACCTGCAAACATCAGGCAGGCACCACATTTCCAGGACACAAAAGCATTTTGTGGAGAAAAAAATGATTTAGTAAAATGGGGGAAAATGGATCCATCATTTCTAACTAGCCTGTGCAGCTTGTCCTAAAAATTGTGGCACTAATTACCAGCTGTAATTACTGTGGGGCAGGAAGTGTCTGTCGGGGACAAGGGAAATGATCGACCCTTCAGAAATTATCCTCTTGGTTCCAGAAGATTCCTCCAATGTCCTAAGACCACAATGCAATATTTTGACCCCAGGGGAAATTAGGGAAAACACCCTGCTTTTTGTTCAGCTGAGGTTTCCCTGTCATCTGGGAGCAGAGTCACCCATTCGTTTTACAGAGCAATCAGAAAAGCTGCCAACTGACAGTCAGCTCTTAGTTTCTCTCACGTTTGCTTTTACTCTGCCTCTCTTCAGAGGCATGCAGGTGAAATCCCAGATTTATAATGTATTTAGAGGGAGATAGATAAAAAATGATGAGACTTTTAAAATTTCTCAAAGCCACAGCTCTCTAAGTACATAAACATTAGAAGTGTGTTCTTAAACTCTCTTCTCTTATATGCACAGCCAATAATAGACTGGTTATTTTCATTACCCGCTGGCATATGCTCAGTTCCTTTGACCATGTGCTCTTTCTCTGACTGCTCCATTCATCCATCCTTCCTCCATGTCTATTATCCCTACCAATTTCCTGCAGCTCTGTCTGCCTCATGGACTGTGTTTTCCATCATCTCCCATTTCCACAATTCCTCCTCTTTCCTTCATGACTTCTGTGCTGAATGGCTTTTTTGTTAACACTCTCCACTTTCTGTTATTTTCTCCTTTTCTCACCATGTCCAGATCTGATTCCTGCCCCCCTCCAACAGAAATAGTCCAGTTGGAAAATTCCCTTGCAATGTTTGCCTTGTTCTTATACTGACTTTTTGCTTAGGCTCTTGCTACCTAGACAGTATATCGAACTCAAGGGACTTCTCATCTGATTCAGTTTGGCCATTGCTATGTGTGATCTTACTGAAAGGTGAAAGAACAGTCCCAGCTTTCCCTTTTTTTCTCTTGAGCTCAGCTGCTATAGACAGCATAAACACACAGAGCTTTCTGAACAGCACTTGAGGTGCAGGACATAAAAGCTGGAGCCTTGTGAGGTAGAAATCATCAAGAGTAAAGCAGAGCGTACTTATTCTGTTTCTTGAGGCTCATCCAAAGTAAAGCGCTTCTTTGTAGGGAGAAGGCAAGATTGTTATCCAGGTGGCTATCAGGTAAAAACCCCTGGAGCCAAGCAGTGCTGCAGGGTAACAGTCATGATTTTTCCTCTTACAGGCCTATTCCCAGCACATTAGCAGGACCAGTAGGCACCAGAACACATGAGGAAAAGGAGGAGGAGGGGGAGAAGGAGAAGGAAGGAAAAGAGGAGGAGGAAGAAGAAGGAGAAGGAAGTGGAGGAAGAAGAGGAAATGGAAGAACTGGCTGTGTGAAAGGGTACAGCATGGCCCAAGTAATTAGGCACTCTGAGGTGGCTAAGGATTTAGATCCTGGCTTTGAACTGTGGGGTCTTGATAATGCTGATTCTGAAGAGCCTCCATCAGGAGATTAGAAAGCTCTCGCTGTGGCAGTTCAAAACTAAGATGGTAAAAATTGTTTGGATTTATGCAAAAGCTCCTCTCCAAATAATCAATGTTTGAAAGAATCAAATATTTCCCTGAATTCCCCTCAGACGCTCCCATTCTGGATGAGTAATGAGAAATTAATCATCCTGTCAGAATAAACGCCGTGAGACCTTTTAGTCATGCTCGCCCCTTCCTCTGTAATAGATTTTTGTCAGTCATCCAACTGGGTCTCCCAGAAGGCAGTGCCGCATCCCAGCTCACGCCTTTTATGTGGCCTCTTTCGCAGCTGGGGCCTGTTTCTGGCCCTGTGGTGTGTCGGGAGTCGATCAGGCATCACAGAAGCCCGGCCCATCACGCCCACCTTACCTCTGCCGACTGTCGCCCCGCAGCACCTCGCTGTCGCTTCCTTATTTCAGGTGAGTCCCGGTCTTCCTGCAGCTGGTACCCTGCATCTCTCTGACACAGGCGGTCGGGGAGGGTGCGTCTGTGGGTTTTTAACTGCTTGGTTGTAAAAACACAAGCCTAGCAGAATATTACAAGATCAGGGAATTAAAAAACAAACGGTTTTTTGAATTCATTTACACCATGCATATTTCTGATAAAGTGGATCTAACAGTCTAATTAAAAATAAATAGAAGAGAGAGGAAGAAGCAATATGTGCTTACCATCTGAGCAATTTTTCCTTGTTAATAAAGAATCATGCCAGCTGAAAGAACCCTGAGATTTTCCAAAGATACACAATCAGGATGAAGGGTTTTATCTCCAGAGAACACATCCAGTGTTATATCTCTGATGTATTATATTTTAGTGCCTTTTTCTACAAATGGTATCTCAACAGATTTTTTTTTTTTAATCTATGCATTTTTGAGTTGTCATTTCTCTATATCATGCATGCAGTACCCGCACACTTATAAACACTTTCACTTGAGTGAATTCTCATCCATCTTTCATTATCAGCTTATTTTGAAGTGAATTTGGGAAGACTCCTGAGGGGTTGTAGAGACATATGCAGATCTACCAGTTAACCTCTGCACCTCTGGTGGGAGAAGATGGAAGAAAGAAGACTTATAAAGCAAACAACTTTCAAAGATCAAAAATACCACGTGTGTAGATTTCTGCTGTTTGTTAACCTTGGAAGTGTCGGTAGAGAGACAGAAGAAATGTTTTCTTCCCTTCCAGCTTTCATATCACACCCACTTCAGTGGAACAGGCAAAGCAGGAGTGGGCTGTTATCTATTTGAAAGGGGCTGCCTATCTGAGATGATCCAAGCTGTGACACAAACTCCAGTGCTGAGACCTATTTCAGAAATGGCCTCACTGACAACTCCTTGGCATTTGTCAACATCCTCACTCTTATCATTATGTCAAGTCAGAAGATGCATTTTTGAGTATGGCTCTGCCTTTTAAGCATCAGAAAAAGGCTATCTCAGCTGGGTGAACCACGGACATTTCTGAGCTCCCAGGTGTCTATGTCGAGGTGCATTCTTCAACTGTGTCATAACCTCTTACTAAAGTAAGTTTTCAGGGTCTATGTAGTTACCTCTGCATTGACTCATAACATAAGAGTAAGAGTCACACAGACTGTCAGACCCGTGTTGCTCACATCAGTGATGACCTCGATTTGGATGGCTGAGAGACCCGGATATTGAAGCGTGCCACAAAGTACACCCATCTTTCCATCTAACTGCGGCCTTTGGGTTTCAGTCTTGCTAATGATTTGAGACAGGTTAAATCGTGTCAGCATGAAGTTCAAGACTCTAATTTGAAAGGAAGATCCAGGGCTTGATCTAAATCTAACATTAATAAAATAATGAAGTATTAACTTAATTTGGATTAGTCAAATATTAGGGCAATTCCTGTTTCATTCAGGACCAATTAAATACTCATATGGAAGAGTAATACATCTTTATCTCTGACCAGTCTTATCCTCATAAAATCAGCATTGGTTCAGACTGGTCAGATAAAGTGCAGAATTATTCTTCAGGGATGTGCTGTAATGATTTATTCCCTCTCTTCAGAGAATATAAAAAGCTACCTCTTTCTAGTGATTTCAGTCAGTAAATTGATGAGGCAATCTGTAGTTTACCTTTCCATTGGCAGGTATATAAGCTACAACCCCAGATGCTCCCTGTCTCTCTATAATAAAATCCCACCTTTCTTATGGCAGCAAAAATCAAACCAAAAAAGCCTGCATCAATTCCAACACGTGCAAAATGTTCCAACTCCAGTGCAGGGCTTGTGGGGTTACAAGCTTTTACCAAAACTCCATCTCACCCAAATGGGTTCTTTTATTTTGAGAAGAAGGCGCTGTCTTCTATGGATGCTTTTAATCAGAGCTTTAAATTCCTAAGTTCTCTGTTTGATAGATGTTTTCTACCCAGCACACTGCTATGCTGAACTATGCACTGCATGTCTACTGTAAGAGTAGATCCCAGGAAATGACACTTCGTTGAAGTTAAGTTAGATTGATGCCAAAGATCAATTTTTGTGAACTGGGTAAGGAACATGAAATGGGGGCACTATTAACGATATGAAAGAAAGCTATACATCTCTGTGGTCTGCCTAGAAATTCAACCTTAACAGACATGAATGTAATTTTTAATGAATAATGAAATTAATTAATATTTTTGATTAAAATTTAAGCGTGCTTTGTACAACACAGGTGCATAAAGCTTGGCTATGTTAGAAGCCCTCACTGAGCCTCTAGAACTGACCAAATTCAAACTCCAACTTAGTCCTAATTGCAGAGTAAAGCATCGAACACTGTAGATGCCAAGCTGAAGAAGTTAGGGGGTTCAGAGCTCTGAAGAGTAATGACGGAATGCCACATGGTCTTCACTTTGCCCCTGCCCAAAGTACAAATAGAAAACAGTGTCTGTTTCACTGGAAACCAAAGATGTTTAAGGCTGCTCTTTTAATATTGGCTGGTCTGACCTACGCTCTAACATTCTCAGCAGCTCCCCTGAGATGTAACACTGCTAAAACCTTGCAGCAGTTATGAGTGAAACACCTGTTTTTTTAAAGTGTTAATTCTGACTGTTGCTTAAAAACACATTTATCTGTTCAAATACCACAACTGCTTCTAAGATATATAGATAGATTGAATTTTGGTATCCTATTGCTATATTCATTAGAAAGACTTAGATATTATTAGATTAACAACTGTTTCTGCACTGCATTGATTCCCATTTAAATGCCAGAATAAGCACCCCGAGATCCAAAAAATCTGCAGGAGTGATGCTCTGTGGCCGCTTGATCCTGCTCATTGCAGTGGCAGGCTGTGTGGAGCCCGAGGCTTTTCCCTATTTGGCTCTGATCCCTCAACTGAGGTGCTCAGTATCAGCACGGGGCTTCAGTTGCCTTCCCCCCTTTGGCTCTGACCCCTCAGAGCCTTTCCTGAGAAAGAAATAAGCATTACTGCTCCCCTGCCTTCCCACTAATGCAAACAGCCCAGGAGCCCTCTGAGTAGCAAGGACTTGTCACGCCATCATTCATCAATAGTGAAATGGAAATCTTGATTGCCATTAAAGAACCTTTTTTATATTCTTGCGAGGCTGTAACAAGCATTTCAACTGTTCATTTGCGTTAACATTGCAAGATAGGGTGTAACCTGGAGACTAACTAATTAAATGCTCTTTGATTTTGAGTGAAGTGTTTGCTACAGTTTAGACAACAGAGTCTAATTAGCGCTGGATGTTTAATGGAACTAAAGACCCATGAAAAGCAAAAGGTGCTGAAATAAAAAGTCAGTGAGAGAGATGTGAAGATAAATGAGAGCAAAATAAGGAAAGTAAAATAACCCTTTGCTATATTAGAAATACCATTCCCTCAAACAAACCTGTATTATGAGAAATTGATAAAATCTCACCAACTCAAATGTCCATCTGCTGAAGATAATATAATGGAAAGCTATCCAAAACACATTATGCCAGCAAGCAACATATTAAGGTATTTCTCACTATCTCAGGACATTTCATTTCTTCCAGGCAACAAATTCACCCCAGTACTTTTACAAAGGAATAAAAACTCAGTATGTATTGCTTTGTGCTTTATGATTCACAGCATCTCAGCAGGAAATCGAATGTTTGCCTTAGCAGCACCTTTTTCTGTCAGTAAATGCAGCCAATTTATGGTTTTCCTTGGCTGAGAAAAATGTGTATGCAACTTTCTACCCATATGCAGTTAAGTCCATAAAGTTCAAAAAAAAAAAAAATTCTCAACAGATGAGTCTACAGTGTAGCTTTAAAACAATAAACTTTTATTCAATGCATGTGTCCTCTCTAAGAGGGGATTAAGCTGAAAGGCCTGGGAATAGCAAAATCGAGATTGCATCCCCAGCTCTGCCACTAATTCCTTGGTACTATCTTCAGCTGAAGACCTGGGAGCAAGATGTGCCAAATCAGCACTAAAAGCCATGGCCAATTTAATTTTTCAGCACCTCAGGTTCCTAGGCACCACAGATATAGCACTCATAACATTTTTTTTTTTTCAGTGGGGAGTTAGTTTTTAGTTTTAATTTTTGTTTTGTTTTGCTTTGGTGTGTTCTTCTGAAAAAAAAATCAACAATGAAGTCAGGAAGCTGGTAATACATCACATATTTACATAATCACTACTGGTCCCTAAATAAGAGTGATTAAAAAAAAAAAAAGCACGCAGGGTAATTGCAGTACAAACACAGATGCCTTGATCCCGCAGCAGCAGCATGCCAATAAGTGTGGAATCCCCCAACTGCTTTCTAAGAAATAACATTTGTGCAATGATGTGCAGCATCCCTATCTGGTGGCGTGTCATTCCCCATGGTTTACCTTCTCCTCAAGGCAGAGGAAAAAAAAAAAAAAAAAAAAAAGGACAAGACATCAACCAGGGCTGCACTTCTGTACACGGGGAGGCATGCCCTTTGGACAAGGCCCCAGAGAATTACAGCCAGGGTGGCCGGGCAGGACGGGCTCACAGCCGCATGAATGAGTTGCTCCAGTTGCTGAGGGACTTGCAGGGGAGTTTCAGAGCTTGACCTCACACAAGCTTGTATGAGCCAACCCCAGTGTGTCATGGCCCAGGCCCCAACCCCAATGGACTATGACCAGAACATAGCAGAAGTCTCCATGCCAACAAAAGGTCAGTATGTTCTGCTGCACTGTGGCTGTGTTTTGGGGAGCAGGATGTGGCCCTCACTATCCACGAGGAAATGGTTGGTGACCTGCTACAGCACTTGGATGTACGCAAGTTGATGGGGCTGGATGGGATCTACCCGAGGGTACTGAGAGAGCTGGTGGAGGAGCTGGCCAAGCCACTTTCCATCATTTATCAGCAGTCCTGGCTATCAGGGGAGGTCCCAGTCAACCGGCGGCTAGCAAACATCTAGCCCATCTACAAGAAGGGTCGGAGGGTAGACCTGGGGAACTATAGGCCTGTTAGTTTGACCTCAGTGCCAGGAAAGCTCATGGAGCAGATTATCTTGAGTGTCATCACGCAGCACTTACAGGGCAACCAGGCGATCAGTCCCAGTCAGCATGGGTTTATGAAAGGCAGATCCTGCTTGACGAACCTGATCTCCTTCTATGACAACGTGACACGCTTAGTGGATGAGGGAAAGGCTGTGGATGTGGTCTACCTTGACTTCAGTAAGGCTTTTGATACTGTTTCCCACAACATTCTCCTCAAGAAACTGGCTGCTCGTGGCTTGGACTGGTGTACGCTTTGTTGGGTTAAAAACTGGCTGGGTAGCCGGGCCCAAAGAGTTGTGGTGAATGGAGTCAAATCGAGTTGGAGGCCGGTCACTAGTGGAGTCCCCCAGGGCTCAGTACTGGGGCCGGTCCTCTTTAATATCTTTATCGATGATCTGGATGAGGGAATTGAGTGCACCCTCAGTAAGTTTGCAGATGACACCAAGTTAGGTGCGTGTGTCAATCTGCTCGAGGGTAGGAAGGCTCTGCAGGAGGATCTGGATAGGCTGGAGCGATGGGCTGAGGCCAACTGTATGAAGTTCAACAAGGCCAAGTGCCGGGTCCTGCACCTGGGGCGCAACAACCCCAAGCAGAGCTACAGGCTGGGAGATGAATGGCTGGAAACCTGCCTGGCAGAGAAGGACCTGGGAGTACTGGTTGATAGTTGGCTGAATATGAGCCAGCAGTGTGCTCAGGTGGCCAAGAAGGCCAACAGCATTCTGGCTTGCATAAGAAGCAGTGTGGCCAGCAGGTCTAGGGAAGTGATTGTCCCCCTGTACTCGGCTCTGGTGAGGCCGCACCTCGAGTACTGTGTTCAGTTTTGGGCCCCTCGCTATAAGGATGTGGAGGTGCTCGAGAGAGTCCAGAGAAGGGCAACGAAGCTGGTGAGGGGACTGGAGAACAAGTCTTATGAGGAGCGGCTGAGGGAGCTGGGATTGTTCAGCCTGGAGAAGAGAAGGCTCAGGGGTGACAATATCGCGCTCTACAGGTACCTTAAAGGAGGCTGTAGAGAGGTGGGGGTTGGTCTGTTCTCCCACGTGCCTGGTGACAGGACGAGGGGGAATGGGCTAAAGTTGCACCAGGGGAGGTTTAGGTTGGATGTTAGGAAGAACTTCTTTACTGAAAGGGTTGTTAGGCATTGGAATGGGCTGCCCAGGGAAGTGGTTGAGTCACCATCCCTGGATGTCTTTAAGAGACGTTTAGATGTCGAACTTAGTGATATGGTTTAGTGGAGGACTTGTTAGTGTTATCTCAGAGGTTGGACTCGGTGATCTTGGAGGTCTCTTCCAACCTAGATGATTCTGTGATTCTGTAATGTGGCAGAAAATAATTGGTGGACATCACAACACACCCTTAGAGCGAAGGAACTGGTTTCCTCCTGGTCAAAGCTAAACCAAAATACATGCCCCGGGAACACACATAATGTGTTTCATCTGCTTACTGGGGTCCAACCCAGGGGGCCAGAACAGTCCTAGTCCAAAGTAACCCTCCCGACTTGGTTATGGTCAGAAGAACAGCTCTTTACCATAAAGTGTTTCTGTCTACAGACATCTTTCTACCAGGCAATACTGTTCTCTAATGCAGCTGTAGCCACAGTGGTCTGTCTCTAGGACAATATTTTCATCTCTACTTGACAGGCTTGGAGCTACTGCCATCTCAGAGGAAAGAGAACTGATTCAGCAGCTAGAGCAGCAGGGTTTTATACAGATCAGCACAGCACACAAGGTGGCACCATATGTTCCTGCCCTTCAGCATCTTACAAATATCAATTAATTCCAGCAGGCACCAACACAGAAGCAGGTAGTAATTAGAGATTTGGAGAAAGGGATGGCATTAGCAGTCTAAATATTGGGGGAAATTCACGCTATGCTTAGATGTACATGAAGGAGGACAAACTGAAGGTCATTTGCATATTTCCATAAAAAAAGCTGTGATAGCAGTCAGCCCCCCCCCTTCCCTCCAACACGCTAAGCTAGAGCTTGCTTGGTCAGAGCTAAATCCCGGAAGATTTGGAAAAGAAGCTCATATTCAGTGCAATGAAGAACAGGAACTCAATGAAGACTCTCACGTGAGGGGATAAAATGAATGAAACATTGAGCTACAAGGAAGATACCTTCCCTCAGGAGTATTGTGAATGTCACAGAGCAGCTTCTTGGTGCTACTGAAATATAGCTAACACATTAACAAACAATAATTTCTCCAAAAGTGCAAATTTATATAATTTTAATTATTTGGGGTATTATATCACTCATTGTAATTACACTAAATTTTAACTTGGATTTACTGCCTTGTGTTTAATGTATTCATTCACCGTAGCTGTGAAATTTAAGTGATCAAAGGGAAGAAAGATAAGATTTTAGGCCTGTCTTAGTGTTCTTATGTTATCTAAATAATGACAAAAAGCAAAGCTGTATCTTATTTTCTTTCTTTCAGGGAAAATTTGTTATATTTTCAAGTAAAGTTTCCTGATTTTCTTAAAGGCTTTGAGGTACAGTGACTTGATGACAGGACTCTGCTGCCAGCAGAGAGTGGAAGATGCAGCTACAGCCACTGTCTAGGTGAGTCTTAACCAGTGGGTGGAGACACTGTAAGGCCAAAGCACAGCTTTACAAGGTTGGGTAACCAAGCTCTTTCAAAGATCCCAGGCCAGAGAATTAGAGTAGCATCAACAATGACATCCTTTCAAATTTGTGCATTTGATTTTTAAAGCAAAACAAAACAAAAAAACAACCTCCACACATGTAAATGCAAGTCCGTAATTTGAAAGGCAAGAGGAAGAAGGATCTGAGTGCCTAAAGTCATAGAGGACTGATTTTGGTAACAGTAACCACATCTTATCAAAGTTATTGTCTCTGGAGAACTTCCACCCTGTCACTTGCAATCTGTCAGACCACTTCTATTGAAACATACATTGGCAAACATAATTACTTACACAGAAAAAAATAGAGCAAGAAATAATTACTGAATTTCCAGGTCTATTTGCACAGAACTTAGTGGTTTTCTTTTTCTCCAGTGCCAGTGCCAATGAAGTCTCTAGAGACAGACAATACAAGTATTTCATTTGGAGCAGAGGAAAGTCATGCCACTGGTGGTATGTCCTTCTCCATCAGCTATCCTTTTTTTCCTGAGGTGGGTTAATATAGTCCTTTGTTTTTCTGTTTTCCTGTAGAATCTTTGTTGATGCTAGAGGGGAAATGTTGAAGAGCAAGTCCAAGCTGAGAAGATGAGAAATACTGAAAACTTAATTCCAAGGCTGGTTTTCATGAAAGATTAAATAGAAACAACTGGAACAACGAGACTACTGCTAGGTCTGCATCTCATCTGCTATTCACATGGATTAGTGCTGAGAATGAAGAAATTAAATGGATGAACCTCAGAAATGCAGACAGGACCCTGGAATGCTGCTCATATAATTAGTTCAAATGAAATTTGAGTTAATATCTGGTGCTGTGCGTTGTTTCTGAAGTCACAGCTGTTGCTTTATGAGGAGGGAAGGGAGACTTCGGTGTTGTTATTTGTGCTTAACTTGCTGCATTAATATCAGATCTCTGAAATTGAATCCCAGCCCCAAAGCATGGCCTTTTCACTGTCAATCAATTCGTATTGTTTTGAAGACTGGGAATGGTACAAGGTCACCAAATCTCAGAAGGCTTAGAAAAAAAGTCATTTAAGAACTTAAGCGAGAGAAAACACTGAGGTTTAGGAGGCAAACTTTTGCACCAAGAATGACATTCCCAAAAAGCACACCACCTCCTAATCCTAAAAAATTGAAAGGCACATGAGACTTGGCTTCAGGATAGTTTAGTGGTTAGACAAAAATGGAGGCAAACTATCAAAACAGATAGTCACCATAACCAAAATGGATTACAGTTTCTGTTTTTTGTTGTTGTTGTTGGTGGTGGTGGTGGTTGTTATTTGGTGTTTTTCTTTTTTGGCCTTTCTCAATCCAGTGGCTCCCTGAAGACTTCTTTACACCTCAAAACATCTAATTGAAAGGCAGGTCAGGCCTTAATGTGGCTCACTGTTGCCAACAGCAGTTTTGCTATTCACTCTAGAAATCCAGGACTGACTTTCTTCCTTCTAAGACCTTTCCTTTGATACAAAGAAAAAAATAATCCCTGCACTAAGATTTGTTGGTCTTTTGAAAGAGAAGATAATGTTCAGCATTTTACTGACCCTAGCCCTACAGTCCAGAAGAAAAATGAATAGTCACAGAATGTCCAGAGACCATTTCCCCTTCAGGAGACCATTTTATTCATGATCTAGTCAAGAAAAAGGTCTGAAACCTTCAGGTAAGATTAAGTAAATTAGGCTTATAGGTAGCTCTGTGCCCCGCACAAGATGAGTCTAGAAGAGAGTAATGGATGCTAACCATGCAGTGCAAACCAATACAAATGCTTACAGTCACACATTTTGGCATTCTGTGTTTTGTCTTCGGTGAAGACACTGGAGGCTCATGAACTGTGAGAAGGCTCTTAAGCAATGAATGCCAAAGAATTCATTTATGTGGATATTCTGCTCCCAGGAGGGTGAAATTCAATAGCAGAAAGTAAACGTTTTATACTCTTTTCTTCCTGAAAAGACTCATCATTTGTGATAGAAACTTATAAGTGCTTAATCCTAATTAAGACATGACTATCATATTTGGTCAACATGTGAAACGGAAAGAAATGGCGTTAGTGGATTACTTGTCCATCAAAATTCTTAAGGTACTCTTCAGCCTTCATAAGAGTCTCATGGGAGTGTTTGCTAGAAAGGAGAGAGATGCCCCTCTGACCTGACTGACAGCTGGAAAGGCGGCAGCAATTTTCCTGTTGAATTCAGACTGCTGCATGATAAACACTGTTTTAAAGTGAAAGCTTGAAATAAGAATGTGGATCCTTTGCATCAAATTTGTGCTGACTAAAGAAAATGTGCTAGGCAACACAGGTTATCAAAACCATGCTGCCCCAGTCCTGCTGGTGTTTGCAATTCTATATGTAACAACAAATCAAAGGGAAAGTTTGATTCATCTCATTTCATGAACAAATTGTAATTTGTATTTTTGTGGTCCAGCAGACTACAGAATTGGGATTTGTAATTGGATCCAAACAAACAGAGCTGGCCTTTTTCCAGCAGTGGAGCTGGGGGAGTGCCCAAAGCTCACATCCCTTCCTCATGGGTCAGTTCAGGAGGATGAGGCTCTCTACGAAATGGTGCTGAGATGACCACAACACTGGACATTTTTAGTGCTAAAAACACAAGCCACTCCTTTGACCTCCTGTCTGGAGGAAGAGGTAAATGCGTTTTTTCCACTCAGTAGTTCTGGAAGGTGCATAGGTATCACAGTGTTAATCATCTGTATAAGGACCGCAATCAATAAATTGTGAGACAAAGGCACGGAAAGCTCTGCTGAGGCTGCACTCAAGGTGCTTTTATAACATAAATAACAAAAGCAATTTTACGGCTTGGTGCCTGAAAGGACAGGGCTATATGGAGCACTGATTAAAGTGGACAAAAAGCAGATTTTCCCCCAGGGGCCAGCTTAGACCCATCCCTAGGGCAATGCAAAGCCATGGGGTGGAGGAAGGGACTGAGCGTTTCACACCTGGCAGACGGCTCTCTGCTGAGAGATTCATCAGAATCTGAAGAAGTTGTGTTGGCAGAAACTATACAAGTGACAAGGTAGGAGGAAAAGGGAGGGAGCACAGCCCTAGCAAGCCTAGCAAGGATACAGATCCAAAGATGGGGAATAACCTCAGAAAGTGTGGCTAGCAGTGTCCTATCTGGACCTTCTCAAGTCTTTCTAGAATGAGGGCAGTAGAGACAAGGAAGTGGTTGCAGGGTGTGAGGCAGTGCAGAGGCAGATGGTGAGAAGAGCACCTGGGGCACTGGGGCAGGTTGGGGACAGGCACTGGTAGAAAACCAGCTGGTTGGGGACAGGAAAGGAGAAAATGTCTGCTTTACAACCGGAATTGCTCCAACAATGTACTCAAATCAAACCTATTTTGTCTCAAGTGGTCTAAATTTTCACTATCCAAAGTAAAAACTCAGTCTGCTCTCACCTATTTGCTGTGTTTCAGGTTAGCATGAAATTGTATAAATCTTTTACACAGAAAACAAAGGATTAGCATAATTTGACATCTGAAGTTAACTTTTCTTCATAGTTGTCTATATTTCCATTCTAGATTTGAAAGAAAAAATTGACTCTTTGTTTTAAGCCAGGTTGTTTTCCCTGAAAGGATTTCCTTCAGAATAAGCCTTGCTGACCCCTCTGCCCCAGATCTCCGTGGCCTGAAGTGGATTAACTTTCCACCTGACATGCCAGCATTTACTAAATTTCCTAGATTTTTTTAAGAGCAGAGAAAAAGGACTAGGACACCTCCAGCCTCTGATCATGGATAACAGATTCTGGGGGGAGTTTGATGGAGAATGGACATCAGGCATAACTTTGCTATCAACACGGGTTCTTGTTTCCTTGGACTTTAATTTGGTACAAATTTTGTTACACATTAGTTACCAACAGTTTAGACATTCACAAATGATAGTACACTTCTAGCAGCCCATTGAGCAATTCTCAGTAACACAACAAGTACACAAGCTTGGGCATGGTAGCCAGGACATGGCAACACACCTTGGTAAGAACTGTTTGATGGAGGGCTGCAAACTCACCTGTTATTCCGGCATAAAAGATGTGTGTGATGAGAACGGTAGTCTGCGAGGTGGATCGGATCCAGAAAGTCTGTCTCTGTCTTTCAGAAATTTGAAGTAGCTTGTCAGACAGAAAATATTATGAGACATAATGATCATAACACAGCTTTGAAGAACAACTCTAAGAAAAAAAAAATCTCCTCAGACAACTAACACATTCAATTCTTGGGTTGTTGCTCATAAATATGAAGTGCAAAGCAGCTGTATGACAGCCCACAGGCTGCCATGGGCTGAGGAACTAGGGAAAACTATTTTTCAGTGTTGGCCCTATCAAGGATGTATGCTCTAGCACAGAGTATAGCGTTTATACCACCATGCCACAGAGGTTTGGCTCCAAAACACCAGGAGAACTCCAATGAAAACATAAAAAGTCTGTACAGTCATTTTCTTGGGGTCACAAACAATTGCTTTGCTTGACATGAAGACTTAATGTAGAGCTTCAAATCCAGAGAAAGGAAAGAATTGGAGGCTACACAAGGTTATTGCTGTAATCTGCCTCTGAAAAAAAGTTCCTGATTCTGCTTTTGCTTTTCAGTAATGTATTTTGATTGAGTTATTGCATTTTATTTTATTTCTTTGCTTATGACAACAGTTTTTATAGCACAACAAGGAGGAAAACAAACCCCAGGTACCATGGGCTGTGCTGTCCTTGGTTGGTGGAGGAGGAGCAGGGCTGAGTCAATGGTTCTCACAGACACCCGAATGATGTATACATCTCCAAATGTTACATAGGCCACACTGGGATTGACTAGCGTGCTGTTCTTGTAGTCATTTTGTTTTAGAATTTGAAAAATTTTTCTAAATATTCACCATCACATCTGCACTTGAAGAGAAACATCTAAAACTCTAAAAACACCTAAAAAGATCTTTTTCTAGTACACCAAACGAAGAATTGCAACTTACAAGTTACTTCACTGCTGGTGGTAATGAATCCACACCCTTTATGTCTTTTACCGGCTGAGAAGCTCTGCCAATAAGCACAGAACTATGGAAATGCGGTTGGGGTTGCAAAGGGACATTCTGAAATAAATCTACAAGCAGCACTGAGAGAACAGGGTCTGTTCTAGAGATACCACGTTAGCAAACAGGAGTGGCAGCCTAAGTAAAACGCCTGGGCGGAATGAGGCAGTGATGAAACATGGCATGAAATCCGCTGGGCTCCAGCCATCACGGGGACAAAACATAGTTAGTTAACACCCGCAGTAGCTGGGGGGGCAGAAATATGTCCATGAGCATTGCTTGTACAGAAAGTCCACAGAACTACTGTCTCAACAAAATCACTTGAGAATAAGCTTTATCATAAGCCACTGATGCTACACACTAACATATCAAGGCATTGAAAGCCATTACGTTTTTTCCTGAGAACAACTGCAGGAGATGTAGCTGATGGGTAGATAACCTCGCTATAAGGGGTGAGGGGGGATTCATGTGCCTCATTTGTCAGGAGCACTTAAGTAATTATTTGTAAATGTTCGTTCTTGAAGATAGAAATTGTTTGCTTGTGAACAATAATAAATTACACATTTTAAATATTTGATCGTCTGCTGTTGGAAAAAAGGTCATTACAAAAGCAGTTTCCACTAGCTAAGATTCATAATAGAAATTCAAGCCCTTTGTTGAAAAGTCCTTGGATTTAAGGATCTCATCTTTTTCTGTAGTGAAAAAATAAGTTAGAACATTGCCTATTTAGGTGAATCTATATGCTTGATAAAAACTTTATAGGTTTTTCAACTGGCTATTACATTTAGAATGAACCCATTTAGTCATTGTTATTCTTCCCTTATTCTTAGCTGAAATGCTGGATTTTGCTAATGCACATGGCTGTTTAATGGGGTCACCACAATATTGAAAGAATAATTGTCAGAAACAGGGTAAATTGTTTTCTCTGCGCTTTATTGTTACCATTACTGTTCTGAGATGTATATCAAACAAAGTTACCTAAATTGCCTCTGAGAACCTCATTGCAATGTGATGGATTCCTACAATTTAGCTGGCAGAACAGATTGCCTCGTGGTCCTAACACACTGCCGCGCTTCCTCCCCCCGCCACTCCATTCTATAGACATTGTGTTTTAATAAAAAGTTATAGTTATGCTGCCTCACCTTCATCACAGACTAGAAATGCAGACTTGAAACACGCTTGAAGCGATTTCTATTTTTTTTCAATAATTTTCCAGAGCAAGAATAATAATTATGCAGGTTTAAATAATAGTTTCTACAAAATAGTTGATAGTAACCTTTCTGAAGAGGGTATCTGTGTGCTTTCTGAATGAAAATGCAAGTACATAAGAGTTAATTAAGTCCTGCAGTAAAAACTTAAAGACTGTTTCTTCTGAAATGCAGTCATGTAAAAACGACTTCTGATTTCTGACTGAATAGCTCCGTATAATATCCAGTCACATCCGCTTACTTGTTTGATATGACTTTTATTGCCTTTTCCCCTTGAGATACAGTACATACCAATGCTATTTTAAAAGTCTCCTTTCATTGCAGAACCACATCTCGTGGCCAGACAGGGGACAAAGACTTCAGCAAGCCTTTTCAGACCTGCACGGCCCTCCTCTCCCCACAGTCAGGCATACGCGCTGTACAGATAGGTTTTCTCTAAATTTGTTTTGTTGTTGTACGACTTCTAATTTATTGTAGGTATCCAGAGAGGTAAACTGACAGGCAGCTGAATGGTAGGGTGATATTTCTCTCCTGACAACACTAGATGGACCCAGGCACAGGAAACAATGTGGTATCATGAGATATTTCTGCTGAATATGATGCCTTCAACTGAGCAGCTTCAAGACTGTTTTGGCTTTAAATCTGAATTTACCAGATATAACAGGGATTTGACATTGACCCTTCACCTGAGAGTAATACATTTTTTATCTTTTAATAACACAGAGTAGTGCTGCATTGTGATTTCAGGAAGCTCTTTGAGTAAACAAATCATATTCATTGCCTAGAGACTAACATGACTTCCCAGAGTCTATACAGATGAGAGATAAGCTAAAAGATAGGCTTGGAAAAGTTTTGAGGTAGCTAACAGCAGAATTTAAGGGTACATTTCTGCACTGGTTAGAACTAATGTTTAGAGTTATCTTTATTTATATAATTTTTTAAGGTACATTTGTTTATGGAAATGCTAGAAGTGATTTCTTAACACTATTTGATCCAAATGAGGGTTTTAAACTGGGTCTGTAGCCCAGTTTCTCAGGAGGTTATATGTGCTCTTAGAGACTGCCTGCCTATACTGAGCAAATTGGTTTTGTATTTAAACTCCAGTTTGCGATTTCACTTAAATCTCATGTCATACTGAAAATAATCCCTTCCAATTTCTGATACCTGTTCTGGCCATCAACTGTGGCAGACACATTGTGGTGGGGACAGCTTTGGGACTGGGCCAGGCTGCCCTGTGGGCAGAAATGAGTGAGGCTGGGGAAGGTCAACATTACGGTGAAATAAAGTGGTGCCTTTAAACAGAAAATGAAGACTACATTGATAAAATTGAGGAATTTTGTTTAAAATGCATTGTTGCAACGGCTTTCCAGGAGAAATTTGCATTGCTGTGGGTAACTATCACAGCAGGTCAGGCTCTGCACCTACTTTACAGCCCTCCCAGCAGAGAACTTTGCTCAAGATCCAGTTTTGGATGGCAGCTGCCCCGTACGGGGAACTTCAGCTGGTACATGGTGGTACGAATGAAACATGCCCAGCACAGCAGGATGACAAAAATGTAATTAGCTGTGGGCTAGGCTTGGAAATTAGCTGGCTGGGTGGGAAGCAGCAAGATTTGCCTGAGGTTGGAGGAATAACCAAGTGAAATACTTTGGAACCTAGTGGGGTCCATAAACACACTGGCCAAGTGGGAAAGGTTTCCAACTATGTGGTTGGAAGACAACAGCAGAAGGACATACGCACCACTGGAAAGCTGAGGACTGAGTATCACCCTCATTGCCTACATGCAAATCTTGAAGATACTAATGAGAGTTTTGAAACTGTGTTCAAACTGGAAGGGAATATTTTTGTGTAACAGAGCGGAGAGTAATTGCCTACAGATTGAAATGAACAGAACGTGCATTGTACCATTTATTTTATCAATTGAATTCCATGATTTGTTCCTCATCCTACAGTCTCTTAATAGCATTAAGTGATGATTGTGTGCTACTGTGGGTAATCAGAATGAAAATTAGCCTTTTTCAGTCAAATTAATTGTCTCTATTTATTCTGCTTCCAATTCAGTTTTTAGCTATTATTTATAGTCTATTTAAGAAAGATTGCATCTCTTCTGCAAAACCACTGTCTTCAGCAAAACCACTGTCAGAAATAAGAGCAGTTTTACAAAAAACTGAAATAACGCAGCATTTCTCATTTCAGTTGGATGTGCCTTCCATACTTAGTTTTTTGGCTTGAAAAGAAAGCCATTATATTCAGATAATAGTTTTCCCAGCCAAAAGCATGCACTCATATGGAAAAGATTGACTGTTAAACTCTAACAAAATCTGTAATCTACGCACAATGACATTTTATAATAGAAGCCTGCTCTAAGGCATTTTGTTTTTATTTTTAAAAACTCCTGAGGAACCACAGAGTTGGAGTTATCTGAACACAGATCAGGACGTCTCTTTGTGCTTTTGACAAAAGCTGATTTGTTCGGTGCTAGAAAAGGTTGGGAGGGGTGTGTCAGAGTTGTGGTGATTATGGCAAAGGTCACTAGCTCTGAAATCTTAATGTGGTAGAAGAGCTGGGTAACCTCAATTTGTGCCATCCTTATTATTGATCATCCATAATAATTGTTAAATGACCCAGGGCTCACTTCATTACAGTCAGACCTAGGTAAAAATAAAAATAAAAGCATGCTGCTGCCTTGGCTATGCATCTTGAAACAAAGCTTCACCCTGGCTCCAACAGTCGGCCCCTCAGATGGGTAGTAAGCACAGGCCTGTATAAATCATCCTCAGATAAACATGAATTTCCCAGAAAACATGAGTGAGTGATGAGCAGGATGACATGGTGTGCAGTGTTCCCGAGGGCTGGGTTAAGCCAGGTTTTGAATGTCCCCCACACTGGTGCTGCTGTTCCTGTCCCTGGGGGATTTCCGCAAAGCTCAGGAGGGGTGAGAAGCTGTGAGCAGATCTGCATCCTTGTATTACGCTCTGCTGCTTAGAGGACGAGCTTAAATTGAAAACTAATATCGTGAGCTGGAACAGTCAGAGAAACCAAGCTGCTTCTCATGGGTCTCCAGTGATGCCTTATGTTTGCAAAACAGCACTTCAGGCCCTGGCAAGTAAAGCTGGGTTTTGATGTGCCGTCAGAGCAGCAGCCCCTCAGACAGAGACCTCGTCCCATTGCGCTTGTTCGGCGCAGCCACCTCCATCCCCACGGCCTCCAGCTGCCCACCCAGCACTAGTGACCCTCAGCCCAGTGTCCTGCTCCCCTTCCCTCACCTGCACAAACCCAGCAGGGCCCTGCCAGCCCACCCCTTGCTCCAGGGGCCACCACCACCGCCCAGCCCGGCTCCCCCCAGCTCTCCCCTCACTGCCATGTCAGTGCCCAGCCCTGCCTGATGCCTGGCCCTGCACAAAGCGCCTCCATCCTGCACTGCAGCCCCTTGCCTCTCCTCCTCCTGGATTAACCACCGTGCTCTTCACCAACCTGATGGGAAGAGGGAGGCCATTCGTGAACACAGCATTTTGGAGTCTTCCTCTTCAAGGCAGGCCTGCCATGCCACTGCTCCTCTGGCCCAGCTGCAGATACTTGTCTGGCACCAAGAGGGAGGAAAGTGCTCCATGGTGAGCTACTGCCCTGCCCTCCTGGGGCACAGGCCTTGGTGACGCTTTTCCTCTAGCTCATTTCAGTCATCCTGAATGCCCTATGATGTGACAGCACAGCTTTTAATTAGAACCACGGGGCAAGAGCAGGAGCTTATTTCACTCCAGAGTAGGAGAGGTGGTAAGGATGAGAAGGGGTGGCTCTTTACTTGTTAATTTGCCAGTTTTCCTCCTACAGACATCCAGCTGGTGCCCCACAGCTTGTTACCTACAAGCCCCGTTCACTGCTGACAGCGACCTGGAAGCAGCAGCTCAGGACTCAGGCTTGCCCACACAGCCCGGCCTCCTCAGCCAAAATTTCAAATTTCTCACTTCACCAGGCTCTGGGAATAAAAGACAAATCTGTTCCTGTGTCACCTGCATTTCTGACAGAGAGCAAGAGGCCTGGGGCAAGGCAGCCCTGCAGAACAGCGACCGTGAGGCCAAAGGCTACTCAAAGAGCTCTGTAATGAATTGTTTCTTCACGCAAAATGGTGGCTGCACTGCAACACCCCACGGACAGATGCGGTCACATCTTGGTGCACGGTAGGAAGCTACACACATGTTATGTTAAGCACCATTGCCAGTTAATTTGGCCCAGAGCAGTGTTTATTTTTCTCTTTTCTCTCCATAAGAAGAAGATCTATAAAAAACAAAGGTTGATTAATTTTCACCTTCCCTGTTAAAGAAGCCCTGGACTATGTCTTGTCACGCTTGCTTCACAGCCACCTCACAAAAACACTTGGGGTAAAAACCCCAGTGTCAGTATGAGAGCAGCTTGCAGGACTGCATGAAGGGGGTCCCTGCTTCCACTACTCTGCCAAATGTGAAGGGCACCTGTATCCCTTGGGGAAGGGCAGAGGCCCCAGTCTGGATGTCAGGGAGGAGGCAGCAATACCAGACCCTCACTCTCCATTTCCTCACACAACACAGCTGTGAGGATCACTTTGGAAGCCTGCTGCGTTGTGCTCGCTGCCTCCCCCTGTGTTGCGTTCCCTCCGCATCCCCCTTCACAGCAGCAGCAAGCACGAGCAGTTTGTCTCCATGTTTATTGCCTGCACAGCACCCTGTGCCCCGCCAGAGCTATCTTTGCTCATTTAGTGGGATGCCAGATCTCATGTGGTTAGAGATCTATGCCAAACACCATCAATTCTGGTTAATTTTTTTCAAGCAGGGCTGCTTCATTTTTTCCATGCTGCTGTTTATGTTAGGGAGCAGCTCCCTGCAAATACCAGAAGAGCCACACTTTATCTCCTTTTACATGCATTCCTACAAGCCCTCCTTTGCCACAATAGCTGCCAAAATGTCACAGGAATTCAACTGGCCCTATGCCAACTAGCTCAGCCAAACCTTTTCTCCCTGTTCTACCTCCTTGCCCATCTGACCTACATCAGTCATTCTTCTGCCAGGCTGAAGCCTATGGGGCCAGGCTCAGATCAATGTTTCTTTCCACATTTTTGTAGCTCTTGTAACAACAAGAACAGAGCAGATCACGACCAGGGATCTCAGAGATATCAGAGAGATAGCAATTCACACAGCTCATGATCTGGCCCAACCTTGTAGCTTAAGAAATTCCTTTCAGCAGGTACTGGAGAACTTTTAAATCATTGCTTGTCATCAGTTACGTGTAGGACTATGGCAAACAGCCATTACTCGCATCAGCTTTGCCTTCTCTCCAGGTCAGGTCACAAGGAGCAGGGTCTTCAGACTTGAAATTGGCTTTCCAAAATGTGGTACATGGCCAAGCCCTGTCATTGCTTACATTTTGGAAGCCTACATGGATTCTTTGCTTGCTGTTCTGTTTCAAAGCTGATATGCACACACATACTCCATCTGAAGACAATAACTGTAATGAAGCGAAGCCTCACAAGGGGCCTAGCCCACTGCACTGTGCACTCCTTGATCCCAGAAAACCAAGAAGCACCATAACTGGTAGGTGACCTCCTGACATTCAGAGAACAGAATCTCAGCAAGTACCTTTTATAAGAAATTTGCAGGTGCCCCAGAGCATGAGGAGGTACCACCTCAAAATTGTTCTCTCTTCACTCCCACAGAGAAGGCTGCATTATTCTTCACAGGAGTCTTCTGCACCACAGAAATCACAGTTGTATACATTTCCTCATTATATCTGCTTAATTAGGCAGAGGCATTGGTAAACTTATCAAAACAGTATGCATAGTCTCACACTTTGATTGCAAACCCTTTCAAATCAGAAAGCCTCTCAAGCCCTGCCTACACTGCGGATGAAGCAAGATACAGAAATGCTGTTATCTGCTCTGAAACAGAACATAATTCTTTCCACTTTCCTTTTGACTGTGGATTTTCTACATTCCTCCGTTGCCCCTTCTGAGCGGTTTTGGGGTCAAACAGCTGCAAGCGAGCATTGGAGAAGTGCTCAGATCTCAGCCAGCCAGAGGGTGCAGCTCCCTCCTTCCCTCCCTCCCAGCCTGCACACTAGCCCCAGCCCAGTCTCCTTTGGCAGAGGAATACAGTGCTAAGGGAGCATTAATTACATACTGTGAAAATCAGCCAAACAACCTGGAATTATGCTCTGGTGCACTGATGTTGATTGCTACATCTGTACTCATCCCTCAGCACTGGGCCTCAGTTGCCTACTGCCAAGTTGTTAGAGGACTTCCCAACCTCCCATATAACTCCCAGGCAGGGTTGGCCAGGAGCCATTCCTAATAAAGAATCCGGATATGAGCACCTTTTGGAGGGTGGCACAGTTTAATACTAACACGCACACCCTCATGTGTCAGCAGGGCTCAGATGTATTTCATTTAGAGTAAGTTTGCAATGGAACTGCCATAACACACGATATGCAGAAGGACCACGTTTTATGTGGCTCTCATCAAATCCTGGCTTTTGCTACATTAAAGTGCTTCACTTTGCAGCCCTAGCTGGGCAATACCCTCCCTCCTTTTGTCAGTCCTTTGATGCCATATGCAGCCATGCAGTCCCACAGGGAGGAGGGAACTATTTTTGCCGCAGTAATGAAGATGATGACCAGAGCCACTGAGTGGCTGGAGTCATTGTGACAGCTCAGAACACCCTCCATTTAACTGGACTGAAGTTAAAACAGTTTTTGATTCCAATGCATCATCCTATTTATAACTCCATGTTTAAGGTTCAGAATACTCAGCTTTCAGATATTAGAGTGGAACTAAAAAAGGGAGGCAGGAAGGTCTGGAACCGGCAGATTTTTGATACAGATGAAATTATATCCTCACTGCATTAACTGCATACTAAAACAACCAGCACTGAAGTATTTAACTACTTGAGGTGGCATGAGATTAAAAAAAATTTCACCAAGGTGCTGCAGTTTCACACATCTCAGAATTACTGCCCCAGCCTCTCTTCAGATTCAGCATTTATGCATCATTCAGAACACTTTTATTTTTATTTTTAACCCCCACAACAACAAAAGACAGGAAGTTTAATGGATTGAAAGCTATCCTTGCAAGATGTCCTTATTATAAAGGACATCTCAAAACTTTAAGCAAAATGAAGACGACTCTTTTGGCAAGAAGGGACTTACTGCACACTCCAAACAGCAGTAAAAGGATTGTTAAGGGAAGGAAAAAAAAGGGGGGGGAGGGGGAGAAGTAAATTAGACTCACTTCAGGAGAGATTTGAATAGTTTATTTTGCCCAATCAGAGCCCTTCAGCATAATGACACATTCATATACACATATATGAACATTTTTTTCTGAAACATTAATGTATAATACATTTTAAATTTAAAATACCAGCTGCACAGGTATTTTTATTTACAAAAATATTCCATACTTAATTTTTTTTTTTACTTTGTTATGATGACATAGTTCAGTTCAAGTACATGTAAGTAAAATAACTCTATGCAATCTAACATAGTTGTTTGTAACAGTACAGTTTGCAGTTCATATGAAACTATATTTGTAGACAGATGGATTTGCAACCCTACCTAAAATGCATATTCCAGTAATCACCCTCAGAAGAGCTAGTGGGGCTCAGCAAGACTTAACTGAAAATAAGTTGCAATGAACAAAAAGAAAAAACACACATGTACACACTAAGTTATACATAAACAAGAACTGCTACACATCAAGCATGCTTACCCACAAGTGGGCAATGTTAGAAAAATTTACTGATTTCCCCCCCGGCCCATGGAGCTGGTACAATGAAACAGTAGCATAACTAGAAAGCAGCATGTTTTCCTAGTTCTAACCACTACAGATAGCAGAGCTCAGGTCTAAAATAACATATTACTGCTTATTTACAGTTCTTTTTTAAAAGGGAATATTTAAAACATGTTCCCACCCCACTCTCTTTGCATCACTGAATGGTAGTAGTAATCCACATACAACTCCTTACATGTTTTCAACTGAAACAGCTTAACTTCTAGTTATTATTTGCCTGTAATATGTAACTTAGGTACTAATAAAAACAAATGCAAGTGTCAAAGAAACCTACGGCTGTATGACAAACATTTTGAGGTGCTTACCACGAAAAAATAAAAGGAATGCCAATTGACAGCTTTCATTTGATTGTTCTATGTTTCCGTCTTGTTTCTTCTTTACCAACACCCACGTCTTTAAGCCTGAACTTTATAAAGAATAAAAGAACTCAGAAACGCAGTACGCTCATCTGGCTTGGAACAGTAATAAAATAGATGATAGACAGCACATTTTTATAACATACATGAGAGAGAGAAACTGGCCCAGCTTAAGTTAGCTTTTCAATGAAAACTGAAATTACACCAGTATACCTGATTCTCCTAAACTACGCATTTGTTGATTCACTTCCTCCCCTCAAACATCATTTGTTTTTGTCTACAAAGTGAAGATTTTGTGGTAGTAGCACAGCTATCAACATCTACCCAGAAAGAATCACGTTATACATGAAATTGGCCAGAATGAAGGAAGAAGTTCCACTGACAAGTTACCTTGCAACTTGTAGAGGGAGGCAAGTCCTTGCACTCCTTCCCCACCACATGCAGAACTTCAGCCACCATCAGTATCCACCAGTTATATGAAACCATGATGAGAAAAGGGAGGAGGGTACTTCTTCAGTCACAGGCTATAGGTTTTTCAACACACATTTGGTATACAAAAGAATTGATTTACATGTAAAGAGCTGATGTATAATGAAGACTTGTACATTAGTCAAAGAAAATCTGTATTGGACAAACCTCATTTCAATTTTTGGGAATTTTAAGAGTCCAAGGAATATAGCTGAAAATTCTTTCATGTGAATACTTAAAAAAATCATAGAAAGCAAGTCAGCCATTGACTGCAGCTATTGAGAAAACTTCTACGTTACATTAGTTTTTTGAATGCACTATCTTCCCTCTTCATACTTAGGGAATTTTTTTAAAGAATGTTCAAAATGGGAGGTAAAAGTATAATTATTTTCTGCAAAGCAAAATGGGCTGTTTGTTTTCATTGCTTAGTAATTGTATCATCTCGATATGAGATATGAATGTATTCATAAGCTTAAAACAACTTCTTCTATGGATAATATACATACTTTAAGTACTTTGACTTAAAAATTGAACATAAGTCTTTAAAATTAAAGGTAGAAGTGTACATATAAAAATTATTTAAAATTAAAAGTATATTCTTAAGCAGTATGTATAAATATAACAGTTTGTTGTATTATCTAGTAACAAATCTGAAAGTGTTGCAGAAATTTATAAACTGAATGCTGACACAGGATAAGTGCCTTTCATTAGATTCTACATTGTATATACTTGTATATACATATTTTGCTAAGAAAACACACATTCTGAATTATAGTCACATAATTAGCAAATGTGCCCCAAAGTAACCTGCTCTAAACTCTTCACTGAATGTGTGTGCTTATATACAAATAATGAACCTAAACTGCACAAATGTCCAAACAAAATTAAGGAATAAAGTATCATGACTGAATTAAAGTGCAGGAAAAATTCAAGTTTAAAAGTTCAGGTAGGATCAGTGCTATTAATTAAGGAAAAAAAAAAGAAAAGAAGAAAAAAACAAAAAGGAAAAAAGGAAGTGAACTTGCTTCCAAAAGTCCTCCTTTGGATGTAGCTTTCTAACATCTCCTGCCGTGTAAGTACCACCTCAGGCAAAAATCTTTGTATAAAGACAGACAAAAAACACAGCTATATATTACTATATTTTATAACTTTTTTTTTTTTTGCCAAAGAACAAATCACTGGAGATGCCTGTGGTGTAACACTTTCAGACTTATTTGGAATACACGCATATTTACACATATCAACATTCAGAAGTTACAATTTGGCAGGACTAAGGTGAAGAAAAGCTTCTTCAGTTTACAGTTCCTAATGAGACACACTACATATAAACAGATAGGTAGCAGCAGTTTCTTACACTTCCATCAAAAAAAATAAAAAAGTAATGCTCAATTGTATAATTTTCCAGACACTCTAAAAAAGTTTCACACAACTAAAATGCTAGCAAAAAAAAAAACAAAAACACAGGGGTGTTTTCCCCCAAGGATTTCAACGTAGTTTGCTGTACAAAAGGTGCACCACAAATAGCAGAAGATACATGTATATGATCAACTTCCTTCCACAGAGAAGGAATAAGGAACATCTTACACTGAGATTGTACATAGCCCCTGTTATTGACCAAGAACCATTTTTCATATTCATCTTCTGAGCAACTATTTCATTAGTTTTCAAATCTAGAAACATGCTCTGAACATGTGCAACAAAAGATTCAACTATGATACATTCTATAATACCAAATAAACCACTGCTCTCCTTGTACTGGCACATTGTCTCTCGTTGCCTCATTTTTTGCTTGCTGGTGGTCATCAAATGTTTCCCAATGGGAAAAAGTTTAATATGCTTTTCTTTCAAGCCAAGGTCATCTTCCATTGAACTGATACCACAATTTGCTGAAGAGTATTTTTGCCATCCTCTCTCCCAGAGACTAACCAGACTAATTTTCCAGGATGATTCTGTTGTTCTGAAACACAGTTCATCTTCAACAAGTTAAATAATAATCAGTCATCTCCATTTATGAACGTGAGAAAAGTATGGGCACGAATGTCAGGTAGGGTGTTATATTTTTGTAAATGGTATGACCAGAGTTTATCTAGTTCTCTTCTACCTGGACTTTAAACAAAATGGTATTGATTTAAATATGCATTAGTTGGACACTAAAAAAAAAAATAGATTAACAGGCAGAGACAAAATGTGTGGCAAGCTGAGTTAACGTTGCCTCAATAGATATGGTACAGAGACATCAAGAAAACAGTGCCACATGTTCAAATTGTGATGTTCATATAGCTGACACGGTATGGTATGCCTTCATACTGGCAACAAAAAATTACTTGTCTTTAAATGTAACTATAGATAAAATCAGAAAACTTATCGATTTGTGCTACAAATCTCAAGCACATTTACTGGGATGAGTGACTAATTAAAAAAAAGAATTAAGAACCATCATTAACTTTACTATTTGGCATCTTTTTATATGTATTTTAAGGTTCACATATCTATGTACCTGCAACATCACTTCACAATACAGATATAACCCAGGTTTTGCTTCAGAACATTTGGAAAGCGTGTGAAAAACACACACAGAATGCAGTGCTTGGACAAGCAGACCCAAATAATTAATTTCTGACAATATTGAAAGACATCACCTATCAGCTTCTAAGTATTCCCTTTTACAAAACAAAACCAGACAGTAACTATTCCTGCCTTTTTGAGGAAAACAAAGGCCAAATTCATTTTTGAAATGCAAACATTTATTTTAAAAGACCCCTGGTCATCCCCACTATTACAGCTTTAGCGCAGCAGCCATTAACAAGTAAGCTCAGCTAAATTATTTACCTTACCCAACTTGAATATCATTTCACTGAGTTTTAGTGGACATTTAACATTGCCCACAATATTGAAAACACTGCTTTACAGATTAAATCTGAACTTTAGGCAAGCTGCCTTTAACACTTTGTGGGGCTGAGATAGGTACTTGTAAAATAGCTCTACTAGCAGGGTTTAGAAATTTGCTAAATATCCTGACAATTATTAAATATCAGATGCTTGCCATTATTCATGCATCAGCACCTCCATGGAGTGTAAAACTGTTTGAAAACCTGAGTACGAGATTATCCGATTTCAGAGTAAATGACTAGAGGGGCATCTAGAACGTAAGTTTTAAGCGAAACTATCTCAGCTATTTTAATTAGTGGCTGTAAAGATACATTCTGTTAAACTTTTATAAAAATTCACAGCATGAATGGAACCCACAGCCAGTTCTAAACGTTATACAAACTGAACCAATAATTGTTTTTGGCAAAAAGTAATATTTAACTAAACAGAAGTTGAAGTATTCTTACCACAATGAAGATGTTACCACATTTCACATTGCACATCCATAACACAAATGAAAACTCCCAGCATGACACATTCCAGTCATATTATTCACTTGACTTCTTTTAATGCAAAAATTGTGTATTCTCTTGTTTTGCACTTCACAGAATATGATGTGAATACAAGAATACTAGATCGGGGTCCAAGGAAAGACTATGCACAGGTCAACTATGTATACAATTTTCAACATGAAATTTTCCAAGCTTCCAGATTTTCTGATGAAAGAAATGACAGCAAGCTTCCACTCTTCTTCAACAATAATGGTAAATATAGAGAGTCCTAGAGAGGATAAGTGTAAGTCAGCTACTGTCCAGCAAGACAAACAACTTTATTCCAGCTCTCGGACCCCTGATTTATTGCCTCTCCTCACAGGAGGGTATAACACTGGCAGCAAGTACAACAGCACAAAAACTTTTGGCATATGAAATATTAACACAGGATTGACCCTGCATTGCCCCTGCCCATCACACTACTTCCTTTATCCCTTTTCCACATATTCCAGTTACCTGCTCTGTTCTCCAACTCTCAGCTAACCAACAGCTAAGAAACACTCAAGGTTTCTTTCTTTTTACGTTTCTCTTAAATATAAAGCTCCTCAGTTAAAGCCACGACTGAGGTAAAACAGTGTGTGATTTGTGCTAGGAAACAACAGTATCCAATGCTGAATACTTCTTTAAATTTCAATGTTCCTGCCAAAATTAATGAAAAACAAGATTTTCATCAGGACAAAATTAAACAGGTGTAATTGATGAGCATCATCAGAATTGGTACCACTTCTTGTCTTTGTACTTCAACATCATCTAAAAAACAAAGAAACAATTTTTAATTAATGTTTCTATAATGTACTACAGAGTGCTATAACACAAACAACGCATCATAGCTGAACAGTGAGGGTTTGGCATGATGAATTTTCTAATGGTGACATAATTGCTGATTTTCTGGTCTCTGATAGAAGATGACAATTTCGGAGAATGGGAAGGTTGCACAGAAGATTGGGGGATGAAAGGAGATCTGCAGGACACTCAAGAGAACAGCTATCCTTCGTAGTGACTGAGGAAAAAATGAACTTGGAGTCACAGACTGTTGGATCTTTCTTAAGAATCACAGGAATCTCACACAGAGCATTAATTATCTAATTCAGTGACAAATTCTTTAAGTAATGGGAAATGAACAGGCCTTTTGGAAATCTACATACCACTCAGACAGATGGCACACTCCAGACCAATGTGCCAAAAAACAAAAGGTGCTTACCTTAATATTTAACTATTAGGAGTAATGATTGCAAGATAGAAATGAAGTACTTTATAAATGACATTGCATTCCCTTTAGACCTCTCTAATATGCCTTTAAAGTAGAAGTCAGTTTCTTGCAAAGATTACACGTATTCAATAGACAATCAATTTAATGCTCTCAGTTTAACATGTAATGAACTCACCTCATGAGCATGTTTAGAGAAAGAATCGGCACTGTAAAGCATAGCTGCAGTTTTTTCTTCCAGTTCTCCTAGTTTCTGTCCTCGTTCATCTAGTGCCAGCCGGGCTCGTGCTAGTTCACCAACTACACCAGATGCTGCTCCTTTGACACCTTCAATACCCCCAGGCCCTGGAATATGCTGGGCAAGACTTCTTGATGCCTTTCCAGATGCTGATTCTCCAACTGGAGGCATTTGCAAAGCAGCAAAAAAAGAACAGTAGGGTTTTTTTATCATTATGACATAAATATCAATATAACTGCTTTATGAAGAGGTGTTTTTTTTTTTTTTTTTCCATGGACAGCAAACACTTAATCATAAGCATGCCTATGAGCAATACTCACTACTCTGTTACTATTTAATCAAATTGAGATTTTGAAAACATATTTCAGAGTTTCCAGGCATTTTATAAAATTTTAACCTCGTCACAGTTCAAGCATGAAATTAAAACTCACAACAGTGTTGACATCATCATCATTAACAGAATTATGCGGTTTTTAACAATACAGCTTGCTTCACAAGGAGGGTGTTGGAAATTCAGCAAAGCAGGAGAACTTCAGTAATAGGAGCTGCGGTCAATACTGGAAGTGCTTTGCTGTTATAACCTACCAGCGTAAGTTTCCTACAGTGGAAATTTAGTTTTAGATTCAGACACCTAAAGACTAGGTATCAGTGATCCCATTAGTGTAAGCAAACACGTTTAAAAGAAAAGTAACATACATCTTGGAAAGACAGAGCAGCTGTATGAACAAATCAGTTCATCCTAAAATAAACACCCACAAGTGGTGAGCTGAACAGCTCTGCTCCGGTGACCATACTGACTAGATCTCCTTTGCTCATACTGGGACATAAGCCACCTAGTTCAGTTTAGAAACTTAGACACTGATATCTCTCTCAAACTGACTTGTATACTCTACAAATATCGAAAGAAAGGACAAGAAAAGGCCTTTTTGGGTATTAAAGTCAAACCAAACAATCTTTTTATTTTTGTCTTTTAAAAATGAAATTATGGTTAACATTTTTCCCCCCACCTCTAACAAAGAATATTATTATTGTTAAATAAAAAAATGCTGCAGTATTTCAGGATTTTCTGATCTGATTTTATGGTTCTAGGAAGAATGATTTTCATTTCAACCAATACTACATACACTTTGATTCTTGAGGAACATACAGAAAACCATTTCACTTATTGCAGACAGATTCTGCAGTGATCCTCATGTTAAGTATTACTATTCTGAAGATGTTTTCAGATGTCTTAGTTGTCATTGAACTCACTATCAGGCTACAATTCATTTGGATTTTTTCCCTATTCAGCATTTTTATTCTGACAATTTGAGCCAAAAAGGCATTTTCTATTGAAAACCACAAAGCCAGAGATAGTTATAAAAACCACTTGAGATCTCCTTAAAAATAGGTCAGAGGAGTCAGTGCAAAATTGTGGAAACTTCAAATGATGTAAAATGATACCTTCTAAAGTTATAAGTATGCTTTTCTGTTGTCATGAACTGGTAGTTTTCCCATGTTCCAGTCATGCTAATTAAATGTGTAATTTCTATGTGCGAGTTTCTCTAATAGAATACTTGATCAACCTTTCAAATTATTATGTGTACATAACTACAAATGACATTTTTAAATTGGAAAACACCTCTCAATATTTTTTATTTATAAATACACACGCATGTTCAAAATATACAGGCAAAGGAGTAAGCATTAATTTTTACTGGATAGATCAAAAGAACTTATAATAGAAAAGTTTGTCAGGGAGCCCTGTCTGATTTAACAGCAACATTTCACACTGAAAAGCAAACAGTTCTACTTACCAATAAACTTGCATAAAATGATGTTTCAACTAGCAAATCTATGACTAAGTAGATTTTATTTCCTTTAAATATATTAAAATGCTGCATACAACCACAATAAAAGAGTAATAAATATGTAATCAAGAAGTAATGACAAAATGCAATAAAATTTTGGCCAAATGTGAACTTAATTCAGTCCTCTATTCATAGGACAATCAAGTATAATACAGTGGTGTCCCCTCTCTCATTTCTGAGGCACAAGCCAAATGAAGAAAAAAATCTAGTAGGTGAATTGAAGTAGAATAGTTTCAGTTTTCTTACTGTTCAAACGTAGTGCTCTCCAGAACCAGTCTCTTTCAGTTTACCAGCATTAAGAGAATTATGGACAGTGCTATAGACTTAAAATGAATAAATATGAGATCAGTTGTCCCTTTTGCTGTCTTATCATCCAATCTTGAATAAATAAGGTAAAGCAGTCTGTGAGAAAACAGTAACATTTTCTGATCTTGTTGGTAAGGTGTGCAACATGTAAAGCTATGAAAATTTATTTCTTGTCGTTCCCTTTCTCAGTTTCCTCTTTGCAAATGTAGTGTCCTATTAACACAGTCAAAACATTTCTCAAGGATCACTGGCTTCCTTGGGTGGAAATAACAGAAAAATAAAGAATATTAAAAACTTACACAGTTCTTCTCTGTCAAGTGACTGTGCCCCACCTCCGAACAGGCCTTTAAAGAAACCCCTATTTGGTGCTTCTGGTGTTTCTACAGGAGTGAAGAGCTCACCCAACATTTCCTTTTCAATAAAGAGATACAACAAGGCATACATCATTTCACACGCAAATTAATGAAATATTCTGTCACTTCAGACATTGATTTCATGGATCTGAATTTCAAAACAAATGTGTTTTAATAGACATCTGCCTTTGCAGTAGGTAGTCACTGCTACTTAGGAAATAAAAAATAAAAACATATTAGGAAATCTGTCCAGACCATCTGTTCAGATAGTTGCAAGCTTATAGCTCAAGAATATTTGCAAAGAAATGTATTTGAGTAAAGCTGTATTTTCTTCTCAACTTGGGCAATACTTCTGATCTTGTTCTGTTGAAACTGTATCTACAAATGCTCATATCCACAGGTTGCAAAACAGAACTTGCATAATGTATTTCTGCTATATCTGTATTCTAAACAACTTCGAAGCTGAAGCATTGTAGTGAATCTGTTGAAATTGTTAATACCGCTGCAACATAATAATTTCCTTCAAGTATCTTAAGTTAGCAATCTCCACTTAAGTCTGCACGCACCTCCACCAGCATCATTTGACCAAGAGTTGTGCATATGTTAAACATGGACGAAACTGTTTCATACAAGAGTATGGATGAAACAGTGCAATGTAAGAGTGGGGGAAATTCATCCTGAATTTGACTCTACAATGAGAAAAATCAGAGCATGATAGCTGAAGCACAGCTTTATGAGAAATTTAATTACTGTAAGCACTGTGAATTTAAAATAGAGACTCGGAGGATAGCCATGTTAGAAGACAGTAAATTTGGTTTTATTAATTACCTGGAGATTTTCACATGTTTCTTGACTGTAGGTGAGCCTCTGTATTTCAGTCGGTGAGACAAGATAGAGTGCTTGTCCATTATTGGTGAAGCAGAATGTCCTGGCTATTCGCATATTGGTGAGTGGCAGGTAATACACATCCAACAGTGGCCTTAAACTTGGCAAACTTAAAGAATAAAAAAAAGCAAATGTAGCAGGATTATCTATTATTGATCAAATGGCTCATTTTTAAAGCACATTATTTTCCTCCTCACTATCTGAATAAGTACAGCATATACAGGATATCATTTAATGCAGTGAAGAACAATTTCAAAACAGAACTATGCAATCTTCCAGTTAGCACCTCAAAAAGAGAAACAGACATCTGCAACAGCTGCATTTGAAAGAATCATTTAAATGATACTCTGAGTATATAAGTCAAAGGTACACTTAAAGTACTATTCAGTAATTACTAATGAAATATTTTAATACCTGCTTATTTTTTTTTCTTTCATATACAATTAAATACCCTGCCTCTTCTTTCAGATGAAGATTTTCTCGAATAAAACCACAGGTCTGAAAGAATTGTTCACTTAACGCAGGAAAATATGCAGGGGGAGTGCTTTCAAAGAATAACAGAATTCAGTAATCTCAAACAATAATTTTGTGAATTTATGCCTGCCTTTTTTTCCCTGACTGTATATTTAAAAGGAAATCCTCTTAAATCAAAGTTTTGCTTAGCTTATATTTTCTGTTTCTGCATATGGAACTGCAGTACTTACTGTATCAGGCTACTGAAGAACAGATGCAATGCATTCATGCTGTAATAATGCTCAAGCTACCAAACATTCCTCTCCCTCAAAGAAACACTAAATGCACGGATGCCTTATGTCTTAATAAATATAACCCAAAATGAACCCCTACCTCAAAAATATTACTTGTGAAATTTCTGTACAAACAGAATTTACACAAAATGTTAACTAAAAATCCATCAACCACATATTAAGCAGCTTCTGCTGCAGATAATATCTGCGTAAGATTACTAGTTCTAAAGACTTAAGAAAGCAGGACAAAGTGAAGCTGAAACTAATGATAAAGAAAAAATATAGTGATAGCAACAAGTGTCGTTCCCCTCCCCTCCCCCCCCCGCCTTTAGCATGATACTGAAATTTCTAAGTGTTAACCTTGCATTTTACAGACTATGCGTTGTCCAATAGCAGGAAACTGACAAACAAAAGGAAGGAGAGTAGATACCTGTAGAACTTTCCTCCATAGTCATATTAAGAATTAAAAAGAAATATTTTCTTTTAAGCACATCATCCAGCAATGACACATCTACCCTGCTTGTATGTAAAATAGGAATATTCCTAGATTGAGTTAGTAAGAGGGAACTGCTTTGCCTCAGACTGCTGGAAGCATCAAATAATCCTTACAGCTTTGAGAGAAATCACGACAATATTAGGTCACATAGGACAAGCATGACGTTAATGACAGCATTTTCAGAGTATTAAACAAACCTGTAGCAGAATGGTCTTATCTAAATTTATATCTGTAGATAGGCATTGGGCATCTTGGGCATGACGATACTCTGACAACTTTACGCAAATGGCAGCAATTTCATGCTTATGAAGTTTCCTCTTTGATAGGTCCGACTCCCTTGGCAAACAAGTGTAGCTACCACCAGAAATAACTATTCCTGAAATAAATTCATGTTGTTCTAAATAAACTCATGACAAAAAGTCATGTCAGGGCAAGGTTGTCATAGGAGCTGATCCCTGGGAGTTCAACTTATCTACACATCATAACAATTCAGTATCTATAATTTAGCACCTACTTCTCAATGCAAAGTTCACTAGAAAATAAAGTTGATCCTGAAAAAAACAGGATTTGTTTGAATATATGGAATGTGAACATTACCAAATTCAGCTGCAATTACGGAAAAAACAGTACTTGCCCTGCAGACAAGCAAGGTGAACAGCATTTTCTAGAGATGTTTAGAATGTATACTGGGGTATAGATCAACAGAGTTACCAACAGACTTAAAAATCAAGACAAACTTTTTAAATTATGATATGAAACAGCTTTAGTTTTATTCCTAGCAGCTCCCTGAAGAAGTGAACATCTTTTTATAGAACTTCCCAAGCTTAGTGCTTGATATTTGCAACTTCTAAAATGATCTTTTAGGAATTTTACTGACAGAATTTTGAGTGCCATATTCCACATTCATCTTACCATTAGCCACGAATAAAATGTAGGTGCAAGGATATAGGTATATACAGTCTTTTTCCCCCCTACCCCTACTCAGAATAAAACAGCATTTGCAAATATTCAAGAGAAAAGACAGGTAAAGGTTACAAACGTGACATAAGTACCTTCAAACATTACTTTTACACGTTTAAATTAATAACTTAAACCTCTTAATTTAGATTATTTTTCTATACTACAACTGTCATCAATTTCACCTTTATAGCCTGAGTTTAAGGCCTTTGAGACATGAGCAAGCTACACAACAAAATAGTAAGCTCAAGACATGACTGAGAAGCAAACAGAACTGTAACAACTGCACCAAAAATATGCAGAGCTATGATTAGCTAAAGGTCTAACTTAGAGCAGTTTCCCCCATCCAGGAGTAAGCTCACATTTGAGACAATCTTCATGAGTTCAAGGACTTACAATTATTTGTTGAATTAGTGTAACTTGAGTTAGTGATAAATAATAGGAATATATAATCAAAGGTATCCTGGCCCAGATGTTAGAGGTTCATCAACGCTGAAGTGAATGTACATTTATTTTATTGATATTCTTCTGAAAAAATAAACTATTGAGTTTTATCTAACTTAAGACTCATTTTTTATTTATATATATGTATGTATATCTTTCTATCAAGCAAGTCTTACCTAAAAGTCATAATATGTCCATTGGCACAGAAACATGCAAGGCAGATACTGTTACTCAATGACACTATATCTCCACGAAGAACAAAAGAAGTCTCTGTTATGTTTTGCTTATAAATACAGTTCTGGGATGGCAGTGAGATAACTTTTGCTTGCTTTTCAGAACATATCACTGCATATTGGTTTTCACTGATTTCCTGAGAGGAAGAGGGGGACACTGAAACAGGTCGTCGCTTTTTCAATTTATCTTTTTCATCTTTATCTTCAGGAACATTGTGTTCTCTCCAGGGTTCATGTGCTGGTGAGACTAAAGATCCTGTGGTATCCAGAAAAGCCATTCTCAAAATTGCCCCTTTTAGCCTCAGGATGGTTCCTAAGAAATAGAAGTTGAGAAGATTTCTAAAACAGTTCTAAGTTGAATTTTAAATACAAAATATTCCTTTATGAAGTTAGCAGAATGAAAGCTAAACAAGAACTTAGACTTGCCTAAAGAAAACAGAAGTAAAACCTTTGGGCATTAATCTGAAAACCAATGAAGCACATGCAAGTTCACATACCTATTCAATAAAATGTTAAACCAGTTTTCAAAATTTAAGTGTCTGAATATACTCCATTAACATCAATGGTAATGTATTTATTTATTAAAAGAATGGAGCTGGAATGCACATTTGTAACAAACTTTACAAACATGCATCGTGTTCTGCAATGAAGTTGTAGTAGGAAAGCTAAATCTATGCCTAACAGTACATTATTCAGTGTTTATCTTTATTTAGGCAACATTCTGAAAACCATTATTAAGACATCATTACAACAAAATCAGTTGCTGTGTATCAGTAAAACAAGATCTCATTAAATCACAAGAATACTTCATAATTAGTATTTAAACCATTAAAATAGACAGCCCTTAATTTTTATTTATTTTTTCCATGATTCAGTAGAACTGAGTTTCCTACCATAGCACCAAAAAAAAACCAAAAACAAAATACACATTCTCTACTATCTCTGTTTAACTGTTGCCATCCACTACATTAAAATGAGAAAGTCTACTTTTCTCAACAGATATACTTTGATTTTTTTCTTTTAATATTATGACATTATATATTCAACTTTGGAGCATTAAAATTCTGGTAATAAAAGTAATCAATCTATATTGTTAACCTTATTAGCTAGATCAATGAAGTATATATTTCCAATTACTCCATAACTGAGAAAAATAGTTTCTTAATATAATAAAATAAAAGCATGAGAAACAACAGCAATATTTATCCAAGTATCTTTAGGCTGTACTCTGCTTTCTACTCACCACTAGGAGAAACAATTACTGGCTGAAGAAGTCTTTGCTCTCCTCCTGGGGGTAGGTTCAGTACAATGACAAGCACTGTACCCAGGGTGGTCCCAACCCACAAGCACGGGGAAGGTGACGTATCGGCTTTTCTTGTGAAAGTCTCACAAAAATGAAGAGCTGAAATTGCCTCGCGTGACTCTTTATCAATGCTAGTTACACTAGAACTCCTGGATCGACTGAAAGAGTTGTCTTTGACATCTGAAAACAGATAGGTATTAATTAGAAAGAGCAAAATGCAGGAATTAAGAAAATTGAGATAATCTTTTAGTTTTGTTCTTTAGTATATGTATCATACTACTGCTTTTTATTACTACTTTATTCTTCCTTAATTATATTTCTACCGTGATTCTTCCTTAATCGTATTTCTTTTTGATTCTATTTCGAACAAAGCACCCAATCTTTCTTTGCAGAGGTAGTGATTAAGTAATTGCCATGAATGACTTATCACAGAATGGTTTGGGTTGGGAGGGACTTTAAAGACCATCTTCTTCCAATCCCCCTGTCAGGGGCAGGGACACCTCCTTCTAGACCAGGTTGCTCAAAGCCCCGTCCAGCCTGGCCTTGAACACCTCTAGGGTTGGAACATCCACACCTTCTCTGGGCAACTTGCTCCCGTGTCTCACTACTTCTTTCTTACTAGTATCAAATCTAAACCTGCTCTTTTTTAGTTTGAAACTGTTACCCCTTGACCTGTCACTACACACCCTGATAAAGCATATTGGACATTTCTGCCTTCTTGAGACAAAGAGTAAAAGTTATCATTAAACAACAGGAGTCCTTAAAAAAATAAAAAAGTAAAATTAAAAAAACCTGTCAATTAGCTCATTGATCAGATAAAAAATGGTTTCCATGACAAACAGCTTAATGATTTTTTTTTTTTTTTTTTTTAAGATTCAACTATTTTAGTTTAAGAAGGACAGGCACAACCAGACATCATGATTACACAACCTGTAATGACTTACAATATTGTCCCACTTCAGGAAACTGCATGAAGGAGTTTTCATAGGCCATTTGCACACACCTGAACTTTTAGTAAGAGAAACATCAAACGCTACCAAATGCCATTTGGCACTGCTATGAAAAGCTGAAGATCTCCTTTTTGAATAAAGTACAATATGGCAGTAACAGTTTTCATCAGGTTGTCTTAGTCTTTTTGCTTGGCAAATACGGTTCTTGTAACAGACGGTGAATTCTCATATTAACAAAAAAATTCAAACAAACCATGCTGCTCTATTCTAGCTGTGTACTGTCTGTACCTGTGGTGATACTTAATACATCAGCATGTCTGAAGTTATCTGTGCACTCCAAATTAATGCTTTACTTTCTCAATGCATCGTTCCACAATTTTAGCATGAGACAACACTTATCAGTAAAGTCTGGTGCACTTTATTTATATCATGACTTCCTAAAACTAAGTTATTATTTTAGGTCTTCAGGTGGAGCACGGAACATTTCTTAAGCAGGATTATGAGCTAAAAAGCAACGTTTAACTGCATACTCACTAGAAGCATCAATATGCTAATTTCATTAAATAATTGCAACTTTTCTACAAAGAACATCCAACATGCATTTGAAAAATCTTACAAACTAGATTTCAGCTGACAAAATACAGGCATCTAGACAATATAAACAGTGAAACTCTCAGGAGACATTTGTCTCATTCCAACAAGGATAGAAAAATTATTGTCCTGCCTTGTTTTTATTTTATTTAATTCAAATGTAAAACATCAATCATAAAAAGAAACTAGGTCAACCACTCATATGCTGACATCTCAAGTTTTCACATTTAAAAACATTGCCTAGGAAAAACATCAAATCCAGTGTAAAATGATGAAAGTCGTTTTATATTTTTTTTAATGACCATAACCTCTTACAATGCTTGTTCCTTCAAGCTTAAATATTTATTGGCTTTTTGTTTTTTTGTTCCAACTCTAACAGATTAATCACTCTGAATATAATCATACATTCGAATTTTGCTGACATTAAAATACATATTTGCAAAAAAAAGCATAAATATTCTGTAAACCAAATTAAGGCCAAAAAAAGCTGGAATATCTTGGTACATTCAGAATTTAAAAACGCAAACCAACTGTAAACCATCTGCATGAATAAAAGATAACTCAAATCCTGGCATCTCACTAGAACGTGGGACTACATGTGGTTTCATTAATTATACCCCTTTGACTAAAGATTTGAGAACATACTTTCTATACTCCTTATTTCAGGAAAGATCCTTCTCCTCTTCCTGAGAAAGATACAATTACTGCAACAGGCATAAAATGTACTTTTCTTCAGTTGCAGCTGGTTGAACATTTGAAAAGCATGTGTACAAATTCCAGAAGTATTGGAATGGACAGGGAAACACAAAGATTAACTAGCCAAACAATACAGACATTGTAGAGAGTGGACAACTCATTCAAAGAGAACTGGGAGTGAAAGATTTAACTGCATTAGTGCATATTCTTTATCCTGAAGTCAGGCAAGAATCTAATTTCTTAGTAGATTAGTTTTGAATGAAGAGGAAGTTACAATAGTGTGACTACAAAACCATTTCATCAGAAGGAAGGAAAGATGAGCCTCTTCTAAGCAACCAAACCACAGAGTAGGACCGAGTGGTAATGGTACCTTAATCATCTGGGTTACAACGTTGAAAAGCGATGGTATAATGCAGACTACAGTATGCTTAAGATGATTTCTATTTTAGGAATTGGAAGATAAATATAGAAGCACATTTTGTTTTGGCTACTTAGAGAGAAAGGGGAGTAAGTCAAAGATTTAGAGACAGAAAAGTATTTTGAAAGAGCACAACCATGAAAGAGTAAATGTGATCATGGTTCAAGAAGCCATGGAAGAAAATGAAAGAAAATATGGATAATAAACTTGTGAGAAAGACATTTCAGAGGTGTCTCCTAGATCCAGTACATACGGTCACATAAGTGACAAAAAAATACAAGCAAGCTGAGAGTCACTGAAGAACCCTATGCAAAAACTATTCCACTAGAAGAAAAGATGGTAAGTCGAATAAAAACAGACATCTCATTGCCTAAGAAAGTTATTTACAGACCTGAAATTTTAAGACTTTTATACAGAACAAAATGAGGTGTATAGGTGCAGATAGCTACACATAGGGTAAAGTCAAGCAAAACCAAAGACCATTACAACTAAGTAGTAAAGAAATACACCAGAAGGGAGTTGACCAAAAAAGCTCCGTTATTTCATTAGAACAGCAAATATTAAATCACGTAGAAAATGCTGACAATTTTAGCATTAGAAAATACTGAGTTTTAGCATTCTTTTTTCTCCCTGCTTCAATTAAAAAAAAAATATCTATGTACTTACTGCTATTGAAGAATTTCAAGTAAAAACAACAGTAGGAATAGAATGAATTTGATAATATTTAAGTGTAAATGTGTTCCAGTTTGCAAAGTCTGATAAAGTAGTAAGGAAGAACAAACACACAATGAAAAGACAAACCAAATTTTTGTGTTCCTTACTGCCAACAATGCCATGGTTAAATCATTCTAGTTCTACACAGAAGAGCCTTAGAAAGATGAGGAAAAACTCATCCAGAGGCAATTAACAGAAGCCATCCTAGACTTAGACAACGCAACTTTAAAAACAAAAACAAACCTAAACCTATCTGCAAAAATGAAGATTAGCAATGTGATGACAGCTTTCAACAGCATAAAAAATGGCCTAGCAAAGAGAAACAGAACCATAGCTATCCATGTTCCTTGTGGAAAGGACAAGAAGAAAAACTAAGTTAATATGGAAGCAGGGAGTATCGTTTGAATATTGTTTGAATAACAGGAAATTTGTTTAACTGGCTATAAAACACAAACTTTTTCTGGTATTTTTCTAGAAACTTATTTATTGGAGGCTCATGAATGAGAGGTTAAACTGCCAGACACCTGGATCCTTGCCATAGCAATGGATTAAAGGATTTCTGAGGGTTTCTTCCAGCTTCACATTTATCTGAGCAGAGCAAGCTGTAATGTAAATCAGGGTGGTCTAACTCTTGAGTTTCAGGATATTCCAGTGCCATCAATTCTTCCCTTGCTGATAGCAAGGGTTGTCAAATACACAGTTCTGCAGCTGACAGTCTGATCCTGATCTGTTTTCTGTTGGGGTTATACAAGGGATTCTGCTGCAAGAGGGGAAAAGAGCTGTAGCAGACAGAAGGCAGCTTTCCTATACAGGCTACATCTACTGCTGTAGGTCTACAGCTGTCCCTGATCATCTTTTTCTCTAAAAGGCTGGGGAGCTGGATCTGATCTACAAGCTGGCAGTCAACTTTTGATGAAAAAGCTCTTAAAAAAAAACCAAACTATTCATTTGTATGTTGTTTTAGTTATGCAAAACCTTCAGCATTACAAACTTCACAACTTAATTGCTTATTATGTAAAAAGGTATTGTACTTTTTCAAGAAAATTGAAATTCTCAGAGTGACCATCTACCCAGCAAACAGCTGTATGTTATTTTCATTTATGGAGAGTGGTCACAAGACAATTACCATTTGTAAAAATGCATCCAACTATTTGTTGAGCAGACCTCAACATATCCTGTTGTTCCCAAGATACTGTATTTTTCAATTTAAAATATATCAGATGGTTTTAAACAGGCAAGCAATTTTCCTTACAATAAATTACCTGCTTATTCAACACTTGTTCTATCATAGCACTATTGTGGAAGTAGGAGTGACAGATGCCTAAAAATTATGACAAAAACGTGATAAGCCATGTACAAAATTTGCAGGCTTACCTTACGATGACAGCAATGACATTTTGTGCCTGAGATCCCCCAAAGAGAGTGGAATTAAAATTTTAGTTCTATACTTCAGATAATGCAACTCAGTCATGATAGTTTACATAAGTAAGGACTCTTTAATGTATGCACACTCTGCAAAACAGTTTCAATAAAAATAAAATCAACTATGTAAACTTACCTAAATCAGGCTTTAACTCAGTTGGCAAACTTAGCTTCCTGGACATCTTTGCTGAAAAGTGAAGTATATCTTTTTTTTAAAAAGAATAAACATGATTCTGCTGGCCTTTATTTGCCTCTTTCCAAACATTTAATAAATTATTGTTCATTACATTAACTGCAGTACTTAACAGGATTTCTATTAAAGCAGAGCCCGACTTTCACAAGTGAAGGGTGCAAAGTAGAACATGGAAGATACCGCGGTCTTCAAACGCAGCATTTTATTACTCTTGCCCAACTTCATTTCCCCTTAGATTTCTGAATGAACTTGATGGATTGGATGAATTTTGCTTTGGCTCAAACTCAAATTTTATCTCTTTGGGTAAGAGAAGATAATGTAGACTCAGTTACTGCAAGAATATACACTGAAATTTTCAAAAATTTAACAACCCCTCCACTCTTCTTCTGCCCTACTTCCTGATCACACCTGAGATACTTTAAAAAAGAAAACAGATGAAATTTTAATTACTCTAAAATGTAAGGGGTAAGAGCACATGTGTAAAATAAGCTAGTAATCTGAGATGTAATCAGCAATCTTAGAAGAAATAAATTACAAAGAATAATTATATATGATCAGCAGCATACAAATGCAACATTCAAAAAAGTCAAATTTCAACAGTACTGGTCATGTGAAAAATAGAGCTTAAAATCATCACTGACTTAGAGAATTCTATTTGTAGGACCAGAAATCTTATGGCCTATTTAAAATACAGTATTATGCTAACAAACATTGATAAAGTAATAGTCACTAGTAGACTTGTAGCCATACATCCTTCATCCTTCTTTTAACAATTAGTAGAAAGAATAATTTTGATGTAGTTCAACTTCTAGACCAGGGCTAGAATTTGAATTTCTCAGCCACATGCCTGAATTTTGATATATCATTTAGTTCTTCATTGTCTTTTAAGGGTAACACTTCTCCACCTAAAGTAGATGTTGGATACCCATCATTAGGCAGATTGAATCTTGCAGCTTCTCTCTGTTAAACTCTCTGGAGTTCGCTTATTCTAATTATCCTTTTTTTAACAGAAATCATTGTTTGCTACATGTCCTGAAGAAGAGTGCATGATTTAAAGTTACTTCCACTCCTTCAAAAGGAGAAGTACTTCACTGTATCATCAATTATGCTCATCAATATTACAAATGCTAGTTATCTGAATGGCTGAACAGTTTTATTCCTGTCATACATCATAAAAATTTGAGAGTAAGACTCCAGAAATGATCTTCTCATTTCCTTCACATGTCATTGTTACAAAGTATGTCCTGTTCAAATTAAATTGAACTCAGACCACAATGCTAGTTATTTTAACTTACTTTAGTGCAGGCTGAAGTGGAAAAGGGTACTGCACCTAAATGTTTTCTATCCTCACAGCCTTGCATTGGCATCTGCCTGGCTTAATGATGAGGCCAAAGTTCATCTTCAAGAAGTTTCTGCCAGAGGTTGTTTTTAGTAAGACTAATTCTTGTTTCAGATCACTGCTCAGCTATACATATGGAAAACTGTGGTACACTGCGCTAGTGACCATGAGCCCTTTTTTCTGCTGTCAGTCTGAAATTGCATCAGCTTGGTGCAAGAACACGGAACCTCATCCGGAATTGGGAATTATAAGACAGGTGTTCCTCATCATAAGACTTGTCTTCTGTTTTGGACATGTAAATCATAAAAAGCTGAGATACTGAACAAAAGCTGAAGCATGCACACAGAAAAACTGAGCTGGTTTTGGCTTTTCACAGCTTTTACCATGTGTGAATATCAGTAATGATTAGTTTATTTAATCATATTGAAAACTAGAGTGGTCACTTTTGGCTTCTCAAATCGAAGTGTTTAACAACTCCGGAAAAATGGCAAAAACCAAGATATTAGGCAACAGGTCATACAAAATACAGGTTCGTATGTCAGATTCTATGAGTCAATCCCCACTTTTGGCTTTTTTGTTCACTAGTAAAAGGCCAGCCGCATGATCTAGGTTGACAGGGTAAAGCAAATCTGCCCAATGTCTTTTTCAGTACATACTAAAAAACGCCTCTCATTAATAGGACAACAGGATACAAGAGATAAGACTGTCATTGCTAGAAATCATGAATTAATGTTATGAAGAAAACTTACAGTTCAAAATATACTTCAATGTGTCAAAAGCCTCAATAATTCCAATGTAAATAAACTAGAGCTTATTTAAATAGCTGTACTGCCATCTTGTGTTTAGAGAGATAAGTGCCTGAAGATGCAATAAGAAAATAGGAATATTTCACCAGCTAAATCGTTTTTTAACAGTATTTGGTATAATAAACTGCCTGCATTCATATATGGCTTATAGTTTACAATAGTTTTAAGAAAATTCGGTTTTGCCATGACCCAGATGAAAAATAGCAATACTGCCAGACAGCTAGAGAACTACCACATAAAAGATAATGATCAGGGAAAAGGAAAGAAAACAGGATTGAGATCTCAGTGTCAGGCTTTTGACTTTATTTGTACAACAGGACAAAGGCGATGTCAACTGCCCCTTCTGAGTGTGACTGACCTCAAGTAGCAGCTGTGATGCCACTGCTGAATACCTCTCTTGGTGATTGCTGCCCCATTTACAGCCAAGGCTGCCTTTCTACAACCAGTGCAAGACAAGGAGACAGGCTAGGGAGTAATTCTGCTGCTCTTGCCTCTGCTTAGACCTACACTTTATACTTCTCTAAATTAGAAAACCTGAAGTTGTACATAGGCCACATACACACATTCTCTTGCTTATTTATATAACTAAATACATATCTCGTGAAAATATGAGATCAGAGAACTGTCCAAGAACAACATCCATGATTCTTGGAGATTTCTCATATGTCAGTCTTGAAGGGAACAGGTGGTAAATATGAAAGGTTACCTTGGCATACTGTGCTATTTTTCAGTATAGCAGGCTTGACCAATTCAATGAAGAAAACCTGAAGGATACCTGAGACACGTCTGAACTGTCAACAAGAAGATGTGGCTTAAAGTAATAGTTATATCTTATTTGCAGCATGTTACCCTGAGCTACGTTACAAAATGTTACATTGTATAGCACAGTAGTTTGAAAGCTGTAAACTGTTTTCTCATATATTCCTTATTCAAGGAAACAGTCAAAACCCTCTGCTAAAAAAAAATCCTCTAAACCTAAAATAAAGTGAGACAAGTATCTTGGTGTTTTGACAGACAAGAGAATAGTTTACATGAAGCATAATTCATTTAACATTTAATGAGAAATATCTAACCAGCTTAGAGTTTTCTTTTAGTTCTTGCTAGTATTTTAGACATACTGAAGTCCCCACATGATTCAACGTTTGACAACTACATAGAAGAAAAAATTTAAATTACCAAATTTCATGATGCTTAAAGAATCAAATACTGTACTGGTGACAGTTAAAGAAAGAAATAGATTATCAATGCTGAGATGTCTAGATTTGATATAAGAATAATGAAGCCATTTTACAAGAGAATGCCTGAATCAGACAAAATATTAAACACTGGAAAAAAAAACCACTCTTACTCTGGCATTAGGGCATCTGAGAAGTTAACCTTTGATTCTGTGAAAACAGTATTAAAAGTCAATGACTTCAGCATTGTTTGGCAATTTTAGTTGTACACTTCATAATGTGAAAAGCCTTACGTTAATGGTAACAGCTAGGAGTACAGAAATTTTGAATTACAACTACTCTGGTTAGATCTGCCTAATGATATTATTTGCAATTGTTCTTAAATTTGCAGATTGAAGAAAAGAAAAACGATTTCACTGAAGAATGCAGTCTCCTGAAATAATTATAGAGGTATTAGAGTCTACAATATTTTGCATATAACTTTACTAAAGCTTCTTACAGAAATGGATGTTGTAATACCTCACGTTCTGACCAGATTCATATTGATATATTAAGTCACATACAAGTCATTGTATCAAATACTTAACTGACACAAACATGTAAAACAGCTAAAGATATTGCTTCAGCTGGAATCAGATCACAATGCCTTTCTACAAAAATTACATAGTCTTAGACATGAAATACTTCCTATCATTTTTTTTCCTTTATGTCTAACACACTTTTCAATAGTAATTCACAGAACATTATTTACGTTTTCAAATATTTGTCATTCCTAAGAGAAATGTTTGCATCACATAACGGCCAGAGTATTTTCTGTAAATTCCTAGTTGATTAAACCAAGTATCTCTGTGTATCTAAGGTAATTGCAGCTATTCTGAAGTTCACCCCAATGCAAACGAAGGGGAAACGTGACCCTAGAGCCACATATTAACAATAGACCTTCGGATAGGTACATTCATATTTTCTTTTTTTTTTTCCCCCTAAATACTCAGAAAGACAAAGCTGAAGTGTTGGTTCATGAAACATTTGCATTTTAACTTACTTATACTACTGTTGCAATCTTTGATGACCTTTGATCCTTTAATGAAGTAAGAACCCTTGCCTGATACTGTCACTAATGATACAAATCAATGGAAATTAAGATGTTTCTACATAAAAGTTTTAATAAAATGACTAAATTGACAATGGTTTCATATTTCTAAATGGATGCATTTTCTGTTACCACCTTACAGACCTATCACTGAAATGAAATTACTTCTCCCTTTGTCAGCAGTTTTCTCTTACTGTTCACATCGGACAAAAAACACAGGGGTGATATTAACAGCGACTGAAATAAACTATGTAAACTATTCTTTTTTTTGTAACCCATTTTGACAGGTTGTATTTCACACATGGATAAAGACCTGAAAGAACTTGAACTGACTGCATGATACGCCAGTGCAAAAAGCTACAACCATGCTACATACAAACTCATTCCTGTGAACACAGTTGATGGTAAATTGTGTTCTTTCATACCACAGTGTGAAGATAATGACAAAGTAGCACTCACATTTTACAAAACTCATTTTCCATTCACATTTAGCTGACAATTCCATTTGTCAGCTATTCAAAACAATGAAAATGCATTCAAACAATGAAAATGCAAAAACATGCAACTAGTGGCATAGCATTTTGCCTTATTTTACATATACCAAAGAGCATACAATGTAAGTTCAGAAAGTCATGCAGGGGAAAGATGCTGTATATAAGGTATAGAAAACATAGTAGTGGAGGAAAAAAAACCCAAGAACAAGGATCCTTGCACAGCATCCAACTACTCGAAACTAACAGAATGCAGATGAAATAATTACATTTCTTCAGACTTCCATTACACTGTGCAAGGTACACAAATCAAAGTATGGGCTGACTGGGAAACAGTTATGAATTACACATCCAATGCATTCATTATGGCCTCAGCTTTGCATTTAACTTACACCCTGAAGAAGGCATTGCTTGTAAACGTTATGCTATTTTAGCTGTGAAAAACATTCACACTTTCATTTGAAAGGCTTCAAGCTGAAACAGATGTCAACAGTTCTATAGAATTATCATTAGCATGTTTTATTAATACCGTAATATTACTCTTTTTAAAAAAGGGAAAAATAAAGTAATGCTCAAACACATTATAAGACCTCATATCTTGTGCAAAAAAATAAGTTTAGAAGAGACTGCTTTGGGACAAAAGGAAAATACCTCATCAACAGGCATTGACATAACATGCACAAGATTAAGTGTTGTTTTTCTCATGAGAAAAACTGAACATAAGCTTCCAGTTAGCCGGAATCCTCTAGGAGGACATATCAATGAATATTCATGTAAACCATACTCAAGTTTTTCCAATTACATAATTTAATTGACATAATGATCTATTATTGAGAGACAGTTACTTTTTTGAATTGTGCTTAGGCTTCCACTGTCTCTGAGCTCATCTTCCCTAACCTGTTATCGCTGCAGTTGTGATAGTACTGAGCAAAGGGGACATTTCTTGCTCTTCCTCATGTTATGCTTCAGATTCCAAAAGGAACCTTCACCATAGTCATATTTTCATATTAACAGTTCTTCTCGATTACTGAATTGTGGATTTGTGGTTTAGGATTAAAAGTTAAGTTGTCAAACAGCAAATCAAACAGAATAGTGAAAAAGAAACATCCATCACCTGACCTTATGGTTCAACATAACCTATGAAGTAGTACTTCAGCAAGCAACTTCACTACACAAAATAGTTTCAGTTTTTTGACCTCACAAAAGAGAGAAAATTAAGCCTTCTTGCAATGATATACTAATGTAACAACAGAAAACATAATGAAACATTAACAGATTCTGAAATGAAAGTAGCCATATCCCATGCAAGAAGAGCCCTTTCCCAAAATCAAATCACCCAGCCCCTGGACTTCATTTAATGACTCAAGTGTTACAAGCAGAGTTAATTTTCATTCCAATCACAAAAGGGTTCAATCTATAACCCACATACAACATATTCCAAGGCAGTTTGTTGCCAAATTTTTAAGCTAAGTCTGGATGGATTTGGAAGGATATTGTGTCACTGTTAGATGCAGAAAAAGTAAATACATTCTGGACCAGTAATGGGGTGTATATAATATATATATATATTTATGATCAAATATTTGGTCATATATATATATATATGACTAAAAGTCCTTTTCCATGTGATTAAATCAAAACATGATACCACCTCCACCTTGACCACTGTAATATGGAAATCTGACCACGTGGTTATGAATGTAATGCACAAAAAATTTAATCAGCCACATGTTCTCAAAGGGAGCGTACCTTTGCAAAAATAGTGGAATAATGTTGTGAATTGCATAGACTGAACTCTTAGTACAGATTAGAATTCCACCCATCCAGAAAACAGAGAAGTGCATTTGCAAGAGTCTAATTTAAGCCACCAGTATCCTTGATTTTTTTTAAATTGTGCCCAGTGTATTTAGTACAGAAGCAGCCCACAGAATTACCAATTAGAATAAAGAATGAAAAACAACTAAGTATGCATTTTTTAAAATTTTATTTATTTTTTGCTGCTGAGTTAGTGTTGCATAGAGTAAGGCACTGGATTAGGAAGAGAACATTTTCTTTCTAGTTCCTACCTATGTCATTGGCTACCATCCTGGAAAACATTCTGCTTTTGGTCTTCACTGTAAATAATATATTAATAAAAAAAGGTCAATCTATGTATCAAAGAATGAACCGGAAAAAAGACTTTAGAAAAGAAAAATACTGTACCCTTTTCTATAAAATTATTCATTTTTTGATCATCATCAGAATTTGGTGAACCAGAACCTATGAGTGAAGACAGAATGAAATTGATATACATTTAATTTTGACACAAAACCAATGTATTAATAAAATTTTCAGTTTAAGGTAGATAAAAAGATTTATTAAAATATAAAATACTGATAGTGGTATTCTCTGGTAGCTGGTAGCTGTACTAGATACTATGGATTGCAAATTATTTTGTTGGGACAGGAATTCTGCCATATTGACGTTAACGACAAAAATTATAATTCAGGTTTTATGTTGCACAGTGCCGCAAGTTTATTTGTTAGAAATATTTCTCTCACTGAATAAAGTGTTTAACACTGAATAACTGTATTGCTGTCCTAATCATGCTTCCAGACAAAAAATTAACCCAAATTACAATTCACAGAACACAGTAGTAACAATAAACTAAGAAGTTTTGAAAATCTGTTTTTTTCCGATGCAATATATCATTGTTTGGCCCCAGTTCCTCAATTATTCCACCAACAGCTCAAAGCCAATGTTGTCACCTAGGATTTTTCAGAATTCTTAATACTGAAAAAACAGTAGTGGTGTCTACAGGCCACTACTTGAAGCCTCCTATTGACGTAAGATTAAAACACAGTTCAACTGAAAATAGAAAATTTCACTGGATTTTATTTTGTGCAAGTGTAAAAATAAGAATGGAATGCAAACATTTTGACCTTTGTGAATACAAAATTATGAAGGTTTACAATGCTATACATTTATTTTATGGTCAGATGAATGCCCTCAGTCTATCACCTCCTAATTTCTGGGGGGAAAAAAAAAAGCAGGAGACAGAGTTACCATCTGTCTCCTTCCCCCCCCCCCCCCCCAGGTTTTCTATAGTTCTCTTATTAAAACTGTAGGATACACTCCTAACTTGCATGTGGCCCCTTTCACAGTCCTCTAAACTGTATAATCACCCACTGGAGCAAATCAAATGGAAGTTAGCTTCCACATCTCTTCACTTGGGGACTGAAATGTGGAAGAGGTGGAAAATCTAGATCACTTGAGCAAATACAGACTTCAACCCAAACTGACTGGTTTGTTTTACAGGTCATATCGTTAACAGTCAAAGCCAGTAACATACTAAATTGTCAATCCACCCCTCCAAAATTAAAGGTAGTTAAACTTTTTGTGCTAGTATATTTCCTTCTTCACTAGCCAGACTATTTTGGAAAAACTCCATTTAAATTTGGCCTCCGTCCTGCACCTCAAGTTCACCAATACTGTGCAACACTTTCTCCAAAATGTCCTCTCTTATCTCTCTGGAAACAGCACGTTATTTTCACATGACTAAAAGAGGACTACTTTCCAGTGTTGTGATCTTGCCCACAAAAGGTGTAAAACTTAGAAACCAAACCTAAAAAACTGCAGTTCTTCTCATATCCATAAGGGCTGGCCTTCCCCGGAACATACAAACATCACAAAAAGATTTCTTATCAGTGAGGTGACTGCCCATTTGCCTCCCTCCCTAGTTACAAGTACCTTTCTCAAAAGAAAACTGGAGAAGCCTGCCATGAACTTTCTCATTCACAAAAAACTGGGAGGAGAGGACAGAACAGAGGGAAGCAGGACAGCGTCTAAACTTACCACTTCAAGAATCTACTTTACAGGGCTTGCAGCTGTGGCTTCTCAGCTCCCTCTTTTCTCTATTCAGTATTTTTGGTATTTAGAATTATTTCTCTTTAGTACTGCATGTGTACCTAAGATATCATATACTCTTTTCACAGAATATTCAGCTCTCCAAAATTCTAGGTTTTATTCTGTTCATTTTATTGTAAGATAACTTCTGAAGTCTTCTCAGACAGTCAATTTATAAATTAAAAGTTACATCTATCACTCTATGGTTAAGATTTTCCCTCTAATTTTGTTTCCTTTCAGGACATTTAAATCTGTCTATTCTAAGTTGTCCCCTTATTTGATTCTCTTAAAATAATATATATATATATGTATCTGAACTACGTTATATTTTAATCTACTCCAGCTAACACAACCCAGACATGAGGGAGGGAGGGTAGGCAGATTGTTAAATTTAAGATTTTTCCATATAAACCTTGATTCTTACCCTAGTACTTCCATTGCACTGTTAGTGGAAATGGTGATTTGAGTTTTATACCACTTCAACATCAACATTATGAAAAAAGCCTCTAATTCAACTTAGTATTTTAAGCTTTAGCTATACAAGTTGGAAGTCATTTGGGCTGACATTTGAGTGACGCTGGAGCAAGAGAGAAAAAAGATTGCAGAGTTACAACTCATTATTTGTTCCCTGTAAACATTTTTGCAAAAATAGTAAGTTTTTCAATGGAGATGGGGCAGATGATAACAAGAGGTTTAATCTACTGCGTTTCAGTTTTAAACAGCTTCCTTCATGGCTCACTTCCTTCATTCCTCACATGGCTCACAGGCTACAGTAGAAAAGGAATCTATCCTTAGACCCATATATTGATTACCAGTTTGCATGACATTGTAAGTATACTAGCTACATTAGATTAGCTATTTGTGTAAACCTGCAACTTTGACCTTTACTCTAATTTGGAGTAGAGCTTTCAATGAAATAGATGAAGTGCCATTACTTCTTCAAAAGTTTTGTCAAGAGTAATGCTGAAGATGTGACTTCTTTTTTTACCTACTATGTGAAATATTCATTTCTAATACTATATCCTGACACATACTATTTAATATTCACATATCTACAGCCTCAGTGAGCCAACATTGAAAATTTTTAAGTTGTATAACATATTGCTGAAGCTTTCCTTTAGAATATTCAAATACAGTAATAGCAACTGAATATCTATCCCCCCCCTTTTTTTTTTAAGCAAGGAAATCGTACTTCATAAGGATGACAGCTTCTGAAGACCTCTGATTCCAAAGGAAAATGATAATTTGTGGAAGCAAAAGTAAACTAGCTCCTTTTGCGAACTTTTTTTTTTAAACCACTTCTGAGAACTGAAACACCAGATACCTGAACTATTACAGGAATTCATACACCTCTTATCAGTGTTTCAGAATTCCATTGTGCAGCTTAGTAGGCTCCCTGAAACACAAATATTGCACATTGTATCTCTCTTCACTCATCTTTATGACTTTTTTTATTGCATCTGTTAAATAAACTTTGCTTTAAAAATACAGTGGAGCAACACAGCAAAATTTTTCAGAACTTCTCACAAGTTACACAGGTTTTATATAATTACTTAACAAGTATGTGTTGATTTAAAGCATGCCATCTTCTGTGGAAATAAGAAGCTGAAAGTTAGAGAAAGCGATGATTACCTGAAGTAGGTGATTTGCAGCGATCTTCTGGCACCATTGTACCTTCATTAATATCACAAAGACCTGCTGGAACACAAAAACAATGTATAGTGAACATGGCTGCTATTTCATCCTTTCTTCCATTACAGTTAGGAATTTTATATTAAATACAAACCAGCTGTTTGTGGTAGAATTTGTTACATATTGCACTTTTTAAAATTTGGACATTAGCTGCAGTGATTGCAAAGCTATTCACTTCATCCTACTCATTAGATTTCAGTGCAAAGTACTATCTTTTAAGCACGACACTTATCTGAACACTTAATTACATGATATAGATATATGTTAAGTACACATTTATATTTTGAAAAAAATCCTAAAAAATGTAATTGTTAAAGAAAGTCACATGAAAGAGGATCTCTAAGACTACAACCACATTCAGAGTATATGTGAAACCACTGAGTTCTTTCACTATTTGCTTTCCATCTGTTAAAGTGATGAGCTTTGTATTTACTTTTGTACTGTGAAGTTCAATATGGAGTTTTGCTGGAAGATTATGTCATTTACTGAATTTAAGGTATTAGGGTGCTTAAAAAAGCATTCTTCCTTTTATGAAGGGATTTCACTAAATTATATTGTCAACTCTGACCATTTGAATAACTACTATGTTAGCATCTAAAGCTCATTCCTTACATTCCAATGAAGGAAACAAAGCATAGGAGTTCATTATCAGATGCTAAAGATGGAAGTTACCTCATTAACGTCCTAAAGATTATTCCACAGCATTAACTAGGAATATACAAGGAATTTTGCCCTTTTCCTTTTTGATAATAAATTGCTAGCAACACTGCCCAGTTTTAAACACACTTGAGACTATAAATGTTTTGTACTACACAGGGTTGTGTAATAAGTTTTCTTAAAAATCCACAAGCTGCTCTCCCAAAAAAGCAAAATAAGTTTTAGACAGTAGCATGGGTGGACAATATATATTTAATTTATGTATATTTAAAGAATGATGTCTGGGATACATTTACAGATAAATTTCAGCATGTTATCTCCCCAAGATGGCCTGAGCAGACCACATGTTATAAATTCATAAATCAATAGCTCTGCTAATCACAAGTAAGAGTGATCAAAATCAGCTTACAATTAATGACCTTTCTCATTAAGATCTCTGAAAATTCAGAGCTCCCTTTTCACATATTAAAAGCATGTAGTTACCATTCTGAGAATACGGCCTTGGTAAGAGCAGATGTCCCTCAAAAATATAAAGACAGATCCTGATCAGGTTTCTTTAAGAAAGAAACATGAATTTTTGGTGCTGGGAACAGACAACCAAATAAACACTGCACTTGGTTACTATATGGGGAAGCTTTTAGATTAGAATGGGGGGGATTGAAGTCTCCTTTTTGGGAAGAAAAGGAGCTTTTAAGCCTAAGATGTGCTTATTAACAGCTGTACTAGCTAACACCCAGAAGGATTCTCTGACCCTACTCTTTCAGCTGGTGGAAAGCACATGCCTCACAGAATGCTTTCACTGGGCAGCCTATATCATCAATAGAAGAACAAAAAATATGTCAGGAGCAGCCAAACATAGTTTATCAAACCAATTAACATCTTCTATAACGAAGTTTTAGGTGTCCTGAATCTTTGAGGTGGACTCTTCTGGTACTAACAGTTGAAAAGCCAGCTTCACGCACAAATACCATTTTAACATTTTAATTTTCTTTCATCACTGACTGTTTATTCTTGCCACTTCCCACTTTCTTTTTTGGTAATCCAGCAAAAACTTTGCCAGAGTTGCTGAGTGGGATTTGAAAATGAACACAGTCCTTAGGTATGAGGGGAAACACTTCTTGCAAGCATGACAAAGAAATACCCAGGAGGTTTGCTGGCCTTCAGTCTGAATTGCAACACTTCACTTTAAAACACACTACCCAAGGCCTTCGGGTGTCTGCCATCTATAAATCTGTTAGCTTAGACACAGTGCTGTGCTCACACTGTCACTCAGATGCTACACATACCTGTTGTACATGAAGCTCTATTACAACACGCAGAAATATGAGCTCATTACTCCAGATCAAAGCACAGTTTCAATTCTGACATGTAACAACAACAGTCAACACAGTATCATATTATGTAGACTGGTTCATCACTGGAAGCAGCACTCTTTGACCAAATATGAAGTAAATCCTCACAGCAGCAATACTGGAAGGACATACCCATCCTGTGCTTTTAGAAATAGGCATGTTTCTAAATCATGCTCCTTAGGGAGCCAAACTATATAAATCCAAAGATGCAGTTCAGGAATTTAACATCCTCTCTCCTCACAAATATTTTAATTCTTTATCTTCAGAGGATGAATTGAATTTCTCACACTAGTTTCCTCTGAAAAGTGAAATCCGACTGGAATAGACTTTAGACAAGAATAAAGTCATATACCTACACACTTGCTTCCTCTGTAATAAGTATTTAAGTTAAATTTGATTAATATACATCTTAATGAATAACACATACCAATTGATCCAACAGAAGACCTCAAAATAGTCTCCTGTCATGAAGCTATATGCCAATTTTATGTATTAGGTAAGATTTATCCCACTAAAGAGTAAGTGTGCATTATGACCATCATTGTGGCACATAAACCTTGGAAATCTAAGCATAGCCAACACTGCTATTATTTGACAGATAGGAGGAAGGGACAGGTACATAAAAATTAATTTTACGTATTAGTTGTTACAATGAACAGAGTAATGAAGATGAGCTGAGCCTATGAACTATGAAGGTCTGTCTGCCTTATAACCCAAGGTACCCTGATATAACTCGTGCGCGCAGTAAATTCAGGAAAATTTCTCTGGTTTCAGGCTTACAACATACGTGCAACTTGCTGTGAATTTCTAAACCAATTGATCCAAAGCCTTCTATTTCAGAACTGCAACCTGACTAAAACACAAATATATGGAAAAGTGACCTTCTTAACAAGCTCTTAGCTTCTTTCTGAAGTCTAGTAGCAGGAAATTTGAAATAAACTCCAAAATCAATCAAAGTCATATAACTTACTAAAGATAGAAAAAACATTATGCTGTATCAAAAGCTCCCTTGAACTACAACCAAATTTAACTGATATATTATGCTTCATAAGATGTTGGATGATTTTGTGCATAAGCTTCAGGCAGATTTATCACAGAAGAAACAACAACTTTACTGAAAACCTGCCTAATTAAAAAAATACAATTAAAATAATAAACATGACAATTAGAATTAAAAATAATTGACCTGAGACAGTGAAAAAAACACTATAATCAAACTGTATGATTTCAGTTCTGTATTTGGCTTAGCCACAATTGATGTTGGTCTGGTTTAGTTTAAGCCTAGGTTTAAAAATTCAAAATAAGTTCAGGTCCAGATTCAGTTCAAGGAGAAAGAGGATGGGTAAATGACTAGAACAACCAACCCCTGTACTTTCTTCTGGTTTGATTCAACTCCAGTTCTGAAATCCTTGTTGGTTACATTAAAAAAAAAGACTTTTTGATGTGTAATCAAAGAGTAGTCACATGCAAGCAAAAACTGCTTCTATTTCGTCTGAATAATCCTGAACTACCTCTGGTAAAACATATAAAAATGTTATAGAAATATATAAAACTTAAATATATTTCTAGTATATTGTACTCGTTGAAAAATCACAAACCCTTGCAACTCCCACCAATAATAAGCTTTGAAAGAGTTAAGGTTGGTGTCTTCTTTGAACTCAAAATTATGGAACTAAGCAAGCAACAACTGCTGTTTGTAGTTCTTTTGTGTAGTCATAAAATTTTGAAGTGTTTGGTATTTGGTACCAGTACGGGCTGTCTTCTTACTGGATCTATTCTCCTGTCATATTTAGGAATATGTATATCAAGCAAAGATCTCAAAACAGTGTTAACAACCACCATGAATAGATTTTTCATCACCCTGTAAAAATTTTTCTCACATACATTGTGCTTTTCAGCATACAGCCAAAGCTATTTTTTTTCTTCCACAATCACGAGTTAAAAATGAAGGTTGACTTTGTTTTTATCCATGACAAGCACCTGTAGACGTTGTCTAGCAGGCCGTCACAAAACACATACTGCATGCTTCACAAACTATCAACCGTCACCTAAAACGTGAGTAAAATACCTGGTAAGATTCACTGAAATTCCAAAACACATTCCCAACCATAGATACAGACTAGTTTGTACCTGTAGAACTAGTCTGAAATGTCAGTTCACAGTCAAGCTAGCGTAGAGTACCTTGACTCTAAATAGATGTTGCTTTAAGATGCGACCCTGAAATTCTTTTCCGAGTAAAAAGATGACAGAAACATACATCATATTCTTGCATCGCAAGTGAAGGAAAAATCTTGCATTTCTACTCATGTTTTAGAAAATACATAACTCTTAGTCTATGATTTTTTTTTAAGAAAGTCTTTTTGAATTTTCAACTGATTAACTCAGAACATGCAATTTAATAAGTTATAAATGTCTATTTAATATACCATCTGCTTACAATTTACACTGGAACATACAAAATAGCAGTGTTCTTAGTGAGGAAGGACCAACGCTTCTTGCTTTGGTCAAAATCTGTGGAAATGGCTGAATAACAGAATATTTTTTTCCACTCCCCTCTATCATGAAATCATTGAATCTTTGGTTTTGCTGATCTTGAATACTATGGACAGTAGCAATATGCTGCTTTGTCACATTGTCTGAACCTGAACTTCACGCAACTAGTTAAGAATTTGTCTGAATGCCTACATAGGTTAGTATGATTACTTTCTAATGCTGTTGTCTCAAAGAATGAGAAATACACTCAAGTTTCTCTAAAACATCCACATTAAGCACGCAAACACTTTTACTAGGAAGATTTACAAACTCAGTACTAGTAATCTCTGAAGGTTATTAGAACTGTACAGCAGTTGAAAAAATCTTATGCATAAAAATCTTCAGATGTATTAAAACAGAAATGCTTTAAAGATAGAAATAAAAGAATTCAATGAATGCAGTCTTGAAATACAAACAAGTACATGTAAGTTCCTTGCATTTTTGAAGGCACTAAACACCGATATTAACATTCAAGAACTGGAGAATGCAAAACCCCAAAGACTAGTTCATATAGCTCCAATCCTATTAATACAGCAAATAATTATGCTTTAGCTTAACAGAGTTATGTAAACATATACAGCAATAATTATTTCTAAGCTACCAAAGTCTGGATAACGGAAAGAACTAGAAATAACTAGAAATCATTAGAAATGTTAAATAACTCTAAAGAAATTAATTTCAGTCTCTACAGAAAGTGAGCTTGTAGCTCTAGCTAATCAAGATTTGGAAAGGATGGTGAAGGAAGGCAGGATCAACTACCTGGTTAAGAAACCAACTCTTACAAAACCTGTTCTAACCTATTAAATATTCCAGGTAAACTCAGCTTTTCAACTGCTGGCTTCAGAAGGCAGTTCTGGAACTTCCGCCCATCTTTTGTTTCCCTTCACAATGTCAAAGGAGCAGCAGATCCCAGCTTTCAGTTCTGTATCATCTCAAGGTGGAAACATTCCTTTCATGCCTAACTCTTCCTTGGCAGCAGATGATGGAAGACCATAAAGGAAGTAATATTTGGCTATTGAGCCTATCACCTCTGAAATGCATTTTTTTTTTTCCTCTTCGGGAAAAATCACAGAGAAACTAACAAAACTAGACCACAGTCTCAAGTATGCCTTCACCCACCCCAGTCACTGTTCCTTGGGTTTTGTTTTATTCTACACTCCTGTTATAAGGTGGTCAGATCACACACCTCTGCCCAAGGGCTGGAGAAAACTGGCATACTAGGGAAATGAAAAACGTTATGCTTTTAAAATCTGCTTTATATTTTCTGAATTCTTGGATGCTGTGACTGCTGGAATAAGTCCTGAGAGTAACTCATAGTTTTGATGGGTTACCATCAGCCCCCTAGAGGGCTGTGCAATGCACCAACACCTCAACTTTTAAACCCTACAAGCAACATCTTTGTAGTAGGAAGCTTTCACTTGTAATCCACAAATCACAGTTACAATGTTAATAAGTAAATAAGAATTGTCATCATCTTACACGAGTTCTGAAGCTTTCTGAGCCAGGATGGGGACCAAGCAAGGGAAGGTTCTAGCCTCAGAGGACCACTGGATTTGGTGAGCTAGATCTTTAGTCTATAGACATCAATAACTTATGAGACAGGTTCTTGCTTTCCTCCTCTCTCCTGCCAGTACATAGACTATCATGGTTGCTTTTTTCCTTCCAGTTTCTTTCAATGATGCCATGAACAAGAAATGATAGATGCATGATGGATTAAAATCAGTTTCTAAAACTAAAACAATTACTTAAAATGGAATAACAAAAAATATTTGTGGTGAGTAAACAGCAAGTAAAAAAAGCAGGTTCAGATGTTCAAAAATATTTTATTGCCATGAGATGACTTACTTATATAAGAGGTGCGAAGCTTTTTCACAGACTCTGAATATAAGTTAGAAAGGCCGCACATGCAAGAAGCCACAGTCAGCATACCTTTATGCAGCAATGAGAAAAGGAAAGACGGAGACACTAACAGTACATTTGAGATAGAAAAGCCAGCTGAACAACTTGTATAACCAGATTTAGAAAACGCTCTTGCCATGCAGATCATTAGTATTAAAATGTAAGATGAAAAATTATATGATTTCATGTAAGTTATATTCATGAGCAAGAAAGACTCAATTCATGAACGTCTTAGCCACAGTGTTAACTCAGAGTTATGCTGAACATTAAAATAATAAAAGGCAAGTAATTTTTAACACTAAAAATGCAGTTAATACATAAATGCATGAGGCAGAAGTTAAGCCCTTTACTACCAAGAGCAATTAACACAGTGAAGCAGCAAAGTTATTTCTTTCTCAAAAATATATATATTTTTAAATTTATACTTAAAGTATAGCTTATCTGACACAGCCTAAGAACTGCTTATGTTCTGCTTTATGCTAATACTTTTTAAAGCAGCTTCCTCAGTTGAAGTAAGCTGACTGGTGGTAACTACATCTTTCTCAAACCAATGTTTTACTAAAATTTCCTGGAGCATCCATTTTCACTTGGATAACATGTTACTTGAACGTTATTCTGGATCACTTAAAATAAACCAACCAACCCTAGAGCATGAAGAAGTTTTTTGAACATCAATAATTTCCCATCAAATGATAATCAATTGGGGGCAGCAGTGACTTTGTTGATAGCCCTGTCTTTAGCTGCTTTCCAAATTAGCTTAAAAGTATCCACTAAATAACAAGGAGGAGAAAATCTTAAAATTCTAACTTTTAATTTTGGCAATAAAAAGTTTGGAATTTTGACTGGAAGGTCATTTTCCTCCTCAGCTGCAAAGAAGCACCCTTCTTAGGTATACTTTTAAAACAAAGTTCATTTTTCAATAAAGCTTCTATTTTACTCATTTGGATTGGGAAGTTTAATTGGTTCATTTATATCAAAGGCTTCCTCTGAAACTAATATAAGAGCATGTACAATATTATAACATGCTTTAGATTATCATGGACCTTTTTAAACAAAGGTTAAAATAGGATGCAAAGTGATCTTCACAGATACAGTGACTATCTGCTAATATTAATAGGTTTATACATGCATGTGATGTGGATACTAGGCTTAGCAGAAGATACTAAGACTTCAAGCCATGCTATTAAGTTAAATGCATAAATTTACTGACTGTAACTTGTATCTATACACACAGAACATGCGTTTCCATCTGTTTTTTAAAAAATAACATTACACTAAAAACATAAGCAATGATATCAAGCATTACTGAGTATTGTTTTATTGAGTATTGTTTTTGAAGGAAAAAGTAACGAACCTGCAATAGTGACGATCAAGAAGAAAGGATGAAACCATAACAGCAAAAGCATACTTGTATTCAAAGAATAGACACTGTTAGCCCAGATAAACTCAGACGTAGCTGGTTAAAATAAGTGCTGGATAACTCACCCCCAGATGGCTGCCGAGTTTTTCGGGGAGATCGCGGCTCCCTACGATAAGGATCATTGGAGCCATACAGTTCAATAGTGCCAAGATTCAAAAGCACTGTCTTCTGCAGGTAATCAACCATGGCAATACCATTACAGTTTCCAAAAACTACTCTGGAAAAAGATAAGTGGAAGGGAAGATAATGATAATCAAATATAGGTATAATTTTATTTTGGTATTTTTTGCTATTCAGAATTTTAAGACTTCCTAATTTTTTCTTATATTATTATTACTATTTTTAAAAAAATGCCCTAAATTAAGAATATGTATTAATTATAATTTTAGAATGCAGCATTGTTTGTGTTCTTTTGTATAAAGATGTGACATTGAGTAGAGTAGATCACTGTCATTGTATGTGCCAACCTATCTGACAGAGGCTTAACTGACATTTAGCTCTACAGTGCAAACACAAGGAAGAATGATACTGTTTTGTTTCTGATGTTAGCATCATCAGGAACTGCCATAACCCACAAAATTTAAGCACAGGAAACTGATTGCATCTAGTGTTGCTGTGCAAGTCATGTGAACACATTGACTTAATTTTTAATAGCTGCCACATTAACAAAATAATGAAAAACAAAATTGCATAGAATATACTTACAGGCCGTATGCTGAATTGACTGCTAAGCTGGTTATCTGCTGAGGAGGTTCTCCACTCACCCACACTAGTTGGATAACTAGCTCAATTTGGTAACCTGGAGACTGCTTAAGAGGAGAATTTTTAACTCTGCAAAGTAAAAAAAATATATCTTTTTGAGACTCTAAAATCTCATTTTTTTCCTTATAGGTTCAGAATTCACTGAATTCTGTATTACACTGGACTTTTGAAAGTTTGGAAAGCTGCAAAGAAAATCAACAAAAAACAGAAAACTACATTAGAACTGGTCATTCAGTCTTTTAAAAGCCCTGTTGATTCATTATTGTGTTGAAAATGAATTGAGTAATGATCACATACACTTCATTTCTCTCTTCTTCAGAAAAAGAACAGCATTAGCATGCTGTATTGACTTGACCAGTGCCTAAAAGGAAGGTGGTACTAACTCTTTTCTGAGTTTCTAAAAGAACTCTGGTTTAGAGGATGGGAGAGTGTGGGAGAGTGAGGCATGTGGATAGAAGAAGCGTATGGAAAAGGAAAACAGAAGCACAAGGTATTAGACAAACACAAACAAGAAATTGACAATACGGAAAAAAATTCAAAGCCAGGTAAAATGACTGTGATGGTAGACACAGGAAAAGCTTGAGGGGTGGGGAGGCGTTGGGGAATTGATGCTCTTGGAAACATTGTCTGCATGCTGATGAACAAACTTAGCAATTTAAACATTTTTATTTAAAATGTTTGTTCTAAAGCATGAACATCTATAACTATACTAACACCTGTGCCAAAGTTTCCCAAAACAACCAGCAGAGTCACAAAATTATTTTCTGATTATTATTATTAATATCAACTGGAATTAGGACATTTAAAGAAATTAAGATTGGAATCAATTTATTGAAACGGAATTTAACTTTCAGATATTTGCAGAATGTTGCTGTAACAAATGAGTTTCACTGACAGTAACATTTCTGTAAGAATTTCCAAGTAGATATATTATCAGCATATAAATATTCTTGTTTCACACTCAAAAGCATAGCAGAATACACTTACTTTAAACATGGGACATTATCGCGAAGTCCATCAGATGAACTACTACTAGTTGAAGGATGAGACTGGGGAACAATGGATTGAGGATTGGAACCTGTGCCAGGAGTTGGTAAAGGTGGCACCTGCTCACCATCTGGAGATTCAATATCATTTATTTCATACAACAGACGTACTTCCAGCATCTGCAACGAAGTTAAAAACAACAACAACAATCTGTAAATCCTGTCTTCCAAAAAAAATACATGAATTAAATGAAGTGCAACCGAAATTACTAGTACTAAAAGTGACATCCAGGACTTTTTCATCTTTTTAAAGGTAACAGTTGCTTATTAAATATCACAACATAAACACACAGTCTTCAGAAATAGAGTAATACTAGCTACTTGAGATTGAACATTTGATTACAAAAACCTGAAAATCTAACTTATTTCTCACCATTTACAAGTTTCCTGCTCAATAATGACAATAAAAGGAAATACTGAATACAAGACCCATTTAATTGTCATTCTGTGCATGTAATACTCTCAGTTATGATGAAAGCTTATTTTATGGAGTGTGGGAATGCTGAAACTAAAAAGAGCCAAAGGAAGGCGAACAGCTTGACTGACATACCCATTCAGTAGCACTATACATACAGAACTTAATTCAATGTTTAATGTTGTATCGATCTAGACTATACATTTTAAAGAACAGAAGCTCATCGTGATTTCAGATTTTCTTCTGTTGGGTCTGCAACAATATTAGTATTAATTGTAGCATAGTTTAAAGAAAGTTTTCCAATATCTTATTCTCATCTGCAAAGCAGAACTTAATTCAGACAAATAACTATACCGTAAACTTTAAAGCATTCCTAGTAAAGAATCAGCTTGCTACTTGCTTATTTCTAAAAATCCATTAGAAAATACTATTCCTTTAGAAGGGAATGTACTTGTACATGACTAAACACTAGAAGAAAAAAAACAAACATGCCTCATCTCCTTTAATAAAACTTGTCTGAAGTGGAAAGAATAAGAACTGTATCACCACTAATGCTTTATTCAGAACATTGATAACTCACCAGCTTCAAGTTCGCTTTCTGATCATACATCCAGATAAGCAAAGTTGCATGTGTCTAATTTAACAAAAAAGATTTCTCAATCTCTTGTACTAGCCTTCTCAAGTCTTCTACAACTTGTCATTGTATCGAATCAATAACAGCAAACTCCTTAACAGACCTTTGGGCATGTATGGCACAGTTCTTCCCTTCTAGTTCTGCATATGGCAGAATTTTTACCAAGAAAAATGGTAATTATTAGTAATCAAGCAAAAAAAAAAGGTATCAACTAAAAGATTTGAAAATTCTTTGACTCCATATCTCATTCACTTCCGTTTAAAATATATCTCTGATTCAACCAAGTTTTGATCCACACTTTGGTTTGATAGAGCAAAGAACTATTATCGGTAGCAAAATCTGAAAAAGGCAATGAAAAACAAAATCTTGCTGTGTAATTTTTATTTCTGCTGAATTTCATAATTTATTACTTTTCTTCCATGAAAAAGCCCTCCCAGTTTTGAGGTGATCTTTTTTGTCCATTTTACTAACAAAATTAAAAACTGAATTGCTGCAAAAATCTTATTATAGCCATATCCTATAAAGTTATATGAATTACCGGAATGACTTCTGTTGTCACTTCCTGCTTGCTGAACCTGTAAATAATGACATGTGCAGAAACTCCAGCTATGCACAGCATTCTACTTTCTGGACACCATGAGATGATCTGAATAGCATACGGATCTTCATCTACTATATCCGTGTTTGGCCTGTCATCCTTATTCCGCGATTTTTCAAATACTTTAGCTGTTTTGAGCTTATAGAGTACTTGCAGCGTTACTAGGAACAAACCAAGAGAAATAAAAATTAGTACCCATTTAAGCAAATATTTTTCTCGATATTTTTTCTAATTTAGAAACGTTTCTTGATAGAGACAGTCAATGTGTTCAGTAAAACACAGCAGAGCAGAAAAAATCAGTAACTGTGTTGATACCGCCCATGCAGTGCACCACTTGCCCAATGCAGGATCAGTTAGTATCAAAAACTTTTCCCATCTATAGATATATATGTTAAGCTTAAGTTACAAACTGCTGTCAGAGTTTCTCATGTTTAACAACACTTCGGGTTCTCTTTATATGGGTAAGAACTAGTTATATTTACCACACCACAACTTAAGCCTATGGCACACAAAGTGAAGTTCCTTCCCTTTCTCCTTACAGTATTTCAAATCCATGTCCTCTTGCCTGTGTTCTCAAACTTAACAGCCTCAATTCCTTCAATTTTTCAAAAACACTGCCCTCTGATCAATCTGTATTTTTCTTGATAGTTGATACACCAGAACTGTTCTAGTGAAGTCTTACCACAGTTTAAAACTGTGAAAGAGTAACTTCATCTTGGTTTTACAGATATTGCCATTTATTCATTGTAATGTTTTTTTTTTGTGCTGACACTGCACTCCCACAGAACTCCATTTTTTTTTCTAGACTAAGTTCTGAGTATATAGCCTTGAACCTATATTCAAATAAATGGTCTCATGCTATTCAACAATTAGTAATATTAACCTCAATTATAATTCTAATTCTTTCTTCCAATATTCTTGCAACTGCCCTAGTGTTGCTTTCAAACTTCATAGGAAGTCTCTGGTCAGTCATCCAAACCCTTGACGTCAGTACTAATCATATCCCTATGAAAACCTAACCTATCCTTTCTGCTCTTCTGTATTTCAGTAGCTTCACCCGACTCACATTGCCCTATTACATCTATAGGGCTGTGGTCTTGGAGAAATTTGGAAAAGGTTTAAAATTAAGACACAGGATATCTGTAGTTTCCACTTTAACAGGCTTATTAATCTGTTATTAAAATGAAACTAAATGGCTTTAACAGGAGCGACTTTTTACAGATCTATGCTGAATAATATTTTTAACCACAGAGAATCAATCGGTTTTTCTTTCTTCCAGGTTCCACCCCCACTCGAAACAAATTAAAGATCTATAATACTCCCAATACTCCTCCTCCCAGTTTTTAAACATATATATTGCATCTGTTCCAACCCACACACTCCTTAGCATTTTGGAGCCTCACCAGTCTTCCACAAGTTTTCAAAGACAACCGATAATGATTCCAAGATTATTTCAGACAGCTATAAAGCCCTAAGAGTAAGTTTAGTCAGAACTAGATGATTTAAAACATCTAACTCAATGTAGTCCATTCTAATTTGAATTCTTACTGCATTTCTCACTGTTAGCTGCGTAGACCATTGGAGGCAATTGACCCTTTAAAAATGTAAAATGGTTTGTTCAGTGCTACAAAGAATTTTACTACTCTCCTGCCTTTATTCACAAATGTGTAGATCATTTTACTAACACAAATTACTACTGGTTCCAATTCTCATTTTTAGATACTCTGAGTTCCAGGGTGCTGATATTATATAAAAACAACTCTAATTTTAGACTGAAATAATTTACTGAAATTCAATTACTAAAGTAAGTACTGAGTACTAAAAAGGGATGCATTTGCCTGGCATTCATCTGTATGGTCAATAAGCTACTTCTGAAATTTAAAAAACAATCAAAAAACTTATTTTCCAGCTGAACCTTGAACTACTAGGACAGATTGCTGTACCTGGGTTGGGGCAATCCCAGACATGAGTACAGACTGGGAGAAGAACTTACTGTGGGCAGCCACGTGGAAAAAGACTTGGGGGGTTCTGGTGGACAAAGAGCTTGACATGAGCATGAACAACCTGATCTAGCGGATGGCATCCCTGCCCAGGTCAGGGGCTTGAAACTAGATGATCTTTAAAGTCCTCCCGACCCAAGCCATATGATTCTATGATTTTCACTGAGGTGGTTAAAAAAAAAGTGAAAGCTTAACTAAAAAAAAATCATGTTAGTTTTATTTAATTTTAAATCAAAATTTCATATGGAGTTGATGACTGTACATAAAGCAGGAAATATAAGAATGACTAGTTTGTAATTGCATTCCTTTAGAGAAATCATTAAGTTTACAAAACTCCTGCTGAATAGAAGAAAGTTCTCTACTGAAAACACTTACTTGCTGAGGCATCCCAAAACTTGATTGACCCATCAGCATGCCTATGAAATATTAAAAATTAATAAGATCATAAAAAGGTTAGTTGGAGCATTAGACCTCTTTGCTACTAACTGATTAAAGATATGACTGACATCATTTTTATTAGTATTTGTAATGACATTTTGTTTTTTAACAACTTATGGTAAACCATTTACAAACGCATGCCCCACTTATTTAGACAAAAAGGATTAAAAAACATTTGGAGGTTAACTCACTGAAATTCCACTGTACTAATTTACCATTTTAAACTGTTTTGAGTTACCTACATTTCTCATAAGCAGTTTGGCATATCTTACCATGCGTTGTTTCTTAAAATGACGATCATTATTTAGAGTGACACTCGTAAAGTAAACGCCTAAATTAACTTTCAGAGTATTCAGTGTATTTCAGTATATTCCGTATTTCAGCATAAATGAGTTTTCTAGTCTGTTTTTATCCTTAAATCATAGTCAGAGGACTAGACTTTTCAGGACCATCTCTCAAAGTCTCTGTAGTATTTAGTATGAAGTGACAGTAATCCTCATCAGGGCTAATGAGCTGTTCTAAAAAAAATATTTTACTGGTACTCTCACTTTCAGTGATGCACTGCATGGTTATAAATTAAATTTCATTTATACTGCTTACAGTAGAGTTAGAAGGACCTGTTTAAAAAAAGATCAAAATGAACAGATTTAAGTATTTGGTTATTTATTTTTAAAAGAAAAACTTGGCTTCCCTTTGAGAACTGAAAATCAATAACAATTTAATGGACTTCCTATGCTTTAAAACACAGTTCAAGTATTTTCCAAAAGTTAAGAATAAAAGGAAAAATTCCAGGATGTATAGATAGACAATCATAACAACACATAATAATAATCCCTGTAAAACACTTGCTTTCATACTATTCCTACCTTCTCTTCCACATTTTACTTTCTTGTCAAGATTATGCAAATATCTTGTCTAGTGAACATAATTTCTTAAATGATTAAACCACTCATGGAACATTTTTTTTTTCTATAAACGATCAAAATATTCTCAGTTCTACTCAACCAGCTAAGCAAGTTATTACTACACTGTGGTGTCACTTACCCCGTAATTATTATCTCTGGATAGCTCTGAGTAATCAAACCCCAGTTGCCTCCACTGATAGGCCATTCCTAGAAGATTAATCAATACAATACAGGATCAAATTTGGCAATATAGTAAATGAATTTGAATGCAGGAACAAATACACCAAGGAAGAAAATAAGATACAGCGCAGAGTTAAGCCACTGAAATTATTACAGGTAACGCAGATTCCAGTATTTCGCAAGTTCGAAAAGTTACTAGATATGTCTACAGCAAAGAAAAGTCAACAAGGTCTATGGATGACACCCATGCTCCAAGAAGACCCTTAGCTTCCAGTGATGTGGCAATCAATTGAATCACATCAGGAAAGCGTAACTACAGGCATGACACATGCTATGTCCTCTCTAGACATCTGCTACTAGCCAAAGACAGAATAATCAGTCAGGTGGAGCTTTAGTCATAGCATGGCCATGCTTACACTGTTTAGAGCAGTTGATTTTCAGTATTTTCAAATAACACTTATGTACTACATGTTTTACCTTCTTACTGTAACCTTGACGTTTCTGTCGAGCACCAACTGAATAGAGTGCAGGTATGAGGTCCACAGGACAATCAGCAAAATATTCACAACAGGTAACTGGAGACTCATGTATTGTCAAAGGATAAGGATTCTCAAATATAGGGTACCTTTAAGGGATGAAAGTGGAAGACTTAATCTAGGCAAAAATAATTTATTTTAAATCCAGAACAAGTGAAACACTGAAGACTGTTTGGGTTCTTTTTGTACAAAGGAAAATAAATGCATACAAAATTAGGTTATGAATGAATATATTATGAAACTTCACTTCTCATCGAGTACACTATCCAGATTCTGTAGATCTCTAGACAGAACCTGAAGTTTGTACTGTTCCTAGAATATTTTTACAACACTGCTGTTCTTTACAGTCTCATTTTCAAAATGTTAATGAGCCTTAATGTGGAAAAAAAGTCAATAATATTCAGGTATATGTATCTGTGCTCAAAGGACATTTCTCTTCAGTTAAATTAATACTATGCTTTTTTTGTGTGTGAATTGAAAACAGCTTTTCAACCCATTTAAAGGAAAAATTAGCAAAAACAGATGAAAACTTTATGCATACAAATAATTTTACATAAAGCTATCCGTGAAGCTAAAAATCTTCTAAAAACTGAATGAAAGAGGCTTAATTTTAACAAGATGTTCAACCCATATGACAGCATAGGGCAAAAGGAAAAATCCTGTAGCATCTATGCATGCATCTGTGCATTTTATTGCTTTTTCCAGGTGCAAAAGAATTAATACGCTGCAAGTGAAACAAAGACCATATAGGTCTTCTAAACAACATAGCTACTGAAGATTATTATTACTTTAACATGAAACGGAACAAGAATTATCTTTAGATTTCAGCCACTGCCAACTACTTCACTTAAGAAAAAAAGACTTGTAAAACGCATTTTATTTCAAGCCCATTAAACTTGTTTTATGAATCTATGAAGCTTAATGCCATGGGTTTAATCAGAAACAAATTTTGGCTTCAGCATATGGCAATGTAAAAAATGGCCACATAGAAAATCTAAATGAAACTGCTCAGTAGTTTCCATTCCCATTAAAGTTGTGAACTAAACCAATTTCAAATATTAGGATTAAACTTGACCTTCTTCCAAATTTCACAGATCCTTTATTGTCTAAGGTATCACCACAGACTTTGAGGATACTTATTTACAAGCTTTTGTTCTGCCATAGATGGATGTTCTTCACATGGTTCATTACTTTTAATCAGGAACATCAAAGATCTTATCTGTCAAGTTCCCTTGCTACTAATCCATTAATAGTTGGTGATTGTTGCCTATAATGATTTTGAAACCTCTGATTGCAAGACCCACCACAGCGTACAGATTGTTCCATGGGCAAAGTAATACAAATTTCAAGATGCATGGGGCAAGTTTTAGTTGTGAAAACTGTAATGAGATACTACTTTTAAGCAACCTCTTACCACACTAAGGAACGAGGGAATATGTTACCATTCTAATTTTGTGTATATACACAAATTTGTGTGTGTGTGTGTGTACATGGTAGTTATTACATCTGTACTGAGTTACTTCTAACCAATACTTAAAACTTTTCAATTCGGCAATAATATTAACAAATATTTGTTTTTATATGATGACAACCACACGCATTGTCAGCCAAAACTACCCAACCTCTCAGAACACCTGTTACACCTGCTCCCTTCCCTAAAATTTTGTGCAGTATTTCGCCAACTGAGCTCTAGTTGACTCTAAAATAAACTGATAATTAAAAAGCACAAGTGATCTGTTAGTAATTTCTGTCAGTCAACTTTGGAAAAAGTTGCATATACTGTACCCATCTACTACATGTTAACTTGAGAAAAGCTGCTTTCAAAAGGTATTATAGTCTACCAAATAAAACTTATACCAAATATTCAAAATGTTATGTTTTAGGCAGGGAGGCAGTATGGTGGATTAAGCAGCTAAAGATCAGAACAACATGCTGACTACTGCAAGCAACCATTAAAAAGACTATACAAGACTCTTACCCATTTTGTGCAAGGTCAATCAGCACTAAGTCCTTTTCTAAAAGAACGACTACAGCATACGGTTCCTGAAAGTCTAAAAGCAAAAAAAAAGTTAAGTTATAGGTAAACATCATACTCTGGATGCACAGCACTCAATCAGTCCTTGCACTTGATTAGTCAAGAGTAGAAAAGCAATTTAGATGTCACACAGTTTCTGAAGGTATTTATGCACTCACTCCTCTGAATACTTTAAGTTTGGAAAAGCCACACTCCTTTAGCTAAATGTCCTCAGTTCTTTTTCAATTTGCTAGAACCATTTGAACAGCTCACATAACATGAAAAGGAACATGCAGATGAACTTGTATAAGCATGATTCTGAAAGTACCAATTACTGAACAATAACATTCCCCCAATCCCAAATTTTCCTCTTATTTATATAAAGTAAATAAAACGGAAGTTTTCAAAGTTTAGCTTGCTGTCTTTCAGAACGACAAATTCTCAAATTCTGAGCTAAACAGTTCTATACGCTCTGATGGAAGTTGACAGCTAAAAACACCGGAATCAGAAAAAATAGCACTAATGTGGGACAACTACCTACTATATGATAAAGAAATCCCCTTCTGCAACAGAGAGATTACAAGTTAGTGAAGAATTTTGTGTGACTATTGGAATTAATAAGAAAGTCACTAAAGTTAAGAGTACTACACAAATGCTAATCAAGATTTAGCATTGACTGGAAAGGTCTCATGTGCACTAATAAATATTGATGAACACATCTGCTGCAATAACAGCTTAAAATTGTGATGCTACTTTTTGTCTGCACATGCTTTTGGGGTTAAAAAAAGGAAAACATGCAACCAGCAATCAGCATTCTTCTAGAAACAAAATAAGATTTTATTATGAACTCTTCTATTACGATGCTTTGGGAAAAAAACAGACCCCAGACAATAGGAATAACAGATGTTGCTGCTGCTGCAGTCTGATCCCCAGAGATAAAACAAAGACAATAGTAAGAAATATTCTGATGGGATAAAACTCCAGAGAAACGAGGTCAAAGTACAGAGAAAAATCTTTACAAAGCCTACCATTAGGATACGGCGTTTCGCAGAGGGTTAGAAAATCAACGATAGAGTAATCCATTTCTAGCACAGCAGTACTTTTCCCATGCATAACTGTTAAACAGGGTCTTCTTCCTACAGTGTCATATGACAAGCCTCCTGAGAGAATGATGAAAGGTTCTCTGGAATAAAGCAGATGTATATAGGATCAAACCAAGGTAATAAGTAAAAAGACTGGTCAGTTTTTGTAACCTAGCAGAAAGGTTCAACAAGATATCATTAAGCAGACATATGTAAAGAATAACGCAAAGCAACTCAGCATGCAATAGGTAGTTTGGGTACGTTTCAAAATTTAGAAACAGACTGTTTCCCAAGATGAAGGTTTTTTTTTTTTTATTATTTTGTTGAATTTCAGAATTCTCTTCTATTGAACAGCAGATTCAGATTTGCCAACAGCTACATACATCCACAATATAAAATATTCCAGCAGGATTAGGAAGTAATAGTCCCAAGAATTTTGCTTTTTGTATAGAATCACCCTAAAGCTTGAAAGATTAAACATTTTGCAAAAAACGCAAAGTAATTTTGCAATCACAATAACTTGGCTGTCTTAGAAAAGCAACCAGGTGCTTGGCAAACTTCAAAGACCTTAAGAAACAAGTACATAAATAAATGCCAATATTTCTCAACACATATTTGCTCTAGATGTTTTTATCTATTTTCCCCTACCACCATGCATTAAATTGAAGGATTTTTTTTCTGTCATAGACTACACTCATGCTGTGTAATTAAATGACTGAGTAGAGCAAAACAAAGAGTCTTCTTGTCATGATAGAAGAGATTATGGACTTTGGAAAAAATTTAAGTCTCTACAGAAGTGTATTACAAAACTTATCCACATTTCCTCTAATATGCGCATAATATACAATTTACTGAAAGATGAAGTAAATATATTTTACTACATATTTTCTTCATTTCCTGATTATTAAAAGGCCACCACTCGTTTTAATACTGTTTATGTTTAAAATAGGGTCTTATACCTTTTAAAGAGCAGACTGACTGTTTATACAGCTGCTCAAGAAATCTCACCCACTACTTAGTGCTTCCTCAAATTTGAGGTTATATTTCTGAAGGAATAACAGGCACTAAGGGGGATGCAATTCCTCCTATTTACTTGTACACCCACTTTAGGATGGCAAGACACACCCTTTGCTTGTGTCTGTCTTCAACTGAAGTAGTTAACATGTCAGGATCTGGAGGAAATTTGTAGGAAAAAAGCTATTCTGAGAAAATGAGGCTGAAGAGACTTCTATGTTGTCTTTTCCCATATCACCATCTTTCCGACATCTAACTGGATTTCACTTGTGCTTCAAAGAAGCATGACGGATTAGGTACATCTTCTTGAGAAGTGCATGGAGAGTTTTGTTTATGCACATGCTGGCCCTCATAAGCTTGGCTAAAATAGACACTGTTTGCAGTACTGAAGGCAAAGCAGACTGGGACAGCTTCCAGTTTCTTGTTATTTTGCCATCTGCCTGATCCTTCAGAAAGCCCTTTAACTGAAGAGTTAACATGATCAAAGAGTTCTGAGGCTGAGAAACAGATCTCAAAGGAATGGACATAAGTTATACCATGAGCCCGCTGAGTTCATTCAGTACTCTGACTCCACCATAACAACAACTGAAAGCAGTAAGCAAAGTAGTAAGGACACTGCAAGCACTTTCCTTGAAACTTCTCCAAGTTCTCGCTTTGTTACACTTCTTCATATAGGAACTTCCTATAATCTTTTACAGTTGGGTCCATGAAGTGATTTCAGGAAAAGAATAAAATTTAATTTGATCTGATATTCTTCAGGATGTTAGTGAAGAGACATCACTTGTGTGATACACTTCCAGTTCCTCATTTTGCTGGAATGATTTACTGAAGTCTTGGCAAAAATGATAGGTTTTTTTTTTTTTTCTTAAGTAATGTGGCCAGAACAATTTACAGTTAACTATTAAGACTTCTGGATTCACCTAGATCATCTGGTAAAAACCAAAGGGATACATTTCAGTTTCCAAGTTTCTAACTTAGCAGTGAATATCACATACTGGTTTCTGCTAGTTTTATTTCTCAAGGTAATCAGGTTGCTTTTGGCAGGCTTACCAGAGCCTGTATCATTATGAAGCAAAGAATGGAAGAGCTGAGAATAGATTACACAGATCTGTCACATGGATATTTCACATATGAGTTAAAAATTAAAGTTAACTTTAGTCTAACAGAAAGACTAACAGGTTTGGATAGAAACTTTTCATATTTTTCATGAAGTCAAGATTTAACTAGAAAATGTACATTTGCGTTTATGGTAAACACTGTTGCTCTTCAATTGTGATACATATTAGAAGGTTAGCGCACACTGATGTTTAATAAAAACGATTTAAAAAAAATAAAAATTGTAATTTACATAATAGGTGAGATGGATTTGGCTTCAATAGGTACATATTACCTACCTAAATCTATGGGAAAAATTTAACAAGATAGAAAATGTTCAACAAGTAGTGATGCTCAGCTCTTAGAGAACAGCTATATAGCATTTCTAGCTGCTGTGAACATTGATTCCTCATTGAAACAGTTCTTCAGCAGGAACGAAATCAATCTCTTCGCATTAATTTGCACATCACTTAAATTTGTAAAATTACTTGGGGGAACACTGGAAAATATCACTACATGGGCGGAAACGTTTCATTGAAAAAAGTTTCAAAACCCACAGGATTAGATTTTGCTGTGTATCAATACACAATACAATCAAGATCAGTGGCTCACATTCCTGTAGGAATGTTTCTGCTCAGTTTTAGAGGTCAATTGTTAAACTTCAGTTTCAGCAATCAGAATCAGCAATTTGGGTGTGAGAAAACAGATATAGAAGTCACACCACTGGTACCAGCTGACTTCAGAACATGGGTGAACAATTTTCTTTCAAATCTACTATTACACATACTTCTGTAATTTGTGATGAAATTATTCTCTAATAATAAAGGTAGAAAAGGCTTCAAGAGTTATTTTAGTGCAAGAATGAAAGTCTTAAAGTAGTGGTCAATATAAATCATAAATTCACTTTGGGAGGTGTGTTTTTCAACCGACAAGCTCACAACACAAAATAATACTACTAAAACTAAATTCAGTAACTTTTACTTATCTGGATACCTTCTCATTATTCATGTAATCTGTGGATCCCAATAACATACATTTATCTTGCTCAGAGGTGCTGCTGTACTGTCAGTCACGACAGCTGCATTAGCTACCAATAGAATACCCTCTTTAATTATTAACAGGGAAACTTACAAGCTGTAATTTCCATTAAACAGAACTCAAGTAGCAGAAAATAAACTTGAGGAATTTTATATAATGCTGAAGTCAAACAGAGTGAATACCATCAGGGACTGAACCTGGGGGGTGGGAAATTAGCATTAGGAAATTCATGAGATTCTCTGGATACACTTTAGACAGGAAAATACATGTAAAGCCACCTCAGCATACTCAGATGGTATCCCACCTTTGGAACAACCACTTCAAAGACAGAATGATCTGGATGAACTTAAATGGCTGGAGAACAATGATGTTATGCTCTGTGATTGGAATGTTTTTACCAGTTTGACTAAGGAACACATCAGGAACTTGCCTTTTTGACCTCCTAGACCAGATACAGGATTGTCAATAGTAACTTTTCTACAGATGTAATATGCTCCCATGAATAAAGCTATAGACACACTACTGTTGAAGGGTAAATGTAACTTTGGGGAAAAAAAAAGGCAAAAAATGCAAAGACCCCCATAAACTTAAAGGACAAATATGTACTCTGTAAGCTCCCCATATCGTGCTCACTTCCTCCTGTTTTCCCCATTCCAACTTCATGATGCAGAGTAGGTAGTGGGGGGAAAAAAAAGAGAAGGTATTAATAAATGCTGCAACAACAGAAAGAATAGTGTCTCTAGCTTCTGTTACAGAATGCAGTCAGTTATGCTCCTTCCTTCTGTGTGGTTGTGGACATCTTTTCTCAGAAATAAAGTGTTTATTAGAATTAGAATTATGTTTTCACAATAAAGAAGTTAGGTAAAATAATTTATTACGCATTAACCTCTTTTTAACTTCTTCTAGTTTTTTGTTGTTGTTTTCTGAAGAACACCTAGAGCAGACAACTACAGAAGCAAAATTATTTCCTTTACTGGCTAGAAAAACAGATACATGTCCTGGACAAACCCAAAAGTGATTACTCTTCTTTACTACAAAAATTAAGCCATGAGCAATGTATGACAGTCAAAATTGTATCATGCTCCCACACCTAGTAAATTTCCATCGGTAAAGAGAAAAACTATAAAAAACTTAGGCACTGAGAGTTAGTTAGTCATGCTTTAAAATTCTTGTTATAAGATTGCAAATAGAAATCCAACTGCACACGTGAACAGTTATTTCTAGTGCAATGCTTCCTTACCACAGGGCAAACTGTTTAGTATTTATTTTGATTAAAGTTCTGGAAGGGAAGAATATCACAACATAGACGTGTTATTATAGATTTAGAAGTACACTGAGAACAGAGAAGAATATTAAAGAGAAATTAAAGAGAAATTCATCCAAACTGAATGTTTTGATGCACACTGGATAATAAGAGGTAACAGAAAAAAGCCTGCACTAGGAAACAGTCTCCCCAAAGAGCTACGTATTCTCAGAAATTGTAGTAGAACAAGCTCCTTTCTAAAAACTGTATGAAAGGTCAACCAGTTTTCGTATTGTAATATTGAAGCTTGTTCTATAAACTATTTTTTCAGAATTCATAGTAGAAGGCTTTTGACTGCAGAAATTGTAACCTAAAGTAGCTTCAACTTCAAGTTATCTGTACCTTTATTTAGATCTCAGTTTGACATTTCAGTTGCGAAAATATGCAGACAGATGTAGACTGCTGTAAAAAAATGAATTTTCAACTGCCTGTGGATGTTCAAACATCTGGGCACTAGCCCTAGGTTTCTACTTCACTTTTAGCAAACAAAATTTCACACAGCCACTGATATTATCTGCATAAATACTGATATATAGTAGAAATCAGTATTACATCATTAATAATATTCCATAGATTTGAATGCCTGGAAAGCAAACAAGATAATACATAATCACCTAGAAGTCAAAAAAAATTTTCAAATAGCTAAGCAGGTTTCCATGAATATTTTAACTTTATATTGCACCTTATACTCAACCATTTTAAAGCACTTTAGAACCATAAAGAAAAGAAATCCCATAAAGTTCATGAAATCCTTCAATCCTAATTGCAGTCTTGCTAACAAAACATGCTATTCAAGATACTGTAATTCCATCTCAGCCTCTTCTTGCAATTACTGCTTTGTTACTTTTTCAATGTGCATAATTAGGCACAATTCAATGCATAAATTACTGTACTCTACCAGAACAGCTTCCGTCAGTAACATTTTAGGGGAGTGCAGGGGGAGGAACATGTATTCAGAATTTAGAATATCTGCATCAGACCACTATTTTTCAAAGTTAAATTTTTCAGACCTCTACATTTCAGTGTCTTCTGTGCTGTCAGGCTTTTTTTTTTTTATTTAATAAGATATGTTCTCAGAAAATTGAGTAAAAATACACAAGGGTTGCTTTTGGTAGCATGGAATAAGCACGTAGATAGTGCATAAGTGATACCTTACCTAAGTTAAGGTTTGTGTATATAGCAATTTTTTCACATTTCTGTTTTTGCAGTTTATTCAGCAAATCTGATTTTTGAAAAACAATTTCAGCTTTTTTTACTGTAGCTCAGTGATACCAAAATATGTATCCGAACAACAGGAAATAAAGGACATTCTCAGAGAGCTGCATTTACTTTATGTATGCTATAACTTCACATGCAAAACAAGTCTTACCCAGCTCTAGTTGTTTTATATTCCACTTTAAGGATAGGTTTGCAGGGTTCTGGCTTCTTTCCATCCTTCAGCTGCTTTCCTAAAGTGAATTTTTTTTCTTATATTAATCTTACAACTCCATAACATGATGGCAAATTAAGAAATTCACTATGCAACTTACAAAGTAGAACATTTATGCAAACATATATTCAACACCTCTGACGATTACAAAGTATGCCTTGAAATACCATGAAAAGAATGTTAAAACTATCAGTACATCAATCCTGAGTATTTACAGTCATGTTGGTGGTGCCTTTTTTTGTGTGTGTTTGTTTCCAGTGTTGTGGAATTTTTATTTTCAAAAATATAATCTTCCCCTAAAAGTTATTTTAAGTAGCACTGGAGGATTTAAAACTTATCTCTACCATTTTGCAAACAAAATTTCTCAGCTTACAAGTAAAGTGAAGTTTATTCTAAGTGTTATCCTTAAGAGCTTGAATATGAAGGGCCACTCTTCCTCTACTTTGAAGTATTAGCAACTAAAGCTTCTATAGACACAATTTCTCCTGGCGTCAGTAGAGGTTAGAAGTACGATGTAAATATGCACCTGTCCTATCTGTACATTGATAACATTTGATAAAGCTATAAGGTTCTGCAGAAAATTTAGTTTGCAGCCCAATACCAAAATAAAAATGGTTATTAAGATGACAAAACATAAAACTGAAGTTAGTCTTGCCTTTGTTTTTTTAATCTTTGTCTGCTACAGGATCACAAGAAATTTATAGCTTCCTTTTTCCACTTTGGCCAACATCCATGATAATAAGCAGGGACTTGCTATAGTCTCAGATACGTAAACCAGAATGTTTAACTACAGCATCTTAAAACTTACAACTTACAGCATCTTACAACTAACCTCACAGATTATCCTCACCATTGCATTCACACTTGTCTGAGGTAAATAAGTTGCTAACACATAACTTAGATGTGTACAGATAATAATCTGTATACCGATATATATTTTTTTGAAATATGCAGCAGCATATTTCACAGAACAACATGTTAATTTCCCAGGCTTAAATTAATGCAGAATTATCTGAGAAGTGGGAACATCTTACCAGATGCTAATCTTATTCTTTTACAAATCTTTCCAAGAATTTATATGGTAATCTACACATTTATACATGAAACAGATGCTTGCTTATATGTATTTTAAACAACATATGGGACTGTAATGTCAAGCAAAAAGCAAGCTCTGCAAAACATGCATTAGTTAATCTTAAGATCAATGTCATTGTGTAAAAAACAGCCTAAAATTTAGAAATTTAGATACCATTGCATTGAGTTGGACTCTTATTTCATAAAAACTAGACTTTTTTAGACATTAAATCTATCAGAATTTGATATGACAAAATCTACTTGCACTGCAATAGATTTTTAATACTTAGTTTTATAAAACATATTTCCATTAAAAATAAGTTTCCTCTGGGTTTTAAGAGCTGTGGGCACACAGTGGGCATCTATTTTCAATCTTACCATGTGGAGTGATTGTCTGGAATGGCTTGGTAGGAGATTTTACATTCCATATGGTCAAGGTACCATCTGAGTGACTACAAATAAATTGTTTTCCTTCATGATGCCAAGCCACAGAGTGGATAGCCTATGCAAGAAAACAAACAAACAAAACAGAACAGTACAAGACTAATATCTTAGTATCATTTTATTGTTACCCCTTCCTTGATGACATTAGACAACAAAAGGAAATTACAGAAAGCACTACCTAAATCTTGTTGCTCTTAGTATGTCCTAAATTACCCATGTTAAGTTCTAAAGTACTTCTTTCAGACATAATTTATTCATCAAAAACATTGCCTTCATTTTACTGACATGTTTGGGGGGGGGGGGGGGGGACAGGGACACCTCCTTGGAATGTTGAATAAAAAAACATTTTCAACAGTTGGTACTATGCAGAAAATAACTACAAATCCTTATTTGAACTTTGCTAACCAAAGCTTAACATTGGGCAAAATACCTTGTCGATACTGAAGATCTACTTGAGATTATTAAGTCAAAAATTTACATGTCATTTTGAGATGCCAAGTGGATATGCACGAGAGGCAAACAAGGGCTGAGAACACCAGTGAAATGAGAATTGAAGTGATCAATAAGATTTTTTGGAAGAAATTAAACATTTCAGCTTTAGATGAGGAAAACAAAATATTAGCATTCTGATGTTGCAATAGCAGTGTTGAGTAGGAAACTACTAGTAAATCTTTTCACAAATAAAAGACATGTCTTCACATTCATAAAATTAGGAAGTGAGTAATCAGCCAAGCCACATGAAAACCTACTGCAGAAAAAAAAATAAATGAAATCTAGTTGCTGCCTTTAGGTGAGAAAATAAGTGAACAATAAAGGAAAGAGTTCAGATAAAGCAAACAGATTAACTAGTAGGAATAGATGATCGTTGCCATTTCTGCTTCCAGTCTCTTGGTACGTGAAGACATTACGAAACCATTTGGTGATACTCAAGAAAATTTTAGTTATAGCATGAAAATACCAATAAACAATGAAAAGCCCTTTATTTATCTACTGCCCAGAAGGTGCGGAAGGAAGTATTACCTGCTATAAATATTGAGTTTTGGTCCTGCTGAGAAAGTAGATTTGCTTAATAATTATGGTGGAGACATTACTCTAGGCAAACTGAAAACAGAAACTGAATGTGTGAATGCTAATAGGCTGTCCAATACTATCTTTAGAAGGCATACTCTCGGTAGAGATTGTTTGTAAACAGGGCTCAGACTCACTCAATTTCCTATGTACCTATGGATTTCCTCTGCAAGGAACCCTCCCAACAGTGGACACTTAGGTAGTAAATACTTGGCGAAGAGCAAATCACAGAAGACAGATGTACAACAGCTTCATCTGAAGTGATTATACACAGATCTGATCTTCACATTTAATAAAGTTATACAGAAGAACAAGACAGCTTCCAGCAACACGAAGGCAGAATCCAGAGACAATGTGACAGACAGGAAAATGACTGCATTACATGAGTGTGGAGTCTTCAGTACAGACAGTTTCAATTGAAAATAGCAGATGTGGATATCTGCAAACCACTAATTAAATTTGACAAAGAAATGCTAAACTTTAAGTTAATCTTGCTCCCTCTTTCATGTGGAATCACTATAGATTTTGTTAGAAGACAGATTTAGTGTACCAACATCTCATCTATGCATTTGCAGCTTGGAAACCTAGACAACTCATATGAAGTTACCTAGAGACCAAGTAAAATAGTCTTGCTTAATCTGTCTGTGAGGTAAGATTTAATTATCAAATAAAAGCAGGAATTATAAAAGCAGTTTTGCATATACATTTTTTTTCTAGATTATGTTATTTACCAACATAGTACCAAAGGTAGGGATCAGCAAGTTTGAAAGTATAGACTTTGCTAAAGCAAAAGCTGTATTTGAAGAAGTTCTCTTTACTTGAAAGCTATCTACACTATTAGTGATGCAACGTAATAAATGTTCCAAATACTGCCCCATATGGAGTCAACCATCTCATCGCGTAAATTAAGCCATTTATATGTCTATGCAGAATAGGTCTTAAGATCCAATAAGAAAGCAAGTTGCACAGAAGGAAAGATAATTCTGAGTGATAAGGATAATTCTGAGTAATAGACAGACACTTTCTTTTTATTGAAAAAAGGTCAAGAGGGAGGACACAAAACAACCCAGTACTGTTGAAGTGCATTAATGCGTATGAACACAGAGATCTGATAAACTGAGCACAAAGGAGAAAGACAATTGCTATCACTTAATTTCTGCAAGGAACCTGATGAGATGGAAAGAACACTGAAAGAGAACAATGATGCCATGGTTTTATGACTTCATTGACTAATTTTATAGACCATCTGGTTAAATTTAATGACACAGTTAAATGTTATTTAATGCGTAACAGATATTTTATGTATTTTTCAAATAATTCAACTAAATTCTCTGGGCAGAGTATGAAAAACTTTGGTACTGAGCACTATCCTTTGCTATTACACAACTCAACCTTTTAAGTCTGAAAATCAAAAGACTTGTACGTAGTTGAACTCTCAAGGTATTAAATGGGCTGTCTAGGGCAAACCAGTTATAATGAAAAAACTACAGTAACTTTAGGTGGCACTAGCTAGTTAGTATCAACACCTTCAATTGCCAAAAAAAACTTTTTCCATGGTTACTATTAGTGCTAAAATTAGAAAGAAAGTATAACATCCAAGACAGAAAGTTCAGGCAGAATACACTGAGGCTGCAAAGATATACATAGCTTCTTAGACAAGAAAAAGCCCTTAAGAGTAATATATTTTTCCACTCATATTTTAAAACAAGACCTACCAATCCAGAATAAAACTACTCAAATTTTAATCATAATTCTTATCCTTGATTATTAAACATCATCTGGTATCCTTTTGGTACCAGAGCAACATGACTAAATCATCTGGTGCTGGTTCTGCTGCATCTCATATTTTTGTAGAATATCTCACTGGCCACTTGGATCCTGATCAGACAGTAACCTCTCATGAGAAGATCATGCACTAGTACCACAGAGGACTGTTGCTATATTTAAGGCAGAAGCTGTCCGCATCCTTAAGAAGAGTTGCCTGAACATGCAGCCTCCTCAGTGGCAGGGTAACACAGGAAGCAGAGAAGTCCTTGACTTAGTGCTTTGCAACAACATCAATGTGTTATCAGCATTATTCTCATCCTAAATCCAAAACGCAGCACCATACCAGGTACAAGGAGGAAAATTAACTATCTCAGCTGAAACCAGGAGAGCAGCCGAAGTTCTGACCTCAGACAAACACTCTGAACCCTCCCATTCACAAACACGCACCAAATACACAAAAACTGTACACGAGATTACAGATAGAATGCTCTATTAAGAAAGTAAATAAAGATTTATTTAGATGAAGTGAACTATTATAGCTAAAGGTTTCTTTATTTTAATAAGAAACCACCTCTTTCACTTTGATTCTAAGTTAAGGTAGCTGTTCCGGGCTATGTGAAAGTTTGTTTCAAAACTTTCTAGAAGATAACTAACTGCCTCAGAGGAAATAAATCCATACATTTTTGAATAACAAAACCATCAGGATTGAATTTGCTGTCTTACATGTAAAAACTTAACCAGAAATGTAGAAACTGACCATCCTAGTGTATTACGTGGAGATAGTACACATAGAAAGCCTTACTTTCACCAGCTGTTCCAGATGCATGATCCCATGTGAAAAAACGACTGCTGTACTGCCTGCTAAGAAGCTAATATGTTCCATATTCAGAAGGAAACATTTTTGCAATGTCTGCAACAGTTACCTGAGAGAAACCGTAGGACCCTAAAGTGAAAGAGTCTGAGAAAAATAATTAAAAGCATTTATCTTTCCATACAAGACTTACAGAAGTAAACCACTGATAATGAGATTGATGCATTTTAATATTTTATGAAACTCCATTTTTTTCTGCTACTACAGCTTGTCAATATCCCTAGAATCACTATGATTTCTTGGCTCTTTAGAGAGGTACAAAAAATGAGAAATTCTAAGACAACTTCTACTTACAATCTTAGAACTAAATTAATCAATAAAAACTCATGTTTTGATATGTTTTGATCTTATTTTTTCACCTACTGAGGGCATTTAACTGTTTCAGTTCAGAAAATCCTTCCAAAAAGGAAGGATTTCAATTCCAATAGATCTATTTTAGCCCTAGAGCTGATTACATGCATACTATTTTAGAACAGTTTGAGACTGCTCTTCATCTGATCTTCCCACAAGACAAGATACATGCAGAAACTGATACTTTGATCTGAATACAATACTATTAATCTTTTGCAATTTTCCCTATTGATAAAGACTTGTTTTAAACCATATTTCTAATATCAAGCTTATACTACTGCAAATACAATTGCTACCACTCAGAACAAATCTAAATAATCTACGCTTTTAATTTTTATTATTTTAATATGCACATGCTTGTATACCTTTCAAATATTAGAAATCTTTACTGGCTAAACTCCTCTGCACAATTTCCCAGAAGAACGAACCAAAATTGGGGAGAATTACATTCATAATTTGGTTTTGACCATGATTCTTAACACTTCTGTGCCATTAAGATAACTTGAAATATACTGCGCATGACTAGGAAGATCCAAGTCTATTTAGATTTCCGTCTTATGATAGCCCTCCATCTCCCGTATGGAAGCATACAATGTTTTTTGGTAAACCTGAATGGATGACGCCACTCATTCCTTTTCTACTGGTTTACCAAAATATCCAAAACAAGCACCGTAATATCAGCATTCCTGTGTTAACTCTCTCCTGTGGCATTTTTTTTCCCTTTTATTAGGCTATTGACAAGAAAAAAATAAAAACGTAGTTACTGAAACTTAAGCGAATATGTATCTCACTAAGTTAATTTTGATGCAATGGAACATGCAAGGCATAATGACTGCCTGATCGTGCTTTGGTTTCTGGCAAGTCATATTTCAGGGTTGTGGGTTTTTTTGTTTGTTTTAAATTAATTTATTTCAACTCCCCCAGGCTACTTTGACATGCCTTTAATGCTGTAAAATAATCCCTTACCCTCAGCCACGTACAAGAAGATTGAGCCTAAAAATAGTAAACTGTAATACATTCTTTGAGTTAATGCTATCAAAGCTGACTTTAAAGCAGAACAAAAAAAACACTACTTGAAGAATGGACTTTATTGAAAACTAAAATTGAAATGCATTTTCTAAAAATCTAGTTTATTTATTTAAGAAACAAACTAATATTAGAGACATTGTTTTACTTATTTCATGGCTGCAAATAAAGAAAGGGAAGCATCTGCAGTATAAACCGTATTCCATAGAAAAAAAGCATAACTTACAAAGTATCACCAATATTTGAACATAAAAGGTTTAAAAATTATGCAAAGAAAAAAAAAAGATGTAACTCTTTTCTCACTAAGCCTGTCGAAGACAAAAGTTTGTTCTCCAAATTCTGTGAATAATACTAGATTTAGAAGAATTCATAAATGTAAACATACAACATATTGCTGTTATAATAAAAAGTATATACTACTGAAAGTTCAGAACCTCTTTTGTGATACAGAAAAATCAAGAACAAATTCTAAATTCCCTGTCAGAAACTAGCATGCTGTAGAGGGAAGAACACTCCAGTAAACAGTACTAATACTAGTCATTATCTACAGCTGCCTCCCCCAACCACGGTTCAGCAGCAATATGGTTAAAAAGGTTTTATGCAGTGGTGGTGGTGTTGCCCGACCCCCCCCCCTTTAAGCATTCCTGTCCTTGGGATGAGAGCTCTTAATTTTGTGCTGCAATTATCAGAGTATGGTGCTGGGTGGGCACGCATGTTCAGACGAGGAAAACGGGGACAGTGTTCCACTGACTCAGCTTTCAGATAACAGATGAATCTGCCACACAACAACATTGGAATTTGCTTCAAGAGAGCCTCCTTGGTGGTCAGGAAGTTCTGAATGAAAACAAGCAGAAGTTTAAAAAGTTGTAATAGGATTCAGCTTTCTTCTTCAAGGAAGCTGCACAGCTATCTTGCCATAAACCTCTGATCATATAGAAAGGCTGATCTCCTTGTCCATGAGTAGAGGAAGACAGTAAAGGATAACATTTGGACCCCTGGACACTTGGGAAGTTTTGACTCAGTTGCATCAAATGACGCCGGTAAAAAGCAACGAAGGTAGAAGAAACTTATCCAATAGCAAGGTTTACAAACAGTTTCTATAGTAATAAATGTCTCTGGCCATCCTGTCTGTGACACCTGCTGAAGCCTAGTCACCCATTAACAGCCATCATAACTCAAAATGTAGCAGCGTTGTGAAGCACACACATTTCTCTTGTAAAGAGTCTGCAGAGCTAGAGATTCAGCTCCAGGCTCCTGAGGCAATGCCTGGTGCTGCAGCACCAGGCTCTGCTGGTGTCAATCCTGTAACTCCCAGCAGCAAAGATCATGTCCCATGTAGAGCACTGCAATTTTTAAACAGGTGTAGACTCAGTCATCACCTTTGCAATGACTGGTGGTGGACTTTAATCAGACTGATGGGACTACTATCAGTATCAGAGTAATTATCTATTTTCAATAGGGTTAGAGCCAGAGAATGTTTTCCAGTGCTACTAAGCATGCTTGATTCACCAAACAGTATTCCTACCACCAATTTCTTAGGCTTCTGTATTATGAAGAAAGATGTCGTCTTAGTGTTCCAGTAAAAGTCACTGACCTTTCTACAGTAACCTCACTCAGCATTAAGCAAATGGGATGGCTTTTCTCTTACCTGTTAAGGATGCTGCTCATAAAAACTAGATTTTTTTTTTTTTTTAAATCAGGCAATTGGGCAACATTTACTTTCCCCTAGCTGACAAACAGCAGGATCAGTATATTCATATAGGCCACTAGTTAGTCAGCACGGCTCAAAGCAGAATTAGGAAGTTAACATTATGGAGCTTAATATTTTTTTCACTGACAAATTCAGGGAGATTCTCAATTTTTGCAGCTGAACACAAAACCGAGGCACTGAAGAACAAAATGAAGGATACAGGAGAAGACACCTCACCTAGCCCGTGCTAAAAAACAGATCATATACATATGAACAAAAATCTAGTCATCGTTCACTTTCTGCAGCGTTACCTTTACTGCATCTGATACATCAGATCCCAAGGCCATATGGCCAGAGACAATTACAGTACTCTCTGCAATGGCACCTTTCAAGAAATATAACTTTTACATAATGTGTAACGAGATTAATCATTTTTATTTTTATGCCATTCAATACAGAATCCAGAAAAATACGATACTGTGCTAACTGTATCGAATCCAAAATCAAAAAACGGCCATTGTTCTATTTTTTCCCCTTAGAAAATTAGATTTAAATAACATGACAATAGATTTTTTTTAAAGGAACCTTATCATATGGTGATTCTCACTAATGAGAACAGTGAAACTTGTCAAGCTCACTCCATATATCTTCTTTATTTTTTTAGGTCTCTTCCTTATCCATCCCCAACTTATGGCAACCATAAATGTTTTCTTTAGCAAAGCGTCTTACCTCAGGTATTTCATTACCTCTTCTGCAGTCAAAAGAAAACAAAGGGAATAGCTAGATGTATTCACCTACACGTCCTAAAGAAAATCAAAGATGAAACGACTGAACTATACACTGCTGTTTGTGACCTGTCAAAATCAGGTTGGTTCAGGAAAACTCATAGATGACAAGCATGAGGCCAACCTTTAAACAAGTGGGCCACAAAATCCAAAGAAAAACAAAATAAACAGCACAGTGACTATTCTGGGTAAGTTTCCAGAACCATTATTAAAACTTTAATGAAGAACTAACCAACATAAGAATTAGTTTAACATACCAGGTATGAGCAGTCAGCATGCTTTTTGTAATAGGAAATCACATCCAACAAACCTCTGAAAATGTAAGTAAGCATGTGGCTAACCGAAACACCAATTAAGCCGTCTACATAGATTTTTTTTCAAAGTCTTCAACAACATTTCTCAAAGGAAACCAAACAAACAGATCAGATATCCTTGAACAGATAAATAATTGGTTAAGGTATCAGGAAGTAAAGCAAGCTAAAGGAAAGACAGACTGGCAGTAATTGATCAGTTCACAGATGAAGGTAATTGGCAGAGAACCTCAGGGATCTGGGCTGCTTGGTTTATTCATAAATAACCTGGAAAATCAGAACGAGAATATTGAACTGAAAGTCCACTGACAATACTAAGGATTATTCAAGATAGAAATGAGCCCTTCCAGTGAAGAACTGCTGAAAGATTTTTTTTTTCTTCTTCTAAAGTCAGCCAGCACATGCAACTGTGAAGTGGTGCAGACAAAGAAAAAAGATTCTAGTATTGTCCTGGTCTCAGCTAAGATAAGGTTAATTTTCTTCATTAGTGGCTGGTATAGGATGTTGTGGCTGGTATATAGGTTTTGGATTTAGGAGAAGAATAATGCTGATAACACAATGATGTTTTAGTTATTGCTTTTACTTGTTGCAGAGCAGTGCTTACACAGAGACTAGAATTTTTCTGCTTCTCATGCTGCTCTGCCAGTGAGGAAGCTGAGGGTACACAAGAAACTGCGAGGGGACAGAACCAGGACACCTGATCCAGACCGTCCAAAGTGACATTCCACACCATGTGGCATCATGCTGAACAATAAAACTGGAGGGGCTGGCTGGGGGGCTGTCCCTGCTCGGTCGCAGGGACAGGCTGGAGATTTGTTGGTGTGTGATCAGTAATTGCATTGTGCATCACTTGCTTTGTATATTCTTTATTATTATTATTTTCCCTTCCTTTTCCATCCTATTAAACAGTCTTTATCTCAACCCTTAAATTTTTACCTTTTTCTGATTCTCTCCTGTATCCCCCACTGCAGTGGAGTGAGTGAATGGCTGTGTGGTGCTTAGCTGCCTGTTGTGTTAAACCACAACAATTATACATTAAAACAAGGGGCACTGAGCTGACAATTGACACTAAAAAGTGATACAATACTTTTATAGCAGGTTGTTCCAAGGAAGTATTGTTTGATCCTTGCAAAGGCTAATCTAGTATTAAGATTGAGAGAAAGAAAATGAAACCAAACGTAAAATGATTCCCCAGTATAAATGTTACGTGCTTACATCCTGAATAAGCTATTTTGAAGGTACAATAAAACAGTTTAAAAAATAAAATCTGGGATGAGCAAGAACAGCAAGAAGCATAGAAAGAGCTTGAATATGAACAAAAGTAAGACTAGAAAGAGATGATGGAGATACGAAGTAGTTTACAAAATGAAGCAACACAGAGAGAGAATGAGTTAGATGCATGTAATGCAATTGGAAGGTAAGAATTTGTTCTTCATATAGCATACTTTGTGTTCAAAAACAACTGTACAAGCTTCAAAGAAATCTCATCCAGCTCTGATGATCTAAGGCTTATGCTGCTTCAGAGATTCATCCTTCAGAGAAACTCTCCATAGGCAGAGCTGACACATGCAAGTATAAGTACTAGGCCAGAACAACCCCAAAAAACAAAACAAAACAAAAAAACAGAAAAACCTGTCTTGTGAAGACTTCAGCACAGAGCTAAGAAACAAACTCCCTTTGTGATATACAAAGCATGCCTAGCTTAGCTAGCACTGAACAATGATAAAGACATTTTAGGATCTTTTAAATGTAACCTAGACTAGCTTTATGTTATTTTAAATAAAATGCATACACTCGCATAATATGTTGCATGATTGTTTTAATCTGTCTTTCCAGCGGCCTAAATTCCCTTAAAAAATCAAGTTGTAAGAAATAAATTCCATTAAATGCTCCCCCCAACCTTTTTTAAAAACAAAACAACAACAAAAACTCTTTGGTTTTAACCTTGATCTTATCCTACAATGAAAAGGTACGCTTATAGAACCATCTTACCAAGACTATTAATTGGTTTCTTTTTTTCACACTTTCCAGAATGTGAGAGATTCCAAGTTACAGAAATTGCTAAGCTATCTTATTTCAACTAAAGACTCAAGCTCTTAACAGAGAAGACACACTACTCAACAGAAAAACAGAGCTGAAACCTTAACCACAGAAACTGGCGAAGAAACCTAATCCATGACACCATTCATTGCAAAAAACTTCAACACAGCAAACACTTCTTCAGTCTAAAGTTTCTGTTATTCAAACACTGTATTTCTTTTACAGAAAGCGTCAAGTATTTGCAATTTCAAAGAGGCCTATTTGTCTCTATCCACTAGTGACAAGAGCAGGAGATGAACTGAATAAAATAATCAAAATGGTATCTCTAGAACTGTGAATGATGTCCTCATAATATACAGTGCAAATGAAAAATTGTTATTACCTCATCGTGTGAGTATCTGTAATCTGCCTTCTTTGACTTCAGATCCCACAATACCACTGTTCCAGACTCAAAACCAATCAGGAGCTGCAATAATAAGCATAAATATTGTCTTTATAAGCAAATATAACACCATTTAAATGGCCTGCAGTTCTTGTTCCAAAGAACTGCAGCCTAATACTAGATGAAGCAATCGCAAGTGATTGAGAAGACAGAAGTTAGTGACAAGCTGAGAAGACCTCAGAATTGAAGACTTACTTTATACTGTGTTTCATTCTCTTCCAGCTAATACAATACTAATACATGCTGAAATTCATGCAAAGTTAGAAAGAATTTGTCTTCATCTTCAGAAGAGTCTTTGGAAATCCCTTTGACTTCCAGAAAGCCCAACATTAAACACTTTCCTAAATGTATTCCTTCCTGAGTAAAAATTTTGGCTGTGGGGGAACACTTTTTGTTCACTAATATGTGTTTTCCTCACTAGAATTTGTTCTGCTCAGATTTGTTAGAAAAAAATGCACTGTCATTTCTGAAGTTCTGGGTATTGTTTCATTGTCTCTAAGAAAAAAATGTAATAAGCTTTCCCCGATGTTAATCAAAATTGAGTTAATTGGCTAAAAGAACACAAAGAAAATTAGCTGTTCAAAGGAAAGGTAGAGAGAAATTAAATGTAATGCTTTTTGAAATCATATTTTTCAAGAAGCAAAACTAAAACTATTTCTGCACGGAATGAAGATCCTAATTGCTCATAATAATTGCATTATCACATCATTGAGTATCTAAGTGTTTTGTTTTCCTATCTTAAGTGATACTTCTCTTAATGAAAACAAAGCAAGGCCAACAGAAAACAGTAGTAACAGCCTTTGTACTTATTATATGATCAAAGAAGGTTCTTCTTATTAGCTTATTTTATAGTAGTTGGATCTACTCTGAGAGCCTTCCCTTCAGCAACACTGCTAAAGTGGTTCTAAGCGTTATGTAGCAGGCCGTCAATTCCACTTCTTTTTCCCAGCACGGACATACAGAAAAGGAATACTTGGCTACAGATATTTATTCACTGCTGAAACAACCTATTTCATGTAAGCAGAGGCACCCCAAGTATGATCTTCATACTACAGGTTAGAAAACATTGCCTTCCCATACATGCCACTGCAGTCAGGGAGAGAGATCTACATGAGTCTATTGCTGTACCTAGAGGTTTTGCCTGAACAGTCTTTTCAAGATTTTAAGTTTTTCAGGGTCTGGAGTTCTTTCCAATATGTAAAAGAGGATCTCCATCCAGCATACAGACAATATATTCTATTTCATTGCTACACAGCACAAAAATGACCTAAAACACTAAGCGTGTTTGATCCAGTAAAAGTGAATGTTAGATTTTTTTTCCTCATTACAGTGTCATGTATACTATTATTTTAAACTACCCCGCTTACCACAAACCGTTTTATAGTTTTTTTTATTATTATTATTTATTTTAAACTTTGAATTTAGCCTTCTCTTCATTGGGATTTTTCTAACAGCCTGAAAGTTTTAAGAAACAAGTACACAACAGGTTCTTGCAACTGCACAGGTCTTTGGTTTGTTTTGCTTGCTTTTATGGATGTATTTTTCATTTATTTTTTGTTAGAAAGAAGAGGACCATGAGGTCATTCTACAAGAATGAGGAACACCCAAACTGATAAAAACAATAAACCTTTCACTGTAATTGACAATAATTAAATATAAAGTATGGGTAGAATACACCAAACTAAAGAGATTGCTTGTCTTTTCTCAAGTTACCATAGCTTCATTACATTCATAATCTAGTGTTCATGATTCTGGAGTGCGATTCAGACCTAATCCTACAGAAAAATTCAGTAGTTAAATGCTTACCTCAGTGACTTTCAACTGAATGGAAAAGCTCTACTTGTTAAATTCTTTTTGGACTGAATCCTCAGACATCTATGTTACAAGCTCACAACTAGCATGCTGTTAAAATATTCAAATCACTGCTGAGACAATACTATCATTGTCCAATCTTTTCAGTTTTATCCACCACTAACACATCAAACAGAAAACAAACAAAAATAGTATTTTTCCTGCACATGTAGAACAGTAGAAAGCAACATTATTTTCTTTCTCCTTGAAAGTTATTTACTCTTGGGAATTCAAAACTCTGTGATATTTCTGAGCCATTACACTGACAGAAATAAACATCTAGAACTTAATTCATCAATATATTCATTTACTTATACCTGAATATACTTTATATACACTCTAGAGAGGAATCAATGAAAATCTGTTTAGAGAGACATCAAGCTTTCTCAAATGGTATTTGGCTAGATGTACCAGCTCTTCTGGTATACCTAGCCAAATTATAACCTTATTTTTGAAAGTGGTCTACATGCTTTTGGAAGAGATGCATATGTACTATAGTTTTAAAATCCCTCTTCTTTTACTTTTTTTTTCTGTTGAGAAAATTAAGGAAAACCCTTCCTGCTTACTCTTCAACTGTGGACCAAAGCACCTGAACAAAAATTGCAGCAGACCAGTCAGATTTGCTAAGTAACTATGAGGCAACGCAAGTTAGGCAGGCTGAAGATCCTTCAAAGGGTTAGAGAGTCACATAATCTCATCCAAAGATTAGACAAGAGGTCGGACAACTGAAGCAAAGGCTCAGTCTTGCAACCAGGACTGAAGTGCAGAATGAATTACGGCAAAGCCACAACATACATGTTGTCATTCTGTACACTCTTGATCATGTATAAGTGTTTCTATAGCATGTAACAATATAGAATAAAGCATTTAGGAAACAGATAAGAAATAGATACGACAAAAACAGATGTTCTAGCACAAATGGAAACGTTTCTTTACACAGATTCCTGAGGCTTTCCAAGGATCCATTGTTTTCTAGCACAACTATCTTGTTCCAGTGTAAAGGAAGAAATCAAGTGGAGTAGGCATTAGCCACACAGCCAAAAAAGCACTGAATTAAACTGCCTAGCAGAAGGTCACTTCTCTATAAAACTGTACATTCTAGTATTACAGTCATTGCTGTCAGAGAAAAATGTTTTTAACTACTTGCCTTTTCTTTTAATTCATGAAATCTTCACTATGGACTTAAGTTATTCATTCTGTATCAGTTTCTACATGTGCCTTGTAAGAGGTCTCCCAAAACAAACAGTAATACTTGCAGATTTATTCTAGAACTAACAAAGTTCTAAGAAAGAACTTATGACCACTGATTTCATTGTTCAGGTTCTTCTTGCTGGCTGCCGTGTCACAGGACATTACAATGAATGTCCTGTGAGGGCCTCAAGAATGTGTACCATAAAAAATTTTAGTTAAGACGACCACATTGGTAATATCTCACAAGGAGAATACAAGTCTGATACGTAGCTTTTTCTTGCATGTTTTACTAAAGATGACTTTTCTGAAGCATTTAGTTGTACTACAAGCCAGTTAAGTTTTAACCACTAAATACTGCTAAGTGATAGTTCATCAGTTAGATTTTTAACCTCATAAAAATTGCTGTCTTGGATTGGCTACAGATAAAGTACACAGTAATCTATATAAATACACTTCAGTGACCACAAAGCATTTTACAGTTGTAAAAGTAGCAACAGCCCCATGGTATTATAAAGCTTATTAATTTCCATCCCAAGTTTGTCTTTTTAATAAACTTTTTTTAACCACAAGTAACGTTCCTCGCTTGTATCTTCAAGGATTTCTGCAATTCAGTGCTTTCAGCTGTATTTTCAAATGTTTGTGATTACGAGGTACGTTCAAGTACCCTATCAGTGTTTCCTATATTCATGTCTGTACTTTACTTCATATTTTCAGAGCCTAACGCCTTGATTTAGTCTTCCTTCATGCTTCCAACATTGTCCTCATCTACTTAATCCCTCCTTAAAAGCAGTGGGATTTACATTTTTTTTTTAAAGTCTCACTTGAAAAATAGTTCAGTGAAAAGCCTTCAACATATCCTACCTTGCCTTCATCCATTGGATTGTCACTGATGTGGACAATAGGTCCTGGGTGAGATTTGGATGACCTAAACAAGGAATAATTCCAATTAAGAGAAAAAAATAGCCCTGCCCAAAATTGCATCTCATAAGATGATTACAAGTAATAAAAAAATTATATTTATGTACTCTCATAGTGAAACATTGAGACACCAATTAATCTTAAAACATCTCCTAAAGTTGATCAAGAAAAACAAAATATTATTTAAAAAAATCAGTAGCATTTCATACAACACCTATTTCACATACCACTTTTCTTCAGAAGATTTCAGTAGACTACATACAGTAGACTTTTATCTTGTATTCCTGCATACACACAGTTTATCTGAATGCTAACTAACTCAAAGAACAATAGCTGCTACAGATGAGACAAAGCCCATGTTATTGTTTCCATAAAGCTTTGCCTCCCTTAATTGCACAAACTGGAAAGCTATATTTTGCTATCTTCCTTCTTCCACATGCTCATTTGTAGACAAGAAGATATGATACACTCTCTAAACCATTAATTCTTCAGTGATGAAAAAAGAATTAAAGTAACTATTTTTTAAACATTATATAATTTAGATACTGCCCAAGATGGGTACTATTAAAATGGGTTTTATTAAAAACAACTCTGTTTTTATGTTGAATTCTTGCTATTAAAGAATTATTATCTTGATATTAAAGAAGATCGACAAATGAAGAGATGTGGTTTTTTTTTTTTCCAAAAGCCTTTGGCAAGTGATGGACTTCATGTATGTTTTGAAGATATAACATTCTAGAAACAACAGCAGCACAGAAACAGCAGCATACAAGTGTGTTTTCACCCACATACCACTGTATTTGCAGTCACAAATCTATTATTAAAAAAGGAAAGAGGAATGGAAATAGCTGTAAAAAATATATTTTGTTCTTGGAATAGGCTTATTTAAATTTACATTTTCAACCAGTATGCATCGGCCCTGTCACAATGCATATCTTTACACTCTGGAAGATATTCTACAAGGACTACTGAATCCAATTATCCCTGAAAACATGCTGATGTTAAACAGAGTTCTGGGCATCACAGCCTTAAGTCAAGTCAGAAATAGTTTTAACAAGCTGAAAAAAAAAAGTCCACCAAGTTAACGTTAACACTTCACTTTCATGAAAATAAGTTATTTACATGCCTGTGTACTTTGCCCGTATTATTTGGTGCAATGAGACTAATATGGAGGTTGTTCTAGATAAGAATGTCAATTCTGCAACTTATAACATCTTGGACACTTGGACATCTGTTCCCCCCCCTCAATAGAGGATACCAGACTGAACTCACAGTTCAATGGCTTTATTCCACATGATGACATAGCCTGAGAGAGTAAATGATTCCACATTGACAATGTGAATGTTTCCTCTTTCGGTGCCCACATATAGCCATTTACTTTGGAAAGGTAGATGACAAAATGTTATCCTGAAAAAGAATACCACCAGAAAAAGGGATTAAAGAGAAGTCTTTCATAAATCCAGTATTTCAATGTCTACGTTGCCAAAAAGTAGAAGAAATGCAGCAGGCAAACAGGAAAAAGTACAAGTTACAGGTAGATAAAAATAGCAAAACCAGTACATGATCAGAGATCCACAGACAACGTAAAATTTAGAATAAACATTGAATATAAACCAAAGTATTCTAAGACTATTAAGTCATTCAGATAAAAATCACACAGGCACCACTGAAAATCATCACACTGCATGTTTTTTCCTTAAGTTAGCTGCCATTTTAAGCTTAAAACACAATACTCCTATGTTATAATCTATAAATCTCCCTTTGAAAACAATCTAATTTCAAGTTTTGAAGAACAAAAGATTTTTAGAAGCAACTTGTTGCAGTTTAAACTGGCTTCAAGTGAATAAGCAAAGGGAGAAAGACTAATCTATTAAACATAAATTTACATGTAACCCAATGTATCCCCCAAACAACAAGCCTATTAACAACCACAAGACCTATAAAATAATAAAATTCATTTTAAAAGTAGTTTAAAGTTGGTGTTACTATTTTACTTAAACAACATTTTAATTTCCAATCTTGCATTTTTCACCTCTGTTGCTAGTAATGGCTGGCAGAAATCCTCCGACTGTATCTCCAATGCAAGAATTATTATTTTAAAATTTGCTTATTTCTGACCTCTTGAGTTCTGCTTATCGTTTAATTTGTTGACAAAAGTAATAATGTATGCATAGGAACTGGAGCTTCTGAAGTATTTGAGTTTTCTATATAACAGAAATACTAAGTTAAAGCCTAGAAAATTTCTATAAAATGTTTTTGAATTTACAGTTTCATCTGATAAGGTCCAATATGGTAGAAACCTGACAAACTCCTTGGACTATCAAACTAGGATTTTCAGAAAGGTTTCAGTGATAAGCTAAAATAATTATTAATTGGAAATTTGTTTTGTCAGTGCTAATCCTTAGCTTTACACATTTTTTCTTATTTTCTCCCAGTTGGGTTCCCTTCTTGCCAAATCCATGCATCATGTCACAAGCCTGTTAATAATTATTTACGCAAAGAACAGCTTTAGATCCTTTGCATTAGATGTTCTATGTATGCATTTAACAAGCACAAAAGCAAAGTCTAGTGGCAACAATGCAAAAAATTACTGATTGTTGAAAAGACATTAATTTGTATTACAGTTTTCAAAAGTTAAGGTGTCTGTTGTAACACTACCTGGATCCAAAGTGCACCACTTTTTATATTACTTATTTATTTCCAGCAAGGGAATGCTGATTGCTCAAGCAAATCTTTAATTTATCCATTTTCTGACTTTCTTGGTTTCTTTTGCTCTTGTACTTTAAGTGCACAGGCTGCACTTTTTTTTCCATTGATGTTATATAGAAAAAAAGGACTATAGACAAGATTTAAAGTGCTCCAACTCAGTGAACTTGTAGAGGTTATAACATTTTTACTATACAAAGTAATCTGCAAACACTGCAGGTGAAGCACTTGCATTTCACCAACTTCCTTAGAAGAAAGACAAGACAGATTTTATTGGAAGTTAGAAACATACATCTGCACATACACCATTGAGGCAGGTCCCCAAATACCACTACCCAGTAAGAGAGCTCTCCCAGCGTAAGCAGGCCAGGGGGTATGTGAAGAGAGGCAGCGTGAGGCAAGAGGTGAAGCAAACTCTCAGCACTCTGCAAGGCTATAGATTTCTTTCTGGCACTCCATGTGCCAGAAAAAAGCTGGCAGCCGCATCACCTGGATCTAAAACTATGGCCTAGCAGCCAGAAAGAATATTCAAGAGCAGGGTCACGGGTATATCTGTATCGATCTGTGAGTTAATATTGTCACCTACAGTTGCCCAACACTCATTCTAAAAATCAAAACAAGACAACCAAAAACTAAAATCTATTTCATGGCATTTAAAGGTGGACAGAAATATAACTTTGGGCTGCAATTTCAATTGCTATAGTGAAAGGGCAACACTTGAAGGTAAAAAAAAAAGAGCGTTCAACTCCTCAATACTCTTGATGCCTTTCATGGAATACTTTTGCACTCTTCAGCCACACTCAATGTCTTCTCTGTGCAGCAGAGATTACTTTTGTCACCAGTTAGCAAGCAGTGAAATGCTTCCACACCAAGAGTAAGTTACATTTGATCTAGTATCTTTACTAAATCTCAAAGTCAGGAGGCAAATGACTTCAGAATTGTAAGTATACGTAAGTTTAAAGCAGTGTTCCCAACCCAACCTTCAAAGTGCGCTTTTAGCAGTCTTCCACAATCAAAGTCTTGCATGACGTTTATGTAACCAAAAAATATTCTTTTGGAGCTTTCATGGTTCACAGAAATGATGACTATCTAAGTCCAAATGGAATTCATTGTGGTGAAGCTGCCATGATGAAAGAATCACTGCTATTACTTGCTATTTCTCCATTTTCTTTCTGGGATAAAAGTATACCTTCCAATTTTCAGAAATTCTATTATATTTTCATCTACTTGATTCATTTCAGATAACTGCATTTATTTTTGCATTCAATTTACAGAATAACATTTCTAACATTATGGTCCATGTACTGAGTTTCTCTTCTCTTCAGTGATTAAGGCTTCACCTAAGACACTAAGCAGATTTTAAACAATGGCTGGAAAATTTATAGCCCCTGTAGAAAATAAATTCAGTGAAGCTATGACCATCTTAACAACCAGAGAAATCACACTGACATGTCAGCATATAACTATATTCAGTCACCTAGCTTATTCCATTTTAAATTGGACTTGGGACTACAAGAGATTTAGACTTGCTTTGGGAGATGAAAACAAGTTTCAAGGTCTTCTTGGTAGTCAGGCAGCTCCCTTCAGGCCAAGAACAGCACATTTTTTTTCTTAAAAAAATGCAGACTTTCCTCCAGAAACCCTTCTTTCTGTCATGATACGATTAGAGTATGATATTAGATACTCTGTTCCTAACACACATACGATCCACAGAAGTAGAAACTGCCATATTATACCCTGCCCATTTCCAAAACTCAGGCATTATTCCCGTTCTCTCCTTACCCACAAAGGGATACATACACTAATGTAGAAAAGAACCAGTGGTTGGGCAGAGATTAAAAGCACTACAGATGCACTGAACCAAAGTAAAATTTCTTTGCAAGCCTTTCTTGAACACAAATTCCAACTGGCTAATAACAGTCAAGAGCAGTACACATTCTTTCCTGTATCAAACCATTCTGACCAAAAAATACCATGAGAAAGGCATCCATAAAAAAAAATAGACCAGTTTTGGGCATCCAAAGGGACAGCTTAAAAATGGGACTGCGTGAGCAAGTGATGACTGAAAGCAGCCTTTTGCAAGCAGTTCGTTCATGGCACAACAAATTTATCATGCTACCCCTTAAGGAATATCTGCTACCTCATCTAACACATTCTGTGAAGCTGACGGAACTTTTGCCATAATGCAAGTATTGTGCACAGCACTTTATTCCAAATATTTTGAATCCCTTTACAGAAGAAAACAATGCTTTAAAGGGTTTTTTCCAATGTGAGATTTACAATGATTTTAATATATGCTAACATCACTGCCTAGATGAGGTACTGTTATGCAAGCCCAAAACAGTCAGCATAGTGCCAAATTCTAACATACCCGTACTTTTCCATAAGCATTAATTCTTCTTCCTCACTACATACACATTCACAAAGCTACTGCACATGCTCTCAACCTCCCTCCGCAACAAGCTAACAGAACCCAAGAAGAAGCTTTCCTGTGAAATGTATTTATCAGAGCTTAACCCGTAGTTCTCAAGAAAACAGTTATATACAGAATACAGTGTTACACTAACAGTAGAAAATATTGATAAAAGAAAAACCCCAACCCTCACAAAATGTTTTTTTATTTTTACTGCACTTAGAATGTAATTTGTGTTGTTGCTTATGGGAGAGCATTAGCAGTGACAGGAATCTTTACGCAGCCATTTGGAAACCCACTGAAAAGATTTTCTCGTAACTGCAGACCATGTCTTTTCTAACAATGTCAAAATTAGTTAAAATTTTGATTGTGGTTGTGTCACAACATATATAAATAATTATAGCAAATTACAGTATTCCCTAGAGGAATTTAATTATGGAAATCTCAAAGAATAGAGTTTATTAAATTAATATGCCAACAGCCTAATTCTTCGACTTAAGGGAACTAGTAAGTAAAAAAAAGACACTTGAGTGTATTATTATGACAACAAACATCCTTCTAAATTAATCGTTACCTTTCCTTAGTCTGCTGCATTATGAAGTATTATGTTCTTCAGAATTTTCCACTACTTTAACAAAGCACAGTGACAAATACTTTGATGAATGTCAAATGCTGATAACAGGTTTTATTTTTAAGACACAAACTATTTCTAGAACCTCACACTATCATTGTAAGTCTTCAGTTTGTGCAATTACATTAGCTGCTCAAATCAGTGTATATGCAAAATATTTTTTTCTAAGAAAAGCAGTAAGCTATCAAAGTTGCCTTCTGCATACATCTCTCTCCAAGCTTTCATACATGGGATAGTCAGCACAAAATTCCTAAACTGAAATGTTTAAGTTGTATACTAGACTAGACTCCATGTCTGTGGTCCCTGTGACAAGTATTTAATGGGCACAAAATGAAGAGCCATTGTCACAGTGACATTCAGATGGAACCAAGCAGTAGCTGTGATTTTTCCCATACTTCTGCAAGGGGGTTATTTCCGGATTTGTTAAATGCAATAGGTTTTACATACTTACTTGTATGAAAAAGGCCTGAAGGGGCAGGAAGCACAGGCAGAGGAAGAATTGTTCTTCAATGCCCCCCAAAATTTTCCCTAAAAAGGCCGTGTTGGTAAAGGTAGTACATCATAGAAACTGGCCCAAACATCCCATAAGAGTACTCTCAATGATTCTTCTCCAAATATGATCACTTGAACACCTGGCTCTGCTGTCAGCTGAGAACCTACACTCAGTATCTGACTTCTTCTGTACACTAGTGATGTCAAAATGTGGTAATGGGGAAGCAAGATCCGAGAACAATAATAAAATGGGAGAATGCCATGACTGATGTGACCAACATTAAGGCCTTTTATACATCATTCCAGATAGAGGCTCACTTTTAGAGTTCTTATGTTACTCAAGGAATAACCACCACGTTTGGCATCAGAAGACAGTCAGGTAGCTTGCTATAACACAAGCAGTTCAGGCTAAACATTTATTCTTGGAAGTTACATATGAGGATTTATAAAACAGCCACATTGGAGATGTAAATTTCCCATTGGAGAAAGAAGAGCTATGCTCATCACTGATGAGGAAAAGTCTGCCAGGCAGGCAGGGCAGAAAGACTAGAGCTTGAATTCCACCCAGGAACGTGGCAGTTGGTCATTACGTGGCACACAGCACTGTAAAAAATCATTGGTGTACAGGGAAAAACGGTAATTGGACAGTGGAGACAGGTTTTAAAAACTGTCTCATAGAAACCTGAAGTCTCAGAGTAATAGGACTCACTATTTCAGTTCAGCCTCAATGCCAAAGGCAGCAGGAGAAAACACACAATTGTAGCTCCATCAACAGCACCTACACATGGGATAGAAAGTGCACTGCATGGCCTCCAGAAAACATTTTTCAAAGGAATCTGATCTTGCACGAATAAGACATTCAGACCTGCAGCAAACCCAGACAGCTGAAGAGCTCCTTTTCCCTTACTAATGTCTTGAAACAAGCTGGAGCTGCTAAGTATGTCCTCCAGTGGATCACCATTAAGTAACATTTTTTGAGCCCAACAGGAAAAAACGGTCATATATATGAAATCATAAAAACAGATGATCATTTCATTTTGATCTTGAAAAATAAGCCAGTTTTAGAAAAAGGGTGAAAAACTTAGCTATGTGTCATATGTCAGATCTGTACTCAGTATATTATTAACTCAGAAAGAGTCCAAATATTCAACTTCTCAGAAGCATTGTATGGATGTGTATCTTTCCGTCAGTTATACTATAATCCTACTCCAAAGCATATAGGGCAAGGTGGGGGGAAAAAACAGCCCCCCAAATAAATGGTGGAAGTGCAACTGATATTAACACAGAGAAAAGGGGGAAAAAAATCTACCATCATCTCTTCTCAAAGGCAAAAAAAAAATAATCCTGTATGTCCTCCTGCTATCCACAAAGTGGCAGAATTGGTCAGTTTATAAATTCAGTGAGGTGGAAGGAGAGAGAAATCCTTTCAACTAATGCATGGCCTGAGTACAAATTTACAGTTTCTAACAAGGTGAGGTATGTGTCATAATAAAAGTCCAAAATCCTATCTCTTAGTAAAGAGTAAATACAAGTGGGATTTTTCACACACACTGCAGAGTTTGTATTTAAAATACAAACGTGAAGTGGCTGTTTACAGCAGGGTACAAAGGCAGCAATACTTAAAACACTTTGCTAACTCCAAATTGTGCAGTTTCATGCCGAGAAAGACTAAAATCCTACAGCACAGAAGTTGACATATTAAAAATTAAACTGCTATCAATGCATTCAATGATCAATATGCAAAGCACTGGTACACTAAACATTTGGTTCTATTTTTATGCTATGATTTTGGTTCTTGTCTTTACGCTAAGCCACAAAGCAAGTAGAACATTTGTTTCTGCATTAAGGCATGGAATCACAGGCAGCTCAGGAAAGATGCAAGTCAGATTATAAAACAAATTTTTCATGTTCTGCATTAAGCTGGCATATTTTCAAGTTTATACAGGTACGTAGATGACAAAAACTATTGCCATTCACTGAAAAAAATCTTAGCAATGCACCAAAATCTAGGATACTAGTAAGTTGACACACTGAATCGTGTATTTCACGAGGAGATCCTAACGCAAGCAACCCACCCCCCCTTCACGTAAGCACCATTATGCATTTTCTTCTGGCCCCTACACACTGCCCCTCTTCCTCCTTCCCACAGTCAAGGAACAGTGGCCAAGCTCACCATTATATTGGTTTAATATCTTCTAACTTTTGTTTAGTAACTAGAATATGGAGCAGCTGTAAAACCCACACAAATGTGACAAGAACAAAAGGCTAGAAAACTTGCAAAACTAGCTTGTTTTGTACTGTATTTCTGATATCTGCCATTTTTTTAATTTGTTATACATTAACAAGTTCATCAGTCACCAGGTCAAAAAAGACTTGTTTCAAATTACTCACCACCACTGATACAATAGGCAGCTATGATTTTATTAAATGGCCAAATTCTTTCTTACAGATACTCAACTCATTTACAGATTCAACAGAAAGCAGAGTCTTTAAAGACCCCTGGCCACTACTTTTAAAGATACATTTTGTTCAAAACTAAAAAGCTGCAAGTTACCCAATGACGACATTTTCCACTGCTAAGAATCAAGTCTGTAATGGGTAACACTCACGTAAAACTCTTAATCTCCATTCTTAAAATTCATCAGCAGAAAAGCAAGGATCCAGAACACTTCCCAGTCACATAGTACAGGCTGCATTCTGAATTGGTTTACAGGTAATTTAATACCTAAGGTGGTGGTGTGTTTGTTTTTTTTTTTGGTATCAAAACTACTTAACACAAGAATTTATAAACAAGATGTGTCCATTTTTGTTTCCTTGTTTGACTTCTGCTCAAAACAGGCCTGAAATAATGCTAGTCAAACTACATCACCAACAGGTGAGAAATACAAGTTCTGGAAATAACATCGTAAAGCTCTGAGCTCATTCATGTATACAGCTAAAACCAGGGAATTAACCAAAGCTGGTAAAAGGCTATACCAGGGGAATAAAGAATTCAATAATGCACTGCACCCCTACCTTTTTTCTCCCCCTCCTCTTTTTTTAAAAGGTTTAAGAATAGGTTTCAAATTGTATCTTTTAATCTGGGTAGCATGAACTGCTTCAGTTACTTTATGCTACAAACAACTTTATAATTCACATCAAATCCCTACATATCAAAATCCGATTTGAAAACAGAATCTGGAGAAAACCTGCCCCTTGACATACTGAGCTCAACTCTTAAGTAGGATACAAATACTGCTTTTCTGCAATGTCAACACACTTCCAGGTACTTCCAATCAGGCACATAATTTTAAGCCTTTGCATCTAGAGTTCTAAAACAAATACTGATATAACCAGAGGAATTGATTCAGTCATTTAGTAAGATTTGACTTGATTTCTCCTCCAAGGACATTTTTCCGTTCATTTATTTTCTTTTACCCAAACCAATTTCCAAGATACTGAAAAACCCTACAAAGTGCAAGCTGGCAAAGTGAAGCATCATTGGAAAACATTACTATAAGGCTCAGTTTTAATATTTAATATTTTAATAATTAATGGTTGAGAAGTTAATTATCCTTATGAGAAAATCTTAACCCCAAATCATAAATTATTTAAAAACGTTTTATTAATTAGGTACCTAACATCTTCGCACTTGCTAATTTGAGTGTTCAGTTTTTTTCATGAACGCTCCTCTTAATTAACTTTGTAGCTAATACACAACATAAAACTGACCCAAACAAAGTCAGCTACTTCAAATTCACATAACATATCAAACCTATTAGGAGTTGTAATAACACTAACAGCTCTAAGTTACTAAAACCAACTAAATAGAATTATTCAGCAATGAATTTGCAATTTTCTAAAGTTCAGAATCAAAGTAATTCCCTTGTAATGAGATTGCACTTTATAAAATAAAGCTTTATCTTATGAATTAGCCAAAAGAAAGCTATTTGAAAACATACGTAACAGTCATCCAGCATGACTGTTAATAAATGGCGTGTGACAATGCCATTGGTGGCGCTGGGACCTTAAGTGTTCTGGCTACTTCTGTAAGTTATAATGATGGATACTTTAAGATTAAAATTACTACAAGAATAACCCTTGTCTCAGAAACTTTACCTTCACCTCTCTTGATAATTATGATGCTCTCACTACATATTTTTTTCTGATGCTCTCACTACATATTTCAGCAAGGCACAGCTTTTTTTTTTGGAAAATCAGTAGCCTCCCCAAAAATTAATAATTATTACTACTACTGAAGAGATGTAAGTTACCTAGACTTTTCCCTGACCCCATTCTGGTAACACGAAGTTCAACTAACTATGACAGGTTTTGCTTGTGAGAATACCACATTTAGAACAAAACGACAGTTTAAAACTTCCACTGTTGAAACTAAACTATCTGTACACCTAAGACTCTAAACCAGCTTCCAATAGATTTACACACAATCGGAATCACCTCCTCTGACACGCATTTTAAAGCATTAGTTACAAGCTGATATCCAATGCTTTGTTTCAGACGGCAAAGCCAAATTTTATACTTACACTTAACTAGGTGCTACAGGTAGGAGAAAAGTCATTTAAGAACAAGGGGAAAGAGGACAGAGAAAATTTGGGTTGGATATTCCACTTTATCTCATAGCCAGACAACACTCCTTAAACTAGAGACAAATTTCATTCCTCCCTATTTGACTTTTATACTGCATAAAGGAACTGACACCTCCTTGGGGTGGAGAATTTTGCTCTGTAAACAGAGCTTTCCATTTTGTGCGTAATATTTATGCATTGTGATCACAAAAACAACCTCAAAAGGGACTTGGGAATCACTTAATCCTCTATCCCAGAAAAACAATAATCTGCTTCTATGTCATTCCTGACAAATCTGTTTATCATCTGCTCTTTAAAACTACAAGGTTACTCCATAATCCACCCAACAGTCTACTGTAGCACTTCGTATGACATTACATCAAAAGGTTTCATACAAGTATTTAAATCTTCCTGTTTCGTTCTACCTATTACTTAAAGCCTGCCCTATTCAACAAAGCTTCCCGCCCTATTCAACAGAAGTACAGGTCACAGACTATTGTGTTCTTGCTAGGCTCCTCTCAGCTCTCCAAGAAGTCCAGTTCAGAAACACGTGGCTCAAAAGTACGCATAACATTCCAATTGAGACTGTACCTAATCTGGCAAGAGAAAAACTACTTCCTAAAAAACTTGAAGAAAAAAAGACAGAAATATATCTCAGTAAGCCTTCAAAAATGGAGCTAGTTTTCCTGTTGCCTTGTTAGTACATACAAATACTTTTGTTCCAAAAATTCCTTTGGAGACAAACTAAAAGTCTTCTTTCCCTCCACTTTTTAATGACAGGAATATTGTTGTTCAGCAAAGCAATACTCAAAATAATAGAGAAGTCATCTCAGTTTAGCAGACATATGGTGTGTCTACTCATAAGCAATTTAGACCCTAACCACCTGCAAGTTAATTGCAAAGTAAATCCAGTTTCAATTTTTAACAATTTATTAGTTGTACTGCTTTAATAAATCCAATCTCCCATTTACACAGTGTGATGGTAATGTGCAAAGCAAAAATAATCCAATTCCTACCGTTCTCTGTTAAACTTGAGTGAATGAAGTATAGCAGGTCTCTTCTGACGTAAGTTCCACAAGTGTAAGGTATCATCAGCCAAGGCACTCACAAGAGCTCCCTATTAGAAATAAGTTGAGTAAAACTTTATTTCTAGAAACCTAGTATTAACAACATCATGGAGGAAATATGTAATATTTTCTACCAGTATTAAAAAAATATTTACAAGCATGCATGTCAGCATCATAGAGCAGATAAGTTTCAAACAGTAGTAACAATGTAACTGATTTGATCATGACATTGAGCTCGCTCACATTGGGTTCAGTGCTATACTGAGGGGTAATGGGAAGAAACAGCTTTTTCTGGTGTGAGCACATCAGTTTCCTCATGCATACGATTTGCAGAGAAATTAAGCAATGAACTCAGTGGCTAATACCGATGCACCAACAAAGTTAGTGATACTTAATTTCAGCACTCCTCTGAGCTAGAAATCCCTCTAGAAATCTGGCCATAGCTAGTTTGAGAACAGCGTCACTGTCGGGTCTCAGCTGCAATATCTCTAGAAAAAACATCCGAAATTACTGAGGGATCCGATTAGGGATCTTTGCTCAGCTCACATCTGAAATAGTAGCTATCAAAATAAAATTAACAACCCACTGAAACTGTTGGCACTATTAAAAGCATACTTTACTACTGTAAGGGATAACATGCAGCATTCAATTACATGAATAAATATTCCCAGCAAAACAGTTCTTGCCTATAGCAGGAGCACTCTAGAGACAAAGCCAGTTTCAGCAGTTAGTCTAGCAATTTATGTGATTAAATAAAGGTACCTTAATTGTTATCACTGTTTAACAAAAATGATTCGAAGTGTGAATAGTATTTGTATTTTGATGTTTGCTTAATGAGAAGTTGAAGAAAACATATGTTGTATCTTCTCAAAATTATGGAATATAAAAATCATTTTACTAACCTCGTTAATCAGAAACTGAAGCTGGATTACTGCAGCTCCACTGTCATGCTGGCAGTAACATTCCACTCCTGGGCGACCGAAGCTGAAATTGGTACTGTTAAGGAATAATTGTTGTATGCAAATGTAGGAAAAAGAAAAACGTTATCAACATCACTAATATCGTGCTCAAGCAGGCTAATACCCTGCTTCTAGCAAGTGCACTCAAAATACTTAACCACATAGACCTTAATGATCACCAAAAAAAATTCATAAACAGAGTAACAACAGTTGAAAGGCCCATTTTATTTATCCCCATGAAGTAAGAAAATTATGTATAACTGCTAAACTTACCATATTTATTTAAAGGATCCCTTGTCAACAAGAACACACTGGAGGATGATGAAGCAGTTATTTTAGTAGTGTTAAATATCAGGACTAGTATAAAATAAAGTTTATTTAAATAAACATCACAATCAAATGATCTATTTTTTTTTTAAGTGCTAAAGGAGGAGCTTTCTCTCATTTTTAGATGCTACTTACAGATGAAAGAAGAGCTGAATAATGCAAGGCATATTAAAAGAAAATGTGCTATGACAGAGATAAAAAGATCAGTAGCCAAAATATGGAGGAGTCAATGGTAAATTATGTATAAATGTAAATTTCCAGGATCTCTGTATCAAGATTTCCTGGATGCATACCAACTATGAGATAACAAAAGTGTGCTCATTTTTACTCCTACACATAAATCAGTCCTCTACTTTTATAATGAATATCAAATTGAAGAGGTAACAACATAGATTCTTCCTTATCTCAAAACTAGACTAATTTATTAGTTGCAAAGACTGTATTTCCAGTTTGGTTATCCTCTTTCTTCTGTCATGAAATTAAGGAAATTCTCCAACCTCTAGGAGAGGGAACAGAAATAACACAAGTCCAAATGAATTATGTGAAACAGTCAGTATACCATCATTACAGTACAAACAGGGTTCACAGAGAATAATTTGCCAGAGAGCTGAACACCTCCTGTTTTAAACAGGCATCTTGGAAAGAATGGAAACCATTTCGAAGACACATGCAAATCAGGGAAAATAACGTACAATTTGTTCTCTCAGTACACAGTAAAAGCTAATAAAACATTACAATTCTCACCCATTCTTCAAGCTTTCTGTTTACTGAAAAATTGTTGATCACAACAAAAGTGTATATATATACCCTTTAAAAAAGTATGTACTGCATATATCATTATATATATAATTGTATTGGGTTTACATGGCAAGGGCTTGATAACAGGGGGACTGCAGGAGTGGCCTCTGTGAGAAGAGTCCAGCAGCTGGCCCGTGTCAGATAAGGGCCAGCTCCAAAAGAGGACCCACTGCTGCCAGAGCCAAGCCAGTAAGTGATGCTGGTTGTGCCTCTGCGAAAACAGATTTGAGAAAGGGAATAAAACCTGCTGCACAACAGCAGCTGGGAGAGAGAGGAGTGAGAACCAGCCCTGCAGACCCCAAGGTCAGTGCAGCAGGAGGGCAGGAGGTGCTCCAGGCACGCAGCAGCAGTTCCCCTGCGGCCTGTGGAGAGGCCCCTGGTGGAGCAGGCTGTCCCCCTGCAGCCCATGGGTCCCACACGGAGCAGATCTCCACGCTGCAGCCCATGGGTGGAGGAGCCCCCGGTGGAGCAGGTGGATGTGGCCTGGAGGAGGCTGCGGCCCATGGAGAGCCCCCGCAGGAGCAGGCCCCGGGCCGGAGCTGCAGCCCGTGGAGAGGAGCCCACGCAGGAGCAGGGGGTCTGGGGGGAGCTGCCGCCCGTGGGGGACCCGTGCTGGAGCAGTTTGCTCCTGGGGGATGGACCCCGTGGTACGGAGCCGTGTGGGAGCAGTTCCTGAAGAGCTGCTGCCTGTGGGCAGCCCCCGCAGGCTCAGTTCGGGCAGGACGGCATCCCGTGGGAGGGACCCCGCGGGGAGCAGGGGCAAGAAAGTGACCGTGAGGGAGCGGTGGAGACAAAGCATCAGGGAGTGACCGCAGCCCCCATTCCTTGTTCCTCTGTGCCTCTCAAGGGAGGAGGCAGAAGAGGATGGAAGGTGTTTTTAGTTTGCTTTTAGTTTCTCAGTGTTCTAGTCCACTAGTGATAGGCACTACATTATATTAATCTCCCTATGCTGAGTCTGTTTTGCCCATGATGATAATTGTTGAGTGATCTCAACCTTTGAGCCCTTTCCACCGTATTTTTTCTGCTTTTTCCTTTGAGGAGCAGGATTGAGAGAGTGGCTGTGGTGCAGCTCAGCTGTGTAGCAGGGTAAAACCACCACAATAATGTATAATTCAACACCCACACCCCACAAATATTTATATATATATATATAAACTAAAATATACATTCACACCAGTGAAAGTGGAAAGGCTGAAGTAACTACTAAGTTTCATGCAAATTAAAACTCAAACACACATCTCCCACTCAGCTTCTAAACAACAAGATACAATGCAAGCAGAACTACAGTAGAAACAAGTCTGCTTCAACACACCTCTCAGTGTTTTACCTTTTCTACTTCAACCACTTTCTTCTCTTAGCTTAATGAATCTGTATAACATCCAGCCAAGTGATAAGAGATATACTAAACAGATGTTGAATAATCCAAACTTAATTCCAGCTTTCTTCCCTGAACAGAATTAGTAATTTAATTTTGTTCTGGAGTGGAAGGGCTTAAAGAGCCAGCTTGCTTCACCTGTTTTTTCCCCTTGTATTTTACATTCTTATCAGTATGTTTCCTGTACAAAGAAATCATCAGCCAGTTCCATACTCCACTACCATTTCATAGCTCTTAAAAAATGTAAATAAAAAGCTTAAAATCCATGTTCCCCACCCCCCCAATACCTTCCTTCACAAACTCAGAATACTTTTAATATAGCAGCAGTACTTTTACAGATTGCCAGGCAAGAAGAAAAATCCCCACAATAACAGAAATTTCAGAGTCGATTAGTTGATTTACTTCTGCCTTGCTCATGCTTCTGCATTCACTTGAATTGACAATTTCTTGTAGAAATAGTCAAAGCCATTTCTGAAAGTGAAATTCAGATGTTTACAGGAACTGAATTTTATGACTTGTCAATTATTTATTTGCACTGACACAGTTTTCTAACAAAAAAAAGATTTCCCAACACCTCCATTGAACATCAGCTTCCAAATTAAATATGTAACACTTGTTCCAAATAAATTGTGGGTGGTGAAGGAATTGAGACTTTATAGCTACCTTGCCTCAAAACAAGAGTATGACCCAGAGTACAAGAGTATGATCCAGAGAAACCCACAGATTCTTCAAGTTACTCCAACCTTCACAAGCTCTATCCTTCAAATGTTCGCCTCAAGCAATTTCTGCTGCAAGTATTTTCTAGAAGCACTATTTTGTGTGTAATATTGAAATTTGTATTCACTAGTTAAGAATACTTGAACTTTTGACCAACAATCCTTTAGCATTTTGCAGGACATCTCAACCAGTTCCCTCTCCAGAAATCAGTACATTCGCAGCATGTAAGTAAGTTTATGCAAATTTTAATCGTACAGAGGAAGTTTCTGCTTTTTGACAAGTTAGTGGAAGCCTCATGAACAGATCTGGAAACAGAGTTTGATCTCTTTTACCCTGCTTATGTTTATCAAAAAATAAAAGCGCAAACAGTGCTTGTAGCCCGTCCATTTAGTTCCTCTAACCAAGGATTATGTAGCCTTCACTTTTTCACCTGGGAGCTAAATTTATTCTTCTCATCTCAAATTATCATCATTCTCCTAATCAGCATTAATCTTCTTTTCTAAAGCAATGCAAAGCCTCCCAGTTTTGTGGGGTATTCTGAGCTGAAAAAGCACGTCACTTAAATACTGACTGTGGAAGGAGAACAGAATAGTTTAGCTAGAAGGGACCTTCAGGGATCATCTTGTCCAACTGCCTGACCACTTCAGGGCTAACCAAAAGTTAAAGCATAGTAAGGAGGGTGTTATCCAAATGCCTGTAAAAACACATGGCTGTTAAAATACCCTTTCCATGTTAAGCATTTCCCAACCAACCACACAAAACACACAGTATTCCAGGGAGTGCAGTTTGTCCAGTTCCTCTATAGCTGCTGCGTATGAATGCTTAAGGCAAGAGAGCTCACTGTACTAAGCAGTGAGCGTCTACCACGTAGTAGTCCTTGAAACAGACAATGATTATAATGGATAATGACAAGACAGGCAAAGCATTTTCATGCTGCAGACAGGAAAAATTCTCTGCCAAAGAACTAGGGTTGCTCAGGAGGAAATAGTCTGCTCAGAGCAGTTTTCTTTCCTTTTTTTTTTTTTAAATCAAATACCAATCCTTCCTCCTTCATTTCCACACATTTCTTCCTACTGTTCCTGTTTTGTCCCTAATTCCAAATAGGAGCAAGTAAGTTCGATTAAGAGCTTCTCAGCCGTAGCTGTGATTATTGGTTCTGTGCTCCTGAATGCCATTAGGAAGTTAACCCTGACAAACACTAGCATTTCTGTCTCCCAATGCATGTTTTATGAAAAAGCAAGCAAAAGACAAAAGCCATAGCTAAGAGAAGGAAGAGATAAGGTACTCATGTCCTAACATCAGTGTTCATTTTCCTGACTGCTGGAGGCACAGATCATACCTTAGAGAAGCACATTATCACACAAATATAACATTGTATAAGGACACCGACTTGACTTTGATTTGTAGCAAGAGTTCCAAAAGGTGTTTTTGCCTAACATGTTTCAGACCTAAACTTGCACGTTTTTATCTATATCTATATATATCTTTAATCCAGGCAAAACTAAAGCATCATTTTTCTAGTATGTGTGTTAATGCTGGAAAATATTCTGCTTGAAAAAAATATTTAGAATTTATCTGCATAGGAACAACTCAGTGCACATCTGCTTTTTGCAGTTATGTTCTGAGAATGAAAATTAATTCCTGAATACATATGAAAGCCTCAGAAGAGCAGTCCATTTACTTACTACTTTTTGGTTTTAATTCAACTTACTCTAAACCAGACTAGGGAATATCAGGGTGTTTCTTCACTTATGATAGACCCATCTGACCCTAGAGACAGTTGCAAAACCTGTACCTATATCACTTCAATCCTTAGCATAAGTCAGTTACAAATACAAAACTACATTTATAATATAAATTACCTTTCAAACTATCCCCACCTTCATGTTCATACATTGCAATAAAGTTTTGATAGTTCAGCACAAGATATAGACCATATTCCTGTATCAGATTTGCCACTGTTATGATAGTCTGGGATTTTCAAGACAAATACAGAACTAACAGCTTTTAAAATTCATTACCAGATACCTCTTAAAGTTGTAGCTGTAACACCTGTAGCTGTAACACAATATTTAAACATCAGGCAACTCTAATGGAAAAATAGATCTCCTAGTAGAGGAAGATACATATTACTGCTCTGAATTATGTACAAAACACTAAGGTTGCTTACAATATTCTTATATATACCAGTCTGTAGCATACAGCTCTACAGCACCACAGATTATACCTGCATGTTTACTATATAAACCCTCACAGAAACAACCTCCAAGAACAGTTTATCAGTATACACGGCCAGTCAGCAAGAGTTATGCCAGAAGTTGGGAAGTACCACAGTCAATACTGTCTACAAAACTAGCTTTGACCTTTCATGTCCATTTAATACCAATGAACAGGATAAAATTAAGTCACAGAACATTTTAGGGAGAGTTTTAGATTACATGTCAAGCCTAATATGGTAGCATATCACCATTTAAAAAAAAAAATTATAGAATTTCTTTCTAAAACCTTAGGCCTGCATAGCATCTTGCTGTGTTCACACCCCTCACCTGAGCAGGTCTTTATTCTTTAGCACATCTCACTATTTATGCCTGCAAAAGTATAAAATAACATTCAGTAACATTTCACATCCACTTTCCTATATGGAAGTGACAACATCAGGAAAAAAAACAAACGAGGGCTTTTGTTATTTACATAAACAGTGCTACAGCTTAAAATGCAATTGAATGAGGAAAACAAACAGCCACATCTCTAAATGAAACAGCTCGCTCTTACATACCTAGAATCATTAAAACTATTTTATCCAGATTTACAGCACTTCTTGCACATATAGACTTAATTTTCTTCTCTGTTTTAAAAATCAGGTCCCTTAAGTTCTCCAATTCTGAGTTTTCCGACCCCTAACTTAAGTAGTGGCCCAGCAAGAGTTACACTCACCTTGCTCAAAGAGTGTGCTTAGGGAAGGTGCAGATGATGAAACATTATGAATAAATTAAACTATAATAAAAATGCACCTATGAAAGGCAGAGATCTTTTATAAATTTAAGTTCAGGTATGGCTCCAAAAGAAAGCTGTAAGACTTCTCAGATTTTTTCATTTAGCAAAATTGTAGTCTTCGTCCAATTTGCAGACTTACTGTGAAGACTGATGAGATTTCTCCTTTCCTGCGACCATCTACATGCCTCTGGATGAATTTGGTGCCATTAAGACCCCGCTTGAGTTTTATCTAATCCTTCCATTATCGAGAGGTACTAACAAAGTAACTCCAATCTTGATCTTTTTTGCCGTAGTAGTTAGGTTTTTTTCTTTGCAGTTCCCCCCAAAGCCTATCACGCTAACAGTAACTACAACCAACTGTGGAATAAAGAAAAATGCCACGAAATAAAACCATCTCCACCGAAAATAAGAGGTATTTTTATTTTAAAAATGCAGAGAATATACAACCAAGAGAAAACTTCATACCACATCAAAGGTACAACAAGGGATAACTGCTAATCTGAAGAAGCAAGCTTTTGTTAATCGGCAGGTCCCATTTTCTTCAGCCTTAAAGCATAAAGCTTACATTGCTGCCTTCCAAAAACCAATAAAGGGTTGCCTCATACACATGACTTACAAAAGTACAGAAATACGCAACATTACTAACACTCTTTCAACACTGAAGAGAAGCTGAACTCACATCTACAGACACTTTTTCCTCCCTCCTCTCCTCCAAGCGCAGCCAAGCACCAGCTCTCCCCAAGTTCTCCCCTGGCGACAGTGATGGCCCCTCAGCCTCCGCACCCTCCCGCGCATTTCCCCAGTACAAGCCAGAAGTTTCAAGGACAGGAGCTGCAGCCACAAGCAGGCCTGAGAAAAGGCAACAGGGCGAAGAGAAGCCAGGACAAGTGTCTGCACAATGCAGGCCCCACTAACTCCCACTATTTCTTCCGGAAAAGAGCAGCCACACCTCACAGCCACCACCCTCTACGGAAGTTGAATAGTTTACTGCTTTGTTACAAGGACCATGGTGCTGTCCTCTACATTTCCACACTAAGTACAATTAGCTTTAAAACTGAGATTAAAGGTTGCCAGGTGGGAATATTATCAAATTACCAGCAATAGCTGACTATGGGAATTCCAGCTGGACTGTTGCAATGCATTCTCCTTCTGCCAGCTAAGAAGTGGAGAAGGCAGGAAAACTGACCTCAAGGAAACAGGATAAGGAAAAGGAAGATGCCAGATACAGACAGAAGACACTGGCCGTAATGCCTGTGCATCAGATATAGCACTTGCTGAATTAGCTGATACAGTTTGACCTAGTTACTTGGACAGAAAAAACGTCAACATTATACACTGTATTTGGAAACCAACTCAGGCGTCCCTAGACGGTAAGGAAATAACTTCCAGGCAACGAAAAAAATCTACATTTAGCTTCTTTCTATTAGTCATAAAGATGAAAGTAAAAGCAAAGCACCTCATGGTAGAAAAGACTAGGATCTCAGTGCTGGGAAAACCTTTTGCTAACCTTCCAAAGGTCTTCCCTTCCTTGAGAGAAGAGAGGGAAAAAAAAACAACAAAAAAAAACCAGAACTAACACTCAAAAAAACCACAAACACCCAGGAAGGTAAGTTCCTTCCACTTATGGTCTCCAAAGAGACCATTTACACACCAAAATAAAACCATTATGTTTTTCTCATTTCCAAGGAACCTTAGCATTGTACAAAGTTTAGGTATTTTTGAGAGCAACTGTACTGAGTGCTGAGTGTTTTTCTTTTGTTGTTTGTTTTTTAAATACGGACACTGAAGGCTAAGAAGCCACATTCAGATGGGTTATGTTTGTCCAACAAAGTATTTGAGATGCACTGAGTTCAGTGTCCCAGAGGGTGGAAACCAACCAACTAAAAAAAAAAAACACCACACAAAAAAAACATAATTTCCATTGTCCAATTACTACTGGGGAAAAAGGGTGACAGCAACCTGGGCAATCTACTCTAGGTGGCCCTGCTTGAGCAGAGGGAGCTAGACCAGATGACCTCCAGAGGCCCCCTCAACCCCAGCCATTCTGATTCTGTGAACACGTGTGGTATTCGAACAGCTCTTTTAGATCTTAATCTTGTTATTTCAAATGCCATATTGGCTGAACTACTGCTGTTTGCTCCTCCAGCTGCAGAAATTCCACTGAACCGGTGACTAGGCAAGCCCCTGGAACAAGGCTTTCTCAACTTCCAAATCCGTCACCGATAACATCGGCTCCTGCATAAATGCAAATCATCTTCCCTAAGCATTCACCTTGTTCGTAAAACAGCCTCAGCTCCTCTAAACATCAGGAGCCAAATGATTCAATGGCATCTTTAGAAAAAAAAAGTCTTAGATGGACAGGGTGAAAATAGGCAGGCAGTTGTAGCAATCTCAAAGCATAAAAAAAAAAACAACTTTTTTTTTCCCTTAGCTTGAGTTATGTCAAAATTGTATGTCAATTATTGAACTTGCCTGCACAGAAACTGATCCATGGTGGATATTGAGCAGTTATATCAGATTTGTTTTCTAGCAAATAATAGCTAAGAGTCAAAATACTTAAACTTCAAAGCTACTTACATAAACAGGCAAAAATACAGCATTTCCTAAACAGCTTTGAAAAGTACCAGTAAATTTTCTGTAACAGCTGCATTTGGTAGAATTTTCTCATGCCTGCCAGTAAGAGGCAATCTTTCTTGAGAATAAGATGTAAACTAGGTAGTACAAACAGGACAAAAGCCCAACTTAAAAAAAAAAAAGGAATTGTCATTAAAAACAATTTTACATACATGTAATTCAGAGATGATAATGCATGTCATTAATTCAAGGGGCAAATCATCAATTTAGATTAAACAGAATTTTCAAAAACCCAACAAGGTTATTGGATTTCCTTGATTTTACTCATTTTGTTTTCTGACAGAATCTCATCCAGGTCCTACTACTTGAGCCTAAAAGCTATATTTCAGCACTAACAACGCAAAAAAAAAAAAAAGAAAAGGAGATTTATCTGGCATTTATTCACGTGGGATGGGAGGGAGGGAGAATGGCAGAACACAAGGGGAGAGAGAAGGAAATTGCTACAAATATATTTGCATAATGGTTCCTTTGACTACACAAGATGTACTGAAACGGGTTGTAACTGCTAACTCACTGAAGTTTTTTTTGGAAAGGCTATATACGGAAGAATAAAACTAGCAAATCATTACATACTTCGAAAAACCTTTATCAAAATTCAGAAGCAAGTCTTTTTATTCTGTTACACGCTTCCAAGTCCTGCTCATCTGTCATCCATTTAAAACTGTTTAATTTTAATTACAAATATCCTATCTCATCCATCCTTTTGGTAGTATATGCTATATCACAACATTAATAATTAACCAGGCCTTTTCTTCTTATGTTCACAGCTTCTTGGCCACGACGGAAGGCATGGCCATTTTATGCTTAGCTCTCTTCCCTGTGTCCAAATATTCCATACAGACATTGCCAAAAACAGCATTAACAAATGTAATGTGCTGAACTAGATGTTAAGTGAATTTTTATATACCTATTTAGTTTAACTTACAAAAGCATAAAGAACCACATATATAACATTAAGTTATTGTTATAAGGTAATCACAGAATATAGCCAACTCCTGCCCAATCAATTATTGTCAATTAATGCCAATTTCTGACAGTAAAGCAACTGTTAGGTCCAGAAACATGTCTCATCCCCTATTTTGGGGAAGACAGAATTATCTAAAATACTTCCCCTAGCGCTTGCCTGCCAAACAAATCTTATTCAGTTATTTTTCAGTCACAAAACACAAGATATTCATGGCAGAAGACACTAACCGTTAGAATTTCATCTCAACCTCATTCAAATCTAAGCCCATCCTTCAGTTCCCTTCCTCCAAACTGAGCAGCAGCTAGTCCAGCCTGCTGAGTCCCAGTTTCACTTCTACCTCATTAACCCTTTAAATATTTTTTCCCAGAATAAGAACAGATAATATTACAATTCCAACATTAGCATAATTTCTAATTTTGCACATCACATTTGCATTTCAGTGCTATCAAAGCAGTGGTGCCAGTTTTATGGAAGGCTAGCTCAGTATTACCACCACAAACGCAAAACTAAGATACAATGCAAGCAATTCAGTAGATGGCACTCTTTCACAAAAATCAAGAAAGGAAACTGTCCTCACAATAAACAAATGATTACCTTGAAGCTGCAAAGCTTATTTTTAATATGTAAAAACTGTAAATACTCATTGGAGTGTTTAATATTTTGTACTTTTCATAGGAAAATGTGTTTGGTTTTTTTTCATGCAAAAATATTGAGGCATTATCACCTTTTTGTCAAAATGCAATTCTATATTGCTATTTTGTCCAGACGCGTGCTATTACAGAGGTCCATTTCATATCACAAAAATAGCTGTATACCACTGTTACATGAAGTAATGTTTTTGTGGCTTTTGTTTACTAGAAGCCAGTCTGAGAAAGACTACAAGGTTGAAGTTGTTCCTAGAAGCTGCTTATGCAACCTTAATTCAGTATCTCCTGAAATGCAGAAGATCCAATGGTCTTCTATTAAAAAAAAAAAAAGATTATGCAGTATTTTACTATCACCAGTAAACATTTTGCATGATTTAACTTAAGCTTTATTAATAGTGTCGAAAAGATAGACGGCCATTAGATCAATTTAAAACAACACAATTCTTTAATATTACTAAAACATGAGTATAGTACTAAATAGAAGGCTTCCCATTTCATCTCAGCTCTTCTTTTAAAAGTTTTTGTGGATGGCACCTCACATCCTGCTCCCTCTCATTGTACTTGTAGACTTCAGATAGTTCCTTTGGCCACAAGAAATGCATCACCCTATGCTAAACAGAATTCCCGTGAGAGCATGAACACAGCACTACTGCTTGGTATGGCTGTGCATGTCAAACATACCTTTCATTAAGATTAGGAAGGACAGAACTCATGGAAGTCTTGTAGCACTGCAAGTATCCACTGCCTAATTTAAGACTACAAAATGATGGAAAAAAGAACATGAACAGAACAGCCCAGTCCAAAGTAGTTTTCCAAAGCATGTTTCCTGAGGTTTTTCCAGGTGGCATTTGACTGCATGGAGGAATGCTACTACCTTGCACACCTCACTTCTTTAAATGAGGGTGGGTTTTTTTGTTTGGTTGGTTGTGAGGGTTGTTGTTTGTTTTTTTTTTTTGATAGTTTAGAGAATCTGTTCATCTTTTAACCCTGTGCACTTCCAGTTCCCATCATATTCCATGTAATATCTGGTATTTAAAGCAGTGCTCATCTGCCCTGCTATCACAAGAATGTTTTACTTCTTTGTAATCTGCTAGTAATTTTTAAGGCTGAAGAATTATTTTGTTCAAGTTCGATAGAAAGGAAGAAGTCTTGCAGATCACGTTTTCCTGTAAGCTTTATGAAAATAGGAAGCTGAGAAGAGAGGAGAAACCCAGATTAGATGCACAGCCCACCAAAAGGGCCAGCATTACCTCAATATCCTAAAATAGAGGCTCTGCATAAAATGCTGCAGTCATGGAAAACTGTTACACACACTGTTAACAACAGTTACCACACACAGGGTAATTCTATTACAATAGAGAACCATATGATACCAGGTTTCACAGATCAAGTGTCTCAGCTTTTTTCCCCCCAGATAAAGGTAAAGGAATACCCACATCCTTTAACTCTCTTCCTATAACTGAAGCTGTTCCAGTCCCAGGAAAGGGGAAACAGCACTCTTCATACGACAGCTTGAAGGAAAACATACATGACAACCTGCATCTCTGGCTAAAAACCACAGAAGCATACCTGTTTATGCTGCCCAGCTCTTCCAAGGTTCCTCCACAATCCTGCAGCTTAAATGAAGTTTCTAGCACAAATTCTGCAAGAATGACATTGTCTTCAAAAAAGCCTGCACTGAAATTTAATAGTTTGAAATCTGATTTATGAGGATATGAGGAGCAAGGAAAGGGTCAACACTGGGGGGGGAAGCTGAGCATTTGTCTTGCTGCATAGTCTTAGAAAAGCTGCAGAAGCAAAGACTAGAGCTTTTCCTTTCTACGCAGAGTGCTGCTGTGTCCTTCACTACCAGTCTGCTCTCCAAATGCCAGAAGAGATCATTTCCACCCCTTCTCCCCTCACCTGTCCCCACTTTTTTTAAACGGTAAAGAGAAAGAAGGAAAGATAAATACCAAGGCTGTACAAAGATCTACTTGAAGAGAAATCCAGCTGGATTCTTCAAGAAATTGTTACCTTTAATTGTATTTTTACCTTTTTAACTTGTTAGAGTAAAAAACTAAGGAAGTTTGGATTGGCTTTTGAGCATTTTAGTTCCAACTGGAATCTTTTCAGCAACTCATTTGTTCCTGAGAACCACTCCAAGAGATGGAAACAACCACTGTTCTACCTATTACAAAAGTCAGTGATTCTAAAAAAGAATAGTTGCTATTATCATTACTAGTCCCAGTACTACTTCCCACCCCAGCCCCCCCCCCAAAATTTAAACACTTGCTGTTTCTAGTAGACTATCAAACCAGTTCAGAGCTTTACTGAGGTTTTAATTTCAAAGCCTGAAGTTACAGATGCCAGAGGGTTTCTCACCTTCTGTAGGTAAATTTCCAGCTGTAGAAAACAGTGCTGCAGAAATGCCAAAACAGGAAAATATCCAGGGGCTCAGACAAGAGCAGAGGTCTCTGGAACAGGGCTCCCCACCCAAACTCAAAAAGGTTTCTAAGCAACAAATTCATCCCTTTAAACTGAACCCAGCCTAGGAAGTTAAGACCTGCTTCATGTCAGGAGAACCCGCATTGATACAGTGTAATTCACTGCTTTAAATGTTCCAATTAAAACTTTAAAAAACAAAACAAACAAAAAACACCGAATATTACATGGATTCTTATTACTCAGCAATAGTAAGAAAGTGAAATTACTTGTTAGGCTTCATTTCTGTAACGCCTTCCATCAAAAAATATTCCAGGAAACCACTGATGCAACTCTTAGCCAAATACTGAAATCACTAGAAGTTGCAACACGTAGTAGTTTTACATATGCTTTGCATGGTAAGGAATAAAAGCCATGGGACGCTCAGATATAAGATGATGCAATAAGCATTTAAGCTGGTATCTGTCATACTGGGATGATGTTCTTAAACATATGCTAGAAGGAAAAAAAATAGAAACAAGGAGGGAAACTTTTTTTCCCCAAGAATTAGGTAGAAAAGTTCAAAGAGAATAAATACCATCTTTACAAGATACCATTCAGAGTTTATTACTGCCTTCAAATGTGGGCATACTAGAATGGCAACCCTTTAGGCAGGAACAAGCAACCCTGTTGTACATGCACAGTTCTTAGCAGATCTGTGGGAACTGAAAAAAATGAAGAAAAGGATTAGCCTCCCTGCTAGTAAAGAATTCCACTTGAGCTAAACTCAAGTCAAACATGTATAAAGAAAAAAAGCTGTCTTCCCCTACAAAAAGAAACTTTATTGGGCAAACTGCCTGCAGACTCATTTTATTTCTTTCAAGCGCTACAAGTCTGGAAGTGTTTTGCCTGCAATCCCAACTAGTTTTGCATCCAAGGGCTACAAACAAAACCTGTTTGATACACTAGCACAACAAGTCTGATTACTACTCGGTTTTCCCATGAATGGCCAAGGTCCCAGCTCCAGCCTCCAGGACAGGCTGATTAATCAAGAATCACCAACAAATCCCCCTACACGTTCCAAGTCCGTGCGACTCTAAACCTGGGAGAGCAGGTCGTCTTCAAAGACGCTCTGCCATCAACAGGGCTGCACAGCACAGACAAAGAAATGTCTCAATAGAATCAAGTGCCATCTCTTCCCACAGGCCACATACATAAGCAAATTTGATCCTCCCTGAATCAGAAAAGAAAGAAGAAAGTTTGATTATTAGGCCCAGACTACTTGAGATAGTTGCCAAGAGCACATCTGGGCTGGGTGCTGGAAGAGGCCACTCACCAACAAGTGCTATGATTAACTGACAAAAGCAGCACTGTACCAATGAACACTCAAAAACTGAAACAGTATTTTTGAAGTGACTCCATGCGAAAAAAAAAATCACCTACAGACACAGAAAACTGCAAACATTCATGATAAAGACAGACCAACTATTCTTTTTTGAAAGATAAACAGACTACTTCTATTAAGCAAAATTTCCCGACATACAAAACAGCAACACTCTTCTCAAGGGGAGCAATTTCCTCAAATACAAGTGAGAAAGGAACACTATTTAAGACCCCCACATCGGGCTGACCCCCCACACTGCAGTCACACAGGGACAAAAATGACACAGAGAATGGCAGTTTTATAAAAAGGCTACTAATAAAGACAACCACAGAAGTAACAAGGAGTAACAAATAGTCCAGCACTGAGCTATTAAGATACTTGAGGTTGCTTCGTGCTTCAAAAGTTATTAGTAGGAATTGAAAATATTTATAGAGATTCAGCATCCCTCACGCAGACTGCATTTATACTGGTCATCTTAAGGTGTTTTAAAAAGACAAAGAAGTATCCCCAACTGAGTAATTTCATTAGGAGTAAACCTCCCCCCGAATTAAGTACATTTGTAACATTTACAATAACATGCTTTTTAATATAATAGATGAGAGATTTCAGAATACAGTTGTGTTGGTTTTTTTTTAGAAAGTATTTTAGAAAGTATTTGTGTTTTTTTCTTTGTAGAACAAACCAAGTTTAGAACAGAAAACACATCTATCATCATTGATGTCAAATTTGAGTACAACTACTGTCATAAGATGCTATCATGTTTTAAGAGTGGCACAAAGTAGCTTTCCCCCCTCAAATCTTACAACACCACTAGCTTCTGACCTTGCTTAGCACTCTGTTCTAATTGCAATAAACTCAGCTACAGCCCAAAAAAAAAAAAAAGAGCAGGAACATTATCAGATCACAGTATGATTATCACATTCAAGTTTCCATACCAGCTTCTTTGACATCAAAACTCACCAGTACGCCAAACCAACACCCTTGGCGTTTTACATTACGCCAAACCACAGAAATTGTTTCATCAGCTCTTTAGGCATCAGACAAATTTTGCTTAAGCGGCAAGGATTATCCCCTTGCCACTAGACAGTACAGGCTTAGAGAATTTTAATCTGTACGCTGTAAAAACAATCGCCATGCAAAATACTGAGTTGAAATGAAGACGTGTGTGCAGCCACACAGCTAAGGATGTCTTTCCTCTGACAGGAGCCAGCCAAAGACCACAGAAACCACTGCACCGACTCAAACCAGAGGCCCACACAGTCTGGCACTGTCCCCTACACCATCACTATGTGCTATGTAAGAACAGCACACAAACATGGCCACTTTTTGCAGCCTATTCTTTTTCTACTTCCAAACCACCCACAGGACTGCTGAATCAGGTATGTTAGAGGGCAATTCCCACCTAGTCCTTGTAGCATGTGCTTATAGACCCAGTGGCTCCAAGTTTGTTCATTCCCCTCCTGGCTGCACTGGCACAACCTGCCTCCACCACCTCCTACAGCAGCAAATTCCACTACTCGTCATATTCAGATTGAAAAATGCTTTCTACCATCTCTTTTACATCAGTCTAGAACTATGTTAGTGAATGCTCCCTAGTTGTTGTACTGTGGAATTTGCTGAATGACAGCTCAGCATGCATTTTAACCACTCTCCTCTTGACTTTACAATCCTTGATCACATTTACCCCTTCTCCTCTTCTCTAAACTGAAGAAACCAAGCTTTTTTTTTTTTTTAAATCTTCTTGTAAGGCAGCCTTTCTATTCTCAACCATTTTAGTCTCCCTCCTCTAAATCCATGCCACCTTTCCTAAAATGCAGAAACCAGAGAAACACGGGACTCAAAATGTGGGCACACCACTGTTTTATACAATAGCCAAGTGATGCTTCTTTTTGTTCACTATGCTCTTCCACATGTGTCTTGGGCAAATTTGGTAACAACAAACCAAAAAGCCAAGCTTCAGTAGCTGGTTCAGAAAAAATACACAGGCCACTCACTGATTTGGAGGTTTGCACTTCAACTTCTGCAACCAGTACGTGTCAAAGATCTAGTTTAAGCCAATCCTATTTTACTTTAGCGTATAATACACCTTACACTTATATAACACTTAGTGTATTACATATTTCTAAGCATATTTAATATATAATATTATATTCAAGTAAATATTCAGTTGAATTCAAAGAGGTGAATTGCTATGAAATTATACCCAAGACTTAAGAATTAAACATTTACGTAGCACTCTTGGAATTGAAGTAGAATCTCCCAAGTTTCTGCAGCCTCACTAGGAACTGACCTTTTTCCTCACATCAGTCTTGAAAATAGAGGAAGACTACGTTTGTAAAGGAAAACACAACTTTAACCTGAAAGCTTGAAGGTAGGCAACAAGCACTTGATTTTTTTTCTTGTTTTAGAAGCTATCCTTATTAGAAAGGGTTTCAGTAAAGTAACAGCTAAGTCTGTAAGTATTCTACCCAGGTCAGAGTCAACTAGACACAGAGAAGCTAAGGTCATTTTTGAGCACTTCAGGGATAAAAGCCTGCCCATAACCTCAACAAAGTTGTAAGGATTTCTACAACTTCTGTCAAATGAAATGAAATGCACCGGGTACTTCTCTTGCAGCCGGCTCCTGTTTGCCTGGAGGAACTGGAGAGTTGGACTCAGTGATCCTCGTGGGTCCCTTCCAACTCCGGATATTCTATGATTTTATGAAGTGGTGACACTGACCACCTGTAGTGCTTACTATGCCAAGACAGATGCCCTGACCCTCAGGTGCAATAGTACTAACAGCTTAATTTTTAGCTATTTTAGAACAGAGCAAACCTGTTAAGAATACAATTTTTAGTGACTACCAAATACTTGTGTTTAAACTACACAATACCACCACTGGCCCCTTTGGAATTCTAATCACTGGTATTATAATGGATCTAGCTTTAAATCAAAAGTCCACTCTAAATACAGCAGGGGACCAAACAGGTATCAATGCATTCAAATATTTAACATTAACCCTCAAATTGTGGTCTATGTACTTGCAGAGCAGTAAAGGTTAGTTTCTACTTTCTTAGAGCTGCAGAGCTGTGTTTGCAAACTGCAGTGACAGAAGCCTTTATGGCTGTTAGCACTAGTACTACATTGTATGTGTTGCAAGCAACTTCCCTGCATTAAATACATGTCTTCACTAAGTTTCAGTCACTTTTTCTGTAGAAAACTATACGAGGTAAAGAGGCTGCACAAATGCCCTCAAAAACCTGGGCAGGAAATGATAGAATTCACTGTTAGTTATGCACAACAAGACCATCATGAAATACTGGAACTGCTTCTGTTTATTAGCTAAAATGCAGAACTGCAGTTCTTCAGTATTTTCTAAGTGAACTTCACTGTTACTACCTTCTGGTGTGCTGCTCCTCCCACTGGGAATTGCCAGCAGAAAAAACGTACGATCAGAAGTTGGACAGCTTGCTGAGGAAAAGCCACCACCTCTCCACAATTTATCTCCACCCCCGCCCCAAGAACAGCATTTATTTGATCTAGAAGTTACTGACAGAATGTTCATACAGAAAACAAAACAAAACACACAGTTCTTTTAAACTGCCAAAGTTCTGAAGTTAAGTAGTTTTTGTCCTTTGCAACTGAAGTAAGAAAATAAGGTTATAAAAGTTAACTCCTGCTGCCTCTTCCTCACAGCATCCTCCTCAGCACGGATAAATTTCATTCTTCTATTCTGTCACTGTGCACCACTTTTTTTTTTTCTTTTTAAACAGTCCCTCTCACTACTCAAGCAATTGGGACTATATTCATAGTACTTTGATACTTTCACAGGCAGTGCCTGAAAGTAAATGGGTACAACAGTCAAGTACCCTATGTCAACAGCCACATACACCGTAGAGAACTGAAAAAAAAGTTTTGAACCTATATGCTTTTTGTTTGCTTTGTTGTTGTATTTATTTATTAACAGTTACAAGTATAAAACAAGTTTTAAAAACCAGAGTATTCTATGGGAATGGCTGCTATTTGAACACTATTTCCTTTGGCCAACAGCCTTTATGAAAACACAGGGACACTATCTTAAAGAGGAAGGCTATTCAATCTCCTTTCTCCAAGCTCAGTAAACTCACCAGGATTTCTTCCAAAAATGTTGTGCTTGCCACCTAATTATTTTAACAAATGAAGGGATATTCACCTTGCCAGCAAGAGATCTCATTATATTTAGTCACCTAAATGGGAATTTATTGGGCAGGGGTGTAGAGGGAAGAGTTGTATTTTGCTTTTTTGGGGGCTTTGCTTTTTATCTGACATCTAAAGGTGGCTGTGAAACTAATTTCACTGTGCCAGTTTACTGCACAAGTTTCATACTTGTACAAAAGGGAATGCTGTGCAAATTCCTGTTATGCAGCTCACTCTGCATATTAATAAGCATCACTAAAGCTTTAATACCAACACTACAAAGTTCAGTCAAGAATGTTTTTCAACTGTGAAGAAGAACATCTGTTCTGTTTAACAAGGTACTAACACTGGATAGAGCATATGCTAAATAAAATACAAGCATGTTAATCCTATCAATTTAACATTAAGTGATCACAAAAATTCAGCATTCTATTCTTTTTCCCTAATGAGCAAGTAGAAAAATGCAAGTTGCTTTTGTCCATCTGCTGCTGAGCTGGTGTTACTAGGCCACAAAGAGGCAGAACCTTCAGCAGAAGAGGCAATGAAAAGCATTAGATACCAGGTGGATTACCTCTTTAGTTGGCTGTTCCCTAGGTGTTAAACATTTCATTTTAGCATGAACCAAAGATATAGTGTTAATAGAACACATACAGAGTACATGCCTGGAAGCAGCTTCAAGAGGCTACGCAATGCACCTCTCTGCTTGAAACAGCACCAATCACATGAACTAAAGCAGTAGCTCACCAAGCAGAGCTACAGAGGCCTTGCTTTGGACCTGCATCCTTTCCTTAGTTACTTGCTTTCCAAAGCTAAGGCAGCTCCTGTGGACGCTTTTCAGGAGAATACAGGAGCAGAATGAGACAATTAGGTCTTGGGAGAAACCTCATGAAAGGGTGAGTCTGGTCTACAGTCTTCTTGGTGGAGAACCTGAGAGTCTCTCCCCCTCCCCTCTCCAACCATGCTGCTCTCGTGAGCACTGCCGGTTTGAGCGAGACCTGCTAAGAATTATTCTGGACATGGAAGTAGTGGCCACTGCAATTTTCCTCATCTAATTATGAAAGGAAAATAAGATTTGAGTTGCCCAGACAGAAAACAGATTGTCACTACCTCGTTAAGACATTTATTAAGCAAAAATCCAATGACATTCAGTAAAATCAACAAATGAAGAGTAGCCTTAGTTATTCCTATCAAGGATGAACTTCTCTGTAGAACAGTGATCAGGTAGACAACTTTGCAAACTGCAGTGCTTCATACTGCACAGCACTTGGTCAAGTATTTCAAGATCAGAGTCACTTACTACAAAAAAAAGTTTCATAGGCTTTAATTAGCTCAGTCAATATAACCTTACATTTCTCAAAACATTTCATCTTGCACTCTGTTTTCTGCACTAGCAGGAAACACACATTTCAAGTTTCATCTACCTTCACTATTCTTGACGTTTAAGATAAGGATTTTTCATTCACTCTGAATTTTAAGTACAGAAACACCAATGCAGAGTAGAATTACAGTGGACAGATGACTGGGGAAGCTGTATCCTGAATGCAAGTGAAAAAAATCACCTAATACAATTTAAGCTATATCAATTGCTGAGTTAAGATTGATTTTATCTCAATATAAGCACTGTCGATATCTAGCATACTTTTTTTTTTTTAAAAAAAAGGAATCTTATGGATTTAAAATAGACTAGGTCTGTGCAGGAAGTGATTAAATTAAAACTATGCAGACCAGGGCTTTCATCAGGTTGTACAGATCTCAGACATAAAAGCAGGCATCTCTTACCAAGGAGAGATTTTAACTGCAAGACAAAATGGTTCTCGTTTGTGGCAGAGTCTCAAACAGAACATCAGTGTGTCAGATCAGACTAAATGATAGCCACGGAAGAAGTACTTTCATGAAACCACTGTAAAAATCAACATGAATCTGGATTCAGTATGAATCTCCAGAGGTTGACAGAATTGCTACATATTTTAGAAATCAACTAATAAGGAATTTACCACTCCACCCCAATTTTCATTAGTGAATATTTCAGTTGTAGCTATTTCCAAGACTCATTTTACACTGTGCCTAAATTCAGTGATGCAAGTATCACTGCCAGTACTTTAAATTACGTTGTTAGACCTTTACGTGTATTTGCACTGGAAGTCAACACCAGTAGTAACTTAGTGTTCCCTTTGATAAACACAAGCTGTATTATTATTATCAAGTGCCTACAACAGAAGTGTTGACACAAAAGGTCACTTAAGTACCACCTGCTGAATACTAAGAGGCTATGCCAAGGCATAGCCCTGATTAGCGCTCAAGCATCAATTACAATACTACAACTCAAACTTAAGTTCAGTAAAATAAGATAACTTCAAAAGCCGATGGAAGCGTACTGGAAGCGGGTAAGCAATGCGCTCTCATACACGGTCTTGGTTCACAAGTACCATAAACTTTTTTCTCAGGTCAGCACACAAATAAACACTCTGTGTGTCAAAGAACTAGATCTCTGGAGAATTAGAGTCTTGTTTACTTAACCAGATGTACTTTGCAGGTCTAAGAATCAGCATTTTTCAAATGAATTAGCATGATCAGTTCAATGGTGCACTCCAGGGCGGGTCACATCAAGAACAGCAAAAAGAAAAGAGAAGACCCAGGGGATTAAAGACTTACTGCAACGTTTACTCTCTCAGAACTGCTAAGGGCTTTTTTTTTTTCTTCCAAATGCAAAACCATTACCAGACATCTAAGATTAAGGACAACGTTCCTAAAATTCAAGTTCTCCAGTATTGTTTAACTTCAAACAGGCATGTAACAATTTACAGGTTTGATTCTGTTTTTTTCACTGAAGTGCTACAAAGATAACCCTACAAAAACAAATGTTCTACAGGAACCCTGATAAAAAAAATGTATTCTTTGGGGTTTTGTTTTTGTTTTTTTTACTGTTCCAAAAGCAGTAAACAACACAGGAAAAAATATCAAGAAACATATGTTCTAGAAGAGCAAGAAGATATATATAAAGTAGTAACTGAGGGCACTTCTGGTCACTTCAATTGGCTGGACGGTCACAATCAAAGAGCAATGAGTGGTGCTCCTCAGGGGTCAGTATTGGAACCAGCACTGTTTAACATCTTTGTTGGTGACATGGACAGTGAAACTGAGCGCACCCTCAGCAAGTTTGCTGATGACACCAGGCTGTGAGGTGTGGTCAACACGCTGGAGGGAAGGGATGCCATCTAGACAGAGCTGGACAGGCCTGATAGGCAGGCCTGTGTGAACTTCATGAGGTTCAACAAGGTCAAGTGCAAGGTCCTGCACCCGGGTTAGGGCAATCCTGAGCACAAATACAGGCCGGGCAGAGAATGGATTGAGAGCATCCCTAAGGAGAAGGATCTGAGATCGTTGGTTGATGAGAAGCTCAAAGCAAGCAGGCAGTGTGCGCTTGCAGCCCAGAAAGCCAACCATATCCTGGGCTGCACCAAAAGCAGCATAGCAGCAGGGCAAGGGAGGTGGCTGCCTCCCTCTGCTCTTGTGAGACCCCACCTGGAGTCCTGTATTCAGCTCTGGGGCCCCCAGCACAAGAAGGACTTGAAAGTATTAGAACAAGTCCACAGCAGGGTCACAAAGACGATCAAGAGGCTGGCGCACCTCTCCCATGACAGGCTGAGGGAGCTGGGGTTGTTCAGCCTGGAGAAGAGAAGGCTCTGGGAAGAAATTATAGCAGCCTTCTGGTGCCTAAAGGGGGCCCACAAGAAAGCAGGAGAGAGACTCCTTATCAGGGAACATAGTGATAGGACAAGGAATAACAGCTTTAAACTAAAAGAGGGGAGATTTAGATTAGATATAAGGAAGAAATTCTTCACTCAGAGGGTAGTGAGGCACTGAAACAGGTTACCCAAAGAAGTTGTGGATGCCCCATCCCTGGAAGTGTTCAAGGCCAGGCTGGATAGGGCTTTGGGCAACCTGGTCTGGTGGGAGGTGTCCCTGCCCACGGCAGTGGGGTTGGAATTGGATGGTCTAGCTAAAGATCATCCAACCCAAACCATTCTGTGGTTCTATGATAACGGCACTCCGTTAGAACGTTTGTGTGAAGAATGCCTTGTGAAATCTTTTTAAAAATACAGATGTGCTGGACACTTAAAAGAAATCTAATGCAGTTACAAATTTTTTGTCAAACAGGAAGTTTTGTTAGAAAGAGCTTACGATCTTAATTTGTGCTTTCAAGCTTTATCACATCTCAAATCATAAGCCACTTCTGTTTTTCCAGCCATGACTACCAAAACTGCTCATTTCTTCTCCTGCAGCAATAATGCTATTTCAGTTCCAAAAGCCCTTCCACAGCGACTGAGAAAGAACAAATCCAGTAAAATGTCGAATTAAGACTTGGGCACTGTACCAGAAACCTGAAAGCCTAAGCTAGGTCCCAGCTGTCTAATTCCCTGTTACATTTTACTCTAAAATTCTGGTTCAGTGCTGTGAGGACAAAAACCATCAGATCACAAAACCTGCATCACCTCAGCATTTCACAGACAGCTAGAAGGTCCGAGGAAACAGACCCTGCTGGTGCTATGGTAAAGCCTGCAGCCTTGAAAACTTCACTTGTTTTCCAGAAGATACTCCCTTCCCCAAGCTCACTATGACCCAGCAAGTTTCAGGTTGCAAGACTACATCCATTAGATTTCCACTTTGTCAGTAACATAGCTACAACAGGGATGAAAAGTTTTCATTCTAAAATTCATTTTCATAAACTATAGTATGAGATTTAATACAATTATACTTCAGGTATTTATGAACAACAGTGATCACTACGAGCTCTTGTGTAGAATTACAACACAAAAGACAATACTTCAAACAGATGATGCATTCAGTTTTCTTACTTTGATCAAGTATCACAGTCTCCTAGCATGAGTAATTATGAATTTTAAAAGTACACCATCCTATACATTATGAAGAATTCAGTCACAGCTTTCTCTCTGTAGGACTAACTCTCTATAATTCTTTGCATTTCTAAGAGTTACACATAATACCGTATCATCATTTTGACCATATCTCATTCCAGTGTATCCAAAGGTTGGTTGATTTTCTTCATTTAGGGGATGGGGACTTTTTCCCCCCCCCATCTGTATGAGAGCTAATGATATTCATGTGAACTAAGTGCTGAAAGATATGATAAGAAATGTGGTAGCGTTTAAAGAAACGAAAATGTGATAAGATGAATGTATGCTACAACCACAGTACTTTAAAAAAAACTCCTCCTCTACATGAATTGGGTGATGAGGTATCCAAAAAACATTTTCTCATTAATAGGTAATCACAGAGTTGCTCTGGCATGACACTACTGCAATATTTTTTAGAAGCTTTGCTGATGTACTCTTCTTCAAACAAACATTTGTTCAAAGTCCAGAAGAATGTGGGCATGGATTGAAACCATTCTCTTCCAACATCCACATGCCAAAAGCCTGACATTCCAAAAAACGTTAGTTTAGTTTGAGTTTAGTAGAATCACAGAATCATTTAGTTTGGACACGACCTCTCCAATTCATCTGATCCAGTCTCTCACTTGAAGCACTGCCAACTTCACAGTTAGATGCCTGGTCTGAAAAACTGAAGTCTTCACTCTGAATACTGCAAAAAGAACTCCAGTCATCTCCCTACTGCCCTTTTGAAGGGAGAAAGAGCAGGTATTCAGCTACTTCAAAACAAACAAAACAACCCAAGTTGATATTTCAGTAAGAGGGGAAAAAAAAACAGACTTCCTTCTGTAGTTTGAACAATAAAAAGGAAAGGAAAGTATTGTTAATGGATATAATGTCACAAGTTTAACACAGAAATTAGTTAGAACTTTAGAGACTTCACTGATTTGCTTGGATTTTATGGGTATACATCCACTGTAAAACTATTCAGATGCTGTAACAAACATTTCATCAGAAACTGCAAGAAACCACACATCCAGGCTTTGAGCTATTTTGATCAAGGAATTACAGTTGCAAAATCTTCTCACAAAGCCCAGAGAATGGAAGTCACAGAAAATAAGTTTTATATGCCTCAGATATATGAAAACTTCAGCCATTTGCTTACGTAAGAGACTTCTTTTACTGCTGAAAAGAATGGGGGGAAATGAACAGATGCTGACATTCAGAATGATTGGGATCTTCAGTTATTTAATGACGGAATGACAAACAACCTAATTTTTCTCCTTCCTGTGAACAGAGTTTGCAACAGGAAAAAACACTCTTTAAAGTAAAGAACCTATTCTGCTTAGAAATAAAGACTCATGGCCAATTTGGTCTGTGTGGAAGGCATAACATTCACTCTACTGGTATCCCCTTCATTTTCAAGAACTTCCGGTGGAAAAGGTGTTCTTCTTCGGATTCTCTCCATCATGAGAAGCTGAGCTGCAAGCTGGAAACACATGTTTTTCAAAGGAATGAAGCACCAACAGAAATACCGTATTCATGTTGGCAGACAATCAAAATGTGACTTACTTGATCTACTGTCCTAGTTTTGCTACTGAGAAATTAAAGCACAGAAAACTGAACTACCTTGTTTAAGACTGAGCAGTTAAACAGCAGGCAGCAAGTTTCCTTCAAATTATCTGCTTTTGCTTCAAAGCTTATCCTACCTCCTATCACAGTCAGCTGAGCTTCTCCGTTTGTTTTCAAGGCCAGAGCCTTGTACAACTAATAATATAAAGTTTTCAGGAAACATCATTCCAAATACAGGAAGATCCTGAAAAAGTGTTTTCCATGTTTATCAAATCTCTTCACTACACAAATGCTGTTGCAGTCAGGTCACATTTGACTCCTAGAGGGACTTTCAAGTAGAAGAGTGAGAGTAAATGAGAGCACAGAAGCAGGCCCATTACCCGTGACACTGGAAGCCATCAGGATGTCACGGAACAGAGTCCACCCCATTGCACCATGCAGGTAAGTTAGACCTTAAGTACATACACCCAGCTCATTAGAAAGTTTTTGGTATGTGCTGGGAAAGCAAAACACAGATGGTTGTCATGCAGGAAACTTCCTTAAAATTCTGGACTACATGTCCTGTTGAAACACTTCAGGTACGCTCAGGAAAGAAACAAAACATAGATGAACATTCTACAGCTTTATATCCAACACATCTGGGACAGGAGACCAGAAGGTGATAGCAACACTTGTAACAACAGCTAAATGGCATTGCATATGGAGAAGCTGATGAAACTGGCCTGCAGTGACAGGTGAGGTCCCCAGAAGCTTACGCTGCTGTTGAAATTTAGTATGTATAAATAGTGAGAAAATTGTTCCTTGTGGGGAACACATTCACGAGTATCCAAAACTACAGCAAAGTAAGCCTGAGGTAGAAATTCCACACCTGAAGGCCAGGCCACCAGCCAAGACTCAAAACACCTCAACCAGCTAGAATGAGCATCCTTCGATCAACACAATGAATGCAGAGGAACAGCTGGATCACAGCAAGCAGGTAATTGTGAGTGTGGACAAGATAAGCAAATTCAAGTTTTTAATGTTGCTCCAAAGTGCACTTCTGCTCTTGTTCCTATCGCATCACTCAGTTTCTCCTGAAATACAGAACACAAAATTAAACTGTTCAATTATTTTCGACAGGTCCTAATGTCAGGGAGGATGTTCATGCCACCTGGCTGTTCTATGTCAAGTGCAGGAGGTCCAGGATCTGACACCTCTCCAGGTTTGTATAGAATAAGCTATACACATTTTGTAACTTCTCCCGATACACAGGAAGGGAACCAAGATTTTCTCCATAGCTAAAAACAGAAAAAAAAAAAAAAGGAAGAAGAGTCCTATTAACAGCTCAAAACGTTCCTTTTTATTAAGCAGTATCAGTCAGTCCCAGAAACACTTGCTACCTAAATCCCAGTCAGAAATATTTATAAGTAATGCTGGAAATGAAATCAATTTTGTTGTTGTTGTTGTTGATTTATTTGTTGTTTTCAAATGGGTGGGGGGAGGATACAAGCTATATGCAGCTCAAATTAAGCTAGTGAATACTCCTAAACTACCACTTTGGTGACTTCCGTAAAAAAATAAAAAAGTCTCTTTCTACTACTATATGGACTTATCTCCCTCTTAAAACTGCAAGGTCTAGAACCAGCTGCTGGTCATGGGAATGAAATGGTGAATTTCTGTCTCTAGCATGCTAACTCACCAACTCCACAGTGCTCTTCTGATTTTAACTGGTCAAGCTTATGACAGGGACAAACAATATTAATGAAGTAGTAATTCTATTTCCAATCTGATTAGTGAAACATGCAAACTATACTTTAGTATTTCCATTTTCACAATTACATTGTGGACTCAGAGAGCTTAATACCATGTTGATGTTATTTTGTCTTTATTTACCTCTAATTGATAAATATACCAAATCAGTGAACTCCCATTTTATTTCTGTCCACAAATCCTGGTTCTTCAGAAAAAGCTTTAGTTCTACTCTGACATGTCACTGTACCAATAGTAGAGACAGCATTAAAATGCATTTTTTCTTTCACTGGCGCTTACAGAGTCCTCAAAATTAAGAATGAAATGGGAGCACGACTAAGAAAATTTCTGTTCACATTAACCTTTTCTAGACAATACTTTAGTTAAAATAACTGAATTGAAATCTGCTCAAATACAGAAAACACGTTCTATAAAGGGACTAGCTCATAAATTGCTGTAAGTAAATCAGGGCTGTAGTATTCACTAGTATGTACAGAAATTAAATCTAAACCAGGTTAGTACATTTCTTAAGAGCTTTTTAACTTTAATACCCTTTCAGAAAAAAAAAAAAAAAACAACACCCCGTTGCTTCGCAATTACTCAGATCGCCTAGTTGCAATAGAAAGGAACTGAAAGCCTGACAAGCTGCATCCATACCTGAAGATGCAAGAAAAACACTAATACCCAACTTGCATCCGCCAGTAGACAATGAAGGAAGCATTATCCTTCCTTTACTTCTATACCCTCACAACAGAAGAAGAAAATCAGGATTGACTTTCCTTACAGTTTTAGGGTTTAGTTCTCAATGAACACCTCTTTATTCGCTCTCAGTCTTCCTAGTTCACACCTCATTTCAATTAAGACACACTTCTGCAGCTCTAAAGAGAGAGTGGCTCCCACTTCCTTAGATTACATGCAATGAATCCTTGCATGTAATTTATCATTAGTAAAAGCCTCAGCAGGTAAGACATCCTACAGGTTACCTATAACTTTGTGGTTCAGTTTTTGTCCATGAACAGTAAGGTGAAATAAACAGCTCTTGCAAGTTCCGCTCCTTGCCAGAGAGCCGTCTTCCTAGGTTTCACACAGCAGAAAGTGAGAGGCTGGTTTTACGTTTTGAGTGTATCTGAATCTATCCCCTCTGCCTGCACCTCTCCCTCCCCAAAAGCAAGTAATCACAGGAGATACAACTTCTGCAGTGCTGTTGGGTTACTGGGCTAACCCATCAGGCTAAACGGAGGGCTTTAAAACAGTTCTTCCACGACTCAGTCAGTACTGAGACGGATACTGACCTTCGCTAAGTTAGTGGAACACAAATGTTCCGGCCTCAGCATGAAACTTCTTCCCTTAGGAAACATTTTCTGTTCATGTTACTGCTTCCTCTCACAGCAACCGTTGCTTCCCTCACAATCCTGCTAGGCTCCTCCTGATTATTTAGAAAGCAATTCACACTCAGAAATCACAGGTGTAGTCACGACTAAGTGACAAGAAATATGTTTTTAATCAAGTCATCATAAGGCAACCTACATCATCATATTGCCGTAAACTGCAGGCAAGTAAGCTCTAAGTAAGTGCATGTTGTTCTCTCCCTCCAACCCCAATCCTTACTTTTAGGTCTCATTTTGTTCTCTCATCTATTGTACCAATATGAGAGTAATTAAAACCAACAGAGCCTCGCATACCCTTCATTTTTCATTTAAATCAAATGCATCACCTTTTTAAAAACTAAAATTTATTAAGTATAGTTTTGAATATTTTACTGAGAGCACTTCACAGTCATTACTGTTGACCACTGAGAGTCGAGAGATCTTGGGAGTTCATAACATTATAGACATCATACAAGTTACTTCAGTTCAGCCTCTTCTTTAATACTGAAGTTCTAACTTTTCAACTTGTAAAAGACAACCCTTTTAAGACAGTTAACCTTAGACAGAACACTGATGTTAAGGAAGGAAACAAAATGTCCACTTGCAGAGTAACGTAATTAACAAAGGAAAGAGAATGATGAGATTTACCTGCAGTTTAAAGAGAATTAACTCAATTTTTCTAGCAAGATGGCTAAGCCTTCTCCAAAAACGTCAGAATTTAGACAACTCCAGGACAATACAGAAATCAACTCATTCTACTCCGTTGAAAAGTAAGGTTTAGGCAATGTTAGTGTGGATTAAAGGATCTACAGGGCACGTTCTTTTAAAATAAAAGTTTAAACACGTATGTTATTATGTGCCTTGGGTGGTACAGTATGGATGTGGTACCATATGGCTACAAACATACGGACAGTTCACTTTTTTTTTTTGAACAAGAAGTAGTAACATTACTGTTGGTTTATTCCATGAATTTAATCTGCTCATCTCTGTCAGTTACAAACTATTAGTGAAATACTGTTCCCACATCCTTTAACATCCCCACCTGAAACTACTTTTTGGCAATACAGAAGTAGTAAGAAGATCTACACTACTACAACATTTCTCTCAAGAGCAAGACAAAAAATAAATACAAGCAGCATGGAGTTTTATAATTCCAAAGGTTATAGCAGAAAATGAAACAGACCCTCAGACAGGTCTCTTTTTATAGCAGCTGACTGTGCTTCTAAATTGTCAGCGCATTGGTAGTCCTCTACAAAACGTATATATTAACTGCAGATAAGGGGGACTAAGCAGCCATACCTCATAGCATTAACACAACCTGAACTGACACACAACAAGCAGAACAGCCAGGCCACCCGCCACCAGAAAACAGAGCTTTTCCCCCCTTCTGCATACCTGGTTCCCACCACACATCTGAATGGCTCCAGCAGCTGAATCAAAACATCATTTGTGTGAGGTACGCTAATTTCCTTTTCAGAACATAAAAGGATACAGCCTTAATGCTCCAGTCTGAGTCCCGATGGCCAGTATTTTCTGAACAGGATCAAATGCCAGGGCTGAAGGTTGATAGGGGAAACCATGGCGCACAGTCTAACAAGTCAGAGCATCGTAGTAATGACGGGACAAGCAGCAGACCAAAAATAAACAGAATCAATATCATATGTTAGGGAATAGGATTCAGCATTAATCACAATTAAGAGAGGAACCAACAGATTGAGAATAACAGCTGTCCTATATGCACCAATTATGAAAGATTTTTTTAAAGTTGGTCCAGTCATTCACCCTTGATCACCAAATGACAGTCATACTTACTGAAACTTAATGTGAATCTTGCATTATTTCTGTACAAAGACTGTATCAACATGGCATTTTATTTTTCCATCCATGTCATTCTCCGACTACTCCTATTTTAACCCTAAGAATGGCACTAAACCATTAAAATCTGTGATGTTCCTAGGAAGTTTGGCAACAAAGCCAGACTTGTTGTCCGAACTGTTACAAATTGCTACACCTGCTTGTCAGAGCTACCTCAATTTCAGTCTGACAGGCCCCACATGACAGTGCAAACTCACTCATCACCTTTACAAAAAAACAATAAAAAAAAGCAACCCAACCTCCACAGAACATCACTCTCAACCTCTGCTTCCCTTCAAAACAAACTAAAAAACACTCCTGAAAAGAGGCAAACAAAAAACATGCCACAAAAACAAAACAAAGCCCCCTTAACCAAGGGATTCTTTCTTAATATGAGGCAGTTGGCACATTTTGGTTTCTGATTAGCCAACACTAATTTGGTAATCGACCAAGCAACAACCCCATTACGCTTCTCAGGCTGCAATTAATCGGAGTCAAGAAGAACAAAAGCATTATCTATTCTGACTTCTACTATAGATGTGTGCAATGTAAGCCATACAAACACTGGCTTTTCAACTGCAAAACCTCTAGTTTAACGCAGGGTTATTTTAGGACCTCATAAACGCATAGCAAACTTCTGACAGACTCCTTTTACTTCAGCCAAGTTGCAGGCATAGCTCACAACTCTCAGCGTTTCACAGTGAGTAAAATCTAAGTAGTAATAGCCCTGCTCTTTCCCGTGTCCTTCACGAGCAACTTGTAAAAGTGGCAGGAACGCCTGCAATACTAGACAAAACAAGGAGGCGAATCCACAAACAAGCTCAGCCATACCAAGCTAGGCCACGGGTGCATTGTAAAGATAAAAATGGGTATTGATATTCAAATCAGTTTTTATTCCTCTAGGTACAGCTGGCGGATTAATTCGCTGCATCATTTTCCAAAAGCGTGCGGGCACTAACTGCAGTTATCGTATCACACGCAAGCAAATGACAAAAAAAAAAAAAAGGGAACTTTTCCTCCGTCTCTGGAGAACCTTTGCAACAGCAGCCCCGGCGACTTGGCAACACACTGCAGCCGAAGCACCACAAACGTCTACAGCCCCCTCCAGGCGCAACGGGAGCGGGGAGCCGCGTTCCCCGGCACGCAGAGCCCCGGACCCCCGTCCTCGGGGCCCGCCAGCGGAGCCTGCCGCTGAAAGGCCGCGACAACGCCGGGCATCCCTCCCTCCTCCTTCCATCCCCACCTCCCTCCCTCCTCCATCCCGCTCTCCCCCGAAAGCCCGGGCGCACCCCGCCGGCATCGAGCCCTGCCAGTCTCCGGGCAAGCTGCTTGCGGACACGGCCACCGCTTCTCCCCTCCGTCCCCCCGACCCCCCCGGGGCGCACCCCGAGGCCGCCGCGTTCACCTTGCAGAGCTGGAAGTGCTCGGACTGGAGCGTCTCCTGGATTTCGCTCTCCCGGTTGCCCGCCTGCTGCTGCTGCGCGGCGGACGACGCCGAGGCGGCGGACGAGACCGCCGTCAGGCCGTCCAGCACCTTCCTGATGTTAAATTTCCTCATGGCTCGCGGCGGCGCCGAGGCAGAGCCGAGCGGGGAGCGCCGCCGCCCGCCCCGCCGGCGGCAGACGAGCCCCCGCGGGAGGGCGACGCGCTAGTCCGGCAGCGCAGCGGCGCTCCTCATCGGGGCCCGGCGGCTGGAGCCAAGCAAACGGCGCCCGGTCAGCCCGCTCCGCCGCTGCCCGGCCCGGCCCCGCCCGCCGGGGGCTCACGGCTCGCCCCGGGCCCGCCCCGGCCCGTCCCACCCCGTCTCTCCCGGCCGCCGAGCCGCCCGCAGCCTCCGCGCCCGGCCGCGCAGCCGCCTCACATGGTGCCACCCGGCTCCCCGCCCGCCGCCGCCGCAGTCCCTGCTCCCCCCCCCCACCCGCCGCCTCGCAGCGCCCTCCCCTCCCTCCCTCCCTTCAGCCCCGGCACCCTCCGCCCCCTCGGAGCTGCGTGTGCCGCCAGCCAGTCACCGCCGGGGCTTCTCCCGGCTGCTGCCGCCGCCCGCCCCCGCAGCCACCAGCCTCCCCCCACCCCTCCTCCTCCTCCTCCTCCTCCTCCTCCTCGGGCCGCCTCGCGGTCGCTCCCCCTTGCCTGACAACGCGGAAGCGCAGCGCCCCGGGGGGGCGGCGGCGGCAGCAGCAGCAGGAGGAGGAGGAGGAGGAGGAGCGGTGCCAGGGCTCGCAGTAGCCGCGCATGCGCTTCCAAAGGGCCGGCACCCGGATGTGGCGGTGCCCGCTCCGCCCGCAGCGCCGCGACGAGGGGAGCGGGCAGCGGGGTCCGTGTGGGGATGGGGACGGGGCCGTCACGGCAGCGGGGACGGGAGCCCCGCGCCGCCTGTGGGCAGGGAGCAGGGGGCGGCGGTGCGCGGCTCCGCCGAGGAGCGCCGGCTGCCGGTGCGGCGGGGCTGTTAACGGCCGCGCTTCCTCACAGCCTCCCCCGACCGCCGCCGGCAGCGGCACGCAGCGTCAGGGGGCTCCAGGCTGCCGGCCTGTGCCCTGCTTTTGTTTCCCCGTCATTAGTAGAGCGTATTCCTGGATTGTGCCCTTAGTGGCTCAGGTGGTGGTTGGTATTCCCCCCTCAATCATTTTGTGTTGCTGAAGGCAACTACTATTCGTGACTCAGATCACTGAAGTAAAACAAACTGGACGATCAGTTACCACTTTTGGAGGAAACCTTGTATAGATGTGGCTCAGGACATGGGCCTGCATCCCCCAGCTGCAGCGGGAATGCCTGAGCAGGAGAAGGCTCAGCCTGCAGTAAAATGGCATTTACAAGTGGTGCTTTCAGCCCCAAAGCCAGGCGTGCACAATTAGCGCACTCAACGTGACAGTGCACAGACGAATAAGCACAATCAGAGTGCTGAAAAATAGTTATGATGCACCCATAATAATAACCTCAAAAGTAAAAGTTCCACAGGTTTCTTAGACCTCTAACCCCATGTCAGTTTAAAGCCATGTTCCCAGCAGGTGTATGATGTATAAAGATTCAGAAGAAACCCGGACAGCTTACATACTCCATTTATGAAGTGACTGCCTAATGAACTTAGAGAGCTGTCCACCTGTGTAACCAGGACCGTTGGACGCTTCCTCAAATCATCTTGGTGAACATGTGAAAGAATGCTTCCAGAGACGACAAAAGTCCTAAAGTAAATAAAAGTAGACCTAAATAAGCCTCATTAAATATCTGATAATAATATTTCATTTTAAGAGAGAAGAGTGTGCATTGTCTTTAATTATCCATTATATATTTTATCTAACAGCCTGTACGTTACAGAAATAATGTCTGTTTTTTTCCAACTACTCACACATGCTTATTGTAGTACGCTAAACTGGGAAGAAAACTTCTGGAACTCAACTGTGCTTGACTGAATGGTAAACACTGATTGTGTTTACCACATGCATTGTGTTGATAATGCATACCAGTATAACGTTAAGAATGTAAATAATAGTCCATCAGAATCCTGTTATCAGCATACGTCAGGCCAGGCCCTGCAAGCATTCCTAGCTACAAGATTCATATCACATCTACTCTCATTATTTATATTAATTATTTATAGAAATTGTTAAGGAAAACAACCGCAAAACTTGCTGAAGAATTAAAGGCCTTTATAAGCCCTCCTTTTGCATACTGCAGTCACTTTTTTTTCCCTCCAATGCACTTGGCCCTTGACTCCATTCTTTACCTGTTATATATACTTAGAGATTGCATTTCATTTTCTGTTTAGATTAACACTGAAAGCAAGGAGGACCTCATTCATTATTGTAACGCTGTACCAATACTTGCAAACATTTATACAAGATATATATTGCAGTATATACAAGGTTGAGACAACAGCATTTCACTTCTCTCACGCTTTGTAGTTAATGCCATTCAACAAGTCAATGCTTTCTGGTACAACTCCTGTAAAAAGTGAATGACAATCTTCTGTCATACTGGGACATCAGTGGGAACAGTAGTAGGACTTTCATTTTATGGTTTTATAGCAAGCATCCCCATTATCTCTCATGATTTAGCTGCTGTGTTTCAGAGCTTCTTTGAGGTCTTCTGCTGTTACCCAACAGCCACATCCTGTTTGCAAAACAGACTGATTCTGCCAAATTTCCTTAGTTCATGTTGCCTGCTCAGACCTTCCGGACACTGATATCTGAAATCTCTTGCCAATATTTTACACCCCCGTCCAAAGCCTAAGTGACTTACACAGCTGAGGATGAAGCAATGAGACCCAACTAGATTGCAACCACTTTGTGTTCTACTGTTACAGGATCCGCCTGTGACAGAGCCACTGTTAAATGTTCGTGAGTCAGCCCCCACCAGCGCATCTTCATGGGCTACGCAAATCCCTGCTACCAAACAAATCCACTTGGCTTTAGTCTTCTTTGCCTGCCTTTTCTTACTGATCCTCTTATCGACCGCTTCTTGAAAAGGAGAGAAAAACTCACTTGCTCATTTCTTGATTCATATCCTACAGATACCACATTGGCAACCACTATTCCTTGTAGGTATTTAAGCATGGTGCACGTAGTGTTGGTATACGTACCAGTGCAGTCCCACAGACCACAGTTGTCATAGGTCAGACTTCAGTTGGTGGGTCTTTTGCCTCAAGATAATCACCATAACTTTATGGATAACTGGAGCGCAGCCATCGCTGTGCTTATGGTCTTTATTTTTTTTTCAGGGGCAGGCAGTGGTAAACCACCAAAGCATTAGCATGAAGAGGGGATAGAATGATTGCAGTCCTGCACAAGCCAGAGCGAGTAAAATCTCACCCAGTTATAATGCATGCTAAGACTTGGTAGAATAATCCCAGAGCAGTGGGTAGGTAGTAAAGGGACAAGTCCTCTCACGGCGTTTTTCATTAGTTCATATGTACACCCAAAAGTGTTACTGGTTGTATCCAGAGAAGTTCACGTACTTCAGGTGAATTGCACACCATAATTATTGCATAGATGAGGAAAGGACCACCAGAAGGGGCCTCGAGATCTCTGCTTGGCATGTAACCTCACTAAAACTTTTGACAGTCAATCAACCCAGGCTTTGAAGACTAATGAAGAGACTTCGCTTTCCTGAGAACTTCTTAGTGGTGCTTAGTCACTCACACTGCAGAGTCAGAATTGACTGAGACCTATCCAAACATTTCCTTGCCATAAATAGAAAGAAGCTGGGATACATTTTTGAACTAATCTTATTCAGGTGGTTTTACTTAACTGCATTGGACAGGACAGTGTAACCACAGCTCCAAGTGAGTTTTGGAACCTTTCCTGGCGGCTGGGAAACTGCTCAGGTTCTTTAGACTGTGAGCTGTTGCCAGACAAACATCTGTGATTTTTTTTTTTTCCCCATTAATCTGTATTGGTGAAAAGTCCAAGGAGGACTTCCAGCTTCAGGTGAACTTTTTGATATTTCTGCAGCTTACTTGGAATACGCTGTAAGCAAGAAGGAAATGGAGAGCACGTGTTAATTAGTGGGTCAGTCCCTAGAAAAAGCTATGATAGGACTTGTCATAAACTCAGCTGGAAATAAACTGTCTAGTGTTTGTAAATTCATCCATTTCAGAAACAGCCCCATTGACCATTCCTGTAATGATATGATGAGTTCCTCCTGCATCTGGAAGCCAGCGTGGTCTTTGGCAGGCTCACAGATTATGGGCTTCTTTTATTAAAGACCTATGGAACAGCATGACTAACACCTCGTGTATGGATGCCACTAGGCAGAAAGAGGGCACATCCTGTTTCTGAAGGGACTGCACCAAAATTCCTGCATTTTGAGCTCCGGCCAGTATAGTGAGATGTGTATACGTTGGTTGTTGAAGTGTGAATTAGAAGGCTTCTCAGCATTTGTCTACACAACCAGCAGAGGCGCGTCCATGTAGCTGCTTTGAGTTGAGCTGGAGCATGGCAAAAGAAGCAGATACAGCTGTCTTAGAAAGCATTTAAGGATACTGTTAGCAGTTGACCAGCATAGATCTGACTGTTGGCTGATACCAGTGATATGCGACACAAGGCCAATATGCACTAGCAAGGAAGAGTACATAAGGCAGAAGGAAGGTATTAAAGCAGCACTATGCAATGGAAATTTGAGTCTTGTAAAGAGGTCGTGCACCGTCCTCCTTAGTGTCTCACATGCGCCTTTGTCCCACCACTGTCACCTTGGACCAGACAAAGACAGCGTCAGCTATTGAAATATACACAGAAATTTACCGTTTCTAGTGAAAGCACATTTATTGCTTATTATCTATTGACCTATTTATGTATTATTCTCCTCTTCACTGAAGATACACAGTCCTTTCAAAAAATGTTATAGTTAAACATCCATCTATCACTCTTTACATAGAAAATTAATTATGCCAAAGAAATATTTAATGAGGATGTTAACACCACATTTTTTGTTTTCAAATTTACTTCCATTACTTTCAGCCACGTCTTCAGTACCTAAGGTTAGGTCGTCTTAGCAGCACAGTCTGACTGATTTGGCTTCAGCCAATACTTTCCTTTTATCACTGTCTTCTGAAGGAGTAATTTATTTTTCCACTCATCCAAATCTTCTATGTCCAGTGCAGGCACTTAATTAATTTTGTTCTTATGTTGTACTAAAATGCACAGTTCTTTTTTGTTCATGCAGTCTGTCATTTTCCTCTGCTTTCTATATCACATTTTACTTGAGCCTGGGCCAGTTCAGTGTTAAGAACAGAGGCATTTCACCTACTCTGCTCTCATTCTTTTAGTTACAGCAGCTTCCTCAGTTTTTTTGAACCCTTTAAATTAATCTCTCCTGCAATTAAAACAGGTAGTTTTGGTGGTAAAGTATTTCTTTTTTTTTTCTTCATGATTTTTAGTGTAAGGAGCATAAACAGTCCTACGAGCAGGTTTCAGGACTCAGGATTCCTCCCTTCTCATTTTCTTTTCACAACTAAGCACCACCATGGCTAGGCAGCCCCAGAATGAGCTGTTTCAAGCACAGTGTTGTGCTTTGGCTCCTAAAATCCACATCTGCCGTACTTCTGTTCAATTCTTTGTCGTATTCTTTTAGGCCTAATTTTATTTTTATGGATACTTTCTTGTGTAGGAATTCATCACAGTATTTATCTCCCACTTGAAATGGAGTGTTTTGGGGTTCTTGATCTCTGCATATTTATAATAAAATAATTACTTAGATATTTCTAGTGGACTGTGATTGTTTACAGGAGGAACATGTAATATATACAGTCAATATTTAAGTTTGCTTAGCATGTTGTATTTTTTTCCTTAGATGCCAAAGTGAAATTGCAAATGATACTGAGGAATTTCCAATTTTAAGCTGACTTAGGCCATCACTTCAACATGTAATTAATCATATGTTCCCTTCAATGCCATCTGTGCACCTTCTTTACACGATGTATAAGCTTAAGCTACATCAGAAGACATGGTTACTCAACCACGTACAAAACTTGCATTATTATTTGCATTAGGTCATATTTCTTCTGTAATTGGATCTATTTTGAGAAGTACTTGAAACATATTAGTGCAGAATCATATAAGCACAGAATAACTGAGGTTGAAAGGGACTTCTGGAGGTCATCTGGTCCAGCTGTCCACTCAGTCGTAAGCTAGATCCAACTTCAAAGTTAGATCATGTTTCTCGTGGTCGTGTCCACTTTTAGCATATATCCAAAGATGGAGATTCTTTTCTTTTGCATTATTACAAAATGAAAATACAATTTCACATCCCATGCTCTGCATTTTGCTGTTTTCGTATTTTTACACTGGCAGTAGGCCTGAGCCAGGATTAAAGCCTCAGGCATACAATGCTAATACACCCAGAACAGGTTTTGAACAAGGCAAGGCTTTTATCTATATAGAAAAAAAGTATGGTTTAATACTTTACTGAATAATGAAAATTGTTTTGTATGTATTTATCATACACTTTATGGTCTTCAGTCAACTATAATACAAGTGCTTCTTATTACAATGCCACTTTGAGACCTGCATAACAGAGTGAAGCAAAATATGAAATACAATCTGTCTCCATTAAAAGGCAGCAAAATATTGCAAGTGAAATCAACACAAGCTTTATAAAACAGTTAAATTAAGATGAAGTATGAGTGTCTGCCAAGAGAAGAAGGGTTTTCTTGGACTAAATGAATTAAAGCTAAAATATTATGAACAAAACTAATTTATCCATTCTTAAACAGAATTATGGTGCTGCAATTTAAAAAAAAATGTCTTTCAAATTTAATGATCTGTTTATATACAGCATTTTGTACCAAGTGTAGCATTTCAGATAGGATCTTTCATCAATGAGTCATTTTAAGTGACTACCCACTACAATGAAAAAAAAAGTTCACATTTTATTATTGTCATTGTAATTACGGCCCGTTAGCTGGGAGGGGATTCCTATTGTACAGTAGTTTAGCAATCTAGACAAGTACTCATTTGGACTACAGAAACATTAGTCTTTGATTAAAAATGGCTAGTATTTCACTAGTATGTTTTCTTCTTTAAATTAAAAGTAATGAATTACATAAACTGCAAGGCTAAAAAAGCAAGCAGGCAGACTATTCCTTTAATGACATTGAAGCTAGAAGACCCAAAATGTGTGTATGCTTCATTTCATTATGGGTTTTTAATTTCTTGTATTTTCATCATGTTACCATTTTGTGGGAATATAAACACTTCTTTTAACACCATTGATATTCAGAAATAATAATGCCAGATATGTATTTAAATTTTTTGATTAGCTCAGTTGTGCAAGAAGGGTTCAGATGTCAAGACAATTGAAAGATTTCCCATAAAAACAAGAAAAAAGAAAAAAGAAAAAAAAAGTATTCTATATGCTTTTAACTTCACTGCAAGCATGGTAGACAGAACCTCTTTATGTGTCTTCTCCTATCCCTCCCAATCGGTGAAACAGGAGGTGAAATGTAATGACAGCTGAGACTTTCCGAAGAAAACGCTAGTACCCTCAAATTAAAATGAACATCATAACTTGAGATTAACAGAGCAAATAATTGTTTAAGAGAAACTAAAACAGTAACAAGACAAATGGGTAGGAGAAACCTAGAGTATGTAGGACAGGTTGAAATGTATTAGTCATTGAGTCTGACAATTCTCATTTCTCCTATTTTTTACATTTTTTGTTTTTAAATTCTGTCCCAACATGCTAGTCAGTAAGCTTCTTTGGAGGAGGCTTTAGGTCCCATTGGTAACCTAAGACTTTTTGAAAACCTAGCTGAAGGAATTGAAATTTGTCTTGTAGTAACTGATTGAATTAGAGCCTAGAGCTAATTATATGCTTTAAATATATCACTTTATCAAGTGTCGTCATGCATTGCATTGTCCTGACTGGAATTTACAACTATTTCTGGGATTAAGATAAGTATTTTGATGTACTGTCACAATTTTGAGCTTTACTTCAGGCAAGGCGTGGAAGGGCTCATTACTATCTGATCCTTCAAATCTCCTTGTGAGCAACCATCCCTTCTTCTATAGCATCACAGTACAGGCTGGATGCAGTGCCAATTAGGAATAGACAGCATTTATTAATTTTATGGATCATTTATGGTGTATTACCATGTAGATGCTCAGGACAAAAGGCCACTTTCTGAGACCAGTAGGAGAAAGATTATTACTGGCGTGGAGGCCTACCTCTTTAGGTATGACTGACAGGTTAATGGTAAAACAAATTATCTTCACTTCATCAACTGGAAATTGACGCACCATGCTGTTTTAGATATGCTAGTGCCATGTGTGATTTTAACTGCTTCATACAGCTGTGCCTAAACTATGACCTGCACTGGAAGCTTTAATTTGGATTAAATGATACAACTCTTTTCCCTCACCCGTAAAGAAAATACCTTTACTACAGCAACACTGAGGTGTGCACAGATGTATTGCGGCAGAGCTTGGGCACTGTTTGCTGGCACTGCCACAGGGCGCAAGCCTGCCCATCAGCCACGTCCTGGTCTCCGTGAAACTGGGAGGCAGCTGGGCACCCACAGCTCTGGGTCCCCATCACGCTGATGGGATCTGTTTTCCCCTTCCCTCGCTCTGTTGTTTTCCCAAGAGAAGAAACTGTACTGCTCCTCACTGAAGCTGAGTAGCCCTTACCCATACTGTGAAATTTTGGGTGTCAGTACTGCTCTTGATTCTTTCAGGGCAAGGCCTGGTAGCCTGTCCAATGCCCCTTTCCCATCAGGAACAAGGCACTGGGGGCACTGGGGCAGCCCCAGCCCTGACACTGGGCACCTCCTTGGGAACGGGGACAGGCCAAAGCCAGGCTGGGATGTGGGCCTGGAGTGGGCCAGCTGTGCGGAGCTGTAGCCTGGCCCTGCTGTGGCCTCGCTGGGGCTGGGGCTGGGGCTGGTGACCCTGGGCTGACGTGGGGTCCTGGGCCTAGGGGTGAGCAGGGACAGGCAGTGCTGGCGGTGCCCTCAGGGCCCTGACATTTTCTTGCCAGCATCTAAAATAGCAATTCATATCTGAAGGGCAGTCTTAATTTATGTCACATGGAAATTCTTTGATATGACTATTTTTATCGAAAAGTTCAGCAATAGCAAAATTTTTAAAAGAAAAATGTATCTCATAAATAATCCTTATATCAAATTTAAGTGAGTTATTCTCATACTGCATGTACATGCATTCATATTGCTAGAAGGATTCCTTGGGAAAAAAAATGTATAAAGTTGCTCCATTCTCAAATTTAAAATTAGAAAATCTAGTCATGTTTATTACCAGTTACGTAACGTGTGTGATATTTTTTAAAACTATTTATTTTGTTTTACTTAATGTGAAAATAAGCTTTAAGATTTATATCATACAACATCAGTTACGTCTGGTTACAGAAGTAAATTTAAAGTTCTTTGGGTCTCAGTCATCTAACTCCCAACCAAGGGAGTCCATTGTTTTTCTGGAGTCTGATTTAAGAAGAAATGAAACCTGTGTTTCTTTCATCTGTGTCAATCAGACTGTCTCACCGGTTACATTTTCATTTGACTGCATGTTTTTTGCCAATAAAACAGAGTACTCTCACTTATTCTATTGACTTAAAAAATGGCAATGAAAGAAAACAAAACTTGTAATGAGTTATCACAAATAAGTGCAATTTTCTTTTATTTACTATTTATTATGCATTGTATGTCTAACATGGATTGGGAGAAGTATCTGTGTGCATCTTAAGACGAAAGAAATGCTGCATGTCAGGCAGCAATTATGAAAGGTCTCCAAAATCCATTTTGCTTTTCTTGTTTCATTGTCTAGCTGATACCTGTGCTCCCTGATATTTTCAGAATAGTGTGTAGTCCCTTTCATTAACTTTTGGTATAGAATCATAGAATCATAGAATAACCCAAGTTGGAAGGGACCCATAAGGATCATTGAGTCCAACTCCTGGCTCCACACAGGTCTACCCAAAAATTCAGACCATGTGACTAAGTGCACAGTCCAAACTCTTCTTAAACTCCAACACGCTTGGTGCTGTGACTACGTCCCTGGGGAGCCTGTTCCAGTGCGCAACAACCCTCTCAGTGAAGAACCTCTTCCTGATATCCAGCCTCCCCTGCTGCAGCTTGACTCCATTCCCTCAGGTCCTATCACTGGTTACCAGAGAGAAGAGAGCGGTGCCCGCCCCTCCACTCCGCCTCACAAGGAAGCTGTAGACCATGATGAGATATCCCCTCAGCCTTCTCTTTTCTAGGCTGAACAGGGCAAGTGACCTCAGCCGCTCCTCGTATGTCTTCCCCTCTAGGCCCTTCACCATTTATTCCATCAGGAAATACTGATGGCTAGGCTAGGCTAGACACTGGATCACTTATATTTTCACCGCTTCCATGGTCCTCAATTCTTAAGCAGGTATTTAGGAATTCTCCATATACTGGATGCTATATCCATGTCTACAGACTTGTTCGTGGTTACTCCAGTCAGGTCTGAAGGCACTCATAGACACAATGTGTTTCAGAAATCCCTTACAGCCACTACATACAAGAAGCCACCACATACTTAAAAGAGTCTCAAGGTTGCTCTATCTTTCTTTAAGTCCTTCGACATACCTTTGTCTACCTCACTGACTGTGCACTAAACACAGTTTTTTTGAACCAGGAGTTTAGGCCATTGAAGAGTATTTTCAAGGAATTAGCCTCATTTAAGCATAAATTCAGTAAAATAGATCTCTAATAGTTGGATACATAACACCTATGACTTTGGAGCTTTTAAGTGCGGACAGATCTCTCAAATGGAGTCTTACCAGAAAAAAAAAAAAAAAAAAAAAAAAAGGTTTATACTGTAACAAAACCTCAGCTTCATATGGGCATTAACAAACACTGCTCCCCAAAACCCTGTACATGAAACTGTTCACATAATGCTGAAGAATAATATTTCTTTCTCACACCTTTTGAAAGCATGATCTAAGTAAATGATTAATAAAATAAATTTATCTTGTTTCCCTGTTTTGTTCTGCAGAGGTTCTTATATCACTATCACCACTATAGCTGTTGAGTGAACTTCTCATCTGTTGTATGCTGACTCTTTTCTTTCAGTCTCTAAGGAGAATTATTTGAGTTGTGTAATGTTTTCCTTTTGTAGTCTTCTTTGAGCTGGAGAGTTGATTGCACATACATGCTATTGTGTTCTTATGTGAAAGAAAGTACGATCAAAGAAATGTGCCTTATACTTCAAGCAGAAAATGATGTTTGTGACAATCTGTATTCCATCAAAACTGTAAATAAAATTTGGTGGAAAAATAGAATTTTGTTTAAACAATAAGGAAAAAGCTTTCATAAAGGTGAAAGCAGAGAGAGAGAAATATTTCTTCTAAGAACATAAATAGAATAAATAGGTACTTTAAAAATGGAAAATATTTTTTAAACAGACTTTCCTCACGGAGCTCTTGCTACCCAAAACCTGTAAGATAGTTCAGCCAGTGAAACAAATGCACAGTAGAAGTAACACATTCTAAAATGTAATAGGAGTAAAGTGGGTAAATTTATTTTCATGCTGGACAATAACAAAATTAAACAAATTAATGAAAGAGCAGAAATGAGAAAAGGCAAGATTCTCCTTTACTTTTCATATGTTTTGAAAAAGAGCATAATTTACCACTGCCTAATAATATTTAATTTTTGGAGTAATTATGTGCATTGTGTAGTGTTAGTAAAATAAACGGTGTTAAGATATCACATTCTCCCCAGTCAGAACAAGCTGAACATCTCTTTTTCATATTACAAAGTGCACAGTTGAGGAAAAAATACTGTGACCTGGAAAGTCAGTGACTAACTTCCAACTCCAGTGAATTAACAGAGAAACACATCCCAAGACTGAAGATCCTTTGGCAGAGATCTCTGCCTTCAGCTCCTGTCTGATTGAATAAGGAACTGTGAGTTGAGTGCCTCAGCTGACCTCAACTGTTACAGCATTACATGAGTGAGAACTATGCAAAGGACCATGTAACCTTCCATCCCCATGCATTTCTCTCTTAGATTATTTTTTTTTTCTAAATATTTGTGCCCCCCACTGATCCTTTTATTGCTATAGTGTAAAAGATATATGTGATACTTGGAAATCCTGGTGAAAGTATTAAAAACTCAAAGCTTTATGAAAACTTTTGAACCAGAAAAGATTTTAGTGAGAAAATTTACTGTGTAGATTTTAATAAAATGGGATTTCCAGTAACAGGGGTAACAAAAGATACAAAAATGTTTGCCTGCTGTACCACCAGATGTCAGGTAGTCATCAGGAGCATCAGTATTAGAAGTTATCCACTCTCAGCTAGTCTCCATTTTCTTTCTTCTCCATCTGTCCATTCTTTTTGTCTCTCCATGGGGTTTGTTGTCCTCCAAACTTTGTTCTGGTAGATCCTGTAGGAACTTTGAACTTAATATTCCTTGTGACCTACCTTATACCATCGTTATTATAGCTGCTGTCTCTTGGTGCTGATTTTTAAGCCTGTCACTCTTCATTAAAGACATGGACTATTTCTTAATTATGTTTTGGGTATCTCATTTTTTGCCTTCAGCTAACACACAGAGAATTAGACTCCTTGCTCTTCCTCCCAGGACATTACGCTATTCATACATCTGGCACAGCTCACACCAGCACTAAAAGTAGTAAATATGATTTTTCCTAATTCCCTCTCTATGGCAAGTCCAACTTCAGTTTTACTTCATCTTTCTCAAAGTCACTGTGGAGACTACAGGTTTACCTGTAGGTAGCTCAGCTCCAGCATACCGTTCTCACTCCCACTCCTCAGAAGGAGAAGCAGAGAAAATAGTGATGAAAAGCTTGTGAATTGAGATAGGACAGGAAGATCACTCAGAAATTACCTTCATGGGCAAAACAGACTCAGAGTAAAGGAGATTAACATAATTTATTGCCTATTGATAACAGACAAGACAGTGATAACTAAAAGCAAACTAAAAACACCTTCCCCCCATCCATCCTCTTCTACCTCCTCCCCCTGAGCAGCACATGGGAACAGGGAATGGGGGCTGCGCTCAGTCCCTAACGCTGCTTCGACTCCGCCGCTCCCTCACGGTCCCTCCCTGCCCCTGCTCCCCGTGGGGTCCCTCCCACGGGATGCCGTCCTGCCCGAACTGAGCCTGCGGGGGCTGCCCACAGGCAGCAGCTTTTCAAGAGCTGCTCCCACACGGCTCCGTACCACGGGGTCCATCCATCCCCCAGGAGCAAACTGCTCCAGCACGGGTCCCCCACGGGCGGCAGCTCCCCCCAGACCCCCTGCTCCTGCGTGGGCTCCTCTCCACGGGCTGCAGCTCCGGCCCGGGGCCTGCTCCTGCGGGGGCTCTCCATGGGCCGCAGCCTCCTCCAGGCCACATCCACCTGCTCCACCGGGGGCTCCTCCACGGGCTGCAGCGTGGAGATCTGCTCCGTGTGGGACCCGTGGGCTGCAGGGGGACAGCCTGCTCCACCAGGGGCCTCTCCACAGGCCGCAGGGGAACTGCTGCTGTGTGCCTGGAGCACCTCCTGCCCTCCTGCTGCACTGACCTTGGGGTCTGCAGGGCTGGTTCTCACTCCTCTCTCTCCCAGCCGCTGTTGTGCAGCAGTTTTTTTTCCTTCTTAACTATGTTCTCACAGAGGCTCAACCAGAGTTACTCAGTGACATGGCCCTGGCCAGCAGCGGGTCTGTTTTGGAGCCGCTTGAAACTGGCCCTTATCTGACACAGGCCAGCTGCTGGGCTTTTCTCAGAGAGGCTACCCTGCAGCCTGCCTGCTGCCAAGCCCTTGCCATGTAAATCCAATACAGGCAGAGAGATTTCACTTCCTGGGTATGTGCTACTTTCTCAGGTCCTCAAACCATAATAACTAATGCAATGTCTGTCAGTTTTCTTTGAAAACATCTTTTCACACATGTTTTTTTTTCATGAAACACAGCAACATTATCATCTCTGCCCAAATTTCTATATCTTTTATCATTATACCACTTTCATTGGGCATAAACTTCTTTCCCTTCCCACCACGTAATAAACAATGCAGAAAAAAAGAAATATTAAAGTAATAGCTCTGAATTGATATCCCTTATACACAGAAGTTTTTAAAAATCCCAGGAGATGATTCTGAAAGAAGAGATCAGTGTTTCTTTTCTGAAATATATTTGTACATGTAAAAATTATTTTCAGAGTTTGAGGTTGCTCTAAGACTATTTACTTTCATGACATTATCAGGGATATTGAGAACAGCCTCAAGTTGGAGATGTTCTTACTTTACCTTTAACAGATAAAATAAAACAAAGTTAATAAAAGCCCAATTAAAAAAAAAAAAAAACCTCCTCACTATTATAAATATTTTAGTGAAACGAAACTACAGACAAAGGAAAATTTGATTTATCTTATTTACTCTTTAATGAAGTCGATCTGAACAGATATTATGTAAAAAAAAGTAAAAAATAAAAATCATTGACTAGAACTGGGCAAAAGACAAAAATATAAAGTAAAAAGAGGCTGAAATAAGCAATAAATTAAAAACAGTAATAATACAAACTACTACAAGATATACTTAATATATGTATTGATATATTCTATAGTTATTAATGATCTGGAAAAGACAGCTAATCACCTCTAGCTGAGGTAACTTGTGAGAAGACTTTGCAAAGCTAAGAAAAACATGTGACCAGCAAAATACAATGTTGGTAAACTAATGTGTAAAGTGGAAAAATTTCAAATATAAATATGAACATTTATTTTCAGATTTAAAATTAATATCATATTGCCTATATAAAGCTGAAGCACAATCTGTGCTTGGCAATAACAAACAAGTCAATTGTTACTGTGCACAATTAATAGAATAAACTTCTAGAAGGATATTAACGGCATATTGAATTGATTTTCTCATTAAAAATATTGTAAAATGAAAGTAGATAAGGAGAGTAAATAGGTAAGGAGAGAAAATAGATAAGGAGAGTCTCACCTGTTCAGGAGAACTGTAAAAAGAAAACAGGTCTTAAAGAGGAATTAAAGAGTTATCCCTTATGTTCGAATAATAGTGAAAAAGAAGAAGTTAAGGGGATAAGTCTACTTTCTACTTGGTCATATAAGGAAAAAAAACTACAAATATTTAACTAAATTTTGGCACATTAAAAATTGACAATAGGGACTATCTCTCATAGTACACAAAATGGGCTGTTGGAACTCAATGCAAAAATATTAGTGAGCCAAGAGCTTTGAAAGATTTTAAAAGAAGATATTTGGATGATTAATGAGAACATTCTCTGATAATTAGCTGACAACTTTAAAAAATATTGCATGTAGCTCTTCATGGCCAAATTAATCAGAATTTAGCTGGGGTAAGGAAGGAATCTGCTCTATTAAGAGGTCAGTTGCATTTCTTCATTTTGGAGGTTTTTCTAACTTTCTGTAGCTATCACGTATTTTCCACTGTAATAGACAGGAGTAGATGGACCACTGATTTCCATTGATAAATTACTGTTCTCCCAACTAAGGCAGCAGTTATTTCTTTTGTGATAGCTTTATATTTATGACTGAGTTTCTATCATAGAATATTTATGACTATTTCATAATCTTTATTGTTAGCAGAGACTTAACCTCTGTGTAGGAACCTTTCTGTTCCTGAAATTCTTCTCTGAATTGTGAAATTTCCCTTCTTATCTGAGAGGAAGCATTTACCAACCTCTGAAGAATGATAGTGAGAAGAGTCACCACTTCATACGTAATATAAATAAGAAAAATTCCCTGTATAGTTTGTATGTATTTGAGGAACCATGTTAAAATTTATACATATTTGGCAAACACAGTATCTGACATTTAAAAAATGTATTAATATTTGGATGAAAATCCTGGAAGACACTTGAAATTCAAATGGCATATACACCTGGATACCTACAGGAAGTTTTTGCTGGGTACGAAGAATCTTCTGTGAAACATTTCCAGTGTTTCAGGATTGAATGGAGCTATAGAGGATGTGCACTTCTAACTCCAAGAGCCTTTTAAAAGAATGCTTCGCATACATAAAGTTTTTTTTTTTTTAAAATATCCTCTACCATATTATAGATTTAACGTGACTAATCAAATATATAAATTTAATACAGTGTGTCTGCTTTTCAGCTATGTTGAGCTTTCAGAGTGAATGCTGGACTTGTTTCTCATTTACTAGTTTTAATTTTATCACAGTGCTCTTTTAACCTGAAATACTACAATGAAATTCACCCCTGAATTATTTATTTTTTCAAAGCATGAAAATTATCATTATTTCTTTATATATTTATTTTTAAAATGTACTTCATGAGTATCAGGTTTGGTGAATTTTTTTAATGTGAAGATTAAAAACCAAAACAAGAAGGAAAAAAGTGAATCAAATACTAATCTGAAAAATCAGGGCATCATGCCCTGGAGGATATGAGATTCAGGCCTTCAAGGGCAGCACATCCCAATGGTATGATCACTCAAGTGAGAAATTCCTGCCACTGGATATGACTGAATTCAACACTGAAATTAAGCAGGAGTAACTCCATAATTGCTCAAATACTAGAGTCATAGGAACTCTATAAATTCCCTAATTAGAGAAAGAGAAAGCTTAGCTGATGTGCATGTGTTGACTTAAGCCTGCAGCTGCCTCTGAACAATTCACCGGGAGTTGTGCTGGGGAGCCCTCTGGCTGCCCTGCAAGCAGCATTGTCCTAGGCTGCCCAGGACTTTGGTCATCCTCAACACCAACATCTTAAAAGCAACTCTTCTCTTACCCTGTAACTAAAACTTGGTGTGGGGGTAAAAGATAATATGCTGTCAAACAACAGGGCAGAAACAACTACCTGCTCCTCTAAATGCCTTTGTACCACCAAACTTCACTCCTGGACTGAGCTGTCCCTTGCTGTCAGATTTGGCAAAGGAATGAAAAATTAAGAATTTTTGTTTAATGACAAAGCACTGGAGGTTTTAAACTGACTATGACTGGAAGCGGGAATTCCCTTGAGTTTTTTGAATAACTCACCAAGCAAGAAAAAAGTCAAAACAGAGTACAGTCAGTTCTTCTGGAAAGAATGAATCAATTCTCTAGCAGTCTGGAAACCCCTATTAAAGTGAAAATCCTGAAATACATCTGTATAGGCCAGAAATACATTATGGTCAATGGCGAGAAGACGTAAAAAATCCAGACAAATACTTCTGGTTCTTGCTGCGAGGAGATCTTCCGTCAAGTTAGTCTGTACAGTCTAACTAAGATAAAATAAAATGAAGTCTCTATATGTGGCTATACTTAGCCACCTGACACCACCTCAGATAGCTCTCTTAAAAGGACAGGTGCCAGGCAGGACAATAATTTGTGGATCTGCTGGTATCCAAAGATAGTTGGGAAGAAGATATAGCCACTGCATGCTTGAGCATGGTCAGCAGCTTGTCCTTATAAAAGAAGGCATTAGCAATCCTCAGCAGTAATATCTCCTTGATTATTAGTGTGTCTCTGCTAACTTTAGTCAGCCATGAAGAACATACTTAATGATATGATGATGAGAGGGTGCAAAATGATGTAGGACTGAAATTTTTAATAGAAATCTTTTGTATGACAAAGTATGTATTAACGTTAAGTTGGACTGGGTCTTTAATTTTTGCCCAGTGGAAGAATCTCAGGAATCCTATGGGTATGACCAATTTGTAGCCAAATTTCTCATAACATGAAAAAAAAATGACTTCGCCTTTAGAGCTTCCTCAGTTTGGTCTTGCCTTCGGTAAGGAAATGAATTAATTTTGAGGCTGAACAGTGTATGAAATTTGTGTACATGTGTTTTAGTTTTCTAGATATACCAAGAAACCAGTGTAGTTGTTTCATTCTTTGCACTGTAAATTGTACTTCACAGTACGTACAGTTGAGAATAATATCAAAAATACCTTTGCTTAAGGAAACTCCATTTCCTTGCATTAAATATTAGGAGAAGGCACTTAAACAGACAACCTGAACTTTACAAAAGTGGTGCCTCATGATATTCGTGTGATAAATGACGTTTTTTAAATATGTCACTTGTGAGGCTGGTGTTCAGGTTTGTTGATTCTGTTCTGAAAATTAGAATTCCATGTTTATTGACTGTCTGTGTTTTTGTTTTCTAAAATTTGCCAAGTTTATAGATAAAAATATTTTTCTAGTTGACAGCAAAATATAGTGCTTTTGAGACATGGAAACCAAGACTTGAATTTTACTGGCTCATGTATCATGATAATAGGCTATCATTTTGTCACCCTCTCAATTCTAGAAATTGTTGTTTTGCCTTTGGTTACACTGATGTAATCGTATGGTACACAAGGAAGATTAATAAGTGGTTTGATTATTGGCAATATGGAATCTGGTTTACTTTCCCATTGTCTTGTTGGATCTCTGCCAAAACTCAGAAATAAAATATATATTGTGCAAACAGTGATGAAATATAGCTGAGTATGAGCAGAGAGCACAGTTGAAGGGATGCCCCATATTGTGTAGCAGAGTAGAGAAGAACTACACATTAAATGCAAAACCGAAATCTGAACCACAAAAATAAACATTAGTATTAGGCCGTTGCAAAAACTGAAAGCTTGAATGTAATTTACCTTTAAATTTACCTCTAAACCAGCAAAAGCTGATCCTTCCCAGTAATTATTTTTGACACTGCTGCATAGAAAATATTGTTTTTAAGGCATGAAATGCGAGAGCAGAGGTTATCTCAGTAAATGTAGGCATGATCATACCATTGTAGGCCATTACCAAGCCTAATAAGAACCCTAAAGCCATCAACCAGCATTATATGCCCATGGTACACAGATTACAGACACCAAGAACTCTCTTACTATATAACCACTAAATTCTTTGCCTTTTGGAGATTTTTAGATGCCATAATTTTTTTTTTTAATACATACGTCTGTAATGAAAATAGTCTAAATGCCAATGGATATAGTGTATTAGTGCTTTATCCTAAAGCAAAAGCTCTAAGATGTGTTATTAGCTCCATTTATCCAAACTATAAATACCTTCATTTTAGAGTACCAACACTAACAATTTTATTAGTAGACTTCAACTCTTACCTAATGAGGTTTGCTACCATAGCAGTTAGGCAGCAGAAGCCAACAGATTAAAGGTGTTCAGCTGGCCAATTTGATGTTGTCCAACTCTTAATTTTACTTAGCAAGTGCTGCACTGTTCTTGTGGGAGATGTCGAGGCAGGAAAAGTGGGGAGAGTAGGCACAGGGGACATCTTACATGCACTGGACAGGCTGAACCACTTCTTGACTTTTGCCTGCTGTGAAAATACATTTCAAGTTCTCAAATATTACACTTCTGAGGGAATGGTGACTTTTGTTTGCAGTTGCCAGAAAAAAAGTGCCCTTTGTTTGCAGGCTGTCAATAGAATGACCTTTCCCTCTTGCCAATTTATGCTCAAGAAATACACGTGATTGTTTTCCCTTTGCTGAATGTTTCAAGAATCTTCCAAATTTGTTTGATCAATGGTTCAGAAGCTTTCAAACTGACATGAGAAAATACACATTTTTGCAGACTCATTTTCTGTTGGACCTGAAGCAGCTGAAGCTAGAGATCAGCTAGAATTAATCTCTGCTTAATGAAGGAAACTTGCTGAATTTCTATAAATGCTTGCCTATGGCACATATTCGGAGTTACATAAGAAGACTGCCATTTATGCAATCTGCTTTGGCAATATTTATATTTGTATTCAAATCTTCTCCCTTGTGAAAATGAATAAATCAAGACCCTGTAATTGCCTATCAGACAATTACCTGCATTTTGGAATGCATGTGGCTACCTCAAAGGTTAGACTACAAAAGCTGCTTTCAGAGTTGGTCTAGCCAGCAATGCTTTCTTCCTGCTAGCAGATGTGGGCTTTGTCTTTAATGAAACAACGCAGATGCAACATAGTTTATATATCTGCAGTGGAAATTTAAAAAGTAAATTCAGATGCATTCTCGTCTGCACGACAATGTGGCAGGTATAGATGAACTCAAATGTTTTTTGCCTGTACTCTAAGTTCTCCGGAAATCATGTAGCCATGTTAGCACCGCATTGTACCCGAGCTACAGTTTTCTGCTAAAAAAGAAGCATATATTACCCTGAGCACATGCTCCATGCTAACATTGTGGTTCTGCTTCTGATCTGCATCTGATCCACAGTCAGCCTTCTGGGAGCAGAGTGTAGGCCTCCTACTGATCTCATTTCCTTCTCTGGAGGTAAATGAGATGCACAAATGGCATCAGGTCCTCTTTTTAACTGTTCCATACTGACATTACATTTTATTTCAGCAGTATCCGTTAGTTGCTGTTGCATTGGGTAATGTCCAGGACTGTCTACAGTGGAAGCTCATGCATTCTCTTGCATAGAGGCAACCATTTATGCCCTGGTATGCCTTCCCTGATTGTTCTTTATGTCTTACATGTCTTTAAAATACAAGTTTTAGAAATGGCTGCCTGCACTACCACAAATGTTCTTTGAGGAGGCAGGAAATATGGGGACATATTTTTAGGAGATTTTGAGAAGACTGCTTGTCTATGTGGGGCAACACCTCTCTACTAAGCTGCCTGATTCTTGATGGGTCTTGGCAAGTAGCATGCTGGTTAGACTCCCATGCAGTTGCACAGGGCAGATTACTGCCTCGTGTGCCAAGTGTGGAGCCATGGTTGCATTACATGCACTGTACATGAATTAATCTGTTCTTCCCTGCCGATCTCAAATCTAAAAATCTCAACCGTTATGTAAATCTTACAAAAGCTAGGGCATGTGGAACTCATAAATCTCATTGACTCAGAGGGTATGTGTTATGCATTGAAGTCAGGGCAGTGACAAGCAATGATAAAGTCCCTCAGCCTAAGCCTCAAAGAATGAAGGTGAAGAGAATTTCAACCATACGGTAACACACATGAGGATCATATGCAGAAACAGCTACAACAGAGTAATTTGGCATGTTGTGGTAAATTTGGATGGTGTATCCAAGCCATGTGACCAGCAGTTGAATTCCTCTTGCTTTATATGTGATATCTCATATAGGTACACTGGGCTACCTGTGCTTCTCAGCTGTCTTTTGGTGAGTGCCACCCTGCCTTTATACCCACTGGCAGCTCCATCCAGACCTCTTCTAAAAGGATCTTAGAATATTATCAGCTTAGCTACCCATTTACAGAGAAGTCATGCAAGGGTTATTTAGAACCAAATATGTGTTTAGCGTACACTAAGGTAACCTGTGCTTTCAGACAGTGACAGCTTTGATGCAGTAGTATCCTAAACTCAGTTGTTCTAAACCATGCCAATAGTCTTTGTCTGTTGCTTGTGGCCAATGTATGCTCAAACAAATGGTATCTTTAGCTGCAGAAAGTGTTAGCTGAAATTGCTTCCTTACTCTTCCTTACTGCAAACACTTCATCATGTTGCTCCTCTGGTCTGTCTCTGTGTGAAGTGGGAAAAGCAGCGTTCACCCTAGAGCGGAAAGCAGCACAGCATACAGCCTGGCAGACAGGCAGTTTCCTTTCCTGGAAGGTGCAGGGACCACCCTTCAGGTGTTTGTTGCAGCCTCACAGGTGAGACCGCTGCCTGAACTGTGAATATTTCTCTTTCACTGTATTTCAGTGCAAAGTACCCATGATTTAAGGCAAGGCTTTGAGGGCACAGCCCTCAAACAAACATGGCCTGTTGCATTAGGAGGCAATTTAAGAGATTGCTCAACTGCTAGTTACTGGTTCCTTGGTGAGAACTGGTGAAAAACAATGAAAGTATTTCTAGTTGCTGAAGCTGACTGTGCCTTGAACAAACTGGGTTAGTCGAGCAGTTGCAAAGAAAGGAACAGTGAGCAGAGAGGCTGTACACACCACAATCCTAAACACCTCCCAGTTCCAGTTTTTGAGATTACATTTTTATCCCTCTCTTTCAGCATCTGCATGGCAAGACATGCATTCCTGGGGCAAGTGTTGGTACATATGCTTATTAATGGCATTTGCCCGTAGTCTCACTCAGAGCTACATAGCACAGAGTGCTGTCATGTTGGTACTAAGTGTCAGGCCTCAATGCCAAATGAGGCTTTGTGTGCCAAACTAGGAGGGTATGGAACATGCCACAGGTATCAGGTCTGATCTGAAAAATGCTCTAAGCCTGTCTTTCTACTGACTTAAAATCATTTGGCATCTTCAGGGCTGTGACTTAAGCTAATGCTCTGAGCAGCTTGCAAACTGGGAGATTGAAGCCACATTTAGGCTGCTAGCAGATGCCAGCAGATGGAGAAAAAGGATATGTCCGTAGTGCACAAAGGAGCACGGTCCACACGGTAGTCATATCAGCACAGTGCCATCCCAAGCTCATTAGGCTTGCTGAGCTGTAAAGCTTATTAGTTCGTTCACATTGGCTTCCTATCACAGCCAGACTGCTTCCTGAGGCTAAACTAGCATGCTGGCACATGTGCTACACCATATTGTCATCCCAGCTCATTTGACAGAAGTTCGGACAGCTATGCACTCCTCTCCTCGTGTACTGCAGCTCTTACCTGGGAGGGTAAGTATTGACTGAGCTGTGGCTTTTGACATTAATACTTGCATGGTGCCTATAACCATCTATAAGCCTGGCCTTACTCTCTTTAAAAAACAAGTCCTATATATATGTAAGATTCCAGAGTTGATAGATAACTGATACTAGCCTGGTAAATGCAGGAATTGTCACTTTCATCAGTGCAAGACAGATTTTTGTCGGTCACTGTTATAGCTTCCTTTTCAAGACTTGAGTCATTCCTCGAGGTCAGATTAATGCTCTCAACAGAGCAAGGTGCAAGTGCATACATCTAGACAGTGTGATCTTCCATGGAAACCTCTCTTAATGGAAAGGACCCGCCTTACTGTCAGCCTCTAGACAAGGGATGCTTTTAGCACATTTCTGGAACTTTCCGTTCCTTTTCTTTATGTTTATTTTTAACCTTGTTTGAGGTCAATCTCAATTATGCTTCGTTTGTTAGATATCACTGTCTAGAAATCCATATCCCACCAGTAATGACTTCAGCAGTCAACTGCTGGACAACTTTCCTATTAGGGACTACATGGAATACCTGCCTGTTCAGCAAGAGCAGATTCTCTTTCTACCATTTTAAGTAGGCTACAAGTGTGTTATTTTTCAAAGACAGATAGTGAAGTAAATAAAATGCATAGAGTCAAAAAGACACATACTGAACCACTAGTTGCTTTCCCACATTTCTCAAAGGCTCTCCTTCCAGTTCTCCTTGCCACCCTTCAAGCCGCCTTACCCCAGACAGAAAGCTTGCACTCCTACTGCCCATTTCCCCCATTCGCCTCCCACCAGCTCCAGCAGTAGCCATATGCGGCTCAGGAGATGCCATTTTGCCACCCCCAAACCGAGCATTATGATTTCAAAATTTTACTACTGGCTGCAAGTGAAAATCAAGAGATTTGGAGCACAAATATGATCAGGTACATATTATCTTTACATTTGGATTATAACCACAAATACGATCATGTGAATCTTTTAATTTATTTTGTTACTTTTTTTATTTTTTTTTTCTGTTCTCATTAGTTCATATTTTTTATCTTTCCTCCTTTAATGTGAAAGAAAAAAACATCACTTCAGAACTTTTGGAAAACTTTGTAAAAAAGTCTTCTGTACTGTTAATTTCACATCTGCAAAACCAGATACCAAGAACCTTTTCCACCCACTTTTGGTCAATAAATATCGTTACTGCAAACAAGCATGAATTGTAGGAGCTGAACAAATCAAGATGCGCTTTTGACAGGTTCATTTGGCAGTGTAGGAGGATATTCTACAATTCTAAAAATATGTTCTATTTTCACAGACATTTTGAGATGTCTCTGTAAGTTCTCTTACAGGAGATGGCCCAGGGCCCATATGGTACAAGTCAATCTGACAGATGTTATATAATAATCTTCCTTGATTAAACTAGTACAAGACATTCTCTTCTCACAACCAAATAACAAGCAAGAAAAAAAAATCACATCAATTTTGAAACAGAACACCACCGACTAGATAGGAATGATAGAGCTAGAGACCTTGTTATAAAGAATGCCCTGGTCTCATTTGAGAAACCCTCGTCCCTCTCTGTCACAGTCAGAATCCATTGCCAGCAGCTGAGGTAAGGTGACAAACAGGACTTAGTAGTTCTAGAGCTTATATCTGTGTTATTAATTTGAAAGCCACATTAGGGAACAGCAATATACACCAAAAAAATGTAAAAAGGAAAGCATTAGGAAGAGAGGGACATACTGTAGCACTGATAATAATTTAATGGCTTAAGAAAGAGAAACTAAAATAAACTCAGTTACAGAGAAAGCCGGTGTGACATTTTGTGCAAATATAAAGTCTATTCAAAGAGTTTGTATTGGACATTGCAGGAATAAGAGTCAAGTTTCTTTTAGAGTAGGAATGTGCTATTACTTTTTTGGACATATCCATGTATATAAAGGGCACATGAAGAGCTGAAGTAACTTTAGGTATGCAGCATCGTCTAGGAGCTGTTTACAAACACCACAAAATAAGAAAAGTCTTTAAGCTTTTTTTCAGGTTGCTTGAAATTGCATGAGAGTCTCCAAAGTTGTTGACGAGAGGGAAAAGAATGTAGTGAGACCAAGCCTATACTGCAAAAGACAACTTAGCTCTGCAACATCTGTACTGATCACCTAAATTTAACATGCAAGAAAAAAAAATAATCCAAACCTATAACTGTCTTTAATGACTTTGGCAGAAAAACCTTCAAGCTTTGGCACATAGACATTTGATTGTCTTACACCAAATATGTTCATGGAGGCTGCAGTTTCCCTTCTGATTTTCCCTCCTTTTTTGAGTTGTTACAAAGGCTTTAAGCATTTAATTGCATTTTATGTGTGTAGAGCCTCACCATACTACATATGATTTGGATCTAATTTTGCAAGCCTACTTTATTTGATTTGTTACTTGCATTTCTAGTCATGTGGGGATGATTATAATTAATTACTCATATGAATAAATCTCTAAAGAATTGGATCTTTAGTCTAGATCAGTGAGACTGAAATCAGGGTGCACTTTACATCAGAACGCTTTTGTGGATCTAGATATTCATTACTTTTTAGGATTTCTTTCTCTCCTTCCCCCACTCAAAACTGTTGAGTTGTCAATAAATCACTCCTTTAATAAGCATAAAACCTCACACTATTATCCTATCTTGTTTAATTGCTGAAAGGTGTGTGTTTAGATTCACATGGCAATGTCAGAGACTCAATATACAAAAATAAAACACTGTGCTGCATCTTGTACAGAGCTGTGAATCTTCACTCTCAGTTTCACCCCATTTTCTTTGATGTAAAGGCATTTAAATGTGTAGGAACACTCGCATTCATGTTATTGGTCCTGACGTGCTTGTCTAAGTCTCAGCTAAAGCAACAATCTTCTGGTTGTCTTGTGTATGAAATTAAACTTCATCTTATTGTACCAAAACTCCGGGGAACTAATTACAAGTCTATTCTTATAGTAAAACAAGCATATTAAAAGTTTACAAATTGGGTGTGTGTTTACTTTCGCTAGCTCACATACTGTGCTCTGGAGTATTGTTCCCATATGTAAACAACATTGAAAATATAAATTGCCTAAGTGGCTTCCCTGTTGTCAGAAACAGCTGTTCAATGTGGTAGTTACTTCATTTTATTTATTTATTTTTACAGTATTAAACACCCTGAATACTATCTTTTAAGTGAGTAGCAAGGTGGAATACTCTAATCATTATTTTCCTCACTGAAAACATTTAGTCTTGAAGGTAAGTATCCATTTATAAAATGAATATGCTACCATTGGTTTAGCAAAATATAAAATCATGGGCCTCAAGGGGCTACACTCATGTGCTTAATGCTAAGCATGTGTTTTAGCATCTTAACAGATTTCTAACATAACAGCTTTCCCTGTCTAGAAGCAGCTCCTTATGAATGGATGAAGATAAATTTGATTTTGTACTCACTGACTATGTTTTGAACCTTGAGGAACATTTTTGTCATTCTTTGAGAGTTTTTGTTTTTGCTGTTGTTTAATACAAGGGCAAGGTATGTTTTCATTTATTAAAATAAGATGAAAGTTATTTGGTAATTCCAGGTGACTTGTTTTAAAAGAAAGACCAGATTCTATGAGACTCATGATAAAACTATGAACTTATAGAAGGAGGGAAAGAAGTCACTGCTACATTGCAGTTAAGAGGTCAAAGAGATCAGTTGTGTGCATGCTTACATCTGTACATGTAACCAAGGTACACAGAACACACCAGATACACAAATGCTAAGACGTACAACTTCCCTGATATCTCTGTAGCTCTCTAGCAACACTCTAAGCCAGTAATTACATTAACCTCTAGTGTTCGAGGCTATAAAGACCATATACAGAAAACAACACCAGCAGTATGTTAAGATGAAAGAATTCTTACATGGTATTATTCATCTAAAAATTAACCTTGGCATTCTACAGAGTAATTCTGTGGTAAGAATGACTGTGTACAGAAATTTTGGCAGAAGTCTCAGCAGCTATGCTAGTAGTTTCCATCTAGGTGGGAGTTTCAGAGCTAAAAATGCTAAAAATGAAACACCTCACAAAGAGATGATTGAGTGGATGTTAATGGGTGCATGTGTGGTTATAGAGTAGTCCAGCATATATTGTAGGTACTAAGACATCTGTACATTGTCCTGAGCAGTCTATCTTTGGAATAAGTAATATTATTATTATTAAAACAGCAGAAGGTTTAATCAGCACAAATGAGCAAAGCCTTACCCCTGATAGGGAGGGTGTGGTATATATATTTAAACAGGCACGCCTTAAAAACAGTCCCAGTTGTACCTGGAATGAACAAACAGGCTTGACACACCATGTTTGTCAAACTTTAAAAAACTGTGTCAATAATAGCATGGATGCTGTACTTGATTTTCTCAGGAAAACTAATACCAGACATCAACATGAATTCCCTTAGTTATTGCCTACAGAAACATTCCATAGTCTTATAAAGATCAGATCAATTCTAGCAAGAAAAATACTTAATCAAAGTGCCTATATTTTCAAAAAGTTACAGTGAGAGGATGATCCAAGAAGTGACCAATGTCTGAATGTAATCCAGACTAAGTAAAGTTCCTGCCTGCTCTGGTATCTTTTCTGCTACAGGGTTAAGGCTAGTTTGGAAAACCCCATCATCCGCACACCTGTGACAGCTGTGTAGGTGCTGGGAGTGGCTTGGCTTGGCCAAGGGGGTTCCAGAAAAGGCCTCTGGCTTCCAGCCTGAAAAAGCCATCTGCTTCACCATGCTCCATGGATAGTGGTAGGAAGGGCTGGTAGCATGCTTCCTCCATGTCGGAGCTAAACACAGAAGGAGTCTGCCTCTCCAGGGAAGCAGATCTCTGAAAAAATACACAGAACATGCTGTCTGCCCTTTTTCACTGCTGTTGTTGCCAATTCTTTCCAATTTGCACAACATATATTTCAGGTTTTAAAGGCTTTGGTTTAGAGCATGGCCTCCTTTTCTGAGGAAGGGTCGTATATGTTCTGAAAGGCCCTAGAGTATTGGGACTTCCTTTATTTGGACTCTGTTTTGGACCCTAGTGTATGTCTGTGTATATAAATAAACTGAACAATGATAGATATATGCAAATAAAATCATACAGACGTAAATGTGTCAGTATATGTTATTTGTAACATTATTAACACTACGAACCAGATAAACCAGCAAATCTAACCATTGATATAATATTTAAAAGTTGTTATTATAAATAGAGTAAAATGTATGTCAGGGAAGAAATATATGTTAATACACAGAAAACTGTAGAAGAAGAACTGATGGAGCTCTACAGTGATCAGAATACATCATCTAAGAGATATGACTAGGAGAAAAACCTCGATGGATGTGTCACTGTATCCAGAAATCCGCAGGCCTCTTTAAAAATGCATTTTAATGCCATCTTGGGGGAGGAAGATGTAATATTACACAATAAAATAAACGCATATTTATATTGTTCATTGGTATTATTCCTAAAATTCGATAGTATGTTCAAGAATTATCTTCCCCATAGCAGAGGTGACTCCACTGAAAATAAAGAAGTAACTTCAAGCATCTCCTCATATAAATGGCAAAAATTGTTATCAGGCACTTCTGGAAACTGCGAAGAATAGCCTCAAGCACACATCACTTCACTGTTTTGCTCTTAAGCAACTTTATTTCATGCCATTTCTAAGCCCGTTGTTTATGTTGCTTCACATTCTTAAGTTGTGGAGGTTGTTTTCAATTCTTATAAAAATGTTACTGCTTACTGCTGTTGACACCATGTACAGTGCTGCCAGTGTAGATTGGTTGTACTCTGGATGCTGCTGAGTGGCAATTGTGATTGAAGGGCCCTCCAAAGACTGTGCATATGCCTAAACAGACTCACAGACTCACCTTTTTCAGATTGGAAAACCTCACTCTATATAAACCATTTTCAGCAGCAGATCACTGAAAAGAAGCAGTGTACTCAGAATGATTTCTCAAGAAGAATTTTTTCCTCTCTAAATCATAACTACTTATGACCTGTTACTTTAAGGTTGGATATCTTTAAGTATTAATCTGTTGTAAAATTTCAGACTGAAGATTTCAGGAAGCAAAAAGCAAATAAACACTTGAGGCGCAGTGGAAGCAAATGTTTACAGCACTGAGCTATCTGAACATACTGCAAGCAACAGGGAATGACAGAGCATCTCCTTTTGAAAGAGCACATGCTGCTACCCCCAAAGGAAGGAATGCACAGTTTAGCTGCAGTGATGTGCCTAGAGCATCTGAGGTAGAGGGAAGTTTGAAACAGACCTGCTGATGCTCCCTGCTTATAGCACAGCCATACACTTTTGTACTACCAGAGGCTCAGTGGCTAGCATGCAATGAGATGTTTACAGAGGGCTGAACTGATTATTTGTGGTCTTAGGTCATCAAAGTACATAATTTTCTTAATTTTCTGACTAAAACATCTGAAAGGCAGGAGCCACTTTAAATACAAAGGTGGGACCAGAGAGTTGAAAATCAGGGAAAAATTGATAGCAAAGGAAAACCACCCATGTATCATGTATCCCAGAATAGATACTCTTTAGTACTGAAAAGAATGGAAACCTTCTGATATTGCAAAGGTTATCAAATTTTTAACTTGCATTTCTTTAACATTTGACAATTATTATTTTTTTTTTTAAAAGAGAGCATTTCCTGCAGCATATGAAATACAATTAGAAGACCAAACTGTATTTACCTTGCAGTGACAAGAAACTGTTTCACGTGGATATCCCAGGATGCAGAACTGTGACAAGGTGGTAGTTTTATGAACTTCTGCAGCTGCTTCATAAAACAAAACAAAACAAAACAAAAAAAAAAAGAGAGGAAAAAAAAAGAGAGAGCTGCTTTTCTCTCTCTCTCTCTCATTTTTTTTTTTTTGGGGGGGGGGTGTTGGCAAAGGAATAAATCCAAGGATTACATTTCAAATGCAGAGATTGATGTGGAAAACTTGGATAATAAAATGTTAAATGCTAAACAGATATCATTCTTCTTTCATTTAAGGCTTCTTTAAGGAAAATTTATTCTGGGGCTCTGCTAGCAATATTTAGTTTGGTATGCTGAGAAATTGTTTAAAGTAAAATCTGTGGAGGTTTACTGTGACCAACTCATGAAAGTTTTTGAAACAAAATTATTGCCCATTTTTAAATAAAGGTCTGCCTTAATTTAGAATTCTTTATTCTTAAATACCTCAGATTTTCATAAGCCATGCCTGAGACTGTTCCTCGCAGGTTTTTTCTCCTGATGTCTGGGAACATTGTCTCGGAGTACCTCACTGTGGCACCGACTAGGACATCAATGACATGCTATTTTCTTCATGAGTTTCTGAGACAGAGCTTGGTCCTCATTTAGTGTCAGAATGCACACCTTCTCCTGTGAGACCTGCATTGTGTTCAGTTCACGAAACTGGTTAGAATTTGATTTCTTGAAACAAAACCAGAAATGTAAACAGTCTGAGCAGAGGAAAGCAAATTAGTTCAAGTTTATCACCACTGAGGATGGGGATTCATCTCTGGCTGAGACTACAGGAGAAGTAAGACTTTCGGGAGAGAGACCTCTGGGCCAGTCTCAGATGAAGAAATTTCTCCAGTAACACACTGCTGTTTGGATGTATCTGTCTGAGACTGGTTTATCCATGCAGTTCCATGCCCAAGCCTGCCCAAGCTAACGAGCACATCAACATACTGGAACAAGCCAGCAGAGGCCTGCCAGGATGGATGATTAGGTAACTGGAGCACATGTACAAGGAGAAGCTGAGAGAACCAGGCTTGTTCAGCCTGAAGATGAGAAGGCTTGGGGGAAACCTTTCTACTGTCCAAAACTAGAAGCTGACACTTCTGAGAGGTGCACAGTGGAAGGAAGAGAAACAATGGAGCCAAGCTGGAACAAGGGAAGTTCTGCCTCAATAAAAAGAAAAGAATTGAGTGAACAATTGGCTGACAGGTCAAGCTCCAAGGGTTATAACATATGGGTTTGAATCAGGCTGGTGGCCAGTCACCAGTGGGATTTTCCAGTGCTCCGTTTTAAGGCCAGTTCCCTCTAATGTTTTCATAAATTACTTGGATGCAGGACTTGAAGGTACACTAAGTAAGTTTGACACTAAATAGGGAGTAGCCATTGACTCCCTTGAGGGTAGAGAGGCCTTTCTGATAGGTCTTGACAAATTAAAGGGCTGGGCAATCACCAAAAAGAGGAAATTTAACAGGAGCAACTGCCACATTCTACACCTGGGACAGGACAGCACTGGATATACATACAGATGTGGGGAAGTGAGGCTGGAGAGCAGCCGCCTGGAAAGGGATCTGGGAGTTTTGGCTGATGGCAAGTTGATTGTAAGTCAGCAGTGTACCCTGGCAGCCAAAAAGACCAAACGTGTCTTGAGGTCCATGAAGCACAGCATGGCCAGATCAAGGGAAGTGACTGTCCTGCTCTGCCCTGTGGTGGTGCAGCCTCACCTGAAGCAGTGTGCAGTTTTGGGCAGCACAATATAAGAAGGACATAAAACTATTAGAGTGTTCAAAGGAGGGCTACCACGATGGCGAAGGGTCTAGAGGGCAAGACATATGAGGAGCGGCTGAAGGCTCTTGGCTTGTTCAGCCCAGAGCAGAGCAGGCTGAGGGGAGGCCTCATGGCGGCCTGCAGCTCCCTCACGAGGGGAGCGGAGGGGCAGGCGCTGAGCTCTGCTCTCTGGGGGCAGCGACAGGACCCGAGGGAACGGCATGGAGCTGGGACAGGGGAGGGTCAGGCTGGGGGTTAGGGAAAGGTTCTGCACCCAGAGGGTGGTCGGGCACTGGGACAGGCTCCCCAGGGCAGTGGCCATGGCACCGAGCCTGACGGAGTTCAAGAAGCTTTAGGACAATGCTGTAAGGTATATGGTTTGATTTTTGGGTGGTCCTGTGTGGAGCCAGGAGTTGGACTCGATGATCCTTGTGGGTCCCTTCCAACTTGGGATATTCTATTCTATGACTCTAATTCCTTGGCCTCATGATACAGCAATATGCACGTGGCTATCCTGCTTCTGGTCCTGATCTGCTTTGGGTACATTCCTCAGTTTTTGGGCACAAATTTCTTCTTACTGAAAAGTACTTTTGATGGAATGGTTGTCTTCCAAAGACACCAGTTAGCAGGAGTATGCATGTGGGGGTTTGTTACTTTCTAAATGATCAGTGTTATGTTATTGGAGCAGAGAAACAGCATGACCAGAAACTTTATGCAGACGTGTCTGTAGTGCCTGTGTAGATGAAAAAGATCACATAAGAATTGAATGCTGCAGGACAGAAGAGGAGGAAAAGACGGAAAAAAAACTTGATGAATCAGCATTAAGCCCAAGGGGAGAGGACAAACAGATAGAGCATGTCTCCAGCTCTTAAAAGAGGGGAATTGACTGAAAGTGGGTGTTCTTTTTGTCTCAAACAAGTCTCAAATAGACTTTGAGGTCACAAGATGATATGTTTTTGGCTGATGTATTACTCATAATTGTCCAAAGAGTACCCAAAAAGAGAGCTTGCCCAGATCTATGCGACTGTGAAGTCACAGATCTGCCACAGTGAGGCCCTCATCTGGTCACTCTGAATGTGATTAATGTTATTTAGATGTCTGAAAAAAAACCTATAAGTAAGTTATTTACTCTCCCTTTAGATTCAGTGAAAGGAAACAAGCTCTTGTAGTGCATGTCTATTTGGGATATCAGCTGTAGAATGAGACAAATCATGCCCTGGAAATGCTATTTTATCTCCATTGATTATAAATTGAGTTGAAGAAAGTTGTAGATAGAAGGGAAACCACTTTGTAAGAACATTTTTAAGTCTGGAAATGAAAACAGTAATGGGCATAGTGCCAAACACTGGTTTACTGCAATTTGTGTTACAGAGCAAACCCTCCAATGACCCAGGGCTCCAGTGAAGTAGCAAAACCACAGGTTTATGTTTGGAGTGAAACCACTGGTTTGTACTCCCACAAAGCAAGCAGAGGGAAAGGGCTTCCTTTTACCCTGGTCCTTGTTCACAATACCTTTTCATAATATGTTAGTTTGTCTAAAGTTTTACAGAGGTTTCTACTGGAAAACCTCTCTCCATTCTGTAGGCTGGATTCATTTAGAGCAAGCCAAGCCCTGGAACTACGAAAATTCTACTTTAAAAATAAAGGTGTTCTGCCTAGTTACTTATGTTCTTATGAGGAAGAAGCACATTCCTTGACTTCAAAAACAAAAATATCTGAAAATACATTTGCAGAAGACTTATTACTTCTGCTCAAAAACTTCTGCATGCAATTTCCCTTCAAAACACATTTTCAACCCTCGTTTGTCTACTTTATTATGTTCCAAGTTCAGGTACTTTTTTTTTTTTTTTTTAAACTGTGATTCAAATGTGTCATTATCATTAAAATATTCTCTTACAAGGATAGACTTTTATTTTTTTTCTTTCCCCAAACTAGTTCTATCATGCTCTAAAAGATGATGGTTTTCTGAGAATGAAATATTCTATATTGTGATCAAGGGTGTTCAAGAGGATCATAGGAATGTGTCTCGCTGAAAGGAAAAAAAGAACAATGAAAATGGCCTCTTTCCCATCTTTTCCCACAGGAAAATATCACAACAGTTTCCAGTAGTGGGAAAGGTGCATTTATCATTTATGCCTCTTAATGTTCCCTCATTATACTTTTTCCTATTCTTTTTCCTCAGCTCTAGCGCTTATTGTGCCATTCCCCTATTTTTCTGCTGTCATGCTCTCTTAATTCATCTACAGCAAAATTTTCTTTTAAACAGTCCATGGGATTTAAAACCTGTTGTAAAATCAGGCTCATGTGCATTTTAAGTCTTATTTACATCACTCCAATTACAAAATGAAAAATGAAAGTTCTCATTTTATCTGCAGTTCAAACTCTGTCTGCTAGTAAGGATTACTCAAGTTGCTATGGATGCCTTCCGGACTGTGCTTTCACAACTCTCCTGTTTTTTCAGGTACATGTGATTCAGTAGGGGTTGGATCAGAATACCAGAACTCTAACAAATGGCAGTTTATGTCTAAATTATGTACACTTTAGAGTAATCCAGAAACTACTCTCCAATCTGTTAGTAGTACAGCAAGTAAACATAAAAATTCCTTTTAAACCAAGTCTTAAATAGGATTTCTCTGCCTTTATCAAACAAAGATACCATTCCAATCCAGGAAAAAAAAAAGAAGTTGAAAATAGAATTTCAAAGCTATTTAGGTACTTAGATGAAGGGGGTTTACAAAACTGTCTGAGTGATTATGCAAACTTGCAGATTTCCCTGGTGCCTGTCTTTACCCAGAGGATTCTAAATAGTTTAGCTAATCTGAGTCTATAGAACCAACTTGCCTATTAGGCAATAGCAATATTCAGGTGACTGTGTGATTAAAATTTCATTACTGCTTACTTTATTTCTCATTAAGTTTATATTTTCATTCAACATTAATGTGACCTACCTCCTCTAGGCAAACTATGAGCAAATGTTTTTATGAGGAACGTACTCTGGATTGCTTCATATACAAACATCAAATGACAATAATAACAAGAGGTGGTAGTAATAAATGGCAGCGTATGAAAGACACATGAATTGACTGCCTTAGCAAATGATGTTAATTTCTTTTCTCATTAGACAGCAGATATTTTCTAAAAAGATCTCAGGAGAAACCAAACAGTATCTTTATCCCATTTTAAAATTGCCCATGTGTTTATCCAGCACATTTAAATTAATATTCTTAACTTAATAACTCTTCTCAGTTACTACTATCCTTATTTAATCTTTGGACCAACTGCTCTGCTATCTCACCTGTTATATGACTACTGAACATCTGTTCCAAGCTGGTAGTCTAAAATACAGATTTAGAAATTTAGAAATAAGACCTGCATGCTATTCTATTAAAAAAAAAAAAAAAGAAAAGAAAAGAAAAAGAAAGATTGCTGTCAGAGTTGGACAGCTCAGAACTACAAATGTGAAGCATAAATAAAATTCAAACACCCCCATCTCCTCTTCATTTCAAAATCTCACACATACACATTATCTTGACCTTACTAACTTTATGAAATAATGACTGTTGAGCTGGGTTTATAGTGTGTGGGGTTCTATAGTGTGAAATTAATGAGCTGGATGGGATCCCTTATATTTGGGAGGCAGAAGGAAGTTCTGTGGGGAGGTGTGAAATCTACTCATGTCAGTGGAAATGTGTTGTGTGGGCACTGAGGTGCCTTTAAGAGGAGTTCCGTAATCTGACATTTTCTTGCTTTCAAGAGTTTTCTCTGCATGGATGTCATACTTACTCAGCCTTAATTGATTCCAAACAAAGTTCTTCTCTATGGGAATATTCACAGTGAGCAGGAAAAACTCAAAGTAATGTTGGTAAAACTAGACATAGGTTTTGACGCCACAGGAAGCAAAATTCAGCAAGCTCACCACATACCAACCTAAACATAGTCTGAATTTAGAGCATAAATATTCCATTACTCACCATTTGGGCACGATACAGTCTCTGAGTGCTACCTGGCAGTGTAGCATGACGGGGAGACTAGAACTGTTCAAAATATCATCATCTGAAAACATACAAGTCTCATCTACTAGGATTTTGTTGTTACCATTTTTTTTTTTTTTTGAGTCTGTTTTCTTACAATCTGGAACATCAACCCTTCTACCCTTCTTCAGTGAAAAGTTCTCAGCACTTCAGAATAAGTGTGGGTCCACGAATAATATGGGTGTAAGACAGCAACACTACTGTGTGGGTCTGTTGATAAATATATTTGTGCTCTCTGGATGGAAATTCATCTGGAAATTTTTAATATTGCTTCTTTTTTTTTTTTTTTTTTAATTGCTGGACTTTGATGCAGACTTTATTTCAGGTGATTTATAAATGTGATGTAAAGAAAATACTGGCATAAACACTCCTAATTCAAGGAAGTTTAGCACCACTGTATCAGTACAATTCCTCCATCAACCTTTCCCAACATTCATCTTCCCTTTAACTCTTTCAAATATCTATTTGAAAATGAAACACTACTGGATAGGCATCAAATTATTTTTGTTGTTGTTAATGGTTTTCACAAGTACTGAAGTAGAAAATTTGTGTTTTTATGCATTATAATTCAATGCCTGCAGTGAAGTGTAGGCAGGTACTACAACTTTGGGGATGTTTTGTGCAGATGCCCACAACATGGGCTCTCCTTGACAAAGAATTTAGTAACTCTTAACCCTGAATTACAACCATACTTTGAGCCGTACATCTGCCTTCTTTTTCAAGTGAGCACATAACGTTAGGCAATCTCACTGTATTATACTGGACTGTTATTTGATTATACCGCCAACTAAAGCCTTGGTTGAGGTAGCATAATGATTTCCCTTTTTACGCAGTTATTCTCAAACTTGGGGAAAAAAAAAAAAAAGTGCACAGATTTTGGCTTGAGTATCCCTTTGCTTGGTCCCTACCCAAAAAGAATTTTTAAAATGTTTGATCAGAGATTCATTTCAGAATGTGAGCGTGGGAAAATAGACAGACATTTCTCATTATAAAAAACACCCCGGTGTTATTTTGAACATCTGTACAACTGTAAAGTAGAGATGTTAAAAGCTGAAATTGAGTGAAAAATTGTTTTGATTTGCTTGAGTTATAGGCTTTTGAAAGCAGGACTCTGCACTTGGTCAAAGCAATGTTTTTTTTCACTATGTTCATAACATACCATGCTGTGATGCTTTTATGGCTAATATGCTAAACAGCCAGGGGCTGAGGGAGCATTTCTGTGCATTTTCAGCTGGAGATGACAAAAAAAAATCAAATCTGCAAAAATGGAAAATGGCTTTCAACAAAAATAATTTGTCCTTCACTGAAAATGTTCATTGAAATAACAATAATAATAATAATAAAAAAATCCAAGGGCAATCATTTTGAATTTTGGGTTAAAAAAAAAAAAAAGGAAAACAAAGATTTTTTTTTTTAATTTTAAATTTATTTTTTTAAATAATATTTTTTAAAAAATATTATTTATTTGCAAATATCTGAACAATGATTAAGAGAAATAAAATCACCCCCAAAATGGAAAATAGAACAGGACTTCTGCACTGCTTCTAAATATTCCAGGAACCCAAGAAGCAGTACTGTTACCTGCAATTAATTCTTTCTATTTACCAAAGGTGTACACAGATAAGTCTTCCAGTAATGCTGGCTATCATGTAGGAACATGGGCTTGGTGATACTGAAGCATATCAGAGGTGTATCTCACACAAAATTCTGTCAGCTGAAGTACAGAAACCACCAGAGTAAGCTATTTTGAGTCATCCCAGGAAAATTATTCCAGACTCAGAGAACTACAGCTTATGTATAAAGCCATGCCATTTAAGATTATATGTAGATTGTATTGCTTTTACTTCTACTGAACTTATTGAGGTGTTTGACTTGCAACAAAGCACATAACTAAAATTTCAGTTTAACAGGTAGCTTGGTATAAGTAAATTAACTTAATTCAAAAGAAGCTAGAGTTGATAAGGAAAATAGAGCATAAGATATGAAAATTTTGGTCAGAATATATAAACTCGGTAACAGAAATGTTTTGATATCTGGGATTTTAATGAGTCATCAGCAAAGTCAAGTTGTGCTAATAATATGAAAACATAATTTGTGATTAGTGCTCACTTCAGTTTGCTGTGATTTGAAGTCATTAATTTCTATAGCCAGTAAGATTAAGGCATTTTTAGCAGCATGCAAAATGGTTAAGATGTGTATAGGACATAAGTATGTAAAGCAGAACGAAGTGTAAGCGTATTTATAAGAAAGTCATTGTTGGAGGGGTTAGCTCTCTGTAGCAAGATGTGTACACATTTTTAGCATGAACACATTTTTGAGCATGGAAGAATATAGGAAAATGCCAACATATTGCTATGCAGGGTTTGATGGGAGATATCTGTTCATATTAGCAGTTAAAGAAAATTAAACTTACCAACACTTATCTGAAGTAAACCTGACAACTTGTAATGATTTGAAAGCGATATTTCAAGACTAATTAACAGAAAATAAAAAATATTGACTCACATCAATTTCAGTCTAACATGCTCAATGAGACGCTTTAAATATTGTTTTATCAGAAAAATATTTTTGCTAAGTTTCTGGCCTCTGTAGAACTATGGAGAGTATCTACTTTTGCTGTGCTTTATTAAAAAAAAATTGCAAGTGGATTTGCAGGGATTTGAATATTTGAATATAGGATGATGTTAATATATTTTCTATACCATTTTCAATATCATTTTGAATATATTTTAACGTGTCTTTCATTTTAAATGCATAATGATTTTCATTGATTAATAGCATATTGTTGAAAACATGCTGAAGCAAAAGGAGTCTTATAACGGAACTTTGATAAGTTTCTGTGTTTTTCTTTTTTTTAGGTGCAACCATTTTCTGTGAAAAAAAAAAGATTGGTTGATTTGTTCTCTTTTCTTATAACATTTTTTTCTATAATAATGTATTCACTTCTTCCCACCTCACAATTTCTCTTCTTTGCAGACACAAGCACATTATATAGTGGCACTGCTATTTATTTCTTATTTATTTTTAAGTACAAATGACTGTCTAATAATAAAGGAATTATTTTGCCTCTCTGAGTCATTGTGTCTCTTACTTCAGTAAAGGAATGTTTATGTGACAGATGGTGGGATTACTTCCTTCATTTAAATCAAAATAAAGTATTAATAATTTGCTTGAATGACCTTTGCTTCTTCCCCCTATATTTTTAGATAGTTATTTAATGTTCAGCACTGTGTCTCTCATAAACGAACACCTTCCAAAACTCTCATCCACAACTGCAGGAAGAAAACTAAGCAATTGGTTTCTATCCACAGGGACTTTAATTGCTTAGCGACTCAGTGCATGAAGGTTTTATTCCTTTACTTAAGCATTTCTGGAAGTAGAAGAATAACTGGGAAGGGGAGCAGAAAATTTCAAAATGATACAAGAGAACTTTGGTATAGAAAATTACAACAGGAAAAAAGAGGTAAAAAAAAAAAAAAAGAATATCAAACATAATTTTTTTTTGCTTATAGGTGTTTCCATTAGGTAAATATTCTCTATAAGGATAAAACAAGGTGTGATGGCTTCACATATGTACTAGGTCATCTCAGGACAATCTCTAAAGTATTATATTCTTATCTCAATATCGTAGACCACTTATTCCAATTTCTTAGTTCACAATTACACCAAACGAAAGCTTCAACTTTATATGGACATGTTTGAAAACAGCTGATTTATGTCTATTGTAATCAGCTTAGTCTTAAGACTTACATATCATTCTGTGCTATACATCCTTAAGAAAATCAAATGGCTATAGATTAAGATGTTGCAATGAATGAAGACTTAGTATACAGGCATAGTTTTTCAGGCTTCATATTTCAGGTGGTGGTTTATATGTCAATAAGAAGCCTTTATGGGGGAATATTGTTCTTTTAATTACTTTCTGTTGTATGTCAACTCCTGGAAGATTAATCCTGCGTACAAAGCATGCCCATTAATCTTTAGTATGATTCTGTCATCACTTAAAGAGATACGGTTGTAGGGTTGCTAACACCATTGGATTTACAGAGGTGAACCAAAACCTGGTCCCACATGAAAACTGGATGTGAGCATTCACTGGAATTTCAAAACTCCTCTGATCTAATTTAAAAATGCACAGCTGCTTTATGAATTTTTAATTTGATCCTTTTTATTTCAGGTTTCATTATTGTTCTGACATTAGACAAAATTCTATACAAACAAGAACAGATTACTGCAATATACTCAGTTTATCTTTAATTGGTTCATTCTGGAAGTGGGAGACTCTCCAAATAAGACTGCATCATTACAGATGTGATGAAGTTCACATTTATGACACTGTCATATGGAAAATAAAACTAAATATTTTCCCAAACCTAAAAAAACATACCAAGCAAGCAAACAAATGAACAAACAAAAACCAACCAACCAACCAACCAACTGAAAACAGAAAAATAAACAAACAAACAAAAAATAAACAAACTAACAACAAACCTTTATAGGTCCTGACAAATTACTAGGTCTCAATCTTTCATTGCAAATATGCCTTTCTGTGCAAAATGCAATTGATTTTTATGGGAACCTTCCCATTTATGCTTGCATCTCAGCAAGATTCTCACTCTGAAAAAGGGTAGGTTTGTTATTGCTGGGTAGCTATAAGTATGAAGGTAATTTAGGGAAAATATTTAATTTATTGTTAATTATCTGTGCAAGTAAGTGTGAAGTGAAATATAGTTACAGATATTATGTGGTGGCAGTTCGAGAAGTGCAAGCAGTCCATGACTTTTGCTTGCAGAAATATGTGATACAACTTGGTAATTAGCGCTACCATCTACTTGTCTCTGTTAGAAAATGGGCCAACTTTTATTCGCCAACGAGAAAAGATTCTTAGATGCTACTCTTGGGAGCACACAGAGACAAAAATTCCTAATAATGCATATCACAGTATCAAACTAAATCAGGTAATCTCTAAATCAAAGTGGGAATTATGGGAAATTATTATTTTACTGTTAATAAACAATGATTAAAGATTTCATGTTGACAAGTTAACTCCAAATTCTCTCATTTCCCTCTGACAAATGCTGTACAGGAGAGGCAGTAAGATAAAGCATGCTATCATCTGTGTTGGGTTTACGTGGCAAGGTTCTGGTAAGTGGGAGGCTGCAGGGGTGGCCTATGTGAGGAAGAGTCCAGAAGCTGCCCCACGTTAGATAAAGGTCAGTTTCAGCTGGCTCCAAAGGGACCCACTGCTGGCCAGAGCCAAGCCAGTAAGAGATGTTGTTTGCGCCTCTGTGAGAGCAGATTTGAGAGAGGGGAAAAAAAAAACTGCTGTGCAACAGCATCTGGGAGAGCGAGGAGTGAGAACCAGCCCTGCAGCCCCCAAGGCCAGAACAGAAGGAGGGCAGGAGGTGCTCCAGGCACGCAGCAGCAGTTCCCCTGCGGCCTGTGGAGAGGCCCCTGGTGGAGCAGGCTGTCCCCCTGCAGCCCATGGGTCCCACATGGAGCAGATCTCCACGCTGCAGCCCGTGGAGGAGCCCCCGGTGGAGCAGGTGGATGTGGCCTGGAGGAGGCTGCGGCCCATGGAGAGCCCCCGCAGGAGCAGGCCCCGGGCCGGAGCTGCCGCCCGTGGAGAGGAGCCCACGCAGGAGCAGGGGGTCTGGGGGGAGCTGCCGCCCGTGGGGGACCCGTGCTGGAGCAGTTTGCTCCTGGGGGATGGATGGACCCCGTGGTACGGAGCCATGTGGGAGCAGTTCCTGAAGAGCTGCTGCCTGTGGGCAGCCCCCACAGGCTCAGTTCGGGCAGGACGGCATCCCGTGGGAGGGACCCCACGGGGAGCAGGGGCAGAGAGTGACCATGAGGGAGCGGCGGAGACAAAGCATCATAGACTGACTGCAGCCCGCGTTCCCCTGCACTGCTCGGGGGGAGCAGATACAAGTCAGCACAGAAGAACATTTTTCTAAAATTACAAGCACTTAATGATAGATATTTTAATGAAGACATCTCATCAACCATAGCATGTTTTAATTGACAATGTGCTTAATGGACTCTGAGTCCATATAACATAGATAGAGCACTAAATTGAGAAAGGGTCGCTGATGATTTTACAACCTTGCAATCTCTAGCTGAAGTTTTGGCTGTAGAAAAGAGATGACCTTTGTTTCTTGGAAAAAGAGGGTTCTCAAAAAGCAGGTTATATAATTTTCCTCCGAAAAGAGTAATAAGGATGCTGATTAAAAAAAAATATAAATAAATTAAGTCTGATCTCCTGGAAATGACTACAAAGAACTTCAAAATGATCCTTTCTGCTAAGAACATGTTCTGTTCGCAAGCTCCAGGTTCAGTGATCATGATAGAAATTTGGCTAAATAGAAGTAAATTCTTCCTATAAAATCTTTGGTTTGATTGGTAAGCTAAAAAGGAAAGGAATTAAGTTGGGAATCACAAGAAATTATCGTATGTTTAATATGACACTAATAATCATGGATAAATTTATTACTTGCATCTAGGAATGTTAGTTGTTCTTTCATAAAATAAAAATCTCACCTACATTTGTACATATAAGATGTGCTACCACCAAAAGATTGTTTCTTGGATGGTACATCCAGCCAGGCTTACTTATGTGATTATTTATAGAACACTTTTGACCAGAGGCAATAATTTCTCATTGATGAAAATGTGTCTTTGCAGTAGTTTTCCTGTTTATTGTTTTGGGAGATATAGATTGAAAGAAAGGAAAAGAGAAACATGGAAATAAGTAGAAATATAGAAAAATATGAAGGAAAAGCAAAGCAAGAAAGAAGTATAGATGTCTAGGAAGATCTGCAAATATAGCTCAATGGAGGGTGAAATAACTGTAAGGAGGTCCATTTAGAAAAAGAAAATCTGGGAATAGTAAATAGAAAAAATCACGAGAGAAATGAGGCTCAGGAGAAAATTCCTATTAAATAAGGCTTCTGACCTTTGAAAATGATGCATTGGCAGAGCTGAATGGTGCAGATAATTTTATTTCCTGATCTGCATTATTTCCATAACACATTTTCCTTCCTCCTATATAAATCAAAAGACCTGCTCTGTTGGTTTTACGAATGCTCTACTCGATGTGCCATGAAACACCACATTAATTATGTTTTGACTAACCTAGCCCAACAACTGGCAACTCTTCTCTACATTTTTTTTTCTAGCAATCCACTTGTTTGGGGATTGGGGCATGCTAATTACTTTTTCAAGATATAATAAAATTAAATATATGGCTCAAGACATTCAGATTTTGAAAAAGCAGGCTGGGATAAACTGTTAAATTCTGAAGACTAGGAAGTTGTGCCAATTTGCACAAGCCAAGGATTTGGACATAGAAAGGAATAGATTATTTTAACGCATATTGTGTGTGTTGTTTTATGTGGTTTTAGAGGTGGTGGTTTTGTTTGTTTGTTTTTTAATATGTTCTATGAGAACAGCATGGCTTCTCCAAAATTTTGAAATTAATTTTCAAAGATTTACATAAATTCTCTGAGGGCAAATCATTTTAATTTGATGAAAGAGCCCTACCCAGCTGCGCCACAGATTTTAAGTAAATGCAGATTTTCCAGGGGAGAAAGAAACTACATCCGTAACAAAGTTGTAGAATTAACTGCATAAAAGAAGTGCCATTTCTGAGCACTCTGATAAGGCACCTGTCCTTACCACTTCAGAGTAAAGTCTTGGAAGTCATTATAAGTTTAGCCATGTTTGATCAAAAGCAAAAGAGACTTGCCTACCAAGTGGGAAAATCATTGAATCTGGAGAGCTTGATAAACAAATCCCACTATAGGTAATTATGTAGATTTAATTCACATCACAGTATTAAACAGGTATAGCAAGCAGTGCTGTGGAAAAAATAAGGTTGAACAGAGCAAAACTATATCAAGACCTAACCTAACCTCCAATAAGTGAGTCTGATTGTTTCATAATTCATGATTAATACAGGCCTTGATCTAGCAAACTATAAAGTACATTCTTATGTATGCAAGTAGTCCTATTAGAGTACACAATTATATAGTTAAAGTTAAGGATGTACTTACAGAATTTGTTGTATCATTGTAGTCAGTAATTCCTTGTGTTGCTTCTAAGTTGATGGTGTGGAATAGAAACTTGAACAGTGGGGAAAAAAAAGAAACCCTGATTTAATTGGTTTGTAAGTTTTCTTCCTTCAGAATAAGCAAACTTGATTCTTCTCCCATCATCTGCTGTCATTTGCATCCTTCTCCATATTCCCAATATGAGGAACCACTTAGCTGAATGGCCAGACAGTCTTTCTCAGCTTTCTGTACAGTTAAAGAAGAGAAAAGATCATTTCCAGGGCAGTTTGGAGCAGGAGTTGTCTCTGGGTCATTTGTCTTCTGGAAAAGGACTTTCCAACCTCTTGCTTAATGAGGTTTAGGAGATTACCAGCTGACAGAGATGTAGCATAGGTATGCTCTCAACACAGCTTGAAACCCCAATGAAAATTTTAAAATATTCAAAAATAAAAAATAAAAATAATTAAAAGATCAGCACCTAGCAACAAGAGAATTGAACTCTCATTTATTTCCTGAGTTACAGAGTTTTGTGGAGTTTTCTGTAATGCAAACTGCAGGTGAACATAACACCCCTCCAGGACCTTTCCATTCAGTGTGTTTGAGTAGCCACGTTTTTTATTTTTAAATCCAGTTGCAGATTTGCTAGACTAAATTTGCTTGTAAAAATTTTTTTTTATTATTATTTTTAATGTATGCTTGTATTGCCAAGTATAGCAGTATGGATTTGCATACATATGTGTAATGTCTGCAGAGAGCCACACTGCATTTTTGTGTTTTGCAGTGCTTGACGTTAAGGATACGTCATATTCCCAAAAGGGGACAGGATGTGTTTCCTGGATAAGTTACACTTTAGCTATTTGCAGCAATTTTCTGCTTTGGTGATGATGAGGGAAGGTTTGAAGGCTGCCTTTTGCCTGCTAAGAAGTTCAGCCAGAATGTGTTTTAGCAGTCCTCTCCACCTTTCTGCTTGCCCTCACATTGACACAAACTTCTACTTTCTCCCTTCTTTATTTCATCACTATGAAGATAAAGTGAAAGATGGAGATAGAGTGCAAGATCTGAGACTTTCCTGACCCTCTATGACAAACAAGCAGAGCTTGAGTGTTTTTCCTTCATTCCTGGCCATGAAGAGGGAGGTTGGACATGACATGCTTGGGCCCCTGTGATGTTAATCTAAATGAAGAACTCACACCTTACTCTGACACGGTAGGAATACACTTTTTGGCTCGTTATCTCAGTTAACACAAGGACTGCTTCAAAGACTAAGCAACTATTTAAACATAGAAGATTATCTCCTTACTGGTTTGTGCTGCTATCACATGCAATTTAAAAATTGCCTCTTAATTATCAGCTGGTTGGATGCTTCATTTTTTTTTTAGTTTATGCACTTGTATTGCCATCAGGATCCCAGCTCCTTTAGCTGCTATATTCTTATGGCCGATGAGGTGTTATCTTCCTCTTGGGCTCTAGTTTACCACCTCAGTACTTTTTCTGTTCTCAATACAGGTCAGAAAGTACAGATTGGAAAGCCTGAGTACAGAATATGTAGAAGAATTGCATTTTCCTGGATCTCCATCAAGAAAATCTTGATACCTGGAACAGAGGACCAGACCAGGGAGGTGCACACTTCTGGGTTAATATAGTTACCCACAGATAGACATAGCCTACAACTTTCCCTTCTTACTCAATTCTTCAAGTGACCTTGGAATTTAAAGCTTAAGAAAATTAAGAGAAGTGAAATGGTAGTAGGTGGATGTCATTGACACAGGCTCTCCCACAAGCTCACCTGTCACTTCTTTCTTTGTATCAAGTAGGCCTTTCTTTTCATTGTTTCTAGAGTCACAGAGAGCCCAGTCTGCTTGCTCACACTAATAACATGTACAGGGCTATTTGAACAAACCCCTAGATCCATAAAATCATTATCCTAAATAGGAGAAAACTGAAAAAAAAATGTTCTGGGAAAGCAAGCAATATTTGAATCGGTCAGAAACACGTAGGAAACATCTTTAAAAGTCTTGCCTGATTCAACTCTTGTTCAGCTGACCTCTGAACTAGCTACTGAATTGAATCATTTTCAAATTATGTCAGAATATACCTTCTACATAAAACACATGTATCTTCAAATATTTTATTTTTCAGATTGATAGAGAGCCTCCAATAGACAGAGACAGAATTTTTAAATAACAAATAGCTTGGCTCTCCAAACGCAAACTTGTCTATGGTGGTGGGTTTACATGGCAAGATTTTGGTAGAGGGGGCTGCAGGGGTGGCCTCTGTGAGAAGAGTCCAATAGCTGCCCCATGTTAGATAAGGGCCAGTTTCAGCTGGCTCCAAAGGGACCCACTGCTGGCCAGAGCCAAGCCGGTTAAGTGATGCTGGTTGTACCTCTGTGAAAGCAGATTTAAGAAAAGGAAAAAAAGAACTGCTGCACAACAGCAGCTGGGAGAGAGGAGTGAAAACAAGCCCTGCAGACCCCCAGGTCAGGGCAGCAGGAGGGCAGGAGGTGCTCCAGGCACACAGCAGCAGTTCCCCTGCGGCCTGTGGAGAGGCCCCTGGTGGAGCAGGCTGTCCCCCTGCAGCCCATGGGTCCCACAGGGAGCAGATCTCCACGCTGCAGCCCGTGGAGGAGCCCCCGGTGGAGCAGGTGGATGTGGCCTGGAGGAGGCTGCGGCCCATGGAGAGCCCCCGCAGGAGCAGGCCCCGGGCCGGAGCTGCCGCCCGTGGAGAGGAGCCCACGCAGGAGCAGGGGGTCTGGGGGGAGCTGCCGCCCGTGGGGGACCCGTGCTGGAGCAGTTTGCTCCTGGGGGATGGACCCCGTGGTACGGAGCCGTGTGGGAGCAGTGCTTGAAGAGCTGCTGCCTGTGGGCAGCCCCCGCAGGCTCAGTTCGGGCAGGACGGCATCCCGTGGGAGGGACCCCACGGGGAGCAGGGGCACAGACTGACTGTGGAGGAGCGGCGGAGACAAAGCATTAGGGACTGACCACAGCTCCCATTCTCCATTCCCCTGCACAGCTTGGGGGGAAGAGGTAGAAGAGGGTGGGTGGAGGGAAGGTGTTTTTAGTTTTTCTTTGTTTCTTACTTCTCTTGCTTGTTAGTAATAGGCAATAAATTTTATTAATCTCCCTATGCTGAGTCTGCTTTGCCTGTGACGATAATTGTTTAGTGATCTCCCTGTCCTTGTCTCCACCCTTGACGCCTTTTCATTGCATTTTCTCTCCCTTTCCCTTTGAGGAGGGGGAGTGAGAGAGCAGTTGTGGTGGACCTTGGCTGCCAACCACACCTACTGTATGCAAGCACTTAGTATTTAGCCATTCATGCAGTTTGCCATTTGTTTGCTGGTAATATGTAAAGGATGTTTTCGCAACCAATAAATAAGAAATTATTGAACTGGTTTGCAAATATCATAAATGCCAAAACAAATTGTGGCATAACTGCTCTGTGACTCAGCAAATACCATTCGACCAAATCTACTTACTATCTGTATAAGAGCCATCTCCAAATTTGTGTGAATGACTGATTTGGCTTGTATGGCCACTCTGGTTTACCTGCACTTACCATGCAAAGATTATTGGAGAGCAATATTTCCAAAATGATATATGACGTATTGCTCATACCGTGAGTTTCCCATGGTCTGAGCCTATTTGAAATGTGCCAAAGGTCATTACCATATAGGTGCTTTTTAAGCAGTGTAACGAAGCCATATGAATAGTTGTGACCTTTTTTTTTTCTTCTTTTTTTTTTTTTTTTTTTGTCTTTTCTTATTGAAAGCTTACATTTCTTACAGGAGAACAGGACATCCATAATTTGGAATTGTTTTCAGGAAGTCTACTGCCTGACCACAGTGCTACTGAACATCATAGCAGACAGCCAGAAAGTCTGTGTTTCTGCCATTCTGCAAGGTTATTAAAATGTCAGTACTTCCAAGGATAAGGTGAAAAATATGAACTCAAGGAATGATGAAGTATCACTTTACCTTCAGTGGCTTGAGGCTCAATTCATGTTGGCTTCTGGTGAGTGCTTCCATCTTCCTATAATCCCTCAACACTGCCAATTACCTGTTGGCCTTATAAAGGCAAGACCAGATATAACCATATATCTTAATGCAAATGTCCACCTGGCAAATGGGCTGGAAGGAAGATGCAAAGCAAGAGTAACAAAATGCATTTGAAGGAAAGTACCACTGTATTGCACTCAGCCTAACAGAAGTTTTAATCTGGGAACTTCCCACTGGTTCCTGTGTGCTTTGGGCTCCTGCCAGCTTGGAAGGGTGGAAAGCTCTTAGCAGCTTCTGAAAACACGGCTGATCCCAGAGGGCACAGATCTGAGTATTGCATCTGATCTTTGGCTCTGGAAAAGCTTGCTGGGTTTGTATTTGTAAAGGAGAAAGAAGAGATATTTTTCTGTGAACCTGTTTTAAGAAGAAACAGGGTTTATCTTGGAAGACATTCGTGGATTGGGGTTATCAAAATAATAGTGGTGTTGGCCTCTCTGCTTGGTTTGTGAAGGCAAAAACATAAAAAATCTACATCAGAAAAATATGTTTTTCAAGAATATTTGATTCTTCTGTTCTGATTAAAATTCTCAAATTCACTGTTTTCTCTTCCTCCAGAGAATGGTAAATTTGCAAACTTGACATTATTACTAGTGTCACTTGTGGAACATTAACTCAGTCCTCACAGTTAATGTCAGCCTCAACCCAGTCCATCTTTGATCCTGCCACTTATAAACTTACCTTTTGTTTAGCTCTCCCTTCCTCTGCACTTGGGTCGGGTCACATTTTATTTTCTCCAAAGTACCTAGTCAGGAAAGCAGAGGCTGCTGCTCCCAGCTCCTTGTATTCCATGGCTCCTGTATTCCCATGACTCAGGCCCGAGTCTCTCATGATAAAAAAAAAAAGAGCAAGTGCAGGCATTTCCCTTAGCCCCAGAGTCCTGAACTGGATTATTCTCAATGTGACAGACGGAGGTTGTTAAACTGGAATCTTCAAAGAAGTTTCCATTGAACATGCATGTTTTGAAAGGCCTTTAACTTTGAGCAGAGTTTCCCCAAGGGATGGCTCCTTTGCTCCTGAGTTGGCTCCCCTGTAAAAGAAACACAGGGTTGTCCAAGTTTCTTAACTAGATGGTTGATAGTACAGAAGGATATTTTCCTTCAGTTCCAAGGTCAGAAATAGTTGATCTTCCCTGCCTCCTCTCCCCTCAACATTCATTCAAAAGCAGACACCCGTGTTGTAATATTATAGTTTAATGGGAAAAAAAAATTGGAACATCCATAAAACTTAAAGGCACAGCCCTGTTCTGGAAAGCATTGGCTGAGATTACTGGTTCCTTTACTTGGTATATACATATTTCATGCCAGCAGCTTATTATGTAAACACATGCTTATCTCTAAAGCCTGGAAACATTTTTTTAAAAAAGAAAGCGTATTTGCAGCAGTATATATTTTAAGCCTAGTGTGCTTAATTCAGTGAAAAAAAAAAAAAAAGAAAGAAGAGGCAAAATGGTCATATTAAGTTACTTTCATGCTTTTTGTTTTTCCAGTTTCTGCTAGCTATCATAGTTAAAATTTAATTTTTGATGATTTTTTGTATGGACCAAAACAGTATTACAAAGCAGTGTTTCAGGGTTCCCCAGCACCCCCATTGCTCGAACAGACCCAGGGCTTCACCTGTGCTGCTGGTGAGTGCAGGCTGCTGAATGGCTGCCTCCAACACTGACTGCAGCTTGTCTACCCGCACTGTGTCCGGAGGGGGAGAGACTGTGGGACTCATTCTCACACATGCAATGCCAGCATCCTTTAACACTGCTATAGAACACTAAATTAAATGCTGGTAAATAACTAATAAAAAGGAAAGAGCAGTAGTATTTAGATCATAACAACGATTTTACTTGGCAGAGGAGACACAAGAAGTCCTTAGGAAGAGATGAAAGCATTCTTGCTTCAGAATTGGTAGTTTGATACATATCAGCACAGTTTTATAACTTCACGTTTGGTGTGATGAGGGTCTGGGGGTGCAGGGGGGGTGCAGGCCCTGCGTGGAAATGCGGCTATGTCTGAGGAGGTGGCAGTGTTGTGTAACTGCACTGACAGAGTGCGTCACAACGTGTGACATGTGGCAGCAGAACAGCCTTAAATAGCTCTCACCGTCTTTTCTCCTCCGGAGGTTTCGAGGAAAATTTGATTTTCTGAGTAACGTTTCATCCTTCCCCAGATCACCTGATAATATGGCTCAGACTCCACCAGAGAGCATCTCCCTGTGTGGTCAGAGAGTTTTAGGGTAGAGAGGTGGAGTCTTGGTCTCTGAAGTCCAGATTGTACGAGCATACTCCTGGGACTACAGGATGAAAACACGTTCACTAATCCTAAAGTTAAAATTGGTATTGACCTCCTCGGTAACACAAGCTAGGGGCTGAATTAACTTCTGCTTGCACTAAAGCCATTATTAGAAAAAGGTCTGAAAATTACTAAAAATTTTCCAGTTTTAGAAGATCCATTACAATATATAAAATTTTGTTTTAACATTTAATTATCTTCCGTACTAAAATTTGGACTTTGATCATGATGGTTCAGGAACTTATCTGGATTCATCACCCGCTCAGGATTTTATTCATTTGTCCGTTAGACTACAGAGACCTTATTACTGCCTTTCTGTTCTTCACTCACGTACTTACAGACTGTGACCAAGTCACTGTTTATCTTAGCAAGCCGAATATATTGTGTTCCTTCATTCTTCCTCTCTGGGAGTTCTTTCCACATGATCCTCATTACTCTGATCTCTCTACAATTTATCTGTGCAGTGTTTGATTTGTTACACCAAATTTGGACAAAGTAGCTGGCAGTGGCCATGCAAATGATGAATGTGGTGGAAACAGAACATCAACAGAACTCCTCAATAGCCTCCTTTTATTATCCCCAGAACTATATTGGCTATATGTGTATGCTGAGATCTCATGTCCAGTTACTCATCAGTGTCCTTAGTCCTTTTCAGAGTCACTGCTTCATGGGGCCTCTTTCTTGTAAGCATGTCTTTCATTTTTTGTCTCCAGCTGGATAACTTTGCACGTGACAATATTAAAATGCACACTGTTGCCCATGCCTGAGAGCCTCATGTTCCACTGACCAAGGCCCTGGTCTGCACTGACAGTGTTGGGTTTTAGGGTTAAAGCAGAAAGGTAGAAGCCATCCTGGAGGAGTATGCTGGTTTGCAAGCTGAGGCTACGTGGGCAACAGTGTCCTGTGGGATACTTCTCCTGAAGCTGTGGGTGGCAGCTAAGAAGAGAAAGGCAACTGCTGCATGGATGACAAACATCATGAACAAAAATGTTTCAGGGGGCAGCAAGTTAGGAAATGGTGACTGTGAGCTCAGAGAAGAGACCGAAGCAGCTACAGAGGAGAGAGGAGCTTGAGCTTCCTCCCCCCCCCCCCCCCCCCCCCCTTTTCTCTTATCTCCCTTCTCTTCTAACCCAACATAAACAACTTTTTCTCCAGGCGCTCCTTGCAGACAGCATCAAAGCTGTGCATCCAGAAGGAAAGGGACTGCTGGAAACAGCCTGTAGCTAAAGCATCCTGGATGAATAAGCGTATTTTCTCTGTGTTGCTCTGGCCATGCAGTTACTTAGGGATGATATTTGTCTATTTCTGTTTCTTTCCTTTCCTTTAAGACTGGCTTCAACACAACTGTCTTTTGTAGCAAACATGAGATATACGAAATACAACAAAGGAAAAAGAAGGCAGCATCCTCCTACTTGCTTGCAACCCTTCCCACCACTGCCCCCCAGCTTCATTTGCCATGCAGCAGCAGTCTTTTGTACAACTTTTCTCAATACACTGCTCAGTGAATAAGCATTAATTAAAAGAATAATAGGAAGATGGAGATCAATGTTGATTTATGGACAGAAGACAGAGAGCTAAGGCTGAATGGATAAGTAGCTCTGAAATTAAATCTAGATCTAGAAAGTGGCTGGAAATAAAAGAATGAAATATGTGTCAGAGCCTTGCAGAAGAAAAGTAAGCCAAATTCTGTTTGGACCTAGGATTTGCAAAAGTCTGGTGAAAAGGGCAGGACTGGGTAGCTTGCAGGATACTGGTGGCAATGGTGAGGGGATGGGGGTACAGCAGGAGCAGCTGATTTGTTTTCTGGGCCACATTTTTTTTACTTTCAGTTAAGACATTTTCCCTTCTCAATGTGCTACCATGCAGTCTGCAAAATGCTCCCAATGATCTCCAAAACCTGTTCCTTGGAAGAGCTTTCTCTCACTTGCCCCTGCAGGTCCTTCCTTTCAAACAGTAACAGAACTCATTTCCAGGACTTCCTTCTCATCACAACAACATAATCTTTAGCTGATTCCTTCCAAATTCTCCACCCATTTCTTTCTTTCTCTAATCCCTAATAGAAAATTAGTTTTGGAATATGACACATTTCCACTGTGGTATATGAAAGTCATACAGAGGGCAGTGCTGCCTCTTCACAGGCTCTCCTGCTTCCAAATGTTTCACCACTCCTTATGATATTTTTTAACAGAATTTGCTATTTTTTAAGCCAGAAAGGAATACACTTCAGGAATGAATTTACACTGGCCTTGTGCCATCTAATCTTGAGAACTGAGACACTGAATTTAACATTTCTGAGACAAACTGTAGCATGCTATAGGCAGTACGTAGATTCACTTCTGAAGGGGGAGAGAAGGTGTTTGAGTGGGCATGGTTAATGGAAGCAGTATTTGGAAAAAAAAAAAAAAAAAAGACCTGGGCCACTTGAAACAGAAACACTGCCTCTTAGAAAGCAGTGGCAAAGATTTGATTTTTTTTGCCTTTCAGAAAAGGGTTTTTCAAATGACGAACTGTGCCAAATTCTATTTCTCAGTCACAAGGCCCATGATTTGCACCATGATTTGGTGCTCAGTGCATGAACATCTATGAAGCAATGACTGAGCAGGCTAAGCCGTAAATTTCTGTAGCTCTCTTAATGCTATATAACACAATTTCTTCAAGGGAAATAAGACCTTTCACTGTGAGAAATCCCCCAGCCACTTCAACTGCAGGTCCCTGGAGGCCCCATTAAATTGCTGTTAGGATGAACTTTGGGTTGTGTTCTTCCTTCCCTCAGCTCTTGCATGTTTTGTGGCTCCTCAGCTGGCTCCCTCATTACTGTGGAGGGAAATGCAGTCAACAGATTGAAGATCAAACCGAGTCAAAAGCAAGATGTGAAATATCAGCCCAGTCAGAATCAAACAAATGGCATTTGATTTTCTCTGCAGAGGAAGCAGTCTAGCAACAAACATGCAGCTGTGCTGACTGTTTGGCACACACTGGGAGGTGTTTGATCACTTTGTTCGCCTACTTGTCTGTCTGCTGTTAAATTTATGATCAGAGCAGGGACAGGGGAGAGTGGGCAGGAGGTCCATGTCACCCTGAGCTGCTCCAGAGAAAGAGCAAGAGATGTGCAGAGAATTTCCCTGCTGCTGACTGTAATTGGGTTCGAAGCTGGAGACACCACCCTCCTTCCCCTTCCTTATATTTCCAGTTAATATCACATTATTCTCCTGTGTGGCATTCTTTTGCTGGAGAGTAAAATAGATGTTCTGGCCTGAAATTAGACAAACAAGAGAGGTGCAGCCTGCCCCACAGTTTCAGACATGGCAGAACTGGCTCTGAACAAATCTTCAAGGGCTATGCAGTTATGGTAAGTAAGTAAGCCCTGTCCACAGGTTTTTGGTCCATGCAACAACAGTGTTACAGTTGTACAGAAACCCTTTATCTATGCTGTCAGGACCTTTCTATAGCCAAAGATGACCCCACTACAGAGCTGCAATGGCAGGACTAGATGATCTCCAGAGGAGCCTTCCAGCTCCTGCCATTCTGTACGATTGCATCCTGAAAGAGAAGCCAGATTTGGTGGAATTTACTGTTCTTAATGCCTGGGAGCAGATATCTAACTTTGATAACAGACACTACCAACATTTTTAGAGGATCAAGTGAAAAAAAAATAACTATAGAAATCGACAGCTCAGGAGTTTTAACAGGTTTTCCCATTTGGTAATATAAGCATTTAATTTTTTCTGCTTGGCAGCTTTGTACAAACAGGTGGAGAGGAAAGCTCTGGGCTGTGTTTCTTGACACAGCCAAATGTCAATATTCAGAATTGTGTCATGCAAACCAAAACCTCAGAACTGCATGGCTCCAGTTTTGAGGAAGTTTGCACAGAGATCCAGATTTTACAGTTGGCTTTATCTTTATGAAGATCTGTCAAAGGCCTAGGGGCTGAACATTACTGAACTTCAGCATAGTAAGGAGCTGCACAATGCAGACTGAACTCATCTGGAAATTTATGGGTGAGAAAAGAAAACCATTGTTGCTTCCAAATACAAAAAGAGCCTTTCCTTGCACTGAAAGCTGTTGTTGTCCTAGTAGTCAATTGTTCTTACAAAAAAGTAAATATTAAAATGGCTGGCAGAGCAGAAGAAAGTTGTTCAGGTGTGCCCAGGACAACATACAATGAACAAAAGGGAAGATGCCATTCCAACTTCTACCAGTGAAGGTTCATTGAACAATACTGATGAATTTTGCAGCCTTTGGATAAGGTCATGAGCAGTCCAAGTGAAAAACAATCACAGCAATAACAAAATTATTCACTTCTGAACAGCCTCATGAGCCACACTGAAAGCAAAAGAAAGGATGTGAGCTACATTAGAGGCAAATCAGAAGCTGAAACAGAAATCTAGTAGCCAGAATCTACTAAAGTATCCTTTGCAACATTCCCATTCATCTGCCAGAACCCTTTACACAGCAGTCCAATGTGAATAAACCTTTGTGGAGCTCTCGATGCCTTAAGGCCAAGCCCATTAACAGTAGGTTTTGCATACGCAAAAAAAAAAAAAAAAAAAAAGAGTTTCTCCCTGTAGTGAGCTATGTTTCTGCACTAAAGACTCATTCAAACACAAGGTTAGTTTCATTCCAGTTCATAGGTTTTGAAATGAATAGAGGTAAAGTAACACATGCACATGCTAGGACACATATCTCCCAAACCGAATGGTAAGGATGCACTTACACAGTTAGGTTAATAAAAGCTTTTCATAAATTCTCTCAGGCTAGGTGTTGTAGACTTTACAGTCAGTAAATAAACTCATCCCCTCTCCTGACACTAAATACTCTATAAGGAGAAGAATACTGAGATACAGGAAATAAACAATAGGGAGAAAGTCTGGATTTGTAATTAGAGCACACAGTGCAGGTCCATTTCACCTGATACCATAAGCCCCTATGGTAACCCTAGACAAACTGTTAAAACAAAATCTTGAGGGGTATAAAGGTGCCTCTACCCTACTGATTTTATATTTTTCAGATGGGGTTAGTAAGAATTAAGTATCTAAATATGCACTTCTGATCTGTTATCTCAGAGTCTTCACTAATAAATAAGCGCAGCAATGTTACCTTGTCCTCACAACACAGTTAGAAAGTAACTGCATTAAAGTTTTTGAGGCTCTAAGGTGGATGTAATGGACACTGCACAGATATCACACACTGAAAATGCATATTGCAGCCACTTCCTACCTGCACCCTGAGGGGACTTTTCACAGAAGCAGCATGGCAATTAAGTCAAATCAATCAATTCCGAAGTCTGCCTAGGCTAAATTAAAACATTTCCTCCTGGTGTCCAAGGAGATAGGCACAGAAATTGTTATCCTTTAATTCTGCATGTTGAAAATCTCAGCGCTGTAAAGCAGGTATCTTGGCAACATCTGGGCCCTGATACCTGATGTCATTTTTGGTGTTTTGGGGAAAAAAAAAAAATCCTCCCCCATCTTGCCAGCTGTGAAAGTCTGTGTAGCTATAGTCTGGTAGTCAAAAGTGGGTCACCACTGGCTTACAGTTTGCCAGTCTATTTGCAAGTTATTTCAGCAGCTTAAAAAACTTCTGAATAAGGACATCCTTTGGCCAGCATGGCTGTGTCCATTCCTGCTCATTAATGACCATTTAAAATATTGCATTGCCCTGCCTGCAGGCCATCCTGCTTCTGTCATGAGAGAGCCAGAAAGTGAGCCCTCTTTTGGCCTTTTCTTGGGGGACTTTCCAGTGTTTCATCATTCAGGATCCCGTATCATTGTGCCATTCATGCATATAGATTTTTAAAAAATCAGGCCTAAGAAATATTTGTAACCCAAATGAAACGTTTTAGAAGAGCATTCCTTTAGCTTTTAATTATTCTTACTATATTGTGTACAATTAATGTCAAAGAAGAAAACACACACACACACGAACAACAACAACAACGACAACAAAACAACCACCAAGAAAACTAGTGCTTACAAATTGTGATATATGACAAGTCCTCACATGTGTCAACTACTGGAATGCTTATTTCTGTAATGTGCAAATACAGAAAGTTAAAGAAACAGGGAGATTTTCCTGTTAAGCAATTTCTAATAGCAATTTCATTTTAGCTAGCATAATTGACCTATCTTTTTTTTTATCTATCTCATTCATTCACTTTGTTATTTCTTATAAATTGAGTTGCTGAAAAGAAAATCCTTGGTGTAGTTAGTGGAGATATATAGTACATTTAAAAGTGACGACAGTGGTGTATGAAATAAAAGAAGCCTTTGTTCCTAGCTTGGATACTTCTATGTATCCTCACTCAATACCTTCTGTTACTTTATATTTACAAATAAACCATCAGACTGATTCTTGCTATGAGGAATAGATCCATTTTCACTGTAACTAACCTACTTCCTTGTTCTATAATAAAAATGGATCAGTATAAATATGCTAATGGCCTTTCCCGAGGCAGGCATTTCGAGAAAAGCTGAGTCTGATGTACAATTTCAGTTCAGAGCATCCTATTTCAAAGCGTGCACAGATTTCTATTTTTGTAGAGCAAAGAAAAAACTAATGAGCTTTTAGACATAAAACATCATGCAGCTGCTCTATGCCAGAAATGCTGACAAACTTGTTTGTAAGTCTGCAAGAGCCACATGACACAGTATGATTCACGTTCATTTTGACCTTTGTCTTGTTTGTGATTGAAAACAATCAAAATTACCAGAGTCAACAGAGTGCAAACTATGTAGAGTAATTGGGTTTGGTTATCTCTGCCTTTAACTGTATTTCTGTGTTTCATCATTCTGGCTTTCATGTACACAGAAGCTACTGAACCATTCATGCATGCTCATGTGGAGATGTAGATTCAGTGTGTTTGACAGCTCAGGAAAGTCACAAAGCAATGTTGTCAAACAACTGTGCAGAAGATGCAAGAAGCATTAGCTAAACTGTCAATAAGCAGCAACATTAATGTAAATTATCAAATCAAATTTGTTAAGCTACCCCAGTGTAAACATGCATTTATCTTAACAGAACAGCGTTTGGATACTTGATTAAATTATCTTCCGAGACAGCATGCTAGAAGTATAAATCATATTAATATTTCCCTTATTAGCACAGTGCCTTTAAGCATGTTTCAGGAACTATTTGCTGAGGATACCTTATTTTTGAGTAACACCTCAGTCACATACAAATTTCTTGCTCGCAATTTCCTCCATTCCGGTGCCCAACACAAACACATGGTGAGGCCTTTCAGTGGTAGTGGAAGGTGATGACAGTACCTACATGGGTTACAAACACTGATGTTTTGGCCAACCTGGGATAAGAAAGTCTGGCTGTACATTAATATGCTTGATTATAAAAAGTTGCTGGCATTTAGGTGGCCCTAGTCATTCTTGGTGTACCCCTTCCTTCTGTATTTGGAAGATATCCAGAAGATCCAGGGACCTATTTCTTGACTAGGCATTCACAAACTACCATGGTATGACATATCAATGAGAGTACTCATATTCCTTCAAGTGGGAGTTTATCGTGTCTCCATGACCAGTAGTTTCAGGATTCAGATAGAGTCTAGGTATTGCTTCTCAAAATGAGAGCTCAAAAACCTTTTCTTAATTTCAACTATTATGTAATATAAAAAAATGCAAGTAACAGCATGTCTGAAGTCTTGCATTTCCCTGAACAGAGACACTGTGTTTTCCTGAGGTGAGTTCAGTGCCAGAGTTTGCTGTGATGAGTAAGCAGGCAGTCTAGAGTCAGATATTGTAACTCTAGATACCTTCTTACAGTGTCAGGAATCTCAAAAGCAAAATGTGGTGCTATTACAATCATCTAGACAATAAATAAAACTGGCCACAGTAATTTATTTCAGTGTGAAAGGGTTTTATTACCTCTTTTTGATAGCAGGTTATCAGATTATATAGTGTAATTGAAGATAGGGCCTCTAGCCCAGGAAGTCCCTAAGCTCATCTTATCTTAATGGCATAACCCTTCATATAACAACATTATACATCACTAGGTTACATGCATACATTAGTCAAGCAAGGTCAGAAACTTCATGTTATGAAAACCTGAAATAAAATATGTGTGAAGATGGTTATTGACACAAGAAAGTTGTGGAGAACTACTGAAAGTATTTTTAAGAGAAGTAGCCTTATAGATTTCTTTGGTTTTCAATTATTTGCCTTTGTTTTGTTCTATGCAAATACGTTCTATACACTTATTCTTGTTTGAGCACTTCAGGGAGTAAATTTGCAGTCAATGTTGTCATCTGTCTCTCGTTTCTATTAATTAATAGTATACTGAGTGGATTCAGAGATGTAACTTACCTGTATTCTAGTAATACTGTCTCTAAATGTAGGTTTTTACATTTGACTTAGAACTTTTTTTTTTTTCCATAGCAAACCTGTCTTTTGACTGCCATTTCTTTATACTCTTCTCTTTCAAGAATGTCTCCACTTTTGCTGATATCTTTCATGTCATCCCTTAGACCAGACATAGCAGTCTCTTTGTTTCCTAGAGAACTCCACAGAGTTCATTCATGTAGCCATTTCTTTTTATTACTATACATCTCTGGCTTTTGCATCATGGTTCTCCCTGTAGCATTCCATTCATTTACAGAAAAAAAGCTAAATCTTTATTTTTACAAGAGCATCTAAGCCATCATTGCCTTGGGTAATTTTCCCCTTCTTTGCAGGGACTAGCAACAACTATTCATGTCATGAGCACAGTTTTATCTTCCACTTACTGAGTTTATCCAGGTTACTATCACTGTCTTCTTGCTATTACTTCTACTACTTTTTTGGTAATTAATGTTCAGTTTATTTCCTAATCTCTGTTCCAAAGTCACTTGCCGTTTCTGTTCTTTGCTTTTTCCTAATGAGAGGAGATGGGGGAAAATGAGAAAATGTATAACAAAACTAGTTTTTTTTTTTTCTTTCCCTCTAAAATCTCCAAAGCCAGAATTATAGTCATTAATACAATAATTTACAGGAAGGATTGTTTTCCTTTGAGAAACTGAATACTTATACTTTTAGACCTTCATGGTTGAGGATACAAGCCAGTGATGACCTGATAGGATTAAAGAAAGTTTCTAACAGTATGTTTTACACAGTTTTCCTCTACAGAATTTTTCTAATCTTTCCCTGAAGCAGCTGGCATTTTTTACAGAAGAAGACAAACTGGAGTCCAGTGTGGAGGAGGGCTTCCTTGGGCATATAAGATAGAAATGTACCATAGGAAATCCCAGCACAAAAGTCAATCATGTCACTTCCTTAAGGCTTTAGCATGAAACACATTACTTCCTAATTCAAGCTTCCAAAATCCTGTTCATCAGTTTTATAAATAGTGATCTACCGGTAGGGAATACAAGCTTCTACTCAGAATATTATAACCCTTATATGCCTTAATCATGGATAAGCACTTATTGTCCCTGGCAAATGTAATAGGCCCCAAAGGACATCCTTTGCCTCTCAGAAAGCTTAGGCTAAGGGAGCAGACAAATAAAAGAGTAAATGAATTGTTTTATTGATCAACATATGCTCTGAATATGCTCTTGTTAAAAGCTTACATGCATGAGAGAAAAGGAAAGTTATAAGGAAGATGGTGAAGAAAAATAACGAGGCAGCTGTGACTAGTATCAGGACTTTCTTTTAACATGTGAAGGATGCCTAGGAGAAACACAAAGACGCTGTGCTTGAAGGTTAACAAGAGAAGCAGAAGCTGGCATTGTAGCTGGTCAGAGATCAGAATTTTTATAACAAATGAGAACAAGTGCTGGGATGGATATACACAGTCTTACAGAAGGAGATCAAGCAGCTTGCTCAATGATACAGAGAATGCAAGCCTAGGGATGGTGTGCAGGGAGATCTCAATGTCCAATGTGGCCATACTGAAAAAAACCTCAAACATTTACATGTTAATGCAAGAACTAGTAATTGTACATCATGACCTATTGTGTTAACATGGATTTTTGTTACCTGCTTTGTCTTATTCTGTCTTCTTTAGTGTAAATTTTATTCAGTGTAGTGCAGGCTAAAGACAAAGGATTGATTATCTTTTCTTTGAGGAGCACACTTCCTAGGAAGACGTGTTCCAGAAATAATTATGCACAGATTTAATTGTTTTGGTGCCATATAGCTGATGTTAGACAGATTTCATGTCAGTGTTGTCACACTAATTATATTAACATCTTACATTTTTTCATGGTTAGAGTCTTATATAAAATAACTGTCTTCTTATGAATAGACATTAATCAGTATCTCTGCCTAAACTAAAAATGTGTCATGACAACATGTATCTTAGCTGCACACTGCTAATCCTACCAGAACATACATGAGAACATACATAGTAATACATATTTAAAATATATTTAGTGTTAATAACATCCAAGTCAAAGTACATGAATAGATTCATATTAGGGACTCCCACTACATACAGTACATCTGTACTATCATATAAGCTGCAGTTTCCTTATCAGGTCTTAAAAGTTACCAGGTCATATTCCCTCTTGAGTCATTCATAAAAAAAGGCTACCTCAAATATTTGAGGCTTTGCAAGTGCAAGGGTCAAAGAATGACAGATTCTGGCAACTATACTGAGACAGGAAAAAGACCAGGAAAAATTTTGAAAAACAAACAAACAAATAAATAAAAACAAACAAACGAAAAAAAACCACACCAAACAACACAAATTTCTCTCTTAAACAATCCCATTTTCATACAGGTGAAATAACTCCAATAATATAAATATTCTGATTTTTGCTGTTATATTCTTTAAAATTAGATAAAGCGGCATTCAATACCTCATACACTCACATTAAAAAATACTTTTTTTTTTTCTTGTAAATCTTTGAAGTTACAACCACTCAAGAGATAACTAATAAATCAAAATACTTCATATAGAGTGTTCCACATAAAATAATACTATATATTTTATATATAGTATTTCCTCTTAGGCCTTAATTGAAATCATCATAAACATCAAGTGAAAAAAAAAAAAAAGACTCCTTGGGCAGCATTTGTTGGCATGACATGATTTTTGTTTATAGAAATGAGTGAAAAAAAAACATAAAATAGTACTAATTTTCAGGAGCAGTGATTTGCTAAGTATATCACCATCTGAGTCTAGTCAGTTTCTCACTTCACAAAACAGGTTTTGTTCTTTAATATATTTTTGAAATGGAGCAATGGAAAAGGCTTATTTTCCTAGTCAAAGAAAAAAAAAATCCTTTTCATATTTTATTAAATAAAACTTGGCAAGGAATACTGAGGTCTAGAATTCCACAGAGACAAATTTAGAGGAGGAAAATAATTTTCGGCTTTGATTATGCATTATTATAAACTTAACAGGGGCTCTGAAATGTGATACTTAAGGAAACACAGCTCTGAAACCACAGACTGTTCTTCTGTTTGTAGACTTGCAAAATGGCAAGATGCTTCAAGGAACTAGAAGAGCACTGCTAAAGGTAGAAATTTAAATTTTTTTGGCAGTAGTTTAAGAGTGGAAGGATAAAGTACACTGCTGGTCCTGCAAGCTCTCATGTCCATAGGTAACTGTAAAACTGGGATCAGTTCTAGAGATTTTCATGCAGCTATTCAGTGGAAGAAAGTTAAATGTATCTATAAATGTTGGCAGCACAGGAGTGGAAGAGATCACAGCACTCCCCAGGAAAAAAAAATCGTGAATGTAAGAAAATCGAAATTTGCCATTTTTAACGGTGTTTCCCATTAGATTTATTTTTGACATTTTATCAGAGCATACCAGGGAAATGCAGGCCTAAGAAACTCTGGTATAGTCACTTTGTTTTAAAATGCTTATATGATTGGTAGGACATTTGGTTAGATGTATATTTTGACAAATTTAGGACTCAGTTTTTGGAGGATTATTTTTCAGCTCTCATTTAAAATAACATATTTATTTAGCCTGAATCTTTCATCCTGATAACACTTCCAGCTGCTTACAAAAAGGCTATGTGCTTTTATCGTTGCCTCTCTTTTACATCTGTTTATCCTAGACTAGTAAGCAGTTTAATCTTTCCTTTCAAAAAGCACAGTGCACTCAAAGCTTTTACTATAAACTACTAATAAAATAAAGTGAACATACCAATGAAACACAATGAATAATGGTAATGCGATAAACTATTAGGTAGCCTTTTACTAGCTTGCATTATATAGATAATATTGATTATATAAGATACAAGAACATTAGCTAATCTCTATATATGTACAGATACACAAAATAATCTTCTGAAATACTGAGCCATGTGATGGAGAATTAATGGTGCCTTCCAAAAGGGGGCTGTCAGACTGAAGTAATTGTGTTCTGACAAGTCTTGTTTTCTATATTGTCTTCATAAAAAAATAAAAAAATATATCATCTGTTTTCATTTCTCAGGGTAAGCATACATGAAAATCCATATTTGCTACATCTGTTCAATAATTTTGTTCTGAAATCTATAAAAGCCAAAATACTAACCACTTTTGTCTGTCCCATGTTGCTTCTCTGGTAGCATTCATATAGTTCTCAGGAAATACGAAGTCCTCAGATGTTACATGAACTGTCCACAAAAGCTTGAGCAATTCTTCAGAAAGATTCTTAGAGAGACCATTTTCACAGCACTGAATTTCCTGGAAATAAAAGTCATAAGTCTCATGTTGTGTAAGGTATAGGGTGGTCTTGCTGAGTTCAGTGGGTACAGTGAGCCTTGTGCCAGGTAATAAACTAATCAGCTCTAACCCTGTTTAGCTGGTAAAGAAAGACTGGAAGGAACGGAGGAGAAATACATTTTTTAAAATGTGCGTGTGGAGGGGAAGAAGGAGATCGTAACAAGGTGGATGTGTTGTATCAAACCTTAATGGTATCAGTTCAGTTTTGTTCCGTGTAAGCCGAGGAAAATCAGCATTTCCTCAGCTCCACATCTTTAGTATGGTAACGCTCCTCCCCGCCAGCCAACATCTTTTCTATTTTAACTGGAGGCCCTTCAGTACAGAGGCTCTCATGGGTGTATGAGCAGTGTCCAGGTCAATGGGGGCTGGTGTTTGCACAGGGTCTGGTCTAATAACCTGATAATGTATTACTTGCCATTCAAATTGATCTTTGCCAAACCCTCTCTGAAATGGGCAGTAAATTGGAGATGATAGCTTAAAAAAACTGCAACTGAGAATTACAGTTGACAAAACAAAGATGATCAGCCAGGTCTCTTCTCTGTCCCTGAAGGATGTCATGGGTAACTCAATTAAGCATAACTGAATTACACCAAAGCAAAGGAATGGTAAATCTGGCCTGATGTATGCAAAAATGAATGGTTGCAGAGCAGCAGGGACCCAGGCCATGTCTGAACTAAAGATTTCTGGTGAGGTGGCTGTACAGTTGATTGAGAAGGGATGCTGAGTGTGATGAAAGTCAAATTAAATCAGTATATTTATAGGGAGAACATTAAATATTAGTGAAATTACAAGAGGAGGACAATGCAGATGAGCTGAATGAGGCAGAGTTGGTTATACTGTTTTATCTGACTTAAAGGGGTGGTTGAGGGGAAATGACGACACTGGATTGGTAGGATGTATATAAGATGGCTTCTTCACACTATCAGAAAATGAAAAAACCCAACACATTCATGCTAAATAGCATGCGAATACTAGTAGTAAATTGAGTTTATATCAGCATGTTATAGAGCTCATTTCTATTATACCATCTTATAGTTTATGGTGTTTTTTGTTGTTGTTCATTTGTTTTTAAAAGAAAATGCTTCTTGCATAGATGTACATATGCTTTCTCCTTCCAAAATGGCAAACTTTTGCTCGGCTTTGAGTTTACTCATTGTCATTAAAAAAAACTTCATTTTTAAAATATATTTCTGAAGCTATCAGTGCTTCATGGAGCATTAGAAAGCAGTCAGTTCAAAGGCATTGTATAGCTTGTATCTCTCTGTCTAGCCCACCTCTGCTCAGAGGGCAGTCCATCAGCAGGCCTCAGCAGCAGTACCCTGGGTGAGCTGTGCCCATGTCGCAACACCTACATGGAATCTCAGACCAATGCACTTCACCCAAATGCAGCCTCTCTGTCAGATCTGTTGCTTCTCTGTCAGATACGTTGCATGAAAGCCTGAGGAATGGAGCAGGGGTCTGCTGGGGAACCTCAGCCATGGCTTGTCTGTGTGCTCAAGAGACAATGATCCTGAGAGTCTCCTGTCTTGGCAGTTCCCTCACCCTGAAAGGAGCTGGGCCTGTTCAAGGCACCATCTAAGTGAGGGACCAATGCTCCTCCAACCAGTCTTACAGGCTTCATTAGGCCATGAAAGAAAGGCTGCTTTTCATTTATGAAACAGGTTTTTTTTGAAAGACAACCATCTCCCACCTATAGTTTCTTCATTTGCTCTTCTCTTTCTGACTAGAAACACTCCTCAATGCAGAGCTGCTGCCTCAAGGGCACCTATGCAGCCCCCAGCTTCCCCCCATCCCAAACACATACCACGCTCATGGTGTGTAATGGTGCACATGCCAAACACCATGAAGGATTGCTTTGTCAATGGCTTTTCTATGACTTTCTAAGCTATAGCAGAGCCTTCATGTCTGTGTTTGCTAGATATTTTAATATAATATGAGGAATTTGTTCTGTGTCAGCTATTTTAACGCAAATTATAGTTGCTGTCAAAGGTGCCAATTAGACTGACAAGCCTACAAGCGCAGGTCTCACTCTACAGAAATTATGTAGTAATATATCATTTCTGCGATTGTATTGAGGCGGCTGTCAGAAACTAATTCAGCACGTGGGCCTCTTCCTACAAGGCAGAGTACATGCTTTATATAGGAATTTAAAACCCAAATGTAAGATAAGTAGTGGAAAATGTCTGCTGAGGAGGGTGAACAGAGAGATAACAATGACTCAATACTAGTCAGCCTGAAAAAAGTAACCCCAGCCTGTCTGCTGCTTGAATTTTAACAAGCGTAAGCTTTTTGTCAACATTAAGACAAGAGACAGTTTTGAAGGAGGGCAACATTTGGAGGCCTCTTCTACATGAGAGGAAAACACAAGGAGCCTGATATTATTGGCAAAGCCATGGAAGGGGTCAACGGCAGACAGGAGGTGACAGTCTAGGCAGGTATTTTGCAGCACAGAAAGGGAGAGAAAGGTTTTGTAGTGGATCATAGCTGAAGTGACAAGTAGTGCTGTGATAATTTTTCTTTAGATGAATAGTTCTTTCTACCAGTGAATGCAACCTCTCTGCCCTCCTCAAGACAGTACTGACAAGCCAGAAAAAAAGGATCGTTGCAGCAGTCTTCTGGTTGTAGCAGGCAAATAAGAAATTTGTCTGCAAGAGTGGAGAGGAGAGGTAGCCAATTTATGGATGGTTATGCAGGGAATAAGGGGAAAGCTGTAGCTCTGACGCAGCTTTTGAATCAAGGAGAGAACCACTGTAAAGAACAGACTGACAAGGAAGATGGGGTGGTTTCTGCAGTGAAAAAAATAGGCTAGGGGAAAGATGAGGACCTCTGCTTTGTGGCTGAGGTGGCAGGACATCTATGAAGAGAGTCAGAGATCCAGGCCAACATTAAGGCATGATGAAATACAGAGTAATTTAAGTTAACCAAGGTAAGCAGAAGAAATTACACAAACTAGCTATGTGCCCAGTTTCAAGACTGCAAGTGAGTTGAAGTGATATAAACAAGAATATTGCCGCAGTTCATCTGTTCCATGCCTGATTTGTCAACTGCAGTCATTACTCTCCATGGCACCATCACAACCTCCCCAGCAAATGACTGCAGCGTTACAGACTGAGGTGTATATGAAGAACAAGCAGCAGGAAAAAATTAATCTGTCATTAACAATCTTCTCTCCTGGAGTGTCTATGCTTTGAGAGAGAGAAAAAAAATCTATTCCATGGATAAACTTAATAACTGAAGTTGTCTTTACAAAAGCCATATATTTTATATTTTTCAGGAAGGTTTATTTTTTAATTTCTTTACAAAAGTTAATTAAGCTTTTATCTTTATTGTCTCTCACCAACTTTTGTCAGCTCAGCAAACATAAGCTCAAGTGCAAAGCAAGTTGTGTCCATTGCAGTAATAAGGACCATCAGTCAAAGTATAGCCACCTCTAATCCATGTATCACAGGATAGCTCAGCTCCCGTTCCTATCATTGGGCTGGTTTTACAAATGAGAATGTTAGTAATAACTTTTTAGGCAGTAAAAATATGCCATTGGAGAAGAGTCATTATGCAAGACATACATACAAGTCGTACCAACCTCTTTCCTTACCATAAGCAGATTGGATGCTGTCTACATGATCCATGCAAATACAAACAAAAGAAGCAGTGCAAACCTTATGTGGACACTTCTGCCATGAATGACTGCAATTGCCACAGTAAATCCACCATCTGAACAGGCAGAAAATTTAAAGACAATGAAGGATATAAGCTATTTTTAAGGAAAAATTTCTTAAGTCTGAAAAGCAGCTTCTGTTTTTCTGAAGGAAGTTTACATTTGTGAATATTTTAGACATTCCAGTTTTGTTCCAACTATTATGTTATCAAAGAAGAAAGGAATCAAAATATCTAACAGTTGGCAAATCAATTCTTCTGAAAGACCTACAAAGGTGTTTTTGTTCTGTGTATTTTCTAGTTAGTGAAGCAGACCACTTTCAAACTTAGGTATACAGTTTTGCAGATTAAGACGTGTGCAGCCCTCTTAATGTAACCCAATGATTTCTATGTCCTTGAAACAAATTTTGTGGCAGCTGCTTGTGATCTAGTAAGTATGCCAGCAAAAGTGACCCATATGTCAACCTTTCGCTTCACAGCCCTCTGCTGATTGTGAAAGTAGCTTGAAAAAATTCAAAAGGTTCTGTTTCCCTCACTTTAAGTACTACCACATGTGGGTGTTCAAGTTCTTCAGCTATAAAAAAATAAAATAATAAAAAAAAAATATGAGGACAAATATTTGCAGGATTTTTTATAATTCTTTCTTCTGAGGAGGCTAGATGTTTCACATCAGTAGTCTTACCTAAGATACAGTGGGTATTTTTTAAAGTGTATCCCTTATCTTTACTGACAATGTTTTAGGATCCCTTGTGACCATCAGAGAACATTGAACATTGTGCATTTTGTAGGCTACCCTTGTACTTCAGTGGTCAACTCCAATTGAAACTGGTTCTGAGTGCCTAGCATCTTTCGGTGGCTGTACTGGCATCTTTAATTCTAGTCTCAGGTATGAACAACTGAAGAGATACACAGGACCTAAGGTTGGAAGGAGAAAAAAAGTAGATTTTATTTCACAGAACTATGGTTTCAAGAGTAGTTTACTTAGTTTTTTTTTTTTTTTTTTTTTTTTTTTTTTTTACATAATTCTTTAAAAGAAGAAAAACTGTTTAAACTTCTATGCGCTTTGACAGTAAGCTGTTTTGTGGTTATAACCACAATGTATATAACATTCCTGGTGTCACACTGAAGTTGGTCTGTCAGCACAAAACAATGCCAAAAGATAACAGAGATCAGATAAGAGGTACTTTTCTGTTGAGTAAGACAGTTTTGCAGCACTGGTTTTCTTGAGTAATTAATTACTGTGATATCTTCCATTATGAAGGTCTGAAGTTCTGAAAATGTTGGAAATCTTATTCAGCCTATTTGAATGAAATTATTCAAGGCCATATTCTGAATCATATATAAAAATAAACAAAATAAAATAAAATAAAATAAGTAAAACTGGTAGGATCCTCTCCATTTCTGTGTTTCTTCACTGGTCTGCTTTTTTATTTTTATTTTTTTTTTTTATTTTTTGCAGATGGCATTGCAGACAATACATAATCTCTTTGCAGAATGTAACTTCAGGGCACAGCGTCTTGTCAGCAATGTTTTATTGGCTCACCTGGTTAGAGCTGGTGATGTGCTGGCTTTCACACTCACACAGTTTAGACTAGCACTGCACACAGGGCACCTCAAGATAGAAACAGGAGCATCACCCCAGGTGAGGAGGGACCACTGAAATTACATATCAAAGATGGTACCATGTGATGTACAAAACCAATCCTGTATAATAACATTTAATAAGTTCTCGTGATAAGACAGCATCAGTGAAGTGTCTTGTAAATGAGTAACAATGACAAAGTGAAGTGTAAGTATAATTTTGGCATTTTTTTGAAAGATATTGCCAGGAAAGGATGTGTTTTGTTGCCTCACTGTATGCATGGCACTTTCAGTGTCTGTATATTATTTCTTCTGGTATAAGAAGATGTGATTCTCACAAGTAAATAGAGGATTACTTTCTGCCAGCATGCTGACAAATACATCTTCTCCTCCATGAAACTTTCATTCTTCTGTGAAGCTGTGTTTTTACTAAGAATAACACTGGCCATGGTGAGACTAACTGTAAAATTGCTGCCATGATGTATGCAAACAGAAAAGCTACTCTGTCTCTTTTGGGTCTTTTCTACAGCAGCTATTTATTTATTTATTTATTTATTTATTTTCCCCAGAGAATTTCTCCTTCATTTTTTCCTGGAGCTCTTTTCCTGGGGCATTTACTTCCTCTGGCCATACAACAGTAATCATTCTGCATGGATACATCTGTGACCCTCTAAGAAAGGTGAATGCAAAATGGACAACCATAAATTCTATTAAAGGATCAGTGGCAAGGAATGAAATGAAAGCAACAAAATTGGCCAGAAGGCACTGACATTAGAAGAGAATCTTAATAATCCTCCTTCCCCTTTTCTCACTGAAGAAGGTTTAAAGACTTGGAGATTGTCCTTTGGGGTACATATATTGTGCAGGAAGGAAAGACTTACCAACATTAAGAGCAGTATTCCTAGTTTTGCAAAGATGTAACCGTAGCTCTTGTAAAATATACTTGAGATAATCACAGAAAAAGTGAACTGCTAACAGAATAGTAATGAACACAGTGCAGGATGCAGAGATCTGCTGGGTAAGTACCTGGAGCTGAGGCATGCCCTGAGTTCCCTTCTGGTCTGATACCTTATAGGCAGTCAAGCTCGACCTCAAAGACAAGAGTAGGGACAGAAAACTGCAAGGTTGCTTCAGGGCAAATGCTGGAAAAAGAAAACAAAAGGAGTGGGCAGAAACAGCATCTCCTAACAGCAAGGTAGAGGTGTTTAGCCTCTGGGATGTGTACAGCAGAAGCTGTCTGAACAGTGTCCTGATTTCTCCTCTTCCTGGCAAGTACCGTGCACACATCATGGCACTGGCATTGCTATCACCACAACGTTTTGCCTGTGGCTAGGTGCACTGGGTTTACATGGAAAGGTTTTGGTAGCAGGAGATCGCAGGGGTGGCCTCTGTTAAAAGAGTCCAGGAACTGCCCCATGTCAGATGAGGAGCAGTTTCTGCCAGCTCCAAAAGGGACCTGCAGCTGGCCAGAGCCGAGTCAGTGAGCAACGCTGGTTGGGCCTCTGGGAGAACGCAGTTAAGAAAAAAAACACTGCTGTGCAACAGCATCTGGGAGAGCATGGAATGAGGAACAGCCCTTCAGACCCCAAGGCCAGAACAGAAGGAGGGCAGGAGGTGCTCCAGGCACGCAGCAGCAGTTCCCCTGCGGCCTGTGGAGAGGCCCCTGGTGGAGCAGGCTGTCCCCCTGCAGCCCATGGGTCCCACACGGAGCAGATCTCCACGCTGCAGCCCGTGGGTGGAGGAGCCCCCGGTGGAGCAGGTGGATGTGGCCTGGAGGAGGCTGCGGCCCATGGAGAGCCCCCGCAGGAGCAGGCCCCGGGCCGGAGCTGCAGCCCGTGGAGAGGAGCCCACGCAGGAGCAGGGGGTCTGGGGGGAGCTGCCGCCCGTGGGGGACCCGTACTGGAGCAGTTTGCTCCTGGGGGATGGATGGACCCCGTGGTACGGAGCCATGTGGGAGCAGTGCTTGAAGAGCTGCTGCCTGTGGGCAGCCCCCGCAGGCTCAGTTCGGGCAGGACGGCATCCCGTGGGAGGGACCCCACGGGGAGCAGGGGCAGAGAGGGACCGTGAAGGAGCAGCAGAGACAAAGTGCTAGGGACCAATTACAGTCCCCATTCCCTGTTCCCCTGCGCCACTCGGGGTGAGAATGTAGAAGAGGGTGGTTGGGGGGAAGGTGGTCTATTTTTCTTTTAGTTTCTCACTGCTCACTGTTAGTGATAGGCAATAAATTACATTAATTTCCCTGAGTCTGTTTTTCCCATGACAATAATTGTTGTGTGATCTCCCTGACCTAATCTCCATCCCTAAGCCTTTTCCATCATATTTTCTCCCTCTTTCCCTTTGAGGGGAAGGGGGGTGAGAGAGTGGTTTTGTTTGAGTTCAGCTGCCCAGATGGGTATAACCTCCACACACGTTCCTGGTGTCCCTCCAGGAGGGCAGTAACAGGGTCCCTGTGCAACACGGCAAGGTTCCCACAGAGCATCACTCATCTTCACATCTTCTAAATACCTTCCTTTATTCTTAAAGATTATTTCATATGACCCGAGCACAAGATTAGGAGTACAAGTTAACTTTAGGTTTATAGGGTTTGGTATGGAGCAATAGACTACCTACTTTATTTGCGTTATGCTGTAACTATATCCTCTATGTAATACATGAGAATGGAAGAACAAAATCTATTTTGATTCTGTCTGAAATTCACTCTGTAGATATTGTAGTTAACATGCTGCTTTTATATTAAATCTTTTCCTTTTTTTCTTTTTTTTTTTTTTTTTTTTCCAATTTTGCATTAATGCTATCTTCTAGAGTTTACAAATCACTATTACAGCTGGACCAAAGATACAATGCTACAGGTGTGAACAGACACCTTGTTTAAATTACACTTAAAAAAATATACCTTGTACAATAGACTTCTCACAGCCCAGATACCTCTATTTTTCTGGCTAAATCCAGCTAATACACACACCTTGCTGGCCAGAATTTCATAGGTATAAAAGATATAGATACTGTGCCTTCATTTGCAAGCACCAACTAAGATAAAAAATAAAAATAAAAAAAAAATCCACATTTGTTCCCTGAACCAGTTTAAGATTTTTTGGGAGTTCCCATGGACATCCAAGCCTTACCCACAATTTTACATATGAAAACAAGTGACACTTTCATATTTGTATTTGTTGTTATTTACTATGCTTGCATATATAGCTCTTTGTGGATGAAAACTGATTTAAAATTTCATGGTATTATTGGGACTACCTGGGATTTTGTTTTTAAGTTCATCCCTTAAAGCCAACAAATAGCCATCTCCTTTGCAAACTCTGTATTATTAGTGTCCAATGTGCTTGCAACTCCTTGAAACCACAGGATTATTTTTTTTCCAGATGTTAAATGTGTATTCATTTCATTCATGTAATTCCACTTAATACATGGAATAAAGCAAAATATTGCCAAATCACCTTCACATAAATTGCAGATGAAAAATAACCCCAGGGCCTGGAAAGTGCCTCCCTAGTTGCCTTTTAGGAGGTGAGAAACTAAGTGGGGTTGTGAACCCCTTGGGGTCATAGTTTACTGTGCTCATCTGCCTGAAAAAGGAGTACTGATGGTTTGGTATGTGATACTATAGGAGATGATACATATCTGGAAAGTGTCAGAATAGGAGAAAAGCTGAGGAGACTGCAACTAGGATCATGGTCGGAAAGGAGCTGGCAGAGGGAACCTGCTGGCACCCTCACGTGGAGGCGGCAGCAGCAACTCCATGTAGGCAGAGGAGGCTGTTGGCTGGCTTGCTAGCCAGGCTGCCCCCGGCTAACAGGACAGCCTTCAAAGCCAGTGCTGGCATTTTCACCAGTCGCTTCTGGGTATATAACTGGTTGGAAAATTTCTGACAGAATAATGTTTCCACTAAAGAGACAATTCTATTAAAATTGACACATTTCACAAAAAGAAGACAGCATTGATTCGTTTGGACTCTTCACATTCTAAAAATTGAACCTTCTCAATCCAATTCAATGCTATGAAAACAATTAATCTCAATTTTACCACTTTGATTTACCGTGCATTTAAATATTACATGAGCTATCACATACACATAATATGTATAGGTAGTATTCTGACACTAAAGGGACTTAGTGATTTCACTTTATGAAAAAGGCTTCACAGTATCAAAAGGAAACATTTTGATAGTAGATTCACACTACAGTTTCCACAGTGTCTATTTATAGGAAGCGTGAAAGATGAGGCTTTCCAAAAACAAAATGGGAAACTAGGTTTGACTATGCAATGCACTGATCAGGTTTCTGAACACCTCTGCATGGGAAGCGGTGACTTAAGCTATGGAGTTCTGCAGGGCCGATGCTTGGAGGCTTTTGATTTCCACAGTCCTGACCATCACCCATGGTTAAGCCAAGGAGCCAGCATTGCTATTGCTTTCTTTCCTCTCCTCTTGAATCTGCTGTCAATAGACTCTGCTCTGCTACATAGTCAGTAAGATGCAGGACTGACCGCAGCTGCTCATCAGCCAGATCTCCCAGCCTTCTGCCTCTGCTGAATTTTAAACTGGGATGCAGCCTTTTAGTTAGTGACTGACCAAACACAGCTGTTAGAAATGTAATGTTGCAGTCAGGCTGCAGGACTCAGCAATGTGGGTGTAATTGGACAATAATGATTGAGGTGTGGAACATTTCCTGGGGAACTGATAACCAGCTGGGAGGAGTTAATGTCCCGCACAGCGCTGTGGCTCATTAACCTCTAGCAGATATTAAATCCCCAGAGGACATTCCTTGTAGAGGTTGTTGCTGCTATTTGAAAGGGGATGAGGCTGTATTTTGTTTTCTTTATACCTACCAGTTTGTTGTTACCTGTGTTATTTGCTTGATGGTGATTTCTTTTGCTTTGCCAGGAGAACTATAAGATTTGTAAATCTCCTCCATTAGCCATAGTAAAGGTCTTGAAGTCCCCAGTTGGTAACTAGTTGTTCCTGCACAGCTGTGCCTAGCTGGGCTAACTCCTGGCCCACAGGCCAACCCCGGTGTCCCTTACTGTGATACAGTCCCACACTGACAGTGGAGGTATCTACTTTTCCATAGGTGAAGCAATGCAAGTATGAGAAAGCGAAAGGCAGAGGATGATGTATGAGGCCTTTTAATTTATTCAGGGAAATTTCAAGGAATCCTGTAATTCATAAGCTAACATTGATTACTTGATAAAGAGAGCTGTCCCACAAACTAGTTCTGAAAAGAAAAAGATGTAAAAGTATAATAATAAAAGTTATCTATGGGTGTACCTTTGTCAGAGAAGCTCAATAACATTATCAACTAAATCATATCCCCAGTCTTTTACAGTTTTCCAACAGTGTTGGAAGCTAGCCTTCCAATTTTTATTTGATCCAATAAAAGAGATTGCATACAGTTTTATGTCGTATTTTGGTACATTTTGAAGTTATTTTCTACTCAGAAGGGAAAATACTCATCGGAAACATCCTAATGAAAACCCAAAGCTTTTCTTTCCAACCTCTCTCCTAAAAACACCAGGGACAGCTCTGGAAGTCAGCATCAGTTAAAACTGCCATTGCTGGCTGTCCACTGGAAATTATCTGAAAGTAATTTCTTATGGAATTACATGATACAATTACATCAAAGGTGTATTTGGTCCTGACTACAGGAAGGAAGGACAGAATCATGGTGGATATTGTGGTATTTACATCTGAACATATGGCTTACCAGTGGACTTGGAATTGTTCTCTTTGTATCTGCACTGGGAACATGAGGGAAACTCATTAATAGTGGAAGGAATTAAAAAGGCAGAGGCTAAGGACAGCTATCCAGTGAGGTGCAGCTGTTATACGTATAACCAGAGCACTTGCCATGAAGTCATTTAAAAAACACACACTGCTTTATAGCTGGTTCTTGAGAGAAATTCTCATTTGAATTACTAGTGTTGCTGAGAAACTTTGCAGTGACGTGCTTTTATATTAAAGGACAGATAAATTTGGGCTCCTGTTGTAGAAAAATTCCACTCAATAACAGGGCTGTCTCTGAAAGAGAGGAGGCTTGAAAAGTTTTTTTATTCAGCTCCCTTGTACTGGTAACCTTGACAAGAACAGACTAATGTGGCTGGGTCAGCCTAACTTGATAAGAGCAGCTTGTCTGTGGCAAGGCTGTGTGGATGCTTGGCACCTGGGCTGTGTTGGGCTGAAGGGGTGTGTGTACTTGGGAGGGCAACCAGCCAATGTGACTGAGCCTAACAGATATCACGAGGGAAGCTGTAGTTGCATGAGGAATGTTTTATGGCCAGAGTTTTGACCCTCAACAAGCCAAGCAGTTATTAAGACTGGGACTATGGGCCACTCTGCTGATGCAACGGGTTTTGTTCACTTTTATGTACAGGGCTATTTTATATTTTCCAATTAAAGTTGTTTGCCATTTGATCTTCCAAAAGACTCTCCTGTGATCTTGAAAAGTTGAAAAATACCTGGAAAGCAAATGGGAAGGTCACAGCTTGAGTCCCTAAACCATAAGAATAGACACATTTTTGGACAGGGAAGATTTAAAGTAAGACCACTTGGAAAACTAACTCTGGTAGTCACCGTTGACATCTGGTACAAGGTTACAAAATAAAAAGGGGAATAGATTGAAACATATGACCTCAGTGAAATAGCTGTTCTTGTGGCATGGTGTCCGTGTGGAATAGTATAAGATAAATATACTTAAAGAAGAAAATAGACTGACCAGTACTCTCAGGATGTGATAAAATACCAAAGAATATCATTCCTCTCTCTTAAACTCTCTAAGTGTATTACAAGTAGAATGAGGACTGAACTTGAAGAACAGAATAATACTTTAAAGAACAAATAATAGAAAATTGGTTTCTTTCTTTTTTTTTTAATATATATATTGTCTCAAATCACTTTTATTGTTCTTCATCTAAAGTGCAAGAGAGCCTCAATGTGTGTGTGATGCCAAAATACTCTTCAGATGAGAATTAATATTCTGCCCTTGTAACAGAAAAGTCATTCAAAAACTGTCATAAATGATATACCTAATACCATAAAACAGTTCTGAGACTGGGTGAAGTGAGGGCTTGAGGCTTCTTTTTTTATATTTCTTGAGTTCTTATGGGGCTTTCTCTGCCACAGTATCTTAAAATTTGTGACCTTAAGAATTCATTCTCCTAATACTTTGATGTTACTATGTCCAATTTGATAGATAAGAAATAGGGCCCCAAAGAGTTCAAGGAACAAGTTCATGAGATGTAACAGTTTGGAGTCCTAGAGTTTTGGTGGTCTTCCTCAATCTTTCTGCTTAGCTCTTTGAGAACTACCAGGTTACAGCCTATATAGTACACCCATTCTGCCTCTTGAATGTGCTCTTCCATTATATAGATGTGAAATCACTGGGTAACAAGAACACATCTAATCTCTCAGGGTCTCAATGTGGTAATTTGAATCTGGTCCCCTCTCTAAGACCCGTTAATACTTTTTATTCATTTATTGTCATCAAATACATGCTTAGCTGAGGTTAGTTTATACTAGCAGGGCTCTCTCAAGAATGGTTATTTTAAATTAAAAAAGGAGTTATGCCTTCTGAGCCTTTCAGGGCCCCAGCTCTGTGAAGTGATTTGGTACTTCAGATCACTAGGCTAAGTAGGCTAACATCTGGAGTCCTATATCAAGTGAAGCCATGTGTTACTCAGTAGAAGGGTAAAATTTAAGAATGCATACTTGTGTCTGAAGCATTTCCCATTTACAAACTCAATGCTCAAGCTATTGGAAACATCCCAGTAAAACGACAGCTTCCCCAGGGAGGAGAGGAGGTTCAAGGCTGTTGCCATTCAAGCATCTGATTCAAAACTGTGCTTTCAGTCTGTGAACTGGAGTCATGGCAACCCAGAAGGTGAGTCCTTTTGTATGTCTAGCCTTATATGACTGGCCCAGCTGGGCAGCAAACTGAATAAAAGGCTGCAGCCCAGATGGATAATTGACTATTTGAGGACAGAGCTGGGTCATTCACAATGAGAAGGAAATACTTTGTTTACAGTTAGCCATGTTCAAGTTAGATATCTGTTATTGTCACATAAGTATCTCCTTAGCTGATGGGAAGAGATAAGACTAAACAAAATATTCTTAAGAAGTGCCTTTATGGTTTATGAAAAGTACCTAGATGAATGACCAGAAAAAGTCCCTTAACTTTTTGATGGTTAGAGCTGGAAAATACAAATTCTCTCCCCTCATCCCCTGCCTTTTTTTTTTTTTGGTATGATTAATATTACCAAGAGTAGACGCTAAAGCAATACTGTGAAACACCTGGTTTTCATCAACAAGAAATCTACCATTCACACATCAGTCATATGTATGCTTATTTAGGCTAATAGCCAAATGACGTGGCCATAAAGTCAGAGATATCTCCCTAGCAGGAAAACAGTCTTAGTTAGAAATGGTGATAGGTTAGGTAAAAGCACCTGGATTAGTTGAAATATCACTTATTTATTTATTATTAGATGACACACAAATCCCTTTTTTTTTTTTTTTGTGACAAAAGTCAGAAACCTGCTTTAGGGATCATTTAGAGCATATTAAAAAAAATCCTCTTTTGTATCCTCCTGAAATATGTACAGTCTAGTTCCATGAGACAGCACCAGACAAAAGTGGAGAGGGGGGGCTTTGTTGTGTTTTCACACATGGTTTGCATATAATATGAGGATAACTGTCAATGACAGCATTTAGCTAGTTGAAAGAATGAGTTTTTCCAGTGTATTCTTGCAAAATTCTGTTTTCCAGCAAATTCTTTAGAAACCATTTTCTCAGAGTAGAGCAAATGGATTGCCAGAAATCATGAAAACAAAATGACTGTCACCACTGATTAATGAAAATAATATGCATGCTTGTAGGCGCACACTCACTAATCACATTTCCCATATACAAGCCCTAATCTTGTATTTACATTCAAAAATACCTATTTTGCATAAAAGGGAACAACAAAAGAAGCTAAAAGTAAATACTCTGTGGGAGAACACATCTCTGCAGCAGCCTGTGTCTGAACTGAAGATGTGACAGTAGCAGTCTCCAGCTGATACCATATTCCTAGTGACTGAATGGGGTTATACAAAGAAAAGAAGAGCATGATATTTCCTACACATCATCATGCTCTTAAATTCTCCAGACCAGGAGGTAAAAGTGATGGATAGCAAACTGATGAAAGTTAAGCATTAGCAAGTAACTCTTTCTTTGATCTTTTAGCAACGTTAAACCCTCCAACTCTCTAAAATAGACACAGTGAAGACAGGACTGATGTGATTCAGTGCACTGTGTATTTTTAGACACTACAAATTGTACTCAAGACAAATCCCAGCCACATGCTTCTAGACCCCCACCTTTCTTCTTTTCTAACAGTCTCAACAACTTCCAAAGGCTGTGCATGTCCCATCTGTAGCTAGGAAAACAACAAAGACAGCTATGCATACAGCACAGTGACCATCCTCTCCTCTTCTCCCTTTTTAAGCCCTGGGCCCAGCTGGCACTAGACACCTCATTGTGCAGGTGGTGGCCTTCCCACTCTTGCAGTCCTTTCTTTTCCTTGGCAAAGACTGACAGCTTTCTGGTGAGCATCTAAATTAATTTATCTTAGGGAGTGATGTCACCTCTTCAGTCCTATCATAAAGTCCTGGTGAATGGTAATAAAAAGGAAAGGAACCAAGACTTGAGGAACATATTTTGTGTGTGTGTTTTGTTTGATTTGGGTTTTGTTTTTTCCTTCATTCCCCAATTTCTGCTATAAGCCCACAGCACACAGCCTTAGGTAAATGAATAAGGTTTAATGAGAACACAACCTGCAACCAGACATATATTTGTATGGCACATAACAAATAACCTCTTTTGCCTTTTCATTATTTGGATGAAACTCAAAGCATATGGAAAGGACAAGTAGTAATTGCTGAGCAGCCAGCACTTCCATAGCTGGTTGGACTGCTCTCACATTCAAAATCTTCTGACTTCCTTTCTGACGGTGCACCTGAACCAGAATCTCAGATCCAAGCTTCCTCTTGAACTTTGCAAAGTAAAAATGAACTACTAGTAAAAACGGTACAGTGGCAGACCACACTGAGCAAATGCATTATGGAAAGTGTTGCACTATCTGAAATGGCTAAGAACAGAGCTTTACATTGTTGTAACTGCATCCAAGGAAGGCATGCAAAATAGCTGTAGGCAAGGGGCCTGTTTTTCCAGTCATTTTGAAGTATTTTTATCTCAACTACATCTATGTAACAAGCTCTGTGAGTTAGAAAGGAATGCAAACCTGGAAAGGAAAGCCCTCCTGTGAAGGACTCCCAACACTTTCCTTCCTGTGTGTTCTGGTTTCTGCCCCCACTGTACAAGCCAGCAAAAACACAGCTGGGAGATTTGCTGGCTTTGGCACTGTTGAGGGACTTCATCGTAACTTCACATGTAGAATGGGAATCTTCTTTTCTCTGCCTTTGCAACATGATGAAGAGAGCCAAGAAATGGCTAGCTGGCAAGCAGGTTTTTCTCCACTCTTTTAATAAATCTATATGCACATTTAGTGTTTCTAAGTGTGTAGAATTCCATTTAGTGTTGGAATTTTAGGAATATTATTTCTGTTGGTACTTTCTGGTACAGTACAAATTACCAATTGTATACAATCATATATTTGACCTAAAACCAAATCTTAAAGTGCATGATCCCTAGAAAGCATGATTTATTTATCCTCTGCTAGCAAGGGCAGTAAAGCCAAAGTTTTCATGGGGAAAGTTTCTGGTTGGGCATAGACTAACAGGGGTGTTTTGTGGCAGGGTCAGTTGTGTTCTGGCAACACAACTAAGAAATATACTCTCACTTCCCTCTCAGTGACTTCTCTTACCCAGCATCCTGATAGTCCGAATTCAAACTACCAAGGGAAAACCTACATTTCCTATTGCTGAGAACCTGTCACTAACTTATAGCCACTCACTTCAAGTAGAAAACACTGGTTTGCATTTTTGTAAATAACTCCCTTAGGTATGAGGGGTCAGTGGAACAGTATCTCTCTCTTACATTGCCAGCCACTCATCCATATGAAATATCAGTTTAGTGAGAAATTATGTGTCTACTTTAAAATTTGCATTTGCAGAAGGCCTTCTGATTCATCTATTTTAAGTAAAAAAAATGTATTTTGTACAATGTGATTTTTCTTTTGACAAATTTTATAATTTTCCTTTCTTTTTGAAAAGAGACTTTTTCTCCATTTCCTTAAGCTCTTCTAACTTATAAGAGAAATGTTCATGGATTTACATTTTGAGTGGCAATCTTTCTTTGCAATGTTTATGACCCTGACAAAAAGAGAAAAATATTAAAGATTTAAAGTTATTGCTAGAGTTTTTCATAGGTGAGTTTCTCAAAGAAATCTAATATCAAGCAAAGATTCTTTATTTCTAACAAAACTTGATTTTGGATCTGGACTCCTTATGAAAATAATACCATAATACCAAAGAAATAGTAGGGATATTGGAAAACACAGGTCATAAACAGAGGAAATAATTCAATTTTGAATAGGAAGGAGCCGGAACAACCAGAATCATAGAGGAAAATGAGGATAGAAAACCTTGGACAGTGAAATGACACCTAATATATCATTTTCTCATTTCAATAGACAGCAATTAAGAAGACAACATTGAAATGGTTCGGTCATGGCAAGAATACAGACTCATTTTCCTTTTGCAAAGAATCAGCTATCACCAGTTCTTCAAAAAACTCACCAACTCAAGCACCAGCCAACATTCTGTGGGTTGTACATATTTAACTTCACAACTGTTTCTAAAACAAATACTAAAGTCCCATTTTCCACTTTTATAGTGCACATCTACCTTCTGGTAAGAACTCTAATTTTCCCAGAACTTAAGGATGATGTATTTAAGTGGGAATTCAGGACACTGTATTTGTACATACCATGATGTAGAGAAGGTGGGAAGAGTGTGGGGAATTGGTGATGGAGGATAATTAATGGTCTGGACTACATGTTGCCAATAGTCCATTTGAGGAAGAGTCAACATCAGGAGTAATGTTTACCTAGGCTAAGAATTAAGAATCGGGAACGTCTGGTGTTTTTTTTTTATTATTTTATTTTTTATTTTATTATTTTTTTATTTCTTTATTTTTTTATTAACAAGCATATCTATACGGCAAAACGAAAAGAACAATGTAAAAACTGGATTTGGTTACTATAAGTAAGAGCCTCCTCCTCCTCTACAGGAAGTGTGTTTTTCATTCTCCCTTTCTTTTTTTTTGGTAAAGATATATCATTTTTTTTTTAGCTTTAGAGTACATAATCCTGTAATGCTTTACTGCTTTTTTAATTAGTCTGTTATCACTATCTTTCAAGCAGCATTTCTGAGCAATCCTGCATGTCTTTTAATCCATTCTGTTCAGGGTAAACTCTGTGACTTGTTTTCTATACAGGTATTTTCCAAACAAAAAAACTGTCATCATCCTTTGTGTCTTAAATTGTCTGCTCTGCAGTAGAAAGAAGGCATGACAATTCTAACCTTCTCAGGTATTTGTAGCCAGTGCAATATTGCAAAATGTCAAAAGCATTTGAGCAAAAATTTTAGAGCATACAGAGAATGTAAGCTACTTTAAAACACTGAGCTTGCAGTGATTGGTACATCCAGCAACAATACTCTACCATGGCCTTTCAAAAGCATTGAATGCCTAGTGAAAAATACCATACAACTTGGAAGCCAATTTTTAAGTGTTTTGTGTGGCTTCTCTTTGTGAAGGAAGGAAAAAGACAAGCTGTTACCTTAAAAGCATTCTGTAAGAGGCACTCCGCAGCTACAGTTTTACCGTGAGTTCTCTCTGTAAATTAAACAGTAAATTTCCACAATTACCTAAACAGGTAAATGCTGAATTTTAAACCTTCAGTAGGTCTTTTCAAAACTACTTATGTTTCTCTTCTTTCAGGGAGCTTTGGTTTCTCTAATAGCCACAAGAGTGCGGAAAGAAAAGCAGAGTATAAAGGTAAATTCATTAGTTTTTACTCCAACAACAAAAAAGGACTAGAACTGCAGCTTTTGGAGAAAGAAATGAGATACAGGACGAAGGGCAGGCTTAAGGCAGGGCTTTTTCCAGGATACAGTTTTAACCTTTCCATTTGAGACTGAGCATGTTAGCAAGGTTAGTTTGGGCTCAGTTACGTCTGTCTTAAAAACCCAGAATTTCAAAAACTGTTTGCAAAGGCCACAGGAATTCTGAAAAAGGAAATAACTAGTATAGATATTGTCTATACCACCATGCTTGGAGGAGCCCAGGATATTAACTCTCTGGAATTATGTTAACTCTCCAGAATGGTTGCCATACACATAGAACTGCATTCAAGTCTGCATGTAACTCACTGTGCTTTACTTGGGGGAAAGTCTTCTGCTCCACTGCACACACACAGTCCCACAGACTCTGTATACACACAAACTTTAGGGCATGTCCTACGGCTGTGGTGGCTACCTCAATGCCGAGCATCTTCTGAAAGGAGACCAGAGCCAGAAGTAGGTATGGCTATAAGGCCCTACCTACCATGCTCACATGTGGGCTATCCTCACTAGTAAGGATGGTTGCTCCTTACTGTTTGCTGGTCCCTTCTCGCATCTTACTCCAGTGCAAAAGAATCAGCCCAGGTCCTTTACAGTCACAGAAGAGGAAGCTCAATTCTCACAATAGTCATGGAGTTACGCTGGGTTACCCACTGGCTATCTACTTGCCTGGTTAGCACCTACGCTAACTCTGGTTAGAGTGGGCTGTATTTTATTTACACACTTCTTTTGCTTGTGTATATTTTTTAACCTTTAGTCCTTGGTTATTTTTTTTTTTTTTTTTTTTTTTTTACTATCTTATGGATGTCGATTCCTGCTCTACAGCTAGCATCCATATCAGCCATGCAGTCAACCTTCCTTTCACCATTCGAGCCGCATACACAACTGTCTGTTAGTCTGGGGGCTGACATCTAACCTCCTTCTCTTATTTTATAGGAAGATTCCAGTAAGACTTTAACAGTTCAAGCTGGTGTGAAGTGCTGTGGTCCAACTTGCTCCAGGTTACCATGGTCTTCTTCCATTTCTGAAGCCAGCATGACACAGGATGCTAGTGGTGTACAAAAACACCACCAAACCCAATGCCTTGCACTGAGAACTGTTTAAAAACAGTGATGGTAATTTTTCAGAAACATATTTTAGTCTGTATCTTTGTATATAACTGGAACTTCATGAAAGAAACCAGAGGTTTTGGATGCTTCCAATTCTGCATTTTGTGTCTCGCCACATTAAGGAAGGTTGTTTTTCTGTGTTGTAGATACTCAACACTTCTTGAGAAGTTAGGTACCTAGAAAACCTCTAAATATATTTTGAAAGCTTGAAACTTGTTTACATTAAGATCTCAGTCCTGTACTTGTTTGACAGAGCTCCCTTTCATTTATATTATCATCTGATACAAATTCTGTTGTTCCTCTCCTACTTTTGCTTTCTGTATCTATAACTTTAAGCTCTTCAGCACGGGACCTGTGCTCGCATGTTGTCTGTAGCACGCTGTAAAGAAGCTACAGGAGCAGAGGTCTTGTTTGTCATTGTGTCCAGGTCCCACCTTCCCTGTATCACTCCCAACATCAGAACTCTGCAGCATGGTCCAGCACTGAAGATACAGCTATGACTGCACAGGATGAACAAAGATTTTGGCAGGAGAACAATCAGCTGGAGCAAATATAAACTGTGAGGAGAATTATGCTTCCACCAAATTCGTTTCCTCAGCTTGCTGTACACAGATAATGTGACTAGCCAGCTTGCTTTTCCATGGCACTGCTCCTTTCTGTCCTGCCTTCTCTGTGAACGTGTCCCTGCCATGCCATATCTTCACTAGACACTAGCACTGAGTATCTGCAGCATTACAGCAACACAGCACCAAAAAAAACACCCTAGTTACAGGGATGAAGTTTTCACTGTAAGAAGTGCCAAATAGAAGACTGCATCATGTGCTTGTTTTACAGGGTTACACAAATAGACTTTCTGACAGATAGCTCTGTGGAATCAGCAACTCTTGTTGTATTCCTTTCATAGGCACTTTATTGCTGCTGATGCCTAGGCTTGCTCATTTGGCATCCTGTGCTGCCTTTGCATCAAGACACGAAGCAGGCTTCCTCTTTACTGCACTGGCTACATGTATGCAAAGGCAGAAGGACTGGGAATGCAGCGCATCCCCTACCACCAACCAGCTTACCGGCACCCTGCACTACTGCCAGGATAGCCTATGGCTGGTGACTGCATGGAGAAAGCCTAGTTTCTGAAGGGTCATCTCTGCAGGGCAGAGGGCTGGCAGCCTAGAAATAGCAGAAATAACTGCATCAGGAGAATTTTAGAAGTCACAGGAAACATTTGAAGCTGGAGCATGCCAAAAATAGGATGGAATAGTACACAGCAAAGGTGACTTAGAGGAAGCCCATGCCTCTTCCCAGACTCATCCCTAATTCAGACCTCATTATGTCTCTGGTTTTCCCCTCAACATCATCACAATCCCTCCTCTTATTTGTTTTCTGAAGATAGGGTGTGACGTATGAACATGAGACAGCAGAAAACTTCTCCCCTTACTAATATTGTGAGACAAACACTGATAAGCCTTTGCTGGGTACTTGCCATCCTTAAGCCCTCCTGCAAGTGCCAGCAGGACATTGAGGAAGACAGAGGACACAAGGCCACCCCTGCCTGTTAGCACCAGGGTAGCAGAGAGTGCAGCAGTTCCTCCTTTTACACAAGCAACCTTGTTGTAAGCAAGCAGCTTGAGACAGCATGGAGCTGGCCAACTCCTTGCCAGGGGATGTGCTTGGCTGCACTGCCCCAGAGGCATGGTCTAGCCATTTTCCCTGCCTGCACTACTGGGAAGGGCTCTGCTCACCTCCTGGGTCAACAGGGCCCCTTGCAGAGCTGCACATCAGCACATGTTGGGGTGCCCATGCCACCATCCTCCTCCTCTGGCCATCTCAATGCTGCCAGCATCACTGTGGCAGCCCTTAAACCCCCTTGCTTGAGGCTGTAGGGACAGGAGGTCACATGTTCTTCCTTACTGAGCATCACACACATCTCCAGGTGGTGGTAGGAAGGAAGATGGGGTATCTGTTTGAGCAGGATGTCTTTTCTTTTTTTAAGAGAGCACTTAAAGACTTAAGCCAAGCCAAAGCCAAGTGAAATTTTCCCACCAAAACCAGAGCAAGAAGCAAAGTCAATAGGAAATGAGTTAATCTTGTGAAAACCACAAGTCATTATGGGATTGGAAAGGATTATTGCAGTTTAGATAACCTTAAGAAGCATTATCTGTCTTGTTTATACTTGTGTCAGATGCAAGGTAGAGAGTTAGACTGGGAGTCATGGCTGGCAGTCCAGCATCAGAAAAAAAAATAAAAATCACCTTCTGTGAAGGACCGGGTGAAATACCAGCACCCAGGATGAAAGGCATCTCTTCTCCAAGTTTTATTCAGATGCTCTTGTTATCTGGGAAGCATATCCTTCTAAGAGATCAAAGACTATGTTTTCGAGCATTGAAGCTGAACTGAAAGTGAGTCAGAGCTGGGATGTTCCTGGACTGAAAGAGACAATTCAACAATAACAATAGAATTTTTGCTGAGAAGAGGCTGCAATTTATCTCATGGAATATGCTTCTTTCAAGGATGAGAAAATCCTTATTAGGAAATCCAGTCTTTTCAAAAGATGCTATGTTTTTGACCTGCCACTGGTTGTATGCTGCATTGACTGATTTATATTGATATCTGTTATGTAACCCGCATGGTGGAAGAGTAACCACTCTGTTCCAGCTCACATTATCCAAGTGTTCAAATATATAGACATGTATATCCGTGCTGAATCTACTTTAATTTTCTCTGAGCAGATACGTCCAGAAAGTTTGCTAGAGAACAGACAGTCAATTCTAAATATGAAACGTTTCCCCTTTTGTTTGAAATAGAAAATAATCTGAAAGCCTTTCTCTGGTAATAAACCCATCTTTGTAGCATACATTTTTTTTTGAAAAAAATATTTGGAGTACTCACAAAGAAAGAGACCTCATCAAGGTATCAAAAATAATATGTACTCTGAAGCACAGAATATAACAGCATTCTCTTTGATGAATAGGAATTGCTCCATTTTTAAGCAGAAAGTGTCTAATGATGAGATGCGGGCTGGCAAAGCAGAATTGCGGGTTATTTGCATCCCAGCCTCAAGCTGCCAACAGGTTTTACCCACACACTGCATCTTCATATACACTCAGGACTGATAATTAGATCAAATTTATCTCCTTGACCAGAATTTTATCTTTGTTCTTCCTCATTCGTTGCCTTAATTAGTAATGGATCTTGGTTTTATTCTTGGACTGTCCTATTTAGTAGTAGTAGGAATTGTGTAGTTTTGATTTGTTAAATATATATATATATATTTATCTTATGAAGTGTGTCATAGTAAGAACTGTGTTCCTCTGCTCTTTCATGCATCCTGTTCTCTCTGACCTTGGGAAAGTTTCATTTCAAGTGAATCAATCACACACTCACAAGAAACACACCACACCTAAACCAGAAACAGAAAACATATTTTGTTAGAAAGCCACTAAATGAAATAATGTGGCTGTTTACAAGAGACTTCACTTGCGTGAGAGGAATTTGGGACTCCATGAAAATGGAGGAGGTCAAAGGTGTGTGACAGCCTGCAGATTATTAATTTCAGCATTATCTTTGCTTTTAAAACCTGCTGTTCCCTTCAAGGGTGTGCTAGTCTCTCTTAAGTGAGAAGTAGCAATACATGATCACAGGAGTTCTTGGGATAGGGGAGAAGAGCTATAGAAAACAATTAGCCTAATTAAAAAAAAATCTTTTGCTAATTAAATGCCTAATTTTCACTTATTAAAACTGGCTGGAAAATCAAAACAAAAGCAAACAAAATCTGACTTTGCTGGATGGCAGGGTTTTAATGAAATTTGAAAAAAGTTTTCAAATCAGAAGACTTACAGTTTCCATTAAGATCTTCATTTGAATGCAAAGCTATTAAAAATAAATGCGAAATTTTCTATACCAATAACAACAGCCCCCGAGGTATTTCCCTTTTCACAGCATGAGCTCAAATTCATGGCATAGTACAATTAAGCTAGATGGAAAAAAAACAAAGCATAGGATGTGACTCAATCAGGCATCTCATATTTATTATTCTTTAACTTTTGATATTTCTTGTTCCCAAATATGACTTCTTGTAATGCTGTAGAAGTCCTGATTCATTTTGTTTGGCTTTAGATACACCATACCTTATTTATGCATGTAATCAGCTCATACTCTGTACATGGACTGTGCCTCCTTGAAAGAGGGAACTCACCAGCAATACACTGGAGGTATGATTCATCCTTTAAAAGGAAATTTTTTCTTCCAACTACTGGGAGCCTGGTTTCCCTAACCTAGGCTGCTATTGAGAGAACGCAGCTCTGCAATATATCTTTTTCCCAGCCTATCAGAAAGAACTGATATTGCAAGACAGACTATCCTCACCTGTGCTTGGTTCAGTTCTGCAGCCTGAAGGTACCTGGAGAGTGCAGATGTTGTTGGTAATGCAGATGATCTCCCTTACTGCACTATGTTTTAATTATATAAGCAGCTCACCAATCCTAAGATGAACACCAATGACATTTTCAAGAAAATGTGGTATTTATAAGGGGGAGACATTATTGTTCTTCTGAAAATGTGAGTTTTGCTGAACCAGAAGAACAAAAAAGCAATACACGAATGAAAAGCCTGAATCTAAACTTACATAATTTTGAGTTAAGTTGGCAAGTGTTTATACACACATCCAAGACCCTTTAAACGTATTATACCCATTTGTTAACTCCAGTCATAAAAAGAGAGATGTGATTATATTCCACTTCATAAGCAAAGATCAGACAATGTTTATGCAGCCTTAGATCAAGCTGAAGTATGACCTTGCAGACCATGCAAGCAAATTAAAGTCATTTCTGGACTACTGCTAAACTAGAATTCAACTTACTTTGATTCACTAGGAACTCTTGATCATCTCCCTTCTTTTGCTACCAACAGACACTGCATAAACTTCATGGCTTCCTTGTCATTTTAGGTAGATCATGTCTTGGTGAAGGAATAAAGGTAGTTGCCTTTTTTGTTGTTGTTGGTTTAACTCAGACAACATTCCATAACTTGTCAGTAATCAAGTACAGGACTTGTTCTTCCTCCTTAAAAATACAACTCGCTCTGTGTCAATGTATGACTGTTTTTGTCAGTGTTAATTTGAGCTTCAAAACATATGCAAAGAGGACCACCATAAGAAGTTTAAAACCAGTTACAGCACGAGCTCTTACCGTTTCTAGAGCTCACTACCTTTGTCAACTTTTGGAAATAAAGGTAAGCAAAATATAGGCCAATTATTTTTTCACTTTTAAAAACAAAGCCATATTTCTGTTTTGCACTGAATGAAAAAAGAAGGTTTCTAAACTCTTTTGAAAGCCTAATATTGTTGAGGGGAATAATCCATTTTATGAAACTTAATATTTATGAAAATGTTTTATAATGCAGCCCCAGTATCAGTCTTTTGGTCTGAATGTGGAGCTGTATCCAATGTGCTTTACGCAGATACAAATAGAAGGAGATAAAAGAGATGTCATTTTAATGCCAGGGATATAGACATTCCAGTGACACTGATCAACTCACAAACAGCAGAGAAAAATGACATGCCTCTTTTAAACTGCCTAGCTTCATAACTAACATGTACTAATATGCTTTTTAAAAAAAATCACAAATGTTACTTCTTACAAGCATTCATCAATTGATTTGCATAGTCAGGAAATGCAACTCCTAGAACTATAGACACAGTGTTATGTGGCCCCTGTACACACTCACCAACTTCACACATGTGATCTGGGTTACTGAAAGCTAAGGAAACAGATCCAGCCATAATTTCCCTGAAAAAGTCATGACAGATGGTTTATGTCTCCACAACTGTGAAAAACTGCCTTTAAGTAAGAAGCACCTGCAGCTTTTCCAGCTGATGCTCAAACAGGCTCAGTGAGTAAAGCAGTTCACCACAAATGACACTGTGCTGCCATCTGTACTTGCTGAGGGCTTGCAAATCCCACTCCATGTGTGTGCCCAAGTGGGACTGCTTGGTACAAATCTCAAGTCTCTCATGAGACTTGGTATCATGGACTTGGACTCATGGTATCTTTTGAGGTAGGTTCCATTAACATATTTGGGAGAACATTTTGTGATTCATTTTTAGAGTTACTTGCAGCACATGGTCAGTTACACTTAGAGAAAACATTGCAACTCAAAAGCTCCCTAGAGTCTGCTTGACAGTCCCAACACAGCTCCATAAGTCAGCTATGATTCACAGACATCCAGTTTTATGATAGGACTGGGCTAAATTTCAATGACCTTTGGCTGGATGTTTTGCAATACACTTCCAGGAACAACTATGGCTTATGGCTGAGAACTGGTGAGCATGGCTGAGCTTTGATGTAAGTTTTTGAATTTGAACCATGCAACCAAAGTTTGGAATAAAATGTCCAGCACTTCCTGAAAGCTGATAGCTACAATTCTTTTAGAGCTACTGTAGTACATGGAAGAGTCCTAATGTCAGCATGGTCCCTTCTAAGGTTCTGTGAATTGGAATAATTCAAGTGACCATCTCATAACACAATGGAAAAAATATTTTCTGTGCATCTCCACAGAGCATTTCTACCTTACTGGCTCACAATTCAACAGAATTACTGATGACAGCTTAAAATAACATTATATTTCTCTGCCTAAGGCCACAAAGAGAATATTAGAAGAAAAAGTGAGTAAATATATCAGATGGGAGAGTCAAGATATTTTAGATGTTGAATGCTACAAGACTGAGTTACAACTAACAGTGAAGTAGCTGTCTTTACAGGAACAAACTTCTGGACAAATCAGACTATCAGTATGCATCCTGCTTACCTCTCATGCTTTGTACTTGTATGTGTATATAATTGCTGTGACAAGTCATACATTTACTCCAAAAGTATTACTTCTTGCAGATTATTTTGTATTCAGTCAAATAAAATATCCAAGATTTTCTGGCTTGGTAAATACTGCTGCATTTAATCCTTACAGAAGAAGGACAAACTATCACAATTAAATTTGGCCTAGGAATTTGCAGTCAGTTTAAGGCCACTAAACATTTTTTCTCCAATTTCAGAAAGCTCCTAGCAATTTAATGTCACTAATCCCTTATTAGTTTGGGAATTTGTTCTCATGCATCTTTGTGCAGGAATGCAGCCTTTTACCACTTCCATTGAATTCTCAGTCTAATTTTCTACAGTAAAGAAGTACCCTGTCTGTCCAGTCTGCTCAGTCAAGCAGAGTAAGCTCTCATAACTGCTGACAAAAAGGTCACTTTGCTAGCATTTGTTATTCTGTGTCTTTTCTAAATCTTGATTTTTAACTTGATACTAAAAATAACTCATTTTGTGTTCTTCAGGCCTCAAAGGTTGCTAAACTGCTTTTGGAGTGTTTAGCATTTTTATTTTTTTGAAGGTGATGGGTGAGACTCTGCATGTAGTGAAAAATACTGAGTTATTTTGATGTCCATTCATGGAAGAATATGCATGGTCTCTACTTCTTCTCATCTTCTAGACACAGGTTAAGATAGAAATAAAATAGGATCTACTTTTAATAAGAACAGTCAAAACTCCTCATATGAAACGAGTTTATTCAGAACTGTAGCCTTTTAAAGCTATCTCACAGTACTTTTCATGGATGTAAGGTGCTACCCTCTACCACTTTGAACAAAATAATATCTTTGTTGCTAATGATTTTCCAGCCTGCTTCCTAATTCATTTTAAGGCAGTCCGTCTTCACTGCCCATCCCAAACTACATTGTAGTATTGCAGTAAAGTTGTTAAACAATTGCAACATGGGTCTCTCTTCAGGCAAGGTGCACAGAACATCAAGAGTACAATCTGTACTTACAGTCTTGTATATAATATTACTTCACTGAATCTTTTTGTTTCTACAGAATAAAGGTTTGCAATAGGAGCCTGCCCATCTTTTTCTTGCACTTGGAGTACCATGAAAGTAAGCACCATCTGCTAGTGCTCGTCCTGATGAGAAAGGAGCTCAATCTTGCTCTCCCTGTAGGGTGCCAGAGAGATTGCTCTCTCCCAATACCTTTCTCTCCCAAGACATTGGGCAAAAAATAAGAGCGACTTTTACCTTTTATGTACCATTTTAAGTAGATCATGGGTAGGCTGAAAGCTCAATTTATGTCTGATTATTCAAACTGAAGTAGGTTTTCACAGCTTCTCTGGGTACTGCACGATACTCATCTCTGGCTTCACACTGAAGTATAGCACTCTTCTGCCCAGAACTCTGGATTAACGCGTGGATCAGCTTGCATGAGTGGGTCTTGAAAGTACTAGAAAAGATAGTCTCTACTGCTTATATACTGGAACAGCTTCCAGCTTCTGCTTGTACTTATGCAATTGTGGAAAGAGTGAACTGCAGACTTATTTTTAGTGGCAGAGACACACCTACTGTCTCTCATTGAGACTGGCATGAAAACAGAATGGCACACTCCCAAACTGACACAGCATCTGTCCTCAAGTGGTTTTTCTCTTCAAAGCAAGACTATTTTTTTTTTAAACCCTCTGTCCTTCCTATTTAGGGCCAAGGACACGTGAGCTCTTGCTGCCTACAAACCCATGCAAAGTTTGCCAGGAACATTCTCATAAAACAGGGTAAAAAGAGCAGCCAATGTGAGATTTCAGGTTAGTTTCAGTCTGCGAAGTCAAGAAAGTGAACCTCCTCCACCTATAAAGGCATTCTCAGAATTTAGTTTCCTCCAGGAATCTCCCCAGAGAGACGCGCTATTTAAACCCACCTGTTGGGAGTCCTCCCTTCTGCTCACTAGGTGCCTACAGGGTGTAGTGGATTTCCTAAGCCCTTACAGTGCACATCCAACATGCTGCAGATGGCTGTTTAGAGTGAAGGCATTCCAACTATGGTCCCAAACCACTAATATTTTTGTTCAGATTTGCATTGAGGAAAAAGCAGGAATAGGGTACTATTAGTCAATGCACAGAGATGAGGTACCCACAAGCAAAGTACAGCTAAAGTACTCAAGGAAATTGATGCATTTAGAAAGAAAACATGGGACAATTCACTACCCAGAGTTTTGAAAAAAACAGCCAATCTGGCACGTTTAAATAAGAGGTAGGGATCAGTAGTGTTTTCTGACTGGAGAACAGCAAACAACACCTTTGTCTAATAAATGTACCATAAATTATGTTTGTAGCAATGGAGCCATTTGTTTGGCTTTGCTATTACAAAAACAATTTTAAAGAAGAGAATCATTACAGACAGAATAAAAGAGCAAATAGGACAAGACAATGTGAATTCACCAGTGTTTGATCAGACTAGACTGATTTCTTTCTCTGGTGAGATAATTAGTTTTCACACAGGGAAATACATGGCTGATCTAATCTATCTGAACATCAGAAAATTATTTAAATTGCTACCACATAAGAAGTTATTAATTAAAATCGAGAAGATAGGGAAAACCTATGAGAATTGTAAGCTGTAAGAATCTGCTAAAGAAGAGGGCAGGTTGGAAGGGAATATCAAGCTGGAAGGAAAGAAAAAAAGGCAGCTCCTCAGCAATTAGTCTTTTGGTCTCAACTTACATAATGTTCTTGTTAGTATTTGGAGCATGGCCATGAAGTTTGCTGACCCTATGAGGTTGGAAGGCATTACAGAGATGTAATAGGTTTAGACAACTGTATTGGAAGAAATAGATGACTCTGCAGACTGAAGTAATAGAAATTGTATGAGTAAATGTCATTCCACATAGACTACTCATTCATTTTGGGACAGACAACAAAAACTTCTGCTTTGAGGGACATATACCAACTAGAAATAATGGGAGAGGAGAAAGACCTAGTTGTTTCTAAGTGTGGGATATTCACTGCCCTCTTTGATGGTAGGAAAATCATTTCCATAACATTGCTACAGTCAGCCATCTTCTGCAGTAGGATGGAGATTTTTTCTGCTGGGCCTTTTCTATACACCAACAGAAGCAGCACATTAGGAAACTGGCATTTAAAATACCATGACAGGGCACAGTGATGAATGGAGCAGCTCATACCTCTTCAAAGCTATTCACTCAGGTTCCTGAAAATGAAAGTAAATATAGCACCCTAAAGCCACTACTAATACTGGTTACACTCAGCTTTTAGAGCTTTCTCAGTGAGTGTTAGATAAAAAGAAAAATCTTAGATTCTTATGAACAAGATGCACTGATAAAGATGTGCCAATATGCTGCCATGGTAGATCAGCTGACAAAAAAAACATCTTCAGAACACAACCAGTTATAATTTGTATTACCACTGAGCAGAATACATAAAAATAGATGAGCTTGACTAAGTTATCTTTTAAAGATCAGTGAGGAAAAGCTCTTGATTTCCTAATAGGATAAACCTGAATTCTTAGTAAGACTGAGGATCCTTAACAGATGAGTTTTATATACTAACAACTGTAGAAATTGAAAGTAGGCTTGCAAGCTCAGACAGCTGACACCAGGTGTGGCTACACCACAAGCTTGGGAGGAGAGTGAAGCTTTAGCAAACAGATATATACACCTTCCACAACAAGTGCTTCAACCACAATTAAGGATCTAAAGTTCACTAGTTCTGCCTATCTCAGGGACTCCCTGCAATGAATATCCCATGAACTACTTCAGGTTTCAAAGTGTTTCACAGCTGCTAAGGGAAACAGTCTGGTGAACTCAATTAACAAGAAGTTTAGTCTGTTTCTTAACAAGCTTTCTTTTAAAAAAAGCAAATGTGACCCTCAATCTCTTCTCCCCTACCTCCCCAACCCTCTTCCAACAGCAGCAGTGGCCTAGTCCATGTCCCTCATCCTCTTGGAAGCAAAATTCAGTTTTGCTTCCTCAATTTAAAAGTGCAAGTCAATGCTGATATCTCTAGGGCCTACAGGATTTTGAAGAAGCATTGGTATAGCTTAATGACCTTTAGCCCTCTAAGGGATGGGCTTGAATTTCTGAAGACATACCATGACAGGGTGAGATTGAATCTTAGTGAAAGGTTGCAGGAACTGCAGATATTCCTAGAAAAGGAATATCTAGTGTCAGAGCAGCAGTTTGTCTCAAAGAACATGGCCTCTCCTCTGTCAGCTTTTTCATGGTTGCGTGTAAGTACCCTAGATATGTCAGGTTATGCATTTTGGGTCAGAAAATGCAAAGGTTTCAGAGCCAAAAAACACTGCTACTCTGTGGGGCTACAAGGCAAAAAGGTCAAGTTTCCCCAGGAATCCCATAGAGGAAAAATATATATGTATTTGGTGATTAAGAGATAGGGAGAGAACCAATATTAGAGTAAGATGGCAAGAACCTAAAGCACTCCTGAAATGGTGGAACAGGTTGAAAATAATGGGGAAGACTTTAGTTTTCAGTATGAGATCTTGTCTTCTTTTTTCCCCCCATTTACATAGTACACACCACAACTTGAAAGTCGGGTGAAAAAAACATCTAGAAAACAGTCTTTTACAACTCCCTAAAAATGTTGAAAGGCATTTTCACTAGTGCTGAGAAAATTAAAGAGTGAAAGATCATTACATGTGGTTGTTCAGAGAAAAAGGGGAAAAACTGAAATCAGGAAAAAAAGCAGACATCTCAACAAAACTAACAATGAATAGTGTACTTTTTCCATCTCTAACCCAGTGCAAGGCAAACATTTTGAATAAATAAATTTGACAGATACACTTTACTAAGTTGTCATTAGTTTAATCTAAACAGAGTAACTAACACTGGTGTTGGGTGCCTCAGAACCAACCTTCTGGTCTTGCCTTCTGGTGAGGCTGCACCTCGAGTACTGTGTTCAGTTTTGGGCCCCTCGCTACAAGAGGGACATGGAGGTGCTCGAGAGAGTCCAGAGAAGGGCAACGAAGCTGGTGAGGAGTCTGGAGAACAAGTCTTAAAAGGAGCGGCTGAGGGAGCTGGGGTTGTTCAGCCTGGAGAAGAGGAGGCTCAGGGGTGACCTTATCACACTCTACAGGTACCTTAAAGGAGGCTGTAGAGAGGTGGGGGTTGGTCTGTTCTCCCACGTGCCTGGTGACAGGACGAGGGGGAATGGGCTAAAGTTGCGACAGGGGAGTTTTAGGTTGGATGTTAGGAAGAACTTCTTTACTGAAAGGGCTGTTAGGCATTGGAATGGACTGCCCAGGGAGGTGGTTGAGTCACCATCCCTGGAGGTCTTTAAAAGACGTTTAGATGTAGCCCTTAGTGATATGGTTTAGTGGAGGTCTTGTTAGTGTTAGGGCAGAGGTTGGACTAGATGATCTTAGAGGTCTCTTCCAACCTAGAAGATTCTGTGATTCTGTGAACCCTATCTGCCTCGTGGGCTGGGTAATCCTTCAGTTATACAAGTCAATGAAGAATAAATCAGAAGTGTTCAAGCTCAGTCATAAGTTTCTAGTCAGAACAATGTTAAAAATTAGAATTAAAAGTAAGAGAAGTTTCTGCTTAATTTCACGTAGCATGTTGAAAACTAAAACATGCTGAACCAGCTCCTTTTCATCTAGAACTGAGAAAAGTATTTTTGTTTCACATACAGACACAATGATCATCAACACATTCAAAATAAACCACGACAGTGATAGTAAGTGATAGAATTACAAAGCCCAACTTCTTGCTGTTGAAAATCCCAGTAAGCAAATACTTTCATTTTCACACAGCACCATGACTGAAAATCTGACCCCACGCCTCATTTGAAGCTTAAGAACTTCCATAATTTTACCTCTCAGCACCATGTATCAAATTCAGACTTTCCTTCTAATCCTATTGTTGCAAGTTTCACAGAAATCCTGTTATCACTGCGATTTATGATCACATTTGACTTGAACTGAGCTTTTGAGTTTTTCTGTGGCCTGGCAGCAGAGCTCAAGCAGCAGAACAAGGACAGCAAAGCTGATATTAATAGACATGTGAATAGACATTTTTAGGAAAGGGTTAAGAATGATTTGCAATTCAGTAGCACATTCACCTGGATCTGGGGTTTTGATTATACTGAGATGTCAAACGATATGAAACATTTCCCCCCCCCCCCCAAGAGACTTGCACTGTACGAGTGAGATTACAGCAAAAGGTTTGGTGTGTGAATCATTCATTTGAAGTATATCATTAGCAGCTTGCTGTGTTCTCAGTTGACTGCCTGTTCCTATCCACCTCAGTATTTGTTAGGGATTGTATATTGGTTTCAGTTTATAATTTGCCTTTATGTAGCTGTCTGTAGGAAACTAATTTGCCATGCACGTTAGCCAGCTCCTTCAGCATTAACATACATTAGTTCCAACTTCTTTTTAAGTGATGGAGTGTGACAGTCTTTTCTCCTCCACACTTCTGGGGTGTGGCTAGAAATTTCCTTGGTTTAATTTCATCATGTTTTATGATAGCTCTAATGCACAAGACAGACATTGTACTATGCACAGCTGGTGAGAAGTAAGAAGGCTTTTCTTTCAAAAATGCTCAACATTTTTATTGTTGTTTTTAACACAATAACATCCAAGCTTTACAGGTGGTCTACAGGTGGGTTCAAACAAAACCATTTTTATAAGTTTGGATTCCTCCTTTAACCCCTCCCCAACTGAAGGGTATACAGAGTCCTACCACACTTTCATTTTTGCTGCTGATACATAGAGCAGTACATTTATACCACATGCTGAAACTAACAGAAAATTGGTACCAATCCTTTAAACAAAATGAAGTTATGCCCTGCTTATCTTTTATTATTATTATTACAGAAACCATAAAATCTAAGATAAAAGCAGTGCACAAGGGTAACAAGACCTTGTATATTTGCACAAAGTTCATTTCTGGGCGTCTCACTACAGTGATAACTGCAACAAAAATATCACCATAAACCCTAAAAAAAGCATAAGCCTAGAGCATGATAGCACCCAGCTCTCAAGATAACATACTTTTCAGAGTCAGAAAAAGATCATGAAAAGAGAAGCTGTTGAGTCCTGAATATACAGCTGCTCTGAAGTTATATCAGCTACTTAAGCCTGTAAAACTGAAGCTGCTATCCAGCTCATACTTGGAGAGTTTACTACCAGCACACCTTAATAGTAGTAAGTGGGAAGTGAGATTGTGATCAGGTTTTGCTAAGCAGTTTTCAAATTCTGCTGTGAATTTCACTCCAACAGAAAGTATATTAGTACAATGAACACACACCTAGGAACATGACAAAATTCCTCTGCTGCTGGAGAAAGTCAAACTTGTATATAGAAAATTTATAGTTATTTGAGTACTTGCAATATATCTGCTTAAAACTCTAACGTTCTTGCTCTATTCTTAGAGCTTATTTGCATGTTTGCTTAGCTGGCCTTGTATCAATATTGATGCACATAGCCTTAGAATGATTTTTTTTTTCCCAAGTAGATCACAAAGAACTTCATAAACAGCAAAGGAGTTTAAGGAAGAATAAATGTGACAGTAATATAATAATGCCATTCATGTGGTATTGTATGTATAATATCAGTTACAACACATATAATCCAAAACTACACAGGCAATTGCATGATTATATGTATCATATTATTTGAGCATTTTTCTTCTATTTTAAAGAAAGGTGGAAAGAGAATAAGGTACTTTAAAGGAAGAAAACCACAAGTGTTCTGGAAATGTTTTTATATATCAAAAAATATATATCAAAGAAAAGTTTTTATATATCAATATCTTCTCTGTAAAATTGTGAGATGAACAAGGAACACTCTTCACACGCTTCCTTAATGACTGCAAAAATAGTTGTTTAGCTTTAAACAAATCTCTCCAAAAAACAATAAATGGATTTCAGTTTGTCCAGTTGTGACAACACTGGCTTTCAGAAACATGGTATTTTCCAGAATTATTATTATATTGCATTGAACAAAGACACCAAATGGATGTGTCATGCAGTACAGAGAAAACGAAATAACTCTCTAGTGGCTGTAATTCAAGAGGCCTGGCTTTGTTCTGGGGCTTCCAAAGAAGGAAGCAAGACACGCTTGTGCAGAAGTGCACAGCTACATCCTGCACGAGTCTGATGCCAGTGGACACAATCACCGTTGGACAAAAGGGCACTCAGGATCAGCTCTGTCCTAAATAAACACTTCTACCTGTGCAAGAGAAGCAGACATTTAATTGCCCTGCATAGCACCTGCTGATAGCAGAAGCTTTTCCAGTCCCCTTTCCTTTTTGGGCTGAAGGACTAACTGTGAAATTTTTTGATGAACAGAGGAGAACAAACACTGCATTTTTAAGACAGCTCTGCAAACAACTGTGGATTATTTGCCACTGCTTCAATTTAATGCCACTTAGGACTACCAAAGCTATACAAGTATTCCAACTCCATCTCCAAAGGGCTTAAAAAAGTGAACATACTGAAAAATGAAGACCAGTAAGTGTAAATGTACCAACTGAAGTAAAATTAGAGAGGAATTAGATTTTTTCTATGAAACTATTGGGGAGGACCCCAAGAACAAATAAGGAACCCACAACTCTTCTTGATGTTTTTACCCAAATATGATTTGAGCCAGTTTAATAGCAAAATTTTTAGTATTGGCTGTTGGGCTGATTATATTATTACCAGTAGATGATATATCTCAAAAGGCTCACTTGTACCCTGTTCCTTAGACAGACAGAGAAAGCTGGTGAAGGAAAATGTTGGCTCTCACCTTCAATAGGAAAACAACCATTAACTTCATCTGGGTCAGGATTTCACAAGCTGTCTACCTTTTGACCTAAACTAGCCAAGACAAGGTCAACCAACAACTTCAGCTTGCCTTTGGATGAATAAATGTATCTTATGGCATTTGTGATAAAATGTCAGTTCAAGTCGCAATGCCTAAGAGAAAGTGGAATATTAAGTGCAACTCAAATGCCTTGCAATGAAAAAACAGTCATCTTCACCATGCTGACAAATACAGAGTCTGAAGTTGTGCTGAACCTCGCTGTCCCGGTTTCAGTTAGGACAGAGTTAATTTTCCTCCTAGTAGCTGGTAGGGTGCTATGTTTTGGATTAGGATGAGAAGAGCGCTGATAACATGCTGATGTTTTAATTGTTGCAGAGCAGTGTTTACACCAGGCCAAGGACTTTTCGGCTTCTCACTCTGTCCTGCCAGCGGGCAGGCTGGGGGTGCAGCAGGAGCTGGGAGGGGACAGACCCAGGACAGCTGACCCAAACTGGCCAAAGGGGTATTCCATACCATCTGGTGTCATGCTAAACAATATATAGGGGTGGCTGGCCGGGGTGGGGGGCCGGCTGCTTGGGGATAGGCTGGGCATCGGTCAGCGGGTGGTGAGCAATTCCATTGTGCATCACTTGTTTTGTACACATTATTATTAGTAGTACTATTATTACTATTGTCTTAATAAACTATATTTATTATTATTAAACTTAATAATAATACTCTTAATAAACTAATATTATTATTATTGTCTTAATAAACTGTCTTTATCTCAACACACAGGCTTCACTTTCCCATTTCTCTCCCCCATCCCAGAGAGGAAGGGGGGAGGGTGAGTGAACAGCTGTGTGGTGTTTAGCTGCTGGCCAGGTTAAACCACAACACTCCCAGATTGCTTACAATTAGGAAAAGCATTTTTAATGTAGCAACACAGGATCTGTAAGGCTCAAATCTGAGAAGAGTTGAATGCTATCTCTCCTGTTAATTGACAAGTGAGTGCTAGCCAATTGAATGAAATCTGATGCTGCACATACTGAACCATCCAGGCAAAAATCTTGAGCCATGAAAGCACCTTTGTAGATCTCTACTCTAAAATGCTGTAATTCCTCTCAGCTTTTCCCATTTTTTTTTGAATGAAAACAAGAATGTATATTTCCATTTTTATTTCTTTAGAAACAATTAGCTGAAAACAAGTTTATGACAAATTTAAGTGGTATGTAATTTAAAAAGCACATCAAAAAACAGAGTTCTTGCATTACCTGTTAGCCAGAAGTAACACTGAAAGAAATTCAGCTCTTATTCTTACACAGTAACATAGATATGTATTCTGTATTTATATTTCACCAAAATAGGAATTTTAACCAATACGGTTAACAGTTAATATGCCACCAAAAAATTCCCCTCTTTACTAAGACTGTGTGCATACTGCCTTCCTCACTTGTATTGTGTAAAGATGAATAGGATAGTATAAACGAGCCAACCTCAAAGTGCTCTGGAAGAAACTGCAATTTGTTCATCAACATGATATTTTTCCCCCCATGAATTTCTTTAAATGATTTATTTTTGCTGTCAAGTGAACAGTTTTGGGGCTGTTTTCCTAGGCCAGGCTGAAGCCGCACCAAAACCTGCCTCATAGGCTACACCACGATGCCAGATTTTACTGTACTGACATATAATGCCAATGCATCACCACAGCAATTGGCCTCACTTCCAGCACAGCAATGTTATATATAAGATCTGGTGCAAGTGATCACCTAATGGAGAAAAACATGGGAAAAACTTGTATACCAGCAGCTTCAAGAGGTAACTGCAGGCAGGAAGAGCAAAGATGCTGTCCTAATTACTAATTTAAATGACATCTGGCAAAAAAAAAAGTACCTGGCTGAGGGGGGTGTATTTTCCTTACAGTTGGGAGGGAAATTAGATGATAAATCCAGAAGGCTGGCTCTTTTCTGTTTCATTAGAGTGATCAAGAAGGAGCCTGAAATCATAAAAGCACATTTTCCCTCCCCCCTCATTACTTTCAGGTTGCATCTCCAGCATGCATATTAAATCTAATGTGTTCTTAAATGCTGATGTAAAAGTTGTGTTGTGAGTGGGTGTTCTGTGAACTTAATTAGCTGTATACTGTCTCCACTTGGACCAGCCAAATCGTGTTCACCTTTTTCAAGCAGGGCCCTCTGAATTTGACAGGAATGAACTTGTGAAAAGTGGCTAAATAAGCCAGATTTTGTTCATATCAAATATATCGAGCTGTGCATAGAAAATTAAAGGTCTGTATTACAACCCTTTTTCTGTCTTCTCAACTGTCTTGCACTTGTGACACCAATTATTTAGTTAAAATTGAAAATTTGAAATATAATTTAGAATTTTATTGTCAGTTCATAAAGTCTGCTCTCTTTTTAGGTCTGACTCATTCTTCCCACTTAGTAATAATCTTGCAAGAGTGACTTGAGTCGCAACCAAAATGCAATTTACATGTAAATTAAATTAAGTATAATTATGTTTCATAATTACCACTTGCAACTGAAAATGCCTCTTTCAGAAACTCAGTAGAAATAATTTCTCAGCAATTTCTTTGTAATTAAGAGAGACTTAGCAAAAAAAAATATTCCTACTAGCTAGACATGCCTTGCAGACAGTACTTGCGTATGAAATGATATCATCTACTGCGCAGTAACTTAACTCACACCATTCTACACTTGTCTTTCTGTTCTTGAGGTACCTCCAGTTATTTTGCCTCAACATTGAGATGACTCTATACAGAAGGGACTACAGACACTGGCCCATGCTTTTTTTTTAAAAAAAAAACAAACACTTATTGCCAGTGCAAACCGATCAGCTCCTACCCAACAGAACCACTTGCAAACTATCATTTCTTCCAGAGCCAGGATTACTGAAATGGAAAGAAGAAAAGTACATTTCCTGCTAATGACTGCTCACATGTGTTAACACTTTGGGCTGCAAAGAGTGATAAACCCCAGAGCCAGCCAGTGCTGTGGGAGCTGTTCTATTTTAATTGTTGGAGAAAGAAGACTTCCTTAATCTTTCAGGTGTTCCCAGTTATTCTTAAAAGAACTATTAGTGACATGTCAAGGGGGAAGCAGGAATAATTTTGAGATCTATGATCCCTGCAGGGAAGATGCTGTATGGGTTTCCATCTTTCTGTGCAACTAGGTGTTAGTGACAAGAGTGTTTCACAAGAGTGTTCTGCCTCACCTCCTTCCAATCATCAAGTTTGTTGTATTTTACCTTTGAAGACATTCATAAAGCAATTTCACCACTAAATAACTTGAGGACTAGAGAGAGGAGGGGTTAACAGAAGTATCGTTGTAGAAGCAAATAATCAGGATCTAATATCACACCTTAATTCAAGACCAAAAGGTATTTCTATATGGGAAGCTTACATAGAGACAGGAGAGGTAGAGATGAATTTAATTTTTTTTCCACTGCTAGAATGCCTCTAAGAGGGTAATAAAGTATTTGACATCTTTTCCTTAGAGGCAGCTTCTAGCCATGTATGTAATTCATCAGTCCCCATTGATAGATCCTTTCAATTTATACAAGGTTTGGCACATCTCCCATGATTTTCCCTCAGCATCACAGCCTCTGAATGCTTCCTGTCCCTTTGCCTTGTAAAGGAGACAATTTTTCTATTAATCCTAGTAGATAAATGCTCAGACCTCAGCTCAAAATATTATAAAAGCCGTTCATTTGGAGAGCAGAACCTTCATCCACAAGCAGTTCAGCATTTTATGAAGAGAAAAATGGTCTGGTCATACATCAGCAAAGCTGAGACATGAGGCATTTAAAGCAGCCACATATATTGACATGGATAGGTATTTTATATTTGGCAAATAATAATTGCTTGACTATAGATAAGGATGACAGAACAAGACGCAGCTTGTAAGGAAGTCTTTTATGAATTATACTTTGAGAGCAGTGGGTAACATTGATTTTACACAGATCAAAAGTAAAAAGGTGGTATAACTTCGGTAAACAGCATGACTTAACTGACATACACAAGTCTCTTGGTGTACTTGCATAATCTAATCCTGTCAGAGGACTGCTGAATCCTTCAACTACACCCCTGTTTTTATACAACCATCTTCAAGCCATCTATAGACTGGACATATAACCAATGGAAGAAACAAAGCCTGCTCTGCAGAAAACCTGTTACATCCAAATGGAGGCATCCTCAGCATATGGGAGGAATTGAGCATTAGAATTATTTTCCTCTGTGAATCTACTACTTAGACTAGTTTTGAAGAACAAAGCTTAGTCAAAATAAATCCTATATCACCATATGTAGTGCATCTTATAAATGAGCAGGCAAGTTTAACTTCTAGAGAAGTCATTCATGTGGCTGAAAATACCATCATATGTTCTCATCAACAGCTGCAAGCCATTATGACATATGTGAAATTAAACAATCTCTGAAAAAATATTCCTTCCAGCAACATTTATGGTGATATTAGAATCATAGCACAGAAGAAGTGGTAGGTACTGACTCAACCACCACTGAAAAACTTCAGAAAATCCTTGTAAATTGACATCTGATCAGGGAGAGGAAAATGAAACTAAAATATGGATTGCATAGTTTTCTACAAATGCCTACATGCTGTGTTATATAATATAGCATATGTACATGGAAGTGCTGGTCATATTATGTCAAGACTTATTTACAGGGAACAATCGTATTTCCTCCTCTCAGATGACAATAGTAGCTGGAGAGACTCAGACATATTTGCCTGGGTTTGGCACTGTTCTCAGAGGGGTGCCTGCAGTGGTTGTCCTTCGTGTGACACTCTGCCTACTATCCTGGTCATGACACAGTACGACACAGCAGTAAAAACTGGTTCAAATGTTCAATGACAGAAATTCTAGTTTTGAGTATGAAGAAAGCTTTCTAGATAAAGTTGAACTAAAATTCCTAAACCTTATCAAAACTGTGTTTTGACATTCCTAATATTGTTTCAACAGAATCAGAACAAAAAAATGTGGGTACATCTTCCTTTACTCATCACATTACCAGGGATTTTTGCTATCTTTCACAGGAGCGTACCTGTGGATCGTCTGGACTCCTAGCTTAAAAATTTACTCTTAAAAACTCAGATGTAATTCTTCTGGTGTTTTAATCATACTTAAATATATAACTACACAGAATATATTGTTTCAAGTGGATGGGAGTATTTCAGGATGCCGATATACAGAGAGCTGGTACTAGCAGATAATAGTGCCTGTGTTTCTTAGTAACAGATAAAATACTTAATATAAGCAGGAAGTCTCACTGAGTGGCCTTAGCTTTATGTTAAGATATGCCTAAAGATGAGCTCTGAAACATACCACAAACAACCAGAAGAAGAAAAGTTCAGGTTAGACCACTGCTTTCCCTAATTGCCTGTTTAGGAATAACAAAAAAACACAACTTCAAAGCAAATGATGCAGTTAGGCATTAGAATAATTTCTTGTGTATTTTTAAATTCTCACACTTATCTTTTCCTTTTTACTGAATGCCTGCTTGGTGCTTAGCAACTATGAGCTGTCTGAAATGTTCTTTGCAGTCATTGCCACCCAATGGGAGACACTTGAAGGAAAACATCAAAAGGTTATGGAGGAAGCTCATCAGGAACTCATTTATTGCATGAGGTCATAAAAATGACCCAGAATTGGCCAATTCATCCTCTGTGCTGACATGTGATTCAGGAAACAATTAACATATATATGTATATATACACACACATTTCAGTATTCAATGAGTGCACAAAAGACCTAAGTATATAACTATTTCTTACATCTAGAAGAAGCTTCAAAGTAAAAAGCCAACAACCTCTCAGCTGATCACTCAGAGCTGAAAAATTTGTCCCAGCAGAAAAATTAGTTGCAAAAAGCCAATAGTCTACTTAAAATTGAAAAAGAGTTCATTAAAGACAAGTATGAGCTAAGAGAATTACATCCATGCAATGAATGTTATATAAAACCACTGTGTTGAAAGCATGGGTTCAATATATTCCATCTACTGAGAAACCCTTGAGAAAAAGAGCAAAAGTAGTTCAGTGGTGTGGCGTGTTAACAATGTGTCCGAATGAGAAGAGTAGAAAGAATCATGAGCTCCTGGAAGATCAAAACCTAAATACAGTGAAGTAGATGAAAATAATTTTTGAGCCACAATTGGTAAAATGTATCAGTAATAAATCTACTTGGAAGTACATCAGGAACAGAAAGCCTCTTGAAGATTATAACAAGTCAATTGATTATAATATAAAAGCAGAAATCTATGAAGAGAATATACATTATTCTTTGCATTGCTGTTCACTCTTGGGAGAAGCTGAGAAGATTCCCATATCAAAAAAAATATATATATTTTTTATTAAGTGAGGGACCCAGAGTATCTACCTGAAATTGTAGCGACTGTAGAACTGTAGATTATGGAACAAATTGGCAAAAATGAACTTAAATTGCCAAGACCAGATGGTATTAACTCAGGAGCTCTACAGGAACTCAAGGATGAAATAACTGAATTACTAAGGATAGTGTGCTCTCATAGCATTGATACCTGAAGATGACAAATGTGACAAATTTTAAAGAATGTTTTCAAAGGAACTGCAGGCCTCTCAACCTGATATTTATAGCAGGTAAGTTAGTGGCAACTTGAATAAAAAACAGAATTAATAAGCACCTGAATGGTCAACTTAGGGAGTCAACAAGGCTTTTAAGACAAGCCATGCCTTACAAACCTGTATTTTGAAGAGGGCAAGGAACTGTATGGATAAGAGTGATTTTGAATCCTACTTGGATTTTGCAAAAAGCTACCTTATTAAATGGGAGAAGACAAGCACCAACAACATTAAAAAATGAAGGTGGGAACAATAAATAATCATTTGAAGGAAGCAGAAACGGAAGCTTAAAGAGGTTAGGTCTTTCTGGCCACTGGTTTGACCCAGACTAATGCTGGTTCTCATTCTGATGAAGGACCTGAGAAAGCCTGAACAATGCAATGAGAAAGTCTGTTTCTTTAGTAAATACGAAGTTATTAAGGATGAGAGCCAACAGAAAAACAGCAGGATCAGAGAGCTGCTGGACAATAAGGAAACATGGGAAATTCACTGCAGATGACTATTAAGGATACACAAAAGAATAAAATGCCATCCCAGATTCACATATAAATAATGGCCCTTACCACTGAGCAGAATATTACCACTCAGAAGTGGTATCTTGGGACTATAACAGAACTAGAAACAACATATAACTATATAAATATAATAAAAAACTCCATGAAAACACCAGCTCAATAATTTACAAAGTTGAAAAACTTAAAGCTTAAGCACTATTAGGTGACAAACAGGAAAAAAAATGAGCCCATCATTATGCCATGGTTCATTTGGATTGTCAATGTTATGTGTGGCTCAGTCTCCTCATCTCTCTTGTGAGTCTGGAACAGATTCAGAGATGGGAAGGAAAGAGCAAAGTAGAGGATCAGATGGCTCACTCAGAAGAGTGACCAAATAGGAATATAGTAATATGGTAGAGGTCTACAAAATCATAAGGCTCATTGAACAGGTTGAAAAAGGATGGCTTGTTTGCCCTCTTTGCCAATTAAAAAAAAAGCCATTTGAAACCAGGTTTAGAAGACAAGAGGATATAATTCATTATGCAACATTTCATATGCCAGTAATAGCTGTAAACTGGGAGAATATTGGGGGCTACCTATGCTTGTGGTGTTTTCATTTTTACACATGCATCTATCAGTGGCCACTGTAGTAGCTAGAATAGTGAAATCAATGTATCCTTAGTCTGACTGTGCAGTCTATCTTCTATTGTTATATTAAGTTGAAGAGTTATAACACCTCACTTCTAGACAAATTATGATATATACAAACTATGGCCCAAGAACTGCTTATCTGGATTTCAGGATAAATATGGACACTGTTTACAAGTGACAGCTTTTCAGGAAGTAGGTATCATGTATTTGAATACCATCTCTACAAAAGCATGCACGTAACAGATGAAGAGGTTTTAAGAGAAAGATCTTGTGAAATCAAAGATAATTGTTTCACTGTGTTTTTCTCCTGGCAATAAGCTATCAGATTTTAGTAGCTAAATATCAGCATAGCTTCTGTCATTTCACTGCAGCTCTCCAGGAACATGCAGCAAAGGGTCTCAAAGAAAATACTGGTGCTGTCTATCTCACTAATTAAATAACATTTGGGATTGTTCCTGCACATGGGAATGTGATGGTCTTTGTAGTTGTTAGCATTGTCCTACCAGTTAGTGCTGTATCAAGAACTCATAGATATGCCTCTAAATCTAAAATATTCCAGGGACCATTGCCAGGCCAGTTTGAACATGGGCTTGTTGTTTTGAAATCAAGGGAAAACACAGGACTTTTCCACCAAAGAAAAGTCAGAGGAAAGAACATCTTTATTCTTTCATTGCTAAAAGTCTGTACACTCAAATGCCAGGTTACTGTTGGATTTCCCATACCATTATATATAATCTTGCCTTCCTGCTTTAATATCCTGGTGAGCTCTGTTGATCAAACCCTTTGCTCTTTCCTCTCCGTTGATCTGAGGGAAGCAGCCCATCACTCATGTATTGCTTTATTTCAGGCCCTGTAATCAGCCTTTTTCCCCATTGCCATGTCATCTGCAGCCCGCGCAGTGTAGGAAAAGTACAGAATATATGAAACAAAGCCAGCTTTGTCCCCTTCATGTTACCAGTACAAAAGCTAGAAAAACTGATCGTTTTTAGGAATATTCCACTATTTGCAGACATGAGATATTAGGGAGGTATGTTTCTAGAATCAATACCATTTTATGAACAATGTTCTCAATTTCATATTGTCCTTTGTATTTGAGGTAGCATGTATAGCAGAACTCTAAAATGACTTATAAACTATGCGCAGCTTACTTGCCTTTTCCACTGAATAGGTTTCTGGCTTCCTTTTTTCTGTCAGCCTCCAGAATGGCAACAGACTTTTCTGAAACCTATGTGCTGCATAACAGACATGTTATACATTCAAGGTTTTCACTTGCAGTGAAAAACTGGGTGTACAGCTGCCATCCAAGAAGATAGCTACACAGCTGTGAATGGTTTATCACTAGTATGTAGTATAGAGAAACGAGCAACATTCTGAAACACATTTCCTGTTGTTGTAGATGAACATTACATGATCTGTTGATATAAAAGAGCTGTCTAGTATCCCTGCCTTCTTCCCTCCAAATCCTCTAGAAAACCCATGCATGAAATAAGTGATTTCTCTGAAGCCAGTGAAAAACTCTGGATGAGGAAAGGTGTGTTTGTCTATATTTTATATTTTCCAGTTGCTTTGACTGCAAACTTCATCATATTGAAATCCCAAGTATGACAGAGACTGAAGTCTTTATGCTATTTAATATCTCCACTACTTAATGTGCAATGAAGCAAAAATAGATGAACTTCCAAAAAATGGATCAAAGGGAGTCAAAATGGTTCATCCCAAGCTAATCCAGGTGAATAAAAGAAAGAACAATGCATACGCACATCACATTAAACAGACGAAGTACAGAAATAGTTTGATTCCAGATATACTGATAAGTGTAATCCCAATAAAACTTAGTCACTACTTAAAAAAACAGCCCATCCTAGACTGTGAGAGGTCCCTACAATTTTCCCTCAACTTATTAGAGGACCCTAGAAATCTTTCCCTTATGTCAGCAATATTTAATCTGCATCTATTGAAGCCTCTTAGAGATTAACTCGACACTAGTCCAGTTTAACATTTTTTTTCTAGCTCTCCTGCTTTCTGCTATTAGGAATAACACAATTAAGATTTTCATCTTGTGAGCATGAGGCCATTCAGAGCATTGAGCATTTTTGTAGTTCTCAAGTGATGTACATGATGAAAGGTCCTGTTACATACCACTTGAATACAAATATTCCAGCCAAACCATGAAGAAAATCCATGCTTTTTTAGCTAGTTCAGAAATAGTATCAATTACTGTTTCACTCCTAAATTGTAAAGCTATAGTCACTTCAAGTTGCACTAGTCTGAGTAAAAGTAATTTACCCTATTCTCACACATGCCACTTGATAAAAACTATAACCTTATATGTAGCCAAGACCTCACTTCAGTCAATTCTACCACTGCCATGAGAAATCTGCTCTGAGTTTGTCTGTTCTCTCCCTCATTCCACCAACACAGAAGAGCACTTAGAGACAGCTGGTGGTCCATGACTTGAATTTGAGGGGATCGTGGCAAGATTGCATCTTACAATCACTTCTCGACCTTGTGGGCAGGAAGTCCCAAGGAATTCTCATGTTGCTAGAGGTATCACTATGTATATGCATAAATACACCTTGGATTACTTTTTTCCCCCTCCTTCTTGAATGAAGAGGAAACATTCACTTTGGCCCTCTCTCTTCCCACCCCAGAGAAAGTCTGACTAGTCTAAGGGTAGTCTTCACTCTCTCCTGCTTCCACTGTGCTTGGATAGAAAAAACTCCTTTGTTGATGAGTTTAAGGAACAAAAAAAGCCAAAAGATTATGCTTTAGCTTCTTAAAGCTAAAGCAAATATAAGTAAAAATTAAATATATATATATATCACCAGTTTAATTATATTAAGTGGAAATCCTGAAATGAAACCAATTCAAATGGAATTGACCACGTTAAGTCAACTTTCAAAATTTGTTAGCTCTGTTGTTAGCCTATGAACCTACGTATTTACCTGTGGAAGCTTTATTTTTTGAGTAGTAAACAATAGCTGGGAGATTTAATTTAAAGGGAAGTGACATTTATTAAGCTTTTTTTACATAGACTTTTGTAACAAACTTAAGTTTGAAGACATTTTCTTCTTAGAAAAACGATCCTGGATAAAAACGAACAAAGTATTAAATAAGAACAAAGCTGAGATCTACATAGAAAAGGTAATACCTTTTCCTCTCAGAGCTTAAAGATGCCCAAATAAAAATTAGTCTACATGTATACAGATTGAGATAGGAAGAGGTTCAGAAGGAGCATTAGGAAAAAATGTTTTACCATGAGGGTGGTCAAACTCTGAAACAGGCATCCTAGAGAGGTGGCTGATAACCTATGCCTGTCAGTATTCTAGAGATGTTTGACAATTCCCTCAATAATATTCTTTAACTTTTGTTTAGCCCTGAAGTGATCAGGCAGTTGGACTCAATCTTTGAAATTCCCTTCCAAATGAACTATTCTATCCTATCTAGTCTGTTCTGGGAAAGGGTTGTAAATCCCTCTTAACGAGGCTTGGTGCAGGGAAAAAAAATGTCAGTGATGGAACTGAGGATTCAGAAAGCATAGGAAAATTTGCTTTGAGTACCAGTAAAGACTAAGTCTCTTCTAAAAATACCCCTAAAGAAAAATAACTCACCTCCATATCAGATAAATGAGTCTTAAAATGATTGAGCATCCTTTTTCTTTTGAGAGATTTTTTTTTTGTTTTGTTTTAAATAAAATATGTTGAGAGATTCTGGCATGGAAGTCATTCTATCATATCAACTTTACAGTAAAGCTAATGCGAAAAGACTATAAAAACACAGAACTATGCTGAACATTAAGACAGGTCAGGGAAATCAATTTTGGAAAAAACAGTCCTTTCAGTAAACAGAATTTAGAAATAAAGAGTAGGAGGGGAAAAGCCATTGTCTTGCCATCCTCTGATGAATGAGGTTCAGCTAGATCCAAATCCTTTTCTTCCACCTGTGGAGAAAGTACCTTTGGTACAAGACTTAAAACCTCTGAATAATATTGCAAACGCAAAGCCTCCTTGTATAATTTTTGCAGCAGTGTATTGCTTTGCTTCTTATACGTCTCAATTTCTGTCCTTGTTACCTCTCCCCCGCACTTGCCAAGTACTTAAAAAAAACCACCTTATTCCTAACCTGTCCCCTCTCTGTGGTTCACAGCTGTGGAGCACCAGTGGGGTAAGTGCTCCATTTGCCCACCTAAATCACAAGGGCTTGCACAAGGACCCTGAGGATTACTAGTTCACACTCATGGGACACAGAACAAAGCTTGTGAAACGCTTGGGAGGAAGTTTAAGAATTAACCCCATTACAGTGTCTTCTTGGCAAGGTGATGAAGTGTGTGATAATCATAGATCCCAAAAACTGTACCCCTATCCCAAAACTGCACTCCTGCCCATGTTGCTTAACTGCACTAGACAGCCTTGGCTTTATCTTCCCAAAGGTTTCTGGGCACAGCAGCACACATTTAGGTGCCTTTTCATTAAGGAGCCAAAGGTTTATTAGCATATCTGTCCCACTGAGATTTTCCTTCTGCCAGAGAACAATTACCTTGCATATCCCTGAACTGTCATCCAGGCTTACAAAAACAGCCTCCTGCATGTGTCCCACAGAGTTTTCTAAGGGAATAACTCAGTGTGGAGAGGTCAGGCCATCACTTCAGTAGAAGATCAATTCACTAGAATAATTATTTTCAGACTAAGCACAGCGTTCATATTCATGTCAGCCAAGATCATTGTCAGTATTACAGCAGCTCCTCCTAGGATCTGCAGCCCTGCTGTGTGGGACATGGTACAGAACAAGCAACATGGGGAGAACACAGAACAAACAGGGTCCCTGTAAGGTGCAAGAGGCAGGGGATGGAAAATAAACAGTGCATTTTTATTTCTGCCACCCAGGAGCTCTAAGCTGTGTGCATTAATGAAGCATGTGATTTTTGAAATGCCACACTATTAGGGTTATACTCACTAAAACAGAAAGCAAGAAGATATTAATGAGATGGGTCACCTGCCTACACAAACAGGAATTCTGCCGGGTTTGGCCCAGGGCTATTAATGAAATCAAGACAGGAAAGACTGGAATGGCATATGGCTGACAGATGCAAGCATGTAATTTGATGGTGCAGTGGAAAGAATTACTCAGTACATTATTATCAATTCAGTATTTTCCAATTTCTTAGGAAAAAAGACCTCACTTCTGGTTTGACCATCTAGAAATTAACTTTTCCACAAAGTGTTACCTGTTTTTTTTTTTTTTTTTTGAATATCATCTTCATGCATAATTTACTGCACTATTCAACAAGAAGGTTGGAAAAGAATTTAGGAAGTCACATAGCATATGCCCAGGTCCAGCTTCAGTATTGCCATTTCTGATAGCTGTTTGTCCAACCTGTTCTTAAAGACCTCCACAGATTCCCCAGTCTAAGACAATAGCTCATCTTTATTTTTAGACTTTTTCCTAGCACCTGATCTCTAGCTCTCTTGTTCCAGTTTAAGCTTAATGAGCGGAAATGCCTAGTGAACTCAAAGCTTTAAGCTGTATTTTTGAAGGCCAGAGATCAGATTATTCTTTCATTCTTTAACAAAAGCACTACCACCACACAATGACCTCTCATATGAAGAATCCAACTTGCTATCTCCTCTTATTTTGAAGCTGAAACATTGATAACCACATCCAGAGAGCAGCTTAACTGGAGATAATCAATTTTTCATCCAACCCAGTTTCCTAAGGACCATGTTTCCCTAGTTAATTCACACGAATTTCACGTGAAATACTGTCAAAATATCTTTTTTCTCTCAGGGCATCATCATGCTGTCCAGCCATCACTCTTAAGTTCACAGATAACTTTGCTAGAGCACGAAGTATTTAACCACTGGCTATGGAAGATGGCCAGCAGACCATTCAAGCTAATTTTCATTATTACAAATTTTAGACAACAACAACGTATGTCTTCTCTTTCTTGCTCCAGTTCTGTATTACAGGAAGAATCTTTTGGAGGAATGCCCAGAAAGATCATGAGATGGCAGTGGCGATGGTTGGTGGGTGCTACTAAAATTGTTTCTAAATAGACATGGATTAGATGGATAGACATGGATTTGATGGATGGACTACTTGATGGGTAAGGAATTGGTTGGATGGTTGCACTCAAAGAGTTGTGGTTAACAGCTCAATGTTAAAGTGGAGATTAGTGATGAGTAGTATTCCCTGGGGTTCAGTAGGGGGACCAACACTATTTAACATCTTTGTTGGCAACATGGATAGTGGAATTGAGTGCACCCTCAGCAAGTTTGCTGATGACACCAAGCTGTGTGGTGCAGTCAACACACCAGAGGGAAGGGATGTCATCCAGAGGAACCCAGGCAAGCTTGAGAGGTGGGCCCATGCAAACATCATGAAATTCAACAAGGCCAAGTGCAAGGTCCTGGCAATCCTGGGTCAGGGCAATTCCAAGCACAAATATAGGTTGGGTGGAGAATAGATTGAGAGCAGCTCTGAGGCCTTGTGGGTGTTGATTGATAAGTTCAGCACAAGAGAGCAGCATGCATTTGCAGCCCAGAAAGCCAGCCACATCCTGGGCTTCATCAAAAGAATCATGGCCAGCAGGTGGAGGGAGGTGATTGCCCCCCTCTACTCTGCTCTTGTGAGGCCCCACCTGGAGCACTTCTCCTATGAAGACAGGCTGAGAAAGCTGGGGTTGTTCAGCCTGGAGAAAAAAGGCTCCAGTGAGACCTAATAGTGGCCTTCTAATACCTAAAGGGGGCCTACAAGAAAACAGGGACTCTTTGTCAGAGGCCGTAGTGATAGGACAAGGGGTAATGGCTTTAAACTAAAGGATGGAAGGTTTAGATTAGATATAAGGAGGAATTTTTTTTTTTTTTTTTTTTTTACCAGGAAGGTAATGAGGCACAGGAACATGTTGCCCAGACAAGCTGTGGATGTCCCATCCCTGGAAATGTTCAAGGCCAGGTTGGATGGGGCTTTGAGCAACCTGGTCTAGTGGAAAGTGTCCCTGCCCATGGCAGGGATGTTGGATCTGGATGGTCTTTAAGGTCCTTTCTCACCCAAACCCTTTTATAATTCTTTGATTCTATGAACAGGTCTACCTCATTTTTGGGCAATGCATTTCAGTCCAGTATTGTCTCCTCTTTCACATCACTGAAGTTAATACTTGACTTCCAGTTTGCAATGCCAAGTGAGCAGCAGATTGAATTCTGAGTCATCTGGCAGGGATACTGTCTCCAAAACAGTAAGTTCAAAGTTTCATCCTCTCCACCTTTCCTGTCTATTTTTCCATCCTTTTAAATGTGGGTGGTTGTGGAAGAGAAAAAGATAAGGAACTCTTCAGTTCAAAAATTAATTTTGTTTTCAGATCATGACCTGCATCCTACAGTAACATCTTAGATATCAATCTCAATAACAGGTATAGTTTTTCTTGACTAGTAGATCATGTACATCCCGGAATATTAAATTACCACAATCTGAAAGCATAGGAAAGTGAAATTTGATACCTGGAGCTGAGTTCAATCTTAGTCTGTCTCAAATTAAATGACCTTAATTATTTTCCAAAGGCAGATTTATCACTTTTAACTGGTTTAGCTGCAAGTATTTGCTTCACTGGCAGCTAATATACACATTTAACAACATGTATATAAAAGGACTCTACAAGATGTTAATTACTTTTTTTCCTCCGCTCCAAAGTGCAGCTGTTAATCAGATATTTAGCTGTTTAGAGCAAGTGATTCATGCATCCATCCAGAAGCTTACCTACAAATAACTAAGATTTGATTCTTCAAGACTTTTTACTTTCTGTAATTTAAAGTGTGTAGAGACAGAGTTGCAGCTCACATATTTTTCACATTCTGAAGGAACCAAATGAGTCCCTATACTCCCCCCCCCCCCCCCCAGAGTGAAGTGAAACTCAAACCAAAAGCAAAGGGACATATCTCTTAAGGATTCTTTCATTCTGATTTGGGCCTGCTTTCATGCAAGCAAGCCCCACACATGTGGGCACGAACTAACGAGTTCAGACATTCACAGCTCAGGTAACTTGCCCATCCCATGCTTTTAGTACATCCCACATCAATTTTTTAAGCTGGCTGCAGAGACAGAGCTTCTGTACTGCAACCTCTTACGTGGCTACACAATGCTATACTACTGTATGCAAAAAACAATGATGAGAGATTGTTTCACTAGCAATGCACCCAGCCTTTCTCAATTAGGACATCCAACTGCATGGCCTGTAGCAAACTTTCCCTGCATGACTCACAGGCTTGATTTCCGCCCTCCCCCCCATTAACTAGCTGCCCCAGAGGGAAAAGATGGAGAGGGAAAACTGACAATATTTCTGCCTCACTGAATTCTGCACATGTCCCCAACTCAAAAGAATTAATGGAAAAGGAGGGAACTTGGAGAGTGCTTTCTCACAGCTGCCTTTGTGCACTTGTTGGAATTGCAGAGGAATGGGTCAGGTATTGCTCATTAGCTGTTACGCTCTCCCTGCTGAAGCATAAAATTTTCTGACCACTGCTCATATTTTGGCAGCAACAGAGAGAAGCTGTGACTAGAGCTAATGGCTTAATCTGAGGAACCGCCTTGAAGGAATTTGCTTGTTTTGTCTTCCACACAGCAAATCAGATTAAGTCTAGTTTAAGCCTGATGCTTTACATTAACATGTCATTTGTCTACATACCATGACAAAATGCTCCCAAAGTTAGAAAAAGGCCATGTTTAGAGTCACTAGTTTTGAAGTCTGGAAATGAATCAGCAGTTTTGAAATTATGCAGACAGACAGACTAACCAAGTTCTGCAACAAAACATTGCCCATGACAGCTCCCCTCTGCTTACCTCTCCTGCAAAAACCACCACAAGCCAAGGCTCATCTCAAAACAATGCTCTGGCATTTCAGAAGAGAAGTGATTCAGGATCACATGTCCTTAGGCTGAGGTTTGCAAAAAATGTGATGATACAAGGCTGTTCAAGAAAGAATGACTGTGAAGAAACCTTTCTCAGGAAAGGAAGAGACAGAATCACAGAACAACAGGAAAAGGAATAAATTCCTTTGCTTTTATCCTAAATTTGGAGAATACCTCAGAGATTTGGGAAAGGTTCTTCAGAAAAAACTCCAGGAAGGCTGTCCCTCTCATCATCTCTCTGGAGAACATAACCTTCTACTTTGCCTGGTTCCAAAAAATATTTTTATTTGAAATTCCCATCAGAGGTGTTGACAGAAGTAGATGAATTCCACGTAAAGCCTGTAAAAGGGCTACCAGTGTTTAAGCAGGTCCCTCTGCCAGCAGAGTCTTGATGAAAATTATCACTGGAGACCCCTGAGGTTTGCTATTCTTCTGACTTCCACACACCATAGACCTGGACCTCCACACTTCACACAGGGAACAGTGTCCTTTGGCTTTGTGGTGTCTGAGGGCCCTGCCAGAAAGGACTGCTCCACTAAGAGACAACAATAGTCTTGGCAGTATGTAGTGCTGCTCAGTTCCAGCCTGCTATAATATGCTATCCAGGAACACACAGAGAACAGCAAAATCAAATTCAAAAGCATGGGCCCTGATAAACCTCCTCATTAAGAATGCTCTGGTGGTCCTTGGTGTAGAGATAGCCTCTGCAGCTGAAGAAGTGGGTTTTCATTTTTATCCTTCTACATCCAAAAACCTTTTCTTGAATTCTTACATAATCATTCTTACACATATTGTCATCTTCTTTAAAAGTGGGGAGGGAGGAGAAAGCAAGATAATTTAGACTCCCTTTTAAACTGGAAGCTAGCTTTGACCATGAACCATTCACATCAGCCCAGAGATATCTGAAACACATCCAGTCAAAGCCTATCTGGTAAGTTGTCCCAGATCTTTATGCCCAGTGAGTAACAATCCAGAAATGAGTTGGTGGAAAACAATTTACTGCTTTTTTCCTCCCCTCTCATTTAACTAATAGAGTCATTCCCTAGTTCTGGATGCAGATATTCTCCCTTAGTTATTGCTCCATAAGCTGGCAGCTATGCCAAAAGGCCAAATAATTGATTGGGTTGGATGCTACCAATGAAGTGCCCATAAGGCAGGAGAAGAAATAATCACGTCTGAAAACAAAAAGAATGGTACAGACTACCCAGTTTCCAAATTCACAGTACTGCAGGAGATATCAAACGTCTGCTACACAATAGCGTCATGCCTTATTTTTTTAATCTATTCCAAAACATAAAAGCTGAAAGATTTAAATATTATTACCTTGCAATTCTCATCCAAATGAATCCAGAAGAATCATCATCTATATTTGTACTTCACTTAATTTTTTTTTTTAATATATTGTTTGTTTTGTTCTGCACCTACCCTCCCTATTCCAGATTGCGGCCTCTTCCTTTACACACAGGAAGTCTGTATTTATTTCAACAAGAACACTGAACCTCCCAAAATTAAGTAGGAAGACAAACTCAAAAATGGTCATAGAGCATAGGATTTTTGAAAAGAATTTTGCAGCTCTTTGTTCATTGAAAGAGAAGATAGAGATGCTGAGAGTTTAAATATGTAATTGCCTAAAGGCATGTAAGGGAAGCCATGCAAGTGACTTGTTTCCAAATGATTTTAGCAGGTCTTCAACCTTGCAGCTCTTATTGAACATATGTTCAGTATGTTACGCAGCAATACATCTCGTATAATTTAGTAGTCTGTAAATAGGGATCTCTCTAATATCTTGTTCCCACTTTTTAATACCTTGGACATAAGGTTTGTTGTTGTTTGTTTTTTCCTCATTGAGTTATTAATTAAACAAAACTTTACAGAGAAGAGAATATAAGAAAATAATAGTTTGGGGTACACACCCACAAATAAAAATAGAAGCCTATTATATAACAATTTTTTTCTTCACTTTTGTATATTTCATCTCCATTTGCATTACAAGTTTCCATTATTGTCCAGACCTACCCTAATCAACGATGGAGCAAATATCGAATATCTCAGATAAATCTAGTAGAGATAACAAGCAAGCAACGGATTTATTTATTTATGTGAGCAAACTGAGAATATAGCCCATGCTCCTTCTGCATTTTCAAAGGCCCTTTTTTGTCCTTTTGATTTAATAAATTTCATAGCTGATGAACAATTTGGTTGCAGAATCTAAGAAAACCAAGAGCCTAAAGCATAACATTAACTAACTCAACCATTATAGCAGCCCTTTAGTTTTTTGTTTTGTTTGTTTGTTTTTTTAAACATGAAACAACCTACAATGGATCTTGCAAACTAGAGAAAACTGTGACCACTATGGTAACAACACAATAAGTTATAAATAGACTGTTATTTTTAGAGTTCTGTGTTTCTTAATTGCCTATAAACTTACCCGGTTGTGAGCACTTTGTGAAGACTCTGATGAAAGCATGCACTCTCCAAAATTCCACAGGGCATAGAGACTATACATTATATCTTCTGGATAGGATGCTGACAATAACTGACAGAAGCAGAAACAGTGCAAGACAGATATTTTTAAATGCAAAGAGAGGAAGAACGAGCCCTGTTAGCTCACCCCCCACCCCCAGCTCTGCTCCATGTGGCTCAGCTGTGGCTCACAGGTGTGAGGAGCTGGGGGTGCCTATCAGACCTCAGCCCAGGCTGAATTTCAAATTGCCTCCAGTGAAACCTGGATCTCCATGAATCTGTATGTGTTAAAGAGAATTCAAGACAATTGGGAACATCCTAGTGAAAATTCCTAGAAACCAGCTTTTTTCTTCACCAGGCATAGGCTCTGTTGATGATTTATGCAGCCTCTGTCAAATGGCAAGATCCTTTTCACCTTAATAACATAACAGTCATTCTGAGACAAAAAGGGTGTATGCATCTGTGTCTGTGCGCCTTCTGATCATTAAGAGGTAGACTGAAGTGACTGATGTCTCAGTTGTAATAAGAGAAGCCAGAAACACCAACAAAATATTGACAAGTAGAATTTGTTAGCAGAGGTTTTGCGAGCCTCTTAGGAGAAAAAAAAAAAAAAAAGGGACATAGTTATTGAGAAAATGACTGGGCGTTGTGTGCTTTTTCTTTTGGTCCATGGTATCAGTGAGGTAAGTGCTTCAGACTGGACCAGCAGTTTTCTAAGAGATGGTGCATCTTCTTGAGAAATGAATAACCACAACTGAGTACTCTGGCCTTCCCTTGATAGCCTCTTCTAGACACACTTCCATGCCCTTCTGCTGTACCTGTTGCAGCACTTATTATTTCTCTCATCTTGCTGTCCCAACAACATTCCACGTGTACCTCGTTCTTTCAAGTGCTTCCACCAGTTTCCAGCTAGTTGGAAGCTCCTGCTTCCAAGTCCTTCTCTCTGTCCTCTAAAGTTCTACAGCTTTGCCTCTACTACCTTCTTCACCCTGTTTCTGTGTCTTGATAACCAAGTATTTTTATTTTATTTTATTTTATTTTATTTTATTTTATTTTATTTTATTTTATTTTATTTTATTTTATTTTATTTTATTTCTACTAGAACTGAATCACCTCATTGTTTTGCATGGCTTATGTTTCCTTGTACACATTTGGTCCTGTAGTGTCCATCTAGCCTCTCCATTAGTGCTCATAGGCTCCAAGATCAACTCCATATGGCCAACACCAATATCCTTGTAAGCATCAAACTTCCAGCTGAGGAGAAGTCAAAAAGTTTGTGACTATTCACTTAAAAATTACTCATTTTTTTACTCCTTATTTTCCAGCAGAGGTGCTCAGATGGCATGGAAACAATCCCTTTTCTCAGGAATTTGTCCAGTTCCCTAAGGCCAGATCTGTCTTGAGCATTTTCTTTGGTTTGATAAATATGGCAGGGAGCCAATGCCTAGTTTTTGGCCAAGGACTTTTCACTAGAAAATGAGCAGCAACACAAAATTTATTCAAAGTGGTATCAAGCTTTGCACAGCTGTAAAAAGAAGTTTTATCACTATGAGTAACAGTGCCATCTGCTGACTCCCGCTATAACCATATTGGGAGGGTTCCATAATAGATAATTAAGCAATAAATTTTTCCCAAATCCAATATCTTTCTGCAGAAAACAGCTGCTCTCTCTCTCTCTCTCTCTTTTTTAAGTTTTCTTATAGGATTCTGGAGTAAAAATACTTTTCCAGTATGACTTCTGAAGTCAAGAAATCCTCAACTGTTTTCCTAAGGACCTGAGAGAGAGCAGAATCTTTTATTAAACATTGCTCTGACAGCCATAGAATATTTGAAAACTTTTACATCAGTGCACAATGCATCAGAAAACTTTGTATAGCTCTCCCCAGTTTACCATCTCTCTACGTGAGCCTGATTAATTGAGATCCTACCTTTCCAGATGAGAACAGAACCCTTGGGATTCATAAACTCAAACCAGCAGTTTTGAGTAGTTCAACCCAGTCTGCACTCAGCTATTTGGAAGATAAGCTGTCAATTCTAGGAAAAGTGGAAAAAAAAATCCTAGATTTATGTTCTTTTTCTTTTTCTTTTTCTTTTTCTTTTTCTTTTTCTTTTTCTTTTTCTTTTTTTTTTCTTTTTCTTCTTCTTTTTCTTCTTCTTTTTCTTCTTCTTTTTCTTCTTCTTTTTCTTTTTCTTCTTCTTTTTCTTTTTCTTTTTCTTTTTCTTTTTCTTTTTCTTTTTCTTTTTCTTTTTCTTTTTCTTTTTCTTTTTCTTTTTCTTTTTCTTTTTCTTTTTCTTTTTCTTTTTCTTTTTCTTTTTCTTTTTCTTTTTCTTTTTCTTTTTCTTTTTCTTTTTCTTTTTCTTTTTCTTTTTCTTTTCCCTTTCCCTTTCCCTTTCCCTTTCCCTTTCCCTTTCCCTTTCCCTTTCCCTTTCCCTTTCCCTTTCCCTTTCCCTTTCCCTTTCCCTTTCCCTTTCCCTTTCCCTTTCCCTTTCCCTTTCCCTTTCCCTTTCCCTTTCCCTTTCCCTTTCCCTTTCCCTTTCCCTTTCCCTTTCCCTTTCCCTTTCCCTTTCCCTTTCCCTTTCCCTTTCCCTTTCCCTTTCCCTTTCCTTTTCCCTTTCCCTTTCCCTTTCCCTTTCCCTTTTCCTTTTCCTTTTCTTTTTTTTTTTTTCTTTTTCTTTTTAAGATAGCAATCAGTTAATTTTCGATCAAAATTTTCTTTATGGATCTTTCCTTTTCAAATAAGGAATATTACTTCCATATATGCATTATCCTTGTTCTTGCCAGGAGAAAGATTTTTGTCTACTGTTCTTTTTGCCACAACTAGTTTCATCAAAACATTTTAAGGATGAACCCTGAAGAAAAAGAGAAGGCATAAAAAGGATCGTGGTGTTGGGAAGCAGCATAGTTTCAAAACCTGCTGAGTCAACTCAAATCCTCACTTAAACGATGCTATATCACATATCTCTTAGCAGTTCAGAAGAATTTGCCTTACAGCCTGCTATTGCTAGGCTGATGTGGGCTGGCTGCAAACAGAAGATGCAATTTGCTTCTTCTTCAGATGTTCCTTTCCTGCCACCCCAGATGGCTGAGTAGCATCTACAGATCGCACACTATAGAGACCTTTGCTGTGGGGCTGACATCACTGTATAATTCTATTACATTTCTAAAATATTATCATATCATCATACCAAGTTTGCTAGACCCAAACTGGCAGAAAATGCAAACAAGGCAAATTTAGTTGTCTAATCTTTACTGTGTTAATATGACAAAGCTTGGATGGGACAAGCATATGTAAATTAAAAGGCTGAGACAAAAAGTGCAGAAAATATAGAACAGAAACTGCATAAAAAATCTGCCTTAAGATTAGGTGTAGTTTTGGGCCTGTATGCTGTTATGCTTTGTGTGGTACTGCCATGTTCTGATTATGAGGCCATGCTGGTGGCTAGGGGTGATTGTGGGAAGGTTAATTGCAAACAAATTTCTGAGAGGTATGGCTGCCAAGGAGGGATTTCAGTGAAGGCTTTGGCAGAGGTTTTAGAGTCCTTACTGAGAGCTTGTTAGAGTGTTTATATGAAATAATTCAATAAGAGAAGACTGAAATTAATAATCCCATTGAAGAGAGCCTTTGCCTATGTAGCAATACACTTCAGCTTGCAAATATGTTGGAAAAGGTTTATGTCATATCTTCTTTTTCTGGATCTGATCCACCTGAGTCAATGAGCAATGAGAGTTTTGCAGTTCCTTCCAAGGGGTGTAGGGCAAAACTGACACAGGGCCAATGTTCATATGTGTGTATTGATGCTTCCATCTGGTAACGTGAAAGGAGGCTGTATGCTTTTCCTTCCAAAGTGGAAACGGGACCTTAGGAGGTAGCTCAAACTGTCATAAACAGTTTGATGGTAAATAAGGAAATAACTGTCTTGACTTTCTTTTTCTGCACAATTTGTTGTGCAGAGAATACATATCTATTTATCATTTTTCTCCTCATCTGGCTTGCTCTTTGAAATAGGAGAAGAGAGAGAATTTCATTGCTGAGAGAAGATCAGTTAATCCTAAGTAAATCTTCTTGAACATCCACTGCCAACCTAGCCAAGGGTTACTTCATGTGTCTCTCAGGCTGTGCTCCAATAAGTATACTCCAGTGAGAAATATGCCACTAAATTTTCAGTGTGACATCTCTGACTCTTGGTCGGTTTGTCACCCTCTCAAATTACTAGCAGAATTTGTCCCTGAGCAGCTGGTACTCATGAAGTTCATACATATTCCCATATTTCTGCCTTGGCTGACCTTGCTCTTCCGTATCTCGTGTCATTGCAAAGGGGGGGTCTTCATCAATTTTTCAGATTAATTTTTGATTTCTAATCCTGTTCTCTAGCACATCCACAGTATTTCCCAGCCTGGCGCAAACTTCAAGTTTAATACCCTTATGATGATGGTCTGGGACAAACATGCTGCTCAAGATGTCTTCCATATTGGAACTTGGAAGATCCAGGCTGGACTGCCAGTCCACAAAATCATTTAGAGGTCTGGGAAAGACCATAAATATAATTCTGGAGTGTGTATTGAGGGTCACTGGGTAATGAGGTCTGTTCAGCAGGAAGTAGTGGGTAGGATCCAGTTCTGCCCAGATAACTGTATGATGGATACTGGCCACTCTAGGAACTATGACAGGGCACCTCACCTGGTCCATGAGAGCTCCAGGAAAATTTTTACAGAGTTCCTCCCAGGAATGCAGGGAATGCTACATACCCAAAAGTCAATAAAGTCCTGCTTGGACTGACACAGTAAATGTATATCACTCTGCCCTGTATTATTCATAAGTGACCCTGGGACCAACTAGGAGTGTGTGTGTAGCTTTTCTAGCTATGTTTGGTGAATTCACATGGAAACTAACACAGTACAGGTCAGTGTATGGCCCAGAGGATGCCCAGGTACCCAGAGACTTCTAAGGACTGTCAGTTGGTATGGAGGCACTTGTCTTCTGCCCTACCTCAAGGAGAAGGGATGGGACATCACTTCTGGTGCAGAAAGTCATAATGTATGTTTCACAGGGATTCAGTGTTCCACAACAGTGCCTGCAGATTCAGAGTACAGGTGATTGTTTTGGATTCTCTCTAAAGGGTTTTGTGAGTCATTACAAAAATTATGAGCTCAACTATTCCTCTCTCTTTTTACCTTCCTCTCTCTCTTGACTTTCTCTTTTCCTTTTTCTTACAACTTCTTTCTTTATTTTGTCAATTTGGGATTTGATTTAGATCCAGGTTAAGACAATTTGATGTAGCGACATGAACAGTCTAGAAAGATATTTCAGCTCATCTTAAAATAAACAGCTGCATTTGGTCAGCTGAATAGTTTTTCAGGCTCCATATCCTGAATTTGCTATCTTTCCATTGACCACAATTTGAATTTAGAGATCCAGTTTACATTTAGACAACTATGTTGAAGTATTTTAATCTGAAAATTGATCCTACCTCTTTTGCACTGACTCTTTTTTGTAGACAAGGTCATTAGGTAAACTGACTACTTTGAAGATCACCATTATCTTCTCCAGGTAAAATGAATACACTTCATCCAGATTAGTCTGTTGGCTTTCAACTGTCTGGACAACCTTGTCCAACTGTGGTCTTTAATTACACCTTTGTTTTGTTTTCCCACCATCATCACAACTACTATCTAGACAAAGGAATTTTCTCCTGTGGGATAACCATACCAGCAGGGACCCATTTTCCACAGCTTGTCTATAATTGTCTTCCTAGCTTCCTAGTTCCAGTTTTTATCAGAAGAGTCTATCTCAACATCTTCATTTCTGTAATGGAACATATAATTCCTCTCATTCATAATTATCATTTTTTTAAATATAATTTGATAGGATGAAAGACAGATTTGCATACTTTTTAATTTAACTGGCCTCTTAATTCCTCACAGAAAACTCCTTCCTGCTTAAAGGCGTCTTTAAATCAAGCAGCTTCAGTGCTAATTTAAACATGACAGAGTCTTCCTCAGCAACGTCTGAACCAAAACATTTGCAACCTTTACTCTTCAAAAATTTGTTTCTATGGTAAATTTTACAGTGGTCCACCTGCCTGCCCATAGTGATAAGACGTGTCCATGTCTCTTTCCTTGCCAATATTCACTTCTGTCTCACTCAGGAGAAGACGTTGGAATCTCCTTCCACAGCTGTGGTCACCATATGTGCACCATATGCACATGGTTTAGGGACATTAAGAGGGTCAGATGTGGATATGGTGTTCCGGTCGCATCACACATTTATATTTTTTGCTCATCATGGAGACAGAGGAATTTGGAGCTAAATCTACAGTCTTTGTTTATGATCCTTATTTTGATGACTGACTATGTAATTTAGGTTTATCAGCCTGGGAGGACCACAAATTGTGAGTTAAGTCCCAGTACTATTAACTGGAGTTGTCTACTTTTTTCAACAAAGTATTGCAGGAGAGGAAATACACAAGACAAGGCAGCAGACTATGTGCTGCAGAGGTGCTATTGTTCTGGCACAAGTTTTTGTTTTATTTTTGGCTGTTCACTGAATTCATCCTTTTGCACTTCAGATTATGCAACACAGAAAAAATCAGAAAACTGACATTCTTCTACTCTAATACCAGTGTAAGATTTTAATCCCCAAATCTCTATTTATAAAACTGAACACAGCTTAATCAAAAAAGAAGAGACCACATCTACATAGATTAAAAAAATGTGAAAAACTATTTCAGCTAATTTGACTAAGAAACTACTCAAACTAGGAACTTCTCAACACTTAAAACTGAATCCAATATGTTTACTGCATGCACAAAATCCATTTAAGATTATAAAAATGAACTGTTTGTCCTGGAGATTTTTTAAAAAACATAAAGTAAGTCAAGAATGTTTTCAACTGTCTTGTTGGCTCATTACCATCCATGAATTTGTGATTTTTTGATTGCTGGTTCTAGTTTCCTCATGGCATCCTCTACAGCAGAGCTTGGCTGCATTGCTGACAGCAATCAGGGTTTTACAACATCTCCCCCATGTACAGGGAACCACATCCCACCACCGTCTCTCATCCTTGGTGCCTCCATCCATTTGCCATGGTAGTGACCATCCATGGTGCTGCTTATTTAGAAGTCAGACATCCCAGGTGGGAACTATGGGGCAAGGCGGGAGACTGTGCGACCATGGGGAGAAAACATGGAGGCAATGTCCATATATACCAGTCTGGCCCTGTTGTTTTCACTGCACTGAAAGTCAGCAGCACTGTGCATGCAGGGATGTTGGCTGGCTGTTTAGTTCCAGTGCCATGTGCAGAAGGGCTTACCCTTAGAGTGGGGCTGCATCAGAAGTTGTCTGCAGTGAGGAGTACCAATAGTGCTGCTCACTGACTCCTCGCTGCACATGACTTCTGAGGCAGCCCTACTCTGAGGCAGCTTGGGCCTCTATTTTTGTCCCTTTTCATTTGCTAGCGAAGTCGTGAACACAAGATTATTTCTTCAGATGTCAGCAATACCCAGTGATTATTCCCCTGCTCACTTATAACTGTTTAGTAGCTGAATCACTTCCCAGCCAGCAATTGTGAGCTCAGAGATGGAGGCATCTGTTCACACAAACTGAGGTGTGGGAACAAATTATCTCTAGGTTGAAAAGGGGTGAGGGGGAAGGGGAAGACACAATTTAAACACAAGTATCTTAAGCCCTAAGGCAGGAAAGACAGCCCAGCAAAATGCCACACACTGCCCTGCAATGTTATTTGATAGGGACTTCTCAAAATCACACAGGAGAGGTTTTTGAAATTACTAATTAAAAAAATCATGAACAGAAGAGAAGCTGCACAGTTGCACCTTATTGTCTGTTGCCTGTCCAACTCAGATTATCACATTGTAGCTTCATCTAAATGACTTACCAAATTCTGTCACTATGCTTGGAAATATGATTTGATTGTTCTGGTATAATAAAGCTTTCACTGGTGTGAGATCATTAAGGACTCATCAGTATGGATTTGCTGGGTTCTGCTGGCTGAAGTGCCCCTAAGCTTCTGAGCCACTAAACAGGAAGCCCTGGTTTTTTTTTTTTTTTTTTTCCATTTCTTTTGCTCTCTTGTATGGCTACTTGCTGTATTATTTCCTAAATGCAACAGACTGCCTCTCAGCATCCGAGCTGGTTTCCCACCCCTCCTTCTCTGATGGAAGCCTATTCAAGAACAGTCCTCACAAGCTTTGCCCAAGGCTGTGATGTATTCTGATAAAAGCCTCATGGACAAACACAAAATCAACCATTTAAACATCTTTTCCAGGGGAATACTCTGCATTCCCGATGGTAATTTTCCTCAGGTTAATTGGAGTATGTCCAATGTTCATTGTATTTCCATCCTCACAGCTTCCCTACAAGCTGCTTTAAAGCAACACAGACCTTTACAGATCTTACCTCTGACAGGGACAGCTTTAGACTTGGCAAAGGATGGGCAGGGAGGGGAAGGGAGGAGCGAAGAGGAGACAGGATAATGGTCAAGCCTGAGGCAGAAGCAACAGTGAGCATTTGTAGCCATGCAGAATTCACCCAGGAGCCCATCTACTGAAACCCTTCACACAAAATCTTTCTCTCATAGAATAACGCATGCCCTTGTAACACCCTCCTGTGTGCCCTACAGCCAGTGCTAGATAACAGAAAAGACCAAGCCTCCAAATAAACAACCCCCAAGTCCTAGCATAACTTTTAAATAAAAGAGCAAGGTCTCAAAATCAGATTTTTATTTATTTATTTGTTTGTTTATTTTTGCAACCTTTTTCTTGCAACATGCCTAATCTGGACAGCCTCAAGCTTTTTTTTAGAAAAATCTCCCCATAACTGTTGTCAGTGTGTAATTGCCTTCAGCAGTGGATATATGTCAGCATTCCTGCAGTCTTTTATATCTATGCATTAGTTTCAGGAGCTCTGTATGGATGGTTAATGATCTCGTGCAACAGAGTATAATGTCTCTGAATCCTCAGGAACTATAAAACTCGGACATTTTGCAATGTGGTTTGGGCTTAGGTTGGTACATGTGGTGTTTTGGGTCTGTATTTGGTTAGGTTTGCTGTCCTCCAGACACCAAGAGTCAGAGGAAACTGCTGTGCTCGCTGGCACACGCATGCTGTGATGCAATTAACAGTTACCACCTTTTTCCTTTGAGGTTAAGAGCTAGAAGCAACAAATTAAATGTTGCCCCACTGCTGTCATTGCTAAAACCACAGGAAGACTTGCACATGTGGCTGACTCTGAACGAATTTTCATAGCAGTTCCTGAAAAAAAAGGGGAAGAGCCAGGGACTCTTTGTCCAGATAAGGACTCAGGAAACAGGGGAGTTGAGCAAAGGCACAGGCAATGCTGCTGCCCTTCATAGGGAAGAGAATAGAGCCCAAGGCCACTTGGATGCAACGGGAAAATGTAGTGGCAGCAGTGAGTACCCTCTTTCAGAGAAACCTCCAGAGGACATTCATTTTCAGCCCATGCTTCAAAGCGAGATGGCACAGCTGTAGGGTTTGACTTCAGAGTGACAGCCCTGTGAAGGATGGGTATTTGGTGTGCATTAGAACGGGAGATGAAAAGTTACTGTGACTTACTGTCTTCATTCTTATATAATTGGCTTATGAGTAGAATGAACAAAAGCATAAGAAAACAAAATCTGTCTTCCCTCACCCAGGCTCTCAGTAGGCAGTACCTTCAGTAGCAGTACAAATGCCTCTTTCCCTGGCTGATGGCTTTAAAAATCATAGGTAAACTATAAGTTTTGAGAGCTCCACCTTTCCAAAAAATTTGGATGAAATTGGCTGGACAATGAAAAGGTGATGGGCAGAATCACTGCTCAACCTGTGGGCACCCAGGCCCCATCTCCACAGAAAACGAGGCTAGAGACCTCTTCTGCACAATGCAGGTATTCAGGCGTGGTCCAAAACTCAGTCAGAGCATCTGCAAGATCAAACTTGAATTTCAGTTTTATCCTTTGCATTGGCTCAGAGCTGCAGACAGACTATTTCCGACACCCAGATACAGGGTGTCTCAGGAGTTTTGTGAACTAGAGAGATAGAGCTTGAAACCACATCCTACAGGAGAGGACTTTGCAGACAGGCAGCTCTGGACTCACATCAGCTGCTGCTCTGAGGTCAGGCAGAGGGCTGAAGTCAAGGGAGAAACTGTAAATTCTTTGCAGATTTTTTGCCAGAGTCAAAAATGTAGGTAGGGATTTCAAAGAGAACTGGTATTATCATAAGTAAAACATAATGATTTTACTGGCACCTAGATGCTTAGGTGTTTATTCATCTTCCACTCTTAATTAAGTTAATTAAAAGATCTCAGGATAAATAGTTCGGTTATATACTGTAGAGCTGGCTATTTATGTGACAATTACCCTCACTATTCATACTCAGCCAATTAATCTCTAGAAGAAGCTGAGGCCCTGTGTGAATTGATAACCTCAGGTCCTCATGCTGGGTGGGGTACTCATCAGCCCAAAATGTCCCTCCCCAGCATCCAGCAATTGCCAGGTAAAGAAAGGAAAATGGGTTTAGAGAAAGAAAAAGTCAAGGCCTTGGTAGATCTCACAAATCTTTTTCATCAGGAAAATTGCAGTCTTCCCTTGTTATCTTAGGAAAGGTTAACAGTTAATGAAGGCGAGCCAGTTTGTGCTGATAAGCAGAGCTGGAACAGTACAGCACAGTCAAAAGAGCAACAAAATCTTTATCAGTTCTCAGGAAGCCTGTTGTTTGTGAGACTGTTTTAAAGCAAAATTATATCAGAAAAGTGAACGGGAGAGTTTGGGAGCTAATGCCAAAACAGAATATAAGACAACTTCCTGGCACTTGCCTGAGCTGCAAAAATGCTGTGGTTTCCTCAGTCCAGATTAGACATGTCACAACTGCTTCTGCTGCCTCTGAACCAGCACCAACAAAAAACACAGGAGAAAGCCATTCTGAGGTGTTTTGATATTTTGAATGTGCATTTGGAATTGCAGAAGCTGTTTGGAATAGCTGTTTAAGGAGTGTTACTCATCCAACATCTTAGCTGGGCAGGTCTAGGGGGACAAAGTTTAATGCTGAAATGTATTATGATGAAAAGAAGGTTCAGATCCTAGTGTAACTGGCAATTAAATTTATATATTGCTGAAATTTGTATTGGATCACACATGCATTACATACTGGTCTTCAGAGAACAATAGAGATGAAGGGATTTCAGTTAAAGTTTTTGATCTATTTCTGCATTTAGCAATATTGTATATAGTTCAGTACAATGAATTAAAATCTAAGCAGATACCAGGAAGACTCCTCAGTTAAGAATTTATTTCAGTTGTTTCCTCCTATGTTCCATTAGTTCATTTGGGGAAACAAAGACCCTCTTGGCACTATACAACTAAACAGAGCAGTCACCATGCCAGCAAACTTTGCTGGAACAAGTGTTTCCACCAGTATGAAACTAGGAAAAGAGGTGTCCATGGATTGATTTCACATAACCCCTGAATGCCCTTACCATGACAATTCTAGCTTTGTATGTCTTCCCAATATTCCCATCATGGAACACAAGTATTTCCCAGGGTCATATATATTTTCCCCCTTCTTTCTTGCTCAGATATAGCTGTTTGCATCTGCCTGTAAGACATTCCTCTCTTCTAACTTAGCGTCAGATTATCTTTAGTTCTCAAAACTGCCCATACAGCTAAGAGGAAAAAATACTCCCCTGTTCTTGCCAAGTCCTAAGCACAAGCTGGATAGTAACCATTCTAAGTCCACTTACGGAATCACCACAGAGCACAAAGCATCTCTTACCTGAGTTTAAGATCACTTTTCATTGTTATAAACAAAATAAATTATGCCAAGTAGTCAAGTGCATTTTATCAAAAGAAATTGTTAAGCAGTTGAATAAAGAATTAGAAATAACATTTTAACTGTAGATTGTTGTCTTTCCTTGGTTTTGAGATTCAGGTTTCTCCCCTTTTCTCCCTTGCTTCTCTTAAAATGTACTTACATTTCATTCCTTAGAGATCATTTATAGGAAATATGAGTTGTGAAACATCTCATTTGATTCATTAATTTTAATTCATTCTAAATCCTGCATAGAAAAATGAAAAGATGAGTTAATATCATAGATAGACTTCTCTTCTCTGGATTCCCTCTTCCTTTCACTAACACTGGGGGCCCTGCACTCACATTCATTGCAACATCCTCCATCCTATCTGCAGTGCTTCCAGTTCCCATCTCCACTTCCACCCCTGCTCCAGAGTTCTTTCCCCTGCACCCAGCATCCCTGCAATCCCTCTCTGGCCCTCCTGCATCCCCTTCCATCCTGCTGCCCCACATAGCCTGATCCCATCCCACTGCTTCACCTGTGTTTCGCCTCTTGATCAGACAGAAAGCAGGAAATAACTGAAGCAATTGGGAGCAGGATATGTAACAACTGGCCAGTGAGTGGCTGCCTCAGGGCTGTGAGGCAATGGTAGAGTCCTGTCTCTCCCTCAGTGCAGGCACTGGTAGGGTCTCTTTCCTCCACGTCTGACTTTGGCAGAAACTATAGGAGTTTAATATCTCTGAGATATTATCCCTTAAGTCCTTTGCCAAATTTGACTGAGGTGAGGCAGCTGATGGAAAAGAAGGGAAGGGGAAAGGGAAGGTTGGAAAAAAACACACAGGCAGAGTTGCTACATCACCTTTTGATGCCAGATACCTCCTTGCAGTAGTTGAATGAGATGCAACAATGACTAGACTTTAAAATGTCTTTCAAACACAGGAATGATCACAGCCTGAATCCATCCACCACATACGTGCTTTATAATGTGAAAACATACTATTTGGTGGCATGACAAATACAAGATGTCAGGTTCTGTTTGCACAAATATTCGTTGTTCTGTTGCCATTAATACTCCTAATCTATGGCAGTAGAAATGACGGAAGTGCGTTAATAACACATGGACCAGACAACTGAAAGGATTACCACCAGCAAGGCACCTGCTCCCTGTCCCCACAGAGTCTGCCTGTTCTACTGGAAAATAAATCCTCCAAAAAAAAAAAAAAGTCCTTCCAGGGTCCATGGAGGAGTTCTCACTGCTGTATTATTGGAGGCAGAGTAGAGACTGCTCGGAAACATCACCTGTCCCAGCTTTTAACCACATTTTTTTTTTTTTTTTCATTATGGAGAGGGAGAGGTAACAATGAAGGAAGCCGGTGAAGTTCTTTGTAGGCACCAGTGAAGGGAAGGATCTCATTCCTCTGCAAAGTTATTTCTCTGAGGGCAATGGGCACCCTGGCATGTGGAAAACAATTCTGCGTGGCTTTCCTTTTCTGTCATGGTTGCTTTTGCCTGCTTGTAGCCCAAACTTCTTTCTGTCACCCTTGGTCTGGCTCTCACTGAGATGAATCACATTCTCTTTGCATACTGCACATCCCCAGGCAAAATATCTCATGGAAAAGCAACCTCAGTTTAGTCACAGTTTGAATTAGATCCACTCAGGCACACACTATAGGGGGGTTTTGTTGATTTGTTTGTTGCGTATATAATGTCTGTTAATTTTTATTGCTTGTAAACTTTCTCTCTATAAAATCTGTGTGAAAGCTGGACTACCATGTTAAAGGAAAGTTACCAGATGGGGAAAATATGGTTGATTAAAGTGGCTGTTTCCATGTTTGCTCAGTGTTGTGACACATCTTCACATTGGGTAAGGTGATTGGCAGAGAAATAACAGCAGTGAGCACTGATGAATGTATGCGTCATGTATAAATGCCTGGAGCTGACTAGGGTTTGGAATTTACAAACTTCAGAGCTCCCGAGTCTGATTTATTGCAGGTTTTGCTGAAAAAAAATAATAAAATAAAAAAAATAAATCAAAAAATAATTGTTACAGTTTCTGCTTTAGACTACTGAATGCAAAATTAAGAAAAGGCAGGGAGACTATCTCAGAGAGGGAATTGAGGTTATTTTAATATTAGAAGTACTCTACTGTAGGTACAATCCCATTTATTGCTATTAGCCTCCTTCTTTCCTTCTTACAAGAAGGAGGGATAGTTTTCTAGTTAACCCTGAAGGTTTAGGCTGATCTTCCAGTACTATCACAGATGCTGAATATAATCTGGGAACCATGTCATCTCCTGTTCCTTCAGCACCCCATCTATGAAATGTGGATAACACTTTTTACCCCTTAGTCTTGAACCTTGCATGCCTTGTGCAAGTTATTCTGTCTATGTATGTGCATATAGAAATATGCAAAGATATAGACAGATGTATACAGGCTGGTCCCAGTCATCTCAGGCTCTGATTTTTTTGACCTCTGGCTGGTGTTATAAAGCAAGAATAAACAGTACCGAGCAAGGTCGGTGGGCAATTCCTTAGCTCACTTACTGGTCTGCAAATGGCCATGGATGAGACCTGGGACCACAGGTAGCAAACAGAGATGCAATGGACTGGTTTTAAGATCATTTGCACCTTGGGACTTTTAAAGATTTCAAGAGGTCTTGTTTTCTTAGAAAGAGGCAGGTCTGCTACCATCCCCAGCTGCTGGGATGGTAGCATACCACAGCTTCAGTCCCTGTGGGTGTTGTGCCAGCTGCTGCTTGTCTCATCTCACACCCATCCTGAAAAGCCTGTTCATCAGACTTTCAGCCTGTACCTCATCTTCTTCCTCTGCCAATAGTTTTAGTGGTTAATTTATATGCGGAATTGGGTGCATGGATAACCCTGTGGGGTCTGACTGAAAACAAGGGGTTTTACTGCCAGGTCTCTGTATTTGAATCCAGTTATTGCAACTGTAACTAGCAAAACCCTGTGGGGAAAAACAAACAAACAAAAAACAAAACAAAACAAAAACAGATGAAATGAAAGAAGAAATGTGTTTGTAGCTCTTGCAGAGAACACCTGAACAATGGGAAGCTTCTCTCCAATTGCATTAAAAGCTGTGCTAGATCTGCACACACCATGCAACAAAAAGCTCTTCAATTGGACAGAATGAGAGCACAGGCTAAATCTAGATGGTGGTGAGATGTGTTTCAAGATTCCCCAGAGTGAATTTCCCACAGCTGTGGTAATGAAGTGAAGATCAGCTGAAAGACCATCTTTTGAATTTCCCAAACAAAAATCAGAGTCAAGGACAACAACCCAGAGGTTACTATAATGCTAAGCTGACACGACTATCTGTAGATCTCCCTGTATAATATGAGAGATTCTTGCTATTAAGGCAAGATGGTTGTGTTGGTACCTGGGTGGAAGTCCCCTGCTCCCAGCCCCAGAGGCAGCAGAAACACCCCCCAGCTGGAGGTTGAAAGCAGGCATTAAGGCTGGTGCTAGTGCAAAGGATGTTGCTAATGAACACAACTTTCTTTTCATTTCTCTCACGAATATTTGCATTTCCCAAACCCTGTTTGATACCCAAAGAAGTATTCTGCCTTCTTAAAGGCTTTGCAGTGCACAGTCATTTATAGAAGACCAAGCAACAAATTGCAAACCTTGGTGATGAATTTTATTTTAAATATTCTTATAAATGGAGGTATAATCAGACTTCTTCTAGCTTGATAATTTATGAGCTAGCCGACAGGTGATAGCTTATAATATTCCCTTAGAGGCCATGAAGTGTTTTCTGCCAAAAAGAACAGTCCTTCAGAGGTTTTTTTAACTTTTCTAAGCTAGGCTTTTCCTCTTGGGCTTATTAGCTAAGGCTGCCTGCCTGCTTGGAGCATGTTCTAGGGGTAAAAGCACAGTATGGGATAATTTCTGTATAAGAATATGAAATGCAATTTGACTGGGCAGTATGATGTCAAGCAAAATAATTTGTTTCAAAGGAGGCTATGCCATGACAGCAGTTGAATATTCAAACATAGCCACTGGCTAAAAATTCAATCAACAGGGTATCCCCTTTTTCAGGCTTGCTTTTCAGGGACTGATATGCAGACAGCAGGCACCTTTCCCTTGACAGTTCTCCATCAGTCACTCTGAAATTAAACAAAAACCTTTGCTTTCAGCATCAGTCTAATGGTGCTTCCTCTGCTGGTGGCCAGTTAACTAAAAAAATAAAAATGAGACAGAGAGAGAGAGAGAGAGAGGAAAAAGAGCAATTTTTTGGATTGACAAATAATCATTTCCTGATGATCCTTGCAGAAAATTTGGAGATAAAGAAAATGCATGTCCAAAAAACAAAACAAAGCATAAACTGCTACAGTGTTTTGTTCTCAATTTGCAGACATGACACAGCACTCTTATAAAACAAGAAAAGATCATTCTGCACTGTCATACTTGTTCCTTCCCTGTTTCCATGACTGGCAGCTTTCTGAACTGACAGTTCTGGTTGCAGCCCGGTGGTCAGCCCAGGGCTGGCTCTCTGGGCTGGCGACTTTCCTGCAGGGGTCACTTTGTGGCATTTGGCAGAGCCAAGCTGATATGTGGTGCAGACCACTGGACAGTCCAGGCATGGTGACTGTGGAGGCGTGCCATGTATCTGGAGGTCAGCACAGCATTTGTAGACGGACAACCAACCTGATTCTGCTCCCATGTACAAATAGCGTAACTGATGTGGATGAGTTATTTAATCTTTTTCCGTGGGTAGAGAGTGCAATCTGTTCTGTTGCCAGGTCCATTTAGGCTACACAGATAAAGATTTTGCAAAACATCCTTGACCTTGCCACAGTGTTTGCCCAATCTTTACTGAATTTCAACGCAAAGAGACATGTTCTGCTGGGGAACAACTGAGAGAAGGAGAATAATGTCGCTGGTGCTGGCAGTGGGCAAAACACTGAAGTGGATAAAAATATTCAAATTACATTTGAGTTTTACAGCACCACAGGACCTGATTAAATGTATGCTTTCTTTTGATGTAGTGCTCTGTTTGCTCACTCTGCTGATGAGGGAAGTACCAGGGGCTGCTGTACGGTGAATAATGCTCCTCACATTGCCAGGACCCCTGGTTACAGCCAGACGATCTATGGGTTGTCATGCCCTCATTAGCAGTGTCCTCATTGTGAAGAACTGCTTCAAATCCCAGATGGACAGTGTGTGACCAAGCACCTGTGACAAGCAGAGCTTTCTGATTTGGCTCAAAGGAAAGCCCACACAGTGCCCATGCAGATCCTCCAGCAACTCCTGCCTCTTGCCATTTCTCATTTATGGACAAGGGGCTAACCCAGCCCCTTAGGCTAACCCAGCCCCTCAGCCTACCCCTTTAGCTTTCCTGCAGCACAGCTAAATGCCAGCTGCCTTGTGGCTGGCTACTAGCTCGCAGTAGCCTTGTGCCAAAGTCCATAGGAGACCTGCTACTCCTGCCTGCTGGCATTGCAACTGCCTCATCTTCCTAAAAATACGCTCCATTCTAGCCTGAGAATAGCCTGTTTGAGTTTCTTTTTTTTTTTTCCTGATCTCATTTATTTCCCATCACTGTGCCTGTGATTACTCTCCCTCAAAACCCTCTCTCTCCCTCCAACCAGCTTGCCTCGCCTAATTCCTCCTGAGACGTTATCAGTTGGGATGATGAGCAGCTGAGCTCCCTGTATTACTGCTGACGCAGACAGGCTAGCAAACAAGGGAGTGAGCGCCAGCCTGGCGGGGTCAGCTTTATGGCAGCAAGGGAGGGAGGCTGCTGGGCTGGCACACAGCAAGAGACCACAGCTCCTTGTTGCTCTCTCCATTTCCCTCAGGCACAAGGGAAGATATGTGCATTACTTTGCCCTCCCCTCACCAAGCAGCTCCTGGCTACCTGGCTGCTCTGAGCCTTGCCCTGTTCACTCTGCTACACAGCCAGCTGGCAGCTTTGCAAAGGGATTCAAGGCTTTTTTATTGTTGTTTTTCCCCCCTCACACACACCGCTAGGATAAAGAGGCATGTGTGGCGTAAGTGCATCAGGCTGCCCTAGCAGAAAATGCCACGTGGCTTTGGGAGTTGAAATGCCATCTGAAACAAGATGAAGCATGCCCTTATTTTGTCTCCACGGAAGGGTTTCAACAGGATCGTCAAATCTTCACTGCATGGGCCCTGTGACCACAGCAGCTTCGGGGTCAGCAGCAAAAACAACAAGCCACCAGGGTCATAGTATACTTCTGCTAGCTCAGAAGCCCCACCAGCAGGTCGCGTGCCCTGTACTGCAGATAAACCTGACCGTGTGTCAGAGCAAATCTAGGGTTGGTGGTGGCATGCAGAGAAAGTACCACAGTTCAGGAGCATGAATGTGATGATTAGGGAGTCCAGGCTCCCAGTTTCATGCACCTTTTCCACTGTGGTAGCGGATGCTGTTAGTATAGAATCAATCACAGAATCATAGATTGGCTCAGGTTGGCTGGGACCTCACAGATCATCTAGTTCCAACCCCCCTGTCATAGGCAGGGACACCACCCGCTAGATCAGGTCACTCAGGGCCTCATCTAACCTGGCCTTGAACACCTCCATGGATGGGGCATTTACAATGTCTCTGGGCAACCTGTTCCAGTGCCTCACCACCCTCTAAGTGAAGAATTTCCTCCTAACCTTGAATATAAATCTCCCCTCTTTTAGTTTAAAACCATTCCCCCTCATCCTGTCAATATCTGATTGAGTAAAGAGTTGCTCTCCATCCTTTTTATAAATCCTCTTCAAGTACTGAAAGGTTGCAATGAGGTTACCCTGGAGCCTTCCCTAGGCTTCTCTAGGCTGAACATCCCCAGCTCTTTCAGCCTTTCTTCATAGGAGAGGTGCTCCAGCCCCTTGATCATCTTTGTGGCCCTTCTTTGGACCTACTCTAACAACATTCTTCTTGTGGTGGGGGCTCCAGACCTGAACACAGTACTCCAAGTGAATTAAGCAGCATTAGCATTGCCATAGCTCACAGGGCTGGAGGCAGCCCTGTGAGCTATGTGACCTGTTCCATGGTGCGAACAGGGCGCTGCAGCCATGTAGCTCTCCTTCCTCCATCTCCTGGCCTCTACTCAACTCTCCTGATTTGAGCACTTGGGATCTCCCTTAAGCCTCAGGTTTTGGCATCCACTGAAAATATGGGAAGTTCAACTTTGTGCTAAAGCAAGGGCAGGTTTCCTATTCTGCACTTGAAATTATGCACGTTGTACACTCAAGTGGAAGCCAGCTACATGAGAGAGTTTACAGTGTTATGACCTGTGGGTATTCACAGACTGCTTTTTGTCCCAAAATCAGCACAACACCTTGAGATGGGCTCACTGCATTGAAATTGCTGTGATGAACTTCTGTAAAGTCAAATCAGGAAAATTTTACATAACCAGCCAGTATTTGTCCTCCCTGCTGAGCTACCTTTCCCTGTGTGTTCCTCTGCTAGTTATAGTCCTGGTGAGGTGGTGTTCCTTTTTTTTTTTTTTTTTTTTTTTTGTATTTGACTGATTAAAAAAGAACAATTATGTTTATGCTCTGCTTCACTAGTGAATCTGAACTTGTGTATGAAAGAAGGCAAAAGAGAATCTTTTCTAAAAGCTTGAATGTCCATTCCTGCAATGGATGCTATAAAATTATACAATATAACAACTAAATAAAGCTTTAAACAGCACTTTATCCTGTAAAATTCTCACTTAATTCCTGGGGAGCAAGGCTGATGCCAACGGTTATTGTACCCAGCCAGACATACCCTTTTGTATCTCATTGAATACAGAAAAACCTTAGGCAGAGAGCCATTAGCATCTGCTGCTTGCTTAACTGTGGTTGGCTCATATTATTTTCCATCAGCCTGCGTAAAATAAATCCCACAAGGACAAAAGCTAAAATAAGTGTTACTACATGTATTCTGCATGAGGTTGTTAGAGCACAGCAGAAAAACAATGTGTCACCCAATGCTCAGTGCAGAAATCAGTGGGCAGATGGTGGCCCTTGGGGTGTGATTGAGTGGGTTTGTTTCACCACTAGATGACACTTGTGGCTCTAGGAAAGGATCCCACCCCCACCACTGGCTGCAGGTAGCAGAAATGTTGAAGTCTGAGGTTAACCCAGAGCCTCCTCTCCAGGTGGGGAGTCCCCAGTTCGCCACTCAGACATGGTCACTGCCTGATGTAATGGAAGTTGTTGAACATTAAGAAGCCCCACTATTTATCTTGCAAAAGTAAGGCGAGATAAAAGGATGATTTTGACTTCGAATTGCAGGAGGTTTCCCTCCTAAGAGAAGAAGGGTAATGTGCATTCAGTGAGAGGGTTTCTCTTCTTGAGCTGTGGCTTACAGCTATGGATTAGTGAGAAAAGTTAGGGATTTGGTGGTCAAAGTACGGTGTGCCAGCACCCATGTCCTGCAAGACCCTTGACTCACTGTGAAACCATGGTCATGTTGTGCCTCTCATCTAACATCACTTTCAGAAGGCCACAATGCTTCTGTAGTATTAATGTTAATGCCCAAATTTTGGACTGCAAAGATAGAACAACTCCTTGCTACCCAGCACTCTCAAGAGACAAAAACTGTTCCTATATATAAGTGCTCAAATACCATAGGGTAACACACTGTAGCCACCACTGAATTGGAAAACATTTTGAACAATGATCTCCATTCTGCTTCAGAGCTTGACTTTGTATTTGATACTGTATTTGATACTGCTGATTTTTGACAGAGTAGTCAGTTAAAACAGACCCTGGGATTCAAATGGTGATATAGGTTCAGATTAAAACAACACTCACTGTGGCAGCAAACTTCAAAGGATACATGAAGGTGTAGATCATAGAATCATAGAATGGCTTGGGTTGGAAGGGACATCACAGATCATCTATTTCCAACCCCCCTGCCGTAGGCAGGAACACCACCCACTGGATCAGGTTTCTCAGGGCTTCATCTAACCTGGCTCGAACACCTGCAGGGAGGGGACATCCACAACGTCTCTGGGCAACCTGTTCCAGTGCCTCACCACCCTCTGAGTGAAGAATTTCCTCCTAACCTTGAATCTAAATCTCACCCCTTTTAGTTTAAAACCATTTCCCCTCATCCTGTCAATATCTGATTGAGCAAAGAGTTTCTCCCCATCTTATTTATAAGTCCCCATGATGCTTAAGGACAGTTGTAATCATATTGTTTAAAGCTGCCCTTGAAGAAAAGGCCACATCCTTCTGACTTTCTGATCAGTGTGGATGTATGTGCTCATTGATGCCCTGACAAATACTGAGAAAACAAAAGGGTGCAGAGACCAATTCTCCCAGAATCATAGAAACAGGAGAATAACACATTCAAGCATAGCCCAAGATGGCAGCCCTAGCCCCTCACCTCCCATCGATCTGAACAGGCTGTTCGGGCCATACAGAATCCCCCTGGATTGCACTTCCACAGATCTGCTTGCAAGAAGAGAGATTTATGTTTCTAACAGCTTAGCAACAGATTATAGAGATAATGGGTGCAATTTGTCAGCAAGCTAACCTTTACAGAAACTTCCTAATGTGAAGATCTTCCTCTCACATTGTGCATCTTAAAATGAATAATGACGGTCTCATGAATTCTGCTGTTTCAGGTTTTCTCTGGCTTATGGTCTTTGTTTCCTCTTTTTCTGCAGAAATTGAAAGCTCCTTCCCAAACTTGTCTCCTCAATATGCAAGCCTGCAGTGCTGGCCAGGCAATTAACAACTTCACCCACAATCAATACATAGAGTTTTCCTGAGTATATAATGCCGTGGGTAAGGAGATGAAGATAGATTTTTCCTGTGTAAGCTTTCCACAATATACCTGAGTGTTTACATGGCTTGCAGTAAATCTACTTACCTCCTTTTAATCATGATGATTAAATCAATTAATGATATTTTACTTGTCTGTCCAAAAACTAATAAGGAGAAGATTTATAAGCAAGAAGGGTATGCTTGATAGTGAATTACCAGATGGAGACTCAGGAGATTCGGGCTAGTCCCTGGCTCTGCCATACTGAAAAGTCTAGTTAAGACTTCCACAGTGCTGGACAAGACTGAAAAACTCCAGGGTACCAGTCCCCTAGGCTTAACTTTGTTTCTGTGGCAATAGAACAAAGCAAATGCTGTGTGTTTGATTAGCACTATTACCATACGAAGGGGAAACTAGTCCATATTAGGGAGCCAATTTACAGGAACAGTTTGTTTACTTTTGGACAAGAAGTACTGCCCATGAGTGCCCAAGCACAGCTCCTGCTGACTTCAGTGGGAATCCGGTGTGAGTCAAAAGTGGAGGCTCAGTAGTGTTCTACAGAGAAGCATGATCATAATTATACTGAAAATTATAATTGGAGACTTTCAAAGTCAATCAGGCTGCTTCTGTTAATATCAATAGCTGTCTGGTGGCTAAATTCCCTAGACTAATTCTTTTTTAACACCTCAGCCATAAGACTCATCATTAAACAAATGCCATATCCTAATATATACTGCAGCTTAAACACAATGAGAACTTCAATCTGTTTTTTAATCTCTGTGATATTCTGTCTTGTTGCCCACATACTGGGGAAGAAAAGTTTATTGTAGGCAGAAGACTGCACGGACTGTTCCCCATCTGAAGGTTCTCCATCTTCTTGTCCCTGAGAAGTGATAGGCTGATGCAGACCTTTGTTGCAGGATGACATTTGAAAAATAAGTAATAAACAAAACTTAAAACAAATTTAAGAGGTCTACTGTAGCTCTCAATGCTGCAAGTCAAAAAAAAAAAATGCTGAAAGAAAATAGCATACTAAAATGTATCAGATTCATAAGTGGAAGGAAAAGGTCATTCAAAAACCTAAGCAGCACAAAAGTCTATATCCAAATAAAAAATGATATTTCTTTCAAATTAAGTTTAATGAAGTTAAGAGAGTTTTGTAACCAAACAGTATTCCAGAAAAACAAACAAAAAATCAATCAAACAAAAATACTATCTTTCCCAGCAACAACAATCCATACCACACAGTGAAATGTGTATCAGGGAATTTTCTTCAGAGTCATCTACCACAGAGAAGTACAAGGCATTACTTGTCCTTCCCTTGTGGAAGAATGCTAATTCCCTGAACTCTGAGATCTAAGGGAAGGATGCAATCCTTTGATTCTCTGAGGCTTAGGTAACCTTTCTCTACTCCTTTCTTTGCTCAGCCATCAGCTTTTTTAGTTTTAGCAGCTGTTGGTCAACACTTGCCCTTTGTTTGTAATTTCTTTTGAAACTTCGTGGGAAAGGGGAATGACTTTTACACCTTGTGAACGGGTGGGTGTCAAAATGCTGAAAACTTATATAATTAGGGACTGCGTCTACATTAATGCCCAGAATGTCTGAACCCAATGGCACGGCATGGCTTACATCCATCCCAGTCAACTCCCTTCCCCTTAGGTAGTTGTAACCAAATGGCCTACTGGGCACTGCCCCTGGCCCATACCAACACCTTAATCATGTCAGGATGCCATGACATAGCACTCATTAGCCTGGGCCAAAGCCAAGCCAGGAACTGTGCTAACAATGCATAACACATGAGTGAGGACATGGCCCCTCGTACAATTCAACTTGTACAGCTAACTACTCAGTCCATGCAAGTATACTTACTTGAAGAGGAGAAAACTGACCCTTGCTGCCTACCAGTAGTTGATTCAAAGTGGCCTGATTTTCAGTGTCCCAATTTGAAGCAGGTTCCTCAGCTCCTCAAAAAATAAAATCATTTTTAGTTAGAGACCTACCTTTTGGTAACTGATTGGGAATGTTATGACCTGTCTTTAAACCGTAATGTGTTACAGAATTAGAGGGGCAATTTATGGGACAGCAGATACTTCCCTTTGCAAGTTCCTGAGTCCCCAGTGCATTATATCCTTATAATGAGTCAATAAAACAAGTCACAGCTACAGCACAATGAATGCCAGGAGGCACAATGGACAGCAGGTATTTTTAAGGATTTAATCTATCAGCCTCCTGAACAAGCACTTGTACTTTTAGAAGTTTAGTGCACTACACCGCACAAGGTGAGTGAGTATTGGTATTTCAGCTGCACCTCTTGTAGTGCACCGAGATCAATACTCTGTACCTCTGTCAGCCTTGCTGGAGGAGGAAGGTCAGCTGAGCCGTTATCCAGCCTGAGGACAAGCACCAAAAACAAAAAGTGGAAAAAATCTTCTAGGACTCAAAGGCTCGAGGGAATAAACACTAGACACAGCATTTCATGGGGGTTTGTAACAGTGAAGATTCATCTACTGGGTGGATGAGCTGCATTTGGGATTTATTGTGGAGCAGTTACATATTTGGTCTTTGAATGGTCAGAGGAGTTGAAAGCCAAACAAAATCCCTCCAGTTCACACAGACAGATTCTCCTTCAAAAGCAGAATACGGCGAGGCAGGGTGCAGATTTGAAGGGCCTAGGTGGAAGACAGACCTTTTGTTATTTTGCAGACCGGTGCCTTCCAGTCACCATTTTTCACTTTATTTCCAGCACTGCTCAAAACCGTCTACAGATTCCTCTGCGGGGTAAGCAAAACACTGCGAAAAGACTCAGAATGGAGCCGGGCTCGAGCAGAAACCCAGCGTTTCCCTCTGGCAGCACGGGACCGTCTCCCTCTGCTGAGCTGCTGCCGCAACTGCTGCCGCCGGAGCCTTGCACGCCCTGCATCGCCGCCCTGCCTCCCATGTCCCTGTCCTCTGTCCCTGTGCCTGCCCCTGTCCTTGTCCCTGCCCCTGTCCCTGTCATTGTCCCTGTCCCTGTCCCTGCATGGAAGCACAGATAGCAGCAGCAGCACTCCTCAGGCATAAGGGGCTTTGGGAACAACGTCCCTGGCAGGAGGGACTAGTGCACCTGTCCTGGGATCCTGGGCAACCCCAAACTTTTGGCAAAGAGGTCTTCAGTTTGGCAAAGAAGAATCGAGTGCTCCCGTGTGTTTGCCTGGACTGGGTTTTTATGAGGCTAGGAAACAATTTGTTCGGGTGGAAGGCGTTCCACTCCTCAGAATGACTGTAAAGCTGTCATATTTTGTTTTAGTAGATACGTTTTAGATTTTATGCACGAAAACAGCAGCATCAGGACTGCACAAAAATCTACAAATCATTTAGTAAGGCAAACACTCTCTTAATTACTTTATTCACAGTGTATATTACCTGTTGGCGTTGGCACAGTTCAAGTGTCTCATTTTAGAAATTTCCTCCAGGCAATAATCATCATTATGAATTTTTAAAAGTGGCTGAATGACTCAGCATCCACACTCAGTTGGCCAGCTATGCATTGCCTCTACTATCTGTACTATCACTGCCAGAAAGTGATCAAGGAACAACAGTTCTGTAGGTTGCTCTTTGAAGTCATTTACACTTCATCCATATTACTTCCTCATCTAGACACACCGCCGCATCAGGGTGACAACAACAACAACAACAACAACAACAACAACAACAACAACAATAATAATAATAATAATAATAATAATAATAATAAAGCAGCAATGAAACCAGTGGAACCCCCTAAAAAGGATAGAACAAGGAGGCTCGGGGTCCTGTTGTATCTGAAGGCAATGTATTTAAACAGACCACCAAGGGTGATATCTCAGAGTGCCCTACCCTAGTGCATCCTGCTGGTAAAATCCTGGTCTCCATCAAAACTCCAGCTGCATTCCACCAAGCAGGGACTCAACCACACAAAATGTCTAATGCCTGATTTGCAACATCAGCACTCTTGTATCAGTGCTGGCTGTGTGTTAAATTATATGGATGATACGTTCAACACATATGCTGGTAGATACATGGGAGAAAATAATAGACCTCTAGTTTTTGCTAAGGTCAGTGAAAAGACAGGAAATAGAGTACGTCTTGGCTTGCCTTTCTCTGCATCCCATTTGTAAATGATATGACAGGGAAGTAAATTTTTTTTTTCCACTTTAACCAGGTTTCTCAATTTTCAATTTTTTGTTTTGTGGTGAATAAATCAGAGACTTTAAGAGAAAGCAGATATGGATATAGACAAATAGCCTAAACAGCACTTGATTTTATGCATAGTCTATGCATAAATGGTATTTCAGAGCATCAATTATCAAAACAGTTTCCATCTGCAACGTAGCAGCTGCAATGTGTTAAGACTGTAATACATATGGGGGAGAAAGCAAAATACTCAAGAAGCTAAGATACCAATAAAGTCTTTGAAACTGCTAACAGTAGTTTAGGTGAAAGACACTCAAACAAGCATGAGTAATGTTTTTTTGGGAAACACACCTTTTGTAATGGCACAGTAGAAAAGCAAGTGAAAATGCTGTGACGTACTAGAATCAAGAGTAAGGATAAGTTCAGTGGAAGCAGCATCTGATTCCTTCATTAGTTGAAACTCACATCCCCTCATGATACGTTTCTGTAGTAGAAGAGAAAAAAGCATAAGTATTGCTTCAGGCATTTGAGACTAATTTCTGGTCTCATCTTTTTTCGGTTCCCAAGAGTCATATTTTTAACAGATGTGTAAAACCATGTGGTATAAAAGTTTTCATCCCCTTGTCTACCCAGATGGCTGGAAGCAGAGCAGCTTTAGTCATTCTTGCCTCTCTAGATCTATGGTCCTAGCTTCTGCCCACAACTGTCTCCAGAACTAATTCAAGATTTAGCTGTAGTGAAAACAAGGAAGAAAAAAAAAAAAAAAAGGAAAAAAAAAAGAGATAGAGACCTTTATTGACTTAAAGTTGAAGGGGTGGAATTGAGTTGTGATTTCTAGCTTGGGCAGAGTGGGGAAGAGGAAGAATTGATTTATATTGCCCGTTTGGGTCCCTTTAGGCAGCTTCTTTCTCTATGTGTAAAGTTGTTCTGCTTAGTCCTATTCATGCCACAGCAGATTGCTTTGACTGCCTCTGCACCCTGCCTGTAGCTGATATCATCGGTGGGTATTTTTGCCACCTGTAAGATATCCAGATTACCTGGAAAAGAAATTAGATCTAGGACACTCCACGTCACAAAACAATGGTCTTTTTTAGCAAGACACTTCATTAATCTGACTTACTAGTAAGTTAAACCTTACCAACATCGCTGGACATGCAGCTGCTCTCTTCTCCTCCCATGTTCCGGTTTTGCAGCTAGCTGGCTCTGACACAGTGTGGCTTTCCCTTGCACTTCTCTGTGTCTGGTCTCATGAGTATTGCATGGTGGCCCCAGTTCAAGGGGAGCCAGCCAAGATGTCTGTGATGTCCAGCTGAGTGGGGCACATACCTACAGAGACCCTTGCTGAGGGGACAGAAGCATGGCAGTGGCTTTTCATGGCTTGTGCTGCAACCACTGGGGCTACCATGTGCAAGGCAGACACCTCTTGTGTGTCCGCAGAAGAGGAAGCATTTTGGTGCTTGACCTTAGGGAGGGCTGCAGGTACTGGGCAGATGCACCCAAGGTTTCAGAGAGGAGTGTGCCTGACACGAAGCAACATGTCCTGGCTACAGTTGTCTCTGTTCTTTAGCTCAATCTCCGATGAACTTGCTAATTCCTGAACCATCATCCCTAATCATACTATCACAGAAGTCTGAGGTGCTAAGACTTACCTGAACCATACACACACAAACCTCTCTTTTCTGTTATTTCAGCTAGCAACATCTTCAAAGCACCTTTTCCTTATGCTATTGTCTCACTACAGACCACGCAGACTGTCTTTTCTCTTTTTCTGATTTCCTACTTCTTTCCTGACTTTGTTCTCTTCTGAGATAGGTACTCATAGCATCTTGATAGCATCTTGTTTTTCTGCAAGAAAATTTAAGTCACTGAAACATTACCTGGAAAGTAAATTTATTAGGGCTGATTCAGGAAATGAATGAGAGGAAAGAAGAGCTCTGAAAGTGAGATTTCTCTCATTCTGCAAAATGCTGTGTGATTATGCAAAGCTGTTCTCTTATGTTTTCTGCCAGACAAAGTATGTAGACACTTTTCTTGCCTTTTGGAGAGGAAATGCTGTGCATGTGCATAAATGCTGTATCTCTTCCTTGAATTAAAATGAGACCTTACATAGCGGGTAAATTGCACATTGCTGGGGTGAGCAGACTGGCAGCTTAGAACTGAGCCTCATTTCACAGCACATTGCTTGTCTCAGCAGCGAGGCATCCTGGAACGGGCATGGTCTGGTTTTTGGTCTGTAACTCACTGTGTAAATGCCAGCCAAATTAAAGCAAAGCAGATGGGACAAGTCATTTGAAGATTAATGAAGCTACTTGCGTTAAAAAAGTAACTTTATAGATATGTATTTAATGGAAAAGATCCTTTCTCATTACTAATAGCTGGTCAAAAGTAAAGGATCAAGCAGTGGAAACAGATAAAGCCTAGCAGAACACAGCTAGAAAGAATTATTACTGTGATTAACTCATTAGGGAGTTAACCTTCATTATTCTGAATTATCAGTCAAGGACTTTATTTCTTTCTCAGGTTCCTACATCACTTTGTAAATGCCTCTGAAACTTTATAAAACTTTCTCTGATCAGAATATCTAAACATTTTCCTCTGTATAACAGTCTATGCACCATGAGCAAGAGAAATGGGTGTCAGGAACCAGTACAGCAAAAAAAAATTGTTTTTGTTTTACCTCTACAAAAATAAAACAAATCCCTAAAGAGGTCCCTAAATGTGTCTCCCTGCTCTAAAGAATCGCTGATTCAAAATTACAGCACATCACCAAGTATAACTGCAAAATATTTCCAGAACTGCTCTAAACTGTCTCTTGATCTGCATAGCTGATCCACAGGAAGGGAACCAGACTCAACTCTCACATGCCATTGCACTGACTCCTGGAACTGCTTCTCCTTGTGCACATCCTCAGCAAAGACCAGGTACTGAGAGCCTGCCTGACTTCATTTTAAACACAGAGATTAGAACTAGCTTTGTGTTTGGTTCATGAGCTGGAGGCACTGAAGCCATGTACAGAGATGGGTGTTGCCATATTTTTCTTCAAAAATAAAATCTGGCATTTCAGGGGAGAAACACGTAGATCTCCAAGTCACAAGACAACTAAACTGCAACATTTAGAGATCAACATAGATATCCAGGCTGTTCTTCATATACAGAGTCTTCCATGTACAAAAATTAGAGGTTGCGTAAGTGACAAACTGCAAATTTCTTGGGGATTGTTTTCTATAAGTCATGTTAGAATGAAACTGCTAACAAGAAACAAACGAACATACAAAACCAAACAAACAAAGGAAAAAAAAAACGTTCCCAAACCCTCTACTCTGTGACTTGAAAACACCAGGTACCTGGTAAAGTATGTTTTCATGCAGCCATTCCTCCACTGCGCTTCCAAAAATACTGTCATAAAAGATCACACAATTGTGTCTTGATTCAGAAATGCTTCTCCTATCTATTCTGTTCTGTAAAGGGCTTGACCTCATGTTCCAGTCTTTTGCTGAAGTCCTTTACTGAATAAGAAAGTAGTTTAAAACTTATCCTTATGCCTTTACTGAATCCAGCCATGAATGTCCAAGCTGAGTATAAACAGGACCAATTCCAGAGCTTTTATTACAGGAAACCTAGCGAAAATACAAATGCTTGATGCAATATGATATATTTCTTACAGGAGCAATCTGTAAAAATAGGATTTGAGCAATTTCTTGTACTGAATATAGGCAATAAGTTCCTTTGATATAAAGGATGGTTAGATATATGTCCTGGTTTCAGTTAGGACAGAGTTAATTTTCCTCCTAATAGCTGGTAGGGTGCTATGTTTTGGATTAGGATGAGAAAAGCGCTGATAACATGCTGATGTTTTAATTGTTGCAGAGCAGTGTTTACACCAGGCCAAGGACTTTTCGGCTTCTCGCTCTGTCCTGCCAGCGGGCAGGCTAGGGGTGCAGCAAGAGCTGGGAGGGGACAGACCCAGGACAGCTGACCCAAACTGGCCAAAGGGGTATTCCATACCATCTGATGTCATGCTAAACAACCTATAGGGGTGGCTATCCGGGGTGAGGGGTCTGGCTGCTCGGGGATAGGCTGTGCATCGGTCAGCGGGTGGTGAGCAATTGCATTGTGCATCACTTGTTTTGTACACATTATTAGTAGTACTATTATCATTATTATTATTATTGTCGTTGTTTTTGTTGTTATTTTCCTGTCTTAATAAACTGTCTTTATCTCAACTCACAGGCTTCACTTTTCCATTTCTCTCTCCCATCCCAGAGAGGAAGGGGGGAGGGTGAGCGAATGGCTGTGTGGTGTTTAGCTGCCGGCCGGATTAAACCACAACAATTTCACAAAATTGTGATGCTTAAAAGCTGTCTTACTCCTAAAGGGCAGAAGGACAAAAGTGTTTTATCCATGTGAACATACATGGCTTGACTTTGGGGCAACTTGGTCTAAAAAACTGGAGGCAAAAATCATATCATTTTAAACACAACTGGTACTTTTACTTATTTGTTTTTTTTAGAGTAAAGTACTAAACATGATAGCTCCTTAAGTTACTAACAATGACTTCTTTGAAATACAGGCACATTTTATTGTAGATTTTGTTCATCTCTACCCACTAACTTAGCCTGCAATGTAGTACATAATGTAAAGAGTTGTAGTGTTGATGTAAAACTGAGGTTTTAGAAATTTCATTCATTTCTGGGTCTAATGTTTTTGAATTCTTCGGCACAAACCAAACAAAGCCTTTTGACTATCAGGCTCCATTACAACGTAAGTGGATATTTTGGCTTTCTGGAATGTGCAGAAGTATTTAATAACATGGCTGCTGTGATTCTCTTAAAACAGTACATACTCCAAAGTATACGCGATTAAATAGTATGACAATAACTCCCTCATCATACCGGCATTGTTGAATTGACAAAAGAGCCACTAAAGACACAGCAGATTCTGACTATGCCACAGAATTTCTTAAAATGAGGCAATTATGAAGCTTAAGCATTGTGCATAACATCAGAACTAGACTCGATGTTGTAGATCTGAGTACACTGTGTCTAAGTTTCAGTCAGTTTATAACTAATGTGATCATGCAGGTTATTAGCTGCAATTTTTGACATTTAGATGTCGATTATGCTGGCTTCTGGTGTTGGATTCATTTTTACAACAGAATGTCATTATAGCACTTGCAGTGACATCAAGAACAGAACTTCAGCTTGATCTTCCTCTACAGAAGCTCATTAGAGATTCACATAAGAAGACAACCAACACGTGCTATTGCCATGGAAACAAGATGGAATATTATAAAGCAGTATAGCCCATATTCCAAAATAGAGAGGACAAAGTCAGAGCAATTATAGCACAAGACTGACAGGCTTTTTATTTGCGGCATGTATAGGTCAAAGCAAAAGCTAGCTCCTGCTCTTTGAAATAAAAATCATCAGTGCAATTTTAGGACTCCGTTGTCAACTCCTTATTAGCCAACACAAAAACTCAGTCCAGTGAGTTTAGTTTATGTTGTATGGGAGGAAGGGGGCTGAATGGAGGCAGAGGCATCACAGCAGGTGTGTAGGTGTGACGATGTACAAAGAACAAACATCACAGACTGATAGAGGAATGAGTCAAGTTCAAGACAGGCAGTAAGGTACTGATAAAACAGAGGTGAGCAGAACCAGTAGAAGATGAACATCTGGTACATCATTAAGATGCAGAAGAAAGGCTAGTTTAAAATGCAATGGATATCCAGTATCAATGGATGGGACACAAAGGATAACATTTCTTGTGATTTGCATTAAATAGGTGATTCTCAGTTTCCCATGTACCTAGATAATGAAATGGACATATTGTATATATACAACATGTAGGCAGTCAAACTTCCTAGACTTCGGTGTGTGACTACATACAGAAAGTTCTTTAAGCCATTTATAACAGCTCCATCTGGTCTAGACGGAGTTTTTTCCATTGTAAAAGTTTTGACCATTCTCTCTTATTACAGAGTGCTAGCTAGTGAGTATGAAAATATGTATTTTTTTGTATTTGATAACAGTATTAAAAAAATTAGGAATTCTACACCAATCAAAGCAAGAGCTGAAGGGAAATATTTTGCACTTTATGCAGAAAGCCTGTGAATGTCATTTCACACACACACAGTTTCTACCCTTAAGAAACATTTTTAAGTTCCAGCTGATGGTTTATTGTAATGACTTTGTCCAAAGCCACCATGCGAAAAATATAGTTAAGGAAAGATAAAGAGAGTAATAAGATTTAAGGGAGCATTCAACAGGCCTTGTCTGTGCCATGAGCTACTACAGAGAGCTACTGTGAGATTCAAAACCACTTCTGAGAATGATGCCAGATGTGAAAGGGAAAAAATACTACAGTACACAGATAGCTTGTGAGTGTCTACTAAACCAGGCTTTGGGAAGCCTTCCAATGCCTGCATAAGAGATATGTGGTATGCCACTACTTAATTATTATAAACTCACAAGTTGTCATCGACTTAAGGAGCTCATGTTTCTGCAAAGTTAAATGACTTCAAGACTGATAGGTTACATTCACTGTTCCAACTCTGGCTCATTCTTGACTAGCTCCATTTTGATTGTTTGAAAAAACAAGATGAAAGCATGATTTGGGGAGAAAACTCTGAATGCAGTATGATTTTTTATTGCAAAATGTATTTCCAGTAAAAAGTATAAAATTTAATAGTTCTGAGTACCATTTGTGACAAGCAAAATACCAAACACTTTAATAAAAAGAAGAATACTAAATCAATTTTTTGATAGCAGCAGTCAGAGAGATAAAATATGACATACTTGACACATACACTGGAAAATAGCAACTAGTCTTTCATCTTTGCGTATAGATTTTATTTCCCAAAGAGTTAAGTACAATTCAGTAGTACTATCAACTACTTTCTTTTTCCTAATCCTTTTCCTTGCTTTTTTTTGCGTGCATCTGGGCTTTTCTTCTCTTGCTCTGTTTGCAGGATTGCTTCTTGAGCTGCCAGCTCATCACGTTTTCTGCGTTCAGCCTCTAGCAGCTTGCTTCTGTATGCTTCCCGAATGCTGTGAACTTGGCCTCGTGTTTCATCTAAGGATGCCTAGCCAAAACCAGACAGCAACACATGAATCTGCATTTCATCACAAGCAACTGCATCCTTTTAGTTATATTTCACTTTCTGACTATATTAGTACAGGTAGGGCCTCTCTCCTTTTCTTGTTGCCCAGACTTGTATTGCTATTGATTTGTCACAGGGACACAGCTATATATCAACCTTTTCACCATGAAGAAAAAAAGAGAAAATTCATGATTTTTTTTTTAACTGCTTGTTTAATAAGCTAATTGCGTGGGAAGAAGATAGGGCAAAAAACTTGTTACACAGCTGGGTCTAGTCCTGCTTCTGTTACTTACTGGCTTTGTTGCATTAAATAAGTCAAAAACAAAACAAATAAAAACAAACAAACCACACCTATTTTTCGTACTCCACTTAACAAAAAAACTTAAAACCTTGTTTTCAGAAGTACTGAAATGGTTTAGGAGCTCATGTGTCATTTTCAGAAGAAACTCAAGGAGCCTAAATCACATTGGCCTTCAATGAGATTTAGACCAAGTGGGACTTGGACACTTCTAAAAACTTTTTCCCGTTATGTTTCCATCCTGGAAAATGGGGATACATGGAGACCTTTATATAGTTCTCTGTGGTCTACAGATGAAAAAACTGTAAAATTACTAATCAGCACAATATGCATATTTGCAAGTAACTCAGATTACTACTGTGGAACATCTTAAATGTACATGCCTCCTTGAAAGAGCAGACGAACTACTCTAGAAAAGTTTTCCTTAATAATGTATGTTAGGCATCCAAAATCATAGCAACATCTGAAAATGTGGACACATTGTTATTAGGGATTAGGGATCAATCAGTCACTGGTAGAGGACTATGGCTCCTTGCAGGCTTATGGTTAAGTAATATAAACAAAGCTGGCTGGGTACTTGGTTAAGAAGGTGTTTTCAAGTTATTTCTATTAAACAGTTGGTTTAATCTAAAATTAATTTTACTGTCTCTTAGCTACTTTTAAGAACTCTGAGCAGTCACCAGCTGATTGTTAATGGTTACTGTATCACCACTGTGTGACAACACATTTTGTTTCTGTAGACAACCAAAGGTACATTTTGTTCCTGTTGACAATCAAAAGTTAAGCCAATTATGTTAGGATATTTGTACCAATTTCACGTGTGATGTATCGGTTGAGTTAATCCTAGCACTGGAACCTTCACTAGTGATACCAGATTTATTATTTGTAGCTATGTTTCTTTAAGGATTAACAATTCCAGTTATTTTTTGACATCATGTATATTCCAGGAAGTCTGTGTTCTCTATCTTTGCTGTAGGACATATTAGGAGCAACTCACTCCTACATGAATTATCTTTTTCTTTATTACTTTGCAAAACCTCCAAATACAACCGCAAAACATTAAAAAATAAACAAACAGAGATGCTTTATGTAATGTACATCTGGTCATATATATCAAATGTTCAATTTCTTCTCACTTTAAACTATACTGTTATGGTGATAGTCCTAAAATTGTTTTTGCAAAGAACTATAACAAGAATATATTAAGAATATTCATGATGTTGTGTAGTACTGTTTGTTTTGTTTGTTTGTTTTCCTATGGACTTTAGTTTTAATCTTTGCCCAAGTGAAATTTCAAACTTGTACACTAATTCTAATTACTGATATGGAATACAAAAGTTTTGAGAATTGTTGATCAGGATATTCATGCTAATGGTGGATATCAGAGTAACAGTTACAGAAACGTAAACTTGAAAACCTACCTGTAGCTTCTCATACATTTCAAGTATATTTTGCTTCAATAAAGCTCTAGCGTTTTGCTCTTTTTCTCTTTGCTCCAAAACCAGCTCTCGAAGTTCTCTAAAATGGTTGATTTTTTCCAGTTTATGTATCTCTCGCTGTTGAATGATAGACTCGTTTCTTAGCATAGATTCAGACATTGTTTTTCTGAAGGAAAAACAAATATATTTATCTCATTTCAAATACAGTTTGGGGTGCTGTATATTTTTCATAATACCTATATGTATATCTTTGGCTTACATAATGTAAAGTAACCATTGTACAGTTAGATATGGTTAAGGAGTCACCTTTCCCCTTCTTATACTTAACACCAGTAAGGAAGTGCATTGGTGAGGCAAGGTCTTATACTTGAGTGGCTATTTTAAAATATTGGTAAAATCATGCTCATCTTCGAGCATATGAAAAATTTCTACATGTTACACATTTTTAATTTGCAAGAAATATCTTAGTTTTTTTAGAAGTTTTTGGTATTATAATTCAGCGCTGAAACATTTTTTTGTTTGTTTGTGTCGTTCCTGTCCCCCTCCCCCCCATTGGCATAATGGCAGCTAAGTGGATAATATATTTTTCTTACTTGACTTAAATGATGAGTGTAAAAGTCAAGGAACTAAAGAAAAATGAAATCGTTCCATAACTCAAGCCTATGGAAGATATTTTCCCATACTTTCTATTGTTTTAATATTGTTCATTTCAATATAATACCAGTTTCCCTTTCAATTTAAAATTGAATTTGGGCAATAAGCATGTGGTCTAAGATCTTTTGCAAATCAACCAGTTGCATAAATGCCACAATGAACACTGGTGGACTTGTGTTTGAACTTGATTCTGGCTGCAGCATAGCCAACATGCAAGTGCATGCATATTAGACAGACAGGTTCATATTGACACATGCAATAATGAAAATAATTATTTTGAATAAAGCATATAATTATTTCAGTTATTAACTATTATCATTAACTACACCACATTTGTTAAACATACTGAGCCTAGCACCATATCATGACAAACTTCATATGCATTTCTTTCAAGATGATCACTGAAATAAACATATTTGGATGCATATGAATTTCCTTCAGATTTTTATGTCACATTTTCATTACACGCAATGCAGTAATTCTACTCCTTTGACATGCAACACATTAAAAAAAAAAAAAGACAAAAATTATATTAGGATGTAGGAAAGCACTGATTTTCTGATTTTAAAAAACATCCATGCCAGGAAAATCAAAGTGGAAAACCATCAAGATACCATTTACACTCTACATTTACTACTACATGATTCTGCGCATGCGACGTGAAGGACAGATTAAACATGATCCAGGATTGTCACAACAACTTTAACAAGTATGTGACAGAATTGTAGCTTACATCAGTGATATGAAGGACTAAGTCTAAATTCACATCTATTATATGGCATAAAAATATGGATGAGATATAAGTGCTTAAACAATGTTATTGCATTTACTAATTCCTATATATACAAAACCCCTTAGTCTTTCATTTTTGTGTTTCACTGGCAAATTTTTCTTGCTGTAGTTTACCTCATGTAAGGACTAAGGTCTGGAGGCTTCCATTTTTTCTGCTGCATTGGTAAACTTGGGTCAATAGCTGCTTGTGATTTTCTCTTTTCTGAGGTAAGAGAAAAAGAACCTACAGCAAAACAGATTAAAACAGTTGTTCAGTTATGGTAGGCAGGTCCATCTAAATTGTAATATCGCTTTTTTTCCCTCCCCTCTCTTGGCTCAGCAAAATGAATTATTAATAGAGAATACGGGTTGGAGATGATACAATATTTCTGCATTTTTACTTCTGATACTTATGATAGAATCAAAGATGCTAAAAAAATACTAGAGTGAAATTTGTACATGTATTTTAGCTAAATCAAAATGATTCATGAAGGAGTGTAAATATAAACAAGAATAACCAATTTAAAATGCCTAGAGAATAAATTTTAATAAGCAAGGAATCACTTTCTTTCATAAACAAACAAAAAATCTATAAAAATCTGATTGCTCAGTCTTGGCTATAATTTAAAAAAATATATTCACTTTTGGGCATATGTTTTGCTTAGAAAATAACAATCTCAAGAAAAAAGGTCGCATGACAATTTAAAATAGTAAGAATGCAGTCTTAGAATGTTTTTAACCACATGGATAGTATATGTGTTATGCTTTAATGTAGCATTTTCACAAGACAGGGATACATATGATATTAATAATGTCACTGTGCTGAGCTGTTTTGTGATTATTTCAGCACTTACTTCTTTCAGTTCATCTGGCTGTGGTGGAAAAGCCCATGAAGTTTGATGAGATTTAATGATGACTGTGGTAGTTTGTTTCCATAAAAGCTCTCTTATTAACCTATTTATTGCATTAATTAATTGAAACATTTAAAGATATTACTAAAATTTTCTCACCAACAATAGGAAAGAGGTTTCTGAGCATTAAAAAAAAATAAAGTAAACCTCTATATTTACATAGACAAATATACCAGCCTTCTCTGTTGGTGCAGGAAAGTGACACAAAATTTGGAAGTACTTCAGACACTGCCCATCAGAAAATTATTCTCTAGAGCCTAAAAATTCTAATTAATACACGGAATATTACAGAAATGTTCAAGAACATTATTGACTTTTCCCGCACGCTAGGGAACTGAACCATCACAACTTAAAGTCACTGGGTTATCACCTCTCTAATTCATGAGACATTACATTGCACTCCAAATGCTTAGTTTAGAACAAAGAACCTGGTAGACAGCTGTTAATTTTGAAGTTCTTACCCAATAAGTTAAAAAAATAATAATATTTTTTTCTAGTTCTTCTGGAATGCAAAAAGTAAATAATGATGTATTTGTCAATAGCATAAGGTGAAGACTACTTCTGCTGTAAGTTCTGAAACATTCCCGGGAGGATTAGTTACCTGACTGACTAAACACTAATCTTTACAGGTTACATACTAGTCACAAATTCTAGTTCCATGCAAATATCCATGGCCAGATATTGTCATAAGCAAACTGAGTATTATTATTCTTTATTATTCTGATGACCTGATCTCAGGTCTCATTATTCTCAGGAGAGAAAAAAAAAACAAAACCAAAAACAACAAAAAAAAACCTTGCAGCCTTGCATCTAGCTCAGATTTTCATCAGCATCCAATAATTACTGGGGAATACAGAGGAAGACCCCATAGAAATTGTCACCACTAAGAAAAATTAGACATCTCTTGTGCAAGTCTCTGGGAAGCTGGTGCTGCTCTGTATGTGTTTTATGCACTTTTTGACACCTCACTTCCAGAGCATTGTCCATGAACATTAACACAGAGAAAATGCACGTTAGAAGTAGTAGTGTCTTAGTGATATGCAATTTCAGCTGCTAAACATTTAAAAAAATATATCTATACTTATGAGCTCTGGGACCAAACTTGGAATTGAGGGAGTAGGTATTTTCCACTGAACTTCCAAAAACGCCAGCTTTGTTTAGTGTTGGAATTCTAGCATGGTAGGACTAGTCTGCAGCTGGAGCAATACAACAATTAAAACAGAGGGGACAGAGAAGATAGAGACTAAGCATGCCACTGTGCATTTGGACTCCTTTAAAGGGGCTGTTCTCTCCATTTACTTACATTAAATATGTTTTAGGGAACTCAATAACCTATGCAGAATGCTTTAAATCCTACTATTTAATTTCACATTGTACATTAAAACACTGGTTGTGCTATGTACAGGCTACATTTGGAAACCCATAGCAGAAAAACCTGTATTGTGGTGTTTTACACCACATTAATTTTTAGACATTTTTTTCTTTCAAGTGATTAATATCCCTTTATATCTTAAAATTACAATGCTCAAAAATAAAGATGACATGCCTGACAGAAAGTTATACCCTTACCTCTTTCTTCTGATCTGGGTGTTAAACTGGCAACGTCAGCTTCAGCTACAGACTCCTCTGAATCTCTTGCAGCATGCTTATTAATAAACTTCATGCGTTCCTGAAAAGCCTAGAGAACAAAGTTTTAATCCAGATAAGACCTCTATTACATACTTTAAAACCCAAAGAATTTTCAAAGTAGGAATCTATAAGCAATCAATAGGACAGTAAATCTTTGAATCCAGCACATGGTGAGATATGATGCCAATTTATTATTACTGGTGAGTATATTTCACTGGTTTGATCCATGAAAACATCTCCTCAGACAACACGAATAGCATAAGTGAGGCACTTGGTGGAAAAAAATATATAAATATGAGGACTATGCTTTATGTTAGAGTCATATTCAAACCATCATTGCAGAAGATTTTTTTTTCTGAAATAATAAACTGTCAACATTAAACATCCTTTTTTTTTTTTTTCTAGTAATGTTCTTGAACCTTTATTTGTTTAGTTTTAACGTGTTGCATAGAGGGGAAATAAATTGAAACTAGTATTTAAAGTTTATCTTAAATTTAAAGCAAGCGTGTCTTGAGTATATGAATAAGAACCTCTAAGTAAACCTTAGTGAGATGGTAGCTCAGCAAAATGGAAAGTAGGCAGCACACTTTGAAGGGTTTGACTCTTCTCAGTGCATACTGTTTACATTTAGTATATATCCCAAATAAGAAAATTATGCTGTCAGTAATGTAGTATACAACTCTGCCTGGGTCAGGAAACAGAAAAGATGCTAGGATTCCTATTAAATGAGTCCTGAGACATGGAGTATGTACACTAAAGATGCAGTGAACTACTGGAAAACCCCTGACCTCCAGGCAGCTTCAAATACTCTTTGGATTTAAAAAGAAAATCAGCCCCTGAAAACAGGGTCTGTTTCCTCATAGCTGAACTCATGGTCAGAACCCCTCTCACTGCATCTCTTTAGGGAGCTAGTACTTCATCCTAGGAGCTCCTGTAGCCTTGGTGATTTGAGCTTCATCCTGAGGAATGGGATCTATGAGGGCAAACCCTCTCAGGCTAAATTATCTTTGATGCTAAATACAGGCATCACCACTTCTGCTTGTCTTTTCAGAAGGTGACTTGGGCTCATTGGGCTTTCTCTTAAGAGCGCAGATTGCCAGAATGAACAGAGGAGCCAAATATCAGCCTGGAGTCAGGCGTCTAATTCCCTGGGTCAACAGGCATGTGACTCCTGAAATAAGAGATGCTGGGGACAGGTGATGAAGAAGAATGAAGAGAAGCTACTTAGAATAGCAGACACCCAAGTTAAACCTTTTTTCACTGTATTATGTACATTTACTACTGCATGTAATTTTCATAATCACAGCTGATTTAGAAAATTGCCATAGACCTAAGGAGCTTTTAAAATGGAAGCCTTTAGCTGTAATTCAGTTGATTTTCAGAGTAAAAAAAGGCAATGGTGATAGAACGGCATTCTGAAGAGTCTATCAAAGTGGGTACATCAAAGTGGCCACATCAAAGTGGAGTCATTTCCAGTTAATCTTTAGGATGCAGTGCTTACATTTTCAGTCCCAGCACAACCAATCAAAACCACAAAGAAATGCATCTCTCCTTAGATCAGAATTTAATAAAATGGTGTCAGAAAATTTTATGAGCTTTGCATACACGGAAAAGAAATGAGAAAATCTGCCAGCATAACTGGGAAGACCCATGAACGAGGTTTCGCTTCTGAGATGTACCTTTAACACTGTTGTGTTAAAAGAGCCCAGCTGCATTTGATACATCTGAATTAGTATTGCTTCTCCAAAATGGTGAATTAATACACAGTGGCATGTACAGGCTCATGGGTACCTGCAACCCAGAAGGAATTTGGGAATCCTGGCTGTAGGAGACAATTAGATTGATGATATGGCCAGGTGCCAGTTCTTCAACAGGAATCTTCCTGGCATGTTTATAGCAATGTATTTCTCACTAGAATCTGTTCATGCTAAACATTCAGCTTGCCGCAAGTGGCAGCTTTGCAGTTGTGTAGAGGTAGCAAGTGTTCTAAGGAAAATCTTTTCTCTGTTCAGTAAAATGGAAACTAAAGTCTCAGTGATCTCAAGCCTAAAGTAGATGATATAGATTCCTGCCCAGAAGTCATGCACACCAGCACTTTTGATACTTTAGGCTGTGAAAAAATTTCCCGTCTTCCACCAAGTGGTGAAGAGGAGAGTCAAGAACTTGTGTCTCAGTTTTGGTAACCGCTCAGCCGTCACAACAGCTTTTGCGAGTTGTGAAGACACATTACCACAAGGATTGCTCTCTGATTACCTTGACAGCTCTTCCTGGCTCTGCAGACTCCCATGCTTGTTTCATGGCTTTGATCTCATCTGCTCGCTGAGTGTCTTTCTTCACCTCCAGAACTTCTGCCTCTCTCTGCTCACTAACTAGACGTAAAGTCCAGTACGGTTTGTTTAAAGCAGCTTGCTGAAAGTGAAGTACCGTAAACATAATATATTTATCAATATACATCTATTACCACTATTAGGATGAAGCTATATTTCTGTACCTTTGTAATTTTCACAGCTGGTATACATTACACATTGATAGACTTTGACTTGCAAACTAAACAAACTGCTGCCAAAGGAAAGAAAAATTGCTTTGCAACAAGCCCCTCTAAGGTAGTTTGTATGCCTTGCCCAACCCCTATCTAGCATGCTCTACATTCCCAGTTCTTCTCAACAGTCTGTCTGAACATTTTTTCATGTAATTATCTCCCTGTCAAGCTTTTTTCCTTCTTTCCTTCCCTACTTTCCTTTCCTTCTTTCCACATCCTTTTTTTTTTTTTCCCAAGAAGTCTTATTAATTTTTAACCTGGATTTTTCTTTAGAAATATATCTTGCTCTATTTCCTTTGGCATCAGATTCTTTCTAATCACGTTCCAAATTCTCTAAACTACTTTAATGAAAGCTTCTCCATACCATACCATAGGATGCAAGTAGTGCTCAAAGGGCTATTCTGCTCAAAGTCTATTCTGCTGTCTGACTAATAAATAAAATACTGTGCTGCACATATTTCTCAAAAGTGTACCATCTCAAGAAGCTTGAAGCCCAAGATTCAGAAGTAGAGATAGGAGCTCAGCTTTTCTTCGAGACTAAAGGCAGACATCTTCTTAATCAGCAGGCAGTCTCCTCTTGAAACCTGCATCTATTTTTGTGACAGACTGAAGAGCTCCCAAAAGTTATCATCCCAGCACCTGTAGCATACCCCAACATTGGAGCTGAAGGCAGAAATCTGACACAACCTGAAGCTGCAATACATTTATGTGGCTAACTGTCTCAAATGCAGGCACTCTGACTGCTCTGGAAGAAGGGTTAAGGCACTGCTCCTAAACTCAGTATGATGAGGTGTGGATATGAGTTATAAGGAAGCTTGCTGTGCAATAACTTTAGTCAACAAAACAATCCAGTAGAAATTTCTTCACAAAAAAAATTTATGGAGATGGTCTCCCACAGAAATACCACCCATGAGGCAGCCAAAAACAAACAAATGAACAAAAAACAGCAAAGGCAATGCTATTAAAGGAAGACCTGCCAGTTTCTTCTTCACTTTATATTAATCTGTTTGTAATCAATAAAGTCAATTACTACTTTTAAAGCATGCATACAGGTTGGTCAACCACAACACATTCAAACTATCCTACCATAGATGAGAAGAATTTGCAAGCAGGTAAGTGATTTTTCTGCCACTGTATACCTATAAGCTAATAACAATTGTAACGTGTAAAAGAGGAACTAACCTAAGGGAAAGACCTATTTTATCTCCCTGAGGGCCCCATGAAAACCAGTACAAGTGATTCTAATTCGAAATCAAGATGACAAATTAATGGAATTTAATAAACCTTCAGTAGAGACAGAAACTAGATGTCCAAAAGAAACTGTCAGTGCTGGTGTTGCACATAAAGAAATGAGCACATCACATCTCTAAATGCAGGATACCTGTCATTTACACACGCAATTCAATCATTCTCAGGTGTAAAGTAAGAAGTTGGCAAAGCAGGGCACAGAGAAACACAAGGGATACCCTAAAAGTGCTAGTAATTCTGATCAACAGAGCTGAAAATACTTTGCATAAATATTACACTTTCAACAAATCCAAATTCTTAAATTTGTTCTCACCTGATATTCAGGTTGAAATACAAGAGACATAAGTGATCCCCTTTCTTTATTGGACTTGTCCTTTTCTGTCTTCTCAGTTGTTTTCTCTTTTGATTTTCTGGTTGATTTAGGAACACTTGCAGACCTTTGTCCTTCAAGATTATTGAGCGCTGGGAAAAAACTGCACTCCTCATGTTTTTCACCATATTCTGTTCACATGTAGTTACGATGCACAGTGAATTGAAGGATACCATTGTCATCCATAAATGTATTTTCCCCATATAACATACAAGATGGAATAACAGAACAGAACAGCAAGAGGAAAGACAAATAAAAGCCAAATAATTAGTTGACACTGTTAAGTACTATACTAACATTAATTATTGGAATAAGAACTGGGGACAAAACAACTTTTAAGAATAGACTTACAAGGTGGTAGTATTCTGACAGCCTTATTTGTTCTAAATGGCACTTAATGGTCATTTTAACAGAGTCCCTGCACTGCTGCCTTGTCAATGGGTCAGTCCAAAAAGGAGACTGCAGTCTACAGTATAACAATCTGATTCTTAGTTATTTTATATAGTCTCATACAAACTCTGTCAGTGCAATGCACCTGGTAGGTGAGAAGCTCAAAGTAGTCAAAGCCAACCTTCTCACTACCTCATATCCCTGTAAACCTGAAAGAGTGGAAGAGAAGAAGCACACATACAAACAAAACAGACAAATGAACAATCAAACCCCACCCCAAAACATAAGAAACTTGAAGCGAAGAAACATATTTGAGATGATGCATACTTGGGAAAATTAAAATGATAATTTTGAGAATAATCAGATAAATTTTGGGATTCATTATTTAATCTTCACAAGTATGTGCTCACTGTATGACCTGTGTTTGAAATGAAGATGCTGAGAAATGACATTTGTGACACTTTCATTCTGCACTGTCTTAGCTAGTGGGAGCTATTAACAAGACTTTTTGCATGCCACATTCTTGTTTAAAAATAAAAAAGGATAAATGAATTCTGCAACAGAATACAGATTTAATAGCATTGGAACAAGTCAACTGAAACAGCTGGACTGGATCCACAACACTATAAGATTAAAGATCAGTGTCTGAAATCTCTGTCTTACCCCACATTCATAGTGCTTGAAACATTAAAACAACGGCTGAAAACCTAGATTTGATCAGTTCAGTCAAACAGGCAATTTCTCTTCGAAAAAGAGGAAATGAGTAACTGTTTTAGAGTCTGAAAATAATAACAAGGCACCATTCACTTAATGCTGTGCTTTTCTAATCTCTTTCCATGGAGGGCAAATCAAAGTGCTGCTTGATTTGCTCCAAAGTCCACTAAGATATTCCACTGGCTTTAATGAGCATTGGATCAGATCTGCAATGCCGTGGCTGAGTTTATATGGAAATATAAAATGTAAATTTGAAATGTATACAAGCATATTTATAACATACATGTAGTAACTACAAATATATATATTATATATATGTATATTAAATCATGTATAATATTATATATATGTATATTACATCATATATTATACGTGTTTATGTATAAATCACATTCTGTTCTCCTCGTGCTACTGCAATAATGAACAATGGAACCAAAGCGCTAGGCATAAATTGATTCAATGCAAACAAAATATACATTAAAAAAGGAAAGCAAAAGTTAAAGCAATCTCTACAAATATTGAAGCTACTAAAACTCCAGATGAAATGCAAATATAAAATAGTGATGATGTTATTTGAAGTTATATCATTACAGAAGCATCTTTCCACTTAATTTCACATTATCATAACATATTAGCACCATAAATCAGACTAGTGCACATGCATTATTCAGTGAATTATTAATTTTTAAAGATAAGTTATTTATTGTTTATGCAAACACCAAGAGACATTCAGTGTCATTAGCTAAATCATATCAGACAAAAACTATCTATGGCATTGGATAACACAAGCTTTGGCTTCCATAAAGATTTTACAACTCTGAAATTTAATATTTTGATGCTCTGGACTTAATTACTAACTTCTCAATGTATATCACATGTGAGCATATAAAAAACAAGGCTAAAATGAGCGATCCTGTTTTAATTCCTAGTGTGGGGTCTTAGGACAGGATTCAGCTGAGCTCTCACAGCTAGCTACCAGTAGACTGTGTTGTCCATGTTCCCTCAGCAGATTTTACTGATTTGGGGATCATCCTCCAGAAATTCCTGGAGTGGGCACTGACTGCAGTTGGGCAATACAGCTTGCAGTCCACTCAGGCTGTAAGGAAGAATGTGAGTGGCTCCTTGGGGCTTTCCCCAAGGTCAAAACTAGGCAAATGCTTTGCACTGGGACGCAATAAGTAGAAAGGCAGAGAGAGAATACAGAAAGCAAAAGGCCATGGCTGAATTTCATCTGACAACAGATGCACCAATCATCAAAAACTCTCAGTGGCAGTTATTGTATATGTATGGTGCACAGGAAAGTTTGGGCATCACACCAATTGACAGTGATGACGAACAGCTGGTAGTAACTTTTGAAATTAGCTTCTCTAGAACTTTACAATTATTTGTCAGAGATTCATTTAATCTAATGCCAGAAGAGACCATAGTGACCATCCAGTCTAAGTCCTGTCTATGACAAGCTAAATAATTACACCAAAGGATTCCTGTCTGAAACTCATAACTTCTGATTGAGATACAAATACTTTCTTTTTAGGAATGGTAAGCAGCTACTCTCGATTTGCAAAATTAAAATGACAGAGAACGTATCTTGTTCATAAGTAGAATAAAAAAGATTCTTCATAAGTTTTCCTTGAGAACATATCATGCTCACACATGCTGTAAGAATTTAGTGGGATCATATAGTAGTTAACAGAAAGGACTGTTACTTGTCCCATGAAAGACTTTTAGGTTTAGCTGGAGAACGATGGAGAATCTCAGCTGTTGCTTTTCCTTTCTCTGACTGGACCCCGAACAGGATTCTGGACAGATAGCAATGTCAAGGATCTTTTAAAGTTGGGCTCATCCAGACACTTAAGTTGCAGTAAAGCTGCACCAGAACAGAAGCAAACCAGCAATACAGTTGCAGTAGTATGGGGAGGTTAAAGCATGGCTTAGTTGACTACAGGTCTTAAAACTGTAGCACCATCATGTATTCTCAGTGGTCTATTTTTTTTCACCTGCTTCATCAAACACCAGGGAAGTGATCACTTACTATGGACAGGCAAGAAGGGAAAGAGATAAAGAAAGAAAGGAACATCCTGCTAAAATTCTCACAAAATTCTGCCCCAGAATGAGACAGCAAGTTCTCCTGCGGGAAGACAGAACAAGTGCAAGAAACTTTCGCTGCTCTGGAGGAAAAAAAAGGTAATATTCCAAAGGATATTGCCTTTCCTGCCTTTTCAAACCTACCTCTACTACCTGGTTTGGGCAATCAATCTTACCCTACTATGTTAGCTTGATAGACAGACTTCTCTAGTTGACAGCTGAAACTGATGAGTTAACTTGGGCAATATCTGAAATATGTGTAGCAGTCAGTATTCAGCCCACACTGATGATTCAACTTTGGGTTGCTACAGTTGCACAATAAAACATCTGCTCTTACTGCAACAAAAGTAAAATCTAACACCCCCCGGACCTTCCCCCTCCCCAGAAAAGTGGTTGAAAATCAAATATAAAAAACAAATCTTAAAACAATTTTGCTCACACAAACAACTTTAAATGGTATTGGCAGTTGCAAGATTCCCTTCTAGTTTTTCCCCTTTTGCATAAGAATCCAGACTTTTATGTTTTAGAATTTTTCCACAGAAGTCTTGCACCATTAACAGATCCCAGGGAGTAGGAAGAGATATAGATAAAAATCAATATATATTTTTGGCACTTTCTCATTTCTGTTTACTTGGGTTATCCTGGCTAATACTTTTTTATTGTTTCACTTGTCCAAAGCGTTATTTAATAAAACATTTTATAAGATGTTATATATAATAAATATGACTATATATTAGTCATGAAATAGCTTTTGCTAACAGTTCTACTTGCAAATATTGTCAAACTTCAGTATTAAGTATTATGAAGAAAGAAAAGGATAACAAACAACAAAGACAAAATAAAAAATCATCACAACACCTGTATGCTGGAAAACTTACTTTCTTCAAAAATGTTCCTAACAAACATTTAATACCAATGAGTAGTATGAGTCTTCTAAATGGAGACTAGTTTAAAAAACTGGTAAATGGTGATACAAAGCAGAAATACTCTTTGCAGTGATAAATGAGCTTTAATACAAAACTAACTCCAGATGGCACTGTTGCCTTACATGAAAAAGTGGTACCTGAAATTGTGATTTGTTGCAGGAATTTTCCACCTGGCTCACTGCAGCTTTCTTAAAAATCATATGGTGAGAGGATGCCTTTTTGGCTAAGCACCAACATTGCTATTATATGAATTGTGTGTTTGACAAGTGGTGCTGGCAACCTGAGATGGTAAATCTCAGTTTTCAAATTGCTTTAATTTGAAAACTGGTTCACCATCAGAAAAATATTCAGAGATTAAATATTGTTTACTACAAAATACCTACCTATTCTAAGCTCTCTAGTTAAATATTGCTGTTAATAGGGGAACATAAAATAAATGCTAAGTAGTAAATACAGGAATTGTTGGTATGTGTTGTTTTTTTAAACTGTTGGTGGCTTGGGCAATCTAGTTTTTATTCCATGAGAACACAATCAATTGGTATTCTTATATAAACAGAAACACACAGTTAATCTGAACTGTGAAATAGATTTTGGTTACTTTGAAAGGCACCAGTTATTGGAGGACACAGAAATCTCTATTTAAAAAGAATCCGAATAGAAAATTCTCATTAACGCTGACTGTGACTTGACTCTGGTTGACTATAAATGAGCTAAGGTATCAGCTAAAATGGAGAAGGGAAGTTATGACTGGAGTACTGCCACCAGGAATTGAATATGAGACTATTCAAGTTAATGACAAGTTTCAGTAGTATCAGCTGAAAACTAGCAAAAAAAAAAATCAGAGATTGTGACCTCCTTTGACCCACAGTTTTACAAACTATGGTGGCAGTTGTAGGAAAGGATAGGCACCAGAAGCATGGTTGGTATGTTAAAAACAAGCTGTAGCCAAGTCAGAAGCTTAACACAATGCAAGAGGATGCAATTTTGTGAGGAATGCAACAAACTAAGAGGGTGAAATAACAACGAAAATAGCTGTCTGTGCATCCATCTGTAAGGCATAACCTCTTAAGTATTATTGTGTTCATGATACAGTGTAATATGTCCCATTTTCAACTCAAGCAGATATAAACTTTCCACATCAAAAAGTCAGATATCAATCCACATTTCGGAGGCATAAACTCTGAATTTACAAGTTATGAAACTGATACTCTGTCAGCTGTGGTGACTAACGAATAATAAATCTACTACTGTCTAAACTGAAATTGAATGCAAGAGTTTACAAGCACAGGTTGACCTAAAGATATTATAGTGGGAGATGCATTCTACAGATATTGAGACAGTTAATGTGATTTATAAACAAATGCAATGCATCTTCAATTTGAAACAGTTGTCAACAAAGCAACTAGAAAATCAAAATAACAGATTTTCATTTTGGTCATTTAGTAGAATTTTACGTACATGCTGATGCAGTTAGCATTCAGATGGTACCTTGTTTGGCTGTATTAGACAATATAAATCTTGTGCTTTCTTACAACGTATTATAAGGTCAATATTACTCTGCAAGCATTACTCTAACATCTTAGCAGAAAGACGCCTTCAGACTCTACTCGATGATGAAACTTCATCTCACAGTTTAGTTCTTCCACCAAATATATTCTACACATCAGCTAGCAGTATAAATAGCTAGCATTGAGCCCAGAAGTACTGCATATATGCAGCATGGATTTTATTCATCTATGACCTAAACAAAAATTGAAATTTCACTGTTCTAGGGAACTTCTATGTCTTGTAGACTGCATGGTGATCTTCATTCAGAGTGACAGATTACTAGATTACAACAGGTGGGACTAACATGAACTCTTCTAAAAGAAATACAACAAGGAAGTGCAATGCATTTCCTTGGTGCCTGTGAGAATGTGGGGTGGAGGCAGAAGAATATCAGAAACCAAAAGAAATATTCCCTCTAACAAAAGATTCAAGTAGTAGCTCCAGAATTAAGACTATAATGGAGGTAAAAAGATACTAGGAACCTGGTGACAAAAGAAACCTCTAAACAGCATTTTTGAGAGCAAGTTTTCACAAATATTACTGTTGATAAACTGAAATCTGTGGTAGCTTTAGGCTTTTTGTTTGTAAGAATGCCTAATAAATTATGCTTTGATATTAGACTACCTCAAACTATAAGAGATATTCATAAGTAAATGGACTGACACATTCACACTTTAAAGAAAAAAATAAATAAAAATCTGTAACATCCCATTTCATTTGTAGCTTCTCTAACCAGTAAGTGCATCTATATAGGGTTAGATTGTCTGATAAAAGCTCATCTGCACACCCACAAAACAGCTCGGAGAGAGTGGCAGGAGGGGGAGCCCAAAAAATACCTTGCTGAGCAAATCCCGAATCTATCCTAGAAGCCATCAGCCCCAAATTCAGGATTTCTGAGGAACACCCTGTCCAGGCTCCCCCAAGAGCTGTCCAGGCATGGAACCCATGACAATGAGACATGCGGAGCAGCTATCCAGATCACCTTTCCCATTTCAGGTGGTTGCAGCCTAGGGGTTGGACGCATTACAGGATGTGGGGAAAAAAGCAGTTTGGTATCCTACAGGATTTATCATGGGATATTTAAGGGAAGAACCAAAATTGGATAAAGGGATGGATTTAGGTGATTTGGGGAGGAACAAGAGTGGGAAAATAGAGGAAGAGGTTAAAAATTAACAGCTGCATGTCAATAGTTTGTTGTTCAGCATACTTGTCCAAATGTGCTTTGTGCCTGAGCTGTGCAGTCTGTCCTATCTTCTTACTGAATTCCTTTCTAACTCTTTCCTGAGTTGATTCCATGTACACGTGTACAGATGGGGGTGTAACTGGAGCCAGACCATGGGTCAGAGGGCCCATCTGTCTGCAGTGCAGCAACTAGAGAGAGTGCTGGTGTGCAAGCAAGCATGTAATTGCTAGATATGATCAAGCTGGACCAGTGAGACTAACTGGGCTGGGAGCAAGGGAGTGCACGGGTCTCTAAGGGCCAGTTCTGGATGCAGGAGAGCCTGTGCATCTCCACGAGAGAAAGCACAGCTACTGGAACCTGGGATGTCCTGGCCAGCTGCATGTGTGTGCACACTACAGTCTGTACCAGCAACTGGTGTACAGCTGCAGCCTCAAGGGTACGTATTTTCAGATGTCAGCAGCTGGAGAGGCTGGGATCCAGGGACCAGACTAGGTGTATAAGCCCAAGTGCTGGAAAGATCCACCTTATACATGTATAGTCTCACTAGACTTCCATTCTGTCTGGACAGAGAAGGGAGCAGGATGAGGCCATTGGTGCTGCCTGTGTTCACGAGCACTCTGAGCACCTGTCCATGATCTGTATGGTTGGCCATGTGTATATATATCTATATATGTAGTTTCCATATGTTCTGTGTGCACATGCCTGCTGGGAATACAACTTCAGCCTCCCTACTGGTTGGACCTGGCGACAGGGAGCTACAGCAGCCTCAGTCCAGCTGCTGGATCCAGCAAGATGTATTCTCATTTACAATATTTAGGGTTTAAAATGTTCAGCATCAGTGGTAAAAGAAGAAAATATGAGACATTTGTATAATTTCTAAGATACTTACTAATATTCTAACTACTTTTAATATGTGTTGTTTTCTATGTCCCTTAAAAAGAAAAGGGGGTGGTGGGGGGTGGGGGGGTAGGTTGTGGAATATTTATGCAATTTCTCCATCCCCCTCCTGGCTAGAATACAAAGCATATTCTTGGTACCTGTCCCAGTCTTGTCTCCTGCCTGAATTCTTCCCCTGGCAGTATAGAAGTAATACATATCCTGAAAACAGGCCTTTTGTCCCTTCCTGTTAGTGCTTTTTCTTAAATTATTAGCAGGCATGCATCTCCACTTTCGGTAGAAACTTCTATATTTGGATTTAGTTTGTCAGGACATTGTGCAACTTCATTGGTCTCTCAGACATGCTTTGGCAACTGTTCTAGAACCCTACCTAAAGTTGAGCCCTAAGAAGTTCAGCTAAGTTTTGCAGAGTAACCTCTGATTTCTCTATTATTTTTGAATTGAAGGTATGGAATCACACAGCTAAACTCCAGTTCTATAAGCCTCAGAGCAAAGAGATTAATGCTTAATTATTTCACTCAAACAGTGAATAAAAGATATATCATATGGTCTTGGCTTTTAGCAATATACATTAAAAAAAATCAGTAACATAAAACATCTGACTAAATATGTATTAAGGGTGACGTACCTTTGATTTCATTTTTCTCCATTTCTTTCAGTGTCTGAACAAACTGCAACTGACTCTCTGTAAGTGGCCAACTATTATATAACACCAATGCCTGTATGATATACTTGTGAGACTGTGAAAGAAAATGCAATATGTTAACATGCTGAGGACATAACAACTACAGAAAGTAAAGTAGCAGCCATTGAACTCAGCAAATGAAACACATGATTAATTTACAAGCTTGCACATTACGGTATTCACAAGAAGCTTAAAAAATTAGTGTTAATTCCAAAGATTTTATTTTAACTCCTGTGAAATTAAACAATTACTCATGTGTTTAATGAACTGAAACTAAATTGGGCTATACAATAAGGAGCTACATTCCATTAAGTCTTCCATGTTATTTTCCTGTGTATGCTATGTGCTAAAACAAAGAATTCTGTCTTTCATTTTAAGGCCTACTACAGAGCTTTGAGCACTAATACCAGCATTCAATAATGTCACAAAGTGAGGTGGAGATGGCAGGGTCAGTGGGTTGTCTGAAATATTATTTACACTGAACAGTATATGATCTCAATACTTTTTTAAAAATTGTTTTTCAACTTTTAAAGCCAGTATGGAGTCGAAGAAACAATACTGGAAATTATTTATCAATGATTTTTTTCTTTTCTTAGAATATTCTGTTGCAATTGAACTCAATTATCAGGAAAGAAACCGTAGAGAAACGCATGGAAATAGAGAAACAAGCAGTGCTTGAGGAACAAAATATTATTTTCTAAGAAAAGCAACTAATACTAGGTGAAGTTAAGAGAAATTCACAATTTTGACATCCCTCTAAGCAATTCTAGGCTGAAGAAGCAGGTGTGTGTGTTACTAAAGCATTCAGCTGACTGGCAACTGGTGCTTCTCTAGCAGAATTAATAAAGTTGGCCTTTTCTTACATTACATGTCAAAGAAAAGTCGCATTGAAGAATCAGAAGTTTAACTTGTTACTGGTATTTTTTGTCTCTTAGCTGCAAGCCACGTTATATTTGAATTTAACTTGGTATGTGAAGAATGCCTGAGGACTAAACACATCTGCCTCCTTGATTTGAAAACAAAAATGACCCCTTGTTAGTTGGTTATTCATATAGGTATATTATCCTTTCTCTACAGCCTCACTCAGAATCTAACAACAATCTTAATTTTGGTTTCCTCATTCATGCCTCAGGATATCAGATCTCCACGTGCACTAAAAGAATTATCAATACCTCTTCACTGAATTCCCCACTAAATTCCAGTAATTTGAAATCTCTTACTTGTTGTGGACTTCCATGATTATTTTCAAAGTTTTCCAAGAGGAGAGATTCTTCTTCTAATGTAAATAAACCTTCTTTTAAAGGTCCCGGCTTGGAAGAAGCTTTGGTACCCTTTGGAGTTGAAATATGACCTTTTTTTTTTAATCCTCCAGTTTCTGAATCCTTCTTTGTAATGCTTTGAATAATCTGGGTTTTACTTCCTGCAAGATGATTAAAAATGTGTTAGTTTCCAGAAATTCTATGAACTATTAATATAAGGTAAACAGATGCCCCCAGAAACTATACAAAAGAATTACTACTATAGTCAATTTTCTCATGCTGCATTGTGATCATAAGGTTCCAATTAAAGTTATGCTTATTATCCTGATTTCATTCTGCATACAACTCTCAAACCTCTTCATAGTAAGAAATTTGAAAGACTGTATAACTGTTGTTACTTTTTATAAAAAAGCTTATAATTTGTTTCCCTGCAAAATCCATACTCCTCTCCAACACTAACCATCACAGCGCTGTGCTATATATTACATAATATGGATAGCCTCGTACTCTATATAATGGACACCCACTTAACCTAATTTAATAAATTGTGTGCATTTGCAGAACGAGGGGAGAGATGCATTTGCCACAGTTCTGGCAACTGCTATCCTTACAGAAGTCTCTTACTTCAAACTGACACAAAGGTCATAGATGACAGCTCAAACAAAGCCAGTCTTGAAAAGAGGTATAGAACTATTTGTGATCTATCTTTTATAAAGTTATACCCTGATCTCTTACAGGAGGTATTAATGTGGAAAAACTGTGAAACCAGGAATGTGCTAAATCAAGGCTATAATAGAAGTATTAGTCCAGAAAATTTAAACCTGTGCACATTCACACAAAAGGAAAATCTTTCAAAAGGGAAGCGTGCAAGAGTAGGTAATTATTTCTCAGGCTAAAGAAGTCAAGACTACTGTGGGATTTATGTGAAACTTGTACCCACCTCTTGTGACAGATAGAAGAAAAATATAACCCTAGGAATTCTGAATGCAGGTGAAAATGAATAACACTAGCTTAATACTCAATCTGACATTCTGAAAAGTCTCTGAGACATATACAGAGAAATCTCATTGTTATATATACTCTCATGTTTGTTTTTGTTTTATCCTCCCATAACTTTAGCCTGTGTTTTCAAATGTATAATCTCAGAGAAAGATCTCAGAGAAAGTACTCTTTTCTACTGTAAAGAAACAATTCAGACTGCAAATGGAAGAATAATTCTGCATACAGACTTTTTCCAATTGGATAACTTGCCTTGAGGTTACCATTCACAATATTTGTATAAAAGTTCTAATAAGGAATGATCTTCAATGTCTGCTTGAGCTCTGTCACCAAGCAATAGCGCAAAGAATTTACCAAAAGGTAGCTTTAAAGTAGTGAAGCCAAATAAATGTACTCTTGTAGTCAGCAGAGATGAGCTCCTCTGCAGTGAGTGGTTTCTAGGTTTTAGGAGCTCTGCAGCTGTCCTCTGGAGAAGCCTACCTCTAGCTGTTATGGTAAATGGGATTCAAGGGAGGTGATACCCTTCTAGGCTGTAATTAGCTTTCAGGAATGCCTCAATGTTCTCCTCTTCTCACTCTCCTAAACCTGAATAGCATAAGCATTCAATAATTCTGTAATAGTTTGCCAAGACGATGATCCGACCATGACGATAACTCAGTTTAGAATGATGTAATCCTACATGAGACCACACGCTGGCCGTAAAATTCCCCGAAAAGCATACACAAGCAAAATAACACTTCTAGCCATTGTCACCAGGTGGTGCTGTTACACCAAATTACTTTTCCTCTTGCATGCCTATCTGTTCATCTCGGTTTTCGTAAACAAAGTTCTGACTAGAAGGAATTCATACCTACCTTGATTCGGCAGTGCCTTCTGGAAAAACTTTTTTTTTCTTTTCTCTCTCTTTTTTTTTTTTAAGAGAACAAGTGGATACCAATAGTATGAATCTTGTATTGTATGTCCATTGTACAAGTCCCTACCTGAATTTCTCATCAGTATGTATGGAGGTTACAATATTGTTATTGTACAGGACATAATTTCCCAAAACTTCTGACAACAGCAAAGAAACATGCTTTTACAATGCCATAAATTGCACCTACACAGTCCGCAGGTTGGGTAATGTGATGCTGTCACACTTGTTATACTGTGTATATTTCATAATCTTTTTGTTTTGATTCTCTGAAAGATTTGGGACATTTTCACAAAAGGTGGAGTTTGTGATATATAGAATGCCTATATTTTGGAAGAGAACTTCAATGTTAAAGCACATGGTCCAGTATTGTAAAAATAATAATAAAAATCAGCAAATAGTCCCTGCCTCACAGTTTCCCCTTCCAAACGATGCATCTCTGCATAATCACACTTAAATGGTATCATAATATTCATTTCACTTTCAAATACATTATAAAAACATACAAACATACAATTCATAAAAAAAATTTCATTACTACTTTTTTCCAGTTAGAATTCAGTGGCTCCACTTCTGAATATGAACCTGAAATGACAACACTCCTATTTTCAAGCATGTTACTGTAACTGATATCTCTTAGTCTTATGTGCTGAAATAAAAGCCTAGTGTGTGTGTATGATTTCTGAGGATATTTTGAAAAGTTCCTCCCGTCTATGTCCCCTGCTTGCAGTGGCAAAGACAAAATGTCCCCATTAGTTATTCTGCTCCATCCTCTCCCTTCCCACATCAGCTGGAACCCATTTCTCTTCTCTTTCTCCTAACAGTGCCTCCTGGTAGTATTCCAGTCTTCAGACTACGATCTTTGTCAACAAGCTGGTTTCCTGAAGGAAATTTTTTCTTCATGTTACTGAAGGTAACCTGGCAATTTATTTCAAGTATTTGCAGTGTTGGTCCTAATCTCAGCTATCCTGTACCTTTCCTACTTCTATTTTCACCAGTTTAATGTTAAATTTACTAATCCATTCCCACATCCAAAAACAGTAATCAAAAGCAACCGTTGATTACCATGGTAATTTAGTCACAGTATCATGATGGTTTCTCCATGACTTCCTTTCAATACTTTGTCATCTGATGAATTACATTTTAAGAGCATATTCTCTGTAGTATTTAATTTTGCTTTAATGGAAATAGCAAGATGCATGTTTCATAAACATGAAGAAATTAATTAATTTTCCTATGCAGCATTGGAAATTTAGATAAAATATTTTTTCCAAAGCATCAAGTTGCAAAACTACACAGTTCAAAATAGTGAAGATGAACACATGAAATACAATGCTATTTTGGGCTTTAGCAAAGCAATAATCCAGTATCTGTACAATTTGTCTTTGCCTTAGGATCTGAATATGCTCAAACAGGCAGAAACTGATTGATTTACAGAAGATTCATTGTTTAAAATTCTTCATAAAAGAACTTAAGAATTTAATCTTACAACACTGATGCGTAGTGGTGTACATGGAGAGTACAGTAGCTGACTTGATTGCTTATAAACAATTGCTTTATTTAAGTGAATTTGTAACGCTTATGAAGAATACACATTTTCAAAATGAAAACTATAGATGTAGTGGAAAATTCAAAATATTACACAATATTACTAGTAAAATTGAAATGTCTTAATAAGCGAAGTGCATATAAAACTGAAACAAATGAAGATTAGGCAAAAAAATAAGATGTCACAACAGTAGCTGATCTCAAATCTGCTAGATATAATAAATGTAGCAGAAACATGTAGAACATGCATCATTTACATTAAAAATGACCTAAGTATTGCAGGGACAATTGTAGAAAATACACCTAAGAATCACGTACCTCATTAAGTTGTATTTATTGCTTCTGAACAGAAAAATTAATCACTGCTTAGAACTCAAATGTCAATCAACTGGCTGAACATAATTTTAGATGACAAAACCTTTCATTACAGTTTCTTTTCTACCTTCTTGAATACCCCAGCCCTAATGTTATCAAATAATAAAAATGCCAGTAACAAACAGCTATTATCTGATCATAGCTCTTGAACACTGAGTTTGGCAAAACTTAAACTTCTGAAAGCCTGGAATTGAAGCATTAAATAGGACGCCTAGATAAGCTAACTATGCTCTCTAGAGCATGCAGGAAGTTGTCTTGCTCCATCATAGGGATGAAAACAAAGCGTTACTATAATCTCAAACTGAAGGTTGTCTTTATTCAGTCTGGTTGGAAATGAGTACCTGCTCAGTTGTACATAATATCCAAGAATACTGGATTAATTTTGCATCACGAAGAAAAAAGGGAAGGAAAAAAAAAATACAACACATGAGACTTTGCCCCTATCACAGGACCAGTGCATGACAGAGACTGGAAGAAACCTCTGGAAACAATCCATTTCAAATCTCCTTCTCAAAGCAGGGTCAGTTGGGACAGGTTGCTCACAGCCACTTCCAGTTGTGGTTGGATTATGTCCAAGATGGAGACTCCAAAATATCTCTGAGCAACCTGTTCCAATCTTTGACTGCTCTAAGAGTAAAAACAAAATAAAAACTTTTAAAATGCTTACTTTTCCATTTCTATATTTCAGTTTGTGCCCGCTGCCTCTTGTCTTGTGAATGGGCATCACTGAGAAGAGCCTAGCTTTATTTTCTTTCTCTCCCTGTCCCCTACCCCAGGTATTTATATGCTGCCAGCTTTGGACACAGACTATATATTCACAATGTTAGTTTGCTGGATGGCACAGAGTCAGTTTTAATTAATGCCCTCTGGATTTATGTTAGGTACAATCACTAGTTCCAAAGCATTTGAGCAAATACGTGGATATTAACATATTTACGAAAGATGACCTTTGAACACAGACCAGTTCTCACCATGAACAAGAGCCAAGTTGACAAGACTGCAATATAATGAACAGCAATAAAATTTAACTTAAAAATATATATTAAAAAAAAAAAAAGAAAAAAGAAAATACACCTTTAGTGAATAAACTTCGCAGATTCAAATTTTCAGGCAAAAAAATGAGTGGAGTGGTGGGTGTTTATTTCAAATAAATTTGGGCTAAAATAAATTTTGTTTAAATTCATATGCTCTTGTAAGGGATAACTTCCTCAATATCTCACTTGCTGTCATAAAGAGTTGACAATATGAACATTTAATAAATTTGAAAGTCTTGGGCAAGTAGTTTTTCCTTCAGTGACTTCCATTTCCATGATGATTGTTATGTAGCTGCTGTAGAGGCAGAGTCAAAATCAGACAGTATTTATCCTTAAGAAAATCTCATTTATTCAAGAGTCTTTTTGCTTGTACTCTGACTTATATGGTGGATAAGAAGCCAATAATATGTGTGATTCTGCTAAAAGGAGTGATGCTCAAGATGGTGCACTCAAATGATAGGGTTCAGTATAATCTATGAATATTCCACCATGCACTGTAACTTGGGCATCAGTTTCTTAACAAAAACAAAACATTGAACTTTCAGATCAAACAAAGGCAAGATCTTGAAAAGAAAGTATATTTCAGTTCTCAAGGACAAGGAAAGCATATGCATGAAATTTTCAGAACTGAGAAACTACTTCAATTATTCAGTCAACTCTACTTAGTTACAAAATAAGGCCAACCCCCAGAAGAATAAAATAAGGATGGACATCTTATTTCAATCCATTGTTTTGGTATCTCTCCTCATTGCTGAGGGACAAGGATTCCTACTCATTGCTCAAGAACACAGCTGATTTCACTCAATCACAAAGCCACTAGGGATTTTATGAAAAAGTGGTGGAAAATTCTATTTTCTGTGGTTATCTAAAGTTACTGTAAGAATATACATGCCATAGTGAATAAAACTGTCAAATACTGAATACAATACTCACCATTGGAACTCAAATGTGTTTCACTACTCAAGAAATTAAAAGCAGGAATGACCGCATGGCCCTTTCCAGTGACACTCACAATTTCTTCCTCATTATCTAGGACTTGTAGTTTAAAGAACACATCTGATTCAGAGGTTTGTACTTGCACTGTGGTAATATGTGATGCTGTGACTTTTACTGAATACCTAAAGAAAAGAGAAAAAAAAACAAAAACACAGCACTATGACCAACAATCCCAGATCTTTTTTTTTTGAAAAGTACCTGAACGTTGTTCTGTGCTGAAGACAAACATTTAAAACTGAACTTGTAGCTAACTGTTTTCCTGCAATCTGATAGGCTAAACTTCCTGTACTCTAGTTTAGTGCAGTGAATCCATGATCAATATAAGCGTGGATGGCTGCAAAAAAAGGGGTGGTCTTGCCATTTGTTTTTTACACTACCTTATAAAATGTCCAGATACACATTCTCCCTCCTACTGTACTAGAATTTATTGAAAAATATGGTTAGGCAGATGAGGGAACTGTTTCAATTAAAAAGTAACCCAGCAAAAGAATAAAAACACAAAGAAACAAACAACAAACAACCCTCTAATTAATGAAAAAAAAAAAAGATTAAGAAAAATTAAATAATAATGCTCTGATTTAATATGATGTTCTCTTAAAGCAATCTACATGCTCTTGTAAAATGTGTAGAAACTCTTCTACCAGCACTGCAAGATGGAAATTTATCAGATGAATCAGAAAACAGTGTTGTGTTTCTGAATTTTATTTCTAGCTTTGTCTGACAAGCTGAAAAATATACCAAACTTTATGCCTCCTCCCCACTTGCAAAACCTCAATATTAATGCATGTTCAATTCCCAAAAGTAACATGCAATTTCAGTAAATGATATATGGATAAGATTTCAAGATTGAGCCTAGAGAAATGCAGAATACTGTTACTACAATCTTGGAACTACAGTCTCTGTACTTCATACCCGTTCTTCATTAATCAGTTGCAATATTTCAGAAAACACTTCCATTTATGATCTGTTAAACCTGGTATTGAGTGTTGATGGACCATAAAATTGAGAGGCTTGTTTTAACACCTTCCCATTCCAAGAATGAGGAAAGAACATACTTTTCTGTCACGGATAGTCCATGTAAAAGGCAGAATTTAATCATTCTTCTCTCAATATTTACCTGAACATTACATGTTTTTCATTGGGTATGTAATATTCCTTAATTTCTTTAGTAGAAAAGATGTTATTTACAGCCTCACGAGAGAGGAACGGGAGTGGACTATGAGAACCGATTAGCCGGAGCCTCCATCTTCCAGCTGCCACAGGCAGGTCACCACTACGTGCTTCAGCCATAAATGTGTATCCTTTCTGAAGAGGGAAAACAAGTCATTTTACTTATTACACTAATGAAAATGCAGTCTATGACTACATGGAACACATCACTTGTGTTAGGCTTATTAGAGTAATAAGATGTGCTTCATAAGCAAGAATCTTATTGCTTTATTATAGTCTAACTAAACATCTCTTATTACGGGAATTTACATTTGGCAAAAAGTTATAAAACAAGTCAATTACAATCTCATCTAACTTCAAACTTGGTCTTATTTTTGGGGAGGGACACAACCAACAACAGAACAAACCATACCAGACCTACACTCTTCTATTGCTGGGGAAATGTCGCAGAGTTTCACTCCTCAAAGATATTCTCCAGAAACTAGGCTTTAAGGACAGTTTGCATTAAGGTAATTATCATACAAAGTTGTTGCCATAAGACAAGACAATGCATAGTGTTAGTGCAAAATAAAGTAAAAATCCTTGGAAAACTTTCTGGTTGCCCTAAGAGAGCAAAACTCAGTTTGCTAGTGTACCTGTGGAAGGAGAAAAAGAGTAAGTATTGAAAGACAAACGTAGACTGTAAAACTGCGTTAGAGATACATAAATAAATGATGAAGTACAGATTCTTGTGAACAACACAAGCATAGAAGTCTTCACTGACGTTATAGGTAGGAATTTTAAACTAATTATTTACATTTTTACAGCGGTAATTATTTCTTATAATACACAACATAAATCACAGCATCCTTAATTAGACATAAATGATAAATATTTTAAGTAGAAATACTATAATTTAAAAAATAAAAAACAGAATAAAAGATTCCAATCCAGCATCAATAAGTTTGGCAAACTTAATTTTGAAACTATTAATCAATATCATCTATACATTTTGAATGAAAAGAGAAAAAAAAAAAAAAGCTGAGATTGTACTATTGATAAGAGCATTCTTCAAACTATTTGACTTAGATTTCTTGTTTCTTTCCCTGCTGCTATGAAAGGTTCTCATATAACGTCCTGGCTCTTCAGTTGTTTATGTTTTCCAGCTGTCTTGAACTGTTTAAACTATTAGGACTCTTTTTGTTGTTCCTGTTTTTCCTTTTCATTAGAACTATGCCAAATGACTCAAATCATTTGAGACTGCTCCAAAGAACAATACCCATATAGTTTTTTCACTTCTGAACTAACTACTTCAAAAAGTAGTTTGCTACTGCTGCCTAAATCAATTCTCACTGTAGTCAGTGAGAAACAACTATCAAACTCAAAAGGAATAAAGTGAAATATCAGTTGAAGACTTTTGAAATTCTACCCTTAATGACTTATTTCCCAACTGCAAATTCTCAGCACTTGGCATTGATATCATCACTCCTTTTCTAATCATCAATAAAGAGGGCTGCTTTCATCTCAGATTGGCACATATCACTTCTGAGAGGCTATTGATAAGGAAGAATATTTCACACGAGCTTGTCAATTTCAAACTGACTGGCACCTCTATTTACTTCAGAATATTAACCATAAGAAGAATTACAAGGTATAAGATATTCCCCCTCTCAGATGGGGTGGAATAAGACCAGGAAGAAAGGAAAAGCTATTTTGGAGAAGAGGAAAAGAGACTGTGACTGCGACTTTCTATCAACACTAAGATGCAGGAATTGAATTCTTTCCAGAAAAAAAAAAAAAAAAAAAGCATTACCCCATTAATACATGACTCTTATGTGACTTGAAAAGTTGATGCATTCTCTTTTTAATGGTATGTTGAGAAGAATATGAAATTTCACATTCTGTAGAAAAAAAAGAATTTCTAAAGAATATACCAGAGATAAAATATTCCCCATGGTTTTGCTAAGAGATTACTTCAAAAGGCTAACCTGTTTGTTTTTGCTTGCATGCCAAATGTAAGAAAGAAGTGTGCTCTAAAGTGTTGATCCATTTGAAAACTGCACAGCAATTTTAAGACTGTAGATGTTTTTAGCTCCAAGGGTGACCATAACTGAAGATGAGAAAACAGCTATTTTGGTAATTCATGCACAAGACATTTAGCAAAAGCTAGCAGACCTCACATATATGAAAGCATAGATAAACATAGAATGTAAACATGAAAATAACTTATTTCACTGATAAACCAGACATTTTTCCTGCTGGAGGTAGTGTGAAAGTAAAGGTGAATAGAATTTGCTGCATGGAAATATAGAGATCAGGTTCAATCTAAGGTTAATTTAATATTGTTCTCATTTTTAATAATTTTATTTCAAGTAAGACATTAAGTGTCAGGTTATTAATCTTATTTTTATGAAAATGCTGGTTTAATATAAAAGCATTTTTAGCATTATAAGCAAAAAATAATAAAAAATTCAACACATGATTAATGGACCTGATGCAAATTTACCTAGTCTTTATGAATCCTGAGAAGAGGAATATGGAGAAACAGAATGTAATTTATAAGGTCTCAGAATTTGATTTTATTTTGTATTAAAAAAAAAAAAAAGAAAAAATTAAAAAAAAATAAACAAACAAAATGAGTGTTACCACTTAAACAGCAAGGACAAGAAAAAGGGGTATAATAAGTCAAATGGTCAATGGCAATGTAGCCAGGGAACTCTTTTAAGTCCCTTCTTCAAATTCTCTGAACTAGTTATACTAACTTGTTATTTCAAACACTAAAATTTCATGTCCCACCCAAGAAGCGGCCCAAGTGAAATTTCTTTGAAAGGTTCTCACTCTCCTTTTGTTCTTCTGCTAAATTTCCGTTGGAAGAAATCAATACTTTCCAGTAAAAACAAACAAACAAACAAAAAAAATCTTGAAAAATTCTTAAGTAGGCCTGTGTTTTCAGGACTATCAAATAATAAAGGGTTACAATTTCAAGGCTTTTGAATTTTTTAGAATGAATGTAAAAGAAATGATTCATTATTTTAATTTGTGTGAACTGTAAGTCACTTTACAACCTTTTATCACTACTCGGTAATATCAACCATTCAAAACTATGATTCAGAAGAACTCACACATTTAAATATGTAATTAAGCACAAAGTTAAAAATCTTCACCATTCTAAACAAGTGAAACTCTGAGGGATATAGCCAGATATTCAAGTGCTGTCTGACAGCATGATGTACATGAAAAAAAAAACAATTTTTTTAAAATTCATATTTATAAAGTTGAGGTTCCATAATCTTCATGTTTGCCATAAGTATGCAGAAAATTTAGAACTGAGATTTAAAAAAAATGGAGTAGGCACTGAATAACGTAAGCAATAAGAAAGCAAAATAACTGAATTTTGCAGCTTGTAGGAACACCAAGTAATCATTAGTCACTACTGAGAATGTGAACTAATATACCCAGATAACTCCTATCTGATTTATGCTTCATTCTTAAAAATCTCCAAGAGACTTTATTCCATAATTAGGTTTCTTGTTTCATTTCACTATACCTGTGAATCAGAAAGGTTCTTTTTTTTTTTTAATATCACCTAAATTTATTTTTCAATTAAGAAAGGTGATTTCCTTATGTCCTTCAACAGCTAGTCAAGACAAACAACTGATCAGTGCCCTCAATTAGACTTCTGTTTTCTAAATTAAATATGTTGTCAGTAATGATTTCTTAACATCTTATCTTTGTTGCTCAGCTGAAGATTGAAAAATGCTCATCTCTATCATTTTTTATGATCTGTTCAGAAAATTTGTTTATAAAAAAAAGACAGTGGGGGGAAGAAAAAAAAAAGACAAACCTGTATCAAGCAGTTGAGAAAAAATGACTGTGGAAGAAGAAAATGTAATACAAAAATAAATAAATAAAATCTAAATAATGTGAAGCGGGTAGCTAGTTTATATCTAGATTGTAATATCTGCAGAAAGAAGACAGACGTTATTGCTAGTCTGCAGATTTTATTCTTCGTATCATAAAGTTCATTTCAGAGTTTCATTTCAGTGATTGAATGTATTCCAGGAATGACTCTGCAGCAGAATAATATCTGCTGATAAAATATCTATTTCACTCTGTTGTTAGCTGCTGATTCATAGTTTTGAAGCAGAACAACTAACTGGTAGGTTTATTAAAAAAAAAAAAAGAACTATATTAATATTGACATTTAGGAATTCAGGCATGCTGTATAATTTCTTGCTTGATGTATGACACTGTTGATTATTTTTTTTTACCAAATACTGTTAGAAAGAAAGGTAACAGATTAAAATAATACCACTTTATTCTGTGTTTTATGACAATCACATAATGCCTTGTCAAAATGAGAAATTCAGTAGCAGTGATTAAGAAATGTAATAAAAACAAGTACAAAAAATACAGCATATATGTACAATACTGTTTTAATATTGTTAAATCAAAATCCCTCTTTACTGATATTAACCACACTTAATTTTGTAAAATTTAAAGTCATGAGCTGAAAGAATAATAACTAAAATATCTTCTCTAATTATTAAGTGGAGAGGACTTCAACAAGGAAGAATAGGAGAAAAAAAATAAGCCATTTAATTTAGTTAATGACAGAATCGCTGAGGTTATTATGTGCTGTGTCCATGGGAAAAAAAAAATAAAAAAGGATTATAGAAAGTATCATGTGAGGGTAGGGCATAGGAAAATGAGCATTTCCAGTATTTAAACCATAGTACTGCATAGTATTGGTAAGATCTTATTTGGAATACAGTGCTCAATTCTGGACATCTTTATTAAAGAAAAGCACATGAAATGGGAGGACACTTGAGAAAAACAAATAGTAAAATTGGGGAAGTGGAAAATATGTCTTACAAGACAGAAAGAGACAGCTGTGGCATGCTAAATAGGATAAATGCTGAGATGAGATCTGAAAGAAATAATAAAATTTGTGATAGTTCTTTCCACAGCTCATCACTTTCTTGAAAGGCATTAAGTAGTGTTCAACACCGAGACTTCTTTTTGCATCCTGCCACTTGTCACTGTCGGATTCCAAACTGAACTTTGTTTCCCAGTAGAATACACACCCTACCGCTGAAGATCCCAAATTAGCTCTGAGAACTTGAAGAGCTTGTCTACAGCCCTGCATATTCCTCTAGCAGTAGCAGTCCTTACCTGTCACGTTCAGCCAGCTCTCACTACAAACACTATATAAAATAAGTTCATTCTTTTGGGGGCAGAGGTGAAAGTACGTGCAAGTATGGGTTGCAAAAGGATAAGAAAAATACTTCTATGGTGTTAGACTAACATCAGTTCCTTGCTATTGACAGATGAGACTGAGAAGGCCAAAACATGAACTTCTCTTCCCTAAAAAGATAAGCCATGGATAGTGTGGCTAACATAGTTAACAGTAGAGGTAACATTAAAGAGGTTAGAGGCAGGCTAGAATAGGGAAATAAGTGGTAAATGATTATATTAATTTTATTTTTAGGCCTGATGAACTTATGAACTGAATGACGATTAAATAACAGAATAAAACAATCGCAGGGGTTTTTATTTATGTTTCATAACTGATGGGGGAAAGGTAATGTACTTGAGGACTACAGAACTATGATGTTACTTTTTTAAAATGGACAAAGTTGCCTAGAAAACTATCAGACAGCATAGATTTAATGGCTGGAAATATTATGAAATAAATAATGAAATGAACCACTTGCAACCCCCTCAACAAAGTAAAAAGATTATTAATAGCAAAAAAGTCATATACCAATCAAGTTTCCTTGTATAGGAAAGCACATGACAGGAATGAAGGAGAAATGATAGACATCATATATCTTGCCTTGAGTAAGACACCTGACACTGTTTCTCTGATCATTCTTATAATTCTACAGAAATGCTGTCGTAATGAGGAAACTAGAGTGGATGTTGGATAACCACTTCCAAAAAGCACATATTCATGACCCAGTTTGGAAAAGAAGGTCGCAGTCAGTGAGATTTCAAAGATCTACACCTAGAACTGTTTTCATTCAATACTTCTGTTAGTAATGTGGATGGTGGAAGGGAAAATATATGTTTAATTAACTGATAACATGAAGCTAAGGATTGTAACTTATGTAAGGATTGTAACTTGGATTGTAACTTGTAAGGATTTTGTCTCCTTAGGAAGACAAAATAAGAATCCAAAGTTATTTTAAACCAGGGAAACAGTCAAAAAAAAAAAAAAGGCATTAAAATCAATAGTGAAATACAACATATTTAGTCAAGAACAATAAACTACAAGATTCAGTTCTTCAAAAAAGCACCTAGGGCTACAGCAGTATGAGTCAAAAATGCCGTTGCAAAAAAAGGGAAAGCATCGCAGCCAGATTTATAAGGCGAAGTAAGCCCACCCACAAGACATGTAAACTAATCATTTCTTGCTCATCATTTGTATGGCCTTCAGTAAATCCTTGGTGCAAAGCTTTTTGTGCTCAGAGTTGTACATCATAAACAAGAAACAATGAGAACAACTGGGAAGAGTCCAGAGGAGAAAGTAATCAAGAGCGTAGGAAACATACCTTGCAAGACTGAGCAAATTGTCATTAGCCTAAAGACAAAAAGGCAGGAGGAGGGGAAAGTGTGATACTTATTTAACTACATTTATTTATTTATTTCCAGAAGCAAATTACTCTAATGATTCTTAGAGACTTTGAGAGGGAGCACATCTAAAGCTGTATTTGGCATCAGCACTACAGTTATCATTAGCACCTGAAGAAGCATGTAATTTAATAATTGCAAGCATGCCTTATAAAAGGCTATTTGTGCCACATTCTTAGTTTGGTCCTTGAGTCTTCAAGGTTATCCTGGCAGGTGAACAGCATCAGCAACAGCAGCCAAGTTGCTCTTGATTAGCACAGCTCAGGGAAATTGGGTGATAGCCCCCCTTTAGAATTGATCAAAAATAACCAAAGAAAATTAAGACTATTCTTTCCACATTAAATTTAGCATGGAAGAAGGTCATTGACAGTCTGTTTAAACTTGCTAGTAAATATGGGTGTACTTCTAAGCAGAACGTTACAATTTAGCTGAAAATATCTACAGAATTCAGGCAATCATTATTAAAATACTTTCCGTCACCACTCTTCACATTTACCTTATTTTTGGGATAAACCTGAGGTGTCACTTTGAAAAAGACATGTGGCATTTCCTCCAGAGTGTCATTATCAACTACATGAAGTCTACAGGAAGGGATAGTGGTATACATCTTTGGCACTATAAGCATATCTTCTGGAACAATAAATATTTCCCTAAAATAAAATAAAAATTACATTCAAAATATTTTCACAAATTAAGTGATTTATGTAACATGTTTTAAAAACATGTTTATGTTTTTAAAACAGATTAGGAAAAACACAATGTATCAACATTATTTCCTCATAAGAATCATATAAGGCTGTATGAAACTCACCTAAAAATCACAAACCAAATATTTGGTGGCTGATCAGCATATGTTACAGCATAGTCAGCAAAAGAGACCTTACACCACTCATCTTCATAGCAAGGAAACTTTTCAACTGACTTACAGTTTTTTTTAAACATCTCTCTGGAAAGCAGAAAAAGAGATAAACATTTAAATCTAATGAGGAGGGGACATATATCTTGACTTTGACTTATACTAATCATAAGCAACACTGGTTTGCATCTGACCGTAAATATAAATGTGGTTATTAAAGGTTTTACTACTACTACTATCTTCTCTGTTAGTTATTCACACTAAAAATGTAACAAATCAGGTAGAAAATGTGCTCTTTAGGTTCAAGAACTAATAGCCTGTAATGGCTGATACTTACATACAAATATTTGTATCTATCAGTCTATCTATCAGTCTATCTGTGTGTACATTTTTTTGTTTTTATTAAAAATACATATATATCCGTAAGTATAACTTCCATTTCTTTATATTAAGCTGTCATCTTAAAGCTGTAGCATCATTAGGAGATTAAAAAATAAACATCTTTCTGGTGGTTTTTTTTTTTTGGGTGGGGAACAAGACAGCAATAAAAATAAAACCAAACAAATTTAAATGTGATTAAAATTGTTCCTTACATATAGGAAGGAACCTAAAAGAGTAACTTCAAAAGTTATTCTTTAGGCCAATAATCTTTTAGATGTTATTAAGTTCTATGAAATTAGAGCCAACCTGACCGGCACCTAACTGACACCACGAAGTTCTATTTATCATTTGTAATATCAAAAGTTAATGTTCCCAAAACATGTCCAACTCTTTCAATTGCTAAAATATTATCAGCCAAACCTGGACAATGGTACTTTGATGTTTTGTTATCCCTAGACAGCAATTAAAATTACACAAACTATCCTCACAACCATGCTTTTAGCAATGATAACAGTCAACCTTGACATTTAATTAAGATGAGCCACAGACTGGATCCAAATATTGCCAGAAGTAGTTTAAAGCAGGATGCTTTGAAATCTTAGTCCACAAAGTTTTGCAAAGGTTCCTTCTGCTACTGATAAACACCACGCTTGGACAGCCCCAGATTTGTGAACTCCTTGAAAATTACAGTATGGACAAATATAGTGAGCTTCTCACCAAGAATGTGAGATGTATAATGACAAACAGATGGTAACTCTAGCTTAATCTAGTTTAGGACATTTTAGACCAGTTGTTTGTATTGTAAAATGGTACTGCTTCTGCCCTGTGGTATGTCTGGGGTTCGAGTATGGGGAAAACTTTTACCCTAACACTGAACTCCTGAAATTCCTGCATGTAACTTTACTGGCCAAGGTGCTAGATTATTATATTAAATTCAGTTGTTCAGATCAGTTGTTTATATATATGTATTTCAAAAAATAATAATAATAAAATCATAGTAACATGATTTTAACAGTCAAATACATCCCCTGAGATGATGCCTGAGAATCAGTCCCATATGTTTTAAAAAGATATACCCCCATGTGAGTGTTCCTCAAATTGCTGGGTTATATGGAGTGAGGATTTGTATCCACCGCCAGTAATTATTGCTAGTTTTCACTCCTCAACCTTAGCAGAGCTGGTCTACTGCTGGATTGGTCGTGTGAACACTTGCAGAGATAATTTTTAAGGACTTTGTAAAAATACATGATCCCCAAAGGCAGTCATGCTTGAAAATGATTTAAGAAACACTGTTGAAATTACTGCAGCTATCTTTGCAAAAGCTGTTATTAAATATCAGGGAACACAAACACTTTCTTTCAAGCAAGTGCTGCAAACAGAGCCCCCAGTGATATAAATTATGCTAGAATTAGCCTTTCTAATGTCAGTCATGATTCCTTAAAATGAATCAGAAGCATGAATCAAAAGGTTTCTTTAAATCATCTGGATAGATGTTTAATCAAAGAATCAGCATCAGATTTATACATATGAAACAGCCTACTGGATATTAAAAAAAAAAAAAGTACAGAAGAATACAGATAATATTCTAGTTCAAGCTGTAGGAAAAAAACCCTCTAGTAACATCCTTACCTAGTGATTAGAAGTGATATAGTTTTATTCAAGTAAATAAAGCACACAGAATAAAGCAGAGCATGTCTTCATGGAAAGCATCTCATCCTTTTCAACAAAGTTTAGTACATTTATTTTGTGAAACAGCAATTTATGGCAATTCTATGGAACTGGCACCAATAAAATAGTTGAATTGATAACTTCATTACCTTAACAGTATTACAGCACACTGTTCAAAATTTAACTCAATTGCAGTCCACAATTTTTGCAAGGTTTCTTTGACAATAGTGTTTTCTTTAGTACCTAGAAATAATGAAATAAGTTAGAAAAATGTATGTAGCACCTACATTTTTATTGTTTTTAATATACACCTGCCAAATACTCATGAAAAACCTTACTTGCACAAATTAATTTTCTTACATATCATTAGAACCTTATTTGGAATTTTACAGAGGTTTCACAGAGCTGATAACTACTTTTTCCTTTGATAGAGGAAAACTTCTTTATCATCACCTTTGTACTTTTAGTACTCCTACAACATCAAAAATGATGTGACTAATATTTTCTGATTTACAGACCTTCACCATAACATGTTGCATTGATATGAGATGATTTCTGTCCTCAGAGAACACACTGTTTAGCTCTCAGTAGCAATTATAATACTAAGAGGCAGGTACCTAGGCAATCTGTGAAGCTAAAAAGAAGAGAATCAAACAGCTCTAGGGGATAATTCACCCCACCCATGCCTGATACCTCCCAGATGACAGCCTGTCTTTCCATCTGAGGATGTCTACTTCCATCTGGAGAATGAAGATGAAGACTAGGCAACTGTTTTAGACCTCTAACATTTAACTTTCTAAGACTAAAGTTATGTGAAATCCTCCTTTATTGCATAAACAATTAATGAAAAAATAAACAAAACAGTAAGAAGATGGGGAAAAAGTTACACTTTACCACAATGACAAGTAAGGGAGAAAAAAAAATAGATAGTGGCAAAAAAGAGAAGAATAGTATGACAAAAAAAAAAAAAAAAAAAAAGGCCAAACAGCAAAGCACTGTAAAGAAAATACCTCAATTAAAAGTAGCAGTGTAGAGGTTAATCAGGGGAAGCTAAGACATTATGGAAAATTAAAGAAAGGAGTTGAGGTACTCATATATAGTTAAAAAGATAAAACTCTAGAATCTGAATCATCAAAAGAGCAGATTCCAGGCTCTGGGATTTGTAGGAGTTAATACAAGTGAAAGCTTACAAGAACTCCTAATTTACAAATGGCACTTTTTTATAAATTAAGAGGACACTAGACTACTTGGTGGAAAAGCTTAAGTAAGACTGGGTGCAGGTGATAATCTGGGAGAAAGCTGGCACTAGATTTACTGATGAGGAGTTGAAAGTTTGGAAGATAACTCGAGTAGATCAACAGGTGCAGGTAAATATACAAGAGAGAGAACCCTAGCAATGATGCTAGGTCAGGAAGGAATTTCTAGCAGACGGGGATGACTTAGTAAAAGGTGACCATGTATCTCAAAACAGAGCAGTTTTCTTTGTCAAGATCCTCAGACATTCATATACTGTAAGGCTAGAAGGTATCTTTGTGATCTGACTTTCCATATAACTGCCTGGTTAACATGTTAAATGCTGTTTCATCACATGTAAAGAATTAAGCCTTTTTTGAATTGGATGTGTATTTTTGATTTTACAATTTTCAGTGATGAAAACCCAATACAACTCTTGTTTTATTCCGGTAAATACCTTATACTTTTTAAAACAAGTACCTCTTTTTCTAGTTTGAATGTGTCTGGATTCAACTTGTAATCTTTGAATCTCAGACTAAAGACCTCATTAACCCTTCAGATCTCAGACTAAAGACCTGTTTGCTATCAAATTCCTTTTCTCATGTGGATACTTACAGATTATAATGATGTAATTCTTAATCTTCCATTTTGTCAAATTCAAAACTAACAGTATACAAGTACAAGACCCTTCTTTAATCATGATCCTTACAACTCTACCCAGATCCGGTCACCTATCTTTCTTCTTGGATTGCAGACACTGCAGCTGGACACAGTAGTCCAACTAAGATGATAGAATTGCTGGCTAAGAAATGTAACACAAGTCTTCAACTGCTATGTAAGATACCTCTATTTACATACCTAAGAATGAAGCATAGCATCAGCATAACATCTTTTGAACACAGGATCAGCCTTTGATGCTGTGTTCTGCTGATTATCCATTACATTCCTCAGGTGCTTGTATGGACTTGTTGGGAGAGGAATTGTATTTATTCACTATCAGTCTCTCCTACACATTGCCCACAGGACACTGAAATGTAGGTAATGTGACTCACAAAAGAGTTTCCAGCAGAACTGTAACAGCCTGTCATAAACTGGGTATCTGACTAGGTTTTTTAATGATGATCTCTGGCTTCAAATAGAATGAAAATACAGAGTTATGACCGTAGAAAGACTAAATTTAGATTGGCTAGACTATGAATGCTCCAAATACTTCATCAATATCATAATGCTGTTTGAAATGGTTATGCCAGCTTTTATAGAATTATACATGATACATGATTAATAAGAGTTTTTCTTTATGTTCTCTGAGCTGAAATGGTCATGGTTTGTGGAGGTCCTCTTGAAGAGAGCTTTTCTGCCTCCCCTAAGTGTGCTCTGAATTCAAATCTATGAAAAACAAACCATAATGATCCTCAGAAGCACACAAAGAAAGGATTTTAGGCCAAAGCTTAGTTGGATTTGTTGTTTAAGATCTTTCTCTCTCCCCATCTCCGATCACCTTTTCTCACTTTTTCACTTGTACACTCACACCACCTTTTCCTACTACCTTTATCAGAACATTTCTTTAAACCAGTTTAAAATCATTGGAAATACTAAACTCTGCCAATGACATTTAGGTTTCTTAAAGCCTAAGTTCAAATTGTTATTTGCTATACACATTAAAATAAAAAACAAAACAAAACAAACAAACAAAAAAAGACCAAGAAAATAAAACACAAATACACATGAATGTACAGACTGAGAAACTCTCCAAATGTATTACTTTATTAATTTCCTTAGGATTCTGTCATCACAGGTGTCCATACACATTTTCCTGTAATTTCTACTGTATGTCTCATCACAAATCAACATGACAGTGTTAAAATATAGTTTAGAAAAACACAGACAAACCTACTTGTTGCAATGATGTAAAAGAAGGACACATACATATTTAAAACCTTTACTTGCTTTTGTAGAAAATAAACATTTAACCCAGCTCTAAGCTAAAACTATCTTAATGTAGATTCTGCTTTAATATTTATGGAAATCAATGGCAGTTGTCTTACATTACTTTTTAGAATCATATGTGCTAAGTGGCTAGGTTGAACACTTCATAGATTTATATGAGATTATTCATTGAACTATAATGTTCTACTGCATTTTGGTTCACTTTAACCAGGTATAATTAGGAACCAAATCTTTAAATATTTGAACAAGATGAAGCATGAAATATTTTTTTTTAAAAAGCTACTTTTAAAGGACACACCTGGTTTTCTGCTGTTCAGTACTTTCCTCACATAAGCCCCCCTCCAAATGGCTTGGAGTTTAAGAGCCGCTGCTTCTTCTTCAAAAGTGGGAATTCTTTTCTGCCAGCTACCAAGGGAATTAACCTCAGAACTCTCCGAAGTAAGGGTGAGAGAATGAGCAACATCGTTAAAGCTGGAAGTCCTGTAGCTGCTTGCTATGAAGTGAAAAAATAAACAAATGATTTGAGAGCTATATTAGAGAAACACAGTGGTTTATGCATGACTTCCATATATGACAAAAATGTGTCTCCTAAAATTTTCCTCCTATAATGATAAAAATAGACACCACATACTGTGTAATTATAAAGTTAGCATGCAGCTACTATGCTACTGCCAAATACCAAATCATCAAGTCCTTACTTCTTTTTACAGACAGCTATTTCAGTGTATTTTTAAAAAACAAATCTTTTAATATAATTTCAAAATAACCTTCCAAACATAAGCCAATAGAATTTGATGCATCAAAGCCTAAATCTCCATATAGCTTAAGAGCCTCGTAACATTTTAAGTGATTCTATCTCTCAATCTGATCATTTTATGAAGTAATAATTTAAACATTAACATTATTCAAAATATTATATTCAGCCTTTGCTAAGGAGCTGTAGATTAAGGGTAGGATCTATGATAAAGTGGAAGCTCATTTATCTGACTCGACTTTCTGTTATCAAGGAGTTTTTGAGTGGAACAGAAATCAGTAGGATCTGAAAAATTACTAATGAACTCTCTGAAGGAATCCTTACCTAGAATTAGCATCCTTGAAGCCATCAGTATCAGGATTTAGGGAAAGGGTATGGGGAGCAGCACTACAAGGAAGCAGTGCCAGGAGGCCAGTTTGGAACTGCAACAATGTACAGTGAGGAGGGTGAGACAGAGAGAGGGGAAGGAAACTGTGCTCCGAAATGAAATACCAACAAACAAAAAGGAGGAGAGAGCGCTGCTTGAAATGTGGGACACACTAGCTTAAGAAAAGATAATGCTGTCATCAACTAGAAGATCACACATTTCAATCTAATCTCTTGTATCAAACATTGATAAGATTGATTGCTTCCAACCATCAATCCTCATTATTGTCTTATTTCCAAAACCCAGAAAGCTTTTTTAATATCTAGTGGTTCTGAAACACTCTGTGTAGTGGTGTTACACAACACCACTTCAACAGAGAACAGATCAGAACTCAACAAGATTCACGGTACAGCCACCTTTATAAGATAGAAGCTTATAAGCACAGAATAATATAGACTGGAGGGGACCATTGGAGGTCATCTGGTCTAATCTGTGAGGCTAAAGAATACATGGGCATACAGTCAATTAAATGTTGAGTTGTTTCTAAATATACAAATACGGTAACTTGGATGCAGTCGTGCACAGAAATGACAAAACCTTACTACTTATTCATGTGAACTGTCAAAAGTTACACCAAATCAGGGTGAAAACTGGAAACACTGATTGTGAAACACTGAATGTTTTGTAAAATTACATGTTCTTAAATATGTATTTTTTTATTTATTTTTCAAATACATTTTCATAAGAACAAAAATATTTTGATTTGTAACATGAGTCAAAGTAATGCTAGACAAAATTAAATATTCTGATCTATAAGCTTTGTTTTGACTTCACATTTCTCAGTATTTTGTCTTTTAAACAGAGATGTGTGGTATTGTGAAATGCTTTAAATCAAAAAATATTCACTAGGGGATGCTTCAAATGATCAGCATTTGACATTACAATTAAACTGATTCATCAGGAATTTCTGACCTGTTTTATTTGTTAATTACAAGATACACTGCTATTAATAAAACTGAAGTTCTCCAAGCAGCCTAACAAAACTTCAACAGTGAAATCAGTTGCAATTTTCTCCTGATAGTGTGGATAGTGTGGATACTGTAGGCAATGCAATATAATGCTTTTATTGATTAGGTCCATTTTGCATATAGTACTAGAGAGACACTTTACATATTCAGTCAATTAGTGGCAAACCTTCCCTCCCCTGTATTGGAACTCAAGTTCGAATCCAAACAGAGTGGAAGAGGAAACAAATGTCTACAGTTATCCCTTCAGTCCCACCACATAACTGTGTGATCACCCTCTTAACCACTATTTCAAGAAAGAAAAGCTTGTTCCAGGAGAGAACAGGGCCGGTATAGGATTTCTCAAAAATGGTTTACACAGATAACCTTATAGCTAACAGCTTGACTTCTAGACAAGATAAAGTTTTAGACCAGAAGATTCTTACAGAACTGCACTCAAAAGGTACTCTACAACTTTATAGCTGGAATTTATCCACAAGAAAGAAATGTAACCTTTGAATTGTGCCTAAATGATTGTCAAGTGACCAAGGCTCTAGACTTAGAAATCAGTGCCAGAGACTGAGTTAGTGAACTGGGTTGGCTCATTACAGAGTCCAAGAAAACCAGTAAAGAGTAAGCAGAGGGAGCGTGCAACAGAGAGCAGCCAAGCAGCATTGAACTGTTAAGACCGTCTCACCTTGTCCCATGTAACGTCATCCTGATAGGCTTTCTTTTCTAAGAAGCATCACACACCTCCGTAAATTCAATATCTCATGATTCCCTGAAATTCTGCAGTCTCTTATCTACTCTCTCTCTCCAGAAAACCATAGAACAGCCATGACATGGAGAAGCAATCAGCTTCAGAACCTTCTATCTTTTTGTCATACTGCATGGACTTTCACATCTCCTGTGGCTCCTGTGCTAGCTGTTCCATAGGGGTGGATGGTATTTGGCAGACAGATCAATGTCACTAAGTTGTTTTCAGGGTGACTTCTCAGAAACTTTGCCAGAAAGGGCTACTAACTGCAGTACATTGTGACATACCTTGCCCTGGGCAAGTCTTGCGGTGTATTTAGCACACTGTGCAAAATGAATATGCTAATACAAAATGGAGGTGGCATTTAAAGTTCAGACTTGCATAGATCTACCCTCAGACACAGACAACAAAAAGATTTTACTCATCTATTACGGTACTTTACAGTGATAACTGTTAGTTTTCAAAGGATTATAATTCAAGTTGTTATACGATCTGTGCAACTAACCTGACAATGCAGCAGTGTTGTTGCAGGCCAGATAAACCAGGTCCTTCTAGGCATTCCTATAATGCATTTGTCACTTGTGCTTTCCTACTATCTACCTATTTTTTCCCCCACCATTTGGCTTGCTTTATGCTTTTTCAAATGTAGCTGTCTCCATTACTTTAGCATTCTGGGATGGAACCTGAACAAAAGCATGCACTTACTCTAATGCAATCTTTATCAAGCAGGGCAAAATATATACATCCAAAGGTAAATAAAGGCAAAGTGAAACAATTCACTTTCCAACCTCTTGTGATTTAGGTCTGGAAAAGCAACAAAATTAAAAAGATAAATTTTACACTGTAGGAAAGCAAACTGAAATAAAAATTTTCTTTGCCATATATTTCTTCCACTTTTTGTGATTTAGGTGGAGAATCAAAACAAACAAACAAAAATAATCTGCCACACTATACCTTATAATTCAGTAACATGTATGACGTCTTTGCTATATGAAAACTTCATATATTCTAGCTGTGTTGATTATTCAAATCTAATGTAAAAATACCTTCTTGTTTATTGTTGACAAGTACTTAATATTGGATTTTTTTTTGGAATACAGAAATTAGTTGCACAATCATCTTGAAAAATGTGACAGGTGTTGACTTCAAGTATTGTTACAAATGTCAACAGACGGGCCCTTATAACTTTTACTCTTGTCTTAGAATATAAGTCTGAAAAACACATTGAGTTATGCAGTCATTCTGTCCGACTCTTCATCTTTTGTATATCAAAAACAATAACCTTCAGAAGAGAGATTTGGAGGAAAATCCCCATTAAAGCAACAACAGAGACAAATATAGGTGCTTTCTCAAAATTTATTACATTATTTTGTCAGTAAATATATTCATGTAAATTTTAATGAAGTTTTTTTATACCGACTTTCCAAAATAAATTGACTAATGAAAGGAAAGTAATATCATTTTTTTGTTGACCAAGAGCAAAGACTTCATATTGTAAGTTCATAACTGCAGAAGGGGAAGATAAGTAACCCTGAAAGAATGATCTTTAAATGGTGAAAATGCATCTTCATGCCAATTTTTCAGATTAATTCTTTTTGTCTTGTTATGAAGCCATAAACATAAAGCTTACATTAATAAAATAAATATTAATAGATTAAAAAGTTACACAGATAGTAAAACAAGTCTATGGAAATGGAAAAGAGCCATGTATCTGGCTGCCAGGTGAACTTAATTCTAACTCCTTATGCCTCCAGCCTGCATATAAAATGAGGAAAAGAACCTGCAATGAGAGAATTATTCTGGGAAGGGGAACCAGCAAAGCCTGCACACGTTATTGCCCCATTCAGTGTCACCAAACTTCCTGTCACATTCCCTATAATATCATGATCCCTCCCACAGTACCTTCAGATAGCTAACATACCCTAATCACAGACTGGAGATGAGGTGGACAGTGCTGTAGCTAGTTCCCACACTACACGTGTGACTAGCCAGAATACTAGCCAGCAAACACAATGATTTGGCAACTAATAGGCTTCAAAAAAAAAAAAGGGGGGGGGGGGGTGGAAAGGGGGAGGGAGAGCTGGTAATCAATCCACCACCAAGAAATAGAACTTGCAGTAAAGGTAGTAACTTGAGCCTTCCCTTGTTCTCATTTCATGTACACTGTAGCTATTTGAATTCATTTCAGATGATAATTTGAAAGAGATCCATGAACTGCAGTATACCAGGTAAAATAAAGTATCTGTAAGTGCTCATTAATACTGACAAATGCAATTCAAAGAAGACAAAGAGCGATTTTATAAATTAATAAAACATAAACATACTTTCTGGAACAAAGACAAGGATTAGTTCTATTATCAGATCTGTCAGAAATCTTGGGCATCTCATAGGAAACAAACCATTTCTCATTCTTAATGAACCAGGAGAGAAAACACAAGATTAGTGAAGAGTTAATTCCCTCCAAAATAAGAATGGCAGATATGTTTGAAGTGATTAACAATACTGGTCCAGTACCTGAAGACACACTGTCATCCTCAAAAATCTCAGTATCTTTAAAATCCAAAGTGAAGGACCTGAAGGCAAATTTATATCTGTAAGGAACCTTCTTGCCCAACACATATTTAATCAAATACCAAAATGCACTATTGAAAACCTAAAATCAAAAAGAAGAAAAACATTTATCAGAGAATTATTCATTTTTAAAAGCTGATTTATATTGTTCCTCATTAAAGTTGCAAAAACTGTTTAATTTTATTTTTCATTACATGTTTAAGTTCCTCTCATACAGTAACTGAAAATTAGTCTTCACTGTGGAACTACAGTGCTTCATGCCAGCAATCAAGAGAAAACCTGTTTCGTATCTGACTTGTTAAATACAGGACAGAATGTAAAGCATGTTTTTATCATCCCAAAATAGTTTATCAGTCTATGTAAAGTGAGCTGATTGTCTCAGACCAGAGGATGTAAGAACACACAATTGCCATCATGACAAATGACATTCTTATTAGAACAGAGACAAGCAACTAAATGGGCATACTGAATTAATCGATGGTACCACTATTAAAAGTAAGAATATACTGATGGATGAAAGGGGAAAACTTAGTGTCTTATTTATAGGACTAAAGTGATGTTTTCATTCTCAACACCTTGATGCTCTTTAACAAGCAGAAATGTAGTCGCTTTTTCCATCCCTAGCTAGATCAGATATTTTAAAGTGTGTTTTTCAGAGCCTGTCTCACAATTTGAACTAAAGAACAGGGTAATAACTCAATGGAAAAATATTTATCTGATAATTTTTCTCTTTCATTGACCTTATTTCCAAATTGTTCTGCTTTCTGGAAACATTTTATCTCCAGTTATGTATAGTAATATTAATAAAAACTTCCTTTGAAAAAATTAACACTGGTGAAGAGAGAAATTACTTTAATACATGTTTATATTCAGAATCATTTTTCATTGTCTATATTAAAGATAGATTATTTCCATATTTTCATTCATGAATCACTGTTGGCTAATTCAGTGCCTCTCATTTATTCTATTTTATTTTTGTTTGTTTGTTTTTCTTATTCCTTTACAAATATATATACTGGTTTTGTGAGGGGAGAAGAGAGATGCCTCCTGAATTTTTCTTCAGGTCCCTAAGTTTTACACATTTCATAGTAGAAAATACATTTAAAATTTGTATTTTCTTTTTCAGAGGGGACTTTTTGGACTTGGGAGAGAGTCCAAAGCAATGCATTGTCCAAATGCAAGTCCAAATGCAGAGAGTCCATGTTGGACTTGGCATGAAAATTGGCTCTTTCATAAGAGATGCACCTGGAACCGCTTATAGTTCTCCTGTTTTGCTGATTTTGAGCCTGGTATCAAGCCTTTACATGAAAAAAAAGACTTAGGTGCTCTATTGTTTTAATATAATCGATTTTAAGAATATGGTGCCCTTTCTTCTACTCAGTCTTCTAAAATAAACAATCTGAACTGTGTGAACTTTCCAGTACTTTGATGAAAGTGAAACTGGAATATATAAAGCATTGACTGTAAACAAAAAAAAAGCTCTATCAGTACTGTCAACGTTTACATAGACATTAAAATGACCATACTTTCTTATATCATGTTTTTGTTGCACTCTTCATAATAATGAAAAGTTACAGTACAGAGGTCTACACAGAAAGTGTAACTTTTTTATCATGTATACAAAGACCATTGAATTCATCACACATACACAGCATAAAAGTGAAATAAGAATGTGGCAGTTTCAAAACAACACAAAATAAACTTGGAAATGGCATGCCTGAAACAAAAATTCATTGCTGTCTACAGGAACATATGTTGTATCAATGTTTTCCTGTACCATCAATATTAGGCACAGAAATGAATCATGTTGGATTTTTTTTTTTCCATTTCAGGTAGTGTTTTTTAAATCTAAACTTAAGTCATAAAATTAAATTGCTGATGTTTCGTGCCCCAAAAAGTGCTTAATGAAACTGACAAAACCAGAGGCTAAAATTTAGAGCACGTAGCGCACATATTAAAATGTGTTCATACTAAGAGAAGATAATTATGGTACACCATTGCAAGTTTCATTTATGCATTCACTTAATAATGAATGCCACATTTGAAACTGTTGTGATGTCCTTTTTAAAAGTATAGTCATTGGTTTGAAGTAGACAACAATGTTAAGCCGTTATCTGACTTCTGTAGCCTTTAGATACATGTTCATTAAAATTGTTTGTTCACCTTGAAGTGTTCTTCAGCCATTCCAGTACCATGGAGACCAGGAGGACAGTGAGCTAGTTTCAGCTCCTTCAAGGCTTCAGAAAGTTCAGGCTTATTGCTGAAATTATTTATCACATTACCAATAGCTTTCAGGATAGCTGTAGCTTGTTCTATAAATCTGAAGCTCTCCTGGGGAAAGAGCAGAAAACCAACCATTGTTAGCAAGATTGTTCTAAGATTTTCTTTTGTTTCATTTGTAGGCTGTGATAGTATACAAGGACTTTTTTCCTGTGCTGAAGTATTAATTTTTTCTTAAATCAACTGATTGTTGTTAATTTTATAAACAAAATCAATTATGTATTCAAAATTTAAATTTAATCAAAATTCAAAACATGCAAAATTTTACTGACTTTAGCTATTGAAATGAAAATATTACAACATTATAACAGGTAGCATAATGCATATCTATTACGGATTTTATTTTTCCTATATCTTTAGTTCTAGAACATTTATTCAAAAATAAGATGCATATATAAACTTTCTACTGCGGTGTTAAGATAACTGCTGTCATCTGAAATGCACAGCATCTTTTATATTATAAAAGGGTATAGATGAGTATTTGTGTCTTCCTGAATAAAAGTCCAAATACATGCTGCCTAAGTCATCATTAATCTTCATCAGGATTTCTGTGCAAAAATGTGGACACTTTCCTGCTAATGATACTCTGAAGTAAAGGGTATAGTCTAGCCAAAAGTCATTTTTTAATGCCACAGCTTCTCACATTTAAACCTCTTTGCTGCAATAAACATTGTAAATTTACCTAAGCTGTTTTAATGTCCAATTATTAGGACCCTGATTCACAGCATCACAGAACGTTTGAGGTTAGAAGGGACCTCCAGAGATCATCTAGTCCAACCCCTCTGCTCAAGCAGGGTCTCACCTAGAGCATGTTACACAGAATTGCATCCAGGCAGATTTTGAATATCTACAAAGAAGGAGACCTTACAAACTCTCTGGGCAGCCTGTTCCAGTGCTCTGTCACCCGAACTGTAAAGAAGTTCTTCCTCATATGGCGATGAAACATCCTGTGGTTCAATTTATACCCATTAACCCTTGTCCTATCACTGGTCACCACTGAGAAAAGTTTGGCCCCATCCTCTTTACATTGTCCCCTCAGCTATTTGTAGAGGTCGATAAGTTCCCCTCTCAGTCTCCTCTTCTCTAGGCTAAGTAGGCCCAACTCGCCTAGTCTTTCCTCATAAGACAGATGCTCCAATCCCTTAATCATCTTCGTGGCTCTACGTTGGTCCATCTCTAGAAGTTCTATGTCTGTCTTGTACTGGGGAGCCCAGAACTGGACACAATACTCCAGGTGTGGCCTCACCAGGGCTAAGTAGAGGGGGAGGATCACCTCTCTCGACCTGATGTCCACACTCCTCCTGATTCAGGCTAGGATCACATTGGCCTTCTTGGCCACAAGGGCACACTGCTGGCTCATGGTTAACTTGTTGTCCACCACAACCCCCATGTCCCTTTCTGCAGAGCTGCTCTCCAGCAGGTCAGCCCTCAACCTGTATTGGTGCCGGGGGACATTCCTCCCCAGGTGCAGCATGCTGCACTTGCCCTTGTTGAACCTCACGAGGTTCCTCTCCACCCAACTCTCTAGCCTGTCCAGGTCCCTCTGAATGGCCACACAGTCTTCCGGTATGTCGGCCATTCCGCCAAGCTTTGTATAATCAGCAAATTTGCTGAGGGTGCATTGTGTCCCTTCATCCAGATCATTGATGAATAAGTTGAATAGCTCTGGACCCAGTACTGACCGCTGGGGGACACCACTAGCCACAGGCCTCCAACTAGACTCAGCACCATTGAGCACAAACCTCTGAGCTCTGCCATCCAGCCAGTTCCCAGTCCACCCCACTGTCCACTCATCGATCCCACACTTCCAGAGCTTGCCCAGGAGGATCTACATTGCTATATAAATTTGTTGTTATACTCATCTTTTAATTTTATTTTACTGCACTACTGAGATCTAGAAGCTACACTCCCTCCCCATCTGTCCATGCCAAGTATTTGGGCATAGCACTTGCCAAAGAAATCTTGAAAATATAAATGTCAGTGATATCTGTCTGGAATGTATGCAACAAAGACCAAAAGCAGTAGTGATTACTCCCCGTGGCCTCTTATCTCAGTAATGAAAAATTGTTTGAATCAATTGTTTATTTTAGGGATAAAAGCTACTCTGCGACTCAGTGAGTAATATGTGATCTCATGGGACAAAACAAATGTTATTGATGTGACAATTTATTTTTACTAGACAGGTACGTTTGAATATGGAATTATATTTGTACATGTATTTTACCACATGCCTCCAACAGAGAACTTATACACAATCTCTGACATATGTATTTCAGCAAGAGTATTTTGAGTATTCCATTCCACACTGCTGTTCTCTGTGAACTACTATACTATCTGATGCTTACTTCCACATTTATACAAGACAACTGTTGCAAAATCCAACTTGGTACTTGTTATAAAATATATTTCTTCTATCTATTCATCCATTTCATACTGAAACATAATAACTAAATGAAGATCCAACAGTACTTCACTTTAAAACTAAATAGCAGTCAGAAACAGCTTTAGCATGATGTTTGACTGGTTCTTGCTATGCATACCTTTTCTAGACTTGGAATCACAGCATCCTCTTCTCCAAAAACACATGGCACCATGCTACAGAGATGAATATGGTATCCTATGGGAGAACTTACTGTGAACAGCAGTATGTGTCGCCTACATTAAAGAAAAAAAAAAAGTTTTGTTTTAAAGTCATAGTAAATCTTAGATTTTTCTTTTCATACAAACATTTGGCAAAAGTGAAATCCTTTCCTAGATTTTTCTAGCTCTTCAAATCCTGAATTCCTAATTTCTTGCTTTGCAAGAACTTCCAGGTATACGCTGTAGGTAAAATCAGAAAAGTCACTATTTTATTTGTTTATTTATTAGATTTTACTCTCTTTTCTATATCAAAATACATGATTTCAATATTTCAGGTGGATATACCCAAAATCCTTCAGTCAGGTAGCTACACTTAAAAACACATTTGCTTTAGAAAACTTTGATAGGAAGATAAATGTTCAGGTCATAAAAATAAATTAGACCATAATTTCCATGTTTGCAGCGGTAAAAAACAGAAAAATTTAACAGACGCTTGGTAGATGAACCTTTCAGATTGGTGGCTATGTGTAGCAACTGTGGGCCAAACCATCCAACTGTTATCTACTCAGGTGGCAAACAACAGAAATTCAGTATGTGTTATTGGCATATGCCCATCTTATTCTTGTTTAGCTCACCATACTCTACAACAGGTTCCAATCATAAGTCAAAATATTCCCAACTATGGTTATACAACACTGGGGTCTCAAGCTCCTCTCTCCAGTGAGTAATTTCCTACAGTCCCTCTGAAATACTTGGGAAATCTATTGCCATTAAATAGCGAAGTTTCATGGTCTTATATCATTGTCAGAATAGCATTTAGCTCAGTAGGTTTGTAAAAGCTGCAACTTTGTTTTAAACAGAGATAGAGCAGTGAGAATAAGAAAGGAGAGTTATATTGCTAACCACATCCCAAAAGATTTTTTTTAACCGTATCTTGTTTGGAGTGAAATGTGAGGTGTCCCCTGGCAACCAAGAGGCAGAGGGAAGAAACTGCCTTCCAGGCTGAGCAAGTCATTTCTCATTTAGAATGAAAAGGGGGCAGCAGTCAATAAACCCATTTGTTTCCCACACCTGCTGTAAATTAAGGCTTACTGAAAGCCTGAATAGAGGAGAGAGATTCAAAAGTGGGATGCTTAACTTTTAGAATTGCCTGTATCTCTAGTAGCTTTGAAGTTTGCAGGTGCAAGAAGAAGAATTTATTTTGGCTTCGCAGAGGACAGGGGTATGCAAATTTGGAAACTATGCTTAGGAAATGCACGTGCCAAAGAACTAACCTACAATCAGAATAGTATCTTTTCGATATTAATCCAAATCCAGACAATTAGAGAGCTATATTAAAGATCTAATTTTAATATCAACATGCTAGTGTTGTGTGGTTTTTTCTCTATGCGTATTTATTTGTTTGTTGTTTTAAGGGATTTAAAATATATGACACATATTTGATATATACTCAATTCTCTAAAGTACATTTTGTTGTACTCTAAGTATGCAGCATGATACTGATTTATATTTTAAGAAAGATAAATTATCTTAGGAGAACAGAAAAAAAAGCAAGCTGAAAATTCAGATCATTACTTTTCAAATACAGTTTGTGTCATCTTTTTGAGATAAAACTGGTGTGTTTCTATTTTTGGAAATGTAAAAGGCCTCAATGAATTAGTCAGCAACCTCCTGCTTAAGGCAAGATACAGTGATGTCATCTTCTTTCACTGAAAACATTTTCAGAAACTAACAAATATCAAAGGCTTTTGCCTTTTATCTATTTATTTTAATAATCAGGCAATGCTCTACACTACATATATGGAGTTACATATGAAGATATTACATTAAGCACATTATTACATTAAGCACTAGTAATACAGTTTTGGAACAACTTTAGAATGTGAGATAAGCTATGCAAGGCTTCTTGGATGCCATCAGAATTTCTCCTTTCATGGTTCATAAATCCTATTTCAAAAAAAGCTATGAACCTCCTGCATTATTCTTTCATAGTTCCACTAAAATTCCTAATCTTTTTATTTTTGTTGGCATTTTGAGAAATATCTCAAAATCATTCTAGTTAGAAATAATGTTAAGTAAAATTTGTATTCTAGTTCATAATATTTTTGTATTAAAACGTATAAACTAACAAACATGATTTGTCTTGCTAAGTACTCTTAAACAAGATCAAAAAGTTCAAAATCTTTATAAGGGCTTGGTTAATTTTTTTAAATTCCTAGCAATTTTGTAGTCTTACCAAATCTTAGCTATCAAACAGTTTGATATTTCAAAAACTTACGTTTTAGAAAATAAAACCTTAGTTACTATATAAAGTAAAAAATCATCTCAATCCCTAAGCATAAAGAAGCTTTCAGAAATGAAGGCTCATACATACCCAACAGGAAGATTTAACACAGTAGCTTTGGTTGCATATGTATGCATCTTCAGCACATGCTCCCCAGGAGTTGCACATTTCCAAGAGAAATATTCAACCATCAGCATTGCCTTTGAAGTACTAGAAGCTTCTTGTTTAGTAGCTATGATAAGAGAGAAAACCAAACAGAAACACCAAACAAACAAACAAAACACAATTAAGGGGAAGGAATAACAGTAAAAATTATGTGAATAATTATGTAAACATTTATGTGAATATATATCTACCTTACAGTCATTGAGATCTGTATATAGGCTTTGATAATGAACAGAAAAGACGTAGCCATTAAAAATACTCAGGTGATACAGAATATGGCTAATTTGTACTATTTACCAGAAAACCACAGCTAAAACAAGGCATTGAAAGAATGTGTAAATTTGATATCTTCCAAGTCACTTAAAGATGCTCTAAAACTTCTTAAAAGTTTTAGAATGCATATTCTGTTATCTTGCAAAGAAAGTGAACACATATACAAAGCTTATATTCATACTATAGTTTAGTTATTTTAACAGGTTGATTAGGTTTTGGTATTGTTTTTGTTGTTGTTGTTTTGGTTTGGTTTTAAGATTTCTTTTGGTTCTAGCTGCTGTACTCCTGAAGCACTAAAATTATGTCTATACCTGATGTTCAAATGTCTTTTTAACTTAAGCTGATCGTCATAATATTCATTAGCTTTACTGTATGCTATTCTATGATTCCAATAGAATTCAAACAATTTTTATTTAAACCATCCAAACTTTTGGATTTTGAAATAATACACCTTTAAATGAGCTTACTGTGCATTGGTTTAAAAATCAATTCAAAATTCATCTCTAGTCATATTACTAACTTTACTGCATTTTTATCAGCTCAGGCATAAAGTGGCTTTCAAGAACGAAAATTATGTAGATTAAAAAAAAAAAAAAAGACTAAGAAACACAAAGAAATCCATATCAGAAAGATATTGATGAAAAGCATGCATCAAAACATAATATACAGTAAAGGGATCCTTTCAAGAAAATATTCATTTTCAATATGAAGTAACAAGAAAACATTCCTTGGACTTTTAGTGTATTACCAAGAATCAACTTTACTATTTAATGCTAAACTATGCCAAAATACTCCATAGCTAAACTCAACTGCATAAACATATTAAACATTAACATACACTTTTCTGCATTGGCCTTACCTCCAATGTCCCAGCGTACTAATGCAGAGAAACTAACCAGTATTTCAGTGGATTTCAGACTGTCCACAAGTAAATAATAGAGGACTCGATCGTCAGTAGACTGTATAGAAAAAAGACATTTTAATATCTCTCATTTTTTACTCTCTCTCATTTTTGTTGAATATTGCCTGCTCAGACTTATAAAAAGCATTAGATTTTTGATATTATGACCATAGATACAGTATGAAAAAGAAGAAATTAGTCGTCCTTATTTCCTCCAAATAGCAGATATCATTCGAGCCCAGAGCCTCATGCTGCATGTATAAACCATATTGTTCAGTTAGGAGATAAAAGAAAATGTAAAAGTTTCTTGAATGAGAATTCATCTACTTTTACATGATTTTCTTTATATGTAGTACTTCAGTAGTTCCCCTTGACAAACAGCATTTAACAGAAGAACAAAATGTTTGCTTTGTGTTGCAACTTCCGGACTCTAGTTAGACACAGTAGCTTATAATAAATAAAGGCTCTTTTAATTGGTAAACATAACTGATTCTGCCTCATTATGTATGGAGGCAGCATTTTTCATTCTCAACTTTAATACATAATTCTTGTTCAAATATCAAAAACAGTAGAATGACTCTGCTGTTCCTAGATATTCTTCAAAATCTGAAGGTGAATAAGCTTCTTTGCTTCAGAACTCTTTTAATATGTCAGCTTTTTCCTGAAGACATATCAATACATTTTTGGTGTTTGATCCTGGAATACAATTCCTGTTAGCTTTGTAGCATAATATAAAAGTGTTTTTATAATGCTGATACAGAATTTGCCTAATAGTGTTAACATCTCATGCTTATCAATGTAAAAAATAGAATGATGTTATAGCAAAGGGTGATTAGATACGTTTTTAGCACAACAGCACAGAAGGTTATATAGTCTGCATTTGATTACGGCTTGTGGAATTATATCGTGTAATTTTTGATAAAATTTGTTATGATTTGATTATAAATACAGAGAGGTGTAGAGGCACTACAATTATGAAGCACAATCCATGTAGTTAACTTTCTCAGTACAGAATTTTATATTAAATTCATACCTGGAGTTTATACTTAACAAAGTACTATGTAATTACACTACAGTTACAGCATGCAACTAGAGCTGGAACAGGATATTCAGACATGTTGAATAGCATTCTGATAATAAGAACTAATGGCAGGTTTAAAAAGCTATCATTATTTCAGTGTAACTGAGGGTTAGTTCTGCATCAGAACCTGATCATAGGACTTAGTATGTAAAGAGAAAATGGAGGGTTAAGCTGAACAGACCCCTGATTTGGGTACTAGGTGACAGGTGAAGATGAATGAGAACTGAAGAGGGGATTCTGAAGCTGAATCATTATTGAAATTAATTTAGAAAAGTCTCTAAATTGCTATGAAGTAGATTTCATTCAAGATGAATGGATGGAGATGTGTTTCACTCTAAAATATACTCTCACTACCAACTTTTATGATTTACTTATTCAATATGTTTTGAATTATTCTGCAATGGCAATCCACAACATTTTTTCCCCTTGTCTTAAACACAATGAATCACTTCTGGGTATTTTCTAGCAAACATCATTATATTGACTGTAATAATTCTAAGGTGTTATTATTTTTTCAGTAATAGCAGTTCTATTTGGTGTACCAATGAAATTTAGGAAATATGTACTATCGAATTATGTAAAGTTTTGACAAAAAATTTTAAAAGTACATACAAACTCAATATAGTCATATACCTTAAAATCTGTCTTCTGGTAATTATAAGCATATGTGTGTGGCTTATGGAATACATACAGGTTCCTAGGAAGAAAACAACACAAAACAAAAAGGGGGAAAATAATTTTAGTATAAATGACATATTTCAGGTAGATGATTTTTCATTGCATAAGATACTAATTTTTCTTAGTAAATGCATTATAATCTTCCATAAATCACTCACAGCTATTTCTCATAAATGATTCAGTATTTTTTGCTTCATAAAGGGTCAGTACAATTCACCTCTGGAGAAAGCAGCTGATATTAATTTATACTTTTGCTGTACTTATAAAGTGCTGTCCACTGGAGGTCAAGCCACTAATTTGTCCTATTAATCTGTAATCTATGAATTGTAATAAGCTAATATTACTTAATAATTTCCATGCCTAAAAATTACTGTAATGAAGTTTTCTATGAAGTATTTCACAGTAAGGTAGAACTCTTTTGTAAAGTTTATTCATACCTCTTTCAATTATCTGGTGACTGCTTACTTTCAGAAACTTTATCACAATTCCTGATTAAAAAAAAAATATATATTCTGACCTTGATTTAACCAAGGACAATATTTTGGCTTCAGTGTTAATTTAGGATGGATGACATTGAATGTGAAGTCCAATGTCTTACATAAAATAAATGTTTTGATTACTCAGATTTTTTTTTTACTCAGATATTTATTTTTTTTTTTTTGATTACTCAGATTTTTTGCTGACATATCAATTCCTACAATGACCAGAGTTTTTCTGATTTCCCAAAGGTGATACAAACTCTGAACATTCATCTTGTTTTGATGGTATCGGAGATATAGACTAGTCAGATAAGGAAATGCTTCCAACAGAAGTGACCAGTAAAAATTAAAAAGTTAGGCACCTAAATTCTTCAAGTGATAAATTCTTCAAAGGTGAATTGAGATGCTTTTGGTAAAAAACGCTTTACCAGTTCACTGTAAAAATAATAACTCAAATTAATAACTCAAATGCACTTAGGACAGGAATTTAAGAAACTGACAAATGCTTGGTATTTCTTAATATTGCTGTAGTCTACAAAATGTCAACACTATTTTAACATTTGGCTAACAAGTTTAAGAGTCCATATTTTACACTCTATGAAAACAAAAGCTTCACACAAAAAAATCCCAATTACAAACTAAAATGAGAAAAAAAAAAAAGAAAGTGTGAGCTTTCTCTGAGAAAATTACTCCCGTCAGCAATGTGAGGTTGTCCAAAGGAGCTGTATTTTTCCAGGCTCCTTAAATACAGAAGACAGAAGTTAAAGGGATACCCCAGAAGGGAAGGTGGGGACCAGGGGAAGGCAGAAAGGAAAAATGACAGCAAAGACAGCATGCAAGTAACGTGACAATTACAAATAGCGGAATGATTTTAAAGAACATCAGAAAAGGGTGTTTATTTTTAATATACAGATCAGGTCTGATATATATGTATAAATATTAAGTAAACTACACAATTTTTAAAAGAAGAAATTTTAAAATTGGTGGGAGAATACAAAGTTTCTTTTCTGCAGTAAGTTCTGAAGTAGTGGGAAAACAAAATCTTACCTAAGGGCTGATGTGCAACATAAATGTTGCACTCATCTTGATCCGTCTCGTCTATGCTTTATATGCTACACATGCATAATGCCAAGTGCTAAGTGTGAGTAAAAATGTGATATTGAGAATTTTTTCCCTTTCAAATATGGAAGATTTCAACAATTTTTATTGCTATAGAATTGTAACGTTCACAGACTGGGGCCAACCAGTGGCTGATGTGTCAGATGAGAGCACCCGAATTGCTATGTGATCCATGACCTACCATGTTCTATCCACATTACATACAGTGTGTAATACACTTCATGAAGCCAATGGCTGTGTTCTCTGCAGTACTCTGGAGGGCACACCCAAGACAGCCTGGGGCTGCACCTACAGATTCACTGCCAATAGGGACAGTAAATCTGAAGCCTTGGGACTACCCTGAAAGGAAGGATAGTTATACATAAAAGATCTGTTGAGAAGAAACAGGTTTTATATAGTCACATTTCACATTTTATCATTATTATACCATACATTTTAAGGAATACAACACAAAACCTCTGTTTCTTACTGGAAACAAACACAGAAGTCTTCAAAGCTAATCCAGGTTTCCTTGGAAACAGAAGTAATTTCTGACTTGATTTCTTCCTTTGATTTATCCTCTCTCTGGCTGTTCATATCAGTAGCAGCTGTTTCTGACATTTGTTTTGCATCAGAACTAATATTTTCATGCAATTCTTCTGCAGAGATAAGAAGACACACAGATTCAATACACTAATAATATGTACATCAAAGTAAAATTATATTTATTTTGAAAAATTATCCTAAAATTATCAGGGTATTTTCCACACATCTTAAGAGTTTAAAAAACAACAACAAAAAAACCACTAAACTAAAAAGTTGAAAAGATGACTGAAACAATTCTGTATGGGTTCTTGTTACCTCCATCTGAAGTGCGCATGTAAGAAATATACAACAATTTGTCCAAAGCTTCTGTTCAGTGAAAATCTGGTGTGGCAGTATGACATAATTTTTTATCACCCCCAGAAGACAAAAAATATATGACAGTGAGGACATAAAGACCTAGTTTTGCTGCTGGTACTTAGGTAGTGCTCCTTTGATACTACACACACAAGTCTGTCTAACTACTTGTTAACAGAAGTTAATTTGAACAATATTACATTTATTTTCTTGTAGAAAAATCGGAACTATTGTCATATGCATACCAAAATATTAACACAGAATTGTCATGTAGAAACATTTTGTAATCATTTAATAACATTTTAATTTGCATTGAAATATCACCTTTCTCTGCCTTTACTCTGTGAGATTCATCTAAATTGTTGTAGGAGATGTTTAGTCTTCTCCAAAAAGAAGTTTTGAGGAGAGCTCAGAATAGCTGAGATTAATAGAACAGTTCAAACATTAACAGCTATTAAATCAGAATGTTTCCTAAGGAAAAACATGAGGTAATATCCAAACATGTTTTTACAAATGAGAAAGCTAATTAGAAAAATGCATAATTTATATTTAAATATGCTTTGTAATATTTCATGATCAGTGAAACATATAGCGATCTGCTGAATAATGAGTTTACCGGATATAGATGGCTCTAAATTATTTTTGCAACTGTTTTTCAAGAATGATAAGTAGTGTAATGTAAGGAGATGTCAGAAAATAAGATTTCTGAGGAGTGACTGAGGGACTTGAGATTCAGTCTTGAGAAGTGGAGGTTGAGGGCAGACCTCATCGTTCTCTATGACTACCTCAAAGGAGGTTGCAGCGAAGAAGGTGTCAGTCTCTTAGGTGACAAGTGATAGGATACAAGGAAACAGCCACAAGTTGTGCCGGGGGGGGGATTCAGATTGGATATTAGGAAGAGTTTCTTCTCAGAGAGGGTGGTGAAGCATTGGAACAGGCTGCCCATGGAAGCAGTGAAGTCCCCATTCCTGAAGGTATTTAAGAGATGTGTGAACACGACACTAAGGGACATGGTTTAGTGATGGGACTTGGTAGGTCAGCTTGATGGTTGGACTTGATGATATTGAAGGTCTTTTCCAACCTAGATGATTCTATGATTGTATGAAATGTGCCAAAGACCTTTTTCTCTCCCTTACAGTATGGAAAAACTTCTTGAAAGCTGGGAAACCTAGGCTTTTTCTTAGATATAAGTTAATACGGCTTTCAGGCCTCTAGTGAAATAACCACAGTGGCTTACAAATCTGCCTATCACAGAAAGGGTCACCAGAGCTGAACTATGTCTTATGCCATTGTCATCTTCCTGCAGCTCAATGTTTCTCTTCATTTTGAACACCAATGCTAGAATACTATCAATAGACCCTGTTCAGAATCAATTGGGTCAATAGATCTCTGCTGCCTTCAAAGAGAAGATATGTTCCACATTATTTAAAAGTCAATACATAAACCTTTCTGTTGATTATGTATGCAGACTGGGACCACAGGAAACCTTAGCCCTCCCAGTACAACTAAAGGAAAGCAAAAGCAGTGTCAACAAAATGGCTGAATTTTCCCCACTAGAAAAATGTCATATGACATCAAAATGTCATATTTTATCCTTTTTTATCCATGTGCTCTAAAGAATATTCTGTTCAGAGCTTCCTGGCTCCATAAAGAAATATAAGAAAAAAATAAAACAAGCTGCTTACATACCTTGTATGCAAGAAGTGACACTGCCAGCTATGAGAAACTGCTAACACTGGGTGTTATAGTGGAGATATAATTTATGAAATAAAACTATAAATAAATTTGAAGCAAATCTTAAGAGCTGCTCAGTATAAATTAGTATTTTAAGACTGACATATGGAAGATAATTTCAGAAAATAATTGCCCATAATTATCATATAATTTATTCCTTGAACAAATGCAAATACTAATCAAATACACAGGGATATAATGTAAGCATATTATAAAGTTAAACATGGCAAAGATCTTTAGAAAAAGGCAGAGCACATTGAAATTCAAGAACTTGATACTACCTAGAACTCAAACAACAAAGATTAATGCTGCAATCAAGACCAAGAGGAAAAAAAGTAACTTGATGAGTAAGTTAAAACACTCAAGTATAGAAGTAATACTAAAACATCCACTGCAACAACAACAACAAAAGACAACAAATAAAAGCAGATGAACAATTAAGAGTAAAGCAACATAAAAACTCAAATAATAAATCTAAAAAGGAAAAAAAAGAAAGAGCAGCATACAAACACAGATTAGCAGAGTTTATTACACGAATCCCTATTTTTACGGTAAGAAAAAATTGTACTGCATGACAATCCCAGAATTATTAGAAAGAGTAAAGTTCTTAAGAAAGCGAGAAGACATTTCTAAGACAGTTAACATCAAAAGCTGTCATTGGTTTTGATAAGTGCTCATTATTTTTCAAGCTCTGGCTTTTTACTGAGATGCTTAAATGTAAATCAAGCTCCCTCATCAAACTGACTACATTTTGGCTGCTGACACATTCAGTATCTGGATACTTTTTATCTGGCTATTTGTAGTCATGAACTAGCTCTTTAGAAGAACACACAAATTATGAATTAAATGGACTGCTAGCCAAATACATGGAAAAGGGCAAGATAACACTACCCTGTAAAGAAAGTGTTCAAAATTTTTCAAAACTGAAAAATATTCTCCTGCTTCATTTTTTGTAAAAAGTGACAGACAAGCTGGTTTATGGGAATAGATGTACAAAAATGGAAATTTCCCATTTAAAGCAGAAATTTCAAAGGGTCCTCAAAGACCCATGTGATCACTGGTTCTGATGCAAGGAAAGGATATAAGATTGGGGAAAGGAGGATAGTCAGCCCCTTTCAGTGGTGGACAGTCTGCAATACAATTGAATTATGAGTACTGAGCAATTTCTATTCTAAAACCATGCTATTCAGCAGCACAAAGTGGTGTGGGGGCAAACTCATCAGTTTGTTGTACAAAGGGTAATGAAAAGAACTATTTGAGTTAAATAAATACGACAGCAAAAGAATGAATTTCCTACAGTGCTGTGCTGATAGCTGAAGAGTTATGTTCATCTCTGCTCCTTGTATTCCTATATGGGGAAAATTATATGGTAAGTAATCCTCTGAAAGTATTTTATATTGTACAGACACAAAATGTGGCAAAAAGTCATTGCACTTCTTGTCTTGTAAATACTCTAAATTACCATGTGTATTTTAAATTATTAAGGCCATGTGTTCGATAGTGACCTAGATGTATGTAGATATGTATAGATAGAATAGTACAGAGGTCTGAAAAAAAAATAACCAAAAATATTACTCTACCATCATGAACAGAACATGTGTATCTATTACACCATTTTAGCTATTATTTTGCACAATAAGCTATTTTGCTGATGATTGTAAAATGAGAGAGAACACTAGTTAAACATGCTGAAAGTAACAACAATACACAGAGGTCTACAACAAAACACAGAAAGCAATGTAGAAGTACATAAATTGCAAATGCATTCCAACCATAAAGAAATGTGAGTAGAGGGTTTTTTACAATGATCATGAAAATAATATGAGGAAACAAATACTGATATTCTTTCAACTAAAAATTTTTTTTTTTTTTTTTTTTTTTTTTTTGCTTTGCCATAGATTCTCACAAAATCACAGAAGGCCAAGTTTGAAAGGACCCGACTATTAATGAAAAACTCTGCTGGGACAATGTGCATTATTCCCCTTCATGCGTGCAAAGAAATTGAAATATCAAATCTGAGCTGCCTTAAACCAAATTACATTTTCATTATGAAAAAAGCATTATATAATACTGCAAAGCTGAAAGTAACTCCAGCTATCAACTTCAATAGAACATCAAATTCTAGCCACTTTTATGGAAAATTTAAAGATTCTCCACACAATCAGAGAAAATATCTAGAAAATATTCTACATCTGAAGTGTACTACTTCAATATATCCCATATGTATAACAATAACATCACACTGAATAATTCCAGCATGCTTATTTGAAATTTCACCTTCTGATCTTGTCATTTCTAGACTGTATTTTAGTGTCATCAGGTTTCTGGGTAAACATACTGGAACAGCAAGATTTCTGTGAGATAACATATAATCATGAGAATAATGTGATACCATGAATGAGTTACATCAGATTGACCAACATTTACCAACATCTGCACCAACAGCAATTAGGAATCATAGGAAAGCACTTAATCTTGTATATAGCTGCTTTATGGTAAAAACAGAGCAGACAGAGCAAGTGTAAATTTGTGAACATTAATTTTATTACAGAGCACAATTAAGTGTAATTATATGTTTTAGGACATTGTTGTTTTCCTGGGAGATTTGTAAAGCTATGATTTTCTACTCAGGACATTCTAGAGAAAGACAATGATGCACCACATTTTTACAAAAAGAAAAATTGCATTGGATTTGGTGAACCTCGACAGTACAAGTTTTCAATGGACTTGATGAGGCTAAGAAGTTTTTTGTGAATATTGAACCTATTTTGTTTTATTTTATAACAAATATAAGAGGACAAAGTTTCCTAAAAAAAAAATGGTAGTGAAGAGCAAGAAAAGGATTCATTTATATGTTTAAATTTGCTTGTAAAATAGCACTGCCCTCAATAGGAATGCTTGTCAAATCTGCTGTAAGTGAAGAGAAGGAACTTTCCTGACATCAGACTGTCCATGTATTCAGCTGTCTGATGACCTGTAACCAAGCTCTGAAGACATAAACTTATTGAATCCTCATTCACATACTTCGTACACTTTGAGAAATTTTTAGGAATGATAAAATGTGCATTAAAAATCCTATACTGATAAATAAAATATTTTAAATAAGATTTCTCTGTTTCTCTCAGTCTTGGTTCATGATTCATGTTCTCAGACATTATGTGGAATTGAAAGTCTCAGTGAATCATTTTGGAATAATAGGAAGTAACCCTCACAACCTACAGTGCATGACACAGTGCAAAGCATTAAACCAAGATTTATTAGTAAGCCTTCTTTCCCAATATTTTTTTATTTTAAAATGAATTTTTGAAATGGGGTTTGTTAATAATTAAGACTTTAAAAGGAAGTGTATTATTTAAAGATAAGCAATCATACCACCTAATATGAGCATAGAGCTCCAGTCTTTGAATCCAGTAATGATTGTTAACTACATAAAGATGTAATAAATGGATTTTACATAGAGAAATGACAACACACAAGTTGAGATCACCTGGAGACTGTGAGAAAAACCCTAACCTCAGCACAGAGGATTTTGTTACAGTAGTAATGTGAATTATTAGTATTATAGGTCAGAGGATGTAAACATGTCCACCTCCACATTTTCCTCTGTTATGCTATGACAGCATGAACCTCATGGAGGAAGCTGTCCACAGCTCCCTGTAGCACAATGTGAAAATTTGTTATAAAACAAAACACAAGACTATCATGTGATATTTTGTGGACATACACAACATAGCAGTATAGGTATCATACAGATTTCTCACCTCTTCTCATGATATTTGCTGATACAAATTCACAACAAAGCAAAAAGTTCTTCCAGTAGTTGATAGATGCAAAGTTGATTGATTTATACAAAAGAAGAGCAAGAATGGGAGTCATCTCCAGCTTACCTAAGCCATCAGCTTTCTCTCTTCTGGCTATTTTGGCTACAAGAAGAGTTTTTCAGAATGCAGCATGCAAAGATTGTTATAAAGACTGAAGGAATTTCTTCCCCAATGGAATTAAAAAGATATTTTTTTTTGAGATAACCCTGCATTTTCTTGTTCTTTCAGTTTCAGTTTCTTACTTTTGAAACATTTAAGGAGTGTCTCGCTCATTCAGGATATGTTGTTGAGCGTTGATGAAGATACCTCACTTTTTAGGATTTTATCCACTTTAACAGCCAACAGTCTGATTTTTACAAATTTTGAATGATAACTGTTAAAAACTTTATCATGTTATTACTCTAGCACCAATTTCTACCATTCTTGAGTAGATTTTGAATAAGCAGAAAAGACAGCTATCTGGCTACTGAGATGCACTAACTTCAGAATCAATTAATAGTGACAGCTACAAAAATAATCCAACATCCCAACATATTCATGTCAGGCTTTAAGGAGACATCTACTGCAAACTACTACTTTTCTATTGGATTTTGGAATAGAACTAAAAGAGGTACAAAGCTGTGAGACAATAGCTGGAGAATTATATTTCCAGCTCATTAACTTATAGAATTTTGATACAGTGAGATTTTGGTTCTATTTACTGGAAAGATATTAATAAAAATACCATATAGAAGTCAAAAGAAAAGATATTCAAGCACTACAGTACTTGAAATCATTTACAGTTCTTAAAAGTATAATATAAAAATTATGTCTTTTTCCTGTACTGAACATACTGATTAAAAGCTATTTATTAGTAAAACATATTTATTAGTATTGGTTTTGCAGGAATGACTCACATTCGCTTCAAGATATTTAAAAATCATAAATGTATTTTCAGTCTTCATTATACTTTAAGTATGGCCCAGTGTTTTTTTGTTTGGTTTTCTTTCTTTATAAGCTTATTTTGTATCCTATTTTGGAGTTACTAGAGCTGGTTGATTGGTTGCACAATTTTCCAGAAAATGAGTAAAGTTTAAAAAGGCATGAACATTCATGTTGCATGAAATTACTGTGTTTAATTACTGTAGAAGCTACAAAACTGTGTACATCCTTTAATAACTAAGAGGTTATTTATCACATTTCTCAATTATTGGAAGAAGGGATCACATTATTTTACAGAGAACAAAATCGAACATTTTTAAAACACTATGTCTTTTTCCCCCATGAGAATCAACATTCAGAAATGGTTCAAAAGCAAAGGTGAATTGGACAGGCTTCAACGGGGAATAAATTGCTGAAAACAAAATAAGTATTAGTATCACATGTATGAATCCTACTGTAAGTAAAGCATGAAGCTTATTCACATTTCACATGTTATTCTGCTCTGGGATTCACTTTCAGGACTCTGGTAGAAGGAAGAACCCTATCAGAAAGTTTTGAAAAGGTTTGTTGTACATGAAGCTTATCTGGTCACTTCACTGACAAAGAAGGAACATAACTTCTCCCGACAACACTGCTAAAATGTTCGCTTAAAAAAAGCTACTTATTTTGAAAAATGACTCAGTATTTTCCATCTGCACACTCTTCAAACACTAATCTAAAACCATAGCATTTATTAAAATGGAAGTTGTCCTTTTTTCTTATCCTTTTCTTTTATTTCAGGGAAAAAAGAAAAAAAAAAAAAAGAAGTACAGTTCAGTAGAAATATAAAACAGTGATCAGAAAAACAGCTCTGTGTACAAAATCCAGTATATTTTACTGCAGAATAACTTTGCAGTGTGTAAAGTGTATTTTTTTCAAAATATTCTTGCAAGTCAGGGATTTTTTAAAATACCAACCTGAAGATTTCACTCTATGCAATTATACCCATTCTTTGAAGTCTTTCTCTGTAAAACCAACACCCATAAAAACATAAGATGGTTCATATTCTTAACATGAGGGTTAACACCAAAGCCAAATGATATGAGACTGGCAGAAGTCTGAATATAAATTTCAAACATACTTACTTTCAGTTGCTGTCTCTGCATTATGCTGATCCTATATGAAAGAAAAAAAAATGTTTAAAATGTTTTTTGGGCAAATGTTTTTTGTTTTTTTTTTTTTTAGCTTTTTGGGCAGTCCTCCCTGAGCTGTAATAAACAAGCTAGTAAGTTATCTCTGAAGGAGAGGAGAGGAGAGGGAGAAGGAAAAAGAAGGAAAGGGAGAGGGAGAGGAAAAGGGAGAAGTAGGGAGAGGGAATGTTTTTCTAGGGAAGTACATGTGATCTGGAGTTTCAGATAAAAGATGTTCTATTTGCCTACTCCTATACTATTAAAAATGTTCTCTGTTACCACTTTTCTTTGACTATAAGTTCTATTCTAAGAACTAATTAGTTCTATTCTAGACCTGATTCTATTCTATTCTAATTTTCCATTCTTGGAGAGTATATAGAGAGCTCCTTTTTCTAACAAATGTTTCTTGCTGCACAAGTGTACACAACTGTCAATGGAGACAGCATGCCTGATTGTTACAGCATCTTCAGTTTTGTATCAGCTGCACAATACAAAGTTGCCTGCTGTTTTTGTTTTTCTTTTTTTTTTCTTCTTTTTCTCGCGCTCTCTTTTTTTTTTTTTTTTGACAAACAACTTTGTTCCGGTCAACCCATTTTCAAGCTCAAGGAGCTGGACTAACATGAATGTAATATCCATGTGCATTAAAGTTAAAATCCAGTTAGCCAGCCTTTTGGAAACTCCATTTTCCACTACACTATTAATGGGTTAACTGCACTCGCTTTACCTTTGTAAACACTGAAGCCTAATAACACTATTGCAAACAACTTTGCAAGCTTCTTTTCTTTCCACCTCTCCCTTTAACACAAAGTGTTACCTTCCCCCTGCCCAAACTCCTGATATATACCCATTTTTACAAGGGACATAGGTGTTGATGTTGATGTCGATAGCACTGAGCTGACCAACATCTGGACACACGCAGTGATTTCCTGTTCTGCATTTCAAAAAGGGATTGTGGCAGCTGGACTGACTTGGAGTTGCTTTTATGCTTTTTTCAATAAAATCTAGAAGGGTAGTTCGAGGGCAGGCTGACAAAATTCAGGGAGTCTGAGTAAGTTAGACTGGATGGTAGGTTACAATTATACCTTATACCTAAACTTTGCACATTGTCATTGTGCAGTAGCTTCAGGTGTGCCTTGATTCTCCCATTACAGACTTACCTTGCCCACACAATATGCAGGAACCTGTGAATGCATCCTTAGAGGAAAGACAGGGCTTTCAACTTTAATTCCTAGCTGCAATAAAATTCTTCCTGCAGCATTTTACAGCACCTCCACAGTCCCAGAATAAGCTCTGGAATCTCACCACTGTCAAAATTCTAGGTGCTTTATTTTCTCTGAACTAATTAAAGGAATGAGCTGAGTGAATAGACTACAGATTTAAGAGTCTCTGTTCCAAAATAGTACAAAATAATTTAGCATGTACAATGTAACTGCAGTATTTTCTTTATTAAGAGAACTTGAAAGGCCTATTTTTGCACAGTACAGATTCTAAACTTTACTTTAAATCTGACATATATTTTTAAAGAATGTTCAGGAGTCAAAGCTCAAAAGAGATCTAACATAAACAGCAATTAAGAGTAAAATACATAGATTGTTGAAATTTTTAACTGTTGAACAATCTGGTAATTGAAATATATTACATCTTACATGTCCTTTTTAGATGCATTTCTAGCTTTTCTAAAGCAAATGAAGAGGAGACAATAGGATTTTGCATCTAAGGGCCTGTGTACAAATTTCTGTACGTACAACTGTACAAAACAGAAGACAAGCTGTGATCACCTGTCACAGTGCATTCACAACTCAACATTTGGGTCTAAAAACGTCTAATTATACATGGGCTATATATCCTCTTTACACTGTGACTTCAGAAGTACCTGTGCATACAGCTGTCTTTTATTCTGCACGGTAGTCTACAACCTGCATAGTTCCAGAATTGCCAAGTTTCCTGTAGGAGTCACAGGGTCAACTTCCTTTTCTGGAGTACAGACATAGTGTAGACATAAGGTGCCTGCTTCTGTAATGGTATGGGATGTATTCTACCTAAATCTCAGTGGTACTGAGATGACTGGGATTGTTAAGGAAGTTCTCATGCTCGTATGCTATAGCCTCAGCTATAGCATCTAAAATACTGGCATAGAAGGAGAAAAAGTCATTTTTCTTTCTTAATGAGTACACATTATCTGAAGGGCCAAATCTGCTCTGCCACAGTATCTGATAAAGAAGGAATTTAAAGAAAGACTTGGATCCTGCTGTGAAATATGAAAGGATGTACAGAGATTCAGGGAGAGTTTAGTTACTTATTGTTCGTATCAATAGGAAATCTAAATGCAAAATGTGGGGCAAATTTGCCAGTTAACTTAAAAATCTAATTAGTCATCTTTTAGGTTTTATAATTGTTCACACACAATTGTAAAAATAATTGTAATTCATAGATTTATATCTATCTTGTTCATTTCAAAGATTAATTTGCATTGTTTAACCTCCTAACATTAGATACGTTGTTATTTTACTCAAATGCACAAAACAAAATGTTTTAAAAGCTATCTGATATTTTTATAAAACCACTATCTTTTTCTATTTTAGAAATGACATATAAAAAAACCTTTCAAACCATTTTTTCTGGAAATAATCTTCTTCCAAAAATAAGTTATTTGGATATAATTGCAGGTGAATCAATAAAGCTTCAAAAACATCATTTTTAAGACTAAAAAAAAAAAAAGAAAATATTTCTTAAGATCTTGCCCTGTGTTACATTTTTAGGTTTGATGTTGGCCTGAGAGCCAACAAAATCACTAAATCGGTTTAAAAATATAGTCACTTGGACACATATTTATTTTTTTTGCCTGTTCCTAAGTTACTGTTTTCTTTAAATGTGTTAGTCTATTTTTAGCTGTGTTGTGGAAGAAGGTAACAGAGATGACTTTCGAAAGAAGGCAGTGGTACAAATGTAAGAACAACTGCAAAGTTGATAGATGTGCACAGACTGAGGTACAGAAATGGCTTAAACATACTGAATTACTAATATGCAGTATTATTTTCTTCAATCTCTGATATTGGAACTGTCCCCAATCTTTATAAGCAAGTAGATATTTATGGGCCTGTCAGGAAGATTTGCTATACCACAAATGTTCAAACTGAGTGTTCAAGTCCCTCTTCTAATTCAGGTGTGTAACATCCCATGTATACTTTATTTTTCCTGAAATGTGAATTTTCATTTTGTGCAGACTGAAATTAATTTCCAAACATTCTTAAAGAAAATTGATTTTTTTGTTTCTACCTAGCCATCCTGTAACTCAACACCAATTCACTGAGCCTAATAGACCTTAAAGAAGTATGTGCTAAGAAGGATCAGAATGAGGAGACAAAAAAGTTTGGGAAAAAAGAACTGGGAAGTTTATTGGTAACACGAAAAAAGCACAAAACTGAACAAGCTAACTAAATAGACTGACATCAGTTGTGAAGCAAAAGTTGGAGCTTGTATACATAGGGATGACACTGAAAAATAAAGTATGAACATCAAAGAACAAGTGTACTGTGTTTAAATTAGTGGAAAAGAGTGGCAATTCTAATAGTTCTGTTCTAGTAAATAGCATTGCCAGAGAGCTTTATACTGAGGAAGCCATGAAAAAAAGTCAGAGTGTTCTGCTTAGGATTTCTGGGTATAGCAATCAGGCATGTCCATTAAATTATTTAGTAGCCATTGCAAATTCTGATGTAAAATGTATTTGGACTAGGCTTTTATTGCTTTGTTAGTGTTCAACATTTCCTCAAAGAGAAGGTAAAAATATTTATTTCTAATGAATTTGGAGATAACTCGTATTAAATAATTAATCTCAATGAACAATATTTAAGTAGGATTCTGAATGAGTGAGCTGCAAGGAAACACTGTTCCAGGATAATCTTTTTCTCAAAAGAGCTTGCCAAAATTACTGTTGCAGAAAACTGCAATGCATACTCTGCAAATTATGTATGAGGGCCTTTTTTTGTTGTTGTTGTTTTTCTATTTTGTTTTATCCACAAAGGTGGATAGGGAATAAAAACGAAAGAAAAAAACTAAAATTCTGAAAACTTTCTAGAACTGGAAGCTAATATTATCCCCATGTGTATTTATCAATTTGTCCCAGAAAGGTACTGTAGAAATTTTAAAATTGGATCATCTTTATCAAAAGATTGTAAGGATCAGCACTTTGATGCTGTTTTTCCTTTATGCAGCACTATGGATAAATATATTTTATAGAGACTCTTAAATTATTTTTTATAATGTAATCATATTGAAAGTTAAAAAAAAAAAAACAACTATAGAAGAGGCACTTATTCTTTACTTGGGACAGATAATGAATGTGAAGGGGAGAACTGTAGTAAACATTTAGAAGTTGGGAGTGCTTCTTCCCCATCTTAGCCCAGATATAGTTGGTTTACTGAGTTGGATCCAGATTTTAAGATTTTAAGAAAGGCATTTGTATATATGTTAGGCTGATTTCTCTCTCAATTTTCAGAAAGTCAAAGACAGAAAAGCTATCACATGCTCTTATGAGTGGTGTTTGCTGAACTAAGTATGAAATTGAAGAGATAATGGCACTGACAATTTGGATTCTTTTGTAGGTGTTGTGCTAATAAAATGACATCTGTGGAGCTCTGTTTGTTCAATCACTTGAATGTTTCTGTTTCTATTTCTCTATGCTGCAAATAATTTTCCTGTACAAAATATTTTGCATGAAATAGTGTAGTTTCCAGAAAGTCTCTTTTTGTAAGTCTCCTTTCTCCATTCAAAATATAAGGTTTAAATACTACAAGTAGTGTTCTTTTAGAGCCATATCTAAAAGCAGACTTTGGCTGTATATAAAGAACAAGGTACAATCCTTTTTTTTTTTTTTTTTTTTTTTTTAAATGACAACAACAACAAACAGTGGTTAGATCTGCCAGAAGTCATCCTAGTAATATTTTACTGATCTGGGGTAAGATTAACCTTATTTATCATGGAAAACTACAGTGGCAACATCTACCTAGTAATCTCTAGTGATCACCATTTCCTTTTGTGGAGGCGTTTCCTTGGCCAGCTTGGCAAACTGCGCTCAGTGTGCTATCCCTAGTGAATCTGTTTGGAGGAATTTAGAGGCAACCTGAACAAGCCCTGAGAAATCCTCATTTGCATGAATTTATAGTGTTAGCAATATTACTTTGATAATCTAAAGAAAGAAAAAAACAAACAACAACAGAAAAAAAAGCATAAATGTAAGTTTAAAATGAAAAATGTTAGTAAAGGTTTCCCATACATCAATGTAGCTATAAAGTGGAATGAACAGTGAATTCGCTTAAATATTGGGGGAAGGGGCAGATAGCTTACTAAGCTAAAAAAAAATATATGCTATAAAACCTATATTTAAGAATCAAGTATTTTCTATTTCATCTTTGACTATCCTTTGCAATATAAAATTAGGTCAAAAAAAAATTATTACCTGAGAATAATCTTCTGCATTTGAGTGTCTCTCACTTTGATTCATATCCACATTACTGTCATTTACATTTTCAGCATGTTCAGTGACAGAAGGGAGATGGGTCAGTGAATGAAATCCTTTTTTGATGGTAGACTGTGGGAAGCAGCTAAATAATAGAAGAAAACTCAAACACTTTAATACACATATTTGCTCTTGGTCTTCATAACTACTATTTTTAACAGAATTTTAACAGAATTCTGTCAAAATAATTTGCACCTCCTTTATTTTGACAACAGAGTAGCACAGAAAGTACATACACATATATACCTTATAATTAGTGGCTTGGCACCACACATATATCTATGCTTGACTAACTAACTAATCTTAAAATACAAAACCCAAGCCAGTTGAGGAAAACTAGATGGTAATACCAGAAGTGAATAAATTTCTATGGCCCATAGACAGGAAAAAATATATATATATATATACACACACACACATATATATATTTGTGTGTGTCAGAATAGTGTTTTTTTCCCCTCAAAAATCAGTCTACAAATGTACCAGACAGATAAAACACATGATAATTAAGTAAGGCCAACTCTTGCTGTGGTAGACGGAAGCTCTGCCTCTGACTTCAGTGAAGGCAGAAGAATGAAATACAGACATACAAACAATTCTTTCTTTGTCAAGCAAACTAGGAGAATGAGATCAAAACAATGCTGCAAACATGACAATTAGATGTGAGTAATTGTGTTATGGCAGCAATAAAGAACAGAGAAAAATGTAAGCATGTGTTACCTAACTCTTTTCTTAAGGACTGATATAATGAAACATCAAGATCTTTAGCAGTAACTTGTCACAATTATCTTTCCCTTGAGACCTTCAAAAAAATTTTATTAGAATAAAAGCAAGACATTAAAAACAATTTCAGTCCCAGTTGTTTATCTAAGTCCTTCACCTTATTTAGGCAGCTATATTACTTTAACAAAATGTTAACTCTTGCTATATATTCTTTTCTACCTGTTAATTAAATTCTCACAGGAAACTAAATTAGCCAATTCTCATGGAAACTTAGAACATTAAATAAACCATTCTTGACAAAATGGGGTAGGTTGACCATGAAGGAATCTATTAAATATGAAAAGAAATATATAAAATAACATACAAATATGTTTGTAATGTAATGTATGTTAACACAAAAATAAATAAAATAAATAAAATTATGCTTAATTATTATTCTATCATTCTTTCAATAATGTATTTATGCATATTGCTTTAAGCATTTTTACGTGTTTCTAATCCTACAATTTGAAAACAAGTAATTTACCGTATTTTAATCAGGAAAAAGCAAATAAATCAGTAAAACAATGACTTTCCCCGAGTATTCCAAAATAATCCAAGGGCTTTTTTTCCATGTACGAATGCTGTTCTTCCAAAAATATTTTACTGGCTTATTATCAGCCCAACCAATCGCTGTGATCAAAACGCAGTACCTGTCAAATATGCAGTTTATTCTGCTTACTTAGAGATGCATTTAAAAAAAGTTGCATACACCTTAAATATACATAGGTTCCCAGCAATATACAAATTGGGCTCAGGCTCAAGAAAAATATCAAAATAACATAAACCTTTTTGTACTCACTTAGTATGTCATACATTCAGTGTGTCCTTTGTCAGGAGTTCAGTCAGAATAAAAGAGAGATTATAAAAGAGGGATTAACTGCTAATAATTTTAGCAGTTGCCTAATGAATGCTCATATCATAACATTAAGCAGTGAGTCAAAGGAAAAAAAAAAAAAAAAAGGACCTTATAACCTTAATGGAAATTGTTCTTTTCCTGTCAGCAAGAAAGTGTTAACATTGAATATTGACTAGAAGTCGTGCACACATCAATTTCTGAAACTTCTTCTCTAAGACTCCTTGTTTAAAGACCCTGGTTTTCAAAGGATTATACAACTTCCATACTGTCTTTAATACAGGATGTTTATAAAAAGTTGTGTTTTGAGCATGAACAGATTCAGCTACACTTTCAGGCTGCTTGTAACAACTATAGTAAAAAAATAGCAGTAATTGTTCCAATTATGTGAAGTCAATAAAAGTACTGACATGCCATTCAATAATTTCCTTGTTATGTGCAAGAAATTAAAAAATATCTGTAGTTTTAGGCAAAACTTTAAAGATGCTAAAGAATATTCCTATTTGTGGTGAAAGTGACCTATTAAATATTTTACTTTTTTTGGCCCCCTAATTACAGAATATTACAAAATATTTTGAGGTTAACATAAAATCTCTGAATTAAGTAATAAATTAGATTTTGATGGGTATTTTTCAATGTATAATCATACTTTCATTAAAGATACCCGATCTACTACCTGGCTGATACATCTCATATGAAGAAACAAAAGAAAATGGGGATTAGATTTTTTTTTCTCCATATAATTTTATGCCAAATTTTATACTCTACTTTAGCAAGATGGAAGTTCCCCATATATTCTTCCTGAATTATGGAAGAAGTAAAAACTGAAGAGAGAGATTCAGCCACATCAGTTTCCTCTGATAATTGGATACGACTGAGTCAACAAGGCCAATTATTTTTCAGAGACAATCATATGTATGATGTAATAATGGAGCCAGAAATGAGCAAGAGATTAACATTAAGTAACTGTTCACAGTTAGGCGTTACACTGGCTATCTTTGGCATATGCAGATTATGAACTTTACAACAAAAAAATAGAATTAGAAAAAATACACCCAAATTTTGCATGGGGAGTTGCTAATGTTATGAAATTATTCTATATAATTTGTTGCAAGGCCAGATGAAAACTGTCACCGTTTCATCAGGCTTTTTAAATGCTCATTAATATTCAGAAATATAATTTTCAATGATTTGTGTCTAAAAAGTAACCTCCAAGAAAGCAGGAGAAAAGAGATATGAAATTTTCACACAAAAAAGACAACATTGTAGAAAAAGGTAAATGACAATATATTCTTCTGTGACATAAATCAGATGAAATTAACACAGGTCATTGAGCAATGATGGAGAATAAATGTGTGTATTACAGATCATGTAATGGGACCAAACAAAACTCTCTGAGAGGGGCTTGCCCCAAACTGTTCTTGTTAAAGAGAAAGATGTGAATCAGCCAGAGTTAAAAAATAATGAAATGAAATGAAATAAATAAAATAAAATAAAATAATAAAATAAAATAAAATAAAATAAAATAAATAAAATAAAATAAAATAAAATAAAATAAAATAAAATAAAATAAAAAATGGGGAATTATATTCAGGAAAACTTTTGAAACATGAGAAGACAGCTTGAAAAGACAAAAGGATGATGAAAATGTGCAATAGAGGGGAGAGACCTTGAACTGGAAACAGCAACAGACAAACTCTGGTTTGTCAATGCCTGTAGCTACCCCACTGGCATGACAACCTGTGCCTAGGCCAGACAGCTCGCTGCCCATGGATGTCGAATGCACTCAGCTTTGTGCATCCAGCTAGGGGATTGTCAGTACAGGGTGTGACCAACAGGGACCAACAGAGTAGCCTTTCTCACCAGCATGTAGATTAGCAGATTGTAAGGAGCAGCATACAAAGCCTAGAGCACCCCAACTCCTAAAGGAGCTGTGCGCACAGAGGTGAACCCCAACCTGAGGTGTGTGCACATAGGGAACCCTGCACTCCCACAGGAGGGGGTGTGCTTGTAATCTGTGATGCCAGGAAGGTGCATATAAGAGCACGTGTATGTCTCTGTGTGTTATTAGAAGTTTTGGGACTAGTTGCAGGAAAGGCTTCAGATTTTTTTTTTTTTGAGTTTATTAACATTTTGTAAGTGGCTTGTCTATTGTAATGCTGATATTGATCCTAAATGTACAGTTCGCTGATTGCCAAATTATTATGTGACATCAATAGAGTGCTTTGATCCTGATGTGCTTTAGACTACATGAACTAAACAGTTTTTTCCTGTGACCCAAATAAGTATAAACCATTGTGTTTTTATAGTGAAAATGACTAAAAAAATGGATGTTACTGCTGAAACTATACTGCATACTTACACGTCTTTTGGTATTGTGATAGGATTCAATTTGTAGTTCAAAAATGGGCTAGCAATCTCGATGTATTGTTCAGGTTTCTTTATCACAGGCTCTGGAAAAAAATAAATATATATTCATAAAAAATATTTAATACTTAATTGACAGATGATTTCCACAGGGGATTACTCATCTCTAAATAATTATACAAAGACTTCAGGAAAGAATCTCCAAACACCATGATATGCACTTGAATAAAAGAGAACAACTGGGGTGGCTTTAAGTGATGTATCATGAGCAAATTAAATGCATAACTCTCTGACTCTTAGCTTGCAAGGTATTAAAAGTGTATTTAACCTATATGTAAAGTAATACAAAATAGCTCAGAACTGTGGCAATTCTACAATTCTACCTTTGATGATTTCCTGTTTTCTATGCCAGTATATTTTGCTAGCATGCCTGTAAATCTTTCATATTCAAGCTATCTCATGTTATATACTTAATTTCATTATGCAGTCTAGACTAGGCCCAGAATAAGTTTGCTCTTAAAACTGTGAATAATTGCAGAAGGGCTAGTCAGATACTTTAAATGTTCAAAAGGTGTTTAGAAGCTTTCATGGCTCTGCCTCAGAGCTTCTGCACTGCTCTAATGTTACTCCCTCTGAATTTTCTCCAATACAGTAAAGTATTTTTTAGCAACACATTAAGACATTTCTCAAGGTGTTTAAGAAATAATAGAGTAATAGAGCTAAAGCAAAGTATTACAGAAATTGAAAAAAAAAAGAGAGAGAGAGAAAAGAGAGAGAGAAAAAGTAATCCATAATGCAGTTCTACTGAAATTATACTAACAGATGATAAGTATGTGCTTGAGAACATTTATAATGATTAAAATGTAATTACAAATTTATTTCAGAGGTTTGAGTAGACAAACCTTGAGGTTCAGATGTCACAACAGTTTCCTTTTTCTGACGGAAACGTTTCCAGCGAGGAACTGGTGGTGGCTGTGGTGGTGCTACCAGAGGGCAGGACCTTGTTCTAGTAACCAGGACAGGATGGCTATATACTTGCAAAAGCCCATATTGCCTCAGATTCTCTGAAGAACCAGCCTATGAAACATGAAAAGACAATCTGACTGGGCACAGCTCTCCTTTCTCACTGCCCCTTTCTTTAAAAAAACAAAAAACAAACAAAAAAAAAACAGTATGCACACAGAAGCATCTAATGGTTTAGATAACAAAAGAAGCGAGAACAGTTCACCTGACAACATTATCCAAAAGCATTCTATATAGGATCAATATTCACCATAAAAAGCATAATTGAATACTTAGAAGTGTCTACCTATATTTTAATTTTCAGTAAAGATTGATCACTTCTTTAAACATATTTGTACAACCATATTCTTTGGGTGTTACAAAAAACGTAAGTGAAGCAACGTGTACAAGTAAGGAAACAACACTGACAAAATTTTGCTTCAAATAAACATATTTAAAAGTACTTTTTTTTTTTCTTTTTTGAAATAATAGTCCTTCATGCTAAATTTATAAATTAGTGGAATTCTAAAAGTAACTGGTGTTTTAGATAACTTCTGATATCTTCTTAATCTTCTTAACACTTTCAACAACATCATTAAAGTTAAGCTTTCTATGTTATGGCTAATTAGACAACACATTGAAGGCACTACAGTTGACCCATATATACCAAAGCCCTTAGCAAAGGACTTAAGAGCAATTTTAGACGCGGACATTGAGTGGTGCTCTTCCCATTAAAACAATAATGGTCTCATATGTAAGTCTGTTATTTTTTCTCTGCTGAATGTTCTGTTTCAAGATTTGTACATCCTTACTTTGTTTTTAAAAATACACCTTCTTTCCACTGCTAGATAAATTGCCTATAACATATTTCTTTAACCCTTTCATCAGCTCAGATTCTGATTGTACCTCTTCATCATCAAATGGTCCCAAGGTGGCATAATTGCAAGCAGTGCAGAGAAGACTGTGGTTGTGATTGTCAGAGTTATTTAAAGGGAGAGGATCAAATTAAATTCTTTAAGGTACATAAGTAATATATTGGCCTCATATGATCTCTGAATTTATAAAGATATTTTACAGGAGCGGTGACTGGTTACGCACACATTCTAATAACTTAAAAATGCAAGCTAAACCATCTGAGATTGGATGGATTTTGAAGAGGGCCAGTTAGGTGCTGTAAAGGAGAATTCATCAGGTGCTGAGCAGGAAGCACAGCTGCATAACAGAAACTATTGATTTTTTTTCCATCTTGTTTGAACAAACTTAAGACAATTACATTTACTACATAAATCCAAGGACATACACACTAAAAGACACAGCTAAAATGGAAACAGAAAAAAATCTGGAGGAAAATTCTGGCACAAGTACAATCAATGACAAACCTTCTACTGAGTTTGGGGATCAACTCTTATCCCAAACAATTACTCCATTCTCCAAATTATAATTATTTCCATTGATGTAGTGCTTACCAGACCCCCAAAGAAAGCTTGAAAATGGGCTTCTTTTTTTTTTTTTTTTTTTTTTTAAACTAGGGCCCACAAGAAATCCACTACACTTCAATATTTAATTTCTGTCAGCTTCCATTTTCCTATCAGTCTTTGCTGGTTTAGACATATAGATTCACCTGCCTCATCGTATGTGGTCTGTCATGCCTCTTTTTCTGTAATCTCTGCATCCTAACAGACTGTGGCCAAGTCTGAGACTCAAGGCCTTAGGTGTCAGGAAGGATGTAGCCCCTGTGTCACTGTGTTCAATTTGTTTTTGGATGACTAATATTACTTCCTACTAGAAAAGAGACAGTATTGTCTGAGACCTTGAATTAAAATAAATTAAAATCACAGAGAACAACGTAATCTTCGAAATAACACAAAATGAGCTGCACTGAGGAGAAGGAGAAGGAGAAGGAGAAGGAGAAGGAGAAGGAGAAGGAGAAGGAGAAGGAGAAGGAGAAGGAGAAGGAGAAGGAGAAGGAGAAGGAGAAGGAGAAGGAGAAGGAGAAGGAGAAGGAGAAGGAGAAGGAGAAGGAGGAGGAGGAGGAGGAGGAGGAGGAGGAGAAGGAGAAGGAGAAGGAGAAGGAGAAGGAGAAGGAGAAGGAGAAGGAGAAGGAGAAGGAGAAGGAGAAGGAGAAGGAGAAGGAGAAGGAGAAGGAGAAGGAGAAGGAGAAGGAGAAGGAGAAGGAGAAGGAGAAGGAGAAGGAGAAGGAGAAGGAGAAGGAGAAGGAGAAGGAGAAGGAGAAGGAGAAGGAGAAGGAGAAGGAGAAGGAGAAGGAGAAGGAGAAGGAGAAGGAGAAGGAGAAGGAGAAGGAGAAGGAGAAGGAGAAGGAGAAGGAGAAGGAGAAGGAGAAGGAGAAGGAGAAGGAGAAGGAGACATTCAGAGTATTAAAGCATAACACATGCAAACTATTTTTTTGAAATTTCTTGTCCTCATCCTGTGAAGCTTGCTGGTTTTCTGAGAAAGAAGATTACACTTTAATATTCTACTTATGTAAAATATGATTAGAACGTGATTAGATTAGATTATTAGCTAAAATAAATTTAGCTAATAATTATCTCAAGAAAGCCCACTTTGGTATTTAAAATAGTTTTCCGCAGATTATGAGTAGCTAAGTGGAAATTTAAGCATTGCTTTTACTCCAGCTTCTTGAAGTGCTAAACTTTCTCCAGCTGCTTCCACCACTTTCAACACCACTGATAAAAATGAATATAAACATACTATTTCATACAGAACATCATAACAAAAAATGTATATGAGATAATTATTTGTGGCCTGAAAAAAAAAAAAACAACTAAAATTCATGTTTTTCAAGTAATCCTTAAAATAATTATTCTTTCCATTCAGAAGTGTCTCATCATGATGCATTTTCTCATCCATGCCTTGTTACTCAGAGACATCAGCACTTGAAATCCAGAGGAAAGTGAAGTAAAACTAAAAATTGAGCATGGTTATGGTAGGAAAAAGCATGTCCATAATCTAGGACTGAAATACCAATTTAACTGATAATCATTACCTGGTGATTGTTTTACTACACTATTATTATTATTATTTACAATGTAGTTGTTACAAAAATAAACATTCAGATAATACAAAATATAATTCATTATTTTCCTGAGAGTACAGAATCTTACCATTTGATCTAATGAAAACACCTCCGCTTCAAACAAATGTAACGGAATAAAGCCAGCATATACTGCCATATCTGGCTGGGTTCGTACGGAAGAACCTAGGTAGAAAACATTAACAGGTCTTGGAACAGGGTAAGCCATAAACAAACATTGTGGTTCCTTCCCCTAAACTATTCACTTTCTCTGGCTTGCTTCTATTATTCTTTTCTTTGTCTGACTCTTATTCCATTCAAAACAAGAGCTTATTGTAAAGTATTCAGAAGAGGAGCCATGGATGTAAAAAGTACATTGTTTTAGTCCTTGTGTATTTAGATTATCAACAACTTTTACATATTTTACTGTTTTCACACAAATGAATAACAACAGCTACAACTTAGAAATGCAGAAGTAGCTCTTGCACTTGTTCTTTTATTTTTCTTCAAGTTTTAAAAATACTAGATACTAGCATGAAGGTCCCAGTACACATCTAGACAGCTGAAGTGAAAGCATACCGATTGGCAAGTACTAGCTAAAGGCTTCTCAAAAGTGAAAGCAAAAAATGGTTTTGCTGGCAAAATGATGAAAAGTCAGAGCACTCACTACTTCTACCAATGGGTATAAAGACTGAAATAGGTAGTTTGAGAAACAGTGGTCAAAAACCAGGGTTGCTGCTCCTAACTCTGTCAAGGAGATGGAAAAAATGAGGTAACAATAGCTGCTTCAGAAAGTGTGCAGGGGTGACTCCCCACACTTCATTACCCCTAGAAATCCCTTGCACTAAGCAACTGTTCAATCTCATCTGTGAAAGAAGCCATTGGTAAATCCTGAAAGTTAGAGAATCCAAAGCTGTTTGGCTGACAGACAGTACACAAATGCCAAAGGAAAATTAAAAGTCTAAAAAATACAATATTAGAAATATGGGTCTGTGGTTTGACCTAAAAGTCAGCTCAGGAAGAAGCATCTCTGCATTTTTCTTTAAACATCTAAGTAAGCATGTGCAGACAGGATTTCAGTAGCATGGTTGTGACATTTTTCTTTCATCAGAATGTTTTGTCTTTGTTCGTTTCAGTTCCACCTCAAACATAGGATAATTACTTCCTATTTTTACCTATGTTTACTGAGTATTCAACTGGAAGTTGCATTAAAAATAGACATTATCTGTGAAATGGAAATACAAAGGAAAATAAAATGAAAAAACAGAAAATGGAAATAAGAAGAAAGGAAAACAAAAGTTAGGCAAGTGTCTCAAAAACATAGTTTATCAGGCTTTTAAAAATCCATTTATTTACAAGGTATGAAGGTACGCAATGTCTTTTTCTTGAAGTAGTAAGACATATCTGCATCTTGAATATTCTTTTAGGAATTCACCTTCTCAATAAAACATAAGCTTATGGTAAGTTACGATTACTTTCTACTGGATTCTTAGTATTTCTCTCTGTATGCTTTCGATAACTGTATTAACCACAGCTTGTGTTAGCTGTAGGTTTCAATTTATTCAAAAGCAAGAATATAATCTAGGTTGAGTCTCTGTCCTTACTGACATATCTGATCTGTTAAAAAAACAGCAGTAGTATCTATGATGTACCACACATTACCGAACAGTATATGCCACAAGCCATATCAATCTCATTGCACATGAGAAGCATTTCTCACACACAGGTATTTCATGAATACCAGGTATTCATCATCTGGAGAATCTATTTCAAACTGATAGCCTTGATAAAATTACACTATCAGATGAAAAATGTCATAACATATAGTACAACAAAAAGTTATGTTCAGCAAAGCCTATTATTTATATCCACCAGTGTAGATTTAAAGATTTTGCATTGTGTTGTTAAAGATTTCTGAATCGTTGTAGGTGCTTATATTTTACATCTGCAGCATTGCAAATTCATTTACAGAGGGTGATTGCTACACCATCTGAACAAATATTTCAGTCCCTGGAAAAAGGGAGAGTATCAATGGAATCAATCCACGTAACATACACATCCAGTCAGTTAAAAAGAAATGCCAAGAATGAATATTGTTATGCTTTATAATCATTCTTGTTTTTATAAAAAACAAACAAACAAACAAAAACATAGGTTTTGAAGACTTGCAAATAATTTTCTCGCTATATCCCTAGATTTCTCTTAAATATTTTTTTGTATCATTCAGGAGCTGATGCTGAGTTTTAACTTTCCAAAACAGTTTGGTTGGCTTTCAATATCTTTCTGTTGAGGTGTGCAGCTCATACACTAACCCCTGCTGCTGAGTTGGGCATGAATTAACTTTGCCTATTGGAGAGTTCTTCTTTAGCCTTCAGAAAGGTGATATAGGTGTTTTTCATAATTCAAATATTACATAAATATTTCAGAATGATGGCATGCATTTGAAAAAACAGAACAAAATATTAGGCTCTGGTCCCCACTTATAAGTAAAAACTCTTTTGAACCGGCAAAAGGGAAACGCAAAAAAACTTTATGGATATTTTAATGTGCGGTATGGATCTCATTTACTCTGATGATTAACATTGTGGGTTTACTTGTATAACTAACATTTTTTAAACATTATTATAATCTCCCAGCACTTCTGTGACATAGAAAGTGACACAGAAAATATTATCTCTAATCACAGAACTAATATCAAGGCACAATGAGACAGCAGACACAAAGAGCTAGTTTGTAGAACAAATTCCCAAATACCTGGCCAGTGCCTTTTAAAGTAGAATAGTATTCCTTTTCCAGCAGTTCCAAAATCATTAGAAAAATCATTAGTCTAGAAACAGAAATAGAAATTGGAGTGGTGGCTCATTATAGGAGCAAGAGGCCTACATAGCTCACACCTTACCATCACAAAACCTCTTTATGGAATGAATGGACTCCCCAGGTATGAAAGTAGAAATTGTTCATAGAAGAAGAGGCTGATGAGTGGAGAAATGAATTGCCTGCAAAAGCATCCCAGGGACTGGCTGGCCACAGGACCAAAGAGCTGGTTGCTCGCAGGAAGAGCCCTGACTGATCAGGTGGAGGATTGGTTATTCTTCTGGTTGCACAGAACAGGATAAATAGAGAAAAAAAAGTAGGCACTATGCTTCCTCCAATGCATATAGTATTTGGAAAGATGCAGAAGGCATTGGTTTGAGTGCACAGGTGCTTCAGAATTGTATTTGTATATTTGTAGTATGTCTAGCAGGGATGGAGCTGATTTTCTTCAGAACCACCCATATGGTGCTGTGCTTCAGATTTGCAACAAAAACATGTTGATAACACACCAGTGTTTTAGCTGCCACAGAACAGTGCTTTCGTCAAGTCCTTCTCACTCTGCTGCCCCAGAGAAAAAGCTGGATGTGGGAAAGAATCTGGAAGGTGACATAAGTCAGAGAGCTGACCCAAATAGATGAAGGAGATATTCCATCCCGTACAATGTCACACACTGCAATAACAGGGGATGGTGTTTTCCTAAAGTAGCTGTTGCTCAGAGCCTGGCTTGGTATCAGGCTGTGTGTGGTGAGTGATTGCTTTTCCATCACTTGCTTTTTTCTCTCCTTAATTATTTTTTCCATGTATTAAAAGTTATTGAAAAGTATCTTTACCTCGACCCATGAGTTTTTTTCTTGCTTTTGCTCTTCTGATCCTCTCCTCCTATCCTGCTAGTGGACAGTGAGTGAGCAAATGGGTGGGCACTTTGCTGCCAGATGGTGTCAACCCACCACCATATTATAACCCCTGCTAAATCATAAGCCTGTAAGAGAAGTTTCTAAACGCTTAGAAGCAACTGGTGTGCCAATGCTTTTTGAGAAATAATTCCAATATTTCACAGGAAAAAACAAACAAAAAACAATTCCTTTAAAGTCCTCATACTCATTATGTACAGTGAAAACTTGTACATGGGAAATGAGCACGTTTATGGTGCTGGAAATTAAGTACTGTTCAAGACACTGACCTTAAAAAAAATGAAATAAAATAAAATAATAATTAAAAGGCCTGCTGCATTGAGTAAAGACACTGATTTACAAGAACAATTCAGAAACATTTTGTAGCTGTTGCCTCTAGAGTCTTGACTTTAAGCCTAGACTTAGTTACAGATGTTACTTCATGCACAAAAATAGTTCTACTGTCCTGTGCCACTCTTTGCAGGCTATCTGTTTCATATGGCCTACAAGTTTTTTTCTCTTGTGGCTACAACCTCATAGGGACTATAATTCAGTCCTGTACTATTTCAAATTACATTTTGCCTTTTTTTTTTTTCAGTCTTAATCTCAAGTTTTATCCCTATTTTAAGCCTTCTGACTTTACAATCTGCACATATAATTCTATTCAAATTCTTAGTAAGTTCAGTAGTGAAGTATATACTTTTGATTCTTTTCCAGAACTCTTTTCTGATACTTTTTTTTTTTTTTTGCTTTGGTAATGTCTGAAAAAAAATAATAATACTGCTTTTAAAAGATACGTGAAAGTTGACAGGATTCAAAAGTTTTAATAAAGTTATGTTACCCATCTCTTAATCCCATTGATGTTGATTAAACAACTTCATTCAGGAAAATAACATTTTGCTAACTTTAACATAGGTTAATAAAGGTTAAGAATATTTCATGGCTTTAGAATGCATGCATTTCATCTTCTGTTTATGAAAGAGATCTAGGATAAAAGAGTTCTTTGATCTGCCACATTTTAGCCCCAAGCTAGTAATCTGTCTAAATAACTTCTTTGCACGTCACTAAGGGTCTTTAAGAAAACAGAATACATTGTGCTTTAAATGGCAGAAGAAAGACCAAAATGTCATGTGGTTTCCTCATATGTAAATACAAAATATGATAATTTTTGATGCCCTTTCACAGATTTGGTACAATTTCCAGAATTCGTTACTTCTGCTTCTCCTTTGTTTTATTTTCCCACAACATGGATGAGTGAAATGCCTAATCTACTATTCCACAACAACTACAATTTAAAAAAAGGCTTTAGTCCAAGTTTTGTTTGCAAACTTATTAATTGTTGGTAATTAATTTCAGAATTTCCCTTTAACTCCTTTACTAGTATATAATGTAGGAATTCAAATGAATAAGGTACATACTCATTGATGAAAAATAACATTGGATTGATACAAGTGAAAATGATTTAAATGAACAATTTTAACTGGGATTTAAATCAGGAAGCAAGAAACTGATTCACATAATAAGAAACTGATTTTCATTCTTTTTATACATTTTTACTTTGTAGTTATAACCTTAAAGAAAGTTGTTCCACTGACACTCACCTGCTGATTTTCAACTAGATAATATTCCAGTTAATAAATATGTTTCCTTCTGCTAGCTGTATGGATATGCTATATATTTACAGATATAAACAATGACAAAAATCAGCTTAATGTACATTTAATGTACATAATGTACATTTAATGTACAGAAAACGGAGAAACAAAGAAAACATAGGTCCGCTACTAGATGGAGAGGGTCTCTTCACAGACAATGACACAGGCAAAACAGAGACGTTTAATGCCTTCTTTGCCTCTGTCTTCAACACTGATGATGGGCTTCGGGACCCAGGGTACCCTGAGCTGGAGGACCATGACAGTGGAAATGACAAACTCCCAACTGACCCTGAACATGTGTGGGAATTGCTGCTCCACCTGGATCCATACAAGTCCATGGGTCCAGACGGGATTCATCCCAGGGTGCTTAAAGAGCTGGCTGCCGTAATCGCGGGACCTCTCTCAATTATTTTTCAGCGATCTTGGGAATCTGGAGAGGTCCCATTGGACTGGAAGCTGGCAAATGTTCTGCCAATTTTCAAGACGGGTAAGAAAGAAGACCCTAGCAGTTACAGGCCTGTCAGTCTCACGTCAGTGCCTGGTAAAATTATGGAGAGGATGATCCTTGAAGTTATTGAAGCGCACCTGGGGGACAATGCAGTCATTGGTCCCAGCCAACATGGGTTCATGAGGGGTAGGTCCTGCCTAACAAATTTGATTTCTTTTTATGATAAAATCATCCATCTAGTCGATCATGGGAAACCAGCTGATGTGATCTTTTTGGACTTCAGCAAAGCTTTTGACGCGGTTTCCCACAGGATCCTACTGGACAAAATGTCCAGCATACAGCTAAACAAAAACATCATGCGATGGGTGAGCAATTCTCACGGGCAGGGCTCAAAGGGTTGTGGTAAATAGGGCCACATCTGGCTGGCGGATGGTCACTAGTGGGGTCCCTCAAGGCTCCATTTTAGGGCCAGTCCTCTTCAATGTTTTTATAAATGATTTGGATGTAGGACTAGAAGGTGTTTTGAGCAAATTTGCCAACGACACCAAACTTGGAGGAGTTGTGGACTCGGATGAGGGTGGAAAAGCCTTGCAGAGAGATCTGGACAGATTGGAGAGCTGGGCGATCACCAACCACAAGAAGTTTAACAAAAGCAAGTGCCAGGTCCTACACCTGGGATGGGGCAACCCTGGCTATACGTACAGACTGGGCAACGAGATGCTGGAGAGCAGGCCCGCAGAGAGAGATCTGGGGGTTATGGTTGACAGCAAGTTGAATATGAGCCAGCAGTGTGCCCTGGCAGCCAGGAGGGCCAACCGTATCCTGGTATGCATCAAGCACAGCATTGCTAGTCAGTCGAGGGAAGTGATTGTCCTGCTCTACTCTGCGCTGGCGCGGCCTCACCTGGAGTACTGTGTGCAGTTCTGGGCACCACAGTACAAAAAGGACATTAAACTGTTGGAGAGTGTCCAGAGGAGGGCGACGAAGATGGTGAAGGGCCTAGAGGGGAAGATATATGAGGAGCGGCTCAGGTCACTTGGCCTGTTCAGCCTGGAGAAGAGGAGGCTGAGGGGGGACCTCATCACAGTCTACAACTTCCTCGTGAGGGGGAGTGGAGAGGCAGGTGACCTATTCTCCATTATCACCAGTGACAGGACCCATGGGAATGGTGTCAAGCTGAGGCACAGGAAGTTTAGGCTAGACATCAGGAAGAGGTTCTTCACCGAAAGGGTGGTTGCACACTGGAACAGGCTCCCCAGTGAAGTAGTCACTGCACCAAGCCTGTCTGAATTTAAGAAGAGATTCGACTGTGCACTTAGTCACATGGTCTAAACCTTTGGGCAGACCTGTGCGGTGCCAGGAGTTGGACTTGATGAACCTTATGGGTCCCTTCCAACTCAGGATATTCTATGATTCTATGATTTATGAAGAATTTTATATTTTATGTAGATAAACATGACACTTCTTATTGACAAATTAAAATTTACCTGTGGTTTGTCTAAACTATATTTTGTTAAAAATATTTAAATTTGAATGCACAAAGCAAGAACTTTCTCAATTTTTAAGCTATCACAGATGTATTGATATAAAAAAAAAATCCATCAATCAAAATATATTTCCAGGAAAAAGGAAACAAATTTATTAAACAAATAAGTCATGCAGGAAATTCAAATGACTATTTCTGGCCACCCTGCTCTTCAACAAGGAACATTCCTCCTTCTTCCAATTTCAATATACTGAATAAAGTAGATATTGCAAATAAGTTACTACAGAAGAATATTATTATTATTATTTTTAATAAAAATATACTATTTACATCTAGAACAAATCTTGGTCCTACATGACTGGCCAGCAACTTCCAAATGTTCAATGTAGATTTGCTTTATATTTCAACATCAAATACAAATTACTGCAATATTATTCTTAATATAATTTATAGGATTTTAATATGTTGGAAGGACTTCAGTATTTAATACAGCCTGTAAAGAATCACTTTTTTTTTTTTTATTTAATAAGCATATTTACTCTTTCCCCAAGTAAGTTAGAGAATGAAGAAAAAAAAAAAAAGCCTTTTATTTACATATATCTTCCATTTGGTTTTTAAGCTTTAATAGCACTTACTCTCAGCTAAGGCTTGAGGAGAACCTTGGACTTCTGCCAGCATTTGTGAAGACTGAATTGCTGACTTGTTTTTTTCCTTTTCTCCATCTTTGTTTTTCTTCTTCCCAGTTTCTTTCTGTTCTGCTTTATCTGTTAAGTAAAACAAAGATGAGATTTTTTTTTTTCTGATAAAATTTTTCAGTCTTAAAGTCTAATACTGTGTAAATGCTTTAATAACATTTTAGTTAAATTAAAAAAAAAAAAACTATTCAAAACTGAAGAGGAATTGATGTATGATAAAGAGATATGTCATTCAGTTAGAAAGAAAAAAAAAGAAAAAAAAAGACTTTCTTAAGATTTAAATGTAGACTTATTGAAACTGCAAGGAAGGCTTCAATTACACCTTCCAGTTAGTGCACAACTCTCACTTCCCCACTATATTGTTTGGAATTCCTGAAGTCCTGGCACTGTGTCAAATATTTTCTTCACATCCCTGATCCCATGTATCAGTAGTTTCCAAAACAATCTAACAGACTTGTCCTAAGTTCCCAGCAGCAACATTTGCTGCTACGACATATGGGAGCAAGAACCATTTCAATAAAAGCTTTTATTTTTATTTTTTTATTAAAAAAGAAACCCCTTCTATCACTTTTTTTTTCCTCAGATATTAAATTGTTCTAGGCAATAAATAAATAAATAAATAAATAAATTGAATAATTAAAAGGAAAAAAAAAAAAAACATAACCAGGAAAGAAAATACAAGTTTTAGGAAGGAATATTAGCAAGTTTTTTTTGTGATAGAAAACAAAATTTTATTGGAAGCATAGAGCAATATAAAAGAGGATACTGTCAGCATCACTTACAAAATCACATGGAAGAAAAAACATCTTCCAGAGCCAGAACCTTCTCTCCAGCCTTAAAACTTACATTACAGAAAAATACATTTATAACCAAAAAAAAAAAAAAAATTTAGTGGAGCTTCAGAACACAACTTGGAGCCTCAGAGTTGGAAGATTATAGAACTTCACTGTAATACCATGCTTCCCTGATTCTTAGTTGTTTCAGTTACTAACAAATCCTAAAGCTTAGGCAGAATTAAATTTACACCATTTTCTGGGAATAAATTACAGAACCCTGTTGGATGAGTAACAGTGCTGTTTCCAGTGGCTGTACCCTTGTGCATGTCCATTCCTAATTCTGAAGTATCTTCTACACTGGTGAGCAAGTCATAAGATGATAGAAAGAGTGCCTGTGAGTCCCTGACTAGTCGCTCAGCTAAGTCTCTTCAAACATTTTTATAACACTTTTGACATTAGGATTATTATTTGAGCTTCAAAGTTGAGGAATGCATTTTTATTTTGTTTTCAAAGTCAGTGAAGAAAAAGAAATTTCAGTGTATGATTCTTCACAAGGGGCTGGAGGGGCAGGCTCTGATCTCTGCTCTCTGGGGACAGCGACAGGACCCAAGGGAACGACGTAGAGCTGGGACAGGGGAGGGTCAGGCTGGGTGTTAGAAAAAGGTTCTGCACCCAAAGGTCGGTCAGGCACTGGGACAGGCTGCCCAGGAAATTTGTCACAGCACCAAGCCAGCTGGAGTCAAGAAGTGTTTGGACAATGCTCTCAGACATAGGGTTTGATTTTAGGGTGGTCCTGTGTGGAGCCAGGAGTTGGACTCGATGATCTTTGTGGGTCCCTTCCAACTTGGGATATTCTATGATTTTGTGGTTCTATGATTTGTACCTTCCAATTACATTAAAAGTGTTGTGAAATTGCATCCATGCCTCCAAGTTTAAAACAGCAGCTAAGAAAACTAAGACTCAAATATAAACATTGCAGAATAATATACTGGAACGAATATGTTTCTAAGCTTAGCTTTCTTCATTTAAATGTAAATAAGATTAGCAGTTCTTGAAGAAAATTAATACCTAGTAGCATAAACAGAAAAGTTACTGCAAATAAAATTGCAGACAGACATACTACGTACTTGTCAGTACACTCTAGAGGTAATCACTCTTGGTAACATCCGTTATGAGTTGTATACTTTCTGGATGGTCAGAACAGTGCCGACCCATTTGCCTTTGGGCAATCTAAACTCTCTCATTGTTATCCCTCTGCAGGGAACCACTCTTCAGAGGAATGACTAACAGAGCTGAAGAACTCGCTGCCAGAAAATGAAGCCTGGTTTTCATGAAAGAAGAGTCTAATACTGCTTCTAATGAGGTCCACAGTTAAAATAAAATTTCTTTGATTTTATAGCATTGCAAAATACACAGTGAAGCAAGAAACCTGCAGACTTGCATGAGGTATAATAAAGATAGATGAATTCGAAGGCAGAGGTTATGCTAACTTTACTTATGCTTGACCTACAAAGATAACACTACCTACAACTACAGACCTTTGCCAAATTTCTCTGCTTTCCCAGGTTTATCTGGCTGTTTATTCAAAGATGAAACTTCATTTTTTAACTCTGACACTTTCATCTCTTTACATTTTGTATCTGTCCGAGGATTATCAAGTTCTGAAGTTTCCTCATTTGTCAACTTGAATTCTGGCAAAATCTCTTTCAAAAAGTCCCAGACTTTGTTCAAGTATCCAGGCCTTAAAAAACAAACACATGTACATATCAATGATAATGATATTTGTAATAAGATAAGAACGTGTGATCTTCATTTAGACAACGCTATAATACAACTGACTGTCCAACTCTCTGGAAAAGTGACTGGGTTATTTTAGTAAATAAAACACTTGCTTGACTTTGTAGATAAAAGCTGTGGCAGGAAAATTTGTCGACCACTTTGCAACTACCCTGTATAATTAATTGATTCTAGCTCTGTACACTAAAAATCTCTTCTTGAAGGTAGTTTCAAACAGGATTTCCCTAGCTGTTTCAACGCCAGGAGTTCTATGCCTCTGCCCCTGATTCCACCAGCTACAACAGAGTTTTCATAGGACTTGACAGTTGCTGCTGTGCTGTTTCTTCACAGAAAGTCAGGGATTCCTGAAATAATCTAAAACTGAATGAATCATTCATAGACATGAATAAGTTTAATGCAAGCCAATTGCATGAAACATTCTTTTTACAATAAAATTATTAATTGTACAGCAAGCTAAAGTCATCTTTATATCTCTATTCCAAAGATTCTGTGGCACTCACATTTCTTAGTGCAAGCAAGTTAAATTTTGCAATAACTGCCAGATTTGTTGATACTGTTTTTTGTTGCTGCTATTCTAAAAATGAACTACATAAATAAACAAAATTAGGGTTGCTGAGATTTCTAAGTCCATGGGCTACAGACACACTACTGTAAGACCCAAATATATCAAAAACTTAAGTTGCAAGCATAACTTGGGACATAAAATTATGATTGTGGAAATAAGAGCTAAAATAAAGCATGAATGAACTTATTTAATATTGAAATGCTGTTATAAATAAACAATTAAACCTGAATAAATTATATATAAATCAAGTTTGTATCTATTTATTCATTAGCGTGTTCATCAAAAAGCAAAAAAGTGCCATTAAAAAAAAAAATATATATATTTAGAATGTGTACCTCAGTCATTCATTCAACAAAAATAATGTCAAGTAGAAAAAAAAATATATATATATAATTTTTAAACAATGGAATGGACTTAACACATAGGAAACAAGAAAAAATATTATAGGTTGGAATTTTATTTGGAGGAATAAAAGCATAACAACTGTTCCAATTTAAAATGTGAAAACACCTCACCAGCTGAAGTTGATTACTTCCAAATTCATGTAATGTATTTTCTATAGTACATTCTAATATAATAATACTAATCATACTAATATACATACAGTTATTAGTATTACTGCCAGACATTTTATATCTGTATTCTAGAACAAAACAGACTTCTCTAACCCTGATTTCACCACAGGGTTCAATATTAATTCAAAATAAATTAATTTGAAGAACAATCATCAGCAGCCTAACATGATAAATAGCTTTACAATCAACTGCATGACCTACAAATAAAAACACAAAAAAAATTGCTTTTCTTGAAGGCAAGTTCTAGAATTAAAACCTTACATTCCGCAAAACTGATGCTGAAGGACTTGTATGGCTCAGCTTTATTTTACATAATGCTTTACAGAAGTAAATATTTAACATTATGCAAAATGTTTAATAGATGAACTTACTGGAGAGGAATAACTTCTGGTATCCATCCAGTCAGTGCATGTAGAACTGTAAATTCCTCCAGCTCTCTTTTTCCATTTTCATGTATACTGTAAGACAAAAACAACCATTACACAGAAATATAATATAACCAGCTCTCCGAATTCTGTAGTCTATATTGCTTTCTGCAGAAGCAGTACAAGGCCCAAACAGAAAATAAGACTGCTGAAAAACAAGTTTTTAATGGCAATTTTAGTTTTCCAATCCATAGCTGACTACTAGCCTAAAAATTCAAGTTTGCTGCTGTGCCTTTGCATCATGCCCATCATATTAGCATTCCCACTTGTACAAAAGCAGTTTCAGTATGGTTAGCAAGCATACTAGGTATACTTGTATGCAGTAGAATCTCTTTTTGCAGGGTTGGAGATGTGGGTTTGAAATCCCACCAGACCCATGAGGGATTTGAATCTAGAACTTCCCTTCCCTGAAGAGCTGCTCCGACTCCCAGATTATTATTAACAGTTGGCTGTATTTCCAGTGTACCACAGTCAACTCTCTCAAATGGATATAGTTTCCTACTCTCTGGAAACAATTCTGTAAGAAGATCCTGAGAGGACCAAGGCTAAAAGTGCAAGCACCTGGTCATTCTTGTGCTCTGGAGAAATGTTGGATTTCAAACACTCTCCTGCAAACAGAGCTTACAGGCAGCTATATGCAACTCCCTGGTCAACGTGGAAACACTTCAGATCACTCTTTTGACAAAAGTGACTGTTGATATAACCAGAACAGGAAGGCTTGACTATCCAGCTCATTATTTGAATTCTTTTCTGAAGTTTAATCATTTAAACACCTGGTGGTCGTTGCTCATCTCATAGGAACCTGTGGCCCTAATTGCCAATTGGTTGTACCATGGGCCAATTTCCAGGTCACTTTTTTGCAAGTGGATCACCACACTGCCCACAACAGCAGCACTAAAGGCAAAAGTGTCAGAAGTAGCTTATAATACTCTATTTTCCATACTGCATTTTAAAAGCTTTATTTCTTTTAGGTCAAGCATCTCTAAATAATATGTTGCTTTTCTAATAAATGCTGCAAAACATTCTGCAAGCTTTATATATATATATATATATATATATATATAACTATATCATATAGTCATATCTATAATGTTTACTTTTGTTACCATTTAAAATAAAAGCTCTTATGTGTCTCACATTTGAACTTGTACATTTTGTCATTTGAAAGATTATGTAACATTAATGTATTAAAAATATACCTAACCAAAAGAAATACCTAGCAAAGAACAGAAAATAACCTGGTACACACAGTAAGTAATTGAACTCCTATAACACTTAGGGGTCTGATAAATCTTAAACATAAGGTATAATACACAAGACCTAGCCCTCTAAACATACTCTTCATAAAAATGCACAAAAATAAAGACTGTAATTTATACAGTACTTCATGATGAAAAACATCACTCCACTGCTTTCCCTCTTTATTCTAGTCAAAAGTATTAATATTTGTAAGGATCATGTTGAATTAAAAAGAGTATAATTTTAAGAATTTTAAATTACACTGAAGTACTTCTAAACACCTTTATTTTTCCAAAGCATATTTTCCTGTCTTATAACAATGACCTTGAGTGCCTCTTTCCTCTTCTACATTCTGTTTCCACTGTGAGTCTATTCTCTTTTAAAGGTGAGCTGGAGCAGAAAGCCCATCAGAATGCATTGCGGCTCCTCTTCAACTGGGGAAATGAGATTTTCTTTCCTGTCTTTGAAAACAGGATCCCCTTTTGCTTGTCCCGGAGGGGGGCAAATATTCTGTCTCTGCAGTCCTTTATCTCTTTCACTTTGAATTTATGTGACAGTCCCAATAGGACAACCATCAAGGACACTAAAGATTACCATCTTCAGTCCTCTTGGATCAGACTCCATTATATTCTGTTCTCTTCCAATTTGTAAAGGCATTTTCTAGCAACTTATTTTAATTCTAAAGTTAACTAGTAGCTGGATGTATCAAAAACATATTTTGTTTCTACTGTATTTCTTATAAATATGCAATGTATTAACCGTCCATACCATTTGAAGCACTACTTTGTTAAAATGTCTTGGATATTGCCATTTGGCAGAAAACCACAAGTGAAGAAGCCTTTGGGAATAATGGCAAAGAAATAAAGCAGATAGGGAGGTAACTTTTTTTTTTTTTTCCAAAAAAAAGTTTTAGGTGCATGAATACACAGACACATTTAAAAAGGAAAAATTCTGCCTTCCTTATCCACAGAGGCCCTTGTTTTACTGATTTACTGTGTCAGCATTCCTAAAAGTGTATATTTCTCATTATAAAACTTTTAGCAAAATACATTTTCCACATATACTAAAACATTTCTTTTTTCAAATTCCACATGACTTCACAAAATAAACTCAAAGTGAGATAACTAAACATACCTAGTATTTGCCAGCTTAATGATAGCTTTGGACAGCAACATTGGCCAAAGTTCAATTTGACAGGTTGTAGCTGGTAGTAACAAATTATCTTCTTCATTGAAAGGCATAGTATCATCCACAGTGATCTTTCTCCAGCACCCCTATGGTGGAAGGGGAGAAAAAAAAAAAGAATAAAAAAAAAAAAAAAAGGATTTTGTGGGCTGGCAATGGAACACATATGTAAGAGTACTTTGTATGTTTTCCCAATAATCCAATTCTACTGCACTTTGATTTACATTACAGATAGCTTTAAAACAAGTATTCATATAATATCTAAGAAACACTGAAACAGTAGTCATATCATTTTATTCTTTTTTTTTTCAGAGATTAATCTAATTGCAGCTATTCTACTTAATCAGCAAAAATAATTTTGTCTTATCAAATGACAACTGTGTTTTATTAGGTTCTATGCTGTACAAAAATCACATACACTGTAGAATGAATTTTCATTAACATGCATCAACAATTTGTCAACACAATTTTGTTTGTATGTCTTTTCAATAATTATAAATACTTCTCCTAACCATTAAAATTTGGCACGCTAGCTGCACAAAATTTTAGATTGCTGAAGGTAAATACTCACCATCCAATAAAGTTTCACTATGTATTTGCCATAGCTATTGTATAGAGGCATGTGTCCCTTAGTAGCTTTACATAAGGCATAAATATGTTCCCACGGTTTCCAAAATACCATGGATGTTCCATTAGTTAAGTCCTTTCCATTATACATCCTCCAGACTGCACAAATTTCACTTATAATCCATCTCATCATCTGAAAACAAACAGAACTATGTAAAAAAAAAAATGTTTACTTACATCTTCTAAGAAAATAAAATCAAGTTATATTACAATGATGAAAGAATAAAATAGCTCCTGTTTTAAAGGAAGGAGTGACATAAAAGCTATGGTTCATTCAAAAGAAAAGGAAAAAAAAATCACCAGCACAATTTTTCTTAAAATCATATCTATCTACAATAAAAAAAACTTGCTGAAAATAGGTAAAAACACAATAGAAATTATGCTGTTCATTATTTACCAAAGAAAAATGGGTACATGTGATTTCAAATTATAACAAATTTTTAACACGTGAAATACAAGTTTTAACTAATAATGCTTCAGAGTGTGTCCTTTTCTAATATACAGGTTATAGATGTATGCTACAGTTCTAAAAGTATTACCAGGCTTTCTTACAGTGGTTTATATGAACAAGAATAAGGATAACTTTTTACACAACAAACTTGAACTAAAATAAATTGGTGGTTCTGTGGACAGCAAAGATTAAAAAGAGATGAGAAGAAGAAATAAATAAAGAAACAGACATTTGCGCATTTCTACCTACCTCACTACAAAATAAATGTTCATTTCCTAAAAAAAGATCACATGAGTTTTCATTTTTGACCACCACAGGAATCTAGGAGAAAGTAAATTAGTTAAAAGTCCACAGATAAATTATCAGGAAAAAAAAAAATGAAATGAAGAGTAGTATTTAATGGTAGTGACCTACAAAAACTAGATGTTTTGTAAGCATTTGTTAGATATTTGCAAACTCAAGGTTGTCAGTTTACAAATCTTTTACCTGACTTGGTATTTCTTAAAAGTGTCAAAATACAGATGTTCAGAATTCAAAGGAATCATTATTCTTACCAGAAGATTTAGAAAATACCAAATGAAATAAATACGTAACTATATAAATTGAGATTTCCTCAAATTTTTCATAGTATTAGCAGTTCTGCACTTAAATAGTGATCATAACATTGTTTCATATGTTGTGATTTCCTTGGCCCTCCACCAGGGTTCAAAGGATCGTTTAGAAATATGGTTTGCTTGTTTTCATAATGTCTTACTGAATGCTAAAAGTTTGTCCAACTTTGATACTGCAATGGGCAATACAGTACCATCAAAGAGTAGAAAACAAATTTGTCTAAGATTACTTTTCTTTATAGGTGCAGGCTCGAATTAATTAGATTAAAGTTCCAAAAGGATTTTCCCTCTAGCCAGGCTGACAGGTGTCTGGCATCTTTCTTTTCTGATTCCCCTACAGAATGCATTTGGCCTAGGATCACAACTCACTCAATTTCCTGTGCCGCTTTATCCATTACTCTCTGTGCCTGCGACACACAATAGTTTAGCAATTTGAGAATGGAAATATTTTAGGCTAACCAAATTCATTAGTTCATTAGAGCAATACAAGGATGAATCTTAACTCCCTGTGACATGCAATAGCCTAGACTACATAATTTAACACCCTTTTCTGGTCTTACATTCTATGATAAAGGAACTCCATAAGAAAAATTTGCATTCATATTTAACAGAATGATTTCAAATATATTATCAAGGAGAAAGTGCAACATAATTATTTTCATGTCAATGTTATTAAAAGTCATTAAAAATAATTTTCAAATGTATTTTAAACATACAAAATGCAATATATTTTTGAAATATGCTTAAGTTCTATAAAAGAACAACCTGAAGGACCATCTATGCTCCCAGCTCTTTAATTGCAAAGACTCACAAGAGTTTAGAAAGATAATTCACAGACCCAAGTTATCAACTTAATGATTTACTTTGCAAACAGACATTATTGATCTTTATTTACTTTCTCTTTTCTCTACTGTCAAGACATTATAAAGAAAATGGTTAATGAAAAATTTTATACTTGTCCTGGTTCCAGTTAGGACAGAGTTAAGTAGCTCATAGTAGCTGGTAGGGTGCTATGTTTTGGATTAGGATGAGAAGAGCGCTGATAACATGCTGATGTTTTAATTGTTGCAGAGCAGTGTTTACACCAGGCCAAGGACTTTTCGGCTTCTTGCTCTGTCCTGCCAGCGAGCAGGCTGGGGGTGCAGCAGGAGCTGGGAGGGGACAGACCCAGGACAGCTGACCCAAACTGGCCAAAGGGGTATTCCATACCATCTGACGTCATGCTAAACAATATATAGGGGTGGCTGGCCGGGGTGGGGGGGCCGGCTGCTCGGGAATAGGCTGGGCATCGGTCAGCGGGTGGTGAGCAATTGCATTGTGCATCACTTGTTTTCTTACACATTATTATTGTTAATACTATTACCATTATCACTATTATTATTATTATTGTTATTATTATTTTCCTGTCTTAATAAACTGTCTTTATCTCAACTCACAGGCTTCACTTTCCCGTTTCTCTCCCCCATCCCAGAGAGGGAGGGGGGAGGGTGAGCGAACGGCTGTGTGGTGTTTAGCTGCCAGCCGGGTTAAACCACAACAGTCTTTTTGGCGCCCAACGTGGGGCCCGAAGGGTTGAGATATCGACAAATCTGACCAGAATGTGTTAAACTAAAATTGGTATAAGTATTGGACCTGCTTAATAGTTGCTAGTCACGATGTTGATTGCCTTAATCTCCAGTCTGCTGTACCTGTATTCCAAATTGAGTTTTATGGTGCGTTACTTTCTGTATGTGCTCCCTGTTGCACTGTTTATCCTTTCCGGGCCCTGGTTTAAGATTGTTATGGCCAGTGCGAAAGTCTAATGGTGAGTGGAGACTAACAGTGGACTATCGTGGCCTGAACGAAGTCACGCCACCACTGAGTGCTGCAGTGCCGGACATGCTAGAACTCCAGTATGAACTGGAATCAAAGGCAGCCAAGTGGTATGCCACAATTGATATCGCTAATGCATTTTTCTCCATCCCTCTAGCAGCACAGTGCAGGCCACAGTTTGCTTTCACTTGGAGGGGAGTCCAATATACTTGGAATCGGCTGCCCCAGGGGTGGAAACACAGCCCTACCATTTGCCATGGACTGATCCAGTCTGCGCTGGAGCAGGGGGAAGCTCCTGAACACCTGCAGTACATCGATGACATCATTGTGTGGGGTGACACTGCAGAAGAAGTTTTCGAGAAAGGGAAGAAAATAGTCCAAATCCTTCTGAAGGCCGGTTTTGCCATAAAACAGAATAAAGTTAAAGGACCTGCACGAGAGATCCAGTTTTTAGGAATAAAATGGCAAGATGGACGCCGTCAAATCCCAATGGATGTGATCAACAAAATAACAGCTATGTCTCCACCAACTAGCAAAAAAGAAACACAAACTTTCCTAGGTGTCGTGGGGTTTTGGAGAATGCATATTCCAAATTACAGTCTGATTGTAAACCCGCTCTACCAAGTAACCCGTAAGAAGAATGCTTTTGAATGGGGCCCTGAGCAACGACAAGCCTTTGAACAAATTAAGCAGGAAATAGTTCATGCAGTAGCCCTCGGGCCAGTCCGAACAGGACCAGATGTAAAGAATGTGCTCTACACCGCAGCCGGAGAGAATGGTCCCACCTGGAGCCTCTGGCAGAAAGAACCTGGGGAAACTCGAGGTCGACCCCTGGGGTTTTGGAGTCGGGGATACAGAGGATCTGAAGCCCGCTATACTCCAACTGAAAAGGAGATATTGGCAGCATATGAAGGAGTTCGATCTGCTTCGGAAGTGGTCGGTACTGAAGCGCAGCTCCTCCTGGCACCCCGACTGCCGGTACTAGGCTGGATGTTCAAAGGAAGGGTCCCCTCTACGCATCATGCAACTGATGCTACATGGAGCAAGTGGGTTGCACTGATTACTCAGCGGGCTCGAATAGGAAACCCCAGTCGCCCAGGAATCTTGGAGGTGATTATGGACTGGCCAGAAGGCAAATACTTTGGGATATCACCAGAGGAGGAGGTGGTTCGTGCTGAAGAAGCCCCCCTGTACAACAAGCTACCGGAAAATGAGAAGAAATATGCCTTGTTCACTGACGGGTCCTGTCGTATTGTGGGAAAGCATCGGAGATGGAAAGCTGCTGTATGGAGTCCTACACGACGAGTTGCAGAAGCTGCTGAGGGAGAAGGTGAATCGAGTCAGTTTGCAGAAGTAAAAGCCATTCAGCTGGCTTTAGATATTGCTGAACGAGAAAAGTGGCCAGTTCTCTATCTCTATACTGATTCATGGATGGTAGCAAATGCCCTGTGGGGGTGGTTACAGCAATGGAAGCAGAACAACTGGCAGCGCAGGGGCAAGCCCATCTGGGCTGCGGCATTGTGGCAAGATATTGCTGCCCGGGTAGAGAACCTGGTTGTAAAGGTACGCCATGTAGATGCTCATGTGCCCAAGAATCGGGCTACTGAAGAACACCAAAACAACCAGCAGGTGGATCAGGCTGCTAAGATTGAAGTGGCTCAGGTGGACCTGGACTGGCAACATAAAGGTGAATTATTTATAGCCCGATGGGCCCATGACACCTCAGGCCATCAAGGTAGAGATGCAACCTACAGATGGGCTCGTGATCGAGGGGTGGACCTGACCATGGACACTATAGCACAGGTTATTCATGACTGTGAAACATGTGCTGCAATCAAGCAAGCCAAACGGTCAAAACCTCTTTGGTATGGAGGACGATGGCTGAAATATAAATATGGAGAGGCCTGGCAGATTGATTACATCACACTCCCTCAAACCCGCAACGGCAAGCGCCACGTACTTACAATGGTGGAAGCAACCACCGGATGGCTGGAAACATATCCTGTGCCCCATGCCACCGCCCGGAACACTATCCTGGGCCTTGAAAAGCAAGTCTTATGGCGACATGGCACCCCAGAGAGAATTGAGTCAGACAACGGGACTCATTTCCGAAACAACCTTATAGACACTTGGGCCAAAGAACATGGTATTGAGTGGGTGTATCACATCCCCTATCATGCACCAGCCTCTGGAAAAGTTGAACGATACAATGGACTGTTGAAGACTACACTGAAAGCAATGGGTGCTGGGACATTCAAAAATTGGGATACACATTTGGCAAAGGCCACCTGGTTAGTCAATACCAGGGGATCTGCCAACCGAGCTGGACCTGCCCAATCAAACCTGTTACGCACTGTAGAAGGGGATAAAGTTCCTGTAGTGCACGTAAGAAACATGCTGGGTAAAACAGTCTGGGCTACTCCTGCCTCAGGAAAAGGCAAACCCATTCGTGGAATTGCTTTTGCTCAGGGACCTGGATGCACTTGGTGGGTAATGCAAAAGAATGGGGAGGTCCGGTGTGTACCTCAAGGGGATTTGATACTGGGTGAGAATAGCCCATGAGTTGAATTGTAGTATGTTAATTATTATATAATAATGTATGTCATCACTACCATGATTGCTATATATCATAGATGAAAATGGTGATTAATTAGAATGTATTGGACAGAGTGTAACCTGAGCATGACATAAATGGTATGGAATAAGGGGTGGATATCTGTCCTGGTTCCAGTTAGGACAGAGTTAAGTAGCTCATAGTAGCTGGTAGGGTGCTATGTTTTGGATTAGGATGAGAAGAGCGCTGATAACATGCTGATGTTTTAATTGTTGCAGAGCAGTGTTTACACCAGGCCAAGGACTTTTCGGCTTCTTGCTCTGTCCTGCCAGCGAGCAGGCTGGGGGTGCAGCAGGAGCTGGGAGGGGACAGACCCAGGACAGCTGACCCAAACTGGCCAAAGGGGTATTCCATACCATCTGACGTCATGCTAAACAATATATAGGGGTGGCTGGCCGGGGTGGGGGGGCCGGCTGCTCGGGAATAGGCTGGGCATCGGTCAGCGGGTGGTGAGCAATTGCATTGTGCATCACTTGTTTTCTTACACATTATTATTGTTAATACTATTACCATTATCACTATTATTATTATTATTGTTATTATTATTTTCCTGTCTTAATAAACTGTCTTTATCTCAACTCACAGGCTTCACTTTCCCGTTTCTCTCCCCCATCCCAGAGAGGGAGGGGGGAGGGTGAGCGAACGGCTGTGTGGTGTTTAGCTGCCAGCCGGGTTAAACCACAACAATACTTCATACATTTTGTATACTTAACACTAAATAACTAAATAAATTGTCTTCATTTATTAATCACAAGATATTTATGGTGTGTTTCCAAGTATGAAATTATTGTGTGCAATTAAGGCAGGAAATTAAAATATATCAGGTTTCCATAGTCATCACTCATTACGTGGTCACAGTTATCTTTAGGATAATTTACCTAAAAGCAGTGTGCAAGAAGAACTTCAATTTAAATTAAAGAGCAAGGGTTAGAACAAGATGTCTAAACCAATTCAACGATTTGCTGTTGTTAAAAGGAGTTGTCCTATGTTGTCCCTTCTTTTTCCTTGTTTAGAGCTGGACTTTTGACCCCCAATTAGTTGTTTCAGTCCGTTAAACCAACAGACAATAATACATTTCTTTCTGCCCCCACTCTTCCCCTTTTGTGTGTATGTTGGGGGGGAGGGGGGAGATAATGACTGAGTTTTCTGCTTCTTCTATAGCAAGCTGACTGGCTCATCAGAACTGGATGAACATTAGACAGAGGACCACTTTACCAAATCTTAGTTGTTTTTTTCTCCTAATAGTAACACATGTTTTCAAGAGTTCAACTCAAAATATAATTACAGATATTTTTTAAGCAACGATATTCATGTCTGAATTCAGTCTTGGTAACACCAGTAGAAATATAAGCATCAGTCAGTATGATCACTGACCTTATTAAACCTTTAGACATTAGGAGGAAATTCTTCACTGTAATGGTAGTGAGGCCCTGGCACAGGTTGCCCAGAGAAGCTGTGGATGCCCCATCCCTGGAGGTGTTCAAGGCCACGTTGGATGGGGCCTTGGCCAACCTGATCTAGTGGGCGGCATCCCTGCCTATGGCAGGGGGTTTGGAGTTAGATGACCTTTAAGGTCCCTTTCAACCCGAGCCATTCTATGATTTTATGATTAACTACATTACATAGTTTTGATGACTGTCACTTGCATACAGAGTCCATTTTATTTTCGCAAGCAGTTTAGAAGTAATAGGATTGTAATTTATCAAACTAAATATCTCTGTGCCTCTCATCACTTAGTGGTGGTTACAGCTTGATTCTTTCCTTAACACACTAAATAGCCTCGTTTACTCTTTATTTCTAGTTACTTATAGATTAGGCAGTAACATATATCATCTTAATAGTTTTTCATCACTTGAGGTTAGCATTAATATTGAATAACTTACAATATTCCTAGTAATCATAACTACTTGATCCAAAATATGTTGTACTAAAACAACAAGCACCAAAGTTTTAATCAGGTCTTAAAGAAAGTAATTGCTTTCTTCACAGTGCTCTAAAGATAGTCTAAAAGCTATTTTTAATACAGATACATGTTTCCATGGCTTTCTGGGCTGCCAGCTCTCCTGCCCTCATCTTTCAGATCCCTCTACTCTGTTTATGTATGTTGGCAGCATTTCTCATCCAATCTTTTGGTCTTGTCAATTACTCCCCTGACTTCTCCTCCCATTCTTCCATTAAAAATGAATCTTGGAGCTGCTTAGTGTTTAGCTAATAAGAAATAAAACTGACAAGCTGACAAAAGGAAAACTGACAAGACTAAAAAAAAGTTTTAATGGTGGTCACAGTGCTTAAAAACTTCAGCATTTAATCTAAAGAAAAAAAATGTTTAAAACTTAAGATTAGCAACAGCACTGAAGAACACTCCAACCTTTAAAATGGTAGGCTGCTTATTTACTTTGCAATTCATTTTAAAAAGAAAGTGAAGAAGAGCTTTGCACAATTTTAAAATGTTATGTTTACCTTCCAGACAAGTACTGTCAAAGATGTGGACATGTTCTGAATGCATACTGGAGAAATGCAATATTTAAGGTGGGAGAGTGAGAAAAAGTACTGTAGTTCTGGTAAAGCTAGTCCATAGTTTCAGGATAGATATTTACTTCATATGTCTGCTCAAGATGCCTTAGCTGGAACAAAGGGAACTTGATTTGCCATAACACTGATTTTTAAAAGTGAGAAAACAGGAACACGAAGAAAAACAGGAAGACATCTCTCTCACCAGGTGTCTTCTAAATGAACATGGAGGGAAAAAAAGCAGAGCAGAGTTGGAAGGGTATGCTACCGTGATGTCTTGCACCAGGAGGTGCTGGTGCACTCAGACTCTGTAAAGTTTCATTTAACCTTCTATTTATTAGAGTTAACACTATAAAGGAAGTGATTAAGATGATCTTTAAGGTCCCTCCCAACCCAAGCCGTTCTATGATTCTATGCTGAGAAGGTGTGCAGCAGCAAACAGGCCTCTTCTCCACGCACAGCACACTGTGCAGACCCCCCTGTAGAACGGGTTACTCCATTTTGGTGTTATTGACCTGTTATAGCATTTTAGCTGTTATAGGACTTTCTTACAAGCTCTGTTCATCACTTCTACAGTCAAACAGAAAGGATATCCACATTAGAACTTCTTGCTGTCCTTTTACATAAAGGCAAGAACATGCAGGTGGCCAATATCAAGCGGGAGATGCCCGCCAACTCCTCTGTTTCGATGTGCTGGCTGAGCTTGTCCTACAGTCATGCTGTGCCTGCAACACAGTGCAGCAGAGTCCAGGGCCCATGCAGGTTAACCACTGTACAGATCACCATCTCCTGGGTGCACAATGGTCCACTCTGATCTTGCTTTTTTCTTACCTTATTTGTTAAAAACTCTTGTGGCCGTTTCCATGAATGCACTTTTAAGGATGCTGGCAATTCTATTTTTCCTTCAGGATCATCAAAGACATGCTATATAAAATATGCATAAACAGAGAAGGAACACTTTTTAAAACTAATTGTACTGTTGTATCTTTCGCAATATTTAAAATAATTCATTGTTCACATGATAATTCACTTAAGGGTAAGAATAACATAAAAAGGTACTAATAGTTTCTATAACTCTGAACTAAAACAGTGTGAAGTTCAAACTGAGAATTCAGCAAAAAAAGCTGATTATATTGTTCAGGAACAGCTATGTAGTCTGCACTGTCTAATCAGGTCTATATGAAATGTTTCCTGTCTTTCCCACCATTGAGAAAAATTTCCACAAAACCTTTATAAGGTTTTAATTCAGACACTTTCCTACCAAGTTATTTCTAAGTACTTTTCTAACTCACTATTTCTCAAGTTTTTTGTTTTGTTTTTTTTTAAATTGAAGACTGAAATTAAATTCCTAAAGCAATATTTACACACCAACAAAGCAGACTCCAAGCATTTAAAACTGCCATAGAAATCAAAGAGAGATATAATTATACAGCATCAAGAATTAGCCCGTTAAAGGAAGGGCTTCATATACTTTTCAAATTTCCATTTCTAAAGTGATACTTCTCTGTGTAAACAGAAGGCATCAGGATATACAATACCTGTTTACGTAATAGCACAGTATAGGATGAGGCTCTGATACTGCTTGTATTGACTGAGAAACTAATTATTTACATGGTTAGTGCATTCTACTTGTGTCTGGATTTTTAAATAAGTTTTAGGCATATTATCCTTTTCTGTGTGTTTCATAGCCCATAGTATGTACTATTGATCTTCTACAGACCAACTGAGAAAGAGTTTCTGGGGTGGAAAAACTGTGATGTTTTAAGTACTAACTGATTAAAGGAAGGTGAAAGAAAATATACCTCAAAACCATAAAAAAAAACAAACAAGCAATATAAACCCAAACCAAAGTCCCCCAAACAGTATTTTCCCACATTTTTTCTTGCTTGCTTCATTGCGTAAGTTCCTTCAACATACCAATCTGCAACAAACTATTCTAAGTACACAAAGGAAGCAAAATCAGTTTGAAGAATTAAAAATCCAGATGAGACTCAAACATGGTTCCAAAGCTGGAAAGACTGAGGATTTTTTTTTTTTCTGCATATGGTAGGTGCTTTACTTTATACAATATAACTGTATCACCTCAAACTGTTCTCTGCACTCTGGAACTGCAGACAGCGTTTCACACGTCCACAAACTGAGGCATGCAGAAGAAAAGAGATCAACTTGCATTTTTTCCCCATAAAAACGTTGCAAAGATCGATGCATCAAGCTTTTTTGCCCCCAGAAACTGCAAAGAGATTGCTCCAGCCTGTTAGGACAGTTTGGCTTCTTCCCAAATCCCCAGTTTTAATTATGTTATGAAATAGATCTGGGGGTTTGGGGCTTTTTAAACCATTAATGTGCTAATAGCGCCCATTTATGTTAACAGATGCAACAGTGAAACAATTCACAATGTATTTAGTTTATGCATTTAATTCGGTAGGGAACTATTTAAATTTAATAAAAATATAGAGTTGGAAAATTATATTCTTATCAATGACAATTATTTTGAATTATTGAGAAATTAAAGAGGTACAAAAACTAACATGGGACAAAAAAAATGCATTTGTGTCACACTTACTGAAATAGGACTTTTTCCAGATTTTTCTTTCTCTTTTCCAACTTTTCCAGCATCCCATTTTTCTGCATTGATGTCAGCTTCATTCCATTCTGGCCAAATAGGAAATCTTGAATTACCTACTTGATACGTAGATGTCCTGGGAAACAACCAGAGAAATGAATAAAAATGAACAGTATATAATGCTAACACAGTAGAAAGACTTTTATCAAATAAAATATTCATTTTTTTAATATAATGTAATAAAACTAGTGTTAGTAATTACAATACTTTTTGTCACTAAGATAAGCAAAATGGCTTTATTGGGTATAAACCGACACAAATATTTTATATGAGGAATTCTGCAGAAGTAAATGGGACAGCTGAAGCACAAAAACAGAATCCTAGGGCACAGTTTCCTCCCTCTTCCTTTTCTACTGCTTCAAGCCATATCATTCTCCTTCCTTTCCAATACAAGTCTTAGACTTCATAGCCTAATTCAACTCATCTAACAGAAGCCTTTCAACTTTTTAAGTGATTTTGTTTTTGTTTTGCAGTCTCACTCACTTTAACCAACCCAAAGGAGTTTGCTATGGATAAAAGAGATACGGCAGAATGTATTTGGGGAATAGGATTCCCACCTCTAGCACACTCACTACACTCTTTCTTGGATTCACAGCTCTGGCAAAAAAAGTCTGCTGAGACTGCAGTGATTTTCACCAGGACTAATACACAAAGGGTACATAGCTACCAGCTAACACTTGTAGTATCTGTGCACATTGTTTTTCCAGTGCATACGAAGGGCTGAAAAACGGAACTAGTTAGATTGAGAATATAGCAGCTCCTTCCCCTTAACTACCTAACTTGAAAGCAGATAAAGTATGCACAGGTCACATCTAAATTATATTCTCCAACAGCCACAGGGAACAAACTGCACATGTTGTCCACTCAAAAGAACAAAGGAAGAAGCTGCAGGGACCTGAGAAGCAACATGACACTGAAAACAGAACAAAAGGAAAACACAACACTAAAGGGTTTAAATAAAACTTACAGCAGAAAAAGCACATCTACTTCAACTATTTGGATCAAAAGAACTTAAGTCAAAATCTCTCTTTGCTATTTAGCAGTATCCTACAGCAGAAATGCAATACTATAATGAGACTTTTGTACAACTGGAGCCCTAAAAATACACTTGCATGACACTTCCATTTCATTATGTACATCAGCTATAAAAAGCTAAAGATATTGCAATTTTCTCTTTTCTTATACCAAACACTTCTTTTTTTCCTTTCCTTTCCTTTCCTTTCCTTTCCTTTCCTTTCCTTTCCTTTCCTTTCCTTTCCTTTCCTTTCCTTTCCTTTCCTTTCCTTTCCTTTCCTTTCCTTTCCTTTCCTTTCCTTTCCTTTCCTTTCCTTTCCTTTCCTTTCCTTTCCTTTCCTTTCCTTTCCTTTCCTTTCCTTTCCTTTCCTTTCCTTTCCTTTCCTTTCCTTTCCTTTCCTTTCCTTTCCTTTCCTTTCCTTTCCTTTCCTTTCCTTTCCTTTCCTTTCCTTTCCTTTCCTTTCCTTTCCTTTCCCTCTCCTCTCCTCTCTTCTCCTCTCCTCTCCTCTCCTCTCCTCTCCTCTCCTCTCCTCTCCTCTCCGAAACAGAAGAATTCTGTTTCTCCTCTGTTAAAGAAGAATTTTTTGTTTGTTTGACTGATTGATTGTTTTGTAATCTGGTAATGCACCATTCTTCCTATTTCATACATTCCTCAAATATTTTCCATTTCTACATTGGTGCATAAAATTAGAAAAAAATACTCTCTTTACCAACCTCCCCCTGCAAAAGTTATGTCACATATAATCTTGCTTGGCATTAGATAAAAATGCATCAGCTCTCACTGTCTCCATGACTGTACTTTGGAAGTTCAGAAACAAACAAACAAACAAAAACAGAGATTCCACCATATCAATGACTTCTTCAGGTTTTTTGGTTAGTTATTTGCATATGGATATATTGAGGGTTTTGTTGTTGTTGTTGTTCTTTCAGAGATTGCTGTCATTTCTTAAGAGAAAGTTAGCAAAGGTGACACTTTTTGCATCTAAAGCTTGTTTAGGTTTTATTTGCTCTTAGGCTTCATTGGTTTATACCTATTAAACCTTCTTCCTAGATTTCCAGGTCTGTTAAGATCTGCTTTGTATTGTCATCCTAAGAAAGAAATACAGACGTCTTGATGGACATAGTACATAGTATTGGGATCTCTAGCTGGGGATTGAGATGCAAAATTGAACCTAAATTTTGATTGGCTTAATTACTACTCAGCAGCCATGCTACAGTTACTGTCTACGCATCTGCTAACTTCAGTTGTGCATTGATGTGTGTGTGTGCTTAAAGCATGTTTTGGAGAACTAGAAGACTGAGCATTTGCATCTGAACAGCAACTGTTAAACTGTTAAACAAACCAGCCATTGTATCTGTAGTATGATGCATTTAAGTGATAAGGTAGACGGTCACCAACATTTCTGATAGCATGTCCTAAAGATTAAAAAATAACCCACAGATTAGATCATAACAGTACCCCAAAGGAAGACCAAATCAATTTGATTCTCATCATTTTCATTTTGTCTCTTGGAGACTGTTGCTAGCCTAGAGTTAAAGCTGCAAATCTTTTAACTTTCATTAAATACTGTCTACTATTTTCATGAAATGTTAATAACCATCATACTGTAGAGCATAGTTTCAATCAGATCCCAGAAAATACGCTATTAACCATATACCTGATATCACCTTGACCTCACTTCTTGGGATGGCCAATAATTAATATAAATGATTCAGTAACATGACATGATATTTAGGTAACTAATACTTGGTAGGACAGTGAATGAGACTCAGAGCTGAAACTTTTACCCTTTTATCATTTATCGCTCTTCTGGATGCTCTGAACTCCTCAATACGTACAGAAGTAAGAACAATGTGAAGGAAGAGATGGAGATGAGGAATCTCACATCTCATATTCCCAGTTGGGAACTAATGTTAAGACACAAAGAGATGAGAATTTTGGACTCTTTCCAGGAAAAGGTAAAGAAAATAAGAGTCCCTTCCCTTGAATTGCTTGAGCAGCTGGAAAGAACAATTTCTGGCCTCAGTAAAAAAATTAATTAGAAAAAAGGGCAGAGAACAAAAAGATGGTTCAAATTCTCCTCCAAAAGTCCCCTGGGAGGAAAGCTACTGAACTTTTTTCCTAATCTCTTCAAAACCCAAAGGAAAAAGAATAAATAAATAATAATAATAATAATAAAACTCTGAAAACTTTAATTATGGTAATAAGTGGTTTTAAAGTCTAATCACTGAAATGGTTCTTCAAAGGTAGCATCCTTTAGCATGGAAACTATGACAACACCCAAGTTCACAAGGATCTGGAAAGCATATGAGAACATTTAACCAAGTATCAGTAACTCCACTGCAAAATGATTTGCTCTTTTTAATCATACATAGTGCCATTCTTCAGAAGAGGAATGAATAGAATTAGTCATGATCAGATGATCTAATAAGCACCAAGGAAAATACAGTTATTACTATTAATACAGTAAGCAGTAATTACAAAATAAAACCAAAATATGCATGTGTTATTTATGGTAACTTTATTCTTACATCAGACGGGGGGGCAAGACTTAAAGTACTTTGTAGAAAAAATTACACTAGCCTGAAAGTTCAGAGCTCTCATGGATGGGGGAGAGAATCAAGGCATGGACACAGTTCAGGTACAAGGAGCAGAATAAATAATTGTAAGGCATCTAAGTTGTAATGACAGTTGCTTGCAAAACCTATGACAACAGGTTTTGTATCACTTCATTTTTGTCTGCTGAGGTAAGCCTTGTCTAGGATTTTTTCCTCAAAAAGCACAGTGTTCTGTGTGAAGCTAGATCAAACTGTAGAAGATTAAAGTGATACTAAAAAGAAAAGATGAATACCAAGTGATTATATTTTATAGGCATGTCATTTTTAAAGGAGTTTTTAATGTGTGTCACTACTTTGAAGTGTAATATGCTCATTTCTAAATGTAGCCAACATCCTTGTAGGTGTCAGATGACAAAGTAGACTTAAGTAACTTACCAAGAATGAGACTATTTCAAACACTTCTGCACATTTGCTAAGAGAGTGTTCATGAAGCCTCACATTCAACCTTGTGAGAGAGAAGTCCAGATTTTTTCTTATTTTCATTTGCCTGCATGTTAATGGGAGTTGAGATGGTAATTCTTGGTTTGCTTTCCAGGCTATAGAGGGGGGAAAAATGCTATGTGCCAAGTCTCTTGCTCCAGTTGTACAGGTGTTTCCTTGCGATTTTTTCAAAGAAGCATGGTGGAAAGGTAGAAAGTATTAGTGTAGAAGCATTATGTTTTTTAAAACTTATTTTTGAGTTTGCTGTCCTTATTTTCAGCCTAATTCCATTTGTTGCCCTATAAATATTGTCCAAATTTTGGTCTTTAACATTTTAAAATATCAGCTGAATTTCTTACAAAGTCTGGATCAGTTCTTATCAACAAAATTTAGACTTTTGGTATTTTGATCAATTTATGTCAACTATACTTTTTTTTTCTATATACAAATTTTAACAGAAAAAAAAAAGTCAGAAATTGAATATAAAAATCACAATAGCCAGAGTACAAGACTTGTGCCATATGCTAGAGAAAAACAGATGAAGATACATTCATAAAAATGATGACAAATGCAGTGAGAAGGCAACTGAATATTTCATACAGATCATGATGAAATCTTAGCAAAGCTAAAACTAAGTAAAGTTTTCACATATTTCTGGTGAAGAATTTATGTGCCATTCAACCTTCAAGTTCACAGCTTGTGTTATGTTCATACAGAGTGTTATTAATTTTGGACTGTTTTAGCCTTTTTTTTTTCATTCCAGGAAGAAGAATAATATTTTTTTTATTGCATAAACTACCATTAGTAAACAGCTCAAAGAAAGAAGCAAAACCAGGTGAGCTTCAGGGCAAAAAAGCGTGGACACTGCTGCTTTGAATGTCAGAAAAAATCAAGAATCTGTAGCATGTGAGAGCAAGGCTAGAAAAGCTCATCTTGCCATTTTCAGTGGTAAGAGCTAGCTGCAGTAAAGAATTTCTGCTCTTGATTCTACAGAGCTGTCAAAAGACTTTTTATATAAAATGAAAAAAAAAAAAGCAAAAAAACCCTATTTAGCATATTTGAAAGATGCACTTGATAATGAAAGGTATTAGATGGCCTGGAAGTCATTCATCTGCCAGCCTTTCATACGCTGCCCACACTAGAGGTCAGATAAACTTTTAAAAACATTCAATAATATATACAAACTTCAATAATATATACATATATATATATATGTATATATATATATATAAATTTACATTCCAAGAGCAGAACACTGAAGATTAAAATCAAGAGTTGCCTGCCAAAGCAGAAACCTTGTAATATCTAGCTCTTAAACAAGCATTTTTAATGAAGAGAGACAAAAGTATTTTACTGAGAATGGCTTTATCATACTCACTTTTAGAGATGAAAATATGATATACCAAGACCAAGTTAGAGTCATAGCAAGTCCTGGTAAGAAGAGTGCCTGTTTCAGGTGACAATTCCAGTCAAGAGAGTTGATCTCTGACTGATTTTTCCAAAGTTGTTGACTCTGGAATGTGCTGCAGATGTGAATGATGTCAGCTGAAATAAATACCTGGTTTCAAACAGTGGAGGTGACAGGCCAAGTGAAACGAGTACAGACTAACATGGGCACCAAGAGGTTGTAGCTGCATCTTGTAGTCTGTCAACATCTACATCCACTTTGCAGATAAAATTTCTGTTTGATCAATGCACTGTCCTTCCAACTAGCAGCAATTGATTACAGCGTATATAATTCTGTTAATGATAACGCTTCAGAGTCATGAGCTGCCTGTCATTATGATAGATCTATAAGGATCTCTGTTCAAGTATAGTCAAGGAAGGCAAACCAAATATTAGAAGACATTAGGAGCAGGATGCCCAGTATGTGAGAACAGTATAATGCCACTTAGGATATTATGGCTTTTGCATGACATATTGATTGGTTCCAGCTGCCCTAACAATGTAACCAAAACTTTGGAAATTCAGTGACAGGCAACAGTTCAGAGCATGGAGGAATAACAAAGTGTAAATGTACAAAATAATGAATAGTATAGACAATAGTGAATTATTTATCTGTTCTCATGACACAAGAAAAATAATGTATCTAACATAAAACACAGAAAATTTAATATCAATAAAAGGAAAACACCTGACCACTCAAAATATTTAGCCTTCAGAACTCCTTTGCATCAGATGCAACTCAGGAGAGAATAATGATGTACGGTTACTGGAACAGACTATCTCACATAGCACATACCTCTGTCAAACTCAAGACAACAAAGGAAAAATGTTCCTTAGTCCCTTTCCATCAGAGCTCTGTGTGAAAAACCACTAACAGTTTGGTCACAGAGCATCCACTGGTTCTGGTTGTTCTCTGAGGCAGGAAATTGAGTATCTCTTTTTAAATCCTTCTTTACTGCTCCTGACTCTAAGAAGCAATCTGAGGTCATGTTTCTCCAAATACTTGTATAGCACCCTAGAAATTATGAAACTAGTTATTCTGAGTTTGCTTCTCCCACTGTTTCCTGCTGAAAAGATTAACCTGACCTTAGACTCAGCTATAGGAATGCTGGGAAGATTGTCGCACCTCTTTCCAGACTAGTTTGGTACTCCAATGTTTTTGTTTTGTTTTGTTTTGTTTTGTTTTAATATGACTTGAGCTTTGCTCCTTTCCTTGGCATTTCTTCCTTGTTGGCTTCTGTAAAATACTTTTGTGCCTTCTGTATGGCACATGGGTAATTAACTAAGAACTGAAAATCTCTGCATGACAGAGCACCTTAGTACTTCTGTGGATTTAGGTCAACTCATTTACAAAGCACTTAGCGTGCCTTGACAAGAACACCAGGAAACCCCATTTCTTCAGTGTTGTTACACAGAGCTCTCAAAAGCTAAAGACAATTCTGTTTAAGTAGATGAATAATCCATAGCAAACAGAGTATCTAACGTGTTATTTTAGGAATGCTTTCCAGTTTTGAAGCACAATTCTTTTTTTTCTGTTTTTTTCTTTTGGCAGCACTATTATTGCTATATAGTTCTCCTGCTGGAAGCTGTTTTTCTTTATTGCACAGTTCATTGTAACAGAAGTCTAGACATATATCTGATTGCATAGTTCAATTAATGGCTCATGGACAATGCTTGCCTGCAAGATCTTCTGACAGTGCTTAGAGTTACAGGGAAAGAATAACCTAAAATCAGGACCAACAGGGAGTATAGCATTTATCGTGATATTGCCACTGATATATGACTTAGTCTTTTCATGCCCATAAGTCCATGAAGTTTGAAGGCTACAGATCACAATAGGCTGAGTTCTTAAGGGGTTTATTTTTTTAATTAAAATTAGCAAGAAAAAAAAAATTTGAATGCATAATTTTCTAGCTGGAATGAAATGTGGTTAACCACAAATTCAACATACTGGTAGGCTAATATATAATATGTTTTTAAACTTACAATATGTTTACCATATTTACTTTGGGAAGAACCCATTCACCTCAAAGAATGAAACTCAAAAAAGCTAAAGGCAGAAGAGGAAAAAAAACAGTATTAATTAATTGACTATAAAGATAAAATTATATGGAGCTTTATTACACAGAGTGTACACTGAAACATTTCAACCAATGAAGCACAGGTGCTGAAAGCAAGCTCTTCATCTTTTAGGCCAGAAAATGCTTACACAGAAAATTCTAGGTCTGCTTAACTTTGTTTCTGAGACTAACAAAAACACCAGCCTCAGAAATATGAGTCATGTACAAAGTAAATAGACAAGAAAAGACAATAAATCAGAAGTGGATGTTTTATGTTCAGGCAAGACAACACAAACTCTCCAGTAATGATTCTATTTTTTGTTGGATTACAATTTAATATTAGAACAATAAGCATTTGCAGATGCACGTTGATGCAGTAAATAGCTTCTCAAGAAAAATCATAAACCAGGGAATTTCATCCAAATTGAACCTAAATCATTATGTATTTACTTACTAACATTCCTATGTCTAGGGAAAGTAAGCAATTGCATGATGATATCTTTTGCCCACTGTTTGGTTAAGCTTTAAGCTACAGAGACATTTCTACTCTTTGTTTCTGCAGCTGGAAGCATTGGAATCCCGGGCCATTACAGATTTATGTTGCTTCTGAATTATTTGAGAGAACAGGGAGTGCCTTGTCATAATGGTACCACAAACAGTCAATAAACCCTTTCTAGCCCAGTTTCCAATAAATACAGAAGAATTAACCATAAAATGGATATGGCTAATCCAAAAATTGCAAATGTATGGCATCAGTGATAAACTGGACTAGTACCCTCAATGTCTTTTGTCCAAAAATTTAAATCTGCTTCAAGCCTCTAGTGGAACTTAATCAGAACCCACCAAACCACACTTATCTCTGTTTAAAATCTTTACCAGTGACATAGACGGTGGGATTGAGTGCACCCTCAGCAAGTTTGCAGATGACACCAAGCAGAGTGGTGCAGTCAATACAACAGAAGGAAGGGATGTCATCCAAAGGGACCTGGACAAGCTTGAGAAGTGAGCCCACATTAACCTTATGAGGTTGAACACGTCCAGCTGCGAGGTGCTGCACCTATGTTGGGGTAATCCCAGACATGAGCACAGACTGGGAGAAGAACTCGTTGAGAGCAGCAGAGGGGTCTAGTGGACAAAAAGCTCAACACAAGCCAGCGGTGTGCTCTTGCAGCCCAGAAGGCCAACCGTGTCCTGGGCTGCATCAACAGAGGAGTGGCCAGCAGGTCGAGGGAGGGGATTGTGCCTCTCTGCTCTGCCCTTGTGAGGCCCCCCCTGGAGTTCTGTGTCCAGGGCTGGGGCACCCAGCACAAGAAGGATGTGGAGCTGTTAGAGCAGGCCCAGAGGAAGGCCACAATGATGCTCAGAGACAATCTTTTCCACAGACCTTTTCTATGTAAATTTTTAGCACACATTACAATTTACAGTAACCAGCAGTAGTAATCCAGCACAACACTGAAAGCAGCTTCAAGTTCAACCACTGTGCAGTTATCCATAAGACATGAGGTTTCCCACTCTTAAACTTCAGTCAATCTAGTGGGGCCCCAAAAACATCAAAAAGTTCATCTATTCAGACCCTATTCTCTAAACCACTGCTGTAATCTAAACCTTCAGGATATTTACCTGAGAAACACACTGGAAGTAGATAAAACAGCAATCATACACTTGCTGACTCCTTCCCCTAGGTCTCTGGGAGTGCAAGTATGAATTAGCAAAGGAGCACTTTTTTTTTTTTTTTTCCTGTTCTTACTGTCTCAACCTTTAATCCTAATAGCAAACATGAGGTAATCCCAGGCTTTGGTGCAGCATCCCACTGCACAACAGCAATGCAGCAACCTGCTACTCAGTGCAATCAGGCACACAGCTGAACTTCAATCATTGCTTCCAGCCAGTCCAGGCTCCAGCCTGTCTCTGCAGGTGCTGAAGGATCCATCAGCAGTAAATATTGCTCTTAGCTACTGCTCTCCCTAATAAGATCTCAGACAGCACGCTGACCTTCCCCTGTACATTGGGAAGTTGTGCCTATGCTACAATTATCCCTACACCACTTGCCTCTCTTGGCACTGACCATTAACTCCTCACTTTTGTCCCTAATAACCCAAACACTAATTCAGATTTTTCTTTGTGCTGGCAGATGCTGATGACTTCAGTTTAATTCAGAGAACCGGGCTCAATGGCATAGAGTTTCATCAAATTAATTTACAAAGCATTTCGATTCATTATCATTGTTACTAGCCAGAATCTTCAGCGGTGACAAAAGCATCAATTCCTGCAATTCACTGTAGCTGTTGAAACCTGGAAAAGATCAGATTCTCAGTAGCCTCTAATGGTGCAATTAAGAAAAGCTTTAAGGACAGCTGTTCTTTTGAGCTCTTCAGTCTGTCATCTCTAACAACTGCATAGCTCCTGAAGGGAACAGCCACCTAATTAGAAAGCAGTAATGAAGAAAGACCCAATGGAGCATCCTGCAGATTGACCTATGTGAAGTCTGGCTTAGAGAGTACAAAGGAAATTTCCTGCCCTCTCTGTATGCTTACAAAGTCCTGTTCCAGTACTGCAGTATAATCCACCAACAATCCCCATTGATTTTCCATATTACATACGCACTCTGCTGACTACTGTCAGCATTTGGGGGGAGGGGGGGAGAAGAGGTTGGTCTGACTAGAAATCTATGAAAATAATTTTAAGGTGATCAAAATATATTGTCCAGATATTTGTACACATTACTCTCAGAGGGCTTCTGCATTAGTTTTACCTATAGTTGTTAAAATTATAGCACCGTAATTCTTTATGGTAAGCCTTGACTGTTCTGAGGATTTGTTTTTAAATTATATTTAAAAACTATTAACCTTTTTTCCTTTTTTATACTACTGATAGTTCTATTCAGTATTTCAACCATTGGAGACACATGAAAACAAATACCATTTACTAGTAAGAAGACAGTATTACACAAAAGACAAAATGTATTTTGTCCCTGCAACTGCAAGCTCTGTTCAGAAAACAAAAAAAAGAAAAAAAAAAAAAAAGAGAGAGAGAGAGAGAGAAAGATAAAAACCTACTTTGCAATTGCAAGGAATACTAAACTAATGGGACAATATTTTCTAAGGCAGCTTGCAAACTTCCATTTCTTTTTTTTTCTGGTACATGAACAGCAACATTACTGAAGTTCCCATAGACAGGCGTATGCAAAATTTGGACACTAGAAGGTGTACACAAATTTACTGAACGAGCTCAGTAACAGAATGAACATAATAGCTATTTCCTTGTCATCTTTTTAAGTAATTGTCATACATACAAAGAACACAGCTTCAACCTAATAGTATGCACATAAGAATATTTACTTCTAACATCCACAACCCACTAAAAAGACTTGGTAAACTGTCTTTAATAAAATATTCACAATCATTACTATCATTAATTTACTATTAGCAGAAAATCACTAAATGAGGAAACATAGATTAATCCCTCCAACACAGAACTGGCAATCAAAGTGAAGACTAAATCATAGGGTTACATAGCAAATTTTTCCTATCACTGTGTTCAGCAATTTTAATAAAAAATATAAATAATAGAAGCAGCAGTATTAATATTTTGTTCCAGGGTAGACTCCTGCAGAATCAACTCAGTACTCTGATGATTTTTGTTGACAACAATGATACAGATCTACAGAATAACTTTACTATGATGCAGATGTTCCTTGTTATACAGAATCTATTTCCAAATAAAGAAATAGCATGGATCTGTCAACCTGTCTGCTAATAATAGCATTCCTATTATTCTGGTATGCACATCACAAATCCTATGACAAAGGGGAAAGCACTCTAGAAGCAATGCTGAATGTTGTAAGTGAAACATTGCTTCCATTTTGCATAAATCACAGTCTACAGTTCTAAGTTTTGACCATAAGCCTGATCAAAATAAAAAGCTCCCTGTAGACTTTAACAGACTGTAGTTCAGCATTTGAATCTGCCCGGTCGCTCGCTCTCACCATAGATACTTTGTGGTCTATAGTAGTGCTTTCCAAAGTAGGGTGTGGAAGAAAAAGAAAGAAAATATTACAGCTTCAGTATTGCATGCATATAATTTACAAATAAATAAATATAAGTGTACTGGGGGAGTGTGCTCACAATTTTTATTGATAGTGGTGTACAATCAAAAAAGCTTGTAGACCACTGGCTTACAGCACAACTAAAAAAAAGAAATACATTTCAATGTTTAACCTTTCAAAGGGACTAGGAATGCCAAAATATCTTTTTGTTGTTGGGTTTGGGGTACAAATTCCCAACAATCTGGAAAATAAGGGTCCCTATCTTGTGCTAAAAGCAAGAAGAAAGACTATTCAAGTTGTCAAAAATGTTCTCAAGGGCAATTTTTTAGCCCCAGTATGTTCAGCTCCCAACTATCAACAGCTTTCACTGATTTCAGCAAAACCAGACTTTCACCCAGAACTTTGAACAGAGTACTAAGATGTTTTCCCCATAATTTCTTACTGAAAATAAACACTGTTACAGAATATGGCCTGTAAGCAACTCAAAATGCACCGACAACTTACAGAGCATGCAAAACAATACGACTGAAAAGGTAGCAAGTGCTGAATTCAGATTTAATTTTCCAGTGCTTTACAGCACTGTGCTCTACAGTTTCATGAGAAAATTATGGGCAACCTTTCTGGTAAAATGTTTAAGACAAAACATCTAGGCTGAAGTTTAGAATAACCTGTCACTAGCTTTTCTTGATTTCACTTATTATCTACAGCTCAACAGATACTGAAATAATTTTTTCCCAACAGCTTGAACAAGAAGATTTATCAGGTAGTTTGCTGAACTTGGCATGACATGCGTTGTCCTAAACCGGCCACTTTATCTTCCTTCCTTTAATCCATCCATCCATCCATCCATCCAAAATTCCTTAGTAATATTTCAGGATGACAAAAAAAAAAATAATAGCAGGGACAGGTTAATCAGAAAAGCAGTATCAGAACTGCTATAACATCTAGCAGTTTACTGATGAGTCTTACTCTAGCAGGAAAGGGCACAACAGCGACCAAATAAACACAAAAAACATGTTACAGTTTAAATAGAAGTTATTGGTTTGGTGAAAACAAAAGTAATGCAACTTATATATTCTGGGTTACAAAGATTCAGCATTACAATCAAGTGATTGTAACAATATCTTCTGTAGTCTAGTAACCTGTCACTAAACCACCATTAGGACACACTCAAGCTACTATTGCTTATGTAAAACAGCCCTAGTGAAATGAGTAAATATTCCTATGCTAACACTGAATTAACACTAGCATATACTGGACATTTGTTCCCTTACAATTAGATGATAATTGCATATTGGGAGATACATCATGTCTCTTGCCTTTTAGGTCCATCAAGAGATTTCAAATATATAGCAACCATATCTCCTATTCACACTCCAGAGGCATTCCAGTAAAACTTAATATCATTCAAAACAGTTGTAATTAGATATTCTCTAGTCTCAACTTGACAGGGAAAATGATTTTCTAATCTTATTTATCCATCGTGGTCTCATTTAATAAAGCCTAAAGCAATTGCGTGCTAAAGAAAAAGATTCTGTTCTAGATATTCTGATACAAATAATTCATTTCATATGAATGATTCTCTTACAAGTTTTCTATGATATGGGAGAGAATGAACAATTTTACTACATAAAAGTACATATCTTTATCATCTCAAAAAAAAAAAATCTTACACTGTAAAAATGTCTATTATGGGAAAAAAATCTTTTGGATGACAGCCCAATCAATTTTACATACAGTGCAAAGTAGGAAAATAGTACTTTACCTGTGCTAGAAAATTCAGCTGTCCCTGACAGCTTAGATATTGTCAGAAAAATTTTGATATACTGCTTGAAGTAAATATGAGGGGCAGCACGGCTGTGGCTAAGACAAGAAAAAAATAAGTTACTGAGCAAAGGGAATCAGAGAGGAAAAGAGAGGAACTAGAGATGCTGGCTGACCACAGCAACAGGAAAGATAAAATGTGAATCAAGATGTGAAATGTGAAACAGAAGTATGAAAATTTGAAACAAAATATTTTGTTGCAAAGGCTGGGTGACTGGATATGAAGTAAGAAGAAAGGAGCATTTTAAGATTGATTTCAAGAGAGGAGTAAGTGATAGGACCAACACCTTTATTTATGGCAGGAAAATGAAGAAAAGGGCATGAGCACATACTTTGTGTCACTAGTGTTTGTTTGTTTTTTGTCTGAATCCAGACAGTGTCATGTGCGCATATTTACATAGTTTAGGTTGAGAAAGTTGCTCAAAAGATAGAAATGTAGAATTCATAGATCAAAATAGCAACAATGAAAGAAATTCAATGTTTTCTATTTAGTTATTTGTCTTTGCAGGGAGAAATACACATTTTCACAGAGGAAAATTTGCACTAAATACCTAACAAACAGGGACTAGTTTTTAAATATCTCAAGAGATGCTATTTACACAGAAATATTTAAGAAATGAACAGGGAGAATGTTTATATATATATATATATATTATATATACACTTAATTTCCTGAGATTCGTTATAACATAAAACAAACATTCAAGGGACTGGGAATTATGTTCCCTTCCTGTAAATGAAATTGATGTGCTGTAAGGGTCATTAGCCGTTTTGCCCTGAAAACTTCAGCTAGCTTAGTTCCTCTAGACGATGAAAATGAATGGCTGCGTGTGATCCCCAAATTATCCTCCTGATTAAAAACTCTGAGTTTTTTTAAGCCCCAAAAAACTTTTCAGTGAAAACTCACTGCTGTCTGCTGCTTAACGTAAATCTAATGCTTTGTACCCATAAGCCTAATGCATCTGGAACAAGATGATCTTCAGGGTCCCTTCCAGCCTGAACCATCCTGTGGTTCTATGATTCATACTCTGAGCTGTGGCCAGCATAGTGCTCCTCACGTGTAGAAACCTAACCATATCACAACACGACCTATCATGTGCATGTGTGATCTCATTTCTGCTACTCTCTTTAAGGCCTAAGACATACATTCTGACATGCAAAATCTTTCTGGCAGGATATCATTACTTGACAGGGCCATAAAAAGTACTATAGGAGGAAGAAAGCACAACTTCCACATGAAGAGGCAATGGGCACAAGTTGGGACACAGGAGGTTTCCTCTGAACATGAGGGAGCACTTCTGTGTTTCGTGGGTGACCAAGCGCTGGCACAAGTTGCCCAGAGAGGCTGTGGGGTCTCCAGAAGCTGCCTGGACGTGGTGCTGGGCAGCCTGCTCTGGGTGTCCCTGCTTGCACAGGGGTTTGGGAGTAGGTGACCTCGAGAGGTCCCTGCCAACCACAACCACTCTGCGGTTCTGCATCTCAGTGACAAAGCTGAGCCTCCAAAGAACAAAAACAAACAAACAAACAAACAAACTAAACCCACAGCAAAAAACTCGCCCCCCTCCCCCCCCACCTTTCCCGTTGACCCTGCTTTCAACCAAGCATCCTCTCGAGCAAGCAAACTTCCATCGCCCCTCCAGTTTGCGCGCCCCCTCCACGGCACGGTCCCGTCCCATCCGAGCAGCGGGGGTGGCCCGGGGGGCGCACGGGGTCTCTCGGGGGGCGCACGGGGCGGCTCGGGGCGCGCCCCCTCCCGTCCCCGCGGGGCAGAACGCCCCCGGCCCGTTACCGCCCGCCCGTCCCCGGTGTCGGCGGGGTCCCCGCTCCCCTCCCAGCCCCCCCGGCTCCCCCCCACCCCGGGCCCTTACTCTTTGGGGCCCAGGAGCCCGGAACTGCTGCGGCTCCCGACCTCTTTCTTCTTGCCACCCTTGGAGCCCATCGCGGCGGCTGCCGCCGCGTCCACCGCGTTGCCGGGCGACCTGGACCCGCGGAGGTAGCGGGTCCAGCGCCGCCCCGCGGCCCAGGGCCCCTGCGGCCAGCCGACCCCCGGCATAGCGACCCCTCGGCGACCGCACCGGCGGAGTCCCGGCGGCCGCCGCCAGCGGCGGGGCGCGCGGCGGAGAAACGGGGGAGGCACGGGGCGGGGGGGGGGGGCGCAAGCAAAGGAAGCCCGCTGGGAATAGAGGCCGTGATGCGACCCAAAGGGTGGCAAAAAGGAAAAGGCTGAACTTCGGCGGTGGTGGAGCGGTCTTTTCTGAAGCTGCGAGGTAGCTTCCGGGGACTTTCTGAAGACATTAATTTGAAAAAAAAAAAAAAAAAGAAAAAGAAAAAAAATAATAAAATAAAGATGGGAAATAAAGTGCATTTTGTCATAAATGTTCAAATCACATGAATCAGCTTATGGAGAACATACAAAGACTGAGAGCAAAAAGTACCCATTTGAAATGGTAGGGAAAGGAAAGGGGAAAGGAAAGGGAAATGGAAAGGGAAGGAAAAATGGAAAGGGAAAAGAAAAAAGTCAATGGAAAAGAAAAAAAGAAAAAAAGAAAATGGAAAGGGAATGGGAAAGGAAAATAGTCCCAGAGCTTGGAGAGCATTTAGAGCTGAAGTGGACAAGCATTTATCTTTTTCACATCAAAATGATAGAACTAATTAGTACCTGATATGAAGCCTACAATTACTGAAGTGAACGGAGTTTCACCAAGGTCAGGTAAACCTAACCTTTGTCAACTGCTTTTGGATTCAGCAAACAGTTGACTTCAACTAACCTAAGAGGACTTTTTCAGATACAGTCCAGACATTACACTATCCCTAACAACTCCTATTTTCTAAATAACTCCACCTTTTTACTATTTCCCAGTGTGTAGTGCATGATGAAAAATCTGTGATAGAACAGATCATACGTGTTCACTTAGTCTTATTCAAACTAATATGAAAATCAATTAAAATGTATTTGTTTATATTTGTCACAGAGGACATGAGTAGGTCAAAAGATACAAGGAAAAACATGCAGATATTGCTATATCTACAGGCTTGCTTTAGACTAGTATCAGGTCTTGATTTATACCAAGATGACAGAAGGCCAAATATATACGTTTATGTTTCAAAGTGGAAAGTGCTCCGGCATCTTTGCATTTCCTTCAGCATTATGTCCAGCAGCATCCATTTTAAATAAGGTACCCCGGGACACTTCTCACTTGAGAACCAAACAAACATTTCCTGTTTGTTTATTTATTTTCAGACTGAGCTGCTGGCCTCCAGACAATTGTGCCATCAAATATTGATCAGGAGGACATGCAGATGAATGATGGCAGACAGAGAGGTGAGTTTGGACAGCTGGGTACTGCTTCAGTACCAGCAGAGGGCTCCACACCTCAAAGAGTTCTGCATGCTTGCAGGTTGAGGCTGGAAATCACAAGCAGAGTCTGTGACCCAGAGCACAGGTAAAACCCTTCAGCTCCTCTGTGGCTTCAGTCTTCCCTTCCCCATACTCACTGGGCAGAGAAGCTAAGAGGCATTCCCTCTTAGTAGGAAAATTTCATTCCTGATCCCACTGCAGGTGACCAGTGAGGTTTGCAGCATCCCAGCAAATACAAATTCTTGTAATACAGTTCTGTGAAAGACATCAGAAAAAAAAAAAAAAAGAAATTTGAGTGCATGCCTATAAATATTTTGGGGTGAAGAAGGAGGAAAGACAGAAATCAGAATGTATGTAAGCTCCAGAACCCTTCATTCTTTGCTGTGTTAAATCATACTTGCTACCCATGAAGTTCAAAATGAACCTTTTATCATGAAATTCTACATGTGTTTGGAAAAAAAAAAAGGACATTAAAAGCACATATCTGTGTGATTTGAGAAGAAAAAGAGTTTCTCAACTTTTACATCCATCAAGGTACATCCTTTTATTTATCTGGTGACTTAATTTGGAATTCCATACCCTAATAGCAATGACAAGGGTAGTCTGTTTGGAAAGACGAGTTAATCTGAATTTTAAAAAAGCTTGTTTCCCAGCTGGCAAAGAATCTGTAAGGTCAAATCAGCTGTTTCATTGGCCTAATGTCTCAGGCCATGAAGTGTATCTGACAGACACTCCCCAAAGGGAAAAGATGTTAGGGTAGAGGCAGCCTTATAGATGGAAAGTATGAAATAAAAATACAAGACAATAAAAAAGGAGAAGTACGGTGCTGCTGTATGTCAGGAATCCATTGGGATTTAATATATCCTAAGATAACACATACCAATTAGCAAAGGATGGATGGCATTCTGGTCACCACTCTTCTAAAACACAATTTTAAACACTTATTTGGCGGTGTGTTTTGTTCCTTAAACCATTACACAGGTAACTGCTGTTGTCACTTGGAGAAAAAACAACTTTTTAGCCCTAAATACTTTGCACTTATTGTAGCTGCAAATAGTAGCTGGAGAGAAGAGGAAAACTCCTCTCAGGAGTCTCGGAGCTCAGACAGCTCCAACTTAGATGGCTCAGACTTAACTCTCCTCAGATTTTACACAAGGTATTCCAGAACAAATGAGGAGAAAGCTTAGTCTTAAGAAGTGAAACCCTGGGAGTGTGGTAGCAGGTAAACCTTACCAGTGTGTAGAAATACCTGACATGGAGACTAAAGATGGTCAGATTCTTCCCAGGGGTACCCAGTGACAGGATGAGAAAACACTTAAATCAAAACAGAAAATTCCACTCCGAAATAATCGTGTGCATTGCTTTATATGAGGCTAGTCAAACACTAGCAGTAGTCTTCTAATAGGACTTCAGAGTCTCCCTATTGGACATGGCCATAAGCTACCTTGCTGTAGCTACTGCTCTTCTGAGCAGGGGTGTTGGACTAGACAAGCTCCTGAGGCCCCTTCTGACCTCAGCCACTCCACAATTTTGGGAAGTTTTCCACAAAGAAGAGGTTAAAATCCTAGATGGAAGTAGTTGTAAGAAGATATGCTGCATCTTTAAGTATGAAGTTGCTACATAGGTAAGAGATGAAAAGGTAGCAGAACAATGCTGACTTGCCTTTTTTTGGGAAGTTGGCTCCTGAGGTAACTTACAGGACAGTGAACTGAATTTGAGCAAAACCATCTTCAAAACAGACAAACTTTTCACAAGCAGTGACGTTTTGTTAAGTCAGTGTGACATAGAAAGCAAAGCAGAGAAAATGGACTATACAAATATTTTGGGTAAACTGATGTAGTAAGACACGGTATAGGAACTAGCTGCATAGCAGAGAACAGTCTTTTAAGTCCACAGCCATCTGCCCATTGCCATTTCAAAAATATCTAATGATACTGTTTCTCATTTGATTTTGCTAGGAACACGTCTTGCCTTTTCTAGTAAAATAGACGCTCCCCAAATTTTGGTGAACCTCAGCTGTGTTACAATTTTCACTCATCGTTTTGAGTTCTTTGCTACAGCACTGATTGGTTGCACTGTCATGATACAGTCTCATTTTTTACCCCAGAACTGATTTTGGGGAAGATGGTCCCAAAACACTGTGTAATATATTCTACAGTTGTCCAAGCCCAGTTTAAATATACCATTACCATTGAATTCCATGGAAAGAGTCAGAGCACATTTTTAGCTTTAACCTTTTTTAGCTTTGATCCTCACTCTCTCTCTTTCTCTCCAGTATTTGGGTAACAGTGCAAGCAGCCAGCAAAGAAAAACTAAATAACTCAAACAATCGGGCACTGCCACACCTTTCTTTTGTAAGTTTATGCTTGATGATTCATAAAAGGAATGTCTACGTCAAAATGAAAAACTTCCTGGTTTTGATAGAGTGTGAAAATCCCTATCTGAACTTTGGAGTTGAGGGCAACTGCAGTACTCTAGCTACTGCAATTGTTAAGAAATGGGGATACTCAGAGAAAGTAGCACTACCTCTTAAAAAGAATGGCTAAATCTTGGCCCAAAAGATATTATGAATTATGACCACACCCTGAGGGATGAAAGGATAATTCTAGTTTTAAAATAAGAATCACTGCACAGTCTTAATGCAGTGTTAACTGCTGAGCTGTAGAGACTACTAAATCTCTCAGTACACCATTTTACTTTAGTATTTTGCTATTCACTTTTAAGGATGTAACTTTTTTGCAGAAGATTAAAGAAGTCTTGTTTGTTCTAATTCAAGGCAAGCTGCAAATCACAGCAAATCCTTTTTAATAGTGATTAACTTCAGTCCAGTTTTAAACAAGTGTTTATGTATGGTTGCAGTTCTGCATAAAGGCTAAAAGCAAAAAAGATACTCTTAAAAATGCAGAATATAAGATTGCTAGACAAATTTTGAATCATGTGATTAAATTCTTAAAGAAAAACGAGGAAGACAACCATAGATAAACAACCATAGATAAAGCTGTAAAATGTCTTCAAACTTGTTTTTCACCCAAGTAAAAATACAATCTTTAAGAAAGGACACAACAGGTTTACATTTTCTGACTTCTGAAACCCAAAAATGACAAGTCATTATGACACTTGTGCTGTTATACACATGAGAAGTGCTGTCACAGCTATTAGAACTAAAGTAATCTCATGTAATTGTGCTTAAAAACAATAATCCAAGGAAAATAACTGCCACTCTGATGGACAATCTAACTGAAAGCCTTTCTTTCTTAAACTACTAAATAGTAGAAGGCAGTGATTTTAGTGACCTTGAGGCAAAGCATAGTTGGGGAAAAAAAGCAATTGAAGTTCAAAAGAAAGTAGTTTGCCTGTAGAAATATCTATATAGAAGCATTAGCACTTAAACTGGCCAGATGCTATAAAAAGCAAACAGACTTGAAGTAATCTTTGTGCACAATACAACAATTCTATCGTTTTATTGGACTAAATAAACACTGAGTATAAAACCATTTTTGTGGCATAGTAAATGAATGTGGAATGCATCTTGGAGGGGCAGACATTTTATTACATCAAGACTGATAGAGCATTGTCAAAAAAATCAAATTCACTCATAGTAATCAAAATTGCTTGAACATAATATGAACTATGGAAATTGATAATGTGACTCAAGTACTATACTACGGAGCTACGGAGCAGCCTTCAATACCGCAGTTTACAGAACAGTCTTGCAAAGCAAAAGTTAAAAAAAATCAAATGTATCTGAATGTGAGGAGCTGAAAGTCCTTTCTTCTGGATTGATATGTACAAGTAAAGGATAGTCTAGAAACAGAATTAGCCGTATGCTCCGTAAGGAGCTATGAGCTTTCGACAAGACAATTACCATAACATAAGCTTTCAGAAGAGTCATCATAATGAACAGCTTAAAAGTTTCTAAGTTAAAAAAATGAAAAACAAAATTTTGAATGTCTGTTTTATCAAAAGACTGAACACTTTGTTTCATTTCCTAGAACCTAGGAAAAAAACAATACTGATATGTTGACCCTCTACTTGTTCATCTCCCAAGCCAAGACTATTCAAACACCATACTTACTGATAAAATTCTTCTTAAGGTACTTAAGGAATGTTGAGGAATGAAGCATTCTGCATGAATACAGACTAAAATGGTAAAATAACTAGTGAAGTGATAAATTTTACTAAAATTTTACTAAATGAATTTTATAATTTATTTACGAGTCCACATAAGCAACATAGGATGTCTAAGCTAGTAACTTTTCACTGAATGAACGTGTTAGGTAGTGATAAAAGAAACCATGATTGTGTTTAAAAACCACACCAAGTACTTTTTTCTTCCCAGAGATGCTTGTTTAGACAAAAACAGAAACAAAGCAAGCTAACAGAGCTTTATAATAGTCATACAATACAGACAATTTCTTTCAAATAATCTTCATTAGATAAATCTGAATCTAGCACGTTCCTTATTTTCACTAATGGGCTGCTGCAGAACAAAGAGTTCTGTCTGAAGTGACCTTTCACATACTGCCAAGCGAGTATTCCAATTCAGAATCATTACTTATATCACTGGCATTTTCCTAATACACTTTTTTTAATCCTGTACATTGCCACTTCATTTTCTTACATTTTTCAGTAATTCATTATACAAAGGATGAATGTGTATGCACATTTAGAGAACTGTTTCCATAGCAAGTAAAGTGTTCCATAAAGGAGGAAGGAAGCAGCCAGTTCTCCATTTTAGAATCAAGATCATTAAGATACTAAAAGCCAGAACATAAAGGAGCTCCATTTGAAAGTATTTCACCATTCAACACCACGATTTTTCTACAAAGATTCATTTTATAACTATTTACTCTTATCACCACCTATCAAACAGTGACTCAGGCATTAAGTCTCTAAGAATTGCTCAAAGTATTCCCCAGCAATTAATCACTAATAATAAACAAGGATTTGCACACTTCGAGGAGACTGAATGCTATTAAGACTCAGTCTAACATTTTAAACAAAACTCCAGAGCTTAGATCATAGATTAGCTCATACTTTTTTACTACTGCAACTAAGTTACATCTAGAAAATTACATAGAGAAGGATCACTAATTACTCCAAGTCCTTTATAATTTTTTTCAAAAGTTGCAAAGTCTCATTAAACTTTTTAAACAAATTAGCTGCACAGACAGACCGCACAACTACAATACAGAATGACTATTTGCCATTTCTAGTCTTTAAGAAATAAGATAATGGAAACATGCCAAGTAAGACACTTTACTTGAAGCAGTGACTTGGATTTTTACTCAAGTCCTTTATCTCAAAATGATCCCTTAAATACAGGGACTACACGCCAGGTACTTGCTCATTTAAGATTGAAATATTTCAAATTACAAGAGGTAATGAAATACAATAGCACAGGGCTTCTGTTCATCTGATTAAATTGAGATGAATCACTATACGATATATCCCGTAGATGTAAAACAAATGTTTGATACTTCCTACTTGCCAGTCTGAAGTTAAATCAGGTCCGTCTAAGCTTCAGATATCTTTCCAAAACAAAGATCTTAGGTAAATTACAACAGGTTTTTGTGCCTAGTCTAATTGATCTTTGTAGATTGTATTTCTTAAATTGTATTTCCTAAACATCACTCAGGCTCAACTTCTCCAGTCAGTGACATAATAAATCAAAATTACTATACTCCACAGTTTGACGGTCATGGCCACTTTAAATTCATAAGGAATTTATGAAGAGAGCAAGCCACAAAGAAGATAAGGAAAGTGCTTAAACAGAACAGCAATAGCTCTTCAAACAGCCATTTAGACATTTGAAAACTAATCTGTACAGGATTACATTGCCAAGACACAGTGAAGATTCACACTCTGGTAGAGTCCCAGAGCTTCAGTCTGGTTTTCATTCTGCTGTTGAATTTGAGAACTAAGAACAGGAAAAAGCACAGAGGTTACTCAGCAAAAAAAAGTCTACCTTTACTGGCAATTTCTCCAATAAAAGAGGTATTTAAGGAACTGGAACTTGAACTTACTACACAAGCTTTTTATGACATACTAGACAGAAACCAAAAAGTGGCCTTACACCATTAGTCAGAGTGTTTATGTTAACGCATGGGTCCAGTAAGCTTACTTGTTTGAAATCAAATAAACAAATTTCATGTTTAGTCAAGAATTTTTGCTGTGTATCTATATCTATTCAAGAAGTACAAAACAAACAGACTTTGCAAATGCTCCACTAGCTACTTAGTGTATTTGTACAGATATGCTTTAAGTAGTTTAGGAGATTAAACTCGCTTGTTAAAGCGATTTACAGTCCAAGTGAACTTCTACAGGTGGCTGAACAGGAAGATTATGGTAATTCCAGGTTAGCTAGAAAGGTTAACAACCCATACAAACCAAGAAGCAAGGAACATGGTTGGGATGCAGCTTCATTTCTGGTGTGCTACAGGCTTTCAAAGAAGTTGTAGGCAGCAACCAAGCTTTAAGTGTCCAGTTCTAAGTGTCAGGTAAGTCTGCATGTCTAATGGATGCATCCCTCATAGTGCTTCAGTGGAAGGATAACAGACCATGGACAAACAAATCAAAGTTAGAGGTTCAGACTAGATAAATGCTCATGAGGATGGTTATGCTTTGAAACAACTTTCCCAGAGATCATAAAGCCTGTTGCTGAAGGTTTAAGAGCAGAAGGCCACATGAAGGCCTGAGCAACCTTGTATGACCTTGCTTGGAGAAGGATATTAAGCTTGACAACCTAAGAACCCTTTCATCTGAATTTTATAATCCTAAACTAGTTAAACCCAGTTTTAATTTGTACCAATCCTTACTATGATAAATTAAAACAAGCCTTTAACACAGCAACTACTAGAATACACGTTTTCACTGACATTTGAAAACAAGTTTATACAGGATGGCACACATGAAGATTCATTCTCAAAAGCATACACCAACAACATAAGATGCCCAAATATATTTATTGGTCTCTTAAAAAGTATGTTACTCTTTAGAAAAAAGACAGCTTAGGAAGTTTCAATGCAGATTAGAGTACATCCAGTCTGGCACATACTTCATGCAATGTTTAAACATCAGTACCATCAGACCAAACAAGATAAGACTTCTGAAGCCAGTAGCAATAAGATACCAGGACAGAAGAAACCTTTAAAATTTAAAAGGAGCTTCAAAGCCTTTCAGCCAAGCAGAGCCAGAGTTCCAGAATATATTCAAGAACTGTCGTCTCTCTACTCCTTTTGATTTTCATTTGCTGCCAGAAATGCATATGAGTTATAATAAGGAAACTTGAGCACAGAGAGCTACAAACTGGTAAGCCAGTTCACCAGCCCTGAGTAGTCAGAAGAGTGCAGCACTGTTCTAAAATTGAAAAAAGGTAGAGCTTTGTGTTTGATAGGCTAGAAAGAAATAGTTTAACTGGTTCTTTGATGACATCTCTCCTTCTCTCAGTATTCAGAACCATCTCAAGGCAGAAGAAAAGAAGCAAGTTGATTATCACAGGACAGTAAGTTATTTACTTTATGCACTCTTGCTAAAGTTTTAAGTGTTAGTGCATGAAAAGGTTTCTGGACATTTCTAGGTGTGCATATGGGTGAAATTACCATAATTATAGTTGTGTCAGAAGTACAACTGTATTCATTAATGTGTTTCACAGGTAAAGTAATAGCTGAAAATATTCTGCTTTAATTAGCTGGAGATGCATTTTTGTTATCATCTTTAACCATGCCTTTCCCATTAAATACAGTCGTTTATCCATCTTGTTCTTACTCTGTGGTGAAAGCAGTCTACTCCACTCAATCCTGGTGAACCCACTAAGGATGATATCTCCTGTCTGTCATTGTCCACTTCAAGATTTCTGGAATGTCTCGATCCAGGAGAACTAGCAATGAGACAGACCCTCATGGTGGGGATAATAAATAAGGACAGGTGTGTAGGTGAGAAATCAGGCTAAAGTGGGACATTACTGGTGACAAAGGAGAAGTATTCAGAAAAGGTGCAAGTGTCTGTTCAGCTAAAACCATGAGTGAGTCCTATTTGGAATGTACCATATGTTCTAGAAGGAAAGTAGACACTGAATGTAACTTTATTCCTTTTTCAGGAGTGTAACCACTACCTTATGTTCTCAGGTAAGAAACTAATCAGACTTAGACGCAGCCACTCAAGCAAGTGGAGTGACAGTTCACAAGTTCCAGGCTAAACAAGAATATGTAAATGCCCACATGAATCACCTGTTCAGATAATACCAGACACCCCATATGGATTGTCACAATGCAGCACCATAGCAGCAGTTTAATTTAAAGAACAGTCTTGCTGCTCATTCCATCACATTTGCTGAACAGTGGTAGCATTAGCAGCACTGTGATTTACTCTCCGCTTTCAATGGGTCTAGGTCCAGTTTTGGTTTCCCCACATCATTCTCTTCATTAGGAAAGGTTTTATAGTTGGCAAGGATGTTTTCCACCAAGAATCGAGCAGCTTCATCTATGTTGATGTTGTCCTAAAAATATTGAAAGCAAAGAAGTCAGTCTTATTTTAAGAAGGGTCATACATTCCTAGTAGAAGCTGTCCAAATACAAACTTCTCCGCAGTCACCAGCATGATGCAAACACCTTAGATGCATGAGGTTATGGCTCAAACACTTGTTCTTTTGCAAAAATCAGTCAGAAAGGTTTGATACAAAAGTAATTCACCCATATTACATATAGAATACTTTGACTCTAATCTAGTGTGCTGTCTGGGAATAAGCTTCATCTACATTTGGAAGAGTCACAAGTGCTGAATTGGATTTTTGCATCAGGAAAGACAGATGGTTACAGTGCTCATAGTAGTGAGACACCTTCTAGGGTCTTTTCCTGTTTCTGCTGCAGTTTGGATTTTATCATTTTTCGAAAAAGGACCTTTCGAATCAGCCTGAAACGCAGCTAAATCTGGGTGCCTCATCTAGCTACTCTACATTTTCTTACGCATGCTTTGAAAAGTACCTTAATTTACACTCCAAAGAAGTCATATATGTAGGATACCTAGAGTTGTATTTCAGCCTGGTGCCTCAGTTGCTGTGTACTTTCCTTATTTTAAGGCAATCAGGAGAAGACTTATTCCTCTTACAGAACTTTTAAGGAAAAGCATCTGTGCATCATGCCAGAAATGGCTATTGCTTACAAGATAACACTGTGCCAGTTTGTCAGCAGCAGCTAAAGGAAGTGGGCAAAACAAGGAAAGAGAGGGACCTTGAGGTTTAGCTTACAATGTAAAGGAGTTATCAGCCAGACCAGTAACTTGGTCTGCCAGACACATTGTCTTCATCTAGAAAGAAACCTTACATTTCAAGCAATCAGGTTTTAAACTGTTGGATTTCACTTCCAACTAAGCTACTGCAAGTTTATATGTACATTGACCAAATTGGCAGACAAAAACCAATATAAAACATTACTCATTTATTTGAATAAAGCAGCTATCTTAAGTTGCTACACTGAGCAATTTGCTTTTCCCTAGTTCAGTCTTGCTACTACCTGATAAAATAGAAGAGTAGTTTAGTAACATTATCATCAGGGTGGGTAGTAGCAAGTGAGCAAATAGCTTGTTCACTTCTGAAGTCTTACCACTTCCTTCATGCAACAGGAAAGAAAAGCTGCAATATGAAAACCAGCACCTAAAGATAACTTGCCTTTTTTTTCAGTAGTTCAATCAGTAGAACTAACATCTACTGAATGATACTGATCCTGACACACACAAGATCAAAGCAGCTTATTGAACTTGGTTAATTAAGGCTTCCAGTTAGTTTTAAAGCTGAGTTTACAGTGCAATTCTCATCTAATCCGTATATGTTGGAAGTTTTCTGTAGCTGTAAGCTATCCTGCACACCACATCTAATTTTTGTGGAACACAGTCACATCCTATATCTTAGTTTTCTTCCCCACATGGCATTAGAAGAGATGAACATAACCGATACTTAGCAGTTAAAACATCTTTATTTATGCTTACCTTGGCAGATGTTTCAAACCACCCAACAAAGCCACCTTCCCTGCAGAACTGGTCCATTTGAGAGGGATTCTGGCTGCCATCTTTCTTCTGGTCGCACTTGTTTGCAAGAAGAACAGCAGGGATGGGGCTACCATTGGGAAGTAATACTTTACTGTCCAAATCATGCTTCCATTTTGAAACAGCTTCAAAAGTGGAGCCTCTTGTGACATCAAACACCACAAATGCACCAACTGCCTCTTTGTAGTATACTCTTGTCATATTTCCAAAACGCTCCTGGCCTGAAAAGAAGGGAGTAGCAGTAGTTATATTTTTAGCATAAGCTGTAGTGAATATAAGTAGACTTCTGTACCAGGTTAGTATACATCAGTTTAGCATTTCACTCTAATAGCCTAGTCTCTTCCATCCTGTGGAAGCTGATTACAACAGGGCCATTATGTACATCATACATGACAAGCCAGATGCTAAAAGTCTGCAACTCCAGCTACCACTTAAACTTTTAAATCTTATTTGTTAAATAGTGATTTTAGGCATTACCTCTCAAAGAGCACTATCAGCGCAACTAGACAGAAGTTATTTCCACAAAAGACATTTCTGCATGATTTAGATAAACCTAGTCACTTCAGATACAAATTTAAGCAAACCCAGAGGCTTTAAGAGGGGGACAGATGTAGCTTTCTACAAGCTCTGAAGCCTAATACCCTTCAGTGGATCTTCTGAAGGAATCACCTGCATTATATATTTTTTCCTTAGGGACAAGCTTAGACAGAGCTACTTTAATAGTTCTAAGCTAAACTTCTCATCTTTGACTTTGCCTTTCAAGTCAAAGACCTTCTCTGTAATAGTTTCCAACTATAGGAATCCTACCGCAGTCCCAGGATTTGGTGCAAGGTGACCAGAATAGTTCAAGTACAATTGAACTTAATAAAAATCTGGATGAAAGCCAATGTCCGGTACTAAAAAACCCTTTTCTTCATAAATACAGCTCTTGTAGTCAGTATGCTTGAGATGTAGACTTAAAATACAGCTCAGCTTTTCTTCTGTTTGAAAAGTCACACTATGTTTATACTTGAGTGAGCAAAACAGTATCAAGTGTGAGCATATCACTTGGAAGTTTGGGCTACTAAAATGATTTTCTGCTTTGTTTAGAAGTCTCCACCGGGAAAAGTGATCCTTGCACTATGCACTTAATACACTGTAAAACTACTTTAGCTGTTAGCATTTAGTTCACATGCAGTTTTAGAACAAAGTTAGGATTTTAATTGGGAACATTGCTGTCCTTTGTTTATAAACATTTCAGTCTGTCTTTGATTACCAAGGACAGTTACCAGAAGAACTGGGTATTATCTTCTCACAAAGAACCAGAAATCACTAAGTAAAAGAACTTGACAAGTTCTGCTGCTCAACGTGATGCTTTCCTAGCTCAATTGCTTCGTTTTCATGTCAGTACTTCAGATTAGCTCATTCTTTACAGAGATTTTCAGAAGAGACAGACAAAGCATCTGCTAGAAATGCCTGAAACCAGCAGTAGCCACAAACAGTAGCTTCCATAGAACCGTGAAGTTGTAGAAAGGATCTTTTTTTCCTAACTGTTCAACTTTTAAAGTATGATGCTGCATAAAGCAGCATCACTAGCTGACACTGAGGAGGAGAACAAGTTACACGACTTTCTTACTACCAGCAGAGTATCCCATGTGAGAACAAGGAACACGCAGAAGGGGAAAGATGAACCAAGCCTGCATCTCAAACTGTCACTGAAAGATGCACATTCATTACACACTGTTTAGGAAACTTGTACACAAACAACTTGTTGCCTTTCAAGCACAAGAGAAAGCCTGGAAAGGCATAGCTAGGTAAATTTGGTATCATCACCAATTCCTGTTACGCAGGCATGTTTCCCTGCTAAAGTGCTAAATGCTAGAGGGCTAAATCCTGTCTTCAGTTCAGGAAGCATATTCCTCTGCACCAGAGGATGGGCTCACAAAACAAAAAGCATTCTCTGCATATTCTTCTATAATTCAAATTTGCATGACAGCAAACAAGAAGACACACAGCAGTGTAGTATTACAGATTAATGCCTTTTATAGATCAAATACTCCAGTCTGAAAGCTGCTCTTTTCTGAAGTAGCCCCAGCTCCAAAACAGTTCACTACAGAGCTGCCCTCCCCTCTGGAATTTGCATATGCTATGCTGTCAGACCTGCATACTAGCTTATGACTGCTCTTTCATCTGTTTCAAAGTCCTATAAGGATGGATAGGATCTTCCTATTCCATAGACAAACAATAACACACGACCTGCCTAAAAGATAATTTTTCCTGTGTTAACAGGTATGTGTCATGAGGCAGGAAGAGAGTTCAGTATAAACCAGGTAGACTTCCTGTACAATTCTGTTACCGCTGACAATGCGCAGGCTTTAGCCTGAGCCTCTTGTATTTGCAAGTTTAACAGGAATTTGACACAAAACAAGTGCTTTTTTGCTTGCAGAAAACAAGCTATAGAACACTACAAGTCTGAACATCATTCTCTATGTAAGATATTCCTATATAAGCTATTAAAACTGATTTTACTTAAATTTTGCCATGCTCAGTTCAGTCAGGGATTTCTCATTTCCTAAGTCCAGCAGGATTTTTGCTGTAGTAATCTTACACTGTGAGAACAATGTTGGCAGTACAGAAAGAGGATCATACCCACAGAGGGGAAAAGGCTAGAAGTGATCAGACAAAACTAGGCTTAAAGCCTCTAGTGCACAGAGTTGCAGAAGGAAAAGGACAGGAATGTAACTGCTTGCTTAGCACGGTGCTACAGAGAGGACATTAGAGGATAAGTCATGCTGATAGGTCTGTCATTTTGCTGTAAGCCTGGTGGTAGCACTGAGGTATCCTTTCTGTTTCAGGGGTTCAGACTAAGCTGCAGGACAGTCATGGGGATCTGAGGTTTTATTTGGGGGTACTTCCATTTATATGTAAGTAGCTGTGTGCAATGCAGAGTTCTGCATTCTCTAACCACAAAGTTTTTACATCTAAATGACTCAGCACGCATTCTCACCATATTTTCCAGTAATTGCAACAGCATCAAGTGAAATAATTGCATAACGTCCTGCACTGGGATCTAATACAGTTCCCTACAGCAGCATCACAGGAATGAAGTTTAGTTTAAACCTGCATCAGACCTTGGGAGCTACTCTTGCTTCCCAGTTTACATCAAAACAGACCTAAAGCATAGCTAGCTACATGAAAAAAGTTAGAGCCTGGTCTGATATCTGAAGCTTTCTGTCCTTTACTTAACTACAAGAGATAAAGTTATCACCATAAGATTCAGGAAGTGCCAGCCTTGCCTTGAAGTATATTTTTACAAGTTTCTACAGCAATCTTTCCCAGTGCAAGGAATATACAAGGGTGTCCTGTTTATCACAGCAGCGTGACTTATTGTGGCAGTTCTTGCCTTTAGTTAGTGGGAGATGCCCTGCATTCCTACCATTACTGGAAGTCTTAATTCCTGCTTATGAGATGAGAATTGAGACTAGAAAAAGCATGTTAAATGTGCAAGTGACTGCTAGATATGCATGGTATTGGACATGTCTGGTTCCTCCAGAAAAATTCTCCCATACCTTAAGAGTTAATAGTGGTTAATATGAACAGGAACCTACTCACTGACAGGAAAGTGGCCTATCTAGAAGTTTCCCTCAGCTGTTTTCTGCTAGGAAAGGAAATGTTTACCTCTGTCAATATCAGAAGTACAGCACAAGTTCCCCTACCTTGTAAGATCTAGTCTTAGTCTATTAAGAAGCCACACTACTCTGAGAAACCACAGCTTTGTTACTTGCATTTAAACCATTTTCTTGGCACAAGCACTACTGCTGGAGAGAGTCTCAGCTCTCTCAGACAAAACTAATTCTGACATACTCCAAGAACTATCATTAATGAGGAAGGAAGAGATGACCACAGGTTATAAAAGCCTGACAACTAGAAGAATGATGAAACAGTTTCTCTTGCTGAAGAGATCTTTGACAGGCTAATCAGCTTAATGGATGGCCAGAGCTCAAAATTTGATTTTAAACAAGTCTGGCAGTTCCACATCAAATAATCCTAGACTGGAGAAGCAGGCTAAAGTCACCCAAAAGTAAACACAACTAGATGAAAAGTTTTATTTCAGACTAACAGCAAACAACTTTGAGGACCACTGCAATGAGCTTTGCAGTTTTTCCCCTGGACACAGTCATACTGATTTGTCAGAATTCCAGCATATAGTCAAAGCCCTCAGTTTATGAATAAGGCCAAGCAGCTGTTTCAGCATTCAGCTCAGTGTCCAGTTAGTTTAAAAGGCAGTTTAAGTAGTAAAGGAACATACCACACAAGAAATCTTTAATCTATAAAACCAAGCCAAGAAATATCCAGCAATACTATAGTAGCAAAGAAAGTAAGAGACCTAGTAAATCAAATTAGGCGAGTTCAAGAAGCCTAGAAGTAGAATCCTGCAGAGGTCTTCCTGTTATTCTGCTTTTCTGTCAACAGGTGAATCTCAACTACAGTACTATATATACACACTATATCACAGGATGCTTAATTAAATCATAATGAACAGTTGTAATTGATCAATGTTAGTCTGGGAATACTTTAATGTTCTCCTTCCCTTGTGAGAAGGGTTATCAAAGACCAGGTATTCACCATGACCATCGACAGTCAATAGGAGTCATGCCAAAATTCAAGAAGTTCAGGAACGGTCACTAATGGCAGCCTGGTGAAAGAACTCCTCAACTGTCTTGGCTGATGATCTGAACAGCAGGGTAAGACCCCATGCAGGTACAGAGAATTCTGGTTTCTCTCACCACAGAGAGAAGAGAAGGAAACTTATGGTCAATGTTTAGCAAGTTAACAGATTTGGAAATACATAAGTATCTCAAAGTTGATACATGCTTCCTCCAAAACAGAGAAGTCCAGTGCAAGCCATAAGCAAAGCCCTCTAAGTAATGATTCTGCTCCACTGTCAGCATTTATCAGTGTTACAGTAGTTAGCAACAACACAGCCTGAAGTCTGTGAGGACGCTAAGAGGGGTACCTGCAGGGGCACTGTAGAACATCTAAATGCAAGTTTAAGACAACTTTTACTGAGGAAAAAAGCTGGCACTGAACTATTGTGATATAAAGAGCGTAAACACATCGGGCTACACTGCAGTCCATATGCGATGTTTTGTGTACATGCATAAACAATAGACCACTGAAAATAAATACTTTTGAAGTAGAAAAATAAGTAACCTCTAATGAACTATTCAAGTTTTAACCCAGAGTTCTGTAAACATTTAGGATAGACTCAGACTGGCACTATGCTCAGGTTTTGGTACCTGTCTCCCTTGGGGAAGTCCTAGGTCCTTTATAATGCACTAAGCATCTCAGATTTAGATCAAGAATATCCATTTCACTTCCTAGGTAGCCACTACAGTTTGAATGTCTGATGGTCCTACAGCTAGGTGTTTGACACCAGATAATAAATAGCCCGGATTGCCCCATTCTCCAGACATTTAATGTACATTTTAGCACCATGGGGTTCAGGTATGAGCTGACTGGGGCTGCTTTTTAGTGAGATATACCGATGTTACTTGCAAGCCACCACTGCTGCTGGTATTTCCCCCACCCACCCCCTGAGCCAGGACAGCTTGTCCCAGAACTGTCTTACCCAATTAGACTGGATCTGTTATTCAGCAGGAAGTAGGTTAACCAAACCACTATCAATATTACAGGACATGCTCAAGTGACTGCCTGCTTTTTCACATGGGCAGCAGCTGTAGATTGAGAAAGAGACAGAGAGACTCCGGGATAGCCAGTACTAGATGTCTTCCTGTTCCTCATCCTTACCCACATAAGCTATCAGTGCAAGACTGTCAAGTGTTTAAACTACAGAGGTGTTGAGCAAGATCAGTAGCATAGCAGGTATTAGGAACCTGTAGGAGTTGCAAAAGGCACATCAAGCTTCACTCTTACTTTTCACCACTGTGAAAGTAATACTTGGTATTTGTGGTTCTGATGACAAATGCCAAGAGGTTAAAAAGGCAAGAACATGAATATGACATTTTCCTGTATTAGACAGCACTAGAAATAGTTCCACTGCAGCTCTGGCGGTTGAGTAAAGAAAAGAAGTCTCAGATAATTTAAGTGAATTGGTAGTGTCCTTTCTTACTAAGGGTGGTATGGGAAAGATAATGACCACTGGATGGACAACTTACTGACAATAAGTGTCCCACACCCTTCAGAGAAAGGCTTTTCACTGAAAAAAAGCCAGTTAATCCCTACTTGACTGACTCCCACTTCACTATAAGAGATGACCTTTGGTACTCTGGTTATGTTTACATTAGAAAGCAGGGAAGTGCAATAAAACCAATTCTGTTGAGTGAGACAGTATTGAGACCTGCCATCCACACTGTACTGTACACTACAGGTACAGTATGTACGAGAGAGTTGTTCTAGACTATTTGTGGTCATTGAAGTAACTGATAAATGACAGCTCAGGTGAAGCAGTGTCCTGACTGCTTAGATCAGGACTTGAAGCACTTTCACGGGTTCTTAGAAGTCACTGTTTCATTCTTTAACAGAACGAAGTAGCTTGCTCTAAAGTTTCATTGCACAGCACAGCCAGAATCTGAACTAGTCGTTTATTTGTTAGTCTTTCCATTTGAAAATTCAGGTAGCTAGTCTCACCGATTTTGCTGTTTGTTATTTCTACACCTCAGGATAAAGTCGGACCAATGCAACAGCAGAATCACCTAGGTGCAAGCACTCAGAAGCTGGATACCTGATTTCTATCAGTAAAAACTGACAACATCTGCCATCCTGATAGATGGGGAAAGCACACCATTCTTTTCTACAAAGAAAAAGCTTGTATGTAGGAGGAACTTTCTTCAAGAACCTGCACAGCTCACAGGGAGGTTTACAGTAAGACTGAAACTTTTCTTTGCTGCCTGTAGCCTTAGGCTAATCCAGTGATTTAAGACTGCCTAAACTAGCTTTAACAGCTTAATATCTTGTAATCTAAGATTACCTCCTCTAAGCTTAGAGAAGATGCACTTGCAATTCAGCTAGCTTCATCCAGAATCAAGTCTACTATAGGTAAGAGACCGACAGTCCTGTTCATACAGGAAAATTTCACAGGTTAGTTTTCACTTGTTCTGCTTGCAGTTTTGACAAATTGAGAAGTTCCTGACGAAGCAGTAGATTTCTGATCCATAGAAGAGTATAGTTCAACCAAACTAAATAATTTCTAACTAAACAGATACAGCATGTATAGAAAAAACTCCTTGCATTAGAATTCACACAAAGTTGACAATCAGTGCCAGTAACAGCATGAACAGGTAGTTCCAATTTTGTTCTAAAAAGTCTTAAAACAAGTCACCTGCCAGAGTTAAACTACTTCATGCCCAACGCCCCCGATCCATCTCCTTCAGTGCACTGCCACACAGCCAGAGCTGTACTGTGTACTTAGTGATGCTGCATGGCACTGTGGCATTTCACAACACAAGAGAACAATTCTAAAGTCAGTTTGTCTCGAGATCAACTTTATCACGAGACTGAAAAAATTTTAATCTCTAAAACAGTCAGTGTGTCATGGCACATTGTGTGCCACTGGAATTTTATATCAAGTAGCTGCCACTTTGCTCTGCCCAGCACTCTAGTCTGGGAGCACTCAAAGAACAAGTTCCCATAGCTTTAACAGTGACACTCAAAGGCTTCTTTAAAAATACTTTTTGAAAAGCTGCCAAGATCCACACAATAAGGAATATTGGTTTGCACTTACTGCTAATCTAGAAGCTATCCCTACTGAAAGGGTGTTAGGGTTTTTCCAGCCCGAGTTAAGATGTTTATTTCTAAACAAGGTCCATAAAGCCCTGAAATCCTACAATTCTTCAAAGCAACACACCACCACATCTACCTTTGTTCTGCATCTCTGTAGCTAGGTGACAACTTGAAATGTTGAATATTTTACCACAGGCAGCTTGAGAAGCATGTTGCACTCCGCAGTCACTGCTTATTGCCATTCATACTAGCTTTAACACCTGCAAGAACCTCAAGGAATTATTACTATGCTTCCATAGGAAAATTAACAAGTTTCCTTACTGCAAATCACTTCCTTTTGACCTGGCATGTCACACATCAGAACTTCCAGTCTGAGTATTTGGAGGGAACAGCCTGCAAAGACAGATCAATAATCGCTGCTGAAGGTAAATATTTCCAGCAGCTCTGAAATTGAATCCCAGCTTCCTCACTCACTACTGAAGAGAAGAAACTTATTTTATACAGCATGTTGGAGACTTTTGAGCCAGGCTGCTAAGATTACCTGTCTTATGAAATACAGGTAAGAAAATAATCAGTTTTGAACAACCCCTGTACAGCACTTGTCTGCTCAAATTGTGCTTGTGTACATGCACTTCAGTGACACCCAATCGCAGCGTGCACATAAAGAAAACCAAACTGGTAAAAAGCCAAGTGGAGATGAGTAAGTAAGGCAAAATTACTGAGATTCTGAGCTGGAATACTAATGCAAAGCAAGTTGATAAAGGTCAGTCTCCATTCATGTAAGCTCCATACATTAAGAGAAAAGTGTATATTAAATGTGGTCTATACTGGTTTCTCTCTGAAGGGTAATATACTTATCAAGTAACTTCATTTCTTACTACCTGAGCTAGTAAGACTGGAATGGCAAGAATTCAGACATTTGCCTCAAAAAAGCTTGATGATCAAAGTAAGTTAATGGATTTCTGCACAGATTTCTAGTTTGTTTTATGACTTGACCCAGAAGTTAGTTAAGTCGCGTGACATATGCTATTCTTCCTCATATCTGTCTTCCCTTCCCCCATTTAATGGGCCCATCCATCCTTTGCTCCTGTACCACAGTGCTACAGAAGTATTTTTATGACCTTGTAAAAAAAAGTAAGCCTTCTGAGCAACTGCTATAAAATACAAGCCTTATCCATTTGAGAATAAGGCTGAAGCACCATTTAATCCATTGTGATTAGAAGCTCAATTACTAAGTGATGCTTTCATTGTGAATAGAAATTAAGAGTGATTGCAAAAAAAGTCAATACAGTAATCTTTCCTTTAAAGGTGTACTAGATCAGATAGCCCCATTACCTTTAGGACACCCGGAAAAGCCTATGAAGAAATTCTAAGCTTATTTCCAAGATACTGAAAGAACATCAAGTCTACCACTTAAATGAAACAACTTTGATTGTGCAAGGTACGACTGTCCAGTTACCATACTAAAACTGCCTAACACTAACTTCAAGACTGCACTATTTCCCATGTGCCTGTGAAATTCCTACTTTTAAACTACCAGCACAAAGGGTTTTAACAAGTTTAGTTTAGGACAACATACACAGTGCTGGGTGTTGCTGTATGATGTAGTACTAAGCATAAGAACCTTCAGCAGTCCGCACTGGTAGGACAAGGAAATTGCTTTATCAGCCAGACAACCAACCATAGCTTGCTGGAGAGCATCTGATAAGCAACTACTTAAACAGAAGAATTCTAAGGAAGATAGCATGTTGACACGCAGAATCTGTAGACCATGGAGAATCTTTTCACATCTGTGGTGCCCAGGGATGTCTGAAGGCTGAAGACACACCAAAAAAACAAGTTTAACATGTTTAGCAGTTACTTGGACCACTTAGCTGAAGAGTTCCAAGTACAGCAAGTCATTCTCCAGTGAAAGTTCATAAACCCAATCCTGCTGTTCCAGAGGAGTCACAGGAAAGGACACCCACACAAGATTTCCCACAGTAGGGTGGTTTCTGGAAGGAAATACATAGCACGTCTTCAGTTGTTTCTTGTCTCTACTGCCTCCAAGACAGCATTTCAAAAAGCTTTCAAAATGAGCAGGCCTACTTACCCGCCACCACCACCTTTGCTAGTCCTGCAAGTTCTCAGCCAACATCATTAAGTAATTCTTCTCCTATGAAATGTACGTTTGTGTGTGTGCATGCAAGAAGCATTCAGAGATCAGTCCCAGGTCTTTCAGATCTTTTTTGTCAGTCTGAACTTGATCACATGAGGGTCTGACCCTGACTGGGAGTTTTCTGACCTGCCTCAGCTGTCACCAGAGGGATAGTGCTCCCACCTCCATCACCAGATAAACCAGAAAACAGCTTAAAATCATTTGCCATTTTTTGAAATAAAGCTCTGACCTCCAAGTTTTGCATTCATTTCTGATACTGCTATTTATATGCACATTTTTCACTCTTCCTTTTCAATTGCACTCAGTAGATTTGAGTATTAAGAGTGAGGAAAAGCACAGATGTGGGCATGTTATGCCTACACTCTCCAGCCTCCACCCTATGCTCACCTATTCTAGGCACACAACTAGGCAATTTCTTCACGGTTTCTTTGCAGGAGCTGCCACTTCAATCCCTATGCGGACCTTCAAAACATGTTGTGGGTAAGGACAAGTTGTTACAAGACTACCACCTCCTAGCTCTATGCCTCCAACAGACCTCTCTGAGAAATAATTGCAGTATGCCTCTCTGGCACAGAATTAGGTACATATAGGAAGAAGTTTCCTTGTTACCCCCATGGGCTTTCAGGGATGCATCAACACCACTTAAGGCTTCCTTGGACCTCATTTAAAAAAAACTACAGTTAATAACAGAAGAAACAAGTTGTGCCCTGGTACATTGAAGCAGCTTGACAGTCTTCAGGCACCTCAGCAGCACAAGTACAGACTGAAAATGAAATAAAGTACACAGCTGCTTGAAGCTAGAATATTTTTCACATGGAAGCACACTATCTCACATACCCAAACAACCTGGATGTCTTTGAAACTCAGCCAACAAAACATGCAACAGTTCAAAGTTATTGTCCACAGAAAGCGCATAGCTACTAAGAAGCACACTGCCTCTCCAGCGAGACCTTCTTCCTCTGGGACAGAAAAGATTATCAGGTACAGCCTCACACTCTTGTATCTAAGCCAAAAGGCTTGCATTTTGCTTTGTCTCGCTTTGCAAATCCTCACTTTAGTTTTTCTACTTTGAAATATGTTTGAGCATTCTCCTTCTCTTCTACCACATCCATTGCTTCCTGCACTCACTTTTCCCATTTCTCATAGTTTCCTATAGATGTGAGCAAGTTAAATTCCTGAATAAATTGAAGGCTTAATATCTACTTGCATACCTAAGATCCATTTGTCTTTATGGAAAAAAGGGTTATTCCAGGTCTTCCTCAACTTTAGTATTTGAGGAAGATGCTTCATCCAATATCTCCATCTTCTTCAGGACGGGTTTACATTCTAACAAGATAGAGTTCAGATCTTTTCAAGAAGTCAGACAGGAGTTTAATAATAAATCTGCATGCTACAAGTCTTATCCATCAGCTCTTGAAAGCTTTTGCATCACATGCTTAGAATACCTAAACACAACTGTTCCTTTTCTGTTTGGCCCATTCCACAGCCACAATCTCAGTCAGAGCAATACTTCATTTTTAAACATTGATGAAGAAATTTTAACCAAGTCCTGGAAGAAGGGTACTATTGCAAAATTAATGCAGAATGCCTCACTCAAAGCTTTCAAATTTGTCTACCAGTTGTCATTTGTGACATTTTTCAGGGGAAGCCAAACTCAAGTGGTCATCTTTGACTTACCACTATTACCCTCTAGAGAGTTGCATGTTTGTACAGGCTGGTATGAGTGACAATGCTGCTCTTACTAGCTCAAATCAAAAGTTTGATTGATTCAGGGAAGTCCTTACAGTGTTCTTTCAATCATATTTGAAAGTTTCATCAATACACTATATTCACATCCTACACTGCATTGTGGTCAGTGTACTGATGAAGAGAGCATGCCTGTCAAGTATGAATCTCTAGTGTATTGAGATGGACTAAAACACACTCCCCTATCATTAAGATGCCTTTGATTTTTATCTCTTTACCACAATGACTCACTCCTATCTCCTACTTATTTCACCAGTTATTTATGTCTTTTGAAGAACGAGGTTAACCATTTAACACTTCCAGAATTTATCCTGGAAGAGAAACTTATCATAGCTTCACATGCTGAGATAAAAAACAAGAGTAATGCCCAAGGGCAGCTAAGGTTTAGAAGTTTTGCTCTGTACAGACATGCATATATATAATCTGTTCAGCTTCTTTCAGAATACTTCATACAGCAAACAAGATTATTTGACATTGACTAATCAGTCTAACTCTCAAGCCTTTTCACCTCCGTTGTTCAAAAAGCTACAGCCTGTACCTATGTAACTAAAATGCTTGAGTATTTATTGAATACGTAAATATACACACAACAGTTCCCTTCTTCCCCCTTCACTATTTGCACTGCGCCTGCCCCCCCCCCCCTTGATTTTGCATTACTTTGTACCCTACAATAGGAAGGTTATTCTCACCAGAAAAAAAAAAATTGGCAATGTAACACTGTCATGGCCTATTAGGTAATTATATGGATTTATGACTAAAAACCTGCACTAGCACAAGAAATTGAAGTCATTCATGAACCTGCTGCATTGCAATATACAGCGCAACATTCATCAGTTTGATGTTTGGCTACATTCACACCAGAAGCCAGCACAGTATCTGCATTATAATCTTCAGCTGATGGATTGAGCTACATGGTTAGTTTTTAATCATTGATTTAGTGACACAACCTTAGATTGCAGCACATGGCTCTTTGAAGAAAGCTTTTTATGATGGACTTTAAGTACAAGCTTTGATCTAGTGAAAAAATAACATGCTTTACTATGTTCAAGGGTTTGACTTGAATTCAGAAGCCTTTTTAAAGGCATCAAAATCCATTCAGAGCGCCAGCATCACATTGCTTGCAGGGAAGTCACATGTAGTGTTACTTACCATAAGATTTAGATCCCTTCAAGAGATCTAAAGCTGTTTGTCAGCACACACCAGAAGATAGTTATCTATGTGAGCTGTTGAAAGCCAGAAGACAGTTGGGCTAATGAGTTAAGAGGGAATGATTATCACATGCTCAGATACTTCATTACACACTTTAATAAAATGCTTTAGGGAACATATGCTGGGACTATGTAGAAGCCATCTTCAACCCAGTTCTCTGTAACTAATAACTTTTACATAAGCCTCATCCTCAGGTATTTAGTGTTTAGAAAGATTCATGAAGTAAAGAAAACTGCAGAACACCTTTCCAGCTCAATTACAGTAGCAGTAGTATCCATGATGGTTTCATGGTATTAATAAAATCCTTTTTATTTTAGTTTTAACAGGAGTCTGAACTATTGCTCTCATACTAGCTGAGCACAGCCCAATCAAATATCACTAGAAATACAATTACTTCTGTTCTTGGTCTCTTTTTTTCCCTACTGGAGAAGGGCTCCCAGCCCCTTGGAAACAGAACAGCCTAAGCCACCAGATTCAGCAGAAGAATTTGGATTGCAAATTGCAAGATTGTTGTATTTACCTTCGTTTTTACAAGGGAAAGGCTAGTGAGGAGATTCATATGAAAGCATGTATCAAACTGTAAGATTGGGGAAACATTGCCCATTTAGTTTAGTAGGGCATCATCTGCAGTAGGCCTGGAATTGTTATGAATAATATATAAACAGTGACAGGAGAATAAGGGAATTACTGTTCACTTTATTGGCAATATTAGCACAAGCCTCTACAGATTTATCAACAACTCCAAGATACAGTAAGGGCAATAATCAAGAGTGAAAAAAAAGTCTTCTAGGTCTTGAAATTAATGCATGGCTATATTATTAGAAGTTCCCATAATATAAAATACTTTTTTTTTTTTTTACAAGTACAGCTAAGTTTCTGCTTAGCCTGTTGAAACAGGTTGCTTTGGCAGATCACCAGTCTGCCTGTGTCTCAGAAACCAAGGGTTAAGGAGAAGTTAAACAGAAGTGTGGCAGCCTGCCAAACACCAAGACCCTGAACGGCCTTCCCTCTCTTATCTTCACAACCCCAGACTTGCTAAATTACAGCCAGAGTGTTGTAGCAGCTTGCACCAATACTGCCAATTGACTGGGGGAAAAAAAAGCTTGAAAACTGATTCGAAAAGAGAACCTATCAGGAGAGAAACCCTGCCAATATTTCCCTTGCTCTCCAAAACAAGAATTAAAAAATATTTCAGTTTGCCCTACAGCAGAAAGATCTATGGTCTGTTTCAGCATACTGCAGCAAGAAGCAGATTTTTTTAGTCTGAGGAATTCTATGTGAAGTGTTTTAAGACAGAGGTACAGCAGCTTTGTGTTACCCTTCCTGTTTCATGAACTTCCACTTAACAAAGGAGAGAGATCACAGAAACAGTAACTACCAGTTGTTATCCCAGTATCCTCCAATCTAAGGTTTAAAAACAGTAATTGAAGTTAAAAGCCTACTTGTTTTCATATCCAAGGAAACAGTCTGAAGATGGTGGAAAGGGAAGAAGAGAGCTGCAGGTTAATACCCAGGCCACACACAAAGCCAGAAATGTGGTGCAAACTTGAGATGATTAACAAGTTGAGGACATGGGCTTCTTATGAGACCACAGCAAAATAAAGTTTGCTGCATCATTTAATACCTCAGCATAAGCAGTTAAGCAAGATATGTACAGTGTTTGATTCTCTAAGACACGTGTTAGAGAACAGTTCTTAGTTATACATAAGAAAGGAATGCTGTGCTGTTTGAGAAAGCCCACAGTGCTTTTCTGCCTCTGTGTGCTCAGAGTATCTTTCTGATACACAAACCCACAATCTGAGTGCAGAACTAAGCATGACACAAGTCCCCTTCGCTCACCCCATGCTGCGGGGACACAAGTTGCATTGAAATTAAGTGGATGGCTCCAAACAACCAAAGTTTGAGCATGCCTTATGTGAGGCCAGTACTAGCTATGTGAGCACCTTGAGCCCGTAAGGCATGCTGGCTGAGCACAGCCTGCCTGGAGGAGATATGTATTTCCTCTGGAAGCATTGTGGAGCAGGGGCCACAAGCAAGCTGAAGCAGTGAGCAGCTGGAGCTGAGGCCAGGCAGTAATCAGCAAGCAGAGCAGAGCACAGCAGCTTTTTGAGGACAGCTGCAACAGCCCAGGACAAGCCAAGAGCCACTGACACCAGCTGGCAAAGGCACACACGGCCTGTGGGAAGCCAAACACTAACCTCCCCGACGGAGGCCTCACTCTGCTCAAGCCTCAAAGGCAGACAGGAGTGGCTGAATGCAGCAGGGAAGGAGAACAAACAAAAAGCCAGGCTTGAGAGCGCCCCGTCCCTCACCTGCGATGTCCCAGAGCTGCAGCCGCACCAGGGTCTTGCTGTCCCAGTTGATGACTTTAAGCGCGAAGTCCACCCCGATGGTCGCCCGGTAGTGCTGGGAGAAGAGCTGGTGCACGTACCGCTTGATGATGCTGGTCTTGCCCACGCCCAGCTCCCCGATCACCAGCACCTTGAAGAGGTGCTCCCGGCACTCCGCCGCCCCGGCCACCGGCCCCTCCCCGCCGGCCATCCCCGCCGCCTGCCTTGCCTCGGCCCGGCCCGGCTCTGCTCTGCTCAGCCCCAAAACTTTGCTGGCCGAGGTCTCGCCTCCAAGCAGCACTGCCCGCCGGGCCAGCCCGCGCCGGGCGGCAGAGGGGAGGCCTTAACCACCTGACTGCAGTCACAGGACGCGGAAACTCCGCGCTTATAAATGCCCGGGGAGGGAAGAGGCGGGCGGTGGGGAGGAGCGGCCGGGACGGGCCCCGGGAGAGGCGGTGGCTGGGGTCGCGGTGCTACAGCCCCGTGCCTGTCGCGGCCCGGGGCCCCAGCGAGCACCTCCAAGTAGCTGCGGTTCCCTCCCGCTCCCAAACTAATCCCGCCTCGTTTCGTCCTCGGTCTGGCTCTGGCCTTTCACGAGCCGCACCAGGCCAAGCAGTAAATGGGCACGCACGGCCCTGGAAGTCAGCAGCAAGTGGGGTGTCTGTCCTGCGGAGTGTCTGGTGCCACGTCTGCAGATTGCACGTGCTGGGAAAGAACAGCAGCAATAACAACAAAATAAATAACAAACAAACAAATCATCTTTGGTGTCTTGGAGCCACAGCATCCATCCCGGCCCCAAGAGAGGCAGCTGGGTGGCTCGGTCTCGGTGTCACAGCCGCTCCCCGACACCTGCGGCTGTCCGGGCACCAGTAGGCTTGGGATGTCACCAGCGGGGTTAAAACCCCTGGCAGCTGATCTGGCAAATAATCATCCGTTCACCCTGCTTCTATGCTACTTTACTGCGTACACTGATTCCTTTGCCATGCTTTCAGCTGGTGGCTTGAGTGAGACAAACCTGGCTTCCTCAGCTGGCCTGGAGCACGCTCACTTCGTTGTCACACAAAGGTGATGCATGGAGTATAAATGGAAGCAGGTGGAGAAACTGGCAAAATGAGGCAAAATAGTTAGAGTTCTTGAGCAACATTTGTATTTAGAGGTTTTGGTCTAAATTTATTAATTTAAGCTGTCATGCTCTATTAACCTCGAGACAATTGCTTTAATTAGAATTTATTTTCCAGCAGCAGCAATAACATCATCATATAAACCAAGGACAGATTGGTACTCAAAAATGGGATTTTTTTTTTTTATTTTTTTTTCCAGTGGAGGTTGGCATGGAGTAGCATAGGTTCTCCAGCAAGAGTTGGGATAGACAAGAAACATAGTCATTAGTTAGGAGGTTGGTGGTGAATGCAGGAGATGATACTTCAGGTACACACAACTTAACTAACCAGCATGGGTTCTGGTAAACATCTCTAACTGTATCAGAATTGACCTCTGTGTGCCCAGTCATTGTCTGTTCAGATTGGGATTTGGCTGGTTTCTCTCCTTCTGGCAAAATCAAGGTGGGATGGGAGTACATTGTCACACGCTCAGGTGGTGGTGTGGCTGGGGTTTAATATGGTTGCAGAGGCCTAGTTCCTCAGGCTGAGATATACACTTTGTGTCTTCGTTCCCTACATGTCAGAGGGTGATTATGGTATTTTCCAACCTTACAGGAGCATTTCATTAATGGATTGCTAGGCACACTCTGCCATTATGTAGCCCAGGGTGCAGTGCTTGCTTATTCTAATTGCAGGCTTCTGATAACATTTGATAAATTGGTTTTGCATGCGTAGATGGGATGGAACTTTTAGGCATTTCCTACCATTTGTTAGGCCTGCCCACTACCGTCTTTGTCTTACATGCCACAGAAATTCATTACTGCCATTATTTTCTTCATTCCTCCTCCTCATTTTGCAAAAGTAAGGGAACATAGATCATATCAAACAACTAAGTGAACAACTATACTATTATTAGGGAGCTGAACACAAGTACTTCAGTATACTTGAAACTTGGTATCAACAGTTCAAAAGAAGCCTGTAGGTTGTTGTTTTTCTTTTTTTTTCCTCTTTTGTCTGTTTATTTTTTTTTCTCACATACTGATTTTAAGCAATTAGAACCAACATCAAAAATAAAGAAGTCTGTAAAAATCGTGATCTGCTCACAGAAGACTCGCAAACAGAAACAAGGGCAAAATGTGACTGATAATTTTCCACAATTAATAGCTTGATCATTTCTAATTACATTACAGCATGCCAAACATATAGCAGTAGATCTTGCCTGAACTAGTAATTTGCCTTAATTTCATTATTATTCATTTCATTCAAGCTGGCTGATATCTATGTGGAGCAGCTTGGCAAAATCCAGTCATTTGCAGTCCTGTTATTACTGTTCTGCCCCTCTATGGTGCAGTATAATCAACCATGCATGAGGTTATAGAATAAAGTATAATCACCATCTGCCTAGCACAGGGTAGATAATCTTTATTCTGTGAGTTAAATTTTGGTGTCGCTTGGTCTTTTGCATGTAATTCTACTTTTTCATTGACTCCACTTTACCAGCTGAATGTCAGCAAAAATCCCCTACTGAACAAGGGTTGTTGGCATCACGGTATGGTAATTGGGATTACATTAAATTACATTGTTGCCTTCAGTTGCCTACACTGGCAGACAAGGAAAAGGTTATTATCGTGCCATTTTAACTAGCTTAGCTAGCTGGTTGCCTATAAGTAAGGTGCCTGCTTCATATTTCAAATAGCAATTGTAAAAACTGCTACTTTTTTTTTTCTTCTTTTTTTTCTTTTCTTTTTTTCTTCTCCTTTCCCTGCACTGAAGATGTCAAAAATGAGGAAGAAGAAACATAAATCTTACAAAACAGGCTTTTGGTATATTCTCAACCTTAACACTGAAGGCCGGTCCGAATAAAAACTAGCTAATTTTTTTACACTTACTGTTCCTGGCATTAGTTTGCTCATCCACTGAAGTTATTTGCTAAATTATCAGTTTATCCCTGTTTCAGAAAACTGTCTTCCCAAAGCAGTGGGTTTTGAGGAGCTGGATGCACAATGGAAATGTTTCAGACTTTTAGTAGCCTAATGATCATTACATGATGACTACCATAGGACTGGTAAAATAGCTTTACTTGTAATAAGACATTTTGGCTTCCTTTTTTTTTCTGATCCTCGATGTTTTTTTGTATCTCTCTTCCTTCAAGACAGCCTCTTCTAATCTTTCCCATGTTAGTCTATCCTCTACTTCCTCTACAACATCATTTTGCCTTATCAAACTTCTATTTTCATCATACCAACAGTAATTCTTCAATATCTTCCTTTTTGCCTTCTTTATTTTCTATTTTTATTTCCTTTTCCCTTAAATGTTCCCTTAAACCTCACCTCAGTTTAACCCTTTCATTTTTTAATTTTTTATTTCATGATTTCTCCCTTTCATACTCTCCTTCCTGTTCTTCTGAGCTTTTTATTCCCTGAGGTGAGTAAGGGTTCCTTCATATTTCTTCGTGTCAGACTGCAGTGATTAAGGGATAGCAGGTTCAGCCAGTCAGGTCAAGAAGGCTGCAGGAGGTGCTTTTTTACCTGAAGCGGAAGGATGCATTTTGTTTACTCTCTCCCGTAGTTGCATTAGAAGTGAAATTTGTAGCTGAAGGGGTGGTTAGGAGCTTAAAAAGTGGAAGCTTTGGGCATACAGCCCAAGGAAGATTTCTACATGTCCAGGCAAGGAAACACAGCTGCTTGGGTTTGAAGACTGGGCAGACTTGCACATAACATTATAGGTCTCCATGCGCTTCTCTGGCCAGGCAGAGCATACAGAGCACACTTTCTCTTTTCTGTGTAGATTTCCCAACAGTCATGAAGAAAATAAAAGAAAAAAAAATGTGTTTTAAAATAATATTGTTATAAGAGACAGATTGTACTGCCTGGAGCAGTGTAGGTGACAATGCTTTCTTTTAACTGTGCTTTTCTAGGAAAATATCCCAAAGTACTACTTTTAGTGATAGTAACATACAAACAGCAGAAATCAAAAAAAATGCACGCAAGACTGGGGGTTGGTCAGAAAAATACTGTGGCCAGTAATAATATGGCCAAAGCATATACACAAAAGGATTGAATTAAAGTTATGTGAAAATTATGTATGAGTTTACAGTCTACAAACACATAGTTAGGTTTTGACCACTGAAAATATTCTCCTTCAGTTATCAGAGAGCACCCATGAACATGAAGCTAAGATTATATGTAAGTGTTAGCCTCTGTGGGACTTCACTTCCTACATGTCAATATGATATACTGTCATCTCCTGACCACAAATGTAACTGTATTATGTAGACTTGAACCTGTAATAAGCACACAACCTACATATATAGGACAATTCTACTTACACTTGGAAGATATGACTGTGGTAATACAGATGCCATATTTCTGTCAGTTGCAGAATGTAGCTTGGTTGCCTGCAGGCAAAACTATTATTAGACAATCCTAAATATATACTGGAAAATCTAGAAGAATAAAAATATTAAGTTTTTGTTAAAACCCATAAAACAATGGGCTATACACTGAAGTAACAGATGGGTGCTTTTGTCTGGAAGAGAAAGAGAAACCAACCACAAGAAAGCCATGTCAAGCACACTCCTTGGTAAACCTCTGGAGAGAGGCCTGATGGTCTTCCAAAGAGGACAGGATATTCTCACCGAGACCAACTCCTTTGCAATCCATGCAAATAAATGGGGCAGAGCTTGGACTGCCATGGCAATTGAGTGTGCTTGTTCCCCACTTACAGGCTTCCTGGTAATCAGATTTTGAGCTATGTTTGTTTTACCATGAAGTCTGCTCTTTCAAATGGCCTTTTGTAATAGAAATTTGCAGTAATCAGGAGGTGAATGGATACAGTACTGCTGGGGCTCGAAAAGGGACTGAGAGATTGTCTAGTCTTGCTGTGACTGCTTCTGTTGATGTTGAGATAGGCAACAATGAAATGCTAAGATCTGCTGAACTTTTTCTTGCCTTCTTTTGGTAAATTCAAGTCAAGGTAGATGACAGAATGAAACAGCTTTTGAATTCTCTCTACTGCATTTTTTCCCCTCTTTGCGTGCAAGAATCCTTTGCTTTCATTACAACACTCTGAAAAAGTTAGTAGTTCAATCCTCCATTGTTGAACCAGTGTAATACTCCCCAAATGTCATTGACAGGCAGATTTGTGGCAAAACTGAAGTACTTGCAGATTATCAGTGCAGGGCTAAAGACTGAGGACCAAGAAGGAGAAAAGCAATTGAATGGAGTTCAGAGAATCAAGACAGCCTAATTTATATAGTATTGAGGGAAGTATTATTGTGTGTAGGGGCAGAAACCTCTTCCTGTACTAGCTGTTCCCTTCAGTTTGTATGAGGATTATAGTTCCACAGATTCCCCCAATACCTTTTCCAACCTTCACTAGGCATCACACAAGTTGTCCTCAGTACTGCCAAGCCATGGGATGGGAAGGGAACACAAGCTCTTCCATGCAAGGCCCTTACGTTCCATCAGGGCCTCTGCCTGGTCTCCTCCATAAAGTCAGGGTCATTCTGATCTCTTTTCAACACCGAAGACTAGATAATGGCCTACCTGATGGTGACTAATGGGACCTACAGCCAAATACCACAGCTACAAGCAGCCAAAGGTGGCGTGAGGTGAGGAGATTTACCCTAGCAGCACTGGTAACGTCTCCAGCTGTGCAATGGAGAACTCTGCAGTAGGCACCAACCAGACATGAGCTGCCCTAGGCAAACACTTTTCGTATGTTTTAAACCAGTTCTGATATTTGAGTTATCAGGAAGCAGTAGAAACTCCCAATTATTATGTTTACATTGATGAGTCACCATAATGTTTTGTGTCAATCTTATCTAAAATCCTTATCATTCTTAGCTCTTCTTGGTTGCTAAGAGTACTTTTCCTGTACTGCACTGAACAATATCTGCAGCTGCAGAAGTATGACAGAAGTAAGCTATGACTTGATACACAGATACCAAACCACAACCATACTTAATGCAAAAAGAATGAAAACCGGACACTACTATGAAGAAATACATATTGGTACACATATTTAATTTTAATTTGTTAAAACTTATTTCACTTGTAACAACCCTTTAAAGCAGCAGAATTTGTTATGTATTACATGTAGACCAAAATAGAAAAATTGAAACGAAAAGTATGTAAACTACATTAAGCTAACTCCCCATTCTGCTTGCACATCTAAGCACATGTAAAACTTCAGACGCTGTGAGTCATCCCATAAGCTCCACTTTCTAGAGGTTATTCATGTGCATGAGATTCATCACATGCAGCCAGCTTCTTGTTTTTTGTGGTGAAACACCAGAGAATAAAGAAGATCAATATTACATAAACCAGACCTGCAAATATAGCTAATACACATGTAAGAAAAAATATACATCATACTTACTCATCATGGATTCAGCAGAAAATGTGGATGCTTTCCTCTGCATCCTTTGCTACACAGTTTCACAGCTATGATAGGAGAGATGAAGAAGTATGACTGAAGTATATAATAGTTTCAATTTAATTTATATAAAGATTATGATGGAAGTTAGGTTGTAACTATGTGCCCTTCTTACGGTTGATTTTAACTGCCAATTGCTAAAATAAATGTTCAAACTGAGGTGTCTAAGAATTATGTGACCAATTTTGAATTTTTTTATTTTTTTTTAATAGAGATGTTAAATTCAGTTTGTACTACCCCTGTGCCACTGTTCATGATCCTCCTGCTGACTGTGGGAGTTCAAACCTTTCCAGTGAAAAGAAAGGCTTTTTTTTGGTTTTCTTTGTTTTGTTTTGTTTTGTTTTCCTTAACTTGGACAGTCATTTTTTTCGTCTAATTGAAATGGTTGAACAGGTCTTGCTGACAAGTTCTAGAGGTTTTCAGCCTGAGGCTGACACCTAGCATGGATAAAGCTTGCTTAACTTTCATTCAGCCTACACAGCAATAATGAAGATTGCCAGCTTTCATCATTGGGAAAGCCAATAGAATCCTCTGCAATACCATGTCACCTTAAACCCACTGCTTCTCAGGTCTGTAGGTATTTGGATAGTGGTTTTTTAGGTGTGTCACCACTCCCAAATATATACATATATAGAAATGAAACAACAACAACAACTTACCTGTTTCCATATTGCATGTTCACTCCATCCAAATATTCTGATATTCTTCCTCAGAGACCTCCAGGACTGTTGTATCTACATTAGCAAAATGTCATCATATTAATTTAACCTTCAGCATTCTTTAAGTGTGGAAATAACATGCTTGGAATATAAATAAATTGTGTGACTACCATGAGTGTGTGAGAATGAAGCTGGGTTTAACTCCCCAATTGTTCCACCTGTATTTGGAGACAAAGCAGTCTACAGGCTCTATATCATTCACTGAATAAAGCACTTTTTTTGTTGTTTTGTTTGTTTGTTTGTTTGTTTGTTTGTTTTTCTTTTCTGTGCGGGATTAGAGTGTCCTTGAAGCCAGTTTCTTTCTTGAGTGCATAATGCATCACAGTGCTCCAGTTCTTGACTTGCCCCCAGCCATAAGTGCCTTGCTTGGCAGATCCTTCCTGAGGAGCAGTGCCACTCGGTCCATGGAGAGCTGGCAGACAGGAACTGGGGCTGGGAGCTTCTGCCAGCTGGCTGATCAGCTGAGGGACAAAGACAATAGTTTATCTATCCTTGCTCTGGTTGGTTCCCAAGACATTCTTGTCCTTCAGACTGGCATGACTCTTGGATCCATGACAACTTTCATACCGTACTGCTGACCTATCTACATTTTGCTCCTTCTCACTATAAATACTTATCATTTTTCCATAATTTTACTTTCATTTGTGGGGACCATCCCAGACACTGTTGCCTTTCATCTGCATTGCTACAGTAGACAGTTACATGTAAGCCACCATCACTTCGGTCTGCCTAAGGTGCAGCATTATTCCATCAACTTCTTATTTATTCTGTGGATAACTCATTGCCTATGCATTCCTGAACTGTCTGAACATAACAGAAAATAAAGAATTTATTCTAGGCAGACGTTTTGGCAACTGGAAACCTGTGTTTAATGCTTACAATATATTCTTCTAAAAGGTAGCTGCGGGATTTTTTTTTTTTTTTAAATAATAGTTGTAAACTTTTCCATGCCTAAGTTTTCAAAAGCTCTGCTTCATTGTGGTTTTTTTTGTTTGTTTTTTTGCTTGCTTGCTTTTTTTTTTTTTTTTAATTTATTGAACTCATCAACTAGAAGGTGAGAGAAATGAACTAAGTAAACAAATTAATAAACCTAATTTTTGGAAATTGAATAACAATCAAACAGTCATCCAAGGCCAAACATTAGCAACTGTTGCTAAACCCATAAGCAGCAATGAGTAAGGAAAAGGGCACCTGGTTTATTGTTTGCTATGAAGTTATATTAGAGATTATTAAAGACTATTTATGCTGGTTTGCAAACTACCATCAAGACAGTATGTAAAACTGCTGAGTTACATTGTTCGATTTTAGGATTATTCTTGCAACTGGACAATTAGAATCCTGACCTCGCTTTCCATCTCACAATAGTAAGATTAGTTATGTAGCAAATCTCTTTACTTGCAAATACTTTGTTTTGTGAATACAGTCTGTTTATGTCTGAGATAATGTTCTCAGGCTTTACATTTTACATAATTCACAAGCAATAAATTCAGCACAGCCATCTCACAGTTCAATCATAATGGTTCCCTAGCAGCCTATGAACAAGGTTTTGACTTGCTATGAGATTCCCAACACACATTTGCCTCTAGGTTTACTAGAGGAGACTGATCACTATTAAGGAGACAGCAATTGCCTTTTACTCTAGGAATCTGGAAGATGGTATTTTCCTAGAGCTCTTTGGATGGGGGAAGAACCTTTCATCTCATAGTACTTTAGTTCAGGATAAACCTAGGGCAGCTTAAAGGCCTAGAAAATTTGAAAAGATAGCAAATACGGTGAATTCCTAAATTTGGACCAACCAACACTGCAAACAAATATAGAAGAAATGGGATGTATTCAATTACTGTCAGTTTTCAAGAAAATCAAGGGAAGAAAGACAGACAAAGGAGAGGAAAAGAAGATAACATGCACACTTGTGCCTAATCTCATAATCTTCAGTTTCAGAAAGTCATCATATTGTGAAGAGGGACCCAAAACACACAAATCAAACACACAAATCAAAACCACAAAAGAGACAGAGACAATTGTACCAGGTTCCCAAAGAAAGTAGAAAGAGAACAAGAATTTTCTGTCACTCAATGTAACTCATCACCGATTGAAAAAAAAAAAAAAAAAAAGTTATCGTGATGTTTGCCTGGCCCTCAGTCCTAAATCATCTCTCATTTCTAGGAAGCCACCACAGTGTGAAATGTCAAACTCAGAATCTTGTTTAGTGTTTTATTTTCAGCCACTATCAATTAGTCTGACATTTAATTTACAGAAACAAGAAGTTCTGGAATACTGCAGAAAAGCTGCAGTCTGTGGTTTGTTCCCTCATTTGTTTAATCTACTCTTCTAACTGCTGGTATCGATCTCAGTTTTAAGGGCATCTAACCACATTTGTCAAAGAGAAACTTCCCAACAGCACACAGCAAATTCAGTGGGACAAAGTATTTTAGGCTGCAAAGCACAAAGCCACTCCTTTCCACGCCTTGTGTCTGTGACCTTTCTCTTTTTCTACCAAAATCTTTGCACATGGCTTTCAGATGACATACATTTATTTTCCTCCTGACAATAAGCTGGCTGCCCGTCGATCTCAGGTATCAGCCCTTCTGAGCTACTTTTGCAGTTTCTTAACCAAGAAACAGGTGTAAAACATAAAAAGAATCTGGTTCTTGGCAGAAAGAAACTCACTCAAAGAACAGAGAATTTTTTGCTTTCTATACAGAAGTTCCATTTATTACTAAAGGTGTTTATTTAAAATGGCCCAAAGCTGCAGTCAAAATTACTTCCTTTTGCTGGACCTAGCAAATGGTTTCTTTCTTATATGTGCTTACACGTGCCTTGCAGATCAGAGCACCTTTCTTCAAAAATAGTTTCTCAGATACGTATGAAGTCTTAACAGCCATAAACAGTCTTTCCACATAGCACCTTGTCACATGACACATAGATACCAGCCAAGATGCTTTTTTTTTTCCTTCTTCTTCTTTTTCAAGTCTTTTTTTGTTTGGTTTGGTTTTCAATTGACCTACTATTCTGCTTCTTCCCTCCAGACAAATACCCAACGTGTTTGAAATTTAAAGAGTTTGACCTAATAGTAATTTTGATTTTTGAGAATTACAATGTTTTTGAGACTCCTTGTTTTAGTTCCAGTGATTCTTCAGTTAAGATCAACTACTGTGAAGATCTATTTAAAAAAGATGGTTGTGGCAAATTCAATAGGTTTTGAAAACTACAAGGCTAACAAAAACAGTCCTGATCAAACAATATGTTTCCATAAGCTAGGTATGTATTTAGGTATCCAGGTAAGCTGAGATAGTACTTGAGACTCATGCCTCAAAGTTTACATGTGTTTAAGTGCTTTATCAGATGACCTCTGAGAGAGCAAAGCCTACAGGCAGACCATATACAGCAATGGTTTTTTTCTCCTATTTTACTTATTTTCTGGATTGAAGAATCATTCAGCGATGTCTTGACCTCTTTCATTCAGCAATGTCTTGACCTCTTTGTTGAATATGCCATCAAGTAGTGCCAATTATACTTAATGCAAATTCTAACCAATTGTTGTCACTGTAATGGGTATTCTTCAGTGGACTTTTATGCACAGTACAATTGACTGAAACTAATTTTTGTTTTGTATTATACAGAAAATCCACCAAAAAACTTTAATTAAGAAATAATGTTTCATTTGAAAAGTAAAGCTCTCAAAGTTATGAAATGCAAAAAATGAGGCTGCCCATCCAACCTGAATTTGGAACCATATATGTACATTACAATACAGTCTTTAATAACACAACCACCTCCTTCCCTACCTTCCCCTATTGCCAACTTCATTCACTGTAGTAGGTTGTGCTTAGAGAATCCTGCATCTGTTCAGTGTTTTTATCCTCATCACTTAACTAGTGGCTACACCATGTAATGAATGCAGAATTATTCCTCTCGTTGTGATCCTTTCTAGAGCATTCTTCACAATAGTGCCCAAGTGAATCATAAACTTTAATGATTATATCTCTGCTATGAGATGAAATGCATTTTATCTCTATTTACAGTCTGTGGAAGTGGAAAAAAAATCCCTCTCTGGCAGCCATGCAGGGAATCAATAGCAGAACTGGAACCACAATTGAGGGCCCAATCCAGCGCTTGTTTTCCTGGATCAAACCACTTTGCTCTAGGAACTGCCAAGAAGCCTCAGCTCTCATTGACTTTGCAGTTTTGAGCATTTGTAATGCCTATTCATGCTCACAGAACTGGTAACCTGAAAAAGGTTGACCAGAAAATAAAAGCCCTAACAGGTAAATTTGTACCTGAACAATGAAAATAAATACTTAGATTAAGCAAGTTTTTCAATGAACTGATAAAACCCATTTAAGTTCCATGTTGTCATTGGCATAATGATTCCCTATTCTCATTTCAAAAAATGCAGCTCTTCCTTGTGATTCCTACAGTGTGCCTGCTGGGGAAGAAACCACATGTGCTAGGGCTGGCAGAGAACTACACTTGTGCTCTCAGGCCAGAGCAGATGTGACAACTGACCAGCACACCACTGACAAACTGAATGTGGGGTTGATGAACTCCATCTGCTTTCTATAATTTTGATTTTGATTTTTTTGGATCTTGGGCATGTACTCTGAATCCAGTTCCTGACTTCCATGTGACTTTTCAGGACTTATCCCTGTAATGTCACTTCCCTTTTCTTCATTTACATAAGACTAAAATGAACCAGCTTGTTCAACACCTAGTATGTTCAACACAACGAGCAAATGAATTTGTATACAACGTAAACACATAAGATGTCTTTCCTTAGCAAGCCAGAAGTGATATCAATTTCTTACCTAAATAATTTAAAAAAATAAAAAATAAAAACAAAAAACAGTAAGAGTTTCTAGCCCTGAGAAGGCAAAAATATCTGCAGTCACATAAAGAGATTTTTCTCTTTCTGCCATCTTTTCTGCCATCTTTACATGGAGGCTGCCCAGGTACTTGCAGGGATAACAACACTATAAAGTTCTGGGGTAGGTAAATAAAAGTAGTTTTATTTCAAGTCTCATGTTGTCAACATAGACAATAGAGTGTTAATTGTTTTCAGACACAAAAAAAGAAATAAATTGGTTTTAAAAAAACAGTCTAGAAACAAAAAGCTTTAAATACTTTAGTACCAGTGACTGATGTCATGCAGTTTTTTAACTTCAGAATTTATGATAAAATATGTCTTTTGATTCTTATAATATAGTTCAGTGAAACTTTGTTAAAAAATAAAGATAAAATTTCCTATGATAATCTCTGTATGATAAGTGTACAGTGACCCTGCTTTTTTTGCTAAAATGCATTCCCCAGTGTGATTAGTGTTCATATTTTTCAAAGGAATTTCAGACAGTCAACACATTTCCTGGGCTTGTCTAGAATTTACACGTTCATGGCATAAGAGCTTAGCCAGAAAATTAGTCAACCCTTCATCTTTCTGGAAGCAGATAATTGGGTTTGATGTGGTATATGCCTGAGAGATTTTTCAGATGAGACTTTAAAACTCAAAATCAGATCATATGTGCTTTGATTTCTACACATTTTGAGTAGCCATAACGGTTACATAAAAGGAAGCTTTAGTGGAGACTGGCAACACTCAAGACCAATTCTGCCTGAAAGGCATAACAAGAAGTGAAGTTATTTGGACCTTCTCCCTGTTTATCACTGACTAGCAGGTTCATTTGCTGTCTGTCTCATGCCATGGTCACTGCTCTTCCAAATAGTTCATTATGATCAAAACTTGCCACTGAATAATCATGGAATTGGATTCTGATTTTAAGTGCTTCATGTGCCATTAGATATTGCTCAAAGTTTGGATGATAACTCTGTTTGCCTTAAGCTATCACTGTATTACTTTTGTATTTTTCATTTTTCATTTCTCACACAAGAATTCTGAACATCTGTGAAAACAATAATTTTGGGGCTACTGGTGTCTGCTACAGTATTTTAAAGAGTCCCAAAATGAAACAACTAAATCATTGTTTTTTAAGTTCTTGCAGCCTGTGTACAAAGAGTGGAACTAGAGACTGTAGCATACGTGTGGCATATAATTAAACCTCTTTAGTGACACACACTAAGTTCTCAGTGGAGAAGCACCTCGCAGCAGTGGAAATATTTTCAGTTACAAGGGGAAATTACTGCCATTGTATCTGCCGAGAACTTGCAGCATGCTTGCACATAAAGAAGACAGCAAGGAAGGCAAATGTCCCACAGTATAAAGTCCAAAATATAAACAAGGCCAATGCGCAAGTCAAGCAGAACTACAAAAGGATTTTTACTTAAAGCACATCATCTACTATAATCTATTTTGCTTTATTCTGTGTTTTGCAAAGTAATAAAAACTCACTCCCTTAATTGAATTGAGCTCATAGATATAATAGTAAAAAAAGGAATTCTAAAGAGGAAATTGTTCCCAAAGAACTTAAGCAGAGTATTATTTGAAGAGAGATTGTACAATGAACATGGAAGCATTTAAAATAATTATCACACAGCATGACATGCAGATAGGTTGTTGTTCCTTGACAGCTCTGACTATTTGCAACGAAATAAATCCATTCTGAACCTAATGAGCAAGATGTGGTTGTCCTTTCTTTTCACCTCTCCTTTCTGCTAGCAATGACTGTTAGGACAAGGAATGACTTTTGTTGAATTACGGAGCTTGCTTGACATTATTCCTTGTTTGACAATGGGTTTCTTGAATTGTAGGGTTGCTGTGAAATGTAATGAGCAGACTGCAGATATGAAACTTCACACCAGAGGATCTAATTCCTTTATGTAATCATTCATTTCAACTCTGCGAGCTTTTGCTTCTACACCATGTTTCTCAGCTTTGTCACCCTGAAATTAAAAACAAGCCTGCAGGGACCTATTTCTATTTAATAATGATCTGATTTAGATGAGTCTCATAAGGTATAAGAAGTCTACGGAGAGTGTAAATCTTTCTCACATTCCAGTTCCTCTCTGTAAACTAATCATTTTTAATTTTTTTTAACTTGTTAGAAGAGGTAGCTGTAGTTATTTGAATGAATCAGTTACTTCTTCAATTCTAAAGAGTGATAAACCTTGTTCATAATTTAAAGTGCTTACACTACATTTTCCACTAAACAGCAAGGAACAATAAGGATATCATGTCTAATTGCACAGGCGAATCATTGTAAGGCTCAGGATTCCTGTTGTCACAAGTTCTTTCTGGTAATCTGATATTTTCTCCCTGTGACCTGATTTACAGAAGACTGAAGCGCCAGTGACATATCTAATTATCATGTTATCATAGCACATTGTCATTTCATTACCTGTGTTCAAAGTCTATGTGCACACATCCAACTGTTGAGCTCTTGTCAAGATCTAGGCCAGGAGAGCCATCAATTATTTTTTTTTTTTTTTCCATATGGAAGCTGTCAGGCTATTATAATTTTTAATATGTCTAAAACAGGTGGAAACAAACTTGTGCTTAATCATAAAGGAATGTAATAAATTAGAATCTATTTTCATTCTAACAGCATTTTATAATTTATACTTCCCATTTCTCCATTTCTGTGATCTTTTATTTTTATTTTTTTTTTATTTTTTTTTCCCTGAGAGCAAGACAATGATCATGCAAAAAGCAATTGCAGCATTAACCACACACTGGTTTTCTTCCATTTTCCCATCTTTACTTCTGAAGATAGTGTAAAAGTTTTTATCTTTTCTAGACTATTTTGAGATACATTGAGTCTATAGCTCAGATTCTTTTTCCTACTTATTGACAATATACACAGAGGGTTTTCCCCTTGCCCACACACCAAAAAGACACAAGATCTTCAGACAGGGGAATGGTTCCAGTTTTATGACCAATCATAACAAAACCGATTTATAACTTTCTATCGTACATATCAGACAAAAAGTGTTCTTTGTCCTTTGTTTTTTTTAACCATCATTTCTTTGGCTTTATTCACACAGTATCAGTTTTGGAGAAAGGGATACCAGCATTTCTGTTTGATCAATGAAAATCTTTTCTAAACTGTTATTTTTCTTCCTCTCACCTCACTATATTTTTTGCTATTGGCTAAAACAGGAAAAGGATCTTCTGCTAAAGCTAGGTCAGCCACTGCTGTGCTAAACAGCTCTTCCTATTGATGCGTTTGAATAGAGGATTTGAACAAAATATTTGGGTTTTTTAATAGGGTAAGTTCTAGTTTCACAGCAGTCAAGTCAAATACGTAACAATTATTTTGAGAATAACTAATCATTTATGGTTGCTGGTTTTATAGGCTGACTTACTCTTTTTCTGTGAACTGCCAAGGTTAAAGATGGGTCTGAATCCGGTGGATGCAGAGAGATATGTCCAGTCTGAATGTGTCTTTTTGGCAGGGCAGGTCTAGCGTGAGCTGCACAGGACAGCAGTGTCTGCTGGTGTTGCAGAGTTATACCACCTTACTGGATAACCCTATGCAGCCAACCCCTCCTGGCAGATGCACAGAAGGAAGAGAGTTTTTGTCAGCTCCACTTGTGTTGTTTGTGTAGCTGATACAACCAGATCAGCAGGGAAGCTATTCATATATGCTCTGTTTCCTCTCAGGGGTGTTGCAGAAAGTCTTGTTCGCAATTCAAAATTTTTGGTACCGCTTCTCCCATCAAAATCTGTGTGTGTGAAACAATAAGGATTGTCATGTCTAATTACATATTCACAAAGTATTGTTTGTATACATCAAGCCATCTGTTCTGATCAGCTTTTTTTCCACCTATATGTCAAATCCAAGCAAGACAAGGTTATGATTATCTTTATCTATAATATTACCCTCTTCTCTCTATCATGCTGACATTCACTTGTCATCTGACTTCCCACAATGTAAATTAGCTATAGCAGCAGGAACTCTGTAGTGTGAGCAAGATATCCTTGCCACACCATTCCCAAGATCTGAGGGATGAGCAATAGCTCAGTCACCTCTGTACAGCACATCTGGAGGGGAGCTTCAAAAAGCCAAGGCAGCAGCCCATGTGGCAATGAGGCAGGATCTGGGCCCTGGGTGGCAAAGACCTTTGAAGAAGGCATTTTTCAGGTGAGGCTGAGCTACACAAAGATGAGAATCCATGACTTAGATAGCATTTTGGGTCATTGTTTTTGTTATTGGCTCTATTATTATTTAAACTTTGTGAATAAAATTCCATACCACTTCCTGTGAGAATAAATATTCGAACTTTCTTATTCTTAAACAGTCCAATTTAGTTATTAATTAGGGGTGTCCCTGGACTCTGAGGGTACAATGGAAGTAATTTCTGAAGCTAATAAGAAGACAACTTTCCACAAGCAATTGGAAAGAGAAGAGGGAGCAAAGGCACAGCAAGAAACAAGTACTGAACAAATGAAGTTGAAATTGTCTGAAAGAAGGGAGTGGTTGAAAATGTTCAGCTAAGATGCAGAGCGCAATCTTAAAACTATGCAGTCTTTGCACTAAGCTAGATTAGCTTTGCACTATGTCCAAAGAGAGAAATTGTGAACCAAGTCACCAAGTCACCTTATTTTTTTTATATTCTTTTTTCTCTTTTCATTTTTCTTTTTCCTCTTTTATCTTTTTTCTTTTTTTCTCTTCTCTTTTCTCTTTTCTCTTTTCTCTTTTTACTCTTTTCTTTTATCTTTTTTTCTTTTATCTTTTTTCACTTTTCTTTTTTTTTTTTCTCTTTTCTCTTTTCTTTATTCTTTTCCAAAGGCATTTTGATCCACTTAGTGAATAAGGTAACCCAGCAATCCTGTATACTGCTGGAGTTTATTTTGCAACACACTGCACATATCTTACCAAGAATCCACAAAGTCCATTCTAGTCTATAGACACTCATGGCACTGCAATGGGCACCTTAAAGAGGAAGGTCTCAGATACAGTCAAGAAATGCAGAACTTCACAAATAATGATAACCAGATTTAATCAGTCTTACCCTTTCACATGTGAATAGATTGGTATTCAAAATACAGAGCAAGTGCAAAGAAAATATGGGAGCAGGACACAGCCCCATGTTATAACCACTGGATAATCACAAGAGGATCCAAGGATAGGCAGCACTTGTGTCTTCAAGTGAGCATTGTGTGTATGCCTTCTGGTACTTTTTAACATTGCTGCTTTTATTTTCATAAGTTGTTTACTGCTAGAGCTTATAGGCATGAATGGCATTAAGAAACTGGATTTCTTATCAGTGGAGAGAATCTTAAAATTATTAAATAATTAAGTATTGCTCTAAGCACAAAGAAATAAGTTTACTATGGAAATATTGCTCATGCCATTGTGATACTTGTATCTCTTAACCTAAGGGAATCAGTTTAATGAAGTGAAGACTCCATGTGGTTTAATGAAAACCAATATGACAAAGTCTTAACTGCATTATGAAAATAAGGTCAATAGAAAGTAGCTTTAGTCTGGAATGGCTGTCTCAGGAGCAAAAATGAAAGCTTTATTCAGTTTTAAATATACTGAGAATCTCTATGAAAATACATTCGCCAGATCAAGTTTTAGGTTCTCATCATTCCCGTAATTATTAAGAAAAAAAGAAAGGCTTTTTGTTTGTTTGTTTGTTTTTCTCCACTTGAATGATACTGAATTTATTATTATATATAGTTCAATACCACTTGCAAGATGGGCATTCCACTGTGCCAAGTGTGATGCCTGGGCATAGTGAGGAGGAGTCTCTCTAGCAAAGACAGACCAAGGGTTACAAGTCAGGATTGTTGTTCTCATTTGATACGAAGAACTGAAAGCCAAATCATATTGTTTGCAGAAAACCAGCCCTCACCAGAACAATTTTTTGAAAACAATGTTAAATTCACTTGAAGTTTGGACAAATTGAAAAATGTTTTCCAGCAAAATAAAAATATAAAGAAGATAGAAAGAAAGAAAGAAAGAAAGAAAGAAAGAAAGAAAGAAAGAAAGAAAGAAAGAAAGAAAGAGAGAAAGAAAGAAAGAAAAAGAAAAAGAGAGAAAGAAACAGTATTCTGAACATTTAGAAAATTAAGTAGAAGATAATTTAGGGAAAATAACTTTATATCAGAAAGTCAGACTATTTAACTATCAGAAAATTAAGAGAAAGTCCTAACAGAGAATAAATTTTCTCATTAAAAAAGATTATGTAAAATGTTTTTTTCTTTCCTACTATTTTCTTCTTTTTCTTGGAACAAATAGTAAAACAGTTAAACCCATATATGCTTATATAACATGGATACGTACCCAAATCAATTTCACAGCAAAAGTGTGTTTATTTATGAACTAGAGATAAACTTCAGAGCTAGGAGCTGAATGCCATATTGACCTTCAAGTTCAAGGATGTCTTACAAATCTGGTCTTTCAGCAAATTCTGAGGTTTATGTATGTATTTCCTGGATCTTGGTAATATTCATTTTTAGACAGCAGTGACTGAGAACATGTTAAGAAAACCGTTTTTGTTGGAAATTAATTAGCGGTAACTGTAAGTTGATTAAATAGTTTTGATGAAACTTTCATTAGAAAATAGTCAATAACCTGGGGGTAGCTTTCCTGTCAAAAATCAGGATAATATCACTGATACATAATTGCCAGGGATTAGGTATAGGCAGCATAATATAAAGAAGATCCTCTTGATCCATAACAGGGCCTTGAATGAAGATCCTGCACAGCTTATTATCACATGATGAATGTTAGCCAAGGATTCGCCTGGGGATGAGTATAATTTTGTATAAAAAATTTCAGTAACCAAGTGACTAAAGATAGGAAAGACAGAGGTTTCCTTGTCTACTGGTATTGGTCGCATATGTCTTGAAGTTGTCCTGTCACTGTAATCACAAGTGCTTTTTGTTGTTGCTGTTGTTTGTTTGATGATGATTTTTTTTTTTTAATATTGTTTCATCTTAAATATAATATTAAATTTAATATTGTTAAATTAAAAATAATAAAATTAAATTTAATATTGTTTCATCTTAAATATAATAAGGAAACTTCAAAAATGTGTGCATGAGCAAACACAATGAATTTGGCCATTGGTAAGCGCTGGACTGTTGAGTACTAACTGCAAGTACCAAGCCATACAGCCCATTGCATGATATGGCTCAGAGGGAAAGAGATGCTGCAATGAATTTCAACATAATGCCCCTGCGTGTTGAGCTTCTCATATCTTGTGGGGCTCATTTAACTTGAGGAATGTCTCTAGAGATGCTTTCCGTGGGCTGCTCCAAATACGCAGTATCTTTGAACGTCATTGAGAGACATTTGCATGTCTTTGACCTCTACCTCTTGGAAAAGGAGCAGATAGAGTGTTGCTATAGAAACAAACAAATAAACTAGTATGGCTACTTTTTGCTGAAAATCCACACCTTCTGAGGCCAAAGGACAAAAAAGCCCCCACGCTGCGCCTCAGGCCTTGTCCTCATGACTGCAGGTGCCTGGGCTGTCGGTCTTGGGGTAGGAGGGCATGGCCCACTTGTAAACGCTGCGCCTGCCTCCATGCACAGTCACAGGCTTCAGCTCACAACTTCACAAAGGGCAGAGAGGCTCTGATTTAGTTTTAGGGTAAAAACTGATAGGGAGGGATTGCTTTTTGCACCAATGAGGAATGCGGAAAGTGTTTTAACCAAGCAGAGTCAAAAACAGGAGTATCTGAGTGCAAGGCCTGTGTGTGCACCAGGCCTCTGCTGCTGGACACCACTGCTCTCCTGGCTGTGCCAACTCCTGTCCCTGTATCCTGGTCATACATGGTGGATAATCTGTCCTTTACACCAGGCTTTCTTTCATGCACCTGCCTCCCTTTCATATCTCTAATTTCTCCTATGTCCAGGAGTTTTGTATCAAGCTGGCCACTTTTTTTTTTTTTTTTCCCCAGAACTTCAACATCTTAACAAACCTTGAAAGCCTGCAGTGTCAATAAAAATAAATCAAAGCAGCAATGTCCATACATTAAGAGATTTATAGACTTTCAGGACAATGGAGAGTATCTGATCAACTAATCTGGTCCTTGTGTAGCATCCACAGGTCATAGTATCTTTGCAGTATCGAGCTCAGTAACCAGTTTTGACTGGTTCAGAAAATAAACTGCTTTGCTCTTAACACCAATTGATTTGGAAGTGTGGAAAAGTGCTAAAATATATATCTCCACTAAGGAGAGAAGAAAGTTTTAAAAGAGAGAGGTCTGGATAGCTCAGAGCTTGAGTAAGCACAATCTATAGCGCTTCCAGCTGTCTCCTTTTTTTGCCCAGATGTCTGCCACTATCTAGGTCCTGCTGGCACCCTTGAGCTTGAAAATGTTGTGAAATGTAAATGCCATTATTCTGAATGAAAATGATGCAAATGAGATAAGGCATAGATAGTGCCTGAAACTAGGGCCATAATAAAGCAGGCACTAACAAACCACCATCTGCACAGCCTGAAGAATAATAACACTGAAATGCTAATCTATGGATTGGTGTTGCTATCTGCTGTGGTTTCCAGCAAGCTTTCACTGAATTTTTCACTGCAGCTGATACCTATTGTCATGTATCCTTTAAAAAAGGCCAGTGATTAAGCAGAATTAAATTTTGATTTTGTGCATGACACTAAAAACACAGCAAAGTAGAGAACATCATGTTCCCACCACCATTCAGGTGCAGTCCTTTGCTCAGCTTGCTTCAGTGATTTTTGCATTTCCTTGGTTTGCAAGCTCAAACCAACTAATTTCAAGGAATAAAGAACACCATTAGTTGGTTTGGTCTTTTTTTTTTTTTTTTTCTTATGAAAAGAAATTAAGGAAGATGTCATTTCAACAACATTTAATATGAGAACCTCTGGGGATATTAAGAAAATTATATTTTTCAAATATTGAGCAGTGTAAATTAAATAGTTTCCCATTGCTTTTCACCACCAGAAAGACTTTATTTCCCTTTGAAATTTGTTCTTCACAGCACTTTTCAACCAGCTCAAATATTCTGTATAGCAGGCTCTGGCAGGGCTACAATTCTTTCAATCTACTGTGGGAGTTCTTGAAAGTAATCTGCGATGTATTTTACTCTGCACACCTTTAAATCCTGGCTGCCATGGCTCACTTGGCACTTTTAAAACCGACAGACAACACCTTACGTCTGGAATTACTTCTTGACATTACTGGGCAGCAGCCAATGCTTCAGTAACTTTTTTCCCCAGCAGGACATGGCTTTCAATAGGCTCTGACTGGGGCTCAGCTTTCTGTGGTGCAACCTGTGCTGAGAGGCATTAAAAACTGGTGTGGCCATCCTGGACAAGGGAAAGGGGAGGAGGGGACAAAGACAAAAGCCCAGGAGCATCCTGGCTTGGAGCATGAGAGAGCAGTGCCAAGCTGTGGCAGATGAGGTCTGTACCTGGGAAGGCTGAGATCTCTGCCCTCATCCCCTCCTGGAGCATGGATGGTGCAGACCAAGGCAAAGGCATCTCCCAAGCAATCCCTGGGCATGGGGCATGGGTCAGCATCATCCAGGAACCATTCCCCAAGGCAACCTGAGTACAACTCCTTCATTTTGGAGAGTAAAGGACTTTAGCTGTGGGGCTGGAGTTTAGGTCTGATTCATCTCATTAAGCACCCCTGCATCCCTTCCTGCAGGGCAGAGAATGTTTGCCCGCTATGTGCTGCTCTCTGACACTTGGACCTAGTGACTGCAGTGGTCATCTGTGCTGCCTGGTTTCAGACACCATGCTCTGAAAGCTGCTGGCTGGTTTTGCGTGGTGATTGTAGTGAGGATGAAATGAATCTGAGAGGTTGTATGGTGCCACCTACACCAAAAGCAGATCCAGTGGAAGTGGTCAACCTTGGGCACTTGGGAAGAAACAAGATCAGACCCACATTGTCCCCTGGACCTCCATGCCGGAGGGACTATTCGGTGAGGAGAGCTCTATGATGCTGATTCAGGACATGCCACCCTCTTGCCTGAGACAGACTTTCTCCTCACCCAAACACAAGGGCAAAACTGAAAACTCATTTTCCAAGTGCAAGAAGAAATCGTCTTTTAGGGTAATGTAGAGGGAAGAAACATGACTAGGAACACAGGCGAAATCAGATTCTTCATAACTCTGGTAGGCTTATGAAAGCAGTTGGTGTGCAAAAGCTAATGACCCTTTTTCTATTTAAAAAAAATATATATTTTTTTTGATTTGCCATCCCATGCTTTTGGAATCATGTTATAAATTGTTTCTGTGCCCATATTTGAAATCAGCATTCAGGGGATACTGACACCATTAATAAAAATGGTAGTTCAGATGCCACTATTAATTATGCACTTTGATCTGCGACATTTTCATATTAGTATTACAATCTATTGAACTGACATCACAGAGACAAAAGCTTTTGACAGCTGATTTTGTTCAGCTTGGATTCAAATTAAAGAGTGTTTTATCAGGAATCCAATGAGATCTGTGCCTTTTTTCAATCCTTCTGTGAAATTAATTGTCTTATAGCTAGCAGAAGCTGAATTCTGACTTCTTCCTCTTTTTTTTTGTTTGGTTTTGTTTTGTTTTATTTTGTTTTATTAATCTGAACACCAAAATAATGGTTGAATCAAAAATTGAATGCTTGAATTGTGGTCTAAATTAGAGCACATAATTAAAACATACCCACCTTTAGTAAGACTAGCATTGAAAAGTAGAATGCTAATAATTTCTATTTTTTTACTGACTTTTTTAATTATTTAAATTACATCAATGTTTTGAAACTTCATTTCTTAAACTAAAAAGAGAATGTGAAATTTGTTTCTCTCTACTCGTTATGCAGTTTGTAGACTGGATGTGTAATATTTGCCTCAGTATCTCACCATCAGGATCACATGGCAATTTAGTAAATATGACCAATGGTAGCTGGGGGTTCCAGCTAAACTAATCTCCAAAAGCAATAAGATCATCCATCATTTCTGCCTCATATTCAGGCTAGATTGGCCATTTATCTTGTTTGTTCTCAACAGGTGTTCTATCTAATACTCTGTCAATAGTGTCATTATAAATACCGATTTCCAAGAGTTTATACAAAGACCATCTTTCAGTTTCTTACGTCCCACAGATCTTTGCTGAATTTTATTTTCTGCTAAATCCATGCAGCCTCCATGGGCTGCTCAAAAACAGCAGCAGATGTTGGGGGAGAGATGGAAGATACCTTCTTTATGTTACCTAAAATGTGGTGAAAGGAAATAGTGGCTTATCAGGAAGGTTCAGGTCTAGCTACAAGGTTTTGCCTGCAGAGGATATAGAAAGCTCAAAGCATGCAAACTACAGCTCTCATCAGGAACAGACAGATGCAGACTAATAGCAAAACCACTCTAAAATGAAGCACTCTGATAATTTTTCCATGGAAAGTGATGATAGCTAGCTCCTCAGTACAGAGGAATATTCCACGTGGACAATATTAATTGAACTGAAAATTCATTTTCCTCAAATTAATCAAGGTGTACTTTCCTCGGCAGCTCTACTCACAGACACTCCCCTGTGCACTCTGTGCACCCTGTGCAAACTCTGGACATATGCATGAATTTTTACAATTAAACATTTTAATGGAGCAGCTAGTGGTCTGCTTGGCCTAGAGCATTGTCTGATTTACTTATCCTTTCATTTATTTTTTTTTCAGTTATAATATGTCCTATCTCATAACAAAGTGGTAAACTACCACAGTGGTATCTCCAAGTGTTATCATTTCACGGATTGCTCTTAATCTTCCCTTGAGTACGTTCTTTCACCTCTCAGGGTTACAAAGGCATCCAAACAGGAAGGTCCATTTTCTATTTGTGTATATTTCAATCACAGACCTTGATCCAGTCTTCACCAATAGAAACTCTATCAGCTGTACTAATTTCACATTTAATTTTTTGTCTTCAGTCACTTGTCTGACCCTGACAGAATTACTCCAATAATCTTTCTATGATGCTTTGCATAGAAAATCTACACAACTTAGTTATTTGGAATAACTTTGATTACTGGAAAAAAACAGCAGCTTGAAATCCCTAGAAAACCATCTCTTTCCTTCAGCTATTGTTCCACATGCAGCTGTGGAAATGTCTATTGTGTTCTTTTGTCAAAAGGTGCCTACCGGTGCAAGGATCTAGCTGTGCTGGTTTTACCAGCAGCCTCTTTCAAGTTAGTCACAGTGCTTAACAACAGAGGAGAGCTCAAACCTCTAGGCTCAATTCAGAATACTGCCTGTTGCTGAATATTCAGGATATTGTTGGCTACTAATAATGCCCACCTACAGGAATAATTATTCTTTTCTAAGTCTGAATGTCACATGATGAAATTCAACTCTTTTACTCGTTTCTTCTCAGTCACTCTGTGCAAGTTATTTTGCTAGTTAGCACCAATGTTCTCCCTGTTCCCATCAAGTTTCAGCATTTTATTAAATCATCATGTGACTTGCAAGTGACTGCATGCATGGAGCTTTTAATGAAGTATTTAATTGGAAGGAAAAGCTATTGCCTTTTCAGTCCCAGCTCCCACCCTTCTTTGCTAAATCCATGAGCTCTCTCTCATGTGTGTAGAGGACAGCAATTTAATAAAGAACAAGGTGATATGATGCTAATAGGCATGGCCACTCGGCAGCTTGCCAAGCTGGGCAGTTGTGTGTCCCAGCCAAAGACTGATTTTGATTAGTTACCGCAACCACACTTGCTCATGCTGCCTAGTATCATTTTTATGAATGGAAGAACCACTCATGACTTTAAACAGTATCCTTTTGTCAGATATCTGTGATATTGACTCCCTTTTCAGGAAAACAGGACTTTTCAGATGTGTCACAGTAAAATGGCAATGGAAACTGAGTAGTGATAAAAGCAACAAGTGACTTCAGAACACACTTAGCAAATGACAATTAATTAATAAATAAACTCGGAGCATTTTTCCAGAATTATTAAAACCTAATAGCTGAAAAGTAGGCTCACGTGTGCCTGCAGTCTCACTACCACAGTGAGAGATAAGCTATTGCAGGGTACATGTTGGCCTAAATCTGCAAAGCACTTACAAGCCTTGCTGGAAGAGATATCTTCAGTGCTGTGGTAGTACCACAGGAGACATGCTCAGAGCTTAGGTGTTTACAGACATTGGGTGTCCTCACTTTGGCAAAGTTTCTGTGGACCTCAGATACCAGGGCAAAGCAACACTGCTATTGTGGGACTGATATCCTCTCTGTAGTCTTCACAGTTGTGTCAGTTTGAATCATTTAATATTATTTGAATAGGTTTTTAGATATACATTGGATATTTGTCTGTGTATACAGATATTTTTATCCTACCAGAGACTTAATCCTTTGGCAGTAAACTCTGAAGTGCTTTGGAGCGCAGCCAAGATAATACTTTCTGAAATGTTTTTGAAGTTCTCCTTCTCTTCAGAACTGTGAAGATACTTTTTTTTTTTTTCCACCTCAGACTATCTTTTCTTTCTTTCTCTTATTTGGCAGCCTTGTCAGCTTTGCATTATATATCACCAAGCATGCTTTGTGAACAAACCGAGATGTAAAGAAGTCTGGCATTAAACTGAGTGTGTGCTTTGGCATCCTATGGAGAGGACATTTTCAAGGACTCCTTATGGATGACTGGGATCTGTGTGTATCATTGCAGAATAATAAAAGACTAGCTTCTTTAATGATGTTACAACACCAGAGCACCTGATAGATGACCTTTTTATGAAGATTATTGAATGTCAGTGATTTACCTGTGTCTCCCATTGACCCTGTAGACCCAGAGATGAGACATCAGCTAAAATGGATTTGTGCAACAGACTTGGCCTTCTATCTTCCCAAACCAGCAAGCTCAATTATTTGTGCAGGAATGAGTTATGTATTAATGAAATAAAAAAAAAAAATGTGCTCTGTCTATGGGATGAAAGCTTGTGTTTCAGGGAGGAGAAAAGAAGGGATGCAACACCTAAGCAAATGGCAGAAGCTTATGTTCTGGTTCTTCCTGATTACTGATAGACTTCTCTGTTGCTCCTGGTACTGACTGCTTGCTGTGCTCTCCCTCATCACATTAAATGCTTTTTTTTTTTTTTTTTTGAGGGGGAGGCACGGGGGTGACACTATTTAATTTCTTCCTATTAGATGATATATGCATCTTCTTAACTTCAAACATATAAATCAAGGGAGAGTTAGAATAATTCTAAGCTGATGAAAGGTTTAATTAAAATACTCCTGATCTTTGTGCCTTATTTCAAATAGGTTGCTGAAGCTATAAGGAAATGGCCTAAGATACCAGATTTTAAAGCATTTTCTCTTTTTTTCCTCCCTCTTTTTTTTTTTCTTTTTTTTTTTTCTTTTTTTTTTTTTCAGACAGATGCTTGTCTGTCTTAACAAACACAGGACATGATTTATCCCATTTTTGACCATAAGAAAAATGTACTTGAATTTTCCTTGCTTTCAGATTGCAGATGGAAAGAATTTTTGTTTGCCATGGAGAAGCTAACTGAATTTTATTCTGGTTGTGAGAAAAGAGTGAGCTGGCAACACTAATTATTTGTCATTCATAAATGATTCATTAAGGACTGTAATATCACATTACATCTGTCTGCATTAGATAAGTAGCATACCCTCACGAATAATGTGAATTAAGGGTTAAAATATTAGAGCTTTTTGGTGTCATCATAAATCTGCCTTATATTCCACCCACACACAGACACCGGAGACCCGAAAGCCCCTCTGTGGCTCCTTTCCCCTGCCACCCACAGCAGCTTATGCTCCTTTCCACAGAGAAGTACTCAGAAAACTAGGCCCCCACCACACAAGTACAGATTTAAAAAAGAAATGGACCTGGCACCAGATATATGACACTATCCCACATGATATCCTCGTGCCTAAATTGAAAAGAAAAGGATTTGATGGATGGACCCCTCAGTGGGTAAGGAAATTGGCTGGATGGTCGCCCTCAAAGAGTTGCAGTCAACAGCTCAATGTCCAGATGGAGATCAGTGACAAGTGGTGTTCCTCAGGGGTCAGTATTGGGACCAGCGTTGTTTAACATCTTTGTCTGTGACATGGACAGTGGAATCGAGTGCACCCTCAACAAGTTTCCCAATGACATGAAGTTGTGTGGTGTGGTCAATATGCTGGAGGGAAGGGAAGCCATCTAAAGGAACCTGGACAGGCTTGAGACAAGGGCCTGTGCCAACCTCATGAAGTTCAGCTAGGCCAAGTGCAAGGTCCTGCACCTGGGTTGGGGCAATCCTAAGTACAAATAGAGGCTGAGAGGAGAATGGATTGAGAGCAGGTCTGATGTAAAAGACTTTGGGGGGTTGGTAGATGAGAAGCTCAACATCAGCCAGCAATGTGCACTTGCAGCCCAAAAGCCAACCGTACCCTGGGCTGCATCAAAAGAAGTGTGGCCAACAAGGTGAGGGAGGGGCTTCTTCCCCTCTGTTCTGCTCTTGTGAGGTCCCACTTGGAGAGTTGTGTTCAGCTCCGGGGTCCCCAGCACAAGAAGGACATGGAAGTATTAGAACGATTCCAGAGAAGGACCATAAGTATGACTGGAGGCCTGGAGCACCTTTCCTATGAAGACAGGCTGGGGGAGTTGGGGTTATTCAGCCTGGAGAAGAGAAGGCTCCGAGGCGATATTATAGCAGTCTTCAAGTACCTAAATGGGGCCTACAGCAAAGCAGAAGAGGGACTCTGTCAGGGTGTGTGGTGGCAGGACAAGGAGTAATGGCTGTAAACTAGAAATGGGTAGATTTGGATGGGATATAAGGAAGAAATTCTTCACTATGAGGGTGGTGAGGTACTGGCACAGGTTGCCCAGAGAAGCTGTGGATGCCCCAACCCTGGGAGTGTTCAAGGCCAGGTTGGATGGGACTTTGAGCAACCTGTTCTAGTGGGAGGTGTCCCTGCCCATGTCAGGGGGTAGGAACAAGATAATCTTTAAGGTCCCTTCCCACCCAAACCATTCTGTGATTCTACGATATGGAACAGGGCTGCATAGCTGCCCCTGATAGTATGTGTGGGGAGATACGGGATAGAATAAGTTTTCTCAGTCTTTGCTTTGTATTTTATGTATGTCCTTTGTTTTGTGTCTTGTATATTGCGTCTGGGTATGTGACACAATTAAAAGCTGCTATGGAATTGTCTTTGCTAAGTTGGTGAGAAGTGACCTTATAATGGAACAGAATATCAAAATTAGCACCGCCTAGCAAAGGAAGTTGGCAGATTTCTTAGATGAACTATAGCATAAGAAAAAAATGTGATTGTCTCTCATTTGATTAATTGTAGTGGCAACAAAAGCCCCAAATAACACCATTTATATTGTCAAATGATTCCCTGATGAAAAACTTTTCTTTCATCTAAATAGCACACAGTCACAATAAATGTCAGGGGATAATGGATGCATCTAGATTTTCAATAAGACAGGCTGCTTGACAGTGGCTTAGAACTGCAAGAAATATACTGCTGAACAGAAATCAGAACAGCAAAGGTGCTTTTCTACACTTCTGAATCTGGCTGACAGTCCACCCCAACATGTGTCACTGAGGACTGCTGCCCTGACACTGAAAGCTTTACAGCATCTAGTGCTATAAGGCTTTGCTTGCTGCTGCTTGAAATTTTGTTGAACTGTTTGGGCTGTGATTTTCCAACAGTCCAATTCCAATTTTTCTCAAATTTTAAAAGACAGAATAAAATATTTCATTTTGTCAGTTAAAAAGAAAGTTCAGCAGCTTCTTTAACAAGCACTGAAATTCAGTCTGCATTGACTATGGAGACCAGGCCTGCAATGTGTGTGCCACAGGCATAGGACATAATAGAGATGGAGACCAGGACACTCTCCCCTGAGCAGGGAAGTTTTAGGAGGTCAGTGGGGAAGAAGACAGATGTGTCGGGGAGATCAGTTCTTCCAGAGGGAGCCAGAGACCTCAACACATGCCTGCAAACTCCCTGGCCAAGTGTCCCACCATCTTTAGCTACTGGGGTGAGAACCCCTTGTTGCCACCTGGTTACTGTGAGGAATCTGCAATGAGCCAGCATATTCCAGGTCACAAGCAGCAGCCACTGAGGCTGTCACTGCTCTGCTGCTGTGTGCAAACTTCAGGCTGTGCTGTGGATTGAAAAAGATGGTAAATTCTGTCCATAGAAAGAACATTAACATGGACCATCTACAAAATTAAACTCTTAAAATGCATAACATTGTTTTGCTTCCTTTGCACATACATGTGAAGACTGCTTTAAAAGATGGAGCAGACACCATTTTCCCATGGGCTACTTTCTATTCAATAACAGGATGAACTTGTTTTAGGAATGAATAAGGTTCATGTGGTAAATGAAATGCATGCACTAAATGATGAGGGAGTTTAAGGGTAGACAGAAAGACTGCCTTTCATCAACTTGAAATACTAGGCTTGATTTTCCAGCTTTGGGCAGTCATATGAGGTACTGAAGTAACTGGAAGCTGGGCTTTATGTATGACTTCTATATAACATTATAATATTATGTAAATTGAAGTAGGCTGGCCAAACTAAGAACCTAAAGTTAATGGTTTGACCTTTCTTACTCTCTGTCTCCATTTTACATACAGCTTTTTGGGACTAAAAGTGTCCTTGTGTCTTACAGGAGAGTTCTGAAATAAAATTCATTTGGTTAATTTGAATGATGCATAGTAAAGAAAGCTTGCTCACCTTCTCAACAGTGAAGAGCAAGAAAATATTGAGAAGTTATTCACTATCTGAGCACAATCCATCTTCTGCAATGAAAGAGATCCTGTAAAAATCAGCTGGTTATGTGGTGATGTAATTAAAGGCTTTGTCCCATTGAATGTCTGAAAAGAAATCAGAACTGTAGGTGAGTAAGTAGTCTGACTTTGGGCACATCTTATTATAGAATGCTAGCTGTGGGGCTAGATGGTACCAAGCTACATTACTGTAGCTTTTAATGTTCCAGATCAATACTGATAAATAATCATCCACAAGATGAAAGAGGAGAATCACTCCTGTTTCTGCTATGCTATAGGTCCCCATTTGTGCTACTGTATCCTTCTGTTGGGACAGTAGTTTGACATATTTGCTCAGAGAAGCACCTAAATCCATTTGAAGCTAGATTGACAACAAAAATTTTATATATGTGCTTAATATCTGCTGCTTCCATTAACTCCAGGAGAAAATGGGGACTGAAACAGAATTATTATTATTATTTTTCTTTAAATGTCAAAATAAGAATTTAGTGCTTAGCTTTAGGAAAATATTTGCAAATGTTGGTGTTAGTATGTGATGCATCAGCCTCCTCACCTGCCAAATGGGGAGGACAGTGCTACATCCCACACAAGCATGCTACAATGCAGACAGACTGAATCCATGACTATTTTAAATTTCTAGGAGAGGAGTGCTTGTGGACTTCCAGAAGCCAGTCTTTGCGGAGCACAAGTCCAAGATGTTCTTCAAGGCTGAATAATGACATAGATCTCAGAGGCAGAAAGGACCTGTGACTAAGCTGCTTACATGTGAACACAGCATTTTGGAAGATATCAAGTGGTCAGTTGAAAAACTCTTTGATGCATTTGTAAGAGAAAATGTAGATACTCATGAGGCTTAAATCTATCTTGAGTAACTTCAGTGTTTCACTGGGCATGATAGTAAATATTGGGTAAATATTTTTGCTCCCTCTTACAGTTTCCAATAAAAGTGCTGCTTACTGACAACCAAAAGGTGGGCTCATGTGTCTTAGTGATTAATTAAGACCAGTAACTACTTTTTCTGCATTGCTTGATGGGAATGTCGATGACGAAGACTTACCTGTACAACCATCAGCAACTGAATATTGTCTTATAAATGTCAGGCTTTCTGACTTGAGTGCTAAACCTCTCTTCCCCCCCAGGAAATCAGCTTTACCCTATTTCTTTCTGTAGGGCAAACATGTCTTGGAGGTGGTCTTTTGCTGACAAACATTGAGCATATTTCTAGGAAAAGATGCAGCAGGATGTGTAATTTTTCCATGGGCTTGCACACAGCTCTCCTCTTGAAATAAAGGAAATAAATCAAACCTACTCTTCTGTTACGGACTATTGTTCCTTGTCTGAACCTGTTTCAATGCATATCAGCCACTCATGACAGTTATGAGTTGCCAGGAAGGAAGCTACCTGTGGGGAAAGTTAGCAAAACTGGCCTGACTGGGTGATTCACACCAGGCATTGACTCACTGTGTCAGGTGTTCAACCTCAGCCAGGCAACACAGAAAGACTGCAGACTTGCATCTTTAAATACAGTCATTTTAGCAGAGAGAGAAATATTACCAAGGGCCTCAGGAAAAATACAACTGGAGAATCATCTCCATTTTCTCCTTTAAGTCAAGCAGTACAGAACAGGTGCCCAACGCCTGATGTAAGAGCTGTGAAAAAATTTCTGTGCATACCTGATGATCTTCAGGAGGCTTATTTTTTGCAACATGTAAACTAATAATAAAATAAACATCTCAGTGCTTGAGAGAGCCTTTCCAGATAGGGAGTGATACAAGTTTCCTTTGAAGTATTCTACAGATGCAGTGATGCTTTCATATCTAGGTTAAAGAAGAAAAAGACTTTTTGCCACTATCATTCTATAACTGTCATATTAGAAACAGGATCCTGATGCCACTGTCCTGGCCACTTCACATTAATCACCCTTGTGAAACCTGGGGGTTTGAGTACCACTCAAAAAATAAGAAAAAAGTTCAGATTTCCTCAAAAGTGCCAAAGATGGAGAAATCCTCAGCACAGTGTTATTGCAACACAAATATGAGATTCCTTGTTCCTCGATACCCTGCTAAGCATTGCTCTTAGGTGTGTTTGTTTGTTTGTTTGTTGCTGGACTGAGCCTAAAGCACTAGGAGGAGAATCTTAAAAAAAAAAAAAAAATTGTAACTCTTCAGCTAATAAGTTTGATATCTGATATGGTCCCCTTCAAGAATTAGCTCTTCTAGGCAAGAGATGCACTGGTTGCACCAATGGGGTTTCTTCTCCTTTTGTGTTTTGTTATTTGCAATGTGTTCCACCACAACAGTGGGTACTAACTCAAAGAAAATCACCACTGACAGGGTCATCTGAGCTTGGCCCATCAGGGACAAGACAGAAATGTCTGATGGACAGAGTGCACCCATGCGGCCTAGTCCAAACTCTGGATTTTCATGACGTAGCCCTGCTTTAACACATATCAAAGTGAAACAACTCGGAGCAGCCATTCATGCAGCAGGTACAGCCTCTCTCCCTTTGTTTCCACCTCTGTATGCTGTCACTACAACACCCACATGGAGCCAGCACCGTTGCTCTCTTCTCAGCTGGGACAGTGACAGCAGACCTCCCACTGGCTCCTGTGACCTCAAGGGCAAGCAGCAGTTCTGATTTCGGTTAGTTGCATTTTGGCCAAATAATGCATCAGCGGAGACCCCTGCAGCAAACAAAATAACCAGGCATCTTCACCCACGGCAGGGGAGAAGCCACAGGGAGCTCAGAAGCTGATTGGGCTCCTGTGGGCATGGGGAACCCTCCTGAGGGATGGGTTGCACTTCTGTAAGACAGCGTTCCTGTGCCACCTGTCCTTAAGTACTGAGAAGAAGTCTCTGCACAGAGTATCTTCTCTGTCCCCTGTTTTCTCATTCAGGCTAGCTTCTTTGTGTCACAGGTGAAGTTATTTGTGACAGAGATGATGACACAGAGGTAAGGGAAAGTCCAAGCAATTGTACTAGGGAATTGAGGTTAAAAGGTAAATATTGCTGGCTGCAGTGTTTTCTGCCAGCTGCCTGTTTTTCATGCTGTTGTGAGCAGAGGTGCTGAGGTTCCCAGCTGCCAGCAGAGCTCAGAGGGCTCCAGATGCAGGAGGAAAACGTGCACAACACAAATTTCTCAGCGCAGTGTGCTGTGCAAGGCAGCTTGTTCTCTCTTTGGGCCCTGCTCCCAGGCTGTGCAGTGCCCAGTCTCTTGTGGACAGAGCGTGCCTTGTCTTGCAGGAGATGACACCTATCTCAAAACACAGCAAGGAGAACAAAAAGGCTCTGACTGTTTTGCAAGTGGTGCTATTGCAGCTGACAATGCAGAGTTATGCTGCCTGGGCTGGAACTGGGACTCAAAGCCTAGATCTCACAGGGAAAATTACTTCTTAGATCTACTGCCATTTCTGTCCTCCTGGGAGTTAACTGTGCTGTGGATTGTGGCTTTATTTGATTATTTATATAGCTGTAGCACCTGAGCCAGCCCCAGGCGATGCATCTGTTGTGGTTTGCTTTGTGTGGCCTTTTTATTCCACAAGTTTTCACAGACCTCCAGCATCTTGCTGGTCATGAGGTAACTGGAAATATGAATGAAAGTGAGGGGTCCAATGTCCAGCTAAAACTATTGAACTAGGTGGTACCAATTCTGCAGCCATGCTATATATGCTGTTGAAAAAGGCTGGAAAAGGTAACTAAGAATGAGAAAAAGTGAAATAGCATTCAGATGGAGCTGTGAAAGAGAATAAAAGGGCTATGGAATCCCTAATGTCTTTATACACCCCTGTCTTGCATCTGGACATGAAATGGAGGGAAAGACAGTGGATGAGTTCTCAAAGGTGTCTAAAGTATTTCCATACCCAGCTTTTACTTATATTATTTGTAAACTGCCATCCAGCTCCCTTATTCAGCTTTGAAATACCTCTGTGTGGATGGATGGATGTCCTGAAGTCATTAAATGAGTCAACGGCTCTAATGGGGACAGAGCCTGTGGCCAGGCAGTGATGCACCAAATTTGTCCCCAGCAGCGTGGCTGCTGCCATATATTAGCACCATACTAATGGTTCTGTGAAAATCCTGCTGTCAGGGACAATGGAAGGGCAAAACTTTCTCATTCTGCATTTTCGAAAGTGAACAACTGTATTACCCAAGGGCAAAAAGCAGGATGGAAGGCAGGGCATGCAGCATAGCCAACTCTCTAAAAGGAAATACAGCTCAGAAGGAGAAGCTCTAAGCATCTTTGGGGGACTGCAGCCTAACACACACGGCCACCCCACAACTGAGGTTGGTGAAAGCATGGCACAAAATGATATGACTAACAAGCGCCAGCAGCAAAAAGAGAGAGATCCAAAGATCCTCATGACTGTAAAATGGAGCTTGGAGTGAGAAATGGACTGTTAGGAAACTCAGAAGTTAAGTACTCAAGGAAAATGATGTCAATCAGGGCATAGGGTGATTCATACATTTTGAGAATCACACTCTTAAAGACTTCAGCTTCTAAATGAACATTGCACAGATGCACATGGGAATCCCAGCGCAGTTACTAGTGTTGCTGGATATTCCAGGCAGTATTTTTAAGCAGAAAGAAGAAATACTTGCTGGAGTACATTTGGGTGTACATTTGAAATTACAGTTGAATGGGCTTTGCTTAGGTGTTCAATACATCCCAAGAAAACACATCAGTTCTTGCCTCCTTCCCCAAACAAAAATACTCTATTGGTCATGCCTTTTTAAGTCCATAAGGCGCATTAAAAACCTCCTATGCTATAACATGTTGAAAACATTGTTCAGATTCAGTTCCATGACAGCTGCCACCCCCAGAGGTGGTTTTTATGCATTTTGCTTTGGAAATTTTGTAGTCTGTCCATCTGAGTGTTAGCTAGCAAGGGCAGGAAGAAGGGCCACCTCTTCAGATCTGTCCGAACACGAGTCACATCAGCACAGTGGACTTTGTCAGAAGGTAGGATCTAACTGAAGCCTTTAGGCATACACTCTGGTTCCCTCTCTTCCCCTTTGCTGTTAAGTAGGGTGAAGGTTACAGGCAGCTCTCTGGGCCACTCAGACCTCCAAGTGCTGGCAGCTCAGAGGACAGCAGGCGGGACATTCCCATTGAGCGCAGGTGCAGGATCTGTGCGCACACCACAGGCATTTATTTGGCAGCCTGTGCTGCTGGGCATTCATGAAAGTGATGGTCCACCACCCCCTAAATGAGGAGAGAGGGGCTGACAGGTCTGCTCAGCTGCATTGGGGGAGACAGGTCTCACCTCAGTCTTCATGGTGTCTGTCGAAGGGAGCTGGAGAAACAGCTCTTACTCAGATATTGTCTTCTTTCGAGGCCCTCCGTAGCACTGAATCCCACATCATACATGGTGCCTGCAAGGAGAATACGCTCTTGGTGCATTGCAAAGATGCGTACTGAAAACAGTGCATCAAAGGAGTGGACCAGAGCCTCCTCCACGCCAGCCGATCCCCTGGGCAGACCACCTCTCCGGGGAGGAGGTCCCCTGGGGCCCTACCCCGACACAGATGCAGAGCAGCACAGGACACTAGGAGTCCCACACACCATACCGTGGCGTGGGTGGGGGATGGATCTCATGCCACCTACACGTTGCATGGTGTGCAATAAATAAGTAGGTGGATTGAATGTCATAGATGCATACCACTCCTAAACTCTTATCTGTCTGCACTGGTATCTGTGCCAGCTGCTTCTCCACCTACCTAGAGGCCTTCTGGTTATGGAAACCCACAACTCACAATGATATTTTACTTCTGTAGAGATACACTGCTTACGCCCACCCTTGCAATTCAGTAGATAACAGATGCTCTTTCTCGGTACCAGTGACCTGCTTTCTCAGGTTGGAGCAGTCCTTTTCTGAGTGGTTTACTAGAAACTGGAAGCTGAATTAGCAAAGACAAAGAATACCTTGCTTACTTATTGAGTTGGATAGGATTTACCTGTAGCACTGGAAATGGCAACCAGTCCAATCATACTGTGGGAAAGCATCGGAGGTAGAAGGGTGCTGTATGGAGTCCTACACAAGAGTCTGGGACACTGAAGAACAGCAAAACAACCAGCAAGTGGCTCATGCTGCTAAGACTGAAGTGGGTCAGGTGGACCTGGACTGGCAACATAAGGGTGAATTATTTATAGCTCAATGGGCCCATGACACCTCAGGCCATCAAGGGCCATCAAACAACATATAGATGGGGTCGTGATTGAGGGGTGGACCTAACCATGGACACTATTGTACAGGTTATTCATGATATTGAAACATGTCCTAAAGCAAGTCCTATGGCGACATGGCACCCTGGAAAGAATTGAGTCAAACGGGATTCATTTCCGAAAAAAAACCTCATAGACACCTGGGCCAAACAGCACGGCACTGAGTGGGTATATCACATTCCTTATCATGCACCAGCCTCTGTAAAAATCAGATGATACAGTGGACTGTTACAGCAACTAAACTACACTGAGAGCAATGGGTGCAGGGACATTCAAACATTGGGATGCACATTTTAGCAAAAGACACCTGGTTAACTAGTTAACACTAGGGGATCTGCCAATTGAACTGGCCTTGCCCAATCAAAACTCTTATGCACTGTAGAAGGGGATAAAGTCCCTATAGTGCACATAAATAACATGCTGAGGAAGACAGTTTGGTTTATTCCTGCCTTGTGCAAAGATAAACCCATCCAGGGGATTGCTTTTGTTCAAAGACCTCGGTGCACTTGGTGGGTAACGCTAAAGGATAGAGAAGTCCAATGTGTACTTCAAGGGGGTTTGACGTTGGGTGAAAATAGCCCATGATTTGAATTGTATGATGTTAAGTGCTACATAATACTGTATGTCATCACTACTATGGTTGCTATATGCCATATCAACAGTATTGCAGTAAGAATCACCCAGATTAATGAAAAATGAATTTTGACAGAACTGGAAAAGTGCAGCCATGATGGAACCAGAACCGGCTTCACCATTCAACAACCCAACACCACACACCACCTCTCCTGCCCTGAAGGACTGTTATGACAAATGGAGCCCAAAGTCATGGACTAAATGAACTCAACAGACATTTTAGGGGGGTGGCCCATAGACTAGGGGGATGATATGTGTGTGCATATATCAAAAGCCAGAAAAGATGGTGGCGATTAATTGGGATGTATTGGAAAGTCAAATAAAAAATGGTCCTGAGCATGATGTAGATGGTATGGAATAAGGGGTGGATATTGTTCTGGTTTTGGCTGGGATACAGTTAATTTTCTTCATAAGGGCTGGTATGTTCTGTGTGTTGGATTTAGAATAAAAATATTGCTGACAACACTCTGATGTTTTAGTTGCTGCAGAACCGTGCTCACACAGAGCCGAGGACTTTTCAGCTCCTTGTGCTGCCCTGCACGAGGAGGCTGGGGGTGCACCAGGAGCTGGGAGGGGACAGAACCAGGCTGTCCAGAGGGATGTCCCATGCCATGGGGCATCATGCTGAGCGATAAAACTGGGGGGGTTGCCTGGGAGAGGAAGGCATTTCTCAGGGACATGCTGGGTTTCAGTTGGAGGGTGGTGAGCGATTGCATTGTGCATCACTTGCTTTGTATATTCTTTTATCATTGTCATTATTATTTATTGTTATTATTTACCCATCCTTTTCTGTTCTGTTAAAGTATTTTTATCTCGACCCACGAGTTTTCACCATTTTTTGATTCTCTTTCCCATCTCTCTGGGGGCACTGAGCAAATGGCTGTGTGGTGCTGCGCTGCCTGCCATGTTAAACCACAGCATTTTTCGAGTTGTAGCACTGAAAATGGCAACCAGTCACTCCTGCTCTCATCCACCATCCCTGTTTGGAATCTCATAACATTTGCCAAAACGTGGGCTTGGGGCCAGCCACGGGGCCTGTGGCAGTACCACGCGCCTAGCTGCATGACACCCCGTCTCCATTTTTGCTAATATCCCTTTTGAAAATCTTATGCAGATAAAAATAGGCCTTGATATTCACTACAGAGTCTGCTTCTCCTTCCAAGTGATTTACAGACAGGTACTTGCCAAGTGTCTAGTGACTCATTTATTTGGAAAGAAAACCACCACAACAATACAATCTGCAAAACCACGCTTCTCCCACTCCCATGTAAGAAACATTTTCCACAGCCGCCCAGACCTTGGGCAGGACAGCTATTAGCAACCTGCTTCTCTCTTCCTCCCTGTGACAAACACAACTCCAGGGGCCCAATTCCCATTGCCATTTGCTGCTGGTGGCCTCTTTGTGCGAAGTGGAGGCAACACAGTTATCCTGGGCCCAGTGACCCAGCTTACCAAGCGGAGCTGGAGTGGCGTGGGCCAAGCTGGTGGAGACTCCAACACGCTGCTTGGCAGGAGGCTGAGGCTAAAGCAGAAACATGCTAAGCTGCTTTGCTGCTCCATGGTCCTGGACCAGTGATCCATTTGCTCAGTGCAAAGCTTTTGTAGATGAGCTTTTTTGGCAGCTTGTGAATATTGTGACCATTTCATCTGACCCCCCTGCATAGCAGAAGCCTAGCAAGTCTACCCTGTGAATTCTTCCCTGGTTTGAAATTTTCAAGGAAATTTGCTAAAATCTCCTAGCCATCTGCTACAGTGCCCAATTATCCTGACAATTCAGATTTGCTTATTTCTAATTGAAAGCTTTCAGACTTGTGCCTCCCCAGTTTTGGATTTCATTATGCCTTTTCTTAGTTTAGATTAAGAGAAATGCGGTTGAAGGCATGCAACTCTGTTGCCTTTCTACTTGTCACATTACCTGCTGTTGGGGCTGGGGTCAAAGGACTTTGGAAAGACTCTGTAGCACCAGAGTAGTCCTTTTCTTTGTCAGACTAAAGCACATTTAGAACTGTTCTGGAAATCTAGAGCCTAATAAAGCAGCTTTAGCAGGCTGGAGCATCTGGCCTTCTACATATTTTCCTTTAGCACTTCCACCAACTGTTGTTTGCTCATATCTACTGGAGTCTGTTTACATAGATTTTGCCCAATCTGCTCTTTCTGGTAATGTTCATATTGTTGTATGTTTATGTGGAGAAATTTAAAAAAAAAAAAAAAGTAGAGGGAGAGAGAAAGAGAGAATATGAACTGAAATATTTATGTGGTCTAAAATGACTTCAACTGAAATGATCCTCATCCATGCTGGAGGCTCAAAGCACAATACAAAAACTGTTGAAAAAAGTAAGACTTGCTGGGCTCATTACACTAGTCAGGCTGTTTGGAAAGCCATGCATAAAACAATTAGTACTAACCTCCTATGAGAATACTGCAATTTGAAAATGAACTCATTTGCACAGCGTATGTGTAGCTAGTTAGAGACCAGATAACAATTGTTATATTTCTTCAATAATTCTCAGGTGCTGCCATCATGCTTATTCCCGCATTCATCACACTGGATTTATTCTGCATGTTGGTCTAGTGACAGAATTAGCACAACTTAACATTCCTCTAGGTGAGTGAAAAAGGATTAGGTCCATGATTTCAGGCCCTTCTTAAAAATGCATATATATTTAAAGAAAAAACAGAAAAAAAGAAAAAAAAAAAAAGAAAGAAACCGCAACAAAAATTCCTGCCCCTAATAAAGCAACTTATATTTGAAAATGTTATATTCTAATATAGAAGTGCAGGTATATAGCACTGTTCATTTTCATTGGCATTTCTACAGTAGTTTTTCTTACAGATAATACTCTGTTGTATAGTAAATGTATTAGGACCTTAGAAAGTACAAGGAACTGGAGAGCTGATTAAGATACCAGACATCTGTGTAACATATGGTAATCAGTATTGAATTAGGTTTTAAGTGTTTTAGCATAGACAAGGTTAGACAAAAGCAAGATTAGGCATAAACCAGCAAAACCAAAGATGTGCACCTTCACTATTAGGCTACTTTTCACACATTTTCCAGAGATGCATTGCAGGAAGCATACTTTGTTGCTAGATGGAGCAAAGGCTGTGGGACTGTTTGCTGCTTCACCACAGTCAATTGCAGTCCGCAGGGGGCTTCACCCTGAGGGTGCTGCAGCCTGTGCTGCACTCTGTGGGTGGCCACTCTCTGCCCCTGCCCAGGAGCTTCAGCCCAGCACAAGCCTCTGCCCACAGCCCACGCTTACCTGCGAGCAGGAATAGCGTGCAAGGAGTGTGTTGGGATCCCACCCTGGGGGAGGTCACCTACAGCCCCTGTGATTACACAGCTACACAGGAGCAGCCTCCCTGAATGCTGCAGGTAAGTACTTATACATGCAGCACGGACAGGATCAACTGCTGTGGGCTTGCTCCCCCAAACTGCAACTGGTTGCAAGGGTGGTGCTGGCAGCCCGCTTGGACTGGGTGCTCTGGAGGGGAGTGGCTCTGCTGTGTTAGCCTGAGGATGTTTTTTTAATTATAAAAAATCCACTTGATCAGCAGAACCTTACTAAGAAATAGATTGCCTACACTTAAATAAATGAAATGGGAGAAAGAAAACAAAACAAAACAAAAAAATCAAAACCTCTGTAAGTAAAGAGACCAAACTTGTTGTCACTTACCACTGAGTCTAATGTCATTCTCTGTACTCCAGCAGTGCAGAAGTTGTAGGTGGACTGACTCCTCAGACGTGGGCTTCTGCAAGGCCAGGTCCAAAAAAGGGAGCCACTAGAAACATGCCTAGTTGCAAGCCTAAAGAGAAAAAGAGCTAGATTTTCTATGTTTAGAGTCACTTGGGTCTGAAAAATCTCAGCTGTGCTCCAGAAAAAAGCTTTTATACTCCCATTTTACCGATCCCCTAGATGAGGCATATTACAGTTCAGGGGTCACCAAATGTGTGTGTTGCAGAGCAGGAAGGAGTCAAGAGTCCCAGTACTTTGCTCTAAACAGTGTCAGTAAAGGAGACACAAGAAGTCTGGGATGGGTCAATGCCTATCACTTATAGCTGTCAAAAAAGCACATTCGAGCTTCTCTAATGGGAGCTGACATCACACAGAGTCAAACATACATAGAGGACTTCCAGCAAAGGGCTGATCTTTCCCTACATCCTTGGGAAGCAAAATTTCCTGTCATTTCCTATTGAATTGTCTTCCACAACTTGTCAGCCAAAATGTGCACCTCTGTTGCTCCTGCTTTTCATGAGGAAGCCAAACACCTGGTTTTGTTGTTGTTGTTGTTGCTGTTTTCTAAACAAAAATCCCCCAACCCTGCATTGTCTCACCTACATGACATAATCAATACCTACCTCCGTTTGAGCATCCCACTGTCTCTCTCACAGGATGCTGAAAAGCCCTGGAACAATGTATTACTAGACATTTCTATTTTCTACTTTGGAAGCAAAAATTAACAATCTTGGCATTCTATTTTTAAATAATAAATAGAAAATATTTATTTTACAGCATTTTCAAGATCATTTTGACAAAAAGGCAGTTTTCATCAAGCATTTGACAGACCAAAAGAAAGAACTTTTACAGAAAGCTTCATAGCTCATACAACTACATACACAAGGTGAGTTCTTGCTCTGTAGATATATTTACGTATGTGTATGTTTCCAGTTTCAACAGTTACAAACTAAAAGCTAATATACTGAATTTCAAGAAAACTCCTACTCATGATATAGTTACATTGCAGTAATAAAATCAGTGCTTAATATGTTCAAAGTAGACAGATATGAAAACCATAATACTTTGCCATGTTGCCATCTCCTCACCTATATGAGCCTTTTATGTTTCTTTTTCTCCTATATATCATTTCTTCAAAGACTGGCTTCCTATTACTATCCCTGTGCTACTGACAACATATGTTCTTGGAAAAAGCACAAGAAATCTTATGCTAAGATTATAAGGAGATAGAATTCATTGCCACTGCAGTGATCAGCAAAGAAAATACAGTATTTTTCTCATTGTTTTCATGAGTAATGTGCATTAAATAAAAATGAATAAAATAAATAAGAAACAACAAAAAAAAATTTCCCCCTAAAAGCTCCAAGCAGACAAAAATCAACCAACTGACCCTCAGGTGTCTTTAGTTCGTAATAAAGTAGAGACATCAATCTACTGACAAAGACATAACTGTGCCTTTGGGCAAAGTCAATTCATGCTTTCCACATAGGGATGATGACAGAAAATGGCCACTAGTCATATTGAAAGGAGCAAACATTGTGAAAAGAGGATGAGGAAAAAAAGAATCCATCCCATTTTGAGAATCAGCCATATCTCCCAATACCACTATTATATTAGGTCAAAGTAAAGAGATTTGGATTTTAAGAGAAGAATTGATGACTGGCAGCAGGACTTCTTAAAATTCAAGTGAAAAGAAAGAAAAAGAGTAGAAATATGATGAATTTAGGGGAAAAAATGATAGAATACTCACAGTAAACATGTTCAAAAATATTCCTTAAAAATATCTTTGGAAGTAAATTATAGAATTATGGAATATACTCAGGTAAATTCAAGATCACAAAGTTCATAGCAGCTAAAATTCTGTCCTGGATATATTTAATATGTACATTTATAAATTGGGTAATAATAATAATGATTAAATTCAAGCCGCAGCAGTTAGATCCAGACTTTGAACATGCCAGCCATTAGGGAGCTTTGGATTAGGTCCATCTCTAGGAAAATATATGAAGGATAGAGAAGGAGGAATGAATGGCAGAGTACAGCTACCTCAAAGTCACCTTTAAGATACAAGATTGTATATTAAATAGAAATGAAAATGTATAGAAAGAGCACAAAACTGAACATAACAGATTAAAAGAATGATTTAGAACAAACCATGGGAATTTATGCACACATTAAGCACTGATGAAAGTTCCTGTCCAGACATGATTTTATTTTTAATTATCTGAAGCAACAAAGTATTTTAAGTACTTTTCCTTTCTCACCTTTATAGACTTATACTGTTAAGTGCAAGATTCCTAAAACAGACTTTTTGCTTTTTCTTTTTTTCCTTTGTTAACCACACTTGCTACAAACACATAAAGTAACAAGTTCTCAGTGCACTGGTTATTAATACTGTAGGTCTACTTCATAAAATATCTGCAAAATAAAGCACCCTATTATAAGGGTAACAACTGTCTCAGCTTGTATATGAAAAAAATGTGTTAGCACGGCTTACAAACCTCCAAAGATCTATTGAATATTTGTAACAATGAGATATAAAACATGATTGAAACATAAAAATATTCATAGTATATTTATAAGACAATCTTCCAGTGGTAGTTATTGGACATTACATTTCACACATACTGTACACACGCATACAGAGACACAAACATACACTCACGCTTGCTTCAAGACTGACTCTATAGCCTGCAATGAAGAACGGCCTTTCTTTCAGAATAATAGTTTTTGCTCTAAGTATACAGCTATTTTCCAATGCATTTGATTCCAAAGTAACACAAAGGAATGATGTACTCACATGGCAAATATGTTGTATTATGAAAAGTTAGTCAATAAATATTGTTCTGCTACAGTAAATGTTGTGTAACAGTTTAGCCAACATGGTTTGCGATTGTATACAAAAGGGCAGTTTTTCTAAGTCCTTATCATATTACAAGTACTACAGCAAGGGCTTTCATCAGAAACCTCTCAAGTCTTGGTGATATTCCTCCCTCTGTTCACAATCAGCCTTAAAAAAAAAAAAGCCCAAATCCCCCAAAAAGCAGCCTAGTATGAAGAATAAATTGTTCCAACAAACGTCTTTAAGAGCCATGTGCTTTCACATTATCTCAGCTCCACTCTCTCTAACACGTTATGCATGTATACCACCAGCAGAAACCAGAAAAAGATGATTTATGCATATATGTGTTGTATACAAGTAGCTTTGTTCCTCCTCACCGTGCTCCGCCCTTCCAGCTCCCAGCCCAACTAGTGCCATTGCAGGAAGGCTGCAGTCATGAGATGCGCTAGGGACTTCTCCCAGGTCACACTTCCCAGAGTCCTTTTCAAGCATTGCCAAGAAAGGGTGTGACTAAGTGTGATTTTTTTTTCCAGTCTGTTTATTCATTTTTTGCTATAGAAGTTGTCTTTTGGGTTTGTGCTTTGTTTTTTCCTGTCATTTTCTCAAAGTACAATATTTTTAACAGCTAGAGAATTTTGAGCCCTCAGAATGGATTTTTTTTCTTTATTTATTCTTTAAGTGCAGGATAAAGTTTTTGCCCTGTCATATGTGACTTTGCTCTCCTCTCCCTCCGCTGCCTCTGGGGGATACATCTCCCCAGGACCTAACAGCGGGCAGCTGCCAACATCCTTCCCATCACGTCTCTTGCAGCGTCCGCACTCTACAGGGTGGACGAGCTTTGCTTATAATCCCTCAGGATGACAGAGGCATAGGTCATGTCTGGGGGGGTGCAGAGCACCGACTCCGACACAGGGGAGCTGGGCACGGAGCTGCCCGAAGCCACCGAATCCCGGAAAGGGGACGGGGGCGTCAGCGCCGGTGAGTCTTCCAGGGTGAGCTTGCTGGTGGCCGGCTCCTCCTCCTCCTCATCCTCCGGGTTCTTCTCATAGACATATCCCTGAATGAGCTTCAGCTTCTCACTCTCCGTTTCCTCAGACGGGGGAGACAGGGGCTCCCCGCTGAAGGCAGATGCCTGGAGAGGTGGCAGGGGCGGCGGCTGAGGAGGCCGCACACCGTTCCCCGAGCCGGGCGTGGGGAGCACGGCATTGAAGTCGGGGATGCCGGTGGCCAACTTGTTGACCACCCCTTGCAGCTGCTCCATGAGAGATCGAGGCTGCAGGGGCAGGGTCTTGGGGGACTGGTCGGGCAAGAAGAGGTGGGTCTCCTCCGCCGAGGCCTGCAGCGGGGGTGTTGTCACCACCCGCCTGTGCACCACCATGGAGGGGCTGCCTGGCTGGTTGAGGCGGACGGGCTCTCTCTCTTCTTCCTCCACCACATTGTACAGAGTCTTGCTGCTGATGTCGGTAAAAGTCAAGCTCTTGGTTTGGCCGTGGTAGCTTTTAGTGAGGGGTTTGATCACGGCTGTCTGATTGCACCCTGTCTCCTGGCTCTTCACATGCACTGAGAGTCTGTGCCACATGTGCTCGCCCTTGGGAGCTTGTCTTCCACCTGGTTCAGACCATGACACAGACTTTCCATTAGAACTATGAATAAAATAAAGATGGATTTATTTGCATTTACATTACACAGACATGGGCAATATAGAAAACAAGCTGATGTAAATCCCAATCGTTTTGCCTCTTTAACATGCTCCCCAGCCCCTGTCCCCCCTCCCAGTTCTTCATGTCCTCCCAGAAATACTACAGAAGGAAACAACAGCATCTTTTAACAGCAGCAGTTAAAGCAATTTTCATCCAAAGGCAATTACTCCACACTGCTTATGTGCCCCATGGCCACCCTGGAAAGCCCAGCCCACGGGAAGGGCTCTGGGAAGACTGGCTGTGGTTTGAGGATCCTTAGCCTTTTCATTTTTTATCTAGGTTTCCTGACTGCACCTTGCAGGGGAAAGAGAAAAAGAAGAATAACATCACAGGAAGAACTTTAATTAAGCCTGATTTACAGCTTATAGGAAACATTTTCAAACTGTTGAAAGATAAACAACCCACAGCCTTAGCCTTTGGCACCCTGGATAGCAGGAGGAAGCATTAATAACCCCTCTTTTTCTTTTTATTCTCTGCTCCCCGTCACACTTGGGAACATGTTAGCTATCACAGAAATGACAGGCACCCACCAGGGCCTCCTTCAGGTAGAAGGCTGCTCTGTCTGCCCAGTCCTTGTGTCAGCCCTTTCTCACCTTCCCATGTCCAAACAAAGCCCCAGACAGTGCCCCCTGCTTAGGGACGTGCTCTCACTGCAGGGACCCTTTGCTGGCAGTCAGGACAGACAGACCATAGTTCTTCCCCACTGACCATTATTTACAAACCAGGATAAAATGCTGGGACTGAAAACAGTCGGTTTGTGTGGGCGGAAGGAGGAACAAGCAGCAACATGATCACAGTGAGTGGAACCTGCCAACTGCTCACGTGGGCTGGATCCCAGCATTTGAATGTTTGGCTGAGGGGGAACCTGAGGGTCAGGTCCGTAGCTGAGGAGTGACAGTGCTTTTACAGCTCCCTGGGCCTTGTAGAGAGCAGCACTCAAAGCAGAGTGACATCTCATTAGCAGCTGGTGGGACAGGGAGCTGAGCTTCAGAGGACCAAGCAATTGTTTAATTGCAGGTCAGGCAGTAGAGATCATTCATAAATTATAATATGCATCACCTGGGTGGAAACCAAAGACTAAAGAGAAATCCTGAGATTATTTGTATGAAGCAGCCTTATCTCAGGGTTTCATCCCTCAGGGGGCAGAAGTAAACAAAGGATTAAAATTCAGGCCCTGTGATTGCAGTGCAGGTGGGAGGCAGTCTGGGTGGGAGGCTGGCACAGCAGTGCTGCCTCTTGGTGCTGCACACACCAGAGGAGATCACTTCCCTTACATACAGCCTGCAATATAGTTCTGAGTATTTTGCTTTTTCTTGCGCTTCTCCTTCTCAGGGAGTAAATAATTACCGGTTGAATTTTGTGAAAATATTATTGGCTAACTTTGTCGTAACTGGGAGAAATTGGTACAACACAGATAATGAAAAACTGGCAAAAAGGAAAAGAAATGTACATAATAATGTGACACTTTTCTGCTGAGCAGTAAATTTTCCTAGAGAAAAAGAGAATTTGTGCAGGATCCAAGCAGTGAGGTTCATCTCCAGCTCCAGATTTTGGACCTATGACTCATCACCTTGGTAGGAATTGGCTCACCAGAAGAGGCCAATCTAAAAAATTCATAACTCCCCCAAGCACGTAGCTGGTAGGACCTGGAGATGTTTGGATTTAGAGCTTTAACCTGGAGAAAAACAAAATAGCCAAGTTCCCAGCTGGCTAGAATGAAAACTCTTTATAGTCATTAATGAAAAGATAAGAATGAAGGTTTAGAAGCACTACAGTATTGATCAAAATGAGGTCTGATATGACATTTTTTTGAAGTGCTATAGAGATAAGCAAATGACTATAGCTGTTGGGTGTGAAAGATTTTTAAAGTAATATTTTAAAATATAGAGATTTGCAAACTCTTCACACAGAAACATTTTGTCTGCTTTGAGTTCAAAACAAGTCTGTTCTTGTAGAGAGGAAAATAAGTCAACCGCTCTCATTGTATTTTTGCTGATGCTGTTGCATACAAGTACTGCAAAAGGCTTTTCTGGAAAAACATGATGATTATCTGCTGTCTCTTATGCTAAGTCCACTTCTGCATCATTTACTTCTTCATATCTAGCTCTGGTGCATCATCGCACTTTTGAATCCCTCCTCACACCATCTGTTTAGTATCTATCTTACTTTGTTCCCAAGATCTTGTATTTTACAGCAAAGGCAAGCACTGTTATTTTAAGGAGCTCACTACCTCTGCCTTCAGATCTTCCTCCTATTCAGTTCATTTTCCTCCCCCTCACTCTCAAATTCCACTCTCCTGACTTCTTTCTTCTGTAGCACTCTCTATAACGTACTTAATTAAGTCCAAGTCAACAGCCGTACTTAAACTGTGCTGGGACTACAATACCCACCCGTGAACAAACCACTTAATCAGGTTTCGTCTGTTACCAACTTGCTCTACAAGGAAAGCTGGTGCTGCTGGCACCTTGCCTCCACCTGCCAGGCCTCCAATAGCCTTGTGACAAATAGCTTTAGAGCTGCAGTTGCTCTTCACGGGGTCATTCAGGCAATTTCCACCGGGAAAACCTTTTTCTGTTATGACTCTTCTCAGTCTTTTGTTCCGGCTCTTTCCCTCAACTTACTCTGCTTGCTGTGTCCATGCACCACAAGCCTGTCAATGACTCGTGTTTGAGATGGAGTCAGGGGATTGTCATGGCAGTACCTGGGCTCTGCCTTGCTGGGCAGTGGGCAAGCAGTCACGCCGAGTCTGCCGCATTCAGGCAGAATTAACAATTAACGTGCAAGAAAAAAACACCTGCTATCCTGAAACAAAGACTAGTCACCTTGAATGGTATTAATTGGCACTTAGGCAAAAAGTAAAGGTGGAGCGGGGAAAGCTCTGACCAGAAGCGAGTATTGGCTGGACAGGAATCAACTCACATGTGCAAAGCAATGCTGACAGTCCTAACTGCATGGTCACCATTTGTTAAGTGATTGTCACACTTTTTTTGAAGGATGTACCAACAGGAGAAAGTAAAAATCAAAATTGTCTGTCTTTCATAATGGGGGAAAGGATGCTTTTCCACACAAAGGAGAGCAGCAAGCTGGATCATGGCTGGGTTATAGAAAACGTGATACTCTCTGCCCAGTGAAAACTGGTGTCTTCTTGCTTCTGTCAATATGAGACGTCCATGCAGGTATTTATTTGCCTTTCCTAACTTTCTCTCCCCATTATAACATTTCCTACAGGATTTAGACTTCATACACAGTGCTTGGCAGTGAACTCCTTGGAGTTTCAAGTGACATTAAGGTTTATAGTTGTGTCTATCCAGCATAACTATTTCTTCATATCTTTGTATCTAGCCTAGATGTCTAGACAGGCCCTTGGATACCCTTTTAACACATAAGATGGGTTTGGTTTTACTAGATAGGCAACAACGTACATGGAATTTAGCTGCAGTTTCTGAACTTTTCTCACAGCTTTGTCTAGAGCTTTTGTATTTTAGGGGAATAGGCACAAGTACATTTCTGGTGTGAGTTTGTGTTACGTATGTGAGTTCCATCAGCAAATCTATTGCTATTTTTCCGCAGTAATTCAAAGTGCTATTTTTAATACATGTACCAATCTTTACAATGTTTTCTCTGCTGCACGACTCTGGGCTAGTCACTTTCACATATTTTCAGCTGATGATTATAGACACTAAACAAGCCAGAAAACAATTTCAAACCTTAATAGTGACTTTCAGAAAGTCTTTAAAAGAACTGATGTGCCCAAATCTGAAACAGCAATCCAAAATATCCCTGCCCAGCCATTCCTCAGCTAAGGACATGCCTACAGCTTTTTAGGTGGTTCACTGTCTTTTGCTAAGGGTCTCCTTCTGCCCAAAATCTTGCTCCTGCTTGTGTCTAGGACTGCCTCAGACCCAAGTCCTGTCACAGTCAAAGAGGAAAGTCATGCTCTTGCCGGTGCCTTGGGGATCCGACCTTGTTGGCTTCCTTGGAGCAAAACCTGGGAACCCTGCAACAGGTAGTTCCTCCTCATACAGCACAGTCCTGAAGATGTCTTGCTTCAGACATTGGATGGCAAAGGTTTCTTTATATTTTAGAGACTGAATGTTCCTGAGGTGGAACAAGGTTGCCCCATTTCCAAGAGTCTATGGTAATCTAGTCTGTACAACTCTCTGATCCTATTATCTTTTGCCAGTGAAGTTACAGCCTGAGACCCAGAGCATAAAGAATTTGGTGAATTTTCCATCCTGTGTGCCTGAACCTTTGTCTTTTTTGCCTTGATTTTTTGTGCATAAAAATCCTTAAATGACACCATAAGGAAGAGTTAAATAGAGCGATATTCACAGGTTTCTTCAATGAGGTTTGCTTTAGGAACCCACATATTGAGAAATGGCTCCTCATCTGATGTAGTGCTTGTCACTGCCAGAGTGAAACAGCTGGGGATGCAGTCAGGCAAAGTGCTTGAGGATGAAAAAGAAGGGACATTTCAGGAAATGCTAGACTTCATTCCTTGTTTCTTTTTGAGATACCAGAGCTTCGGTTGGTTACCTTTAGAGGGCAGATATATAGGATTGCTTTTTTAAAGCAGCAGTGGCAATCAATCAGCAGAAAAGATTACAGAAGAAAGAAGTTCCCTTTCTTTCATTATCAGACTGATGCTTTGGTCAAACCTACCTCCTCATAATCACTATAGTAACTGTTTGAAATGCCACAGCTGGTAGGAGGCATTGGGATAACCTAGTGTGAAACTAAAATTTTAGGAATGAACAATAAATGCAAGAGGCTGTCAATTTTGTAAACAAAAATTAGGTCCAAACCAAACCTTGAACTATCTGATCAGCAACCAGATGAGGCCAGTGTCAAGTGCTGCCCAGTCAACAAATGATGCTCTCCCCTTCACAGATTACCCTCCTGGGCAGGGGAATTTCTACACTGCCTGCAGAAAGGCAGCTAGCCATCAACAAGCTTTCTTCAACTCTGCAGACATGAAAGCAGCAATAAAGAGCCCGAGCAGAGCTCTGTCCCGCTGCAGCCTCGCCGCTCCCAGGACCCAAGCTAAATAGTTTAAGATTTAAGGCTAGTGCCTGCACTGCAGCACACTGCAGCACTTCGCTTCTGTCTCCAAGGTCTCCTCCATCGTAGTATCCACTGCAGTAAGGCCGCTGTGGCATGAAATTTGACTAAGGGAGCGAACTGTCTTTCATCCAGGTTAGGGATATCTCCCTGTGCTAAGGAGGACCCTCTCCTCAGGGCCTTTCAGCTAGTGGGAGCAGTCAGCCCCGCCACTCATTAGCAGAGGAGGTCATGTTGGTTAACATGTTCCTGCAAGACTGATTTTTAAAGCATTGCTTCCAAGGGCTCATCTTTTTTACTAACCCAGGTTTAACCTCTCTGTGGCTCACCCAAGAGTGAGGGACCCATCACCCTCCCACCACATTCCCAATCCGGTGTATGCTCACGACTTTTGCTGATAAATATCACTTTTTATCACCTAAAAGAAAAAAAAATAATCACAAAACAACTTCAGCATTAGTCCATCTACAATGCAATCTCTACTTCAGTGATAAGAGGATCTTACAACAGTTCTCACAGCGTGACTCCAACTCTTTCTGTGGTGCTGTATAATTAGAGCAAAGTTTAACCTCCCACTGGTGTTTCTGGAAATTCAAATTACTGAACTAACTTTTCTGTGTTGTTCCACTCCCTTTCTTTAGGACAAAACAAATTGCTTGCCTTGCACATGGGACACAACGTTCCATGTAAATTAGAGAGCTATTTTAAATGTACCATGGAAGTAGCTACACAAAAAGCAGGTATACACAAACTGCAGGAAAACATAATGCTGTCCCACTGTACCACAGGGGCAGAGCCTGATGAGACCTGGGGTTGCAATGGGTGAGCACAAACCCAGAGCCACCTTTCTAATCCCCTGCCTTGCCACAGGCTTGTGTCAAGTAAATCTAACCTAGTTGTTCCTTGTTACTCTGCTGTGAGAGGTAAATGTTACTTTAATAATAATATTTCAGAGAATAATTTCAGAGAATAATTCACTGATAATACCAGCAAAGGTAATTATAATTGCTAGTATTAATTTTTAGTCTCATCTGAAATGCAGAAGCTATGTCACACTTCAGTCATCTATCTAATTATTAGTGACAAAACTTTTGGTTCGCCAGTATGTTTTGTTACACAGAAATGATTAAAAATAAGTTACTGCAAATAATTTGGAGAAATATATTTGCAGAACTTGCAAAGCACTTCTAATCTGATAGCTTTGACATTATGAAAATGTCCCCAAGTTGCAAAGCAGGTTGCAGCTTGCAAACTGTTCATTAAGTATTTTGAAAAGAATAACAAGTAGCTACTAAATAAATATGTGTTGCTTGGAGAAAACAACTTATTCTAACAGATAATACAAAGTTCAGGTTAATGAACAGTTTGTCCCAAATAGCAGGCAAATTCTTCCAGTGTTCAAGAAATGAAGATCAAAAACCTGCAAATCAAAGTGAAATTAAAAAAGTATTCTTATTATTGAAAAAAAATAATAATGAAATCTGTTTATTTTGTTGTTACTGATAATTTAAAAACAGCCAATATTCAGAATGAGTACATCCTACAGGATGACCGTTGTATTTTTTTAAAGGTTTTCAAGGTTAGTTAGTGCACAAGAAATGCATGGTGTAAATCATCACAGATTCTCTGTGGAACCTCTATCATTGGAGAAGCACATTTGTATTACCTGAAGATGTGCCTCATGCTGCACATTTGAATACAGCGGTGCAGTCATTGACAATAACTGAACTGAAACATTTTTTTTCAGACAGGCTTGAAAAGGAACACAGCTAATGTGACCTGAAAACTGAAAATTACAATGTGTTGAGCAAAGGAACCTGGAAAGCTGTGGAACACGGGAAGAAAATGATAGAATGAAATTAATTTAGGAAAAGTGTAGGCAGGAGCAACTAAGACAAAATAGCCTGTAGAACTATAAAGCTATAAAGATCAACAACCTTCAAATACATTATCTTAAAAGAAGTATTGCAGAAAAAAAAATCTAGAGCTGCTGTTGAATAAGAAATCAACAAGGTTTGCACATAAACAAGCCACAAAATAGCCGACAAATTTTGTGTTCCCCACTCAAAAGCACCATACCATGGTACAGAGATTCCTTTAGGAATTTATAGGTAAGACCTTTATAAATGCAGATTAATATTAATTATGTTAGATTTTTCCTTACTTTCTTTAATCCCTCTGTGGTTCTGTGGGCACCATGTTTTTATCCAGAAAGATATTGGCAAATGGGACGTCGTGTAGAGAGCAGCAAGAAAAAGCCCCATCAGGAACAGACAAAAAAGTTCATGAGAGAAAGCTGAAATAACTGAATATGTTCAGTTTGATGAAAGAGCTCAGTAACAGATTTTAAACATCTGAAAGGCATTAACACCGAGGATGGAAGATATTCCACATAGCATGTAGATGCACAGCTGAGAGCCCTAGATGAAGTTACAAAAGGGAAAATTATTCTGAAAATCCGGAATATTTCCTAGTCAATAGCTGTATCATGACAGGACTAAATTCCTAATGATTGCTCTGGGCAGTTGTTGCCAAAAAGTGTGCAGCAGTTTTATAGCAGTAAATGAGGTCTTTCTCCACCATAATTTGGCAGATTCTCTGGTATACTTGTGAATAAAATAAACTCCCAGCAGTTTAAACAGTGCTCAAAGGACCACCAGACTTGTTTTAACATGCTGCCGGTGGGAGGGCCAGCGTTTTGAATGCAGCCTTAACCCAGTTGCCACAGGAAGCTTAGTCATGAGGCACCCCGTTTGTAATAGATCTAGCTCTAATATGCTGCAGGAGATAAACCAGCGAGCAAGGGCTGTGGGTTTTTTGGGTGTATCTAGACATTTCCATGGCAATGAACGTGCAGCTTCGGGAGAAAAGAGCCTCGAAGCTCGAAGCTGATGTTTCTGAGTTTATTAAGATGATGAGCAGTTTTTATTACTCTATATTTTCATGGCTCTGCATTTCTGGCCATCTCCAGGATCACACGGAGAATGGAGATCAATGTTAGTACAATAACTGATGCTAAGTATTGCGTGCATCAAACACAAAAGAGTTTGGGGCCCCTCCATCTATCTGCCTGTAACTGGAAGGTGAGGGAAACCGTAACAGCCTTGGTGATTTCTAGCATGTCAGGGCAGCAAAGTGAGGCTTCCCCGGAGAAATCCAGACTGGCTGACTGCTGCGGTTCTGCTGGCTGAGGCCTGGGCATGAGGCCAGGAGCTGGTGATGGGCGTCCGGTGAGATGGTGGACGCCTGACTTTGTGCAGCTCAGCCTGGTGCCAGGGCACGGGTCACCGGTGGAGGATGCCCCTTCCCCTGGCCGCAGCACAGCACTACTGGGCCTCTGAAAAGCACCAATCCCACTGGAGGGAGAGGGAAGCCTGAAGGGCAGGGGAGGGGGAAGAAACCGAAACAGCAAGCTTCTTGCTCAGGAGGTCTGAAAAGCTCATCTGCTTTTTAAAGCCTTTCTTATCTGTGCAGCTGCCACAAGTGTTTGAAGTCCCATGGACTGCTTGGCGTCTCACCAGAGGTGTTTCTCAGGAGGTCATGTGGATGAGGATTATTTTTTTTTCCAAATTAAAAAAAAAAAAAAAAAAGAAATCCCAAGAACCGTCATGCAAAGAGCAAGAGCTTCAGCCTTCCCCATGCTCAGGAATTTTATTCTTTGTATCCATGCTTTTTGAATATAATCTGTTGTTGCATTCGCCTTTCTTTGCTTCCTAATGGTCAGATTCCCATTCCATCACCCATTTCTGTCTCCAGACAGACAGTTGGCAATCTGTGCCCTGCAAATCTGCAGCATTAGCTTCACACCAGAAAAGAAGGACATATTGTTAGACAGAAGTTAATAACAAAATGTGTGTACTTTTCCTTACACTGGCTTTGCAAAATTTTTGTTTCAGGGAGGCAAATCTTGTTGCTGCCCAGGCCCTGCATAACCATCACTGCTGCACCAAGTCTATGATGTAGACTACCTGTATTTCTTCTGATCTGCGTGCGAGTCAGAGGGGCAGATTTGGTGGAATTAACATCACTGCTACCTGCCCACAAGTTGCACAGCCTGTGAAAGGGCTGGAATGTTTTGTGGCTGATCATAGGAGCTGAACGGCAGCTTGGGCTGCACAGGGACTGTGCTGCTCAAAATGTTGGGTAAGTGCCTCAGAGGCAGATTTCCACCTCGTCACTGCACAACCTTCCCTGAGGCAGGGAGCAGGACTGCTTCACATCTGTAGTTTATCAGATGGAAAAGATCATAAATCTGTCCTGGAAAATAGGAGGCGAGGCCTTTCCGTTTCTGCAAGAGCTAGCATGTTTTCTCCACTGAGTTTGTGTATGCTTAAGAGAAGGCAGTATTTGCACTTTTATTTTTGAACAGTTGAACTTTGCTCCTGTTCACTGAAGGGAGAACATTCAGAAGCTGAACGTCTTTCAAAAACTGTAACAGTAAAATTTTCTCTGCTATTCTTTAGAGATATGCTAGGGCAACTCTTTGTTCCTGTGTCAGATTCTGCAGTTTTTATTTACTGCACATCATTTCCCTGCTCTGTGAATGCCACCAAACCAGCGTTTTCTGTGTTCCCTCTGCTGGCTCTGGAGCAGCAGTTCACTAACAAGCACAGTTAGTGAGAGCTGTGCACAGCAAAGGCATCTTGCCATGAGACAGCCACTGCATTTTTGTTTAAAGCACGCAGAATAATGTCATCTCCATGCAAAACTGTAAAGAAAAAAAAAGTTGGCTAAATGGAAAAAAGAAGATACAATTAGTACAAAAAAGGATGTATTTGCAAAGTTGCAAGCATTTACAAATAAAAGTGAAGGCTTTTTTTTTTAAGTAAAAGCTGCAAAAAATTGTTGAGTGTTCTCTTCATCACATCTGGACAATCAGATTAAGGCATTGTGTGAAACAGGGGACATAAGCAACTTTCCCATCTTTAATGGCATGCACCACATTTGTCCCATCATTAGACATGATAAACCAATGAGAAAGAGAAAGCAAGGGGTAAAACCACTCTTTGTCATGCAGCTTCTCTTACACATTCACTGCAGTGTGGGATTTTTCAAAGCTGCACATGTGCCGACGGACACTGGCTGGTGGGCGAGAACTCTGGCTGCCTCTTCCTGAAGATTGAAAAGAAAAAGATACCCAGTGAGTGGTTATACACATGTGCACACATGGTGGTTATACCACTCAATAGGGTGCCTGTCCCTGACCTACGTCTAAGGCTCACGGTGGTCCTTCCCGTATTTTTTCTTCTTCCTTGGGCCAGTCATCTCGACCTCCATACAGGTTTCTCCTTGGCTCCAGCATGGTATTGTGTAAAATGGGTTCTCATGGTGTTTGACCCCATTTTGTCTGCTGAGCCCTGATGAACTTTACAGACCAGATGGCAAGGGCTGTTGTGCACTTAGCTGTCAGCGGGAACTCTCCCCTGGTATTCTCAACACGGGGTTAAATGATGAAAAAGGAGCATTTGCATTTCTCATCTTATCTACAAAAGCATCAACAAAATTTTTGTTGGTGTAGTTCTTAACACATACAGCTCCTGATTTTTCTCTGTGTCTCTTATTCCCACAATATGGTTTTCTAAGTGTTTGGGTTTTGTTTGTTTGGTTTGTTTGTTTGTTTGTTTGTTTGTTTTAGCTCTAGCTGAATAGTCACTATATGTGATTTCATTGTATGTGCTTCTTTTTTCCCATTGACACATTGGCCTTTTTGAGGTAGACATGAAATGAAGTCTCCCAGCCACTCTATCTCCAATGATAATTCCAAAAAGGATTGCAGATTGCAGTTTTGGACGTTAACATAAGACAATTTTCACTATATTTTCTCCTCTCCCTTGGCCTATAAAGCGGATGCAAGCCCTTGTTTATCTTCCCCAGTATCAATAAAAATATATAAACACGCGCGTGCTTTGACAAAAATGTCGGATATTTTTGCACATGAAATGTATCAATGAATTTCTGCAAAAAAAAAGTTGTCATTGTATTGCAAATAAAATGCAAATAAAACTCAGCATTTCTCCCCATCAAACAAATAACCATCGTGCATGCTTGCCAGACTTCTGTTTACCTCAAAACAACAGATTCATGGATGGTATGTGCACGTACTACATACTCGGTACAGCTGCCAATGAGCCAAAAAAGCCATTCTTCTCACCACATACTAAAGCACAGGAGCACAGCGTGATGTACACAGAATACATGCATACCCATTTTGGAGAGGTAGATGCCTTGAGATGGCTTCTGAACTATTATGAATAAAACACAAATAAGACACACTGCTGAGCAATTTTGTAAACCTACTCACTTTGAAGCTTCTAGAATAATTAAATTCCTTACCAGGAGTAATGACATCTCTGAGATTTGACAATTTAAAGGCGATCATAATTAGGAACTTAGCTACTGTGCTTTCTCCTACATCCTATTGAAGTTACAGATATTATTAAGCTTCTGATTAAACAGAACATCCAACATTACTACAGACCTTTGCTTTTCTTCATCTACTGACAGAACAAGAGCTTTCTACTTTCTGTGGTTGGTTTGTGAAAAGTCAGAAATTAGTAGTTTATTCAGTCACAGGAGCTAATTTTACAAAACATGTAGCAATATGTGATTGATTATCCAAGAGAAAAATACCATTCTGAACATATTTCATACATACACACATGCTGTATGCACAACAGAGGGCACACAGCCACAGAAAACCTTGCTCAAGGACCTTGGAAAAGGTGAAAAACTTCTGTTTCAGAGCACTTCTCTGAACCTGGGTCTTGGTGAGGCAACATGCTTTACTAGTTACTGTCCCTCAGCTAGTGCCATATGCTGCCACTTCTGGCTTCTTGAGCGGCATTCCTTGTTTCCCACCCTGTACTTCTCTTTATACCTCCCCAGAGTGAGCCCAGAGCATTCTGCTCTCCAAGCTCTGGGCATCTGTAGGTCTTGTTTTGAAATCCTGTTATGTGAAAGGAAGAAAGAATCCTGCTTCCTTACTCCATAATGCTTCCTACCATTCAAAACACAGTGAATTATTTTCTTACTGTGGCTGCAGATGCACTCCTCGGCCAAAATCAAACACAGATTACATATGTAGCAGTATGCAACCTCCTAAATGCCTTGTCAGGTTTGCATTCGGTGGGACACTGCTGTTTGAAGTGCTGCCATACTCCATCAAAGCAGTGGTTTGCCTTTCGGTCAAAGTCAGGGGGATCCCCACGTGGCAATACCCAGGATATGCACTACAGAAATCAGAATCTCAAGGTTCACGCTTCAGTAGAATTTGCATTTGGATTTAGAGTGAAATTTAGATTTATAGTGTTGTGGGAAATGTAGTGCGTGTGCTAATTATACTTCGGTGAACTATTCTGCCGTAATTAACCATTGTCAGCTGCATAAGTAATAATAAATGCTCTTGCAATATTCAATTTGAAGTATCCTCATAGGCTTGCTTGCTCTTACTAGTAGTTTATGGCAATACTCTCTTTACTTTTTTTTCATTCTATTTCTAATTAGGATGTATCTCCTCCCTTCTTCCTCCTGGCTTTGCAGGCAGTGATGACATTTCACACACATTCCTCTGGTTACCAGAAATTAGGTAGCCTGCTTTCCTTTAAAAAATTATGTTTAAAGGGCCATTTTGGGGGGCTGTCTTCTAAACAATAAAGGTAATTCCTGTTGAGTCAATGACACTTGTTTGTTTCATGAGCCCAGAGGCAGGATGGATCTTCTGTGTGTTTGAATGAGGATTTGCCATAGTGTAACAAAATATGTGAACAGCTTCCTGATGAAATCCTGGGTGCAGTAACAGGGAGCCTGCCAGAGGAGGCAGGGTGACAGTGCAGAGGGTTCCCAAAGGAAGAGGATTAATTACTTTACTTTATGTTCTTTGAAGCAGCAACATGTTTCTAGACAGTTGGTCAGAACTCAGGCTAGGGAGCAGGGCTGTAGTGAGGGAAGTAAAGGGTCTGAGGGAAAAGTCACTCTTGCCACTGTTTTTTCTCTTAAGTGTAAATGAATCATCCCATGAGGCAAACAGCTGTGTCAGGATCGTAGGAAAGTGTAAAATTGCTATCTATAGTGTTTTCTGTCTGAATAACTATGAAACATTCACCTTCTGCCCTGGAATTACTCTCTCTGTCCATCCAGACTCTCCACACAGATACAGACTGAATGAATCTGTCTGGCATCCAAGATAATATAAATGCAGGATTCTGTATTACCCATCATCTGAAGCCAGTCAAAGATCTTCCACACTAGATGTTGTCTAAGCTGTAAGAAAGGCTTTTGCACTTCCCATGGTCAAAAACATACGGGAAAGCACAGCCCCAGGTTTTACACAACCTAATTTGAAACATCTGAGCATTGATTACATTCGGAAGATAGTAAGTGGAGAGAATTCAAGAGAAGTGATGATGGCATCATGCTGATACTTACAGTGGCATGATAGCCCTGAATCATTTCCTAGTTTTTATTTTTTTTATTAATTTATATACAACCCTTAGCTTCAATAGAGGAAGGGAGAAGGCTTGTGCCACCTGCCCTGTGACAGACTGCCATCACAGCCTAGACTATCGCCTGCTCCAGCATTCAGACTGACTGCCCTCCTCACCCCAAAGGGGCAGCTCTGCAACAACACAAACTTTCCAGCCTGCTGTCTACATCCTTGACCCCCTAGCAGCCTACAAGGTGGCTGGGGAGGTACACATACTTTGGATGTAGAATCAGATCAGTAAAGTGCTCAAGAGAACTCCCACCCCCAATTCTCTTGCCTCTCTAAATCTAACATCTTCCGAAGCAGAAGCATCAGCTTCTGATGTTTGTGTCCTTTAAAGTTCAGGTTTTATGTATAGTTGTCATGGCTGGATCAAAAGCTATCCATTACAAAAGAAGCAAGCCCAGGTCCTTCTCCTTTAAAAAGAGGAGTTGAATTTCAATACCTTTTGCAGGAACCAGAATCTGATAGAAGATTTCTGCAATATTTAAAGCAATAGATTAAGTTGGGAAGATAGACTGGTTTTCAGTATAAATTCCTTTTTAAAACAAAAGCCCTGCCTTCTAACCGAGTGAAGGTTAGAAATAATTGCTCTGAGTTTTAACTTAATTATGCTAATCAATTGGACAGTGGCAGTTTTTGGAAAGAAAGAAATCATTCACAGCTGCAGAGCAGAGAGAGCTGTAAGTAGGAGGGAAGCTATGTTGTCATTTGCCCTTGCCAGGCAGGGTGAGGCACACAGGTAGTTACTACCCATGGAGGACAGAGGAGCAGGACAGATTTTTGCAATGCATTTTCTCTGTTGAAGTGTGGGCATCTGCTGAAGAGGACAGAGGGATCACTGGGCTGAACAAGGTCCTAGTAAGATGCTCAGAAAGACTCAGCACAAAGCTAAGGCTGCACCTCACGTCACCCCAGGCCAGCACGAGCCAGCTGTGTGCCCAGGGGAGCATCCAGCCCTCCGTGCCAGCATGGCTCTGGGTGTGATTGCTCAATGAACTGGCAGGGAATGATGGGGACGACTAATGTGGGTTGCAACTAAGACAAAAAAAGGAAGGGGGGGATGGGGGGAAGATGAGTTCCCTGCTCCAGTTAACACATCCAGGCACTTGTCCCTGTGTAAGTGAAGGGGCAGCACAGGGTAAGGAAGGCTTTGGCTGTCATTTCTGGCTTAAAGCAGCTTAAAGCATTTGTGGATTCACAGGCTATGATAGTCCAAAGCAGCTGCAGACAAATCTCCCGGCTGTCCAGGATGGCAGCAGGAGAGATTTCTGAGGTAAGATATAAAACTAAAGACTGAGCAATGTGTAGAATGGACGTTTCAGAGAGTATGAGAAAGTAAAAGAAAGACCCCACTTCCTGAGGACTACAGATATCCCTGGGGCCACACGTTGCACCTGCCTGAGCCTACACTTCCCCCCCACAAGGTCCCAAGGTCCCAGGGCACAGAGGCAAGCCCCTGCCGTGCACACATGAGCTCCAAGGACCCTTGGGAAACTGCTGGCCTGTCCCTGCACACCCACGGCATTAACCTGCCACTGGGGCACAAAAGCTGGTGGCAGCTCCCACATGCCTCGTCTGCTCACTAGACTGCTCCTGCAGTCAGCTGTGCTGCTGTGCATGCTTTCAAGCATAGCCCCTCATCACTCCCAGGTCTGCTCAAGGTGTCTAATCCCTTCATGGGAGCTTATGCAGACTTTGGGATCTGTATCAGGTTTTTGGTGGTGGTGGTGGGTGCTTTTGGGGTATTTTGCTGCTGTGTTTCTTGTTGGATGGCTGTTTTGGGGACTTTGCAATGTAGAAAAGGGGTAATGTGGAGTAAGTTCCAGTTTCCAGGCAGTCCTTTATCTGGGAATGTAAGGCTTGTAAGTCAGCTCAAAATGGGTGGACCAAACAATCTGAAAGGATCTGTTTTATGCCATGAAAAGAAATGGACATAAGAGAACCCAAAAAGAAGAACGTTTTCTATGGAAGTAGAGTGGAAGACTAATGTCCTGAGCTTGAAGTAAGAAAGTGACAAGAGCAGAAATTCCTGCCTTTAACACACCCCAAGGATAAGGAAAGATTAACAGTTTGCAGACAGCTCTGGGTTGAAAGGAGGAGGGTGTTCTGGATGGAAGGTGGCTCCTGGATGGTCATTTACACTGAGTCTGTGATTCTCTGGGGATACCTGAGACTGACTGGAGTGAAACTGCAAATACCAACAAACTACTGGCGAGTGAAGGGCTGCCAGAATCAGAGCTGGGGCACTTGTCTTGCTGGAGGGTGAGATCAATGTTGACTTCTCCAGCTGTGGTGCTGCAACAGAGCTGAGCTAATCTACTGGTTTGCTGCTGAAAGAGACAACTCTCACCCGTTACCCAAACCAGGGGCAGCAGGGACAGCCTCTCCGTTGCTGACATTAATGCTTATCTAACCCTGAGGAGATCAGGCTCAAGGACAAACTTCTCGGCAATGACTCACTTGACTCACATTTTTTTCCTCTGTATAGTTAATTTTGCAAGGTGGAAGAAAAACACATCCTGCACACCACAAAAGAAGAACCACACAACAGAGAAGGGGAAACGACTTAAGAAGAGATAACTGAAGCAGTAAGCTAGAAATGGTAAATTGTTTGTAATGCAGTAATAAGGATCCTGGAGCTTTTCATTCTCAAGTGGGCTTTTAAGTGACAAATTGTGTGATTACTTCTAGCCTGCACAATTGTTCGCTGTTTACAGTGATAATGCCTTTTAACCTATGCTTGTCAGGTGTGGGAGGCTGAATGCCAGAGCACATATATGCTTTGAAGAATTAGCTGACATGTTATTTCAAAATTAAATACTCCTTAACAACTCTAATGTGGAGGCAGATGTTCTATTGATGCAATATACTTTGCTTTCCATTTCAGCCTATACTTAAAGTGGTTTCTTAGAGTCCATAGGGTCTCTAAGAGAACATAACCCATGTTGCTTTGTCAGTGGATGACCTTCTGTGTAGACATTAACTCTGTCATAAAGTCTTTTCTGCAGACTTCCAGACTTGGGTCTGGAAACACCAAGGAAATATCTGGTAGTACTAATTTTGCCCGTTCAGAGTCTTCAGGATGCAAATCTAATAACCAGGAGAATACAGAAGAACATGGTCAGATCTCTGCTCTGGATGTGAATGGTACTCTGTGCACTTGGGGCTGATGGAAAACTGTATCAGATGGGTGTAAAACAAACCTTATTGTCTAGAAAAAGTATCAAAGTCAAGCAGGAAGTGAAGATGGAGGTTTTATAATTCCTCACTATTCTGTTTACAAACTCTTAAATCACCAGAATAAATAAATAAATAAATAAATAGAGAAATCAACAGCCAAGAAAGCTTCCCCATCACAAACAGCAGTGGGACAGGCACTTTAGCAAAGACTGCATCCAGATTTTAGGCTGAATAGTGCACCCGGAGTTAGCCTCTGCTTTGCCACACATCATAACCAGAACAAATCTCTGCATCTTCTTCTGTGTTCAATGAAAGTAAGATGAAGAATGTAAAACTTTAGGGTGGCATAAAATGTCACGGGAGGTAGTACAAATATCTGTAAATAAATGTGTCTGCGTTTTGAAGTATTTTAGGAAAAAATGAGCTTCTGCAGGTACCTGGATAATGTGCCGTGGCCTCTCCCTGCAATAGCTGGAATTCAGCTGATAATGATAAGGCACAAACATTTGGAGATTGTGGTCTCACAAAAGCTGGTGCAATTGGCAGTGGTTTGTACTGCTGGGACATACGTAAGCTGAGACTACTTGGCATTTGTTTCCAAAGTTTAGTAATACTCCCATTGCCATAAATACTTGTAGCTCTGAGAGTACCATGGGGGAAAGAGGCTGAGCTACTCCTGGTGAGAATTTTTTTCAAAACCTTCCCTGAGATAGGGAAGAGCCTTGGAAAACATCCTAAATTTACACTGATGACCTAAGTCAGGATAGACAGGTTTTTGAGTCTTGGTAACAGCGGGCATCATCCCGACAAATTTGCTCCCAAATAAATTACTGATCAACTGACAAATCAAAGTACGGACCTCTTTATCGCAGCCAACAAAATGTATGTGCTGGTTTCTTCCACCAAGGGCTTCAAAGATATTTCTTTAATAAAATATAGAGTGATATGGGACTGAGATTAATTCTTTATTATCAGCATTAAACCCTGCTCAGATTTCATGTATAACAGTGTGGTAAACCATACGTGCCTGACTAGGGAACTCTTCAGTCCCTTAGCAGAGGTGGACCATCTTCTCTCTCCAGGACTGTGATTCACCTATGCATTACAAGGGCTTTCTAAAAATCTGGTGCTCTGTCAGATGCTGTAAAAACATGCTGTAGTTTGGTTTGCAGCATTTAGTTATATGAGGGAGTTCTGCACTAAGGGGGGTGCTCATTGCAGGCATGTATAAGTTTGGTGGACAGAATATGAGGTGCCTTTTTACATCAGTAAAGAGGTGGAAGAGGTGACATATGAGATGTGGTCCTCTGTGGGCTCCTATGTGCTCATGTGTCCACAAGCACGAAAAAGGATTAAATAAATTAGCAGCAGTTCTGCATTTCACACTAGCAACTTTGCACTAAATTGTTGGAATGAATCAAGAATATTTTTCAGGCTACATCTTAACTTCAGGGGAAAAAACAATACAACAACAACAAAAATTGTATTAACTCTAGACAGTTATGTGTAGTGCTTGTGCTGTTTTATAGCTCATCCAGAGAGTATCAGAGATAGCAACTACATCCTTCAGCACCTGAATTTTTGTTCACCTCTTTATTAGCTCAAAGATGTATGAAATTGCAAGGTGGCTCAGAGATCCCCGCAGAATAAACACTTGCAGAATATCCTACGTGTTTATTCTAGCAAGTATTTGTACATGAATTATCATGTGTCCATGAAAAGTCACAGCTCCATTTCTTTCTGCTGAGGGAAGGTGAATAACTAAAGCACAGGGCTGAAACATCACACCTTTGAGGATATGAAGGAGGTAAAATGCAATCTTGACTTAAAAATCTTAAAGTAGATTCTAGGAGACTTTTCATTTTAGTTCTTTGTTCTGTTTCCATTTTAACATGCTGAATTAAATGAATAAATCTGTTATGCTTTTAAAAATGATATTTTATTCCCCCCCACTGAATATCTTTTTTCTTTTTTTTTTTTTCCCCTTAGTATGTGCTTATGGGAATTAGAGTCTGATATATGTAACACAAGGAAATATCTAGGGTTTTATGTACTTACCAGGATGCAACCTTCAACACCAATTTATTTATCTGATGCTCTGAACAGGAGAATATTCTTTCCTTATTATTCTCACAGAGAGAATTCTAACCAAAATGATGTGAGATTATGGTGCTAAACAGATAAACAGCATTTGCTTATACCTACAAGTGAAGGCAATTGTTTGTATCACTCACTGTTGAGTTAGTGCATTTTTACAGCATCCAAACTGGATTGTTATGACTGCATTTCAGAATAAAAATACAATAAATAATACATACAAGCACAAAAATACAAGGAAATGTAATAAGTGATCCAGTCAAGCAAGAAATTAAATTACAAGTGATGTTCCTATTCCTGTGTTTTATGCCAAAAAAGATGCTAGTCTCCCTCAGGCTTTCTGCAGTAGTGTGTTTGCTCCCTTTACACCAGGAAGCAGAGAAAGTGGTACATAGCTGTAAAGCTCCCCTCTGATATAATTGTGCACCTATGCATCATTGTGTTTGGGTACTAAAATTCATTATACAAGGCTGTCTGGTGCTACAGAAGTGCCCATAAGTAAAACAACGTTTTATGATTCAGCATTTTGAGTGCAGCAAAATGAGACGAGCTGTAAAGTGAAATTCTCCACAACTCCTTTGGTAAGAACCAGGTTGTATTCAGAGACCGTTCCTCAGGTCTATCTCCTGCCAAAAGCCCCTGGGAGAACAGAGTAGTGAATATCCATGAAAAAAAAGTGGCAAAGCTGCCTGGGACAAGGACTTCTGAGAAAAGGAGGAAATCACAGAAAATCTTACACAACAGTTCTTTCACCTGAGGGGACTGCCCAAATGAAATATAGTTCTGACTGGTGACGAAGAAGCATAAGGCTGGATGCGAGCCTGGAGTACAGGTTCTGTGCCCCGTACAATGAATAGTATATCTTGGGTTTTGTCTGAGGTTGGGCAGAGCGGGGAGGCTATCCTCACTGCCCTTACCGGGAGGCCACTAAAGAGCCTTACCATTTTTATATTTCTCTTAAATATAGTCTTGGCTAGCGTTTGCTTGATCACAGAAGTAAACCCAGAGGAATAAGCCTAGATCATCAGAACTCTTGTGCTGCATTGCATGTAAGCTTGTACTTAAAGACAACTGTCCCAATAGTATTGGATATCTGGTCCTGCCCCCTCTCCTCAGCTTGTCTTAGGAGTGACTTGTAATTGGTTATACATGTGTTGGGATGTTCTTTAGCTGGGATAACTTGCAAGGAAAACTTACAGTGACTTACTCAGCCTCCTCCTTATTTGTCATTAGAAGGAAAAGGTAAATTCTCTATCTTCATACTGGCTATATTACATACATATAAGCAGATACATAGCTTGATATATAATTTGGTATACACATTTGCCATATCTGATTTATAAATAAATATGATTTTTAGTATTTATTTAAATCACTAGGAAAAAAAAGTAAGTGTGGAAGATACATCTCTGACTTATTTATCACCAATTTTATGTTTTTTTCAGATGCTTGGAATAGAACTACATCATGTCTATTAAAGCAAATGCAAATTCAAGCTGCATAGCACAATATTAGCTATAACTACATAGCTCAAATTTAATGAACAATGAACAATGTTGCAGCAAGTCTAGAAAAGATTACTATTGGATTATTAAGTTTCAAATTTCCTTATTCTGTGTTTCTTTCCAATTCTTTCACATCAATTGTAAGAGACCCTTGGAAATAGTTAACTGTCTTCTGGGATTTTTAAATATTCACTTAAATCAATACACTGACAAGGACTGAACAGCTTGACTGAGTTTGTTGAATTTTCTTATTTGAAATTCACATCACATACAGGAGAGAACAGGGTAAGGGCTGCTACCTGTCACAGTGCTGTGTGTCCACAAAATCATTAATGGTTTAATCCTAGTAAATAGCCCAGCAAAGCCAGCAAACATACCAACTGCTGAGAGAGAGAGGTTTGGCATTAAAAACCTTCAATTATACCTGTGAGCATGCAGGATGCTTTCCCAAAAAGGCACTGCGACCTCAGAAAAGGGAGAAGGACTCAACTGCAGAAGAATCTAGATGGCCACTGGGGAGGGCTGCAGTGAGCACAGTGATGGGTATAAGCTGGACTGCAGTGGGTGCTGCCTGCCTTCCCCGTGACAACTGTGGCACCAGGGAACCAGACCAGAGCTACCACATCTGCATCGGCGCTGCGAAGGAAGTGGACTGCTCTGTGATATGACCTGGATGGGATGCAGGAGCCCTGTGGACACGGTGCCCTATGTCCTGATGGGGAGACAGGGGCCATGCAGCCACATGCATGCTGCCACGGAGCAGCCCTGCACCAAAAACTGGGCCTGTACTTCACAGGTTTATTGCTAGATTACTGGGGAGATCAACCATACAATGATAAATAAATCATTTAAACAAGCTACCTAACCTGTCCTGTATGATTTTTTCCCATCTTTTTTTTTTTTCTTCTCCTTTTAATCTCCGTATTATTTCCCACTTGCAGGAGCTTACGGCCTCTGCTGTTTCAAAACTCTTTCATAATCTGCCTTACTCCTCTGGGTAAACCTTAGCAGGATGGCTGTGCAGACACAGCATATTTAAAGACTTTCTTGTAAGTGCCTTGGAGTATAGTGTATTCCAAGGTCTGTAATGGTCAAAAAAAGGGCTGTTGTATTGTGCATGCAATACTACCACAGTATATGGAAAGTTTACCCACTGCATACTGCATCAATTCAATTCTCTAAACTGCAAAAGAAGCTGGCCTACCATTTCCTTTTAGATTCAGTGATTGTCTCTGTACTGATCAGCTGTACGATAAGAAGGTAAAATTACAACATACAGTAATTTGTACAACAAATATTTAAAGATAACTCTTACAGGCTAGGAGTTGCAATTTAGGACCAAAGAATAAACTCTGTATTGTAGACATCTCAGATTGGGCTCACGTCCTAAAGTGCAGGAGTCTAGAAATATATTATTTTTTGTAGGAGAAGGTACAATGGTTATTATCAGTCCTCCTTGCACTTCCCACTAAATCCTTATTTCAGATCGTTTGATGCATTTCAACCAGACAGAGTGAAATTCTTTGTACAGCTGTGCCAAGTTGAGATTGTTTTTATTTGATTTCACACATTTTAGCCTGCAGAGGTCAGAACAAAAGTCATTGTTTTCCTTACATTAAAAGTTTTTTCATCTTCTGTTCACACTTCTCTCTGTGATTCTGCTACCCCTTAGCTTCCATAATACCCTTCTTAAAGATAGCGTATTGGCTGCATGGAGTAGAGACTTGAGAATGAGAAAAGGGAATACTCCCAGGCATCTCCTCCTGTGATGAGGTGCTCCACTTGGATCAAGTGAGAAGCTGTGAAAGATCTGCATGTGTATGACTGCAACTGAACATGCTGAACATTTACTCTCTGTTTCTGGAAGCTCCAACTCTTGCCATGCTGCACAGTGCAGTTGCCTCCTCCCACCACCATAAAAACAGTGAAACAAAATGTCCTACCTTCTGGCCATACTTATGCTAAGATTCCCCTCACTGCTTGTCTGTGGGAGGCTTTGAAACGGAAGGAGCTGAAGAGCCCAAAAGCCTTTTTGGACTGTGAGTCGTCAAGTGAAATGCGTCCCAGAAAAACGTGGCATGTCAGCACGGCTTGCTCAAGATGAAATGGCAACTCAGCAAGTCAGTTTAAAGAGAAGGGGTAACTTAAGAATACCTGGAGAAAATTTTATAACTTGCAAGACAAAAAAGCAGTTGGTTTCTAAGTCCTGGTAAGGGAGCACACATGAGTTACTAGAGGTAGCTGAGAAACATGATTCCCAGCTAAAGTTCCCAGTACACACAAGAAAGGATGAAGAACAGAACAGGCTCATGTATAGAAAGCCAGAGACAATGTACGAGGAGATGCTGGGTTACCCAACCCTTTTTATTGGAATAAAATACAGCCACTTTGAAAGACTTTTGGTCCAAGTGACTGCCTGGACACTGCTTAGAGATGCCTGTGTGAGCAGACTAGAGGCATGGACAGCCAAAACAAGTCAAAAGGATAAATAAAAAGTATGTGCTTAGAAATATTTTAAAACAACCATTCATTTCTCAGTGCAGGCAGCTGGAGTAAAAATAACTGAATGCAAGTGTATTAAAATTAGACAAGGGTATACAGGTGGCTCGGGCACTAATGTGGAGTCCTGGCCACACAGTGAGTCTTGCTAGTTCCCTTCCCATCACCTCATATTTTGCCACACAACTTATGCTGACAGCTAAATCCTTGCTTATTCTGATTCAAAATGTACTAAAATGGTTTCCAGACCTGGGCTCTCAACCAAAAATTTAAAATAATTTATATTTGAGGACTGAGGCAGTAGCTCAGCATCACCACAAAAATGGCAGCTAATTACTCAAAGGTGCACAAAGAACTTAACTCCTGTGTCCTCCTCAGCAATCCTCCTCCACTGATCCTTTCTTGTGCAGCCCACAAGAAGTCTCGGGTCTTGCTGTGTGTCTCAAGCTCCATATGAAGTGCAGGTGTGGACTACAGAAAAGCCATGCAAGAGACCCAGCTCCAACCTCCTGTACGCTGAGCAGGGTCCATTTGAATCAGTGGCTGGAGAAGGCTGGAGAAGGCCTCAAGATCAGTATCTTCAATATCACTGGCTACTTTTTTCTGCATGTAGCCCAGAAAGGAGCACTGCTTCCTTGGGGAGATATGTCATAGGCTGGAAGCAATTATGGTGAGGATGGAGGGAGCACACAACAGAGTGAGAGCCACACCAGGCAGGGCTGCATCCCACCTCAGCCCTCCCTCCTTTATACCTGCCCTTGGTATCTTACAGGCACTTTCTCAGAGTGCTACTCTTCAAGCTGATTGACCCTCATAGGCCAAAGTAACATTCATGGTCAAGTACTAGGCTAATGATCACAGCAAGACCCATACCAGAAAGTTCCAATCTCACAGGTGGGAAAAAAAAAAAAAAAAAGATTAAAAAGGCTCTACTAAAAATGCTGTAACAGCCACGATCTTATAATGCCACCAAGCAGCACACTCTAACAATAACAGCCCCCCCACAGCTTCAATAAATGTAGCAGAGATCACTGTCTCGATCTCTCCTGATGGAGCTGTTCCATTTTTTATAAATATTTAAATATTCATTTGACAAGAGGAAGAGACTGACAATATCTCAGTACTGAAGACATTCACAAGGGATCTCTCAGACCCAGATTTGAGTTGTCTCACAGAATAATACAGGGTATTTCTCTAGGGTTTGCATCAGGATTTTTTTCCTCTTTTCCAGGACACACTGCTGCTCAAGAACAGAGAGAAGGGGGAGACTTGCCCTGGAGCGATGTGTTGTCCAGCTATAGGACATCAACCTGGGATGTGAAGGAGATGTTCTTAACCTAAGTGAATATCTTAGCTATTGTCCTACTGGCTATTGGGGTAAAGATCCCTTACACCCTACCAACTCCTTCATCCCTGCATAGGGAAAAAAAAGTCATCCTGGCCCGGAGAGGATCTTTCCCATCAAAATCCAATTCTATGAAACATTTTGAGAGGCCAGAATTTTCTGATGGGAAACATACCCTACTGGAAAGTTCCCAGCCAGCTCTATTTAAAACAGTGCTGTCTATAATCACTCACAGTTCAACTCAGCCAAGTAAGAGAGAGTTCACACCTTCATGATTGCACACAGAATCTTTGGAGTGCCACAGATCAGTAAAAGCAGCACGCTTTGTTATTTTTGTAAAGACCAATGTTACTGAACAATTTATTTTCATTGAAATTGTGTTGGTAGTTCAGCTGGGACATCCATTTTTCAAGTTGACCTCTGTATCAGCACAAGATGTAGCTGAAGGTTTTCTATTGACTAATAGATCCTATGTTAATGGACTTCCCTAGTTAATTCTTCTGCTCTACTTTACAAAGGAGAAAGGAAGAGCAGGTTGGCTGGCTCTGCTTCTAAAGCTAGTAGTTAAACTAACAGCATAACATTGGAGGTTGGTCTTTTAACAAGGTTTATATAAGTTTGATTTGCCCTTGTAAATCTAAACTAGTTTCCTCTGTTAAAGTTAACTCAATTTAACTCTATATCTGCACGCTAATTTAATTTAAATGGATGCCACTTTTCTGTTTAGAGGAAGGAATTGGAATTTACTGGATTAGCAGAAGAGAGGTTCAATGCAGACAGGAAGAGAAGGATGAAAATTGAAAAGTAGTAAAAGAAAAGCAATCTAGCAAGAGAAAGAGGAGATGACAAGAAAATTGAAAGTTTGTGGAAAACAGCTGGAAAACAGATCCTTTGAGTGAAACTGATAGCCATTTACAGGGAGGGACATGTGGCTATAGGGACAGAAAATTACAGTATCAAGAAACATCACCACAGTCAGAGATCTGACTTATTGAAGGAAAACTGGAATATAAATCCCAAGTTTCAATGGGAAAAGAAAAACATTGAAAATCAGTCTGGAGGCCGTTTCTGTTGGCATTAAGCATATTTCAGTTCTTTCAAGCCTTTTTTTAGGAAGGACCTGAACACACATTTTAGTTAGCTGGGTGTTTGCAAAGCTCCAGTGAATTCTACCCTTTCCTTCTTGGTTTCCTCAGTGGCTCCCAGTTCTGTGCCTGTCAGCACATTGTCCTTAGAAGCTTTGCAACAGACTCTGTTAGGAGATAAAATATCCTCCCAAACCCTAAAATGACCTTTTGTACTTCTTTGTGCCCGTGTATGGAGAGGTGTGCTGTCCTTCCTCATAAGCAAGCCTAGTATACCCCTACCTCTGTGTTGGTTTAGGTGAGGAACATAGCAGTAACTGTGCAGGAGGTTTAGATCAGAGATTGACATTTTGCTTTGTAAAATAGCTGGCTGCTTGACCTGAGACAAAAGAGCAAAATTCATAGTAACTAGGTTTTGAGTTTTCAGTTGAGAAGAGTACCTTAAAACTCTGTGTTGGCTTTCTGGCTCCATTCCACTCACTGATGCTCAACAGAGGCACAGAAATGCTTACAAAAAATTATGCATCAAAGAATTTGATAAAAAGCTCAGGAAAGCTCTATTGTTTTATTGAAGTGACAATGCTGAGGGCGAAGCTGTTTTCTCAAGAAGAAGAAATATTTTCTTATATTGTGAACTCTATTCTAAATTTACTATATTTAGATATTTTTAAGCACATTTTTTTGTTGTTTTGTGTTGTTTTGTTTTGTGTTTTTTTTTCTTGTTTGTTTGTTTGTTTGTTTGTTTCGGGAAGGTAAAAGAACAGTGAGGACTCCATGGCACATTGAGTTGCATATTTGGGTTATTTATGTTTCCATTCACTTTTTTTCCAACCGCTTTTCTAGTAACAAAATAAACTGTACTGAAGTAGCATAAAGGAAAAATTAATTACAGCATCAATTCTGTATGGTATTACCTTCATCCTTATCCTTTCCATCTCCAGGACATATGAAAACAGTTCTTATGCAAACTGAATGAAAACCAATTCTCGAGTGACTCAGAGAAACCTACAGATCCTAAAGAGATGGAAATTAACCGAATTTTAATTCTGTCAGGAAACTCACTGATTCTTCATTATTTTGATAAGTTTTTTTAAATTGTGACAAAAAAAAATCTAAGCTCATGTCTAGCCCCATGGTGCTTCTTTAAAGATTAAGAAGCAATAAGATAATAAAGATTGCAAACATTCTGACAGCTGCTCAGAGGGAGATGATGTTTGAAGTTCTCTCTCCCCCTCTGCTGCAGCTGGCTTGTGTTTATTCTTTAACAAGGAGAATAACAGGCTCAACTGATGTGGATGTAAGCTCGTGTTCACCTTCAGTTGACCTCTACAACTTTTCACACCAACACTGGTTTTGGGAACATGGACAAGTTCACACTGCTGATGATTAGGAGACTTGTTCATAATTCTGAATATTAAATAGAGCACAGGCATAGTATGAAGGGTGCTTTTGGATGACAATCATGAGGACTGTAACAAAACACTACCTTACAAACTAATGTTCAAACCCCAGCTTTCACACACAGATCCCAGTGGTCTCAGACAAGTACATGTGATTTACAACCACTCAGACACAGATTTCTGCTCCCCTTTCCCAAAAGGCTACATTTATACTTCAGTTTGGAGAGTAATGCAGAGCATCTGCTCATAGGGGTTTGTGACCCCTGTCGTATGGAGAGAGATGGGAGAAGATGGAATTGGAACTTGGTTACTCCGCCACTGCCTGAGCCACCCCAGTGGTAGAGGGGGTTGTGAACAGGGCTGCCTTTAGAGCAGGAGAGAAAATGAGAAGCAACATGTCAACATCCATCCGAGATTTATATCTAAAGGATCATTTCTACCTTTTCTGCTACATGTGAGATGAAAAAACTTTACATACCTTACTATTCAGCAAACTATGGTCAACCAAGAGAGGACGGCAAAAAGAGGGACATAAAATACGGACAGATCTGTACCTGCAGTCAATCACTTACTTTGGATTTCCAGCCCCTGGTTTCTTTCTCCGGAATATGTTGAGGAAAGTGTTGGACTTGCAAGGTGCCTTGCCATCCCCGACATGCATACGCACCACATCTGAGGTGGTGAAGGCACTGCGGACATTCCTCTCGGGCTTGGCTATGATGATGTACATCTTAGGAGTGAACATGCACCCCAGGGCCACTGTCACACTCAGGCTCACTGCGAAACAAGTGGTGATGATCTTGTAGTTGCTCCCAAAATAGATAGGCACAAAGGCCAGCCAGATGATACAAGTGGTGTACATGGTGAATGCAATGTACTTGGCCTCATTGAAATTGGCAGGCACATTACGAGTCTTGAAGGCATAGTATGTGCAGCTCATGATGAGGAGCCCATTGTAGCCCACAGGAGCCACAACTCCTAGGTTGCTGGTGTTGCAGATAAGGTAAACTTCCTTAATACTGGGGTAGGAGAGGATGGGCATGGGGGGCTCCAGGATGATCAGCGTGACCACCAGTGTCAGCTGCACACTGATCAAAATGGAGGCAATGACCACTTGGGCCCACGCACTCATGAAACGTGGCTTGCGGGTACAGATCTTCTTTTTGCTGCCTGCCAGGATGCGTGCAATGCGGTTGGTTTTGGTCACAAGGGCAGAATAACACATGGCAGAGGAGAGACCCACCAGAAGGCGCTGGAGGTAGCAGGATGTCGTGGTGGGTTTAGCTATAAGGGTGAAAGGGCAGACGTAACCCAGAAAGATGCCAGCAAGGATTATGTAGCAGAGCTCCCGACTGGAAGATTTGACAACAGGGGTGTCCCTGTAGAGCACAAAGATAAGGGTGACAAACATGGTGACCAGGATCCCCAGGCAGGAAAAGACCACAGCCACAATAGACTCTATATTGCTCCACTGGAGGTACTTTACAGGGATGGGTTCACAGCCTGCAGTGTATAGAAAAGAAACAGAGTGTTAGAAAAGTATCTGCTTGAAGAAAGAACTTTTTTTTTTTTTCTGGCTACCAATATAATCTAAATATTAGCTTATGCCTATGTGCCATGGATTATTAAAACCATTTTATAAATGACTGAATAGCAGCATGGAAAGCTTTAGAATAAATATGTTCAAAAACATAGCCATCAATTTTGGGTGACCCAAACATTTGCTTATGATGCTATAAAGGGAAATGAGATTTAGAAAATATCTTCTAATTCATGTTGGAAGGACTGCTGACAAGCCCAGCACATCAAAGGCACAACCCAACACCATCACTTCATTTCAGCATGGATGGGATTATTTCAAATCACAATGGCAGCTTTTTAACCTCCTCAGACTAATTTATTTTAATCTGCATCAAAACAAGAATAAAAACCCACTACATTTTTCTGAGGGTGATTTTATACAGAAAACAGAGTATTTGGATATCTTTTACAGGCAGAAAAATCATAAATCCAAAGTCATAACAGGACTGCAACATGGATACCATACCTTCTCATTATATTTCTGCTTTTTTTTTTCCCTTAACATTACCTTATTTTCACTTTTTCAAACTCTCTGCTCCTTGTTTTTCATCTACACTCCTTTCATCAGCTCCACTAAATAATGTAATTCATTTCTTATGGAAAAGTCAAACCCACAAAACCTCTCTGCCTTCAGAAAATAAATGGAAAAGGACTCCTTTACGACTAGTACAGATGTGCGAGTATAGGTATCAGTTTAAATGGTGTTTAACTGTCAGAGCTCTCTTCCACACCACTCACCCCACAAAGGAGTCTGTGCTGGAGATATAATATCATCAATGAATATTACATAGCAAATAAAATCCTTTATGTTAATGGGATGTTAAGGTTGGGAAGCTGAGCTACTCAGAACTTTCATTCTGGCATTTCCTGATTTCTGTTCTTGACTTAGCAGTGTTAACATGCTTTTTACGTGTTTATGGGTATTTTCTGAGGTTTAAAATAAAACCGTAATGAACAAGAGATCAGTACCTCCATGAGCCATTGGCAGAGCTGGGGCTGTCAGGCCACCAAACTAAAGGTGGTGCTAGTTACCTTGCAAGAGAAACATTTTTTAACTCGGTTTTATTGCTGAATCTTAGCAAGTGTCCCGATATTGTGATGAGCAAAAGTCATGCTCAGCCTTTTCCTCTTCAATATGGAGTATATCTTCAGAAATCATCCTGTATGAGCTAAGAGCTTCTGAGGCCCAGAATTCTGCTCAGTCTAAATGTATCTTCCACATGTTGAAAAAAAATTACCAATTAATACTTATACCAAAATGTAAAGTCCTCCCTTCTAAATACAGAATAAGTAAGCAGAGGTATGGATCAGGGCTGAGCAAACAGAGTTTTGCTGTAACCTCATTGTGAGAAAGAAAAAAATTGTGTTTTTTCTGTTGAAATTAAAAAAAAAAAAAAAAAGAGTAAGCCTGAGGCAAAGTCCTGACATGGAAAATTTCTGCACGAACTTTTAATGTCTTCCAATGTCATATGAACTGAAAGAATGCCTTATAATTCTGTACTCCTTTTATCTAAGAGTGCCAGGCTGACTTAACTACAGGTAACACTATCACCTGTAACATCAAAAACAACAGGAATGATAGTGTGTGCATCTGGATATCTTATTTTATAAAGGAAAGGGATTCTCTTTTGCTCAAAAAGATCTGTTCAAGACTCAGATGGGTGAGGAAAAACTGTTCTTCCAATCAGTATTTTTCTGGTGAAATGTAATTAAGGAAAAGCTTTTTATTAGAAGTAGGAGCCTCTGGCCATTAGCTGCAGCAGCCCTGAGCAGGAATTAGCTATTATTTTCATTTAATAGTGGACTAACAGTCAGAAGCTACTGTTCTTTGATTAATACATGCAGAGGTCTTTTCTTAAACCAGAAGACAGTCTGTGGTTGCTGGGAGGCTTAAGTTTCAATGTGTACTTTAAGCTTAGCAACATAAGCCATACTCATATTATTCTACCTTAACACGTTTGGAGACTTAGCCCTGATTCAGCATGTAGGTAAGTCTATTGATTGCTTTAAGCTTATCCTGTGCAAGGTTTTAGAAACATGTTTTGTTATATCAGTGCAATTCCTGTGCATTGTCAAGCCCCAAGAGCCACATATGCTACAAACATTGCAAAAAACAGCCTGCACTGCTTATATCAGCAAACAGTTGTTGGTTGTCAGCATCTGTGAAGGTGGGTCATTTCCCAGCTAGGAGACAGTAGGCTCAGGAAGCTTGTCAAGACAGGGGGAGGATAGTCAGGAAACAGTGTACTTACAAATTGCATACATGAAATAAATAATAATAATAGCAATGATGATTTTAAAAGAGAGAGAATCAGTGGCAAAAACTTAAGTTACAAGTTTCTAGTAAAAAGCTGTTTGTTAGTTTTCATCTTCTATTGTCCCTGCAATTTAACCATGAATCATTTCCCAGAGCAGAAGACTAATCAATTTTTCTTTATTAAATTTTATTTTTAAATTATGTTCATACTGCAAGGCCAATAAGACACTCCAAGATATTTTCTGAGGTCATTAACACATCCCAGGTAGCTGATGGCCCCAAACCTTTGTAATTCGTTTCATAATAGCTCTATAAAACTTCCTCTCTTATCTTGTTTTATTGCTTGTTCAAGACGGAGAAAAGTGGGTTTACTAGCTTGACATTCATTGCTCTTATACAATTTCTGTTACTATAAAAGATCTCTCTTCTTCTTTGCACAAGACCTTAAGATACTAGTTTTAGTGACAATTTGTCAGGTCAGTCTAAATGTACAGTTTACATCATTTATGGAGAGAAATTTCTTTCTGCCTGCTGACTCCACCTCGCTGAATGCATATTTAGTGGATGTAATCTAAAAAATATTTTATATTTAAAACTAAAATTTAAATCTCTGCAAAGGATTGCTGAGCAGCAGAGACTGATTTCAAATGGAGAAAATGAACATCTCAAAAAGCACGTCTTAGGAAATGGGTTAGTATGCAATCCATGTTTCTTAAAAGGACTAAGGATTTTAAAACCTCCATCTGTGATGGAAAATACGACTAAAACTGCATACATGTTTAGCATTTATGATTTAAGGTAAAGGGAAAAACAATCTGGAATGTGAGATGTTAACGTCTGTGTCTAGATGCTGCAGTGACTGGCAGGGTATGAATACAACACACAAAACCAAATTATAAAAACATATTTGATGGGGGAAATGCTGGCAAGAAAAGAGATTTTCATACTAAATAGTACCAATAGTGACTCCAGCAAAGCCCAAAAGTCAGAGTTTGTGTAGCTCAATTTCCCTTTCTGTAACCCTGATATAAGGGTTAAAAAAGAATCTTTCTCCTCGATTAGAAGGAATGAAGAATCTGTGCAGAAACAGACTGCCATTTTGATGTTCTCTAGGAAATCAGTCGATGGCTATGCTGTCATTTGACTGATGCCACTGTGATTTTAGAACAGCAGCAGCCCAGTCTCCTTGCTGAGAAGAAACACAAATCAGCAGGTCACTTACTGATTTCATTAAAAGTTAATAGATTGCAACATGCCCCTGAGATTTTTTCCAGCACTCATGCTTTCTTCAACTCCTTTCGGCAGTGCCTGTCATTTTGACATGCCCCCTTTCGAGCTATTTTGGGCAGCTGGTAGCACTGAACCATATTCGCTCAAGTGCACATTGATCTCTCACTATGTTCTTGTTCTGCCTTATTGATTGAAAAGAAGTCCTAGTTTTCTTCCCTGAATAGTAGATACAAACAATTCTGTGAACCTCCAAGAATGTGGTTCTCTGTGGATATCCGCTTTAAAATTAGCAGACTTTGGTATCTCAGAAGGTGGGGGTTGAATCTGAGCTTTTCCAGTGATCAGCACATTTATAAAGGATGCTGTAGATTTTCTAGTGTCTAGAAAAGCAATATGTTTTTCCACAACTGGGGAGCTTGTAGAAGGTTTTTTTTAAAAACTCCTCTTCCTTCAACCCATTTACATGAAACTTAAAGGAACTGAATGACCATTGACATCTCTGTATCCTGATAAATATGTTTGAACTAGGTTTTGTTGCACACCACAGAAAGAGGGAAGGAGACTTTTGGGGTCAGAGGTATGGGGTACAGACACACATCTGTGAACTTGGATAGCTTATTTTCCATTCAAAAAACAAAACAAAACAAAACAAAAAAATGGGTCAAATTTTCCATTTTGTTGTGATTAATAATACACTTATTAGCTGGAAAAGTGGCCAGCTTTCCCTCCCAAAAGAAAACCCCTTAAAATTCACTTGGCTTCAGTGACTAGCTATGTGTTTGGTGCTGCAGGAACATCCAGTTGCCACCCAGTTATATTGAAGGACAATGATGTGATAAGTTGTATAGTTGATCTTCAGCTAGGTAGTGAAATTGTTTCTCTGACTATACTCTGATGAATACTGGCAGCAAAATTTTGCAGATGCAGCATGAGGCAAGGTCTTTCATAGTGATACAAAGCAAACCCCAAGGTCAAGGTGGTGCTTCTCAATGCACTATGTGTATTTTCTTGAGGTAATAGTTACTGTAAAGCCCAGAGCAGGTGTGAGCAGTTGACCTTGGTAGGTAGAAAAGATCAGAAGGATGCCATAGCATACGACTCATTCATATTCACATATTCACAGGGGAGACAAATTCTAATTTTCCCTTTCCAAATTTTCCCTTTCTTCTGCCAGCCTTTTTTAAGATTTTATTGATGTTCCTTTTGCTGGTGGATGTAGAGAGAATGATCTTTATAAAAAAAGGAAATTCTGATAGTTACTTCAAGCCTAGAAATCCCAAACAAAGTATTACTAATTGCAAGATAGAACAAGAGGAAAGACTATCATGTCAAACTGACAAAGATGCACCGAGCTCCTGTGATATTCACTGCTAAAATTGCAGCAAATGCTGCTAAGTTCATTGGTAGTTTTAACAGCTTTATTGATGCTTTTGTTAACTAAAGTGGAGGAACAGACAGAATATGTCATTTCTTCTTGGTACAAATTTCACTGTCTTTATTGTCATGTGTCCTTAAATATGTCCCTTTACTATCTTTGCATGCTATCACCTTACTCTCCACCAGATGCCATTCTCATTGTGCCCTGTCAAATGGGAATGCATTGGGAGGGACACATCCCTACCTGTCAGTTCAGCATTCGGCCACCAGCCAAGCTCACAGGCTTTACAAGTGAATTCATCCTGAACAAATTCATTCTCCTTGCAAGCAGTGCAAATCCAGCAGCAGCTCACTTCTCCTTTCCTGATCACCTGTAATGCAGAACATATCCTCAGTGATGAGCCTCTATAAGAGAACACAGAAGCCCCCACAGCAAACAGGTACCACCTGCATTGTTTAAATGACAGGATTCCTGCATGTGGGACATTGCAAACAAATAGAAAATGTGTCCTGGATTTATATCTAACCCTTTGTATTAAAAATTGTGCTTACAAGTTCAAGGATAATCTCTTAGGACAATTTCATTTTTTATTTATTTATGTTTTTTTTTTTCCTGAGTTAAAAGTGTAAAACCATTTTCCCTTTTGGTACAGTGTCACAGTGTTACATTTTCAATCAAACTTGAGAAGAGGTTTAGTCTGAGAGATGACTCAGGTTGGGACAAAGTCTTTCAGCTCACACTTAATATCTGTTGAATAGTAAAAAGCAGTAAATAAAGTCAAATATTAGAATGAAGACTGATTCATGCATTTACATATATATTTCATAATATTATTTAATATATTTTATATATTATGTATATATTATATATATATACAAGCACGAGCACATAATTTCTAATTTACAATGAAAAAGATTCTTGTCAGAAAGGAAGAATCCAGCCTTCTCTCCAGAATCTTCCTATCCATCTATATGCAGAACTAAGAAAAATACAAAATGTTTGTTTCATTGAATGAGATATGTATATATATTTTTTTGGTTAGCATTTCCTCTGGCATTCTGTGGAAAGAGTCCAATAGACTTCAATGGGAGATGAAGCTGGCATTTTGTATGCATGTTGTTTACATATACACACATACACAAACTGCACAATCTCAAAAACAGAGAAAAGATATTTTGGAGGGCAGTAAATACCAGTACTGTTTCCCCTCCAAGACTGCTGGAGTATGTCACTAAGCCTTTGCCAAATCATCAATCATCTATGGCTCATAGTAGCAATATACGATTTAAAAGCCACAGATATGTTTATTAAATGAAATTAGAAAGGAGAATCTTTTTTAAGGTGATATTCCTGAATCAGCTTCTTGCTATTTTAAACTTACTGCATCCATAGCATTTTGATAGTGGTAGAACATGTCTTTATGTCATCCAGATATGGCAGGTGGAAAAGTACTTGTAGCTTGATACAAGTGCTACTGTTTGGTAAACAGAGAGTGATTTCATTTGTTTTTCCATACCTCCTGTTGTGAACATGAGATATAAATGTGCTTTTTAATTATTTTTTTTCTCACAGGTGCTATTTTTGGAACAAAATACTGGATTCCCATGGGTTACATTATTTTAAGGCCCCTGAGTGAATCCCAGCCACTTACCAGTGTAGGCAATGACTAAGTGAAAATCTTGTTCTTTCTCACATAAGGTGAAATTTAATTCAAATCTTGTCATACTGGAAGATTCTGCATCAATGGCAATTTTAGAAAGTATGGGCCTTTATATGGGATTTTAAGAATAAAATGTTGATCTAGGAGTCTTTCTATAATTTTGGCTTTCCTGCAGAAAAGAAAGTTCTAAGTAACACCCTCTGTTTCCCTTGGCTTGAAAGAAGATTGCTCGGATTTAGTGAAAAAGCACTGCCTGGTTATTCACATTTATACGGAAAAAAGGATCTGATGCAAACCTTAATTTGCCCCTTCAAGCAAGGCTCGCTGCACACTGATCGGACCATCCCACTCTTGTTCATCTGAATCCTGTAGTCGTCGATGTTGAGTACACCCTCGTGCCAAGTTCCGATGAGGACATAGTCATAGCGGTTGGGCTCTATGTATTGCAGGTTCATGATGTCGTACCTGAAAGGGAAAAAATAGAAAGCTAGTCACTGCCCTGCAATATGAAGGATAAAAACTTACTATAGACTAGAGTTTCATGGAATCATCAAATAATGTAAGATCTGCAGTAAATAACAGCTCTGATTGTCATGTAATTACTGATTGACTGCCCTATTTACATAAAACTGTGGGTAAAAAGTTGTGTGTCCAGGAAGGACTGTATACCAAAGAAAGCAAGCTCTGCTAAAGATTCACCTGTACTGTTGTACTGTTTGGATGGTGTGTTTTCCAGCCATTTTTCAGAACCTTTAACATACACTTGGTGCCTACATATAGGTTGCTTGCAGTATTTCTTCTGCTGAGAACCCTGAAGTAATCATCCAGTAGAAATATTTGAACTAACTAAACTGGTGTGCCATAAGTTAACTGTAAGCACTAGTTCGCTATTTTCCTCACCTAACTCAGTGAAACTGTGAGGAAAAGTTAGCAGCCCAGGAACAATATTTACTTCCTTGCCCTAGGCATATAGCACAGAACTTCCCAGGACTAATATAGAAGAACCATAAAACACTGTTACAAAAGCATTCAATTTCCCTACTTCCATCATTGCCCTCCATGTGATGTACCTGATGTGTGCACATCCCTTACTGCTAAGTGTTTGTCTCCTTCTTTTACCTACAGAATGTGGCTTGTGCAAAGCAGTAATTGCAGTAATTAACTGTGGTAATTTCATAATAGGAAATAAGCAAGAATGGGAGAATGAATAGTGGAGAGAGGGAAAAAAAAAAAAAAACACAGAAGAGGATGGATCTACAGGCTGGCCTCCTCAGACAAGAAGGTAGGTAACAGGTATGTGTGGGAGGGCTTTAGAAAAAGAGGGTTGCAAACCAGTAATCAGTATTGGTGCTGAAAATCACAAAGCGTCTTCTGTTTTACAAGCCTGGGAATTAGTTACTACCTTGTTTTTCTCAACTGGATTGTCTCAGTCTCTGGACAAAAAATTCTTTAGCTTATAATGAGTGTTGCTAATCTGTATGCACATTAGGAATGAAAGGTAAGAAAAACATGAGCTGTAAATAAAACCAGGATGCTTGTTTGTGGGCAAAGTGGGAGAAATATCCAATTCTTTCTTTTCCTTTATTGAGGTTCAAACACGCAAAATTTCAACTCTGCAGTTCACAGAGGAAAGGTGCTCAAACTACTCTCTAGATGCCTAGTTTTGGTAATTGAATCTTTGAGATCTCTCTAGTGAAAGATAATTTAATGAAGTGCTTACTTACAACTGTATTTAGATCTCAGTCTTGCCAACGTGCATGCTCAGACGATGTCAGTGCCACTGCATGGCTCCACTGAACCATGCAGGAAAAGGGACTCCTGCCATTGACTTCAATGGAGCTCCAAGCAGGTGCTTAAAAAGCAGCTCTACAGCTCCATGGTTAGCAACTGGGTCTTAACCGAGGAGTTGCTATGGAAAGGGGTAAATTTCAAAGTCACCAGAAAACAATTCCTTCTCATTTCACATCTCATACAAAGGAATAACATAAAAAGTCATTCTTTTTTTCAGCATCATGAAGAGTCAGCATAGCAAGAAGCAGTAACAGCAGGGCACTTTATAATGTAGATTCAACAAACAGGAGTAAAATTGAGCAGGGGTGTACATGCTTCTTGCTAGCAAGCAGAACCTACTTTTTTTTTGGTGTGATGTTGAATTAGACCAATACAAAATCAGTTAAAATGGACTGGAAAATGAATTCAGGAAGGGGAATAAAAGATTACTAAAACTTCATATTCCCTTAATAGAATTTTCTAGCCTACATAGATTGTTTTAATTTTTGCAAAAATATATTATAAGGCACAAAGGGGCATTCATTTAATATCATTCAAGAGCTGGCAAATTCAGGGATATGATTTTATTTTAGGTTGGAAGCCATTCTTATGTTTTCCTATAACACTGTTCCCTTTTCTATCAGTTAACCGTCAAAGAATAAAGTATGCACACTAAAAGATCTTACACAGTCTTGCATATGACAAGATGTAGTACAATACTTGCAGCTTTGATATGCAGCTTGAATTTTAAGTGGAAAAATGTGATCTAACAAATATACTTGGCATGGAGACATGCATAAGTTCTTTATCCTTTCCTTCTTTTCTTAAATGAAAAATTCCATCTTTGAGTAAGGACAAGTTCAGTGCTTCAATAACTCCCTGTCACCATTCCCCCAGGTACACATATACAACTTTAGCAGTTTGGGGCTGTGTCCAAGCTACAAATGATTACCCCAAAATAAGTGAATTTGAGAGCTGTGAAGCTCTAAGAAAGTGAGGACTGTGGAGGCAGCTGGAAGCTACATGCATACAGCAGCATTTTCAGAAGCTATGAAAACATTCTGCACATAAGAAAACAAACCTTTATTTTAATGTAAGGACAAGGTCTCAGGTATATTGGGGAATGCTATGACCAAGTCATTGAGGTCATATGAACAAGTTACTTGTGAGCCAGACCATGAGCCAGCTGGTCACGGACACACACATACCCTGAGGTAAATGCTGGTTAGCCTGAAATAGCTGAAGTTACTTTTCTCCACAGCCATAACATAAAGCTGGCAGTAAGTTCGGTATTCTGGAAGGCAGAATGGTAAACAGGATTGCTGAACCATGTTGGATTGTAACTGGACAAAACAACTACCCATGGAGCTAAACTCCAATAATGAATATTTGCCTCACAGTTCTTTATATACTATATGTGTTTTAAGTCTCTGCACTATGCATTAATAATTTACACAAAGCATTGCAGTAGATGGATTCACCAGATTTGAAGCCAGAACAGCTACTGGGTAGAGTTACATGGGTCTATATCTAAGTTTAGTTAGGGTAAAATGAATAACAATGCTTCTGTTAGCTTGTGAACACAAGCATTTCTCCACACATGCAAGGTCAAGCGTTGGGGCTGGACACTGACAGTTCCTGTCAGTTGTCCCATAGCATTTTATGGTCAGAGGCCTAAGCACATTTTTTGTCCTTGAAGGGTAAGTTTCTTCCTACTAGCCATAAGGTAAAAGTAGGCAGTTACCCTAGAACAGACAAGAACTTGAGATGTTCTGTCCTGAAATACATGGCTGTCCTCTGCCCCTTGCACAGGCCCAAAGAAGGATGTGGTGTGGACTTCTGCATCCCTCACAGCTTCTCCAGCCATTTCTTGGAATTTGGGTGATATGATTAATATTGAGCAAGCAAATGGGATGTACTCTATGAAAGTCAAATGTTGACAAAGCCGTAAGGGATTCAAAACAAAATTTTATGAGTGTCAGCCAAGCATAACTACAGGCATCTCTATCTGATCTACCCACGACAACCATAAACAGGAGGTTATGAGGATCTGTTGCTCAAAGAACCTTACAGATCTTGCAAGTAATTCCTGGCTTTTAAGAAGGAACATTGCCTTATTCCATCTTGTGAAGCTGATTTGTTTACATTATATAGTAACAAAACATTTAAAAACTTTGTACATATTTATGATGCATTCTTTCACTGGCATAGAAAAGCTGACAAACCAAATCTGTCTCTCTCTGCTTTATTTAGGTGTCATATGTGGCGTATAGCTTTTCATTTTGCTGAGGTACAGAAGTTCTTTGGAGTATTGATACTGTGGTGTGGCACATTCACTTACCCACAATGAACTTTACTGTGTGGGACACTAGAAACTCTAGGATGAATCTAGAGTGACATACTGATACATACAGTTCTACATGGGCATAAACTACTGCTGGTGTACAAAGATTGGACCAGCTGTACAGATATAAATGCCACAGACTGATACAAGGATTACAGCATGAATAACAAAAAGATTGTCTGAATTCTCTTGCCCAAACTAATGCTAACTCTCCAGCTGTGAAAATATAAATGAGAACCAAAAAAAAAAAAAAAAGTAAAAAACCTCTACCAAAAATAACTCATCAAATTCTAAATAGGCCAGGAAAGCAAGAGAAATGAACCTTGCTACAGACCAAAATGATAGAAGGGAGAAATTCTATCATCCTGACCTACTCTGGAAAATATCCTGATATAAACCCTTCTATATTTTGAATTCGGGAACTGTTTGTTCTAATTCTGGAATTTATACTGATGAGAGTTGATGGGAGTCTCAGGTTACAAGCTAATGTATAATATGGGATAAAATTGGAAAATTACACCTAAACATCAAACTACATAGCTAAAAACTAGATAAAGCAGCATATGCAAAGCTGGAGCAATGCTTTTATGGAGATAAATAGTGTATATAAAGTTTAAAGATATACTAAACAGTACTTTCTCAGTATTATCTAAACTATATGTACAAATATCTGATTTATACATTTGTGTTAATAAGTGTGTGCAAGAATGTAAGGGAATTGCTTGCCTCTAGTTTCAAAGTCTGACTTAGCTCATTTATACCTTTGACTAAAAAAAATACAGTATGCAGCACTTTATGAGAAACAAGACCAAACTGACCAGGTTTTTTCTTATTTTAAATGTAATGAGCTGATTAAATGTATATACTGTGTTAATATAACAAGAAATGTAAATAGAAAATGGTAAAAAAGTTGGTCAGTTTTGATAACAAAAGATAGCAAGAGGAGTAAGAGTTGCTTTAAGGCCACCGTGTCTTGCAAATACTCTTTGAAGGCATACACCAGGCTGCACACTCTTGTTTATTCCAGAGCACTCTTTGTGCAGTGTTGGCACTCAGATGCATTTATGCAATAAGCCCAAAGATGGAGTGAGAGAGTCTTTTATAACACTTTAATAACTCAGTAGCAAAACTAACTTAAATGAAGTAACCCCTGAGTAGGATTCAGTTAATAATGAATCATGTACACCAGCAGCTGAATTAAATTTATTTAAAACAAATAAATAAATTCATCTGGGAGATGCCTCACTTAAAAGAATTGGACAGAGTCCACAGACCTAAATGAAGAGGAAAAGATTTATCAGCTGTCTCCCTTAAGAGAAACAAAGGTGATGTCTAAGTCCACAAAATTGCTGTCTCTCTCATTGCTTGGGTACATATTGTGTCTGCTAGGGAGGGGTAGACAGCAGCAGCTAACAAAGCTGGAATTTACTGGACCCCAAATGAGTGAAACCCAGTACCTTCTGGCAAACACTATTACTTATCCTGTTCTATTCTGACCTATCTTTGAACTCTGGGACAGCTGAGCTTATCTGAAGCAAGATAAGGAAAGCACACAGGAGTTCAGCAAGCAAGACTAAATACTGTCTGGCACAGATGCACGGCTGTCTCCTGGGGCACTTGGAGTAGCTGAGATCCAGTTGGAAAAGGATGTGCGCTACAGCCCTACCTTCAAAACCTCAGCAAGCAAATGCTTTGTTAAATTCCAAGCAATTGCATTAGGCCTTTTACGTAATAAAGCCCTGGTGGTGAGCCCCAGTGCTAGCTTAGACACCAAAAGTCTGTGAGATACATGGTCCGTCCTCTCCCAAAACACTAGAAATGTTACAGGGTTTATTATAACTCCTGTGTCAGTACAAGCTGTAGCTACCAATGCATCATGTGTTACCAGTGTTATTTCTACCTGCTAGTAAGACTAACCTAGATAACTCTGTTTCTGTCTCACACTATGCATGCTTTTAGCAAAGCAGCCAGAGAAATCTCCATCACCAAATCCAGGAACACTGCCCCCTTCCCAACATCTGGTACAATTAGTTGAGATAAAAAATCTCTTTACCTTCCAGGGGCATCTCCCTTTTCATCAAACCAAACTTCTTCTCCAGAAACACCGATGAATGTGGACTTCAGGAGAAACTCCAACAGCTTGCTGCCGTCGATTGGCTTCATAGCATCACACAGCCCAACGTGTCCAGGACAAAGGGAATGATGCATATTTTGGAGTCCATGAGCCATGGCATATATAGCATTGATGACAAATCCCATTTTACTGTCCTGAACATAGTTTTCTTCTAGGCTCTCATTGCCTGTTTGTAAAAAAAAAAAAAAAAAGAAAAGTTATAAACAAAAAAGGAATATGAAATAACAGAAAATACGGAAAAAGCAGTGAGAAGTAAAAAAAAAAAAAGTTTTCTTTTTCTCTTATAAAGTTTTACATATTTAAGAAACATAAACAAGGTGCCATCAAGGAATTAAAACAATAATTAAAAAATGAAATAAAGTGAAATTGGCTCTTTAGAAAACCCCATTTTAATCAAATTGTCAGCTTTAATTTGTTCATTCTGGAACTTTTGCTTGTCATTCCACAATGTTATTTATGGATAAAAGGGTTAAACAGCCCAGCATCAGAACAACACATTTAATCTAGTACAATTTTTATAAGCAATTTGCCTAAAGTTTGATTTTTTGTCACATTTGAAGACTATTTTTGAAATCTCATTTTTTGGGGGGCAAAGATAGTAATGCCTGTTTCAGTGTAAATAAGCAAACAGTGTAAATCAGCAACACTTCTCAAGTTATCAGAAATAATCATGGTAGATAAAAGTAGTAGTAGGCGCACCAATTTGGGATTACTAGAGAGCCATACAAAGCTGGTCACACTAAGAGACATTTTATGTAACTGTGGCTTAGAAGATCCAGCCTGGGCTGGCATTGAAGTCTCTGTCCATTGATCAGGAACAATGTGGCAGTGAAGGCTTTCCCCTTTTAGCCCCGATCTGCTGACGTTCAGGCCCTGCCAGAGGGTGCCGTTTGTGGCTGCATTCCAAGCCAGGGCCCGCCAAGACCGGGCCATCCCCCAGTTTCCTGTCACAAGCTGCTGGACGCTGCCAGTGCCAACCCCGAGTCACAGAGGACCCAAACCGCATGGGTCCTGAGGGCGTAAGAAACCTCCCTGTTTTGTTTCCTTTCCCCTGAGTCATCCTATTTCAATATGCTCAAAACTGCAAGATGCTGTCATCTGTAGGCCTCCCACGTTACGCAGTGTTAACAGGCGTTTGCAACCCAGTCTCTGGTACTTTGTCTAAGTAACACCTTGTCTGCGCTAGGAAAGTAGGATGTGTGAGAGACTAGGTGTTAACTGACACTTCTCAAAGCCAGGTTGGAGAAGGTAGCTGTCATTTTCATATGAAGAAAAGAGGAAAAACTACAAGTTCACTGAAACTTTCAAGTTAAAAACCAGCTCCTTCTCCCAGTGCAGATATTGTATGGCTTTCAAAGCAGGTAATCAAGACAAACCTTACATTCATCCTTGGGAAAGACTCAGATTTGGGAGGCCTTCTCCATTTGTTTGCCCTACAACTCAGAAACATCACCTGGGGATTAGCACAGATTCCGAAGAAAGGGATTTCTAGGTTTTGTTCTCTGGGTTTCCCTTGCACAGGACATTGGTTGCAACTGGGCAAGGAAGTCTTGCTTCAGTAGCTATTTTCCAGATGAGCAGAGCATAGCAAGCAGTTGTGATGGTGAAGAAAGAAAGCATTGTGAAAATACACATAATCTGACTGACTGGGTTTGTATGTTCCTCACACTGAGATGCACTCGCTGCCAGCACCACCAAACAAGGAGCAGCCAGATAAATATTTCCCAGAGGCAACATATCTGCCACTTTCCTTGCAGGAAAAGATTCGTAACTCCCTTCAAATCACATCCCATTCAGATCCATGTTATAAAATACAGTGAGAATAGAAACCTTATATGTACACCGACAGAATATTTAACCAGGGAAACAAACACTATGGCACTGCATGTACTACTCACTTACAGTACGCATGGCACAGTCTAGGCATTTGTTCCCCAAACTAGTTTATGTGTGGTCTGAATATATTATCCCTAGGTGTGTTTTATCTGCTGATTAGTCCCTTAGGACTAACACAGTGTGAATTTACCACTGCTTCTGCCTTCCTGTAGAGGAAAATGAATGTAGAAAATGAATGTGTTCTCCATCCTGACATGAAAGAGAGGTGGAAAGACCCTGAACTCAGCACTGCAGTTCTCTGCCATGGTAGCCTCTTGGTGGCCAGCAGCTGAAGAGATCACAAAATGACAAAAAGAGGTCACAATGGTTTTCTACCTGAGAGTTTATCTGAGATGCCTTCCTAATTTCTCAATTAATGAAAAAAATGTATAGGAACATACACTTCAGTGACCCTTTCAGGAGATAATGGCAGTATCCATACACTTTTCCTGAGACAAACATTCAGATGGCTGCCAGAGGTAGAAATGTTTTAAAATGAGACTATTTTCCTCAAGTATGTATGACCTTAGCAAAGCACAGATTTGGTTTCTCGTATTTCAATATAATATGCGTACCTCCAAAGAGAATAAATATTTGATGGTGGGAGGATTTGCTTTCGACTAAGTATGAGTGAATAGCTTGCATTGAGGCTTGAAACGTAGCCCCACACTGCAGAGGTGACTGCCTTTCTGCACTTGCAGAAATAGTTGCACTCTAGTGGAAAGTACCATAAGAAGCCTCATCTGGTAATGAATTGTCCACAGATCAGTAATATAAAATTCCCTATGTGCAAATAAGCTATTTCACAGTAAATCTACCATGAGAAGTCACGCTTTATCTAAATTTAACTTCCTGCTGGCAAAATCCAATTTATTTCATTTCCACCATTATAAGTTATTGATATACTCACGTATTTGGGCTTGTAAAAATTCACTTACAACAATAAGTAAGAACTGTTTTTTTAAGAAAGTGAGATCATGTAATTATGTTTAGCCAGAGATAAAATACAGGAAATCAATGATCAATTAAACTTTCACAGGACAGCTTTTTAAGAAATGCAAGAACTATATTTTTTTTGTTATGAGCCTTGTCTATAAAGTTGCTATTTTTCCCTTAATGAGTCTTTGAAAAGAGCAAAGCAGAACTCTGGACTGTGAAACTTTCACTTTTACTTCTTCTCTCTCAAAAATATTACTGATCTACAAAAACTAACCTGAACACTAGGGTGAATTAACATTAAAAATAAAAAAGTATTTTGTTACCTTTCTTATTTATTTATATTTTCAAGGGACCTTAGTTTTTACTACGCAAAGAAAAATTGTAAGTCATGTTAGTATCGGATTAATTGAAATCACTTGAATTAGGCCATTACCTTTTTGAATGACATTGAAGTATTCAGGTGTCCTAAATTTCACACTTACTTATTTTTCTATTGGATGCAATGCAAATCTTCCTTTAATAATTTCCTTTAAACAATTCCTCAAAGGTTTGGGTCATTTTTTCTTATCAAAATTTTGTTTTTATTCTCTTTTATTTGTCAGTCATCATATGAAAGACGAAAAAAAGAGGGAGTCTATACACACGTAGTCTACTTAAAAAAAAAAAAATCACAACAACATCAAAAAACACCCTGACTGTACACAACTGAAAAATGCTCCCAGCACATCTAAACGTAATACCTAAGTAGATGCAGGACAGAATAAAATCTCATGAAACAAATTGTTAGTCTTTCCTTTTACTGTAATGTGCCTCAAAATTAACTAGTATTATCTCCAGGTAGGTACTTACAAGGAGCTGAATGTAAAGCAACCATGAATACAGTCTAATGCCTTTGCTGTGAAGTAGGTGTGCAACTATTGGTGTTCTCAAGAGCAGAGAGGGTACTCATACAAATCTCACTTGATAAACTGAAATTGAGAAAAACTATAATACCAAATGAGGGCTAGAAGTGACGTAAACTTTAAGGTAGAAGGTGAAGACAGGAAAAGCCTATACTAATATTCAGCAAGAAATTAAGCACGAATGATTACTTGTTTGTGGTCCTCAGAAAGGTTAGGGCAGGAAGGAATTTGGGATGGAAAGAAATGTAAAAACATTTTGGTTGGAGAATTGGATCAATACCTAGCCAGTTGGTAAATTTTGAACAAATATGCACATTTGATAAAGAACACAGTCTGTTCACAGATGACTCCTGATTAGAATAAAAAGACAAAAAAAAAGACAAAATCTGTTGAATAAAATTGTTATAAATGATAATGTTTGATCTGGAATAAGCAGATATTTTTATAGTTTGTTGCAGACTGCAAAACGAACTGTCATATGCTGAATATTTAATATCATATAAAAAGATATTTTGTTCTCTTGGTCCAGTTAGTATCTCTTATGAAAGCTATCATCTTTTCTGGCAGTCATGACAGAAGAATGAAGGTCTTAGAAATGGTACACACTGCCTTCTTCAACTGTAGTGGTCCTTCCCAGGACTGAAATGCTTTGTGGGTAAACCATATGAGATTTTAGCTTTATTACCAGTTGCGTGGTGGGGGGCTACTTTCAATATGAGTGCTCATTTAAGCAAAGAAATGATTTTGGAAGTACAACCAGGGCTAAATTTCCCTGGGAAGATGAAAAAAAGAAGTCTGCCATACTTGGGCTGTGTGCAAAACAACCTGGCACAAAGCCACACCAAAGAGTGAAGAGTGCTTCCCTGACAAGATGCCAGGCAGCAGATCATGGTAACTCCATGATCTGGTAGAGCGGTACCCAGGTTTGCAGCAAATGTCCCCATGTGTTGGAGAAATCGTGGAGGCAGATTTCCTATCCTCTCTTTCAGTCCCAGCATACACTGCCTTACCAATGACTCCGAGCAAACATGACCATCTGGCTCTGTACAAGTTTGTGAGTGATATAACATGCCCTTGGCAAATAATGGAAGTCACATATCTTGCAGTGTCTTATAAGAGAAGACCTGACAAACTTGGACCCCACCAAATTTGTGCCATAGGATCTTGCAGGGAGCAGGGCAGAAGGCCAACATGCTGAAAAGTTAGGTCATTTCAAATCTGGGTCCCTAACAGTAGCAGCTAAAGATTATTTTGGCAACTAAACGGCACATGAAAGGTGATGAACAGACTTAGCTCAATTTTTTTTGGTTTGTTTTTGTTTTAATTTTAGGATATCTGTCTCCTTGGAAAAAATAGGGCACTTTTATTTAGATGAATAACTATCTAATTAGAGCTTTATCTTTGGACACATAGGAGAGAAAATGCAATTAATTCTACATTTCTCTTTTGTCACATATTCCTTGTATATTTTTTCTTTTCCTTTTTTGGGATCATTTTATCTTGTTATTTATCATGTTATTAAGAGCCAAATTAAGATTCTATTAAATAACTTTTGCAAAAGGCTTCTTTTGTTTAAGCTCATTTGGCATTATGAGTTCAGGTATTTTACAAATATTGCCAGTTCTTTCTTTCTCACGTTCTATTTATAACATCTCTTATGTTATCTAACAACAAGGATAACAACATAATTATTTAACAAAATTCACCTTAAGGCATTGCAAAATGGTTACTAAAGATTATAATGCCTCTAATTGTAATTAGTATAGAGATGATGTGTTCACAACCTGCACAGTAAATGGCTTTCTCTGCATATCATCTTTTTAAAAGCAAATGCATTCTGTTCATTAATATTATATGGCAATGGAATCTGAATAAAATCTTCATTTATTGATGGTATAGAGAGGAATTTGTTGACTCCACTGCTCTCATTAAGTCCAAATGTAGTTAGAGCTAAGGTGTCGGATTCATAAAAGTTATTTGTTGTATACAAAAACATCCAAATGCCCATCTGTTTCAGCCCACAATCAAATAAGCAGCTACAAAATTAAAAAAAAAAAAATTATCTGAAGTTGTGTTTTCAAAAGTAACTGCCTGTTATCCAGGCAATTCCAGCTGTAGCTGCCTGCCTGAGAAGGAGAGGCCAGTAAATGTTAGTGAGTGATCAGAACAAGTAATTGTGGATCAGGGCTGCAGACTTTGCTTAGATTATTGTAATGGACTGTCTCAATGACCTTGGTGGCTCTATGTACAAGCTAATGAGACTGCTGGAAATTTGTGCAAAACTGATTTTGTTTGTTTGTTTCACCAACCAAAAATAGGATAAGAAAATAAAAGGCTTTGTTTCAATCTGAATTTAAAAATTACTTGCAATTTTCATGAGACAGAATGATAGACTGAAAAATTTGCCACAGACCATAATAAATGTTTCATTTAACCTACAACAGATAATCCTATCATGGTAAATTATTTTCTCAAGTATGGTTTCTGCCCCCAGAAAGCAGCTCTTTTATTGTTTTCAAACAAAAGCAGACCATATGTGTAATGGTCACTTCCCACATTGATGTCCGCATGTTTGCAGCAGGGAAGCAAGTTCAAGAAGCAACTAAATACAGCGAGATGAGAGGGTCCTGACTGATAGGACACACAGGAAGGATGGTAGAAGAGCTATCAAAAAGACACAAGATAAAACAGATAATTGATTCCCATTGTAATGTAAACTATTTGTTTGACTGGATGAAACTCTACTACTTGTCAGGTAAGGGTCAGGAAGGAAGTATTATTTAAGAAAAAGGATCTTTCCCTAACTGCCTCCTGTCACCGATCTATACAAAATAGTGCAGTGCTCTCAATAGAATAGCAAGTGGCTCTGCCATTTGGCAAGAGTACAGAAAGCTTTCACCAGGGCAGGTGAGAGGGGGAATATCCTACAATGTGAGGGTTTGATTTGAAAACACACCAATAAACATTGGAAATTTTACAGTACTCATGAAGCAATAAATGGAGTTCACAGGGTTACAGAATTCATTTTCAGGCTGTCATTAAATCAGAAATGTTTCACTTCCATTCTTTAAATGTTTTTATTTCCCCAAGCAAAGAGATTCTCTTCATGCAATTATATTTGATGCACTTTTTTCCCTGAAAAGCTAGGATACGATTACAGTTACCGGTTGAGATACCCTGCTATTTTCTTTTTGAGCACAAGGAAACCTACGGGTCTGCCAGATACTACTGCTACGCCTGGTGAAAGTTGCCTTTTAATTGGGATTGGTGTATTTCTAGTTTTAGATAAAACTACAGAGAGAAGTGAAAACAATTCAAAGGCCACGGCATTAACTGGATGCTGACTGCAGCAAAAGCTGTGTGCAAGGAGTTATATATTTTCACTAGCAAAGTTAGACAAATAACTAATGACCTTTTTTCTCCTGGAATAAAGCTGAGCTGGTGAATATATGAGGGTCTTTTTTTCCCTTACTTTCACCTACATATCTTTCATGGATATCAACTCAATCACTAAAGAAAACCAAGATAAGAATTCAGCCATCAAGAGGCGCAGGTTCCTCTTTGGTTCAGATGTCTAACACTTAAACCTTAAAAGATCAGTCCTCTTTTTAGACACACTACACAACATCAGTGTCTTCAGCTTCCCTGCCTGTTTTTGTAAGGATGCCACATTATCCTTCAGTGTTCAAAAAGACGTGTCTTCCTTTTGTCTCGCCCTGTGTGTTAGAAGCAGTAGGGAAATTTTTAATTAAATTTACTTTCTTGGTTCTCCATATCACGTTATGTAAGCACATCAGGGCTTTAAGAGCTTAGTGTCAAAGACTCTAGAATGAGGCTGGCATACACAAATACGACAGTGCCACAGTGAAGCTGAAATATTATGAGGGGAAATGTCTGCACAAGCTGCTGACTCACTCATTAATCAGATGCAGGAGAGTCTCAGAGTCACTAGGCTCTGGGCAGGGGACTGAGCAGTGCTGCCAGCCCTTAGCCAATGCTGAACTCACAGGTCCAGCCCTTACACAACACAACTTAAGAGCAAAACAAAAGGAAACAGATCTCCTAACTGCTATTGTCTTCCACAGTCTGCAAACTTTGCTAAGCAGACAGAGGAGTCTGAAGCTCCCTTCGCCTCCCTGCCTTTTCTGCCTCTCTCTATGGACATTCAGACTCTCACACAGCCATATGACTCCAGGAAAAGCAGATTTAAGATGTAAACACCAAGTGACAATGCACATAACTCATGCTCACATTGTGGGAGATGACAAACCCGTGTTCCAATGTGCCTGTGCCCAAGAGAGCAGAGAGAACTTTCCTTTTACATCTCATTTTTACTGACCCACAGGAGCTAGGCAGAAGATGAGACCGTCATTTCCCAAAGGCTGGCTGCAGCTTCACGCGAAGAGGAAGCGGGGCCATGCCTGATGTCAGTACGTGACAGTGCTCAGGTGAGCAAGCAAGCATGCCTGGGTGAGATATTATACATTCACTGACACTCCCAGATGGTGCGCAGTGCTGCAGCCTTTCTCTGGCTTTGGGAGAGGCTAGGGGGAAGCTGGAGACCTCTGAGCAGCTAGCAGCGTGACTGTGCCAGCACTGCATCACTGGAGAGGGAGGCAGGGGAGTGAAAAACAGGCCTGCAGTGGAGAAAAAGTTCTTTTTCCCTTTCTCCATAAATCTGCATTGCCTATTCTCTCTCTTGTGTTGGCTAGCAGAAAAGAAAGGGCTCAAAAGGAAATATAACATGCTACCTAAGGGCCATGCCAACAGCAGAGCTGCCTGCATGGCAGCCACACCAGGAGAGGGCTGCCCCCGGCAAGGTTGTTACTGCCAGTAAGAGCTAAAAGAAACTGGTCACACACACACACACGAAAAAAAAAAAAAAAAAGTTGCAAGGATACATGGCCACAGAAAGTATAGCAAGAGGAACATAAGCAGAAAGCTGGATAACTAGGAGAGAACTTTCTCTACAAGTTAATGAATATGGCACGTGGTGTTAAATACAGGTCTAGAGATAAATACTTACACCAGATGGCTTGAGAGAAGCTCAACAGCCTAATAAAGCTTCTGTTGGGGATGACAGTATGGCCCAAAGCCTCTCTGTTTCTTCCTTCTGGGTTAAAATTCTGTTGATGTTATAAAGAATTTTACTGAAGAAAAAAAAATAGGGTATATGGCCATATGAGGATGACTTGCTAAGATTCTTTCTCCTCTAAACACATCTGCAAGGCAGCGTTTGAAACCTCTTCTGACACGACTGTACATATCCTCTCCTATAAGCTGTCAAAGACCTAGAAAGAAATCTTTGCACTGCTTCTCTTTGTTCCTAGCTTTTAGTAGAATGACCATCATGAAATAGCTCTGCAGTGATGACTGTTTTTTTAATGAAACAGACTGATAGATGTACAAGATGTACGGAGTATAGCTCAGTGAAGGGAAAAAGAAAACCTGTCTGCCTTACCCCCCCCCCCCAAATAAAAAGGATCCATGCTCACGACCTTTGTGTGTGTTCTTGCGAGGCAATCAGCTTGAGAAATTCAATTCACATAACGTCCAGTAGTGAAGGAACATTACCAAAAATTGACAAGAAGGTTAATTTTTAAGGTTATTGATTACCTCATTTAGGCTATTGTCTTAATTCCAGTACTTTGGAATTAATAGACTGGAAAACAACAGAGGAAAATAATTGTTTTTATTTGAGATAAATCAATTTCTGTGTCTTGGACTCCCAGGTAAACACAGGTCAGATTTTTTAGCATCAGTTCAAATGGTTTGAAAAGAAACATTACTTTGTATTTATGTGCCACCTTTTTCATGGCTGCCTTTATGAGCCAAATTGAGACAATACATACAACTCCCATAATGCACATAAAATTATGAACTTTCATTTTTATGCACATTCTAGTGATGATGATTGGAATTAATTCTATCATGAACAGAGTGAGCTGTAGATACTTAACCCACTGAATGGTTAGAAGAACATCTATATGTGGCCCTTCTACCTTCTGGTCATTCATCACCAAATAAAATACTGTGATCAACTATTGGAAGACTCACGGAATTGACCAGAAATCTGTCATGAAATTACAGTGACTTATTAGTAGCTATGATCAAATACCTAAATATAATGAATGATCATATTCAAGTCTTAAAATTAGAAATCAATAAAACTCTACTTGCTATTCTGAACTTGGAGAATTCATCAAGTTGGAAGCAGTTTAGACTTAAAAAAAACCTACTCTAATGCAGATAGTAAGGACATTAACACTGTGCTTGTTAATAACACTAATTGACATGTTTATTATAGAAATAGGCAACACAGGAGATAAACTGAAGTGATTCCAGTGCCTTTCTTAGAGACAGACAGTAATTATTATGAGAGCTTGACAAATAATTATTATGATTAATTTGTTTTTCTTAAAAGCTGGACTGTGTACAAACTGCCTGCAAAATGACCACAGCATATTCTATTATTTATTTGAGATTATTATTTAACTTCTACAGCAAGTCATTATTTCTCAGCTCCTATTTTAATTAGAAATGAATATTTCATCTTATAAGCAGGAATAATATATGCAAGCAGATTTGTGTTGTTGTTGTTCCTTGATTGAATGGTTTGTACATGTAATCAGCAAAGACACTGATTTCAAATCCAGATATAGCATCTGAAATCCATCTTATTATTTCATTAACTGACTAAAATTTAATGCTGGCAAAGATATTTGAACAGCCAAGCTCAACCTTTGATTTTAAAGGACATATGCAATAACAATTATTTTAATGGAAGATTCACAAACAGTATGAATGGAAAGGAGGCAATTTACCCTGCCTGATCCAGAACAGGCCATACTCTGATCTGGCATCCCAATCCCCCCATCCCAAGACATTCTTTGACTGCTTTTTGTTTGTTTGTTTCAATTCTTTTATTTTCTTCTGTCCTATTTCTTGGCAATATGACAGCAGGGAATTCAATTTGTTACTCCTACTGCATATTCTGTAGTTGCTGCTGTCATTCGCAGTTCAACCATAACCTGTCTCCGAGCCCCTTTTTCAGACTTTGCAGGGTTCCACGAATGCCCTCAATATGCTCTCAAAGCCTCAGGCGCCATTTTAATATGATTGGTTATTATCACAGAGACCTTGAATGCATCTGCTTTTCTTGATTTCTTTACAAATTGCTCAGCTAACTTCTTCCTCTATTGCCATCCTAGATCCTGACACAGTCTTTCTAAAGGCTGGATTCTACAGAGAACATTTTCTAAACGAAATGATTTCAAAAAAGAGAAAACCCAACCTTCAGTTTTACCCTCTCCCTTAGGTAACTATGTAACCTTGCTGCCTTACTTGCATACTCCATTAAAGACATATTTAGAACTACTATTCTTAACAGATCTGTTATTTGGAACAAGTCTAGCAGATAATGAGTTGCTGCTACTCTTACAGGAGACAGGAATGAGCACACTTAAAATCAAACTAATTTAGAAATCTAAAGAAACATTTGCAGATTTTGATGTTATTTGGCTAGCTTCAATCATGATTTTCACCATTAATAAATGAAATTGTTGAGTCAGATGCCCTTACAGATATCCTATTATAGCATACAGAGAAGGAGCAAATGAAAAGGACAGGAAACAGGACTGATTAAATTTCAAGTGTCATGCTATTCATACAAAGCCTGAGACTTTGCAAGAGGAAGACAAAACTCAGTAATTGTGCTGCAGCTTTCAGAACATTAACCATCCTGGATACTTAAATTAGGAACCTGAATACATACTCAGGCAACTAATTAATTGATGCGATTAATACCTGAATTTCTCTAGTTGCTGTTGACTTCCATGGGAATTACAGGAGATCAGTACCTTTAGAATCAGGCCAATTTATCTAGGTCTCAGAGTGTGCACTTCAGGAGCCTAATTTTGAGCATGTTCGTTGGAAAATGCAGGCTCAGAGCAGAAAACAAACAACCTTCATATAAAGCATAGAAGGTATTACCACTGAACAGGGCAAAGAAGTTAACAAGAATCCAGTATCATTATATGTTAAATATTCTACACCAGTACAACACACAAACTACTAATCACAGTCTTTACATCAGGGTAGAAAAATATGATGAAAATAATAAAATACATGTTATTCTTTAACCTATTCTCTCTGGAGATCTCTGCTTCAATCTGACATGGAGATGGCAAAACAGAAAAAAATGCATAAACTATTCTCAGTTCATTGATCTAGACCTGTAAATAACTAAGTTTTAGTTTCCAGTTGTCAGTGTATGGGCATGAGATCCTAACACCGTCAAAGGTGTGGGTCAATAACGCATGTTAACATTGGACAAAGTACTTCATACATGGTAGGAGACTCTGTGGCTGGCAGGCACAGAGTGGCTGGCCTAACAGATCTTTTCCTAATTTAAATTCCAGTGGTTCTGTGTGAGTCTGAAGAACAGTCAGGAGAGGTACCTAATATTTATCTGTGTTAGGGACTGACCACAGCCCCCATTCCCCATTCCTCTGTGCCACTCAGGTGGAGGACGTAGAGAAGGGTGGATGGGCGACGGTGTTTGTAGTTTGATTTTTGTTTCTCACTGCTCTAGCTTGTTAGTAATATGTAATAAATTATATTAATTTCCCTATGCTGTGTCTGTTTTGCCTGTCACAATAACTGTTGAGTGATCTCCCTGTCCTTATCTCAACCCCTGAGCCCTTTCCATTGTATTTTCTCCCCCTTTCCCTTTGAGGAGGGGAAGTGAGAGAGTGGTGTGGTGGAGCTCAGCTGCCCAGCTGGGTAAAAACACCTCACAGTGTCTCTCTCATCAGCCAGTACTAGTCGTTTTCTTTTTCTTTTATTATTACCATGAAAAAAACAAACCACTTTTTCCTTATTTCTGTTCTTAGCATTAAGGTGGTATTAAGAACACCATCATTAACTTACCAAAAACAAATTAATGTGAACACCAATGTGTATCACCAAATTCCCCGCATTTATTGATTTTTTTTTATTATTTTATTTTAAATATACCATCTCCTCACACAAGAAACCTCCTGTTTGTGGGACTGGCTTCCTAGGACCACAAGGTTGCATGCTGATGGGTGGACTTCACATGTGCGAGGTAACTGCTGCCCACCCAGACAAGGCTGCAGCCCTGCAGCCACAGTTGCCCTCAGAGACTGCTCTTGTCTCCTGCGATCAAAGGCAGCTGCTGCAGCTGCTCTGGCACTGGGGGTGAGCAAAGTGGCCTCAGCCACTCTAACCAGAACCTAGCTGGATCATATATTTTAGCAGAGCACACTCACAGTTTTCTTTTTAAATTAAGGGTGGGTTTCAAATGACTGGTAGAGTTATCCAGATATTTCCTTGCAACCCTTGCAATATGCAATGCATTAATCACACATGCACAGATCAGAAAGATCCACTACATTTTCCCCTTAACAAGCCGACTGGACATATGCCCAGAGTTGTGTTCAAGTACTGTATCACAGAAAAAATTCATTTTAATGCAAAGCTAAGATTAGCAGCTTCTGAGTGACGTCTGCACAAGGACAATGCAGCACTGATTAGTAGCGAACTAGAGCTAAGCAAATCAGAAGACAAAATAAGTGGGCCTAATCTTTATTCATGCATTTAAAAAAACAGAAGCTGGTCTTTCAGATCTGAAAGAATTTCAAAAGCATTCATTTTAGTGCACCTCCTTTTTTCCTCAGTGTAGCCAGATATGACAATGCAGCAAAAAAAGGTCTATCTAGCCCAGCCAAAACCACATTACTAAAGTACTTGGGATTTCATAAGAAAACTGGTCCTTGTGATGTGAACTCCTAGACAAAATAAGCCTGGAAAAATAGGCAGAACAAACTGGCTTTTGCAGAAAGTAGATGACACACTGCATAGCATGCTGCATTGAGTGCTTTTCCTTTGAAGGGAATAGCCCTGAGTTTCTGTCCCTGTAAAGCTAAGTTTGAACCAAGAACTGAATTAAAGGTTTGAACTTGCAGGTTCCTCCAAAGTTGTTTTCTACTATACAAATTATAAAAATCCAAGCTGAAAGATACCTCTGGAAATCATCGTCTCACACCTTGCTGTGCTGCAGTAGCCCTCTCTGGCTCAGTCAGCAACCCAGCCTAGCTCAAGAAGCTGTTTTCATTATTTTTCCCCAGTTCCTTCCACGGAACTAGCAGAGTTCTGCACTTCCCAGGTCCTCCCAGTATAAGTGGAAAAGCAGCAGTTTGCTCTGGCAGCCCTACTCTTTGGAGCATGCATCTTCCATCAGATTTTTCTCCTTATGGATATGAGTATAGTTTATTCTAGTAGGAAGGTTTGTAATTTTTACGGTTCCCGTTTTACTACTCTGGCTCATAATTTATCGTTCTTTACACCACTGTTCACCCAAGATCTATTAAGAGGACCCTGTTCATTTTAAGAATTCTATTGCCTATTTTTCAGCAAATATCCTTGTGCACAAAGAGTATCTCTGGGCTGCAGCCAGATGTGTGAGTGTATGGGTGCACACCTACACATTAGATCCTGCTGTATCTCCTTTGCACCTGTATTTATGGGGTAATGAATGCCAGTAATAAAAACCTGTAAAACAGCTAGATGAGTTTAACAACTTTCCACCTCCAGGTAAATGAGAAAAGAGAAGAAACAATCTAATAAAATACCAGGAGGGCTGACGGAAGGCAGCTGGCCTTGTTTTCTGATCAGTTAGCATTATTATTTCATCAGGTTTATTTACAGATTTGGTTAAATGCTTATATCTAGGGTAATTGGTCTGATGCGTGAACTGCACAAAAAATTGATTTCTAGGAAAAAGTCAATTAATTTTAATTGCATCCTTTTGTCCTCCCCACACTGCAGGTACAAGTTCAAAGCGTCTGTGACAGTCTGAGCAGCCAGGAGTGCCCCTGTATCTCTCCAGGCACGGCAGACAGGAGCACAGAGGAGGCACCAGGGAGCATGATTCATATGTCCTGTTCCTTTGCAGCTCCATCGGTTTACTCATGTAATGGAGAAGGCTGAATGTCACAAGCCTACATAAGGATTGTTTTAATCCCAGAAGTGGGAATTTTGACTGTTAAAATCCACAATGGGAAATGTACATGTAAATAATAGAGTGAGAAAACTTTTGTGATATCCCACTATAGTACGAATATGCTCTGTAAACTGTCTTCTGTGCTGTTACAATGGCATATGTATACTATTCCTTTCCTTTATTTGATGATGATCTAATTTTTTCATGGATTCCAAAAGAAGAAAAACAGGTATTGTGATTGTATTTTGATTGACAGCCTGGTTAAAATTTTTGGAAATATATAATATTGGATAAATGAAGCTACTTTCTTCAAAAAATAAGCTGGGAGCAAATGAACAAAAACCTGACTGCAGGTAATGTCTTCTCTTAATTATGCCTATGATTTATCACATATAAGGACATTATTAAACTTCCTCCTCTTTAAACCTTAAAAGCCATCTGTTACTTTGTCTGGGAAATAAAATGAGCCTCCAGCTCTCCTGTCTTATCTGCTTTAAAAAAGCTTTGACTAAAAAGTGTAGCAGCCATAGTTCTTTCAGATAAGTTGTCCTTAATATGCTTCATTATAGGTGCCCAAGAGATTGAGATCAGAGAGTTTTGACCCCTTCTGTGGGATGAAGCTTAGATCTCCTGCCTTATACTGAGAACATAAAGGAAGAACTTCATCTGCTTCTCTACTCCACAGTATAAAAGTACGATGGAAATCCAAAGCAGTGGTTAGGAAGGGTGAGTCAGGATACATAAAGTACAACAGATCTTGAAGAAGTCATGGTATGTCAATAGCTTGATTCTATTGCTCTATGAGGTGCTCTGTGAGATAGCTTTATAGGATTAAAGGAATTTTCTCAGAGAAGCGCCTATGGACACCTCTGACACAGCAGAATGAGTTCTAATAACATCTGCTGGATTTAATTTCTCCAGTACACAACATAACCTTAAACATTCTGAAAAATACTCAAATCAACTCTCAGTAGAAATTCATTCCTGCTTTCTGTAAAGGATAAAAACAATGAAGTACATAGCCTAAAGTGTTTTGCTCACTATATGAGAAAATTAGGGCTCCATGCCATCTCATATAAATTAATCAAAACTAAAATTGGTCTTGAGAAAAAGTTCATGATGAAGAGAAGTTCTGAAGCTCCTGAGCTACCTTCCAGCCTTAGTGATTATGTAATTCTGTGACTTTGGCTGCACTCAATCTGATTGCTGGTCTTTCTGTTGTACCCAGACAGGAATTAGCAGATAAAGCAATCCTTTTGGCATGTCCAAGGTATGAGTAATCATCCAAGGGAACTTGGCCTGCAATCTCCTTTGGAATAATAATAAAAAAAAAATCTACATTTCTTGTTCTTGTCTGCCACAAATAGGTTCACAGACAAATAATCCTTCTCCTCAAAGATCAATTGAATCAATGAATGAATCATGAATTGCCCACTTTGTTTCACTTCACTCTGTCGAAAAATGTCTGTGCTGATTGCCTGCCAATGTATTTTGTTGTCCCAGCAGATGAACTGCTGTGAGCATAATCTGATGTTTGCATGAGTTCCATAACCAATTTCATAACTGTCTCCTGTGGTGCAGAGGAGTACTCATCCCACCCAGTTCACACAAATGGCAGCCATTGTATTATCTGCCAAGAGGTGAGCAGGCATTTTGTAAATCAGCAGTTAGACCTCCACACAAGTGATTGAACTGTACTGAGTTCTACACCCTCTCCATGTGAGAATTGCATTTAACTCTGGTCTATGTGGGCTTGCCAAGTCCAACAGAGAAACATTTGTCACTGTCATTTTTTGGGGAGAAAAGGACTTCTATTCAGGCTATTTCTATCAGATCAGAGAGCAGAAAACATCCTACAGAGCTGTTGGAAGGGTGTTTGTCACTTGATAGGTACAGTCTATCACCTAATGTCGCTGTCAGCATACAATCTTCAAAATGTTGAAACAACTGAGTTTGATGAGCCGAGACAAGTTCTGACTGCTGCTTGGAGCAGTGCCTGAGGTTGAGCACTAAGGAAACTCAGTGTCAGGTCCATCCTGAGCTGGGTAGCTTCTTAGCATCTCAAATTCAGAAGCAGTTTTTTTCTGCTCGTGTTAAAATGGACTACTCTGTTCTGACTTTTCATCTGAAGGGTATGAAGAATGGTGTGAAGTTCTAAACCTCCCATTGAGTCAGCAGTCCATACAAAGATGCAGGACATGCTTGGTTTCCTGAAGTATGTAGTTACTAAATGGAAAACACTGAAAATACGTTAGTGGCATAAACAGTTGAAGAAAAGTAACTTGGTACTGGAAGTGGTTTTGGCCTTCTAGAAATCAAAGAAACTACAAGAGAAGATCATACAAAAATCTCTTTTCTGTTTACAAGAAAAATTCTATGCTTGAATCTTGTGTTGAGAAGAGTATCTTCTATAGCCATGAGAAAGAGAGGGAGACAGAGAGGTAGACACTTATGAGAGGCATATGGCTATAACATTAGCAAAGAATGAGTCAAAAATAGCTCCCACTCATTTGGCTGCCACCCAAATGGGAAAAGTAGTGTGTTGTTGTTTTTGCTGTTTTTTTTTTCTTATTATACAAAACAAAGGAATGATCCAAAGGAGCAGGTTGTTTTCTCTTCCCAAGAACTTGTGCTACTACTACATAGTACTAGTACATCCAGGTAAAATATTTTGAAAATATGGTCAATTTTTAGGCAGCCCTCAGACTTCACAAATAGAAGGCACTTGGATTTGCTTCCTTCCAGTAATTCTTAGCCCACATAGACTTTTTTTTTCCTAAAAAAAAAAAAAAAAAAAAAAAGCATGTACAGAGTTAATTGCAACATGAGAATTCCTGAAGGAGAACATCAGTGTTCTCAGGGATTGAGTGAGAGAATTAAAGTAGTAATTCCTGCCATTAGGGAAGGGCGATTTCTAGGAACTTCTTTTTCGTTGCTTCCTAGAAAGCCTGCAATCCCGAGCAAGTGCTGACTTGACAGTAATGGTGTGTGAGAACTTGCAAATGCAGCAGCTGTAATTGCTTGAAGAAAAGTCCTTGCCTATCCATAAATGTTAGAAACTGAACTCCACATTTCAGTGGCAATTCTGAATAAATTACCCAATAAAGTGATTAGGTTGTATATGAGAAAATTATACTGGGCAAGCAGTAATTGAAGATGTTCAACCACAAACTTTATAATCTTTTCAAACTGTATTTGTCCAAGGATTTTGAATCTTTTTGAATAAGGTAGTTACCTCTCTTCTCATTTTTTTGTTTGTGGTGCTCCTAGGGATCCCACTGATGGATAACTACAAATACACTATGATCTCTTAGACAACAAAAGTATCTTTTGCCCTTGGTTTTCTTTTTCGTTAAGTAGCTTCCTGACATAATAACTCTCCAGTGACTGAAGATGAATCTACTACCTTTGAATCAATTCCTGTTTATACAAAAGTGCAGGTGTGCTATGTTCTCAGTAATGACTACCAGTGCACTTCTGGAATACAGAACAGATCAGGACCAGACATAATCACAATGTGTGCTAATAATGTGCATGGAGTTCTGGGAGTACAGGGGACTCAGCTTTTTCCATAATACAGGATCCTATGTAAGTTGTTACAGGAATACTGATGGCATACTGTGAGGTGAGAGTGAAAGCTCTCACATATAATGGAGTTGAGGAGCTCGATACTAGTGTTCAATATTGATAACTTTCCTGGGGTGATGGAGTAGGACTTTAATTTGTAGTACAACAAGGAAGTCAGAACTTAGTCTATTGGTACTTTTAATGGATTTCAAATTCTACTGTCTATTATTTATTGAGCAATACGGATTCTCTCCTTCAAATCTGTGCATGGAGCCTTCTTTGTGAAGGACAGAAGAGGCATTTCAGACTTCTTTTTTTTTTTTTTCCCAGAGAACTTGTGAAGAGGCCTGTCTCCAAACCTGTGATAGGTAAAGAAGGCAGTTTCTTGGTGCTGCCATAGTAGACCTTGGAGATTAAGGCTTCATCAGCAAGCATTGGAGCTTCTAGTATTTGGAGTAGCACTCTTAACCCTGCAGAAAGGTCAGGTAAAGATATGTGTGTAGAAAACTGGTGGTACCAGACAGTCACCAGTCAGCTCTGTGCAGTTAAAGAAAAATACAACAACAAAAAAAATTGTACTGATCCCATACTCGCTGGGGACATGCATGTCTCCTGGTTCTGTAGATATACCGTTATTAAGAATAGATACCTTGTGGTGTTTCCCTTTTGTGATCTGAGACATTTATGAACTTCTCTGTTCTATGTGATAAGCCTGAGGGTTATCAGTGGTTCATCCCCAAATGTAAGAATTGAACGCTTTTCAGAAAAGCCTAAGAAATATCACCTTTTGAAGTTTCGTGCAAAAACTTACAGCTTCTTAGAGAAGGGAATCATAGAATCATAGAATGGCCTGGGTTAAAAAGGACCCTAAAGATCATCTAGTTTCAAACCCCCCTGCTCTCGGCAGGGTTGCCAACCACTAGAGCAGGCTGCCCAGAGCCTGGAAAGATGTTAGATTGCCTAAATTATGACTATTAACTGTCAGAGTTTACCAATCCTTATGTATTTCTGTAGTATTGTCCAAATGTAGCCATTTCTGCCTCTGATACCTGTTGTCTTGAGAAGGACAAATCACTAGGGCAGGCATGTAATGATACCTCTGCAACATCCTCTCCAATGTCCAGTGCCTTCAGCCCTGGGACGTCCTCAGACAGATTAGTGTGCTATTGTTGTTTTCTCTCCCATAAAAATACCCTTATTCATTTATTTGTTTATTTTTCATAAAACAGCTCTAATTGTGGGTTGTTTTTTTTTTGTGTGTGTGTGTGTGTGTATGGTTTGGTTTTTTTTGGCATGAATTTGTTTAACTGCTTTTTGACTCAAGTACAAATTTAGAGTCCGCAGCAACCTGTGTCTACTAACTCATCTGCGTGTTCTGTGAAGAAGTACCCTGTTTAGTCCAGTTTGAACTTGGCACCTGGTATTTGTCTTTGATGAAGCAAATGAAAAACGACCATGCTGGTTCTGACTAAAGTTCATAGTTTTATAACCAGAGGCTGCAAAACTACTTGTGCTTACAACAGCCACTGAGATTCCTCAGAAACTAGATGTTTTTATAGGGTCAGCTTGAAACATATTTATGTGAATGGAATGACCAAAACAAAGCAATTTTAAGCATCATTTCTTAAGAAAGAAGGCCACGTATTTTCATTGTGTGTACATCATTCAATCTCCTCTTTGTAATTTCTGACCTTGTTGGCCTATATCTCCTTTGTCTGAGGTGAAGCAGTCTCAAAAACAATTAAATATATATAACATGAAGGAACATTCTGGTAGAATATGAAATTAATTATTGCTTTGAGGAAAACATATCAGTACAAACTCAAGAATTACTTAGCCAGTACATCCTTCCACTAGCCTCTAAGCACCCAGATGTGCTAGCCAGTCTGCCAGTCAGCATGTCAGACCAGTTTTGAGTCAGCCACAATATTTTTTGATATGACTCAACTGTAATAAGAGAACTGAGGGGAAACTAAAGGTAATGTAGAAGGTGTTGTTAAAAAAGTGCCACTGATAGAGAAGGGAAGAACTAGAAATACTGTGGGCAGTCAGCTCAGGGAGCTGAATATCAATGGAGATTAATGCCATCACATAAAGGGGATGGAGATGTAAAGAACAGGACAAAAAACCATGGGAAGCCAGACTTCATTATTTTTATTTATCATGGGGTAACTTCCTTGCTATCAAAATGTACCGTTTTGACTAGAAATGAAATACTTACAAATTACAAACTAAAGGTTTATATTTGTTCCATTTTTTGTTAAAATGTAACTGTTACTTATTTTATCTCAGTCGTGGCCAGGTAGCCATATTACACTCCTCTCAGTGTCAACATAGCTCTAAAACCTGAAAGGGGAACAATTTGCTCTATGACAGAACAGATCTATATTGAGAGGAGGCTGTGCCGGACATACTCCTACCAGAGTTCAGATTTATATCTGCACAATTTGGGACTGTTACTTTTCACCAGTGATTTATACATTAAAAACAAACAAACAAACAAGCAAAGCAAAGACAAATTTTGCCTGAGCACAGATTCAAATAGGAAAACAGTTGACAGGTTACCAGTGCAGTTCTTCTGGAAGTTGGGATTCTCTAGTGGGTGCCCTGGGATGCGACACTGAAATCTGTGCTGCCAGAACTCAGGAAACCAGGGGTTGCGGGTGTTGGTGTCCAGACGCAGCTTCAGATAGTAGTCATCAAAAGACAAGACCTCTGGAGATTGCAGTTTGATAGTGATGCCTCCGTTTGCTTCAGGTTCATAACCTTCAATGACTTCATCTCTGTCTGCCCAACCATCACTGAAAAAAGGCAAAAAAAAATTATTACCCAGAGACAGGAAACATGTTTTGAAAAAGTAACTAGCCAAAGGCAGGCCAGCAACCCTGGAAACAAGCAATTCAGGAGGAATGTAATGGCATATCTAAAATTCAGACTGAGTGGGAAAGAAGAAAGCACAGTGATACAGACTTGTAATGAGCAGTCTGACTGACTTCATGCCAAGCCCTCATTAACTCATCTGAAATGAAGAGGATTTAGCCTTGTCCCTCTGGAAAGATTTTTTGGGCATAGCTTCTAGTGTGATCTCTTTATGACTGAATCTCTTTGCCTTATTTAGGCTATCCTGTGAAGGTAGAATGAAAGAATTAACGTCAACGGAAGGGAAACTAAAACAGGATCCTGGGTGTTTTGCAGGAGAGATCTGAGCGTGTATGGATTGTACAGCTAGAAGAGTAATTGAAATTAAACATAAAGTGAGGAATATATTGTGTTGGAAGAGAATGGAATACTCTATTTATTAAGAATACTCGATAAAGTTGAACAAACTAAAAAGAAAACCACACGCTATTCTCATACTGTATAGGGATCTGTGATAATGTTCTTTCTTTTTTTCTTTCTTTTTCACTGTTTTTTTTATTGTTTTTATTATTATTATTATTATTATAAACAATGGCTTTCAATTTTACTTCTCTGTTTATTCACTTAGAGACATTCCTCAAAATCTGAAGATAAAACTCTTTCTTGAAAACATTATTTCATGGAACATCTATTTTAACAGGTTTGAACAAAGTCAATTTTGCTTAACATTTGAGTTTTAGTTTAATTCTTTTAACTAGAAGTCCATTGATTTAGTGTCATTCTCCCATACCTATTAGGGTCCCTAAGAATAGCGGTATTATGGTCTAATTTAAGTGCAAACATGTCAGCCATTGCTTAGTTTTAATATACTGGGCATGTCATTAGAGAAATAGATTAATCTGGCATCTCAGATCTATCTGTATCTGGTCAGAATCAAAACAGCAGCACTGCTGCTGTGAAAATCAGACAGATGAAGCACTTTCAGCATGAAAAATATGACTGACCACTAAGTAACAAGCCCTTCTTCCACTCAAAAGTGTCTCTGCATCCTGCATTCCAGACAGACAAAAAAAAAAGTTCCTTGTTAGGAGGCTCTTGCACACAGCATTGAGAAGAGCATCAGAATGCACAACACACCAACCAAGAGCTTTTATGAGGCACCTGGCATGGATGTGACTGGGAGTCCTAAATGGAAAACAGACCAGATATGAAGTAGCAAGCTCTGTCACAGTCCTCGTCAAACAAATGTAGAGTGACTATGCATTGGTCATGTGTGAGTCTTTGGTCCCCAGCCACCGGACTGAGCACACGTTTAGCTAGCTGGGCTGCAGACATCTGGAAAAAAAAAAAATAGCAGCTCTCCATGGAAATACAGGAAAGCCTACGTACGGAGTGATTTTCACACAGGACCGAAGACCCAAGCCTTTATTACAGGAAGTAATTTAAAACAGGGACATGTGGCAGCACTCTTACTGAGTGATCAACACATTCCTTTCCACCTGAGCCGGGAGTTGCCACACTTGAAGACAGAACTACATGGCCCCTTTGAGCCAAGATTTCTTTGTTTCACCATTTGCCAAGGCCTTGCAGTAGAACTGGCCAAATGTTCTGGACATACCTACCACTGACCAAAATCCTCTTATAGCCAAGCAGCATAAGATACATACCTAGTATGCATGTTGTATCTCATATGTGGTATGAGAGCAGAGAGCAGGAGAAGGCACAGGGAAGGAGTTCATGGGAAGAAGGCAGCAATGGCTTATGAGTCCCTTTGTGAAATGGCGGTGGGCATGAGGCTGAGCCCCAGAGACCATCCTTCCTGCAGGCTGAAGCCAGCAGCATCTGCTGGGTAACCCTCCTGCAGCCTGTGGGTTGCCTGGGTCCCTTCGTACCAGCACAGCCCTAAGGATAACCACGTGGCGTGGCCTAGGCTTGACAGCTGCCGTTGAATGTCATGAAAGTGCACGGAGTTCAAAGGCCACAAATTGCCTGTTCCTGCTCCCTGCCCCACTAGATTGTCTTGAGTTTTGGAGAGGGAAAGAAACCACAGCTCAGCCACTCCTCATTTGTCCACATGCTCAGTGCAGCTAGTAAAATGTACAGTGTGCCCCCTTGCTACCTCATAGCAGGACACAGTCCAGATAACAAAAAGGTAAAGGTAAAACCAGGAGACCAAGCTTGTGGGATTTCACATAATTCAAGCCAGCAATTAGCACCAAAGAGAAGAAAAAGACACATTATTTATTTTTAGGTGGGGGAAAAACAAGCAAGAGGTCACTCTTACAGCATAAGTTATTGAGTCCTAATTGCATGATTACTTCATTATTTGTCACAATGTTTATGGCTTGCAAACTCTAGACTCAAGCAAAAACATTACTGAGTCAAAAAGATTAAGTAAATCAGGACATTTTTAACTAGATTTTCTAGAAAGGAGGTAGCTTCTCTAGTGGTTGGATTCCTACCAGCCAAACATTACAAGTGATTTATTTTCTCTCCCCTCCAAGTTTGCCTTGGAAAAGTGCCACACTCACTCTGAAGGCAAAGCAGAGAAATTCTGCAAAGGCAAAAGAAAGTGTATTTCAAGTTCTTCGAGTGCAGCTGATGGAAAAGTTCCCCTAAATTGGAACAGGGACTGTCACCTAATGTTTCTTTGTCTCTTCCTAGCCCCAAATGTTTTTTGTTCTTTCTTCAGCTTCCTCAGATTATTAAATCTCTCTGTTAAGTTTTTGTTCTGAACCAAATGTGAAGAAAAGGCACTGGAATCAGAGATAAAAGTTCATATGTATTGAAGATCATACGGGAGCTTTGCTCTACTTTCAGTAAAGTCAAGGAAGCAGAAAGGAGTCCTCTGGTCTCTGAGGGCACCCCTGCCATCCTGGCTGGCTGTGCTGAAAAGTGCCCTAGGGGGGCCATGCAGCCCCATGAGCAGCAGTGGGAGGAGGATTATCAGAGACCTAAGGCCTTTTTACAGTCTCTAATTAAATTCTTTTTTATTGTGAAAAAGAAACAAATAGAAAAAAATGTCTGGAAACTGTGCATAAAGGTGCTATATGAATAAACAGGCAGTACTGCAGAAAACAATGTTAAAAATAAAATGACCTTTCTAAAGATGAGCAACAGTATGGTCCTGAAGCCCAGGTAACAGTGTACATGGCAATGGCAAAAACACAAAACCAATAGCTGACAGAGGGGAAAAATGAAATCTCATTTAAAAGAGCAGTGCATGCTGCTCTTTTATTGTCAGAATCCAGTACTTTCCACCTACTTTCCTTTTCTATCCTGCTGAGTACAAAGTAGTACTGCATGTTACCACTGCATCTCTCCTGTGTGCCTCTACTGCAGATTTCACGATGTGGCCCAATGTCCTTCACCCAAACTGCCTGCCCCTGTGACTGTCCACTGTGGCTTTTGTGTGACTGTAGGGTGTCCTGTGCAACAGTTAATCAAAAGCTCTGTGAAAGTGTTCAAAGCATGAAGACAGAAACAGTGAGGGACAGAAAAGTGTGTGGGTTTCAAACCAGCAACCACCCTGTTCACTGTTATGAGGAAAAGAACCAACTGCTTTTTTTACAGTATTGGGGTGTTTATCACAATTGAAATGGCCACTAATATTTTGTAAGCTACTCAGTCCAAGTCCCATTTCAGAGGCCAACATGATGCCAAATCCAAATCTCAGCATTCAGTCGTCATCCCCCCACACCCAAAAGAAAAAAAAAAAATAATAATCAGCCAGAAAGGGAAAAACTCAGAGTTACTCTGTCCAGCTTTGGAAGTCCTATTTACCATCACCACAGACCGAGTTTGAAGAAATTCAAGAGGGAAGGGATGCTATCCAGAGGGACCTAGGCAGGCTTGAGAGGTGGGCAAGTGTGAACCTCATGAAGTTCAACAAGGCCAAGTGCAAGGTCCTGCACCTGGGTTGGGGCAATCTCAAGCACAAATACAGGCTGGGAGGAGAATGGATTGAAGGCAGGCCTGATGTAAAGGACTTTGGGGTGTTGGTAGTTGAGAAGCTCAACATGAGCCAGCAGTGTGCACTTGCAGCCCAAAAGCCAACCACACCCTGGGCTGCATCAAAACAAGCTTGGCCAGCAGGTCAAGGGAAGGAATTCTGCCCCTCTGCTCTGGTCTTGTGAGTCTGCACCTGGAGCACTGCATTCAGCTCTGGGGCCCCCAGCACAAGAAGGACATGGAAGTATTAGAACAAGTCCAAAGGAAGGTCACAAATATGATCAAAGATCTGGAGCACCTCTCCTATGAAGACAGGCTGAGAGACTTGGGGTTGTTTAGTCTGGGGAAGAGAAGACTCCAAGGAGACCGTATAGTGGTCTTCCAGTACCTAAAGAGGGCCTACAGAAAAGCTGGAGAGGGTCTTTTTATAAGGGCATATAGTGATAGGACAAGGAGTAATGACTTTAAACTAAAAGAGAGTAGACTTTGATTAGACATGAAGAAAGTATTTACTCTGAGGGTAATGAAGCACTGGAACAGGTTGCCCAGAGAAGTTGTGAATGCCCCATCCCCGGAAGTGTTTAAGGGATGGACAGGGCTTTGAGCAACCTGGTCTAATGGGAGATGTCCCTTCCCTTGGCAGGGGGATTGAACTGGGTGATCTTTAAGGTCCATTCCAACACAAACCGTTCTGTGATTCTATGGTTCTATGAAACAAAGCTATTTTTTTCTTAATTAACTTACCATTCTATTACTGTATTAGAATAGACATTTACAAATTGTGGCTTAAGTTGAATTGTTGAACTGAAGTCACGTATATTCTTGTGACTGAAATACCAGGAGAAATGTAATGGATTTCCAGTTTCGTCTCCTCTTCCAATCATGAACACCATCAGCTGCTTTTCACAAGGGCTGATGAGACAACCAGAAATCAAGCACTCTATTTTCATCTCTCCAGGACTTAACTCTTAAACCATGCGGCAGCAGTTCATACCCAGAGCATTACTGTTCCAGATGCTTTTTCCAAATAGGCAAATAAGTACGCAGAAAAGTAACACGCTATTGCTTATGAAAACTACTTGGAAGCTGTTCTGTGATTATTGTGGAAGGTAGCATTCTTTCACACGAAAGGAAAAACAAATACGTTTGTCTGTCATGGAAACTGACTGGCACTTTGAACCCTGCACCTTTATAGGGCTTGATTTGATGGACCAAAGGTATAGAGGGCAACTGATGTGTGCTCTTGTGTCTGGAGTATGGCATCATTGACAGCTTTGTCAACGCCATTTGCACTGGCTTAAGTAATGTTTTCTTAAGAAGTCTGCATTCACGATAACTTTTTTTTCCTGCTGTGCTGGACAAGTCATATAAAATAAATTAAAGAAATTAAGAGCACAAAGCCCTTTATAAATGTCAAATAAATTATTTTCTGCAATAATCCTCCTGTCCGGGACAGATATTCTTTTTATTTTAAAATGAAATTAAGCAGATATCCCCCTCAGGTATGGCAGCAGGGTCTCAGGTAACCAACCATAACTGTCACACAAATGGTCAGAATATATATTCTTGCCTTTCTCTCCTTTCCACAAAACTAAAGCACATGTCAATATACTTTCCTTATAACGTCAATACACAGCCTTACAAAGCATGTTTCTAAATGCCTTTTTACCATTGCTCTCAAGGCTGCCAGCTGGCCTGCTGCTATGTTAAATTTCTAATAGGTTTAAATATGAGGACAGCACCACTTAAAGAATTCAACACTCAATAAAGTGCCGTGGCCATTTTGTTATTTATGTCAATAACTTTAATGAAAATCATTATATGCTGCAATATTTTGATGCTTTATTTGGAAGGTGCTTTTTGCACACTATCTTTCTGTGTGGTGAACAGACACTGCTTGTTTAGATTTTCAGATACAGCTTACTTAGAGGCATTTCAAAATGCTACAGCCCTCCAAATAGTGATAAGTGGAGTTTAAATAATTTGTAATTTGTTTCTGATTAATGCCAGTCCTCTCGGTGGCTGGTCAGACCCAGAAGCCTATAAATTGTGTTTCTCTATCTCATTATAAAAATCTCTTCTGATAGTGCCCTAGTGGAAAATCCAGCATGGATTCTCACCTCTGGCTGCAGGAATATGATCTTAACGGCCTCCTGTGTGCTCTTCTGGAAGAACATAAGGAAATCTAGATCTCAGTGTAAGAGCAGCCCAGGAAGTACCAGTGTATCAGGTGGGATAATTTCACAGGCTGTTCCACCAAAAAGTCAGTGTTGTTTTGATATGAGCAAAGATGGCAGAATCAGGCCTAGAGTAATTCGCAAACACCATTGCAACTGGCTACTCAGCTGCCCTCTTCTGGGAATAGACATTTAAAAAAAAAAAAAATTTGCCAGCCTGGTGTACTGGAAAGAAAAAAAAAATAGCTTATTGTGAAGGAGGATGAAACTATCCTCTTCTCTGGCAATAAGGAGCTCTATCAGAGATACACAGTGTTTGTGTAACAAAATTCAAACAGAAGATGTCACGTGAAGAAAATGGAAACTATCCAATATTCACAAGTCAGCAGCTAGCAAAGTGACTTTCCTCCTTCAGCTTATGCATTGTGAGTCAATCCCACTGGTCACCAATATTAACTGGAAGGTGCTGAGCATTACTGTTAATGAGTATTAGGTCAAACCTGAGAAGCAAAAAGCCATTTTTTTGCACTCATTCATTCAGCTAATTCAGCGGTACTACATACATGTATTGAAAGGTGGGAGAGCTTTCCTCAGTTGCAAAATTATAAACTCTTAAACATAGTCTTACTTTTACATGTTTGATGAGTCCTGATAATCTTAGTAGATTAGTCCAATGGCTACAGTGAAGCTCGTATCTCACTGTTGCAAGATCAGGCTGAAAGGCTGTCTGTTATCATGCTATAATCTGGGGTTGCTGAGCATTGTCTGACCTCAAAACGAGAAGAATCAAATTCACTAGCTCTTGTCAACTGGAAGAAAAAACAGGGTAAATAGGTCAGTACTTTTGCTTCTGCAAGCATAGATGGAGGTGGGCAAGAGGCACCACTTTCCCAAACTGCCTGTCTTTTACAGAATGCATCACAAGGTACTGTGGGATTTGTACCTGGTCCCTTTCCACAAGCTGTATTGGGCTGAAATGTACCTTAAATTCCAGCCTTTAGATTTGTCCTAGATGTTGACCTTCACAGGTCAGTCCAGACTCAAATCAGCTGAAAGCATTGTGAGAATATCAGCTCTGCAAACTGGAAGCAGGACAAGAAAACCACTGAAGCATCTTCTTGGAGAGCAATGGAAAGTAAAAGGGAGAGAGAAGATCACTGCCTTGACAATCTCCCCCATGCACAAGAGAAGGTACAAGAGGAGCAATTAAGGATCATTAGGTGCCAGACTGCAGTTACCGATTTTAGACTCATAATTCAACTAGTGCTAATATGCCACTGTAGGTTGTACTCCTGTCAGGGACTGTTAACTGAAGAACATATCAAACTTGGTCAGGACTTGATAGGTATCTCTAGAGAGCACCAATGTGACTCAGGAAGAACCCAGTGTGATTTATCCATTAACTCTGATGCCTTTGAGACAGGTATGTGTTACCTATCAGGGTCTGAACTCTGACATCCTACAGGAGGTGCTGTTTTCTCAGTGAAATTGAAAGATGAGGTCTAAAAAAAATCACCAGGGCCACTTTCTTCAAGCATTTAGTCATAATTCTTAGTAAATTTTCTGTTCTTGCCAGTTTCATTTCATAACACTGCATATACAATTTTTCACTTCCTGTCCGTGATAACTGATGCTGCACAGTCGTAGTAGCACATTACTTCTTATATTTTACACCAGCACAAACTGTTGGTAGGAGCTTCCAATTTTTATTTAGTGAATCAGTGGATTTTTTGAATGAATGACACTCTGTACAGAACCAAAGTTGATAAATGATATGTCATTATGTTTCACATGGTTATCATCCACTTCTGTGTGAATTTTAAGAGTTTTTGCACCATTCATTTCAAAAATGTAGATTATAACCTCATGGACCATGCCGGATTGTCTATTTTGTAAATATGTATTTAGGAAGGCTTTAATTATCGTATGCAGTGCATATATTTACATGTCATTTACATAAGGAAATTTAACTGTCTATCATGCAGGCATCTATCTTGGGGAGTCATTGCTGTGAAGATTTGTGACACGGTTGGCATGTACACCTTTTTGTAAATGTAGTGGCTGCTTTTATGCAGGAAAGGTTTTACCATTCTCAAGGGTACACAATGGTGCATATCTTGGAAAATCAGCAACCATACATAAATTCTCTAAGGTAATAGCTGATTTTCAAAAGGTGTACATATGCTTCCACCCCAGACTGTCAAGAGGATTGAATCCTTGCTCTGCATATTTGAAATTCACAACATGAGGCTCTATGAGTGCACAGTATCTTTTCCAAGTGAAAGCATATGGGAAGGTAGGGGGAGAGAGTCCAATTTTAAACAAATACACAAATTTAGGAAGCTGTAATCTTAGCATTGCGCATCATATAAGGTGATCCTGGGCTCTAATATTTGCAACTAAATCCAAGATTTTTAACAATTTATTAATACACACCAATCTGAAAATAGAGAGATATTTCTTTTATTCTCTGTACCAGTTCCTAGGGATTTCTTTTTTATCCCCTTGCTGCTGCTGTACTGCAAATTACATTCAAGGAGACTCCATTGCAGAACGAATACTGATAGTAAGGGGTAGTTCCTGCTAGGCAGAACTCAACTGTAGCCCATTTTCAGGGAGAATAGTAATATTCCTGGTAAGACTTCCATTCTGTTTGAAAGTCTTATAGACTGAAGCTTTTTTTCTGTCCAACTGTGCAAAATATAAAGGGGAATAGTAGAGTGGTTCCTACCAGTACTCCAGTCGCCTACAAACTATTCAAGTCTCGGGGCTAGATCTGAAGAATTGGAAAGAGAGATCTCTTATGGAGAGAAAACAGCCTAGAAATTCATGGAAAGGTATAGGAATATATACAGGAATGAGAATGGGTGAAGACATGGCCCTGTCTACTTCTTCCCACTCCAGCAGATCTTGCTGAATGTTTGGATGTGATTCTGTTGTACTTCCTACAAGATTACTATAGATATCTTCCTTAACCACGAGCAGGAAAAGTAGAAACATTTCCATCCTTCTCTCGTTTTCTGTTTTGAGGTGCTGAGGAACAGGGAAATAGGAAAACATCTTAGAATCAAATTTTCTTCTCTGTTTTTCAGACAAACTGTGCTGAACGAAAAAACACCTTGAATTCCAGACTTTAGATTTCCCCAAGAGGGTGACTTTCATAGGATAGTCCAGAATTTTCCTTCAGTGGCTTATATTCTTGTGATTCCCTCAAGGTACCCCTTAATGTAACCCTCTCATATGACAATGCTTAAGAGAAATATACACAGAGTTTATAGTCCTTTTCCCAAATTAAATTTCAAATACACAGATCTAAAGAGGACAACCTATATCTTACATCAAGTTCTTATTACTGGTTCGCATATGTCCTATTTCAATACCTGTACAAGGTTTCTGAAATGCTATTTCTGCACTAGTGTGAAAACCAAACCTTTACACACTTTTATGCAAGAACTGCTCATTGTTTTGATAGCTCTTAATTGAAATCATTTCTGTAGAAGAACAGGTAGTGTAGATAAAAGCATACTATCCGCTCCATACCAAAGCATACTGCCATGGGCTTCAAAATATCAAATCCAATAAAGTGGAAAACAAAAGGTGAAATATTATGAAACCCGTGATAGAATCACAACAGTTGTGAAGCTGTTAATCAAAGCTAAACATATATCAGAAACAAATACTACAACAAAGCTAAACAAATATTAGAAGGATATTTCCACAACAGATTTTTCTACAAAAGTTGTTTTAAATTTGTCCTCATCTGCAATTCTTCCTTCTTCACCTTTTGTGGATACTTGAATGCTCAGGTTAGTATGATTGTTTATAAGATTTTCTCCACTCACATATTCAAAAATTGTTCATTTGAAGTTATATATTCATAAGTAAAGTAACCAATTCATACTATATCAGTGAGCCACCTAAGCACCTAAACCTTTCCAGAGAGAGAATCAATACTTTAAGGTTTTTACAGAATGAATAAAGCAAAATTTGGGTAGCCTGCTAGCACAGCATTGCATTGTGCCTGCAATGAACAGCACATGAACCATTTGCAAACCAAGAAACTGATGAAAAATGTGAATAAAGAATTCACCTGAAAATCAAGCAATCTGTTCAAAAATGGTTACTGAACATAAAAATATGTGTAATATCTTGAATAATATTTTTTTTTAGTAACCCACTTTGCTCAAGCAATACCGTTATAATTGACCCAAAGCAACTATTATAGAGTATTTTCAGTATATATAAAAGCATTATAAAAGCATTATGGATTTACTCTTCTGCACTTAATGCTTAAAATTGTAAATGTTTATTCGTGTAGCTACACAAATGTGAAATAAGAAATCTAAGTACAACCTAAGTACAATGCACCAAACTTAGTTCTATATCACACAGTTAACCTCTACTCCTTAAGAGCATTTGCCTTATCAAGCAGATGTACAGTAGGACACTAGCAGCTTTTTAGGTATTTAAGTGTATGGCATCCAATCTAAATTAAATCAAAATATGCCCAGAATACATCTGGAAATGATCAGGTATTTTGCTTAGAGGAACCACTGAAATGCACCATCTTGCTTAAATGCTACTTATTTACTGCTGTTCATATTGTTCAAGCGTGACTCATTCTAGGTATCATGCTGGCATTGAGAGAGCTAGGGTGACATATAGTCTCTGATGTAAGGAAAAGGTTCAGACAGAATCCTGCTAGCATGCAGTAGCTGAATAATATCACAGTGCGCCCCACAGTAACCTCATTTTGTAGCATCGGGGGCACAGAATAGCTGTAACGAGGTGAGTGCTTAAATACAAACTTTGGATACAGCAATACCTCCCTACCAGTCTGGCTATCTAGGAATTAGAAAAATCACTCATTGAATAATTTTATTCTATGTAAAATAATAATAATAATAATAATAATAATAAATATATAAAAAAGACTACTATGCAGACCTATCCAATTGCTTGAGACAACTATGCAGACCTATCCAATTGTTTGAGACAACAACATTACATTTTCTAAAAGCTATAGGTTTCATCGTAGGTTATATTAATCATGAAAGTATACTGAAGATATATTCTTTGTTATTTCTGTACTGGAGATAGTGGGGGTAACTGTTTTCCTTCAAGATTTCGTCTTGTATTTGAATTGGAAGACTTCTTCTTCAATCATTACAGATATCTTTTCCAGTATTAGATGTTCTCTTTATGGTACCAAAAGTGCTGTGTGACTTTATTTAAATCCTTGAATCACTGAGTAACCACTCCACAAGTAGTTTGTACCCTCATTTCACCCTCCACAACTCAGGGGTTACCTCATGCTCTGGGGCTGGGGTGCTTCTGTGATATGCGAAAGTGCCCCAAACTTCACATACAGTAAATCTCCCCTTCTACCATCTTGTCTACCCACATTGTCTCTGTGATGGATTTTCTTAATCTGCCACTTTCTTAGCTGGCCTCAGCCAGTTTCTTATTGGATAAACATTCTTCTTTACTTTTGCATGCTTCCTTTAATATGAATTTGGGGGAAAATGGAAATACCTTAACTGCACAATCCAAAACATCTACAATTAGCAAGTTGTTTTCTCAAACCTGAAATACAAGCCTGTTACAAGTACAGGCTCCATCCTCAGCATCACATCAATCCCCTGGGCCTGCTGCAAATGTTCGTGGGATTTTAACAGACACTTGCCTGGTTGAATGTTCACAATATAATGGTTAAATGAACTGCACAAGATTTGAACTAAAAATGCAACATGCATTGTATATGTACTCTTGAATACCTATAATGTGGTTCAACAATTACTTTCAGTATTTATTGGGGCAGTTCTAACATTGCCTCAAGGGCCTCCAGCCATTTCAGCCTGAACACCAGGGCACCATGGGGACCAGCAGCTCTTTGGGGGTGTTAGAGCTGCCCATGGGCACATCAGGGTAGGGCCTGGCAGACTGTCCCATCCCCTCACCCCACAAGGAACAGGACACTGGGGGCACTGGGGCAGAACCAGCCCTGGCACCAGGTATCTCCCTGGGAACAAGGACAGGCCGAGGCTAGAACAGGTTGTGGGCTGTGGGACTGTGGCCAGGCAGGACAGCTATGGGAGATAGCAGGAGCAGCTCTGCCTGGATGAGCCCCCAGGAGACCAGCTAGACCAGGGCCTGTGAGCATGCATCCCCAGGCCACTGGGGAAGTCCACCCTCAGCTGTGCCCTCCCTAAGCTGTCTCTGAGCCCATGCTGACAGAGGCCAACAGGGGCGTGCCCATGGCCACGATGTCAGCCTTCATTAGGTCCTCAGGCATGGCTGAACCATCAGGTAGGCCCAGACAGCATGGTGTGCACAGCGAGGGTGTCCAAGTGTGGCCATGAAATCACACTGGCTAGTCCCTCAGTCCAACGTGCATTTGTCACAGCTTTTCTTACTACTACTACAGGTTTAAAATCTCTCTAAATCTACAGTAATTCTTCCTTTCCTCTTTCACTCACACAAACAATCCACAGAGCTTCAAAAGCCTGATTAAAAAGAGAATTAGAAACACATAAGCACTGGCAACATAACTGAATCTTGAAGGTATCCCTTGTTTTAAATGACAGATGTAGAAGTTTAGGTTTTAGCTTTAGTGAGCAACTGACAATACTATTTTCCTACAGACAGACAGAAATTCTCTGCACAGTGGCAGAGCAAAGGCTATGGTCCTCCAAGCAGACAGAAGGAGGATAAAAATCACATTTTCTGTTCTGGAGCTTCCATTTTTTTAAGATATATGTATGTTCCTACAGCCACTGATCCCATATAATTGGTTCTTCAGAAAGCCTGATATCAAACCATTTGATTTAAGAGGTAGTTGGAGTGTTTTACCTCCTCTTGATGCTCATCTTTACCAAGAAAGGGATGGGAGCTTTGCTTCTAATGTGGCGCTATGCTTTTGCACTTTATTTATGGAATCATGGAATACTTTAGGTTGGAAGAGATACTTAGAGACATTACATTTCATCAAGCTATATGGTCCATGTAATCTCCCTTCAAGTAATGTGACACATTCCTGTCATTGTCTGTAGGTCTTTATAGAAAATGTGAGTCACGTAACGAGGCAACAAATCTGCTACTATAACTTAAGCTCTATGCTTTTAATTAGGGAGCAAAAACTTCTTTTACATTTTATTATCCTATTGAGCTTGAAACAAGCAAGAACTCCTAGGATCAAATTTTAATAGTGATGATGCCACAACTTACTAATGGAAAACTGAAGTAAGATTTTTCAAAATAGAACCTGATTTTTTTCAGCTTTTGTCCACAGGCACAATGGGGAAAGAGTGTGTGTGCAGCCTTTCCTCTTACATGACACAGTGAGAGATAAATATTTTTCCTTTTCTACTCTTGAATATTTCCATCATGTATAGCTTTCCCAGGCAGAGAAGAGGGATGGGTATGGATCCAGATAAAATAAATAATTGCTTCATGCAGTAGTGTGGAGATATACAAAGAAAATCTGAAAGACACAGTGCAGAAACTTCCCTTCAATAAAACTGCTGCATTTACAGGCAAGGAAAGGTGGAAGAGTGAAAGCCAAGGGACACCCCCAGGCTGGGCAGGGCCCCAAGACAGGGCTCAGTCTGACTGTGCCCAAGCGAGGGCAGCCAAGGAGACCCAGTGGTCGTGGTTGTGCTCAGCCAAGAGATGAGATCACTGGGCAGAGCATCTGAGGGTATTAATCCAAGATCGTACAGGAAAACCTTCCTTTCTGTTTTCAGCTTTTATTTAGAGATTTTTTAAATCTCTTAAATAGAAACAGGAAATATGCTTTCTCAATATTTCTCTTCCACAAAATTGCTATAGTCATCACAAATATGCAACACATGCAGACGGAAGAGAGAATGACCCCACAACAACAAATTGGACCAAATGCCATTATCTGGTGATCAGAAAGAAAAGAGAATTCAAAACCATGGAGAAGTTGACAAGTCCCCAGTGTTATTATTTCCTTTTCGTTTGTCTGAGTAGTATGTAAGAATACATCTCAAAGGAAATAGACATAGTCTATCCACAAAATCTGAAAGGAACATTTTAAATCCATGTTTATACATGGAAACTGGAAATAAGCAGTTAATTCTCGAGAAATATTTAAAATAAAAAGCAGTTATTTGTATTCATCCAATGGAAAACCAGTAAAATCTACAATCCTCAAGAGAAGTCACAGGTGCGTTTTAAAAAAATGAACAGTGGAAAAAAGAAAGGAAAATGGCTTCTTCATCAAAAAATACTGTTGTGGGGCAGTCTGAATTTTTGAGTAGTTTGGATACAAGGACTCGTGCTCACAAAAAAGATAGAAGAGCTGAGGGAAGAAAAAATATGGAGAGGACAGAGCCAAATAAAGAGTTCTACACATTTTGTGTATTATTTTCTATGAGCTTGCATGGTTGGCACTAACAGGAGAAGCCTGGGATGTGATTAAAAACTAAACAGGCAGTGTTTTCAGCTGCTTCCAGCTGTGTTAGAAAGGAAAATTATTTGAGTTTTTCAAGGTTCCTTTAACCTTCTCTTGATTACACACTGTGCTTAGTCTTCTACTTTTCTGTGTACTTGAATCCTGGTGCTTTAAAACTCCTTGTTTTGCACCCCACTGGGAACTGAAGTATGGGTAGGCTTAATGTATACATGCAAAAGGAGTGAAGATGCAGGAGTCTTATAGTAGCCTGAGTCCTTTCTGTTTGAGGGATCAGCTATTTTATATGGAGCAAATGACTCATCTTTAGTGAATCCCATTCACTTATTGATCCTGACTCCTCTGACTGTGGTCTGGTAGCACTTACTTATCTGTGTGATACAATAAAAAATAAAAGATATTGCTCATCATTAATAAATATTGGTCAATTAGAGAAAAAAAGGCACATGAAGATAATTTTGCCATTAAGCTTTTGGAAAATCCATCACAGGCAGAACACACAACTGTTGGGAAAGGGTGTGGATGAGAAGACATTTGGAGAGTTTTTAAGTAAGAAGAGTGTAACAAACAGATATATAAGTACACTGGCAAAACCATAATTTTCCAAATGACATTAAAACTAATGGAGGAGGAGGAGAAGGGAAGGAAGGAAGTAAATTACTACAGGGAAGTCAATGCTCTTTGAAATAAAAACAATTCATAATCTATCCAATAGGTATTAGTCCTATTTCCAGTTTTAAGAAATGAAAATTATTTAGCCCAATGTCCATTTTGACAACATTTAGGAAATAATGCCGATGAAAAGAAAGAAAATCAGTGTTTTGTTTGTGGGTTTTTTTCCAATATCTTATTGAAATGCAGCAGTTGTTGTTTTTGTGTTTTTTTTTTTTACTTACATTAGAGTTGAAATGTAGCTCTTCAGCAAATAAAACCTTATTTAAAATCAGAATATGTTTACTAATTAATTAGAAATAGTCATATATTTTCAAACTTTAGCAGTAAACTTCACTCTGCAGTTGTTACTGGGGAAGAGGAAGGGTAGCTGTGCAGATATGAAACCCGTAGTAACCACAGATATAAGCCAAAGGGGAATTCACATGAATGGGAAATAACTCTATTTGCCATTCAGTTTTCCTCATGTGATACTTGCCCTCTCACTTAGAAGGACACTTTCCCATGCTGTGATATAGGGCTGACTGTCTTCTGCCTAGTGACTCCTGCTGTGGCCAAGCAACCCCTTCTCACCCCATTCTTTTCTCTTTCCCATCTGCTTGTCTGTTATCTTCTCAGTTACTCTTCTTTTCTGCACTGCGCAACCTCCAACATTTCACATTGTCTAGCTAATGGGGCTTCCTTTGAAGAAACCCCTTGGGTGTTGCCATAATGTAAATGATAGAGAAACGTAAAACTTCACCAAGTATGAAGAAAAGGACATTTTTTATTAGTTACTATTTTTTGTATGATGTCTCTGTATGTACAGCCAGTGATTGCATGTTGGAAACTATGTTTTAGTCCCCAATGAAATACAACAAAGTCGAAATATGCCATATCAGTTAAAAAGAATTATCTGTGAAAGAGTGGCATTATATTAATGGTAGCTATGTAGTTTTGGCAGAGGAAGAACAGAACTGTTCCTGGAAGACTGACTAAGCATGAAGAATGAGATCACTACAAGAATGTTATTTATTTCCTTTGATACAGTAACATTAAGTTTAACTGCATTACAAGATGCACGAACTCCAACAAATTTATTAATTTTATATTTGCCTATTGCTAAGATTGGTCTTATAATAAATACACATTTGCATTCTAAATTTAAACAAAAATGTAAATACATCTGTAAATACAAATTAGAATTTGATCCACTACCGGTTGAGGAGATGCTTGAACTCTCTAAAATACGAGTGATAGAACATCATAACACTTTCACTGAGAACTCAGTTAGGACTTGGAAACCATATTTTTTGCACAGAGAATAGAAGGAAAATTGGAACTATGTCATCAAGATGGAACTGAAATATCATTCCCAAAAAAGACACCCTTCTGTCATATTATAGTCATGTATATATATTATATATGTGTGCCAAGTAATTCTGTTAGGCAAGAAAACAGGAAAATAAGAAAGGGTCTAGGGAAAAAGCAATGACATTAGCAGATAATGAAAGCAATATTTGCTAGCTAAGTTTTCATTACCCTTTTGGGGAAGTCTCTACCTCAGGACTCAAAATCTACAGGCATCAATGAATTCAGGCTTGGGAATACATTTTCTAATATCCAAAGAAAGGAGAGGCATTTCTTTGTTATGAGCCTGTCTAATCAATGGCCAGAAAAATAGCAAGGATTATTTTGCAGGGAAGGTTTGACAGGGAAGTGTCTGATGGGAATTGGTTTAATAAGATAGCCTTTTAAAATGGTATATTCAGGAAATCCTTAGAGAAGCACATACCAATGTTAATTTGACAGGCTTTTCTGTAGAAATCTTTTTTTCTTAAAAGAAAATAAAAATAAAATAATGAAGCTCAGTAGGGACAGATTCATTTTTATCTCTTCTTATTTTTTTTAGTAAAATCCCAGGGTCTAATTAACCAAACATGTTGTTTGTTGTATTGAAACATAAGCTGTATTTGAAACATAAAAGGCTGCTTAACAATAATGGAAAGGGATACTGCTGCTCCTTTATCCTCTCACAGACCTTCTTTTCCAACCTCCATCTCATCAACATAAACCACCCAATAATAGTTCACATTGGTCATTAGCTGCTTTGCAAAAATTCTATTTTCTCATTTATTAAAAGTAAAAATGAAATCAGGAGAAAATACTTTTTTACTGCCTCAGAAATTGAGATAAGGGTATTTCCTACCTATGACACAACAATAACTTCTTCTGTCTCTGTTCCAGTGTACAGTACCCAAAGACACAGTGATTCATCCTTATAAATATTGCATACAGAATAGGATATAAAGTCTGTTTATTGTCAGCTCTTCACATCTTATTCGAGTATATTGTCCCTGTGATTTTTGCATTGCCATTAACCCAAATATTTGATGAGTAGACTATAAAATTGCAAGGTGTTCACAAATTAAGAGATATTAAAATATACAATATTTTCAGAGACTTTTTAGAGCCTTCATGATTTACATATTTCATTCTTTGAAGATTTCTTTGAAAACACAAGAGTTAAACAATTATTTTATGTTAAATGAAAATCAAGATTCTTATAGTGTTGCATGCCTTCAGGAACTAGACCTGAATAGAAATCCAGAATAATCTATAAATCATGCACACAAAGCAGCTCTGCTCCTCCTGCCAAGACCAGAGAAACATACTTAATAAGCAAAGTGCAGACACACAACGCTAGGGCTAGGAAAAACTAGAGTGTTTTATTCCACAGTTTGCTCAAGTCTATTTTCCAGAAAATCTATTCACAAATACCAGAAAATATTCATGGAAGATATACCTGCTGATCTGTACTGCACTCGTAATATAAATTCATTCTAAATTCAACTTAGGTTTGCATCTTCACAGAGCAAAGCAACTTGGGTTTTCAGACTGGTCCTACAGACTCATCACAGGTTTTTTCTTGTTTCAGAAAAATTCTTTGGAACCAAAAGTGCATGTGAGATCTGACATCTAAAGAGTATGCAGGAACACAAAAGGAGAAGAAAATACTGTTAGTGATCGTTTTTACTCTTCAAAAAAATGCTGCACAATGTAAAGTGTATGCTGAAAGATTTTTGTTGATTTCAAACCTCACATTCATGTAGAAATGCACTCAAAATTCTTCTCATGCTATCTTTATATGTATTCTATCCTTAAATTATCTCCCTCGCTATATATTTTTAAATGTTTTTATACACAAAACGTAAATTTTCATCTCTCCTTCTCCTGCCTAACAGTTTACATCCTTGACATTTGTCTATTTGTTCATTTCTATATTTCATTTCTTCCCTTACATCAACAGCTATATTTGAAATGCCCTTCAATACTTTTAGATGCCTGTGTGCCTCATCTTCATTTCTCTTGAGACAAATTTAAACAGCAGCTAGTTTAGTCATTTTAAACTCATTATTTTCTATCTTTATTCATGAGTTTATTTCCTTCCTGCTATTTATTTTTCCTCATTGTAATTTTATAAGCCTCTCTGATTTCTCTTAACACAGTAGCTATCTCTTTCTATATGTGTTGCAATTTCCTTTCTTTGCTCATTGTTCTTGTTTGGCTTACTGTCATATCCTTCCACTTGGCAGAAAACAAGAATGCTCAAATAGCCAGGCTGAACAAGTCATATTCTGCAGAACATGTAGCACCTTGTTGAGATGCATTTCTTATATACATTTTGAAATAATTGCTCTTGTAATTTATACTGCAGTTTCTGAGGATAGAAAAAAAAAAAGTCTTTGGAATTTCAGTGTTTAATTTGAAATAATGCAAATCAGAAACAAGGCTTCTAATACATATTTGATTTAATCTTCAGACATATGTATATTACTTAGTACTTGAGGGGATGGGAAAGATGAGTATACAACAGCTCTAGGAGCAAATTAAGCATTGGTCTTGAGAGGATCTAACAATTTTTGTATTACTGTTTCTGTGTATTTCTATATGTGTTTGGATTACACATTTCTATGCACCTATATTTAATTAAAATAAAATAAAATAAAATGTGTTACCTACTTGCTGTAGCCACTCCTTTCAGAACAGCCCCTACGTTCCCCACCTGCACAAAGAAGTTGAAGGCCTCCCCTCTCCGCTCAGCTCCGCTCCTCCTGGAGCTTGCCCAGTACCTGCCCTAGAAGAGTTGTCAGCACGCATGCTGCTGTGCTTACACCAGGCTCAAACGGACCTGCTCTTGCCTAGCAGACCAAAGGAGGAACTACAGGACGTGACTTCTGGCAGTTAGTCTATTTCCAACACACACCATGCTCCAGGCAAAGCTACAAACTTTAACCCTACACTGTTCAACTCAAAATATACATTAAATCCATCCATGCACGCAGAGAGGTGTGGGCTCGCAGGGAAAGGAGCAAGGGAAGGCAAAAATGCTCTGGACTGAATGTTCCTATGTGGGTACCTTGGTTGAAGAGGTACTGTGCATGGGAAATGGCTGCCTTCACCCTGTGGATTGAGTGAAATCAGCTCTTTGCTAGTGTTAAATGTCTCTGAAAAATGAAGTGACTGGCTTTGAATATTTTCTCTTCAGAACTTTGGTCACTGAGCTGAAAAAAAAATTATTAGGATAGTGCTGTGCTCAGAACGAACGCAGACCCTTTCTCTCAGTCTCTTTCCTGAGAGATACAGAAATCACACTGAGCTGGGTTGTGGGATTCCAGCTTATCTTGCTTCTCTACAGCATTTAGGCAGAGATACTGAGAGATGAAGAAAAGGGGAGAAAATGGCACTGGGTAGTGGAAGGGGAGATGGTCTTGGGCAAAGGATTACGGAAACAAAATCCGTTCCTTTTTGCCTTTCTCTAGTGAAGAGCTTGTTTCCTTGTGCATAGCTGGCTGTGGATGGTATAGATCCTTTATACTTAACAAAAGTATACAAAGCTTTGTATATCCTTATACAAAAAAAAATTAAAAAATAAAAAATAGTACATTGAGGTTAGCAAGGCATGTCAGACCCAAGTGAGCAGCAGCCATATGTGGTAGCAACAGAAACATTAGGACAAGTGAGCATAGGGCTCTGGTTCCATCCTCATCTTGTCGTCTCCAGCTGTAACAAGGCAGATGTATGTATAGCAGGAGTTTAAATCAGTGAACGCCAAAATATTACAGATTTTTCCTACAGTGTCTTTTGAATTTATGTATTGGCACATGTACTGGTTATCTGGTGTGGGTTTTGGATGGGTTGTTCTTAAGTGTGTGGTCCCAAGGCTTCCCCATGACATTTCCAGTCCTGCTACTTCTCAGATATTTGCTCTTGCCCCCAGAATACTTGGCAAGGTACTTGTAGGGACTACTGGAAGATACGTGTAGGGACTTTGTAATGCGAAAGCGTCTGTGGGCCAGTGTTTGTAACAGGAGAATGAGCTGAAATTGAGTAATAAACTTGTTACTATTCTTCAGGCATTGTATGAAAAGGTTATAAAAAGAGTGAGGAGGGGAAAAAAGGAAAAAAAAAAAACAGAGTTGGAAATCAAAATACATAGTAGAAAGTCCAGTAAAACTGAGAGATTATAATGGGAAGCTAAAAAGAGAAACTGTATGGTCTTGAATTGAGAGTCAAAGTGAAACTGATTCAACTATAAGATCAGTGGGAACAAATATTTTGGTCTAAAACCAATTTTTTTAATTTTAAAACATGTTGCAGGCAGCAGAGGCTGTATGTGGTGAAAGAACCCAGAAACGGTAACGTAGAAGACCAGATATCCTTAACAGCATGTGTACATTGGTCCTTGATCCTGTTCATTTAGAAATCTCTAAATCAGAAATAGTCTTCTAGTCATCAGACAAACTCAAAGAGAAACTCGACCGTTTAGTTAACAAGTGAAGAGAGAGAATAGAAAAGTCCGTTGAACATCTACTATTAACACTGAAAGAAAGTCTGCATTACTCAGTTTGTGTTTAGATCTAAGATAACTAAATAGGTTGTTAAAACTTTTTTTCCCTGAAGTGACGTGTTAATCTTTTAACTACATTAAATATATCTGCCTTGCTCTTACAAATCTCCATGGATAAGAGGAGTTCAAGGCAAGCCACTTTCAATGCACTATGCAGGATGTGGTACTTTCAAAGCTTCCTTTGGACTTAAATATACTCCTGAGAATTTTCACTACATATTATCTAAAGGAATTGAATCTATCTAACGAAATGTATATTGATGATGTTCTGACTTGTGAAAAAACAGCAGCAGAACATCATAACAGACAAAAAAGTGCATTTGACAGGACTATGAAATAGGACCCAAATTATAGAACAAATGTAAAGCTTCAGGCTCCAGAAAATGTTTGAAAGAAGGGTTAAAGAAGATGGTACAAAGAAGAGAGTCAACTCCAGGCTATTCCAGACTTCAAAAATTGAAAGGCAAAGGAGTGTGCAAAATGGGAGGGATGATAGAATCTGTGAAAAAATTCATATGAAACTTGACAGTCTTTATTAGTAGCTGTCAAGCGCTTGTAAAGAAGACCATACAATGGAACTCAAATGCCAAGTTGGACAGAGACTTTCAAATCTTACAGCATTAATAAAGTTCCTATCTTCAAGTATTTTGTTACCAGTACACAGAACTTTTTCAGATACTTTGGGAAACAGTTAAATGACATGATTCCTACAGAATATGCAGAATACCAGACACTCACCAAATTGCATTAGCACGGAGAAAAAAGAGTAGCTGAAAGAAGTTTCACATATTCATTTATGGAAAATTATCAATAGCAGGAATTAGTCACATAACATTTGTGCCCATAGCAAGGGTGGCACTTGTTATAACTGCAAAAACAGAGGGGGGGGAGGGTGTTCTTCAGCATATTTTATAATATACAGTATTCAGTATATTTTATAATATACCATAAACCTGGAAAAATACTGATAGATATTACCTAGTGATGAGTTAGTTCATAATGGAGTCTTACGCACATGGGAATACTAAATAAAGTCCACCTCACAAACTATACAGTTGTATTATTATTTGTGGTACCATAAGGCTACATGGAGAAATTTGTATCAAAAAAAATTATCAGGGGAAGCATTAAAGCTCTATTTGCCAGACACAGAATCCTAGAAATTGTTTTGTCTGATCATGGTCCACTGCTCAGTTTGTGGAACAGTCGCAGAGGATTATGGATTTCAACATGTAACATATCAATTCCCAAACACCCTAAACTGAATGGTCTGGTGGAAAACAACATTAATATAGGTAAAAGGTTTTTCCCGAGCAGCTCTTTGACAGATATGTGCTTACTGCTGCTAAGTGTATGAGCAACATCTCTAAAATGATCTATCATTAGCTGAAGTTTTGTTTAACAGAAAAATCAAGAGCTTAGTCAAAAATACAATGGCAGACAAAACTGGTCTGAATGTTAAATGTTACAAGCTTAGTATGACAGGAGTTCTAGGGTATTAAAGTTTTGGAAACCTGGCTCTGCAGGCTATATGCATAATGTCATCTGATGTACTCAAGGCTGCAGTGACTAGGGAAACTGTGCTTTGCTCACCTTGTAGAAACTTGGGAACATACTTTTAAAGACATTACAATGTCTTTCTGAAAAAAAAAAAATCAAAATAAAAGAGGAGGGGATCCGAAAGCTACTTTTCCCTGAAAGCAAACTATAAGCAGGATTCTCTCAGCTATTACTCTTTAGCTGCTACATAGTGTACTTGACTTTTGCTTTATGCATATAGCACATGGAAACACCAAGAGTGAAAATGCTTCCTACTTGTAATAGAAGAGTATAATTTTGAATACAGCTACAGTTGCAAAGCCTTAGTTGCAAGTAGATGTCTGGCTCCCCAGCAGCCAGAGCAACTGCAGCTAGACCAGTAACCTCCCCAATACCAGAGTACAACAAAGATTTTTTGGGTACCTCAAGCTACACTGATGTGACATTACTGGAAGGGATAAGACAGCTGTGGAAATGTGAAACTGGTTGGATTCAAAATATAAAAAATAATTAAAAAAAAAATCTGCAATAATTATACAGTTGGTTCTCATTCAAAAATGCTAGGAAATTGAAACTTCTCATTATCTGTACAACCATTTTAACTCCATGTCCAACATGGAAAGTGAATTCTCACCTCACTGAGACTAGAGTCACCCTAGAGCCATTGAAACCAATGGGGACACAGGACAATGTAGTGTTAAAAGTTTCACCAGGATTTACATCTATCTTCAAAATTGGATTTTTTTTAAAATTTAGACTTTCAAAAGCTTCTTGAGATGACAGTGAAACAATACACCAGGATGGTATTAGTCCCTAGCATTCAGCTGCACTCAGCATTAACCTGCTCTCTAGTCTGTATCTGCTCAGGATAGCCCAGAGCCAAGAGGTAACACAGTACAGCAAGCTGGTATTCAAAGACAATAAACAGAGACGAGCAGATTATGATGGCTACTGCTAGTGTGCCCTTTTGGCCTGATCAGGCATTTAAAGACACCTTTTCCCATAAACATGACAAATCCTTTGTGGAGGATATATGCGTAGGTTATCTAGGGGATACTGTGTTCATGCAAAAATGTGTAGAAGAGCAGAATCATGCTATCTCGAGAAAATGTCTTTTCCTATCCTGAAGAACTATATTAGGTCTCAAAGCAGAAAAGAGTAAAAACTGAGACGATAAAAACAGAAAGACCTGAGAATATGGAAGACTATGTCCTTAAGCCAAGAAAAGAATCTAAGCCCATGTTACTTGTGGCATCATGAAAAATAGCAGCTAGACATACAAAAAGGAAGAGAGGTAGAAAAAGCTTTATTGGGCAGTGTCAGGATGAGTAAATGTCAAAAAAAAAAAAAAAAAAAAAAAAAACACCTCACCCAGTCTTCATAAAAGAAAAGATCAGTACTGAAAAAAAAAACATCTCCCAGAGGTTGAAAATAGCAGGATAACCTTACAGGAATAAGTGTCCCACTTTTCTGAAAGTGACCTGTAGGATGAATTACTAAGATTTTAGCATAGGAAGCTGAAGATTAGGAAGACAGCATGTGGCTATAACTGAGCATGTACAGAACTAAGGATCTTAAAATATGTGACTGAGGAAAGTCACAGAATAAGTCTTAATCCATTTAATAGGCTTTAGATGTGAAAGGACAGCAGCAACAGGTAGAATATCTATAATGTGATGCTATATTTAAAGATAGATAACAAACACAGTAAATTAAGGGAAATTTTTGTTCCCTTATGAAATAAGGTTATGAAATAGAATTATGAAATATGAAATAGAATTCAAAGATAGTTTGGCCCATTTAAGAAGATCCACTAAAGGTTGTAGCATCATATGAAAGGGGCCAAATTAAAAATAAATTATTAAATAAGTCTGATAGTGGATTAAAACAAAAAGAAATTCAGAAACAACTGTATTTAGAGTCAGTTCTAGTTTCAGACCTTTCATAGATACATGCACTTCTCCTAGTTTTTGATTTTCTTCCGGAGTATGACAATCTGGTCAGCAAATGCTCAACCCTGGTCCCTCTTTCAGCTGGATCTTCTGTAGCCTGTGAATTCTGTACCTGAAAGAGCTTGCCTAATCCAGTTCTGCTGCTTTTCAAGGAACAGTGCTAACTTTGCTATCTCAGTGGTGTCTATATTCCTCTCATTAAACTGAAAGCATTTCCAGAGGTCAGCAGGAGTTTGAAGACTCACCAAATTCCTCATTGTGGTGTCAAGGAGGCCTCACAGTTTTAACCTGGAGAAGACTTCAAATTATAACCATCTCATTATTAAGTCTGGAATTAAAGAACTTAAAACACAGTTACATTATGTCTCCTCAGCAGGAAGCCCAGGGAAAGGAAGTAAAAACACAATCACTGAGAGGAGAGAACATTACAGTGTGTAATGATCTAGTGTGTCCTGCCCAGTCCTAGGAAGCACCACATTAGGTTATGAAGCAAAGCATATGTACTTAATCTAGCCACTGAAATGTGAAATTGAATAGAAAGCTTGCTTGAGAAGAGCCTTCTTGACATTAACATTAAAATAGCCTGGAGTAAGTACTGAATATGTGCATGTTACTGGTTATACATGTTTGGCTAAATGAATTGAAAACACATAGAGCACCCACACAGTTTTTCCAAGGTGCTGGGGCACCATATGATTATTTATGTCTTCATCTTTAAATGGAACTAAATTCCCAGAAAGTAAGTGTGTGAGATCTGGCTAGAGACAGCATCATTGTTCCTTCTACTTCCTCCCTTCATTTATTCCAGAATACATGCTCACACCAAACCCTTTTCTGAAAAGCTGTTAGTAAGCACTTTGTTGAGTGATGAAGGGAATTGCTACAATTTTCAAGGCTGCATTAATTTATGGTCAAAGATAAAGCCCTATCTGACAGAGCCGAGGACCAGGTAGAACACAGATGATATACATAGCTGTTCATTAAAATCTCTGGTAGCTATATGATAAAAAATAATCACCTGTATTTCCTTGGATTAAAGTTTACCACAATAATGCAAATCTTGTAAACAGGGTCTCAAAATCTTATCAGAGGAAACTGAACTTTCCCAGAACATACTCTTATAAATTTGATTAAAAATATAGCAAAATTACTGTTCTTTTTCAGAGATGTTCTGATTACAAGCAATATCGCAGAGACATGCAAATAATGCATCATTTAAAACTTAAAAACATTTCCAACTTGGTAAGGACAAAAATGTGTAATCAATATTTAAGCTGAACTATTTTACTAATCTCTACTCAAAAATCAATAGCAAATATATCCTCTAAATTTCTTTTTTTTAGAAAAACAAACAAACAAAAACAACTCTCCAGATCTAAGAAGCTAACAGAAGCTAACACAGAACAGCTGAGAAAGAGATATCTCTGCAAACAGCAACAAAGGTCCTCAGGTCTGAGGTGATAAAATCCAGTCAGCTTTTTGGAGCATAACTACTAGAGGTCTTTTTCTAGTATACGGTCAGTATGATATTTCACATCAAATCAAGGCAAATATTTTTAAATGGTGCTAATGTGTTAGGACAGTCAAGTGCCACTAAGATTTTCAAATATTGTCACTTTTTATAAGCAGTATTGTATAAGCATGATCACAAAGATCCCGTAAAGACAATTTTCTGAGTCTAACTTTTGAAAAACTAGAGTTGTTAACTGGCTCACAATGTCGTTTTTAACCACTGGGTATCTCAATTTGGTTCTGCAACCCTTCATATCACAGAGAATAGTAAACTTGAACTGGTAGATTCACAGTCAGCAAAATATGATTAGAGCTGTAACATATGAAGAGGAAATCATGCATAGAGGAAAATGTTAGAGAAAAAGCCTCACGGGTCCTGGTGGACGACAGGTTGACCATGAGCTGGCAGTGTGCCCTCGTGGCCAAGAGGGCCAATGGGATCCTGGCATGCATTAAAAGGAGCGTGGCCAGCAGGTCAAGGGAGGCGATCCTCCCCCTCTACTCCGCCCTGGTCAGGCCCCACCTGGAGCACTGTGTCCAGTTCTGGGCTCCCCGGTGCAAAAAAGACAGGGATCTCCTGGAAAGAGTCCAGCGGAGGGCCACAAAGATGATACGGGGCCTGGAGCATCTTCCCTATGAGGAAAGGCTGAGAGACCTGGGTCTGTTCAGCCTGGAGAAGAGAAGACTGAGAGGGGATCTCATCAATGTGTATAAATACCTGAGGTGTGGGAGACAGAGGGATTTGGCCAACCTCTTCTCAGTGGTTTGTGGGGATAGGACAAGGGGCAATGGCCACAAGATAGAGCACAGGAAGTTCCACACCAGCATGCAAAAGAACTTCTTCACGGTGAGGGTGACAAAGCACTGGAACAGGCTCCCTAGGGAGGTTGTAGAGTCTCCCTCTCTGGAGATATTCAAGGCCTGTCTGGACGCCTACCTGGGCAGCCTGCTCTAAGGAGCCTTCTTTGGCAGGGGGGTTGGACCCGATGATCTTTCAAGGTCCCTTCCAACCCCTTCGATTCTGTGATTCTGTGATTCTGTATAGTCAGAGATGTGTAACATTATTTCTGTTATAATTTTACAAAATTATGGGACACACATAGTTTAGCACAATGAAAGCTCACCATCCAAATCCATCATAATAAAGTCTTAAAGTGACAGAGCTAGAGAAGTTGTGACATTAATTGTTATTTTTAATGCTGCATAGCTGAATCTGATAGCAGAATACAGAAAATACAGAAGCTAAAGAGAAGGACATATCAAAATATAACCTTCCTGGCAAGTTGCAAAGTAAAGCAGGGATCTCAGAACTTGAGATGCATCCAACCATTTCAAGCCCATGAAATACAAAGGATGCAAATAAACCATAATGACACTGGATTATAAAAGGAATGGTCTACAGCCATATAAAAAAATGCCACCTAGCAGCAGTGGAGGACAAGAAACTTTCCATCACATTAACTACTGAGGGAAAGAAGAATCCAAAGAAAAAGAGTCTGTCTGTTTTGTAACATAATGACGTATTTTCAATTTACAGAGAAAAAAAATCCTACATCTTTTATGCTTCAGGTCATTTGATGTTCTTTATTGTCTTTGATGGTCATTTCAATAGAAGCTTATGAAAAAAGTCTTCCCTTTCCAGTATGCTCGCCAGGGTAAGTGTCCCTGGGGATTCGTGCAGTGTTGTGTGTGTATACATACTCAGATCTGCTGTAACCAGTGTGTGTGGGAAGGTGGCTAACTAGTGGAACAGAGAGGCATAACAACATTTGCTGAATTTATCAAGCTGTATTCATGATGAAGTTCTTATGGTTACACACTTCAGAGGGCTCCTTGTCTGCATCTCCTAGCAATTTCACCTAATCACATGTGCATTTTTATTGGTATTGGGAGCCAAGCTTTACTTAACCCGTTGTTTTTTATTCAGGCTCTCATTCCTGATACCTCTCTCATAAATGCTGAGCTCATTTTCCCTCTGGATCAGGCACCAGTAACTTTTCCCATTCAACAAGATCTCATTTTGAGCAGCCTTAAATGAAAAACCTACCAAGCAGTCCAAATAAGGAGATTGTATAAAAATTGGTAAATAAACTAACTGACCAACACATCTAGACTCAGCCCTACCAAACTGACAACCATTAAAGCATACAGATTGCTTGAATTATCTCACACTTTTTAATCCCACTGGAAACAGCTTCTAGCAAATCCTTTTGCTCAGCTTGCACATCCTGAATGTTTACCAAAACTTGGGCTGATCTCTCTGCTTATTACTAAAATTGCCTGTTACTTCCTAGGGTAAGATTTTGTTTACAGTAATTTGTAACTTGGAAAAATACCTGTGTGGATGGAAACTCTCTTTGCCTGCTGTTTTCCTCCAGCTCTCCTTTTTTAAATACTTTTTAAAATGTCATCCAGAACAGTTTTGTTGTTTCTAGTATAATGGCTGAGGAAAAAGATAGTTTTGGCTTTGCAAAAATTCACTCATGACCTTCTGAAAAATTCTTGCAAACTTCACCTTGAAATTTGCAAGGGGATACACTGCAAAAACACTGCTGGGGGTACACTGCTCAAAACAGGGCCAGCTCTGAGATTAGACCAGACTGAATCCCATGGGAGGGAGAAGCGCTGGGATCAGGGTTGGATCTCTCTGGCAGATCAATAGGCTCCTCGTCCCAACAGTGATCTCCACAAGCATAAATTTTATTTTTATGTGGGGTGGCATTGCTGCTTCTGGGGTTTTCTAGTTTGCTAACACCTAAGAATTAAATCCCCTTCTCCAATGAAAACAATTTTTAAAAGAACAGCAATATCAAGGCATCCATTAGATAATGAGTTATAAGCTCTTAAAGACATCACTGCCCATTTCAGGATGCACTGCTGAAATCCTGCTCTGAAGAAAGAATGATGACTTTTCCAGTGGTTAGTTATTGGCCAAAAAAAAAAAAGAAAAAGCATTTGTCAGTTGTGTTGAGATTGTTCATCAAATCTTCACAAATTTTTGTTTTTGACTCCCCAAAATAACAGCTTCAGTATTAAAAAAGGCCTTCCAATACTACCTATGCATTTTTCCCATTGTGTAACTACAGAATATGGGGAATTTCTTAACAATGGATTTATCTTCACAACACCCTTGCAAGAGGAGAGGGTTCAGTTATCACTTCTTAATAGAAGCTGAGCTAAAACATAAGAGACAGTAAGACAGTAAGTACAAAGTAATTTAGGCATCTGATATGGACAACTAGGACATGATCTTTCAAACTACATAGAATTGTATATTTAAAAACATGTTCTGTATGTGTTTTCCATTGATTTCAATTATAATTGATTGCACTCAGCACTTTTCAAAAATCTCATTCCAAGAGTTCAGAGCATGGCCACCTACTAAAAGCTTATTCTAAATTACTTGGTCAGCATCATATGGAAAAGTGATGACTCTTATCTTTAATGTTGTCACTAAACTGTTGAAAGCAACAGACTATCCGTCCTTGTCCTATTTTCCTCTGTTTTATTTACTACATACTTGATATTTTCCTCTATGTCCCCTGAGGCAGAGTTATTCCAAACAGCACTTGCCTTCTGACACAGCCTTGCCTGTCCCCAGCAGAGGTCTGCAGCATGTACTGAATAAGGCAGCCTCTTATGGAGAAAGAACCTTGTGGCTAAGTAATTCAGTATTGCTTCATTGCACACATGTAGACAGCCTTAATGCTGGCACTTCTTAACTTCAAGGTGATTAACGTCATAACTTCAGGAATAAACTTTTAAATTAATTCCCCGTGGGTGCATCTGTGTGTGTGCCTGTGTGCACATTATGGATGTCCTTTTCTACCAATTATTTCCTTTCTTTTTAAGGAAGCATTTCCCAACAACACTATATAATAGCACTTAACTAGCTGAATGTTATCTCCCCTTCTGAAAACGTATCAGGCAAGAAAAAAATTAAGGATTTGAACACAGCTTTGATGATTCATGCATCTTTCTATTCCTTCACAGTTATGTTCAAGATCCTTTTCTTGTTTTCATTATTTTTACAAAATAAGGAAGGATCCTCATAACAAGAAATCAGGCCAAGTATATGCAGGCCAGCATAAATAAGTGTATGACATTGAATATGTAGATTTTGCCCCATATTCCATGGGGAATCCATTTGATCTGTAAATATAATCATTTGGTGAACAACATCAGTTTTGACAGTTTAGAAAAATTAAAATGGAAAGCACATGAACTGTAAAAATGTCTGTCAGGATCAAATAATAATCTCTTTTTTGCATGAATGAGATGCCTCCAGAGGTCCTGACAGGTACTGATATGCCTGGGGGAAGGCGTAGGTGGTAGTTAATCCCTATCTTTTTGGATAGCATCTGCACACTGGCCAGCAAGGAGATAATTTTGGGTTTGATTTTGCTTTGTTTTTTATTAACCATGGGGCATTTGACTGCCAGAGATTGCTCCATGCTAGCATTATTAACTAAGTATTAATACACTTCTATAAATGCATTAATTTGGTCTTAGGTAACGTGGTCATATGGGGCCTCCGAAGGATTCTTCCCAGCCTTGAATACGCTGCCTGCCTAGAAGTGAAATACAGTCCCTCTAGGAAGACAGATCCTACCTAAATGCATGTTCTAACATTGTCTAGTATGCTCTCTATGCTTTATGTCACTGACATAAAATTTGTTCTCTGCCATTACGAGGTGAATGTTTATTGCTTCTTATTATCAGTCTAAGGGCATCTACTATTGTCAGATTAATCCTTTTTTATTATTATTTATTTATTTGTTTATTTATTTCTTGTTCATACCAGAAGTTATCTTCAAAACTCTCAACACTGCAGTGTGAAAGAAAAGTTCACTGCTCACTGCCACTGAGGACAGGAAAGCGTTAGCTTGGAAAAAATATGCAAAATTAAATGGGAAAATAGTGCTATGCAGAAGTAAATCTCAGGTCTTAAACTCAGGAGGTTTAGTTTCATGTTCTGAGTTAGACAATAAAATTCTCAAGGAAGAGTGTTGGTTTTTTTTCCTCAAAATCTACACAGTTTAGAAAAATGTTGATTCTAATTATCCATGTGAGAAACACAGAGGAAAGAAAGTATTGCTTAGGGTATAGCAATTAGGAAAAGAATAGCACTGAGTTTTATTTGTTTTCTTCTTTTGATTTCCTTTTCATTGTTGAATCTTGATTCTCATTAAAAAAATTAAACAGCCATTTTCTTCAAAGCACAGTAAGGAAGAAAAAAGAAAATCCATTTCAATCTTTGATGTAGGTTAAAGTCTTTTTTTATCAGCTCAGAGCTGATAATGCAGTAGGGGCCTATTGTTTTCAGATCAAGTCTGACTACCACAAAGGTTAATGAGCAGATTCTTCTTTTTAATAGGACATATGCACTGGAATACTCCCTGAGATTAGGAAGTTTGCTTTCAGATTTTTCTTTACAGTGTCTGCTGAGGCTTTACCAGCATTTTCTGCTGCTTTGTTTGTCCTTAATGAGTATCTTTTTAAAGGAATGAGTGAAATGACTGCAAAATAGATATTACAATTAGGCTGATAAATTTGTGTGCTAATTTTGCAAATTCATACTAAATATTTATTAAGTAGCAATGTCCAGAAATATTTTTCCCTTTGTGTGGTTTGACTGCTAGAGGCTGTTTGCATGACTTTGTTGCTATGTTCTTCCACCTCCTCAGCACAAATTTAAAGCTGCTGGCCTTGACTCACAGTAATATTGTGAGAAGAAAATCAAATTCCAGCTGCTTTCATCAATACTTAGATATTTAAGGAAGGGATCCAACAGGAAATTACAGTTGATAAATGAACACCTTTGACTTACCGCTTATGGCTATAATAAAGAAACTGATGCTCAGGTGAGATGTGTAAGTGAACAGTCTAACTCATTAAAAATAGCAACACACACACACAAAATGTGTTGCTTTCTTCTGTTCATTATCAACCAAAGTTTAAAAAATCCAAGTACTTTCTGTATGCTAAATGGTGGCTTGTACTATTTCAGCATCCAAGCAGCAGCTTCAGCACCTCTTTAACTTTTTCCTAAAAAAAAATGTGTACAGTATCTGACAACACATTTAATACTTAATAGTGAAAATATGCATATTTTTTAGTTTTAGGAAATATTTTGAATGGATAAAAGTTGGGAAAGGATATGATTGCGAGGCTGAACTGCTTATGTACCACTCAGAACAGAGCTTACGTTTTGATTTTTTTTTTCTCTCACTGACCTTCTCTTTTTCTCATGATAATGGGCATAAATCCACTCTTGATAACAAGAATCACAAGAACTGGTAATTCGAATATATCCTATTGTCTAGCAAATTGGTTTCCTCCTATGTTTACCACTCAGTCTGTAGGGATGGATTTACAAAATAACACATGGAAAATAAAGAGAAATTAAGCTATTGTACTTCCATTAAAATCACCAGGAGTCAAAGAGCTAAAACCTTGGGCGCTGTTTTCAAAACATCAGGGTGAGAATCAATTGAATGGGTACTGCTGATATCTGGCAAAGGATCTGGATTTCAACATAATTGAGACAGCATGGGTTCTCTCAACAGTAAATTACAATGGGTAAAATCGGAGATCACCCACTGCAATAGCCATCCCACAAAATTAGCTTTCAGGACGATCCCAAGTATATGAACTCTGTCTCCTCTGTGAACTGCCCTCACCACTCAGCAGTCAAATGACTAAAACACGTAGCACTGTTGTACTCTCTGCAGTGGTCTTTGTGAGCCAGAATCAATTTATCAAATGGGATAAGTGTATAGAATTGTCCAGCTGATGAAAATGGTTTCTGGACAATACCAGTACAGAGAGATATTTATTGCTAGTTATTCCTTTCTTTATATGGGGAAAGAATAAATTGAAAATGAAGTCCCAGGAACCATTAGAGAGAGTTTTCCAAGAAGAACTTAGCCTTGCAAATATTTCTCACATGAAAAACTAGAAATTACTTTCTGCGGATGAGAGAGAAAGAAGCCTGTAGCATCTCCTGTTTCAGTTTGGGCATTCTGAATACTGAGATGGTCCTATGGTTGTAAAACAGATTGCTTCTCCCTTGAAATACTCTCACTCTGTATGCTGGCACACTATAATACGTGAGGAATATGCAATAATGAACAATAGCAAAACTTATAACAATAAAAAGCCAGTGCACCTACAAAATACACCTTGCACAAGGTTTGAAAGTGCTATGTACCAAAAACAATTAATACATCTGGGTAAAGTTCTGCAATATTTTAAGAAGAATAATCATGCCCTTTCCGACTGCCCCACAAAGAACTTAGATTTTCTATTCGCCTTTTTAACATATTAATCATTGAAATGCTGGAATCTATAAATAATGTGGCTTAAATAGCTATATTTTAGACCTTTCTCACAGAGAGAATATTAGATATCTCTCTTGGACGGACATTCTTCCCTAATTTATACAAGTCATGAATTTTTTAAAATTCACTAGCAACAATGTATAGTTGGAGAAATCATAACACAACAGTAGCATCTAATCAGAGGCAAATGTTCAAGAACATGAAGATGTTGAACCTGATTCAAAGTGCATATGTTTTTTTCTGGTGATCTCAGAGAGGTCTGGATCAGCTTCAGAAACCAGAAGCAACCTAGAACTAATGAACAGAAAGTGACATCCACATTATGGAGCTGCTGGTAAAGTGCATGGAATGAAGTAAAAGCAACAGTAAGGAAATTTGAAAAAGAAGGTTAAAAAAAAATCTACCAGTAATAGTTATACAATTGTAAACAATATAGTTTGCATTAGACCAGATTTTCCCTCTTTTAGCAGCTGTTGAATGCAAAAACTAAAAGCAGAATATTAAAAACAGGGAGCTCTGCTGAATCACAACATGCCACAGCTGAAACAGGTACCTACCCTACAGCAACAAATTTAAGAGTCAGAAAATATTAGCATGGGTGCATATTTCTAAGGAATTCTCATTACAAAATTTGGTCCAAGTATAGCTATTTATTCCTACAGCAAATATAAAACATTTAAAATTTCCAAGTATGAGTAGTAAGGCATATTTACACCTAACTGAGGAGTTTTAAAGATGAATACTTGTCACTACTGATATTGGTCTAATCCTGCAAAAAAATCCACACAAAACCTTTATGGTCCTGCACAGACTCGCTGATTTCAGTGGTTTCTCTACAGGCCGATTCAATAGATCATTATTACATTACAAGTTCAGGTCTCTGTTCAGCAGAATATTTAAGACCACACTTAAATCTGTACTTGTTCATCAGAACACTTACCTTTAGGCATGGACTCAAGCCCCTCCAGAATCAATTTGACTTAAATGCTTTACTGATTATGGGTAGATGTCTCAGCTGGGGCATTGTGTGTATATGCCAGCACATTGTGTTTCTTTTCTGCAGCTAGTAATATATAATATTTATTGACACTGTGACTCATACTACTAATATTGTTGGATTTGGTTTAAAAAAATGTTAGATGATATTTGACCTAATATATTTATATCTTTACTATCCAAGATGTTTATTGAAAACATTAGTCTAATAGAGATTTTCTGTGATGGTTTTCACAGGAATTCAGTATGACCACGCTTTGTATTACATTAACAAATTTGCTAGAAACAAATGGAAAGATGACCCACCAATTTTCACTGTCCACTTTAAAACAAATGCCAGCCCAAAATTAATTTAGACAAATGTGCATAGAAATAGCTAAGAAACTCAAAAAATATGATTTTTTTAAGCTGATTCAATAGTGATTTGCTCTGGTTTTAAACTAGAGTAAGTGTTCTGAGAACTGAATATCTGAGGCAGAAAATACAGTAAGATCAGGAGTGCTAACTTGAAACCATTTCCTATGATTAGTTAAATACTGAATTAAAAAAAAAAGGTAAAATCTCTCTTTTCAATTTTCAACTTGAACACTTTTTGAAAGGTTGCTAGAATAAATTTACCCACGTAATTGCTTTAAAATAAAATATGCACCTCCAAACCTAGAGGTTGAAAGAAATGTCATTATTTCTGTTGATAAGGGAAGTGGAAGATACATAAAATACCACAATATATATTTTATGGTTTATATATTTTTAATGCAATTGGATTGTAGCCAGGGGATAAGGATGCTGCATCAGTTTGTGAAACAGGAAGAGCTTTGGAAAGACAGACCAAAAAATACAAGAACTTTTCAAAACAAATAATCTGCAAACCACTCAAAATGAAGGAGTCTTTGAGTTTAATATGATTCAGTTAAAAATTGAATGAAACTACCATGCAATCAGAGTAAAAAAAAAAATGTTCTTTGTTCAGAATGTGAAAAGCAGTTATACTCCTCTATGTAATGATAGCCGAAGTCTCTACAAAAATCAGCTGCATCCGTCACAACACATAGCAAAGACCACTTTCATCTCTCTTCTTGCCACAAACTTTCCAGTGAAACAGTTCTCTGGACTCCTAAAATTGCTATCAGCATTTCAATGTGTCTTTTTAGTTCTATAAAGTCATTTATAATGTTAGCATTTTGATTGTATTTCAAGGGTATGTCAGCTGTAGTTGTAATTGCAGCAGTGAGTAATACACAGTACTACAACTTGCCTGCTACTGTTACAACACTAACGTAGAATGTGGAACAGCTGAAATAGCTGGAAAAACTCATTTAAAAGCAGCTCGGGCCCATAACTAGTTAATGCTGATTGCAGGTTATCTTCTTGTGTCTCTTGCTTGTGTTGGAATGAACTGGGGCAACAATTGCATCCAAGTGAGACAAGAGACCCTGTACCATATGCACTGACCAACAGCCAGAAGCAGACCCCACCAGAGTCTCCTCATTTGTTGCTGTGTGGGTGTCTGCAGTTGCTCTTTTCCCCTTCCCCAGAACAGACAGGTAGCTTTGGGTAAAATTTGTAGATAATATTGTTGCAATGTTGAAGACAAAACCATATTTTTTGAAGTTACTGAACTTATTTATACATTAAGACAATGTTCTTCAATGTTTGCAAAACAGGGAACGGTATGCAGACGTTGCAAAGGATAGTCCCTATCATTACACAATATGAGTACCTTACCCCTGCAAGCTCGAACAGAGTTAATTACCAGTTTTGCAGTCTGCAGGTACAGCTGCAAAGTCATTAAGAGACCAGATATTCTAGCCAATATTATACTTGCAGCAGAGGGAAAAACCTTAGTTTCTCTTAAATAGCATTAATAGCAGAAGTGAAGCCGTTCAAAGTCCAGACTCTCTTCTCCCATGCAAGGGGCTGAGGTAGTACCTAGCTGTGCGTTGGCACCACTCGGAGAACAGGAATCCTCCCTTGCTTGGGGCATCCTGGTTCCTCCTGGGGCAGCCCTACCAGAATTGTAGAAAACCCTAACCACGTTAAAATCAGTTTCAGTGGCTGGAAACTTAGATATAAATGGCTGATTTAATTTTCAAAAAGATGAAGCTCCATATCCACAAATTACTTTTGACATAAAACTAGCAACATTGAAAGTCTTTAAAAAAAGAAAAAATAAATAAAATTATTTTTACCTTTCTGTGGATGCATCAGTATAGAATAGATAGTTTATATAGACACAGAAGAAATAATTTTCAAACAACTAATATGAATTTTTGTCTTATCTATGTGACTTAACTTCCCAGAAGACTTATGTTTATTTTTCATAAGTATTGTTCTAACACATAAGAACAACTTAAATAATTGATACAATAAATTCTGAGGGACTGTCAGTACTTCCAAACCTTTGCATTAACAAGACGTGTATCATTTTTAAAGGTGCAATTTTGAAGTTCTTAACAAACTAATCACTGAGTTGTTCTCTATAAGAGTGACTGCATAGCAGAGAGGCTATGGGGTCTCCCTCCTTGAAGATCTTCAAAAGCCACTTGGATGTGGTACTGGACAGCCTGCTCTGGGTGTCCCTGCTTGAGCAGAGGGTAGGACCAGGGGATCTCCAGAGGTCCCTGCCAACCTCACCTAGTCTGAGTCTGATTCTGTGGTAGGTCTTGAGTTTCTTGTCATTCCTATTCCCCTCTTTATCCATGAATACTCAACTAAACTTTTTTGAAAAAATTCTTGGACAAAAACCTATTCATGCAATACAAATTCAGCCTTTGAATACTATTTCATGTCCTTTTTCACTAAGCAGAAAGTAGTCTAAGCCTACAGATGCTATAAACAATATGGGATGACTCCTCAGTCTTTTAAGGTGCTTTTGCACTGTTGACAGCATGAGGCATGTCAGCACAGTGCTTTCTGGGTGCTCCAAGAAACCCCTTCATCAGATTGCCAAGTAAGCTTGAATAGTCTCTCAGGATCACGTCTGGATGATCTCCTTGTTGTTATTTGTCATGTTTATATTAGGAACTATTCCAGGAGAACTAGCAAGCCACTCGGAGAAGTCATTTGGAGAAGGCATCAATGAGGGCTTTGTGCAAAGGGCAGTTCACCTTGAAATGACTGCAAAAAAATTATGACTGAAACACAAGGAGGCACCAAGACAGTAATGTGCTTTTGCTTCTTGTATTCTACAGACAAAAACCTGTCTCAAAAGAAAGAAGAGCAATGAGCTACATCCACCTGGTCCCTCCGGCCTAAGGTATTGTTAGTCGTAAAATATGCCGAGCAAGTCCCTCAGATTCAGTGCTGAGCTATGGGACAAGTGCAACCCAACAAAGAATTGTGCCATTCTGTGTGGCTTCCTCTTGTGGAAAAGAAAGCAGGGGGGACTGACAGTAAAATGAAATTAAGAAAGGAAATGTTCAACAAAGCACTGCTGACATCAATAGAAAGCACTGTGCAGCCAAAGGAAACAAGACCCTTTTAGTCCCCTACAGTCCTTATATTTCATTGTTTTCTTTCTGGTAGTTGAAGACTCAAGGCCTTGACAACCATCCTTGTTGAACAGCTCAGTGCTAAATCAGTCCAGAATGGCTAAAAACTTGCCAGGAACTGTAATAAACTCCCTCCCAACTGAATGTACTTTTAGTAGATGCAGTAGACAGCTTTTAGTCATACACAGAAGCACTACACAGCAGTTTAAATAGAGAAAACAGAGAAGGAAAATTACACTCAGTAACAAAATTCTAAAGGCGTGTAATACAGCTACACAAAATGTTCAGATTCAGGTAGCGGGTTCAAAGGAGACTCTATAGGCTTTGTACAGGCTTGTTTCACTCCGCAAGGAACAGCAGAGAAACAGGAGATCAGAGCATAAATCTGGGACACTTAAAGCTCCACTTGAACTGCAAGATCCAGGAGTACCTTCAGGCTCTGGGGTTCAGGTCAATGTGCAGCTCGTGTCCTGCTCTATAGTGGGGACGAGGCCAAGCATGGACCTTAGCAGGTGTCTGCCAACAGCTTAGACACAGCCTAAGTCGTCCTGTAAGGTATGTTGCTTGCAGAACTACAGGATATAATAATTTTTAAAAAATAAATAATAAATGAGGAAAAAAAAAAAAAAGAAAAGGCCTAATAACACTGAACACAGGTGAGAAATGAGCTCTAGGGGCTGTGCTCCAGCTGACATTAAATTTCAAAATTTAAGTCTGCAAGATTCACAATGATTTGGCAATGAAAAAGTACAAGGTGGGAATTTTACTAAGCTAGGTTATTAAATAGCTGACAAATACATCAAAGAGTGCTCATCAGCCAATGGAATACATACAGGCAGAAAAGAAATGAATTTTGTCCTGCTCTGCCCTTTGGAAAGGCAAAATCTCACAGACTAACATTTGCTTCTCACATTCTGATGTCTTTGCGATACACAGGGTTGAATCACCACAATTACAAGACTGGATACAAGAACTGTCTGCATAAACTCACATCTACATCAAGAATTTCTGTGCTGGAGTACACGGGTTCTCCTGGAAGTGCCATAGTCAGGCTCTTTTCTCACATTATTTACATCTCACCTATTTATGTTTTTGTCTAGATCTCTTCTGAAAGGCTTCCCATGCCAAAAACATCCAAATCCATGGAAGAAACAGTTCCCTACCATCGACAGCACCCAGCCAGCTCCTTTGAAGCATCCCAGAGTGCACAAGGTGCTTGAGTTTAGTGTTGGGGAAAAATATGTGACCCAGAGATACAAGCTCAAGCGCCGATAACTGCTCAGAGCCTACCAGCACTTACAGTTCCCAGAAGGAGTCATGATTCACAGCATTTCTTGGGCACTGGCATGCAATTTTTATCTTCTGTGTGTTTGACTGGAAAAAATATCAGTAGTTTTGCTGCTTCCACTCTCCAACTTGTCGTAAACAAGTGAATTTATGAAGACAAAATAATCCTCCTTCGTTGGACTGAGCGTGTTGTTCCGCAGCATTAACAGGGTGCTCCACAACGTGTAGCACTGTAAGACAGACACTCCGTGGTACCAAAAATGTGTTGAGCACTACAATAACTGGTCTTCTGTAGCTCCAGTATTTCAACTTTATTTTGGGGGCTGGAAGGGGAGGGCTCATTGCTGTTTGGATCTTCGTACAAATGCAGCACCCACCAAAACTGTAAATGGGGGTTGCTTGGCAACTGCTTTAAAGAGTGTTATTTGCTCTCAAAGAGACAAGCTGTTATTTCTTTCCTTTTAAAACAAAAACATAAAAGAAGAAAGAAAAAAAAAGGGACTAAGAAAAAGAAAAAAGGAATAAGGTAATTACTTCACCAAATAATAGTGTAAAAAACTCCATTATACACAAGCGGTGGTGATGTGCAAGGTCTTCCTTGTTACCATGATATGATTTCCAACAGAGAACCTGCAGCAAAGAAGTTGTTTTTACAAGAAGTGCAGTCAAGTGGAACTGACATCTCATAGCAAGTCAGAAAAAATAAATTACATACAAGACGATATATCTCACGGAGAAAAAAAAAAAAAGGATGTTAGAGACCATTGGTCAGATCTGTTCAAAATTCTTTTTTTTTTCTTTTAACATGCTTGATAGGAACTGCTTCTGGAAAAGCTGCACTCCCCCCAGTCCTCAATGGTTAATTTCCCCAACATAGAAAAGACAACAAATTGGCAGCGTACTCTGCACTGCTCTAATGCTGGGCCCGCAGGGCTCGTGGGCTGGATGCAGCAGCAGGGTCAGGATGAGGCCATTGCAGACATGAGCATCCCCCATCACGGCATATGCAGGCCTGGCACAGGTGCTCCCTGTGGCAGTGTCACAAGGGGCAGGACAGCCCTGGGCTCCGAAGAAGGACACCCCTCATCCAGGAAGCTTTCACAGGCTTTCACACATCCTTCTATCAGTGCCTGTCTACACATCTGTTTCTACATCATAAAAATACCCCAAGTGTAAGAGATCTAAAGCATTTACTCTTCACTCCTCCAAGCATTGTGGTTGAGATGGCCCTAACCCTGTCAGAGCAGATAAAACCAGTATGCAAGTAATGCATTTAATGGAGCAGCAGCTACCAGTTGTACATCAAATCCCGGTATCCACCTATGTTGCCTGCCTCAAGCCATCATCTGACAGCAGCAATAGGAGCTCCTAACTTGATTTAAAATGTAATAGATGGATAACTCTCTGACTTCTAATCAAAATAATCCAAAGACTGTACATGGGTTTTGGCATATGTGATATTCTAAAAATAGCGGAAAAACACTAAAAAACAAGTATTTTTTAAAATACTTCCACTAAAGTGGTCTTTTGTCTTTATTCCTTGTAATAATCTTTGGCCTTTTCTGTAAATATTAATTCCTTGGAGCTCACTGAACTTCTTACTTTTGCAAGCAATAACTGACAAGGATCTGTTCTAATTGTACTCAACATCAAGAAGAAAAAAAAAAAGCAAAAAAATATATCTTTTTTCAGGAATATCATAAAACTTAAAAAGAGTAAAACATTACTTGTTTCTGAATCTTCTTGGTAAAAGCAAAATATTGCATGCAAAAGAGGATGTAGGTAATATTACCAAGATGCCTGTATATGATTAGGACTCTTACTTGCCATAGGAAGGCTTCAGTTCAGAATGTCACCACCCCCACCCCTCCCCACCCCCCCCCCAAATGCACAGCAGGAATCTGATGTGATATTTGGGTTGCTGCCATGTGCAGAAAGAAACTTCATCACCATGCTGGTCTTTTTTTCTTTTTGTGTTAATTCATGCTGTTTCTAATGTGCAGTTGAACATTACAAGTAAATGCTCACTGAGTAAATGAGATTTGCCATAAAGCCTGGTAGTTGTGGCAAGACATCATGTTTTTTTATAGGAGTTTACATGAAGTGAAACAACTTCAGTGGGAGAAAGCAAGAGGGCAGGCCATCTCACTGCCTGTAAGACAAAACGTGCAAGTTTCTGCTTGGATTTCATAAGCACGGCTGGATTTCATCCCTGAAAAAAGCACAATGCCCCAGTACAAGAAAAGTGGGAAATTTGGTTTACACCCATTCTCTGGCTCTGACATGTCTCATCTCTCTGACATGTGTAGAGGTAGTCTGGTTAGCCTTGGGTGACTGATCTAACGACTGTCTTATAAGAAGCCTTATCAGTTCACCCTGTCTGGCTTTGTGAATGGTAGCTAACTCCCCAAACATTTCAGTCAACCTGAAATTATCAATTAAATTTAGCTCACAAAACTTGAATCAAGCTTAAATTAATTTTGAGATGACTGAAACCATGCTTTCCTGTTCAGCTTATAATTTGCTGAACCCTAGAGGAGACTGGCAGTGGTACAGCTCTACCACTTATGGTTTGCACCAGGCCTAACAGCATCACGATTATTTGAACAGCTGAAAAATGAATTCTGTTGTTGGTCAGGAGAAAGGCCCTGCTATTGTGTCATACTTTGATCACTGCTGCATTGATGCTGGAGAATGTTAGAAGCCTGATTCTTTCTTTCCTTGTGCTCAGATTATGCCCAACAAAATGCCACTTGAAACTGAAGACCACAAAAACAAATTATTGATGACTGCTTGAGACAAACATGTTGCACGTCTGTAGGTTCCACTACTTCCATCTGCCTCCCTTTTCCTCCTTAGCAAGTAAATGACATCTTGAAAATGCCTTAGCTGAATTTTGCATGACTTCTCGTTGCTCAGTGAGCATCATATTACATCTTAAGAGCACTACTATTGGTTATCACTTCATTGTGTAAAAAGACAGATAATTTACAGAAAAGAGGCACGCTGAAGAGACCACAAAGTGATTCAAATAAGATATTTGCAGATTTGCTTGAAATACTCAGTTTGGATTGCAATGTGGCATGACAGAATGTGCAGTTCATAAAGAAAACACAATTCTTTTGGACAAATATCATTGTAGGGTAGAGGTCCAGTTCAGAAAAAAGAGTTTAACTTTTCTAAAGAAAGCAGTCTAGGTACATATATGCCTTCAAGTGGTCTTCAACACAAGGATATATATGTGTTTGTTTGTTTGTTTTATCTACTCTGAGAAAGCAAGCATCAGCTATCTGAATGTCTCTGCACAACAAATAGCAAGGAGGAGAATTGCTGATAAAATTAATTTGTATGTTTGAGTAAATATATTAGAAAGCTTTAAATTTGTGGGCTACAGCTCTTAAATAAACTAGCAAGAAGAGGGAATATACAGCAGCTTAATATTCTTGTAATACTGACAGATGACTGGAGGTTAATAGTAATCAGGTTTTTGTTAAGAATACCCTGCAGACGGTGAGAGTTCCCAAGTCAAAATGCAACAACTAGCTCAGCTAGTCTTCTGAAAGATTGAGTTACTTGAAAACACTGTATGACTAGAGTTTGCAGATTTCATTTAATCTACCTAGAAAGCTTTGTGCACAGTGAATTTTAATACCTGCTATCTAGCAAGAAAAAACATGTAATAATGGAGGCATAGGTAGAAGTCGATACAAAGGCCAAGATTCATCAATTAGGCCTGTCTGAATACTTTGCATTACAAAGTATACCGATTGTGTTGCACCAGAGAAAATTTGTATTCAAGTAACTGACCTGTATCACTCTCAATTCTAAAGCTGGGCCACTGCAGCATAGGTCACTTTGACTGCGTGAGGATTTATCTTCATTTATCCTTTTTTTTTTTCAATAACTTTTCCTGTGTAAGAATGCACTTCTAGATGCAATATCTTAAATATTCTGTAGTGTCTGATGAACCCCAAACCAGAGCCTGATTCCCATGTATTATATTCTCAAACGAGATTTTGAGATGACATTTTAGGATAAAATTTACTCCTGCAGAGGGGAACTAAGATGTTCTCACCACAGAAAAAGAATTATATTAAATGTCTTTCCTGATCTGGTTCCAACAGTAGAAGTAAGAACATGTTTTCTGATATACACTAGAAAAAGTTCTTAAATTAATGACCTTAAAGATTTGCCTATTTTATGAAAAATGTAAAGAAAGCCCAACAGCACTATTAAAGTGACATCAAACATGTACTTTTATTCGAGGAGGGTGGGATTTTTGTTTTGTCTTGTTGTTGTTGTTTTGTTTTTGTTTTGGCTTGTCATTCAGAAGTATATTTTCTATAACTCTTTCCTCAGAAAAAAATGTTTCACATAACTACAAGAAGTAGCAGGAAAGGTAGATGCATGAAGTTATATAGCTTTGATCCTTCACAACCTTCTCAGTGCCCCACCAGTGACAACCAGAAGTAATATCACTAGAACAGCTCTTTGCTGCCCCTGTTAATAGTGCAGAATCTGCAATCATCACTGCCAACTTTTAATTTGTTGGGGTGTTTTGTAAGGACTTAATGATTATACCAGACATTAGCAAAATGTAGCAGCGCATACGCATCAGACGGGCAACTGAGCAGCTGGCTAGCTGCCAGCTCTCTAAACACAGCAGCGGTAAAGTTACAAGGACATTTCAATTCAATTTTGTTTTAATCTAAAGCAATATGCAAGGGAGGTGCATGAGGGACTGTGGTGAGAAGTAATAAACTGCTTTTCCTTCTGTGCAAGTCATAACTGACTCCAATAAAGCCAGCAGTGCTTCATCGCTGTGATCCTAGTGTCAGTCAATCAGATGGCAGGCACCTTAGTCCCCAGACAGGTTTTTTCCTCATAAAACTGTCAATAACATTAGGAAAAACATAATATGTGCAGTAGTTACTTTTTCAGAAAGCAATTTGTATTTCAGACTGCCAGAATTGGCTCCAACAAGTTACAGAGTTCCTTCCCAGAGCTGGAATTACAGTAAATATGTATCTCTTTAGACTGCTCAGCTCTTTATAACACATGTACATTATAATGAGGGCCAAATTCAGAGCACTTACTTCACCATTCAAATTCTGTTATGCAGGGAGGGGAAAAAAATCAGAGCAATTTTAAGTGCTCAGTTTAAACACTGTATACAGTCAAACAGAGGCGTAAACACCTTTACTGGACAGTTGGAGGCTCCTTGACTCATCCTGACCAGTAGACCAGGAATGGGCTTGGCTGGTCCTCTCAGAGGACACCTGCTTCAGGCCTCCCCAGGCGGGCAGGAGCCACAACACCACATTTGGAGGGCAGGACTCGGTCTGAGCAGGGCCAACATCCACCTTTGCACACTGACCTACCGATAAAGCCATTCATGCAAGCGGTGACAGAAACCCGGGTTCATGTTGTTTCTCAGTCTAGGGATATTTTAAAGGCTGTACTCCTTTCCAGGTGTGTCTCAAGCCATTGGTGAAGCCAGTGTGCACATTCAATTGCAGTACCTTCAGCTAGACCAAAGTCTGTAAAAGAAGCTAAAAACGAGAGCATGCAATTGGAGGCCATTTCCATATCCTGGAACTAGGCTACTAGGGTGAGAGGCAAGAAAGATTCCTAGCTTTCCATCTCTGTTTCCTGGACTCCTTATGCATTCTATTTTACTGCTTTTTTTCTTATTACAAATGAAACAAGACAGGAAATTCTTAATTAAAGGTATTCTGCGTTGAACTTTACCATTACATATTCAGTAAAGCAGAGTGAGAAAGTCGGATAAATTATGGAACTCTCTATACCGTGGGATTTGGGGCATATTTTTAGGAGGTGGAAAATGTGCCTGGGTATAAGATTCAGAATGCAAGCAGGCAAAGAAAGGAAATAATCTGCATCTGCCACACACAAAGCAAGTGACCTAAGTACTGAGCATTGGATGTGGTGGTCATTCGGATGCCACAAACCATTACTGGTGGGAGGGGGGGAGTGCTGTGTGCCCTTTGCTGTTAGCATGTCCCCAAAGCAAAAGTGCAGAGTGCAAGATGAAAGTGTTTGGACAGAAAATTTCAGAAATTCAATTTTCCTCTTGCCTGAAATGATAAATCTGACTTGATGAGTTACATCAGATTATTTGTTGTTGTTTTTTGCTTGTTTGTTTTGTTTTGCATTGTTTTCCTGTTAAGCCAGAAGTGTTTTGAGATTAAAGAAAAAAAAATACAAAATGGTAATAACTTATTCTTCAAAAACATAGGGGTAAAGTTGCTGGTCTTTGCACTTTGTTTTTGTTTTATAAACATTTTCACTGGGCAGTGTTTTATTTCTGCTCAAAAACTATACTCTTTTCTCAAGTGGCACCACGAGCCAACATCTGGGGCTTTCATATTTTTAAGGATTGCAGCTGACCTGCTGCAGTAGAATTTTAAAATACCGTCCTTGAAACTAAAAGATTACCTCAATATGCACTACATGCCAGCTCGAAAATATTAACATTTATATAAGTTTATTAATTAATTGCAGTTAATTTAACCTTCTTACCATAGGAGGCACATCTATTAGCAAACACATTCTGTACTGTTTCAGTGATTCCATCCAAAGCTTAAAGATCTTAGGTCTTGATACTGTTTTGACTTTTGGATGACATTCAGACTTTAAATTAGGTATTTTTTATTGAGGTATCTTCCCTGTCTGGAAGCTGGCAGCTGTATTTGTTATCGTTCCAGTAACAGTCTATATTGAACACGGATTTGTACTTCAGTTTAAGTAAATATTATCTGTTGATAATGAAAAAATACATGTAATGAAGAAAGATGCTTGAGTCAACACAATGCGTGAGCAATAATCTAAAGTATGTATGGTTCCAAAATACTATTGCAGGGATAGAGAGGGAAAGAAGGCTGACACATCCCTGAGCTGATCAGACCCTTTGAAATGCAGCCAGTCCCTTTTCCTTCATCTTGAAAAAATAAGCCAAAAGAAGCTGTTTCCAGCCTTCCAGGCTGATGTTTCATCAGACCATTGGAGGACACTGTCACAGTGGCATGGCTCCTGCAAGGGAGGAAACTTCTAACTGTTGGACCAGTCTGAGTGACAGAAACTACAGGGATGCTTTTCCAGCCTTGCCATAGTAAGTTCCCTTCCTTCCCTTTTGAAACTGCTGTCCCCTCTGAAGACATCCCAATCCCATTTTGCTTCTTCCAGGCTTTGGGAACATCCAGACACCTCTCCAGCACTAAGCCTGACTCTCACAGCAGGGCAGAATTTCAGCGCAGCCCAGAGTGCAGCAAGCAGTATGAAATACAAACACCTCTTCTTCCTCTCCTACCCACCTGAAATATTAACAGTACATACAATGCGCAGCAAACTAGGAACAACCAACTGAGCATAGACCACTCAAGTGGACAACAGTATGACTGAGTGAAAGAAACTAAATTAGGAAAGTGTCTTTAAAAGAATTTAAATGAAAATTAAATATTTGGCAAAGCAGAGACCTTTGATCAACCTGAAGCATCTTTCACAGAAAACAGCTGCTTCTCATTTTCTGTTCCATGCTGGAATAAAAAGCTGCTGAATGGCTCAGACAAGCAGAATTTCTCCTCTTTCAGTTCCCCATTGTAAAGCTAATTGTTAGAAGTTCTGTTAAGGTGATACTGAAAAAAGACCACACAGGCTTTTCTTAACTGTATTTTTTGCCCTGTCAGGATGAGCCATTCAAGAACATGCTGCTGCTGCTTCTCTTTTCAAGGATTTTTCCTGTTGACAGGAGCATTTACATGAGAATACAGAACAGGCACTGACTGACACTATGTTGAGGCTCATATAACTATCAAATTATGTTAGATTAGAATAAATGTCATTGACATACAGGAACATTATATGCTCAGTAAAGCCTCTGCAATAACAAGTTTGAATATTTACTGAAGACTATTTAAAGGTAGTACAGCAATCTGTTCAAAATTAAGGGGGTTTGGGAGGGGCTTTGTTTGTGCATTGTAGAGAAAGGGAAACTATCATTTATTTAAACTATTATGACAGGTGACATCTGATCAGTTTTGTCCCATCTCACATTTCTGCTGAAGACAGGATTGAAAAGTATGCTGAAAAATGTATTCCAGAGATGAGGAAGATATTTCTCTCTATGCTTTATTATTTCCTGCACACATGTACACCTATGCATGTGGACAATATGATGTGAATGAACATTAAAATACAGGGGGTAAACTGCTAATAAAAATCTAAATTTTTTTGGACTATTTATAGTCAAAATGCTGTATGGTTGAATATCAGATTTCTAAGATACACAGGAAAGATCTGCAAAGCTCACAGCAATAAGCAATTCCTATTTCTGGCAAGGCTGGGAATGACTTCTAAAATTCAGGATGCAGTTAGAGGAATACTTGTCCAATATGCTGTGATTATATAAAAGGAATTGGAACAATACACATAAAGCCCACTGACTAGAAACTATTTGATCCAAAGATGGTGGTTGATACGTTTGTGGAGGATAGAGGCACGGAGACTGGTAGTATTCTTTGCATGGGAAAGTGGAAGAAGTCACTTCGCAAATGACATTTTAAAGTCATTTCCAGCTAATAATGAAGAATTGTTTGAGATTGCCGAGATTATAAATTTGGGTCAAAGCATTCATGAATTGATACAGAGGGCTGTCATGTCACAAGGACAGAATGAGAGCTGTTGGGAAAGGTGGGATACTTACAAAAGCCTTAATCAGCTCAGGGGACAGATAGGTATCTTGGTAGGATAATGTAATGTATAAAGAAGTGTGAAAAATGCCATATACTGAGAGACAAACTGTTAAATTCAGAATGGCATGATCTCCTTGGTGCTGTGAAAAATAGTGAAAAACAAACAACCAAAAACTTCAACTATTCAATAACAAGAAAAATTAAGTAGAAATTGTACATAAATTGCATGTGTCATGTGTGGAAATATAAAGAACAGTACCCAAAAAATAATGATAAACAGTTTACTGGATATGATGTAAGACAGACAGAATGGGTCATTTACCAGGGGATTAATGCACTTACTACAGAAGGATGTCATGTTTACCGAGCAGGAAAAAATAAGTGTACTACTTCATTTCTAACGAGGTCCATCCCCAGATCTCTGCATTTAACCATGTTATCAGAAAGACCAAAGAACTGGAGGACAATGTAAAGAACTAGAAAAATAAACAAATAAATAATGATAAAAGAATAAATAATTACATATGAACAGCTAGACTAAGAGATAGCTATAGTTTGGAAAGAACACACCTAATGTATAAATACACTAAACAATAATGGCAGTTAAAAACCTGTGGCAATACTGAGCAGTGGAAAGGAACTGGCTAAAATAAAGCCTGAGATGTGTATCATGAGCATTGGACAGTTCATCTGGCTGTGGAACAGCTCATAGGAAATGGCAGAAACCAGCAAAGCCACTGCTTGCAATACTTCAGCCATTTTTGGCAAATAACAAAAATGTGTTGTGAGGAACATTTCCTTGCACTAGCCACAAAATGGACTGCATGATTTACAGAGATTTTTCAACTCTAAGTTCTATGATAAAATCTACAGCTCTTCAAAGTGCAACAAAGCTATATCATTCTTGAAGGAATACACTCTAACCTTTGCAAAGACAGATGTCTTTTAAAGTTATGTGGGACCTTATAAGGATTTTTTTTGCTCTTAGGAGGATAAGCCATGATTGTTATAAGGGGTAAAAACATCGAATTAACGAGAAGGAACATCATATAAACAAATGATTAGGAAGAAATTCACAACCTGTGTTTCTTAGTCAGGAGGCAATCTCACATAACTAATGGCAATATAGCCTTTGAAAATACAAAGTGTCAGTCAACAATCATGCCTAGTCTTTCACTGCTTTGAGAAACACTGATATTTAGCATATGAGTACACACAGAAAATATCCAAAATTCATAGTTTTCCTGGAAAAATAAAAAAAAAGTTTCATATCTATTATAATGTATCATATAGTTGTGATTATCATTCTTGTATTAGTTTTGTTGCATTATTAGTTTTGTTCATTTGCTTTTGAAACATCATTTGTTCTTATTTCTCTTGTACAACTTTAAACACAGTAGAAACATACTACCTCTTCACAACTTTCTCTGAGCTTTTGTTGTTGTTGTTCAATATGGCATTCATCTTCACTTCTATTATAACCTGTTCTGAAACAGTGTAAGTTCTGAGCTTTCACTTTATGTGATTTTTCATTCTAAGAGAATTTCTGGAACAAGCAAGAATTGAAGGATTTCACTGGAGATTAAGAGTCAACGAAGCCATAATTATTAGCTTTTTTTGATTTAGGAATAAATGTGAAATGTCACACTCTAGGAAAAACATAGTATCTTCAAGCAATGCAGTCCACAAGAGTACAATTGCATAAAAGTATTGCTACAGGTGATATAACCCAAAATACTGAATACTCATTACCTGAAGCAATTAGCATAGGTAAGATCGTTCCCACTTTACCAGTTAGGTAAACCCAGCTCTGATTTAGAAGCACAAGAATGTGGTTCTAAAAAATTTGGAAAACACAGAAAATTTGGCAGAGGTCAAAAAGCCCAATCTCTAGACGATCAATTTGTCTTCAGAATGGAACACGGAAAACTTTTCTTATCTGAATTTGTGCTCAGATCCATGAAGACTTTAGTCTGGGATTTCTAGTGTAAAATGCCTTTCAGTGAGAGAGAGAGGCTTATCCTGAGCGTAGTATCAACAATGAGGGAGGATATATATCAGTATATCTCCCTGATATCTCACAGAGAGAAACACATAAAGCATCTGCTTAAAGTAAGATAATAGCCTTAGCTTAAATTGTAAAGCCGGTATGGACAATTTATATCTTGACTGTCTAATATAAAAGATATGATGAGCTTCATCCTGAAGCTCCCTGTTCTCCCAACATCTGAGTCTGATACTTGGCCAGAGGAGAAATATTTGCTCTACTTGCTGAAGCAATTATGAGGACTAAATTAAAATGTCAGCATTAGGAAGAATATGCCTGTTACCTATCTTCAGCTTAAGGTAAAAACAAGTGTGATGAATATCACACAGGGAAAATGCCCAGTTTCATATTAAAATAAATAAATAAAAGTGAGATGAGGTAAAATACAAGAAATACTGTAAAAGAGGACACACTGATGACATTTTTCTCAGAGCTTCAGTCTGCAACATGCCGTAAACACCAGTTTTTGTGATTCTGTAAGACTTAAAAGTAAGGCTACAGTTTAGATTTTAAATATTTAGAAGGTGTCTGGTTCTTTAACACACTGAGAAAATTATAACGTATATCAGTGGGTTGCTCAGGTCTTCAATGTACAATGCAAGATTTTAGAGAGCAAAAAAAAAATGACAAAAAATGGCAGTCTTCACTACTGCAAAATGATGTTAAACAAGAATATAAGATTCTGTTTTGAGACATGAAATTGTTGATTATCAGTCTAAATATACATTATATGATTGAGAGTCACTACTATTCTGAATTTAAAGTCCTTGTTATTTTTCCCGTTTTAGTGCTTATGTCTAGAAAAGTTTGTCCAATGGACAACAGAAGAAGCTCTTAGGCTGGTTTAAGAACAAAAGAAACCTGTTATCCATGGATGCCCATTTCCTGAAGTGAATTAAGACCTCTTGAAACTTTACCTGGCAGGTAAGGAAGGGAGGCTCTGCCACAAGAACTCTGTTCTTTGTAAAGGATGGTATATATCAGCAGAGCATTGGGTCACTGAAATGTGTAAAATAGCAATCCACAATGTTTTCTGATATGAACTGTGTCTGTGCTTGTCAGATAACTTTTTTTTCCACAGTAGTCATTCATAAAACACATTATGTGATGATGATCTGGTAACTAACAGAACTCATGCTCAGCCCAGGCCAAGCTCACATTCCTAAGAAAGTGCGTGGGAAGAAAAGCAGTGGTATTCTTTCTTCCATACAACCAGTATTATTACTAACATGATCCTGAAGGTTATCCTCAGCAGCATGTATAAAGTAAGGACAGAAACTGGAAAAAAAGAAGCAGCAGGACACGAGGGTTGTCATAGAATGAAAAAATGTTACTGACCATATGAGCCTCTGTGGGCATATCCAGGCCCTGTTCTGCCTGCCCTTCATTCTCTGATAGGAAAGAGCAGGCAACAGACCTATTTGCAAATATATTCTTAGACCAATTTGATTTTCACAGCACTGTGATGCCAGCTAACAGCAGTATAAACGTGTATCAGCAACAAAAGTTGATAAGCAGTAGCTGTTGCTCAGAGAGCATGACCAAGTGCTGATGAGACACAGTTAAACCTTCTGAAGGCAGTGAATGAAAAGGAAGTGAAAATCAACAGCAGTGGGCATTCCTTCTTTCACTGATTATCTCATGGGTTTCTCATTTTGTTCTTTCATTTCCTGTTTTACTTCCATTCTTCACACATCTCCCATAACAATATGTCAATAATTTACCAATCTACCACTTAGATCCCAACATAATTCTTTCAACTCATTTCCACACTTCAGTTTCCTTAGAAATTCATTTGCACATCTCCCCAGAAGTTTAAACAAAACGTGGTGCATTGATGTCCAGCTTTCTGCTCCCCTCCATTCCTCCTATCACTCTTGACCCCGGTAGCCCTTTCTTTGCAACCCCAGTTCCCAATCTACGTTCATTTACAACTCTCCCCTTTACTTTTCTGCTTCAATAACATTCTTAGATGTTCAGTTCGTGTATGCTTGCAGAGCTCATGTCTTGATCAGACTGCTGCTTTTCTTTTTGTTTGCTCCATTCAATCAAAACTATACTACAGAACCTTTCTAGTCAGTTGATTTAATCAATTTTCTCTACTAGTTCCTCTACATTAACTTTCCTTATGCCAGCTTTCCTTTCTGTCCCTTGCCATACTACCTAGTTCTTTCCCCTCCACCAGATTTCTTCACACCTACTTTCCCACAGCCTCTTCTCTGCTTTTTCCACAAGGCTCACTCTAACTATCCTCCTGTAAGTGTGCTGCCTTTGCCACTTGTGTGTTCACGAAGGCCCATTTATGGCTTGACAAGTGCATACAACAAATTGTAACATTTTCTGGATACAGGAAAAAAAAATACTTCCCACTGTTCTATGACCTTGATAAGCAATCAAATTTTACAGCTATAGCATCTTCTCTGTGTGTCATCTCCATTCTTCTGGTTGCTTTCTCTATTATAGCATTTTTTTCTCTTTTAATAAGCCCTTTATATTAAAGATCACATCAATATATTTGCACTTTGCCATTCTTGCTTATATTATGTTCCCAGACTAATGCAATAATTGGAATTATTACGGTTGAAGTAGCCATAAAAAAAAGTCCAGAATCACAATATTAGGGTGTAGGTGGGGTAGTTGTATTCAATATTAAGAGAGAGAAACCAAGGCAGTTCTAGAGACAGATACTGAAAAGCCAAGCTGTATCAGAACAAAATTGCTGACTTACAACTAGGATGAGAACAGAAGCAAAGAGATATGGAGATGAAGCAAATTCAAAGGATAGATCAAAGGAAAGAATAGACAAAAAGCAAGATTAGGAAATTTAGGCTGAAAACGAAAAGAAGGAAGAAGAAAAAGTAGGGGAACGCTGAACAGACATCTTGCTGTGGTGAGAGGCAAAGCTATGTACCACTATGCACCTCAGCCTCTCTGAAGCTCCTTCTCTGGGACACTCAACAAAAACACAACAAGACAACTGAGGAGCTTGTGTTTACATTCCCCACTGTGAAAGGAACAGAATTCTTTGACAGAGAAGTAAAAGTCTGTCAAAGTAAGGGCCACAAATCTCTTCAAATATTTATAGTCACTTAGCATACTGAGAGGACTAGTGATTAATCAGCAAATTAATTTACTCCAAATGAAAGCACAAAAGGACATACGAGGAAGAGTCAAGCAGGCTTTGATCATAAATGCCAAGATTTTTCTTAACAGGCTTATAGGAAGAGCTGAGAAAAGAATGATAATGTCAGATACAGAAGTGTAGGTATATGGCAGTGAACATCTACCAGAAAGACTGAAACTTTTTTTAGAGTGTCTGTTTGGAAAAAGAGGCTTATAGATTTCTAGCCCAGTCTCAGTTGGATGAGAAATGGCTGGAAATTGTACCCAATGGTGAGAGAGAAACCCATAAGTTAGGGAGAGAAGAAAGCATTCCTAATAAAAGCCTTACACATCTCTTCTATACAAACTTAGCAGAAAAGTGTTCAATCATCTTGCTACCAAGTTAATAAAGCATGTTAAGCATTGTTCTAAATTTTGACTGACTCTTTCCACTTGTCCACTTGACAATAATAAGAGGAAAATGATGGTTTCACCTTACATAAGCAAATAGTTCCTTCCAAAATTTGAGGATAAACTGACCTCTTTGCTTAAAAGGTATCTGGCAAAGAAGAGTATCAAGCAGCAACTCTTGTGTCCAGTGCTGGGTTCGCACATCATTTGGAAAGCTCCACTCTACAGAGCCAGCCACGTGCTACTGTGACCAATGATTTAGTTTGAGTAATTATTTTCATAGGCCTTTTTGGCTAAAGATGCAAATATTTCCCAGAATTCACATGTAGCACCCCAGAAAGTTTTTCAAGTTGACTACAAACACAAAAAAATATATATATATTTTCAGCAATTCTCTATATTTCACATACTTGAAAAGAACACAGTTTGACAACAAAGACATTTCCCCCTCTTCCAAATTACTGCGTGTGGTTACTGTTTTGACCAGTCAGGTATGAGTCCTTTTCTTCCATGTAGTAAATTGTTAAGGAAGGTGGGAGCATTATTCATACTAGCAATTAGATGATTCAATGTTTGTTTGTATTCAGTATTTGCAATAAGGTGATTTGCATTTTAGCTGGTTGTTGAGTGATGACATCATTACTGGTCCACTGCAGTTGCCATAGAAACACAACTGGATTTTTCACAGGCCAGGCAATTGAAAAGCTTTAGAGATGTGCTTGTTTCTGGTTTTAATAAATGGCTTGTCAGTCACAGTGTTAACGTCTAATACCTTTTACCTTTTAGAGAATAGAAATAGTGAAGAGTAAATTATCTATACCCTAAGAAGTGTGGATTTGATAAGACTGATGCTAAATGATAAGTTTATCTTGCAGTTCAACCCTGTAAACAGATCACAGTTCCAACAGTGGAAGGACTTGTACCCAAAGCAAGCAGAATACTCTCACATGTAAGCATCCTCACTCTGGCTTAAACAGGAAAGTCCTAGTCATGGTTATCTTATACCTCTCTGCTGCATCTATATTTAGATGTTACTAGCTGTGCTTATTACATTACCATTGTAATGTAAAAAAACAAACAACAACAAAAAAATGCCAAGCCAAGAAGTGAACATTCAGACATATCCTCCTATTTAAATCTCCCATGAAATTAGAAGTACCTCAGAGACCCTTTGTGAATTTGACTCTGCCACTACACCCTGAATTTCTGCAAAGCTCACATTGCATATTCTCCAGGGCTATATTCCCTGAGCGTGGCACACTTTTGGAGTATGCAACATTCGGTATTTGCAGTTCAAGAGAGAACCTGGGTTGACCCTTTGCAAGATATGTTCAAAAACGAAAGCATACTTTTATGCTTGCATGGTTCTCTATAGCAATGCTAATCATAATTGTGAGAGGAGGCAATTATACAGGTGATTTCCCAGTTTACTGTTGAACTATGTAGGTTTTAAATTTAAAACACAAAACATTTTGAAATTTTCTCTTTTCAATAAAATAATGTTTAATCTTGGTTTAGATATTTTATAGTAAATAGTAATTTACATTTTTTAAGTTGCTTTGAAAAGAAAACCTAAGAGTCCATGCTTTCATAGAAGGTATAAAAGTGTCACTTCACCCCATCAGCCTCTTGAAAAATCTTTCAGAAACACTTTTCATCAAAACCAGCGCGATCTTAATTCCTTACATTGTATTGAATGCTACAAATTTCAAAATAGACATGCTGGTTGGGATTCAGACTCACAGTATGAAGGCCTTATTTATGAGTGTATGTGAAGGCATGTTTACTCATATGCCTGTGTGTGAGGTAGGTGTCAAAGTTGTCATTGCAAACAAAGCAAATTCAATAAAATGTAGACAACACAGACTAAGCAGTGGTTTAGACAGCCAGGCAGTACGTCTGCTTTAGGGAGACTGAACCTGTTTCTAGCTTGTATTGACTTGCTCTCCAGTAACTACAATGGGATCTTAGTCAAGTGGCGGACACCCACACAGAGCCGCTTTAGCTTAGGTGTCAACCTTAGGTACATCTCCACCATACATTTAAAAAATGGTTTAATCCTTCCATATTGAAATAAACATAATAAAGAGGGCAATGGTAAAGTAATGCATTGTGTTCTCACTTGGAAAAGCAAAACTTGTGTGAGTGTATGAAAAAGCAGCCTCCTACGCAGGAGTAAACTTAGTGTCAGGGATGGCTTTAAGGGAAAGAGGGCCTAAGTGGACCGTTAAATTTGTCATGCAGTGAACAAGCTACTGGAGAGCCTTGCTCTCTTTACCCACACCGTAACAGCTCTGGCTGACTCAGTTCAACCCTAGGAACATTCATTTGCCTCCACAGCTCAAAACAGTTTAAAAAGGAAGAAAATCAAGCACTATGTGTTTCAAACCTTTATGCCTTGACACTATTCAAACTTACTATTTTCCTAAAATAAATGTTAAACAGACTTGCCAAAGTACATTTCTTTTCTGAGGAAAAAGTAGAGTTCCAGTGCAGACACTGGCATTTGTCTGTTCCAGAAATGAATCCTAAACCCACAGGAAACTTTCAGCAATTAAAAACAACAGCCAACCTAGCATATCTGCACTATCATTACTTAGCTCAGAAATGTTTCAAGGAAAGGCTGCATTTCCTTTTTTATTACCAAGTATAAACACTCATGCTTGGGACTGAACAAGCAACTTCACATTTCTTTTAATCACTGAGTTACTAGAAAGCAGCTTATCAGTACTTTAAAATGGAAAAAAAAAAAAAAGCATTACAGTATGATTTGCATGCCTGGGTAATAATACTCAATGGTTTATTAAGGACTCTCAAGCTTTAAGCCATTCTGCAAAAAGCATCAGGTAATTACTTCCCTTGCTTAAGGAGATTATATGAGCATTTCTAAAACTGTGCAAAGAAATATATCCTATATTAAATTCTATTGGTTACAATTCGATATTCTTTCAATGGTGAACAATTACATGAACGTTTCTACTGAAGTCATCATGACCACTTCAGTAATGAAGTGTTCATCTAGATAACTAAGGGAAAAACTGCATTTTATTATTGCAATAATGTGAATAAAGCCTGATATTCTGTCAGATTTTTCTGCTATGAATATAACAATATAACCACTTCTGTGTGCACACAGAAGATGAGAAATTTTGTCCACTAGGATTTCAAAAAATGTTTTCCAAGTGCCTACAAAGAAGGATTTAGAGAAAATACCAACTCTGATGTAATTGCAGTGATGCCACTCCTGTGTATCCATGTATCTGCTACGGTACTTAAGCAATGGTGCCTCCCAAAATGAATAGGATGGAGTGGCATAGTAGAACAGCAGATAATAAATAATAAAAATAATTCTCCATTCAAAACCCTTTTGCAAAACATGTTTCCTCTCTACTTTAATTATAACCATTCTAATCCCAGCATTTCCATTTTTCTAATTGTTTACATGTTTTATTTAACACTGAAATCTTTTATTTATACAGGGTTGTGTGGGTAATTTATTTATGACAGAGGTTACTTAACTGAACCAGCAGTGAATCATGCATAAACGCACCTGTGTCTGCAGGGAGCTCAAGTGAAGCCACTCAGATCCAACACAGCTCAAAGATCTACTCTGATGCAGTGATGCTTTGGGATATGACCTTCCTCACGGCACTTAGCTTTTCCTTTTAAAAGAGTGTTAAAAGAACGTTGAGGTGCAGAGTGTGCCACCTGATATACAGTGTCCACTGTAGCTGTGTGTATCCCACTCCCTTCCAAGTTACAGGTTTATTAACTCCCGGTTGTAGTTCTGGAGCCTCCAGTACCAATCTGTGCCTGTGCTTTAAGATCTCTGCTGTCACCCCGTGGCTTTTCTGCTCTGTGCTGCAGTTTATTCTACACTTACAGGCGCTTCATTCCACATAGAACAAGTAAGTATCTGTTAGCTGTAAAAATAACAAGAAGCATTGCAACTGCACAACCATAGAGAGCTAAACAAAAGCTAAACAAAGTAGGTAATAGTCACCTGGTCATTAAATAATTGGATAATTAGATTTAACTGCAAGCTAAAACATATCACCAGGAAGGCCAAGACAAATCTGGTAAAACCTGTGCTCTTAGCCTAGCAGGAAGCCTATGGCCCTTTACAAGCTCTAATATCACCAAATTTACTGAGCTACAGCATTATGTATGTCATCAGAAAGGACACAGGTAAACTTAGCTGATGGTCTCCAAGTCAGAGAAAAAAAAAATCAGCAACAGTTTTTGTGTTTTTTTTTTTCCCTGTAGTAAGAATGGATCTAGAATCTACCTTTGAACACCATATGTGATAAGGCTGACAAAATAACATGCTTGAAGTTAAATCTACTGAAGTTATGAGTTATACAGGAAATAAGGTAAGACTTGTATCTGCTTACAGATATACATACATAGGAGGGTATATTTACATGCTTAATTGTCTGTATTATAACCCAGAGTAACAAGCCACATATGTATAATGTGTACATGCCTAGTCTCTCCCTAGTCCTTCCTGACCTGTCTGCTCAGCCAAACAATCCAACAACCAAATCCCAAAGGAAACATCTACAAAAGGATTTTGAACCCTGCCTTCAGAAATCTTTATGGAGAATCACTGTTCTAATCTTCTATTCAATCCTACATGGTCACCACAAACCCAACACACTTCACTGCAGGATGCCACCTGGGTGATAGGAAATTTTTCATTCTACAACGTGGCAGGCAAGATCACAACTTCTCATGCAAGGCTTTTCTTATGTTGATCACTATATGTTGTTGATACCATCATGTGACTTCTTCTGTATATGATTGCTTCCTTTCTGCTGTTTGCATCACCTTCCATCTATGTTCATCTCTATCTTCATTGTTTAAATATTAAATTTTTAAAACAATCCCATTTTAATCTTGGTCTTTTATTAAAACATTTATGAATATTGCATAGATGCTATGGGAACCAAAGAGTGAAGCAATGATTTGTATATCCACCAAGCTGGTGAGCAAAGAAGCATCTTTTCCATTACATTCTGTATGACTGCAGGAAAGATTTAGGGAAGATGCATTCCCTATGGGAAGGAAACCTACAGGTTGTGAGGTAAGAATAACTTACTCGAGGTTATATGAAAGCTTTCTGTTTCAATACAATTTTTGTTTGGGGGAGGGGGGGGGAGGTGGGGAAAAGAAGTAAGAGTGCACTGTGGAAGGTTCCACTTTCTTATATCAAATTGTTCCATATTCTATTCACACTATCTGAAAGAAACAGTTTATTTTCACATTATGGTATTGTCCTTTATAATACAGACCTTCACAGAAGGTGATCTTCTCAAAAGGGAACAGGAAACCAAAAATATTCAAAGGAAAATCCTTCACATTTGAGACAGCTATGACTAGCATATTTGAAATTTCAAACAAACTGTTGGTATGGCAACAAAAACATTCATAGTTCAAAGGTAGAATTGGTAGTGTGAGATATGCCACAAAAATACATTTTGAAGCCTCTGTTATTTGATTAGTTTTAAGGACAGATGCTCCTTGTTAGATATTTTCCAAAGAATAAATACCAAAAAGAGATATTTAAAAATAATGATTGTAAATGATTACCATTCCCTCCAAAGCAGCTAGGAAAACATTTTCCTGACCAGTCTCATATAACTTAAGTTGATCATACGCATTTGTGAACATAACTTGTGTGTTGGTTTGCTTTTTTTTTTTTTCCCTTCTTTCCTTTGGTGCAGTTTCTGAAGTTTCACAGCAGGGGAATTTGACTGTAGAATAAAAAAATGATCACATACAGCACACACATGGGCACCTTGTAGATACAAACATATACTTGTAAGCATCAAGCAAAAAAGGCATTTATGAAAACTAGCCTTCATCTCAAATTAACTTCAGTTATAGTCTGACTTCCAAAATCCTTTTGATATGATAGAGCAAAAGATTCATCTAGACGTTCTCTGAAACACACGGCACATGGAAGCTCGCTCCTTCTTGTACCGTGTGTCTGCCTCGTTTGCCTATGCATGTCCTGAACATGCTTCACTAGAAGAGATGTTGCCAAATCTATGATTTAGCCCTCTTACATTAAAAAGCAATAGTCATTTTATTGTTTATAGCTGTACTAAGAGCACATACAGACAGATGTTTAGGCAGATGTGCTCATTCTCCCTGTACAAAATTAAAAACTGGTATAAGGCACCCTGGCACATCTATCTGATGTTCCCCACATGATGATCTTAGCCAAAAACACTCATCATCCCTGAGCAGAGAGCATTCAGCACCCCACTTAGGTGAAGCTACACTGTGCCGTTTTTAAGGATGATCCAAAAGGCTGTGTCACTATCTTTTCTTCTCAATGAATGAGAAAGCAGCTGTAAGAGTAAAATCCAGCATCTGAATTCCACCTACTGTGACAGAGCACGGCCAGATGATTAAGTCTGTGAACTGCATCTATCATGTCCAAGTACACTGGTAAAACGGATCCCAGAACTGTCTTCTACCCTCTTTACAAAAGTAACTAAACACCGCAGTGTAGTTCTTTAAATGTCCTTATCCACCTACTCTTAATGAAAGCATTATCAATGCCACAAAAGGTAACCTCATGATCATCATATATCACCAGTAACTGTCTATCTCATTTTCATTCAGTGCAAATATTTCACCTCACCGATACATTACTAAAGCATATTAGATAAGCAGATAACGTGAATTTGCTGTATAGAGTACTCTAGTAATGTAAACACTCCAAGAAAACTGGCAAAAGGTATAGTTTGTGATGCTTGGCAAGATAAAGCAGTACACGAAAGCAACACATCTTCAGAGAAAACAAACAAGCAAACCAACAACACGCATTTCATCGTTTTCAGTACTTATTTTCCTCTAAGACATTTACTTCCATTACCTGTATAGTATCCGTATAGAGAGAAGGGGTGGAGGGAGAGTCACTCCAGCAAGCTTTCTGGTAAACTCTGCTTCTACACTATGCTCTGCAATTTAGCCAAATCCTTAACTGGAATTCTGTGATGCAAGGCCTCTTGAGAGTAATCAACCACTTGCTTTGTTAAATCACATTTTAAACTTATGCTATAGTGGGCAGATACCGGTTCTCAACAGTCAGCAAATCTCATTTATTGTGTCCAAGGTCACATTTTCTACTGTGAACCAAATAATCCATCTCTTCCTTCACTTTGTCCAAAGCTGTTACTGTGCTTAATTTCAGTCTGTCAGTCTGTGTGTACACCAATGAGTCTCCTTCAGGTTTAACAGGCCTTGCTAAGCTCTTTAAGTAATAAATGTAAAAAGAAAGAAATTTCCAATTTTTTGAAGAGTTAAGAGTGTTTACAACCCAGCTCAGTATCCACTTTTTTGGAGTGCAAATGAAATGTTGGAAAGCTGAAGGAATAGCAAACTCCATTTGCAATGCTAATTGCATTACATTAAAAAAAAAATACCATTTTTATCTTTTCTTATATCCTCTTTATGCCAGAATTCCATGTATTTTTTCAGATTATGGAGTGAAACACTCCTTTCTTAATGGATATGCAGTACTAAGTAATTTATACAAATTTATTTCAGTAACAAATCATTTCCACAAGCACCACAACTAACAAAGCATCAATTCCCTACCTATCAGGGTTCTGCATTCCTAGACAGCTCCCCCAAGGAATACCTGCTGATTTTCTGCTACTTCCGTCTTTTCTGTGACCTCACACTCAACAGAATTACCTCTGGTCCACCTTTCCTAAGCCCTTTCTTTGTTTCTGCAGCTCCTCCCACAGCCCATGGCTACCAGCTGGGAAAGAGGGAGTCAGCACTGTGTGCTGCTTCCAAGCCCCATCCATGCTACCTGCCTGGCCAGGGATGAGGTGTCCTTGGAGAGCCAGAGGGCACAAGTGGCCAGGTGAGCTCCTGCCATGTTCTTCCCTCCAGTAAGGGCACTGCTTTGGCATTTCCCCTCTGCACAGATACTGATTGTGGTCAGGCTGGTAGGGACTTAAATCCTGATGAACTCCACTTCTCTGCCAAATCTCTTTGGAACTGCCAAGAGCCTCAATACTTATTCTAGGCTGCCTGGTAGGCAGGCAGATGGGCTGATCAGCCAACTTTTTTCTTCTGTAGAAGCTAGGTCAAGAAAGAGAGTGAATTTCAGCTGAATTAATTCCCTTTCACATTCACTTTTCTAGCTAAAATTTTAAAACTACATTTGATTTTCCATAATGTAAAAGTAAACCTGCCCTCAATGTCTTCCATTTGAAATGTTCATCTGAACATGAGCTAACCCACTGCTAGCAAAGCAGCAGCAGTGTCTGCTCTAAGAGCAAAAGGGATGGGCACTGCAAATACCTGTGTCAATAGATTACCTACCCCTTCCTCCTCCAGTCTGCCACCTTTTCCTAGATGAATATTGCTATTAACCAGTCCTTCCTGACCCACAGGAGTTAAAACAAGCTGCTGCTAGTCACAGACTCTGCTGGAGCTAAACCCACATTTTTTCACTGAAACAGAGCAGGTAGTATTCAAATGATCAGCTCCACCAGTAAATCTGCAGGCCTGCAAAGTTGGGTGATGGGCCAACCAATTTTGTTCTCTGTATATTCAGATTCAACAGATCTCTCTCCACAAACCTACACTATATGAGCTTGCATGAAGCACTGGAAGAATCCTCTACAGAGGATATCAGCGTGGTGATAGTGGTAATGATAATTTCCAGCTAAGGGAAAAGAAAACAGTTGAGCAGTTGTAGCATCATTAGCTGGCATAACCGTAAAGCAAATATGTAAGATATACTATATATTATTTTTAAAAGCATGCAAGAGTATTTCTGAGTTTTTTCTTGTGAAGTGGAATTGTATGTTAAGTTTAAGGGCATTCCAGCAGGACAGTGAAATAAGAACTTCAGCAATCTCATAAATGCAATCATTCTAGGTAATGAAATGCCCCAGATTCTAAAGCTTCTCCAGGACACAGTCAACTGTTTTCTTAATTATACTTTTTTATTCTTACAGACAAATAGATCACAAATATTTATGTTTCTGCTTGTATCTCTCTCACCATTATCCAGAGTCATATCCTTTTTATTTCACACAGAATATTTCCTATTACTGACTAATGGTACATTTCTTGCTAATGTGAGATGCTCACTTCAGTTCAGAAACAAGTAGCATATCTTTATTTTTTCCTCCCTCCCCAGTTTTTCCTTTCATGAAAAAGCTATTTTTATTTTAAAATATATGATTGGGAAGCCTTTGAACATTGTTGTGGGAGACAAAGTAATCTTAGTGCATTCAAATAATTTCTTTTAAAAATAAATACCCATAAGAACCAGATAGTTTACAGAATTGGGATGTGAAGCTTTCTATCAGCAGTCAAGTTCAGTCTTACTGTAGAAAGTAGAAACTTACTGAGTAGATTACCATATCAGTGACTGCTACCGAAGGTTTACAGACGTGAATCCATTTTTTAATGAAAAAGAGTACCACTGAACCACAAACACATCTGACGTCAATTGATATCACCATACAGAAAGCCAAAGATGGTTCTCCTCTTTAATTTTGAGCATTACGTTGTCAGGTGTTACACTATATCTGTTTTGTACATAAAGGAAAGATTTCTTACTGATTCCCTTTAGTATCCCACATGACAACTATCTTCACTTTTTTTTTCCAAAAATAGTTTGAAAAATGAATTAATATATTTTGATTAGATAGCACACATTTATCCCCTGTGATCTTCCTTATATAACCAAATTGTCATTTGACTTTCAGCATGTTTTTACTTCAGGACAGCTGAGAGAAATATACAGGAGCAATCAGTATTCATAGGTAACACCTGATTACACAGAGCTCTTCTAATCTATAAAGCAACAGCAAATCATTAATACATTAATTCTCTCAACATTCCTGTGGATATGCAAAGACAAGAAAGCAATACTAGACCCATTTCACAGACTGCAAAAAGACCTGGCATTTACATGGGTGATTTATGCAGGGCCACAAAGTAGAAAGAATAATGATAACTCAGCATTTTCTTTGCATCAAGCTTCAGCTAAAGACTACTATCTTCCTTCTCTAAGCTGAAAATAACATACAGCCCCTAGTCTGCAATCCATAAAACTAGTCAAATAGAAGTAGCAGTACAATCCTAATTTTTCCTGGAAAAAATAGGCCAATAATGTAGCTCATATCGTGGTACAATTAGAATCACTGAAGGTTACTGCTTTAAAAGGTGCTGCGAAAAAAAAAAAAAGGCAAAGAACAGGTGTTTGTGCTGACAGGGATCAGTATGAAATTCAATATGTGTTTCTGTTCTCTTGGTAACCCCTACTTCATAATTTTTCATGTCCAATTTTAATGACCGTAGATGTTCTGAAAGTCAGCTATTCCAAAAATATCAAGCAGTGATTCAAAAAGTGTTCCCTAGTAATGCAGCAGCACCCTACCACAAAATTTAGGATTCAGAGTGTCTCATGACTTGGTTTCATCTAAAGAAAACACTACCCGTGTTTGTCAGTCACCTCCTAAGCAAGTAGAAGCCACAGAGCATGAACATGCCCATAAAGACCAGTCTCTAACAAGTGTATTCTATTGTATTAATTTTTTTTTAAAGTACATTTGATTGCACTTGTTCTCTATTGAATGGTCTATGCTGCCATAAGTGAAACACTTGCCAGACTGCAAGGCAGTAAGATTCTTTATGAAGCAAACATGCAGTAGCCAGGATAGCCAGCAGCTGTTCCTTAACTTTGGTCTATGAAACACAGTAAGTAGTCCTTACCATGTCATAACCAACCAGGAGAACAAGTCTGCAGCTGTGCTCCCAGCACAGCACTGCAGTCCCTCCCTCACCACATATGCTGACACATCAAATACATCATCTGGGTTCAGCAAAATTTTTATCAGGTCCTGCTCATACACGATGGTCTGGTGAAAAAGAAAAGTTAGGGAACAACTCATCTGTAATAATCACAATTGTGGAAGAAACTGCTGGTTAAAAACCTCAGTGCTTGAGATTCTTGACAGGCTCACTCCATTATTAGAACATGTTAATTAGTGTATGCTCTCTGGTTTTCTCCCTGCTACTCTTCTTGGCATGTAGGAAAAAAAGAAGTTGAAAATAAGCGTTAATTCACCTTGTAAATTAACACGTACCCAATAGAGAGGTGTTATTTGACTATTTTCAGTTTGACTAACTCCATAACACTTTAAAAACAAAAACAAGAACAAAACCTGCATGAAATTAGCTGCCAGTAAGAATCTTGTATCAAATATCACAGCCACAATGTGTTGATGAACAGGGTTTTTCATTTTGATGCAAGTAGGGAGAGTGTCAGCTGGTAATCAAGAAAGTGCTTAGCAAGATTTTCTTTCTTGCAATAAATTCCAAAAGAGAAGGGAGGTGTCTGGTGTGAGACAAACCGAGAAGGGAGAGGAGAAAAGAAATTCTTGCTCATCAGCAGACCAGAAGTCTTGAAAGATTCAATAATAGTAGCCATGATAGTTCACGGCTTCTTTTAGAACAATGTTCCTGGTGCTGTGTATCCAGGCACCAGGTTACTTCTGGGCCTTTCTGATAACTATTAATCTTCTAGCTCAGAGCAGAGCAGTTCCCAGTATGGGAGTTACAGGAGACGTTCAAAAGAGCTAAGCACATGGAGAAAAGTCTAGCCTTGTTTAGGAATGCTGAGCAGTTCTGAAATCTTTCCTACACTGCTAAAATCCTGACCGGTATGACATGGGTTAGAAGGAAAGAGAAGGAAGGAAAACTGATGGCTTTCCTTCTCAAAGTAGAACAGAATTATTCTGAAGTATTTGTGAGCCAGCCATATGTGCCTAGCAAACATGTCTTTTGACTCTGGCAATACACCAGAGAGAACCCTGCAGAGAATACCAACCCAGGGCAAGGGGACCTTGCCTGGGGATGTGGGACCTGGGCAGGTTGTACCTGGCCAACAGTGCCAAGCCACTGATAATTAAAATGGCATCGACAGCTTTTATGCAAGTGGCAGCTTGAAATACACTATTATACATTGTCTGTGAAAGTCTTTCTGTACCCCCGCCCAAAAAAAAAAAAAGAAAAAAAAAAAGAAAAAGAAAACAACAGCAATGTTTTCCAGATTTTGATTGGTGAAATTGTAATTCTGGAGGACCAACCGGAGACAGTTGCTGCTAACTACAGAGATAATGACACTGATGATATGCTGTCTTTTGCTGTAAATATCACCCTTTGTTCCTCAGAATAAAGGGCTGCTATTTACTTGTTTGTTGCAGCCAAGGTTCAGTTTCTCCTGTAGGTCAGAGCAGAAGATTACTTAATTACATCCTTTTATGACAGAAAGTCACTGATTCACATCTGCCTTTGTATCAGAGTATATCCGCCTTTCATCTAGCTATATTAATTGCATCAAATATACAGTCTGCATGCTGGTGTAAATGAAAAGTACATCTAATTTTCTAATACAAACAATAGATTCAGGAAATTTGTCATATTTTAAATTGAAAAGTTAGGACACTGTTCGTTAAATAATTTAAAATTTGTTTTCATATCACGGTTGATTGTCAACATGAAGCCAAATTACTTTTCTATTACCACGAATACGAACTCAATCTTTAAGCATGTCCAAAGAAGGGCAAAAAAGCTGGTGAAGGGTCTAGAGAACAAGTCTTATGAGGAGTAGCTGAGGGAGCTGGGGTTGTTTAGCCTGGAGAAAAGGAGGCTCAGGGTAGACCTTACTGTACTCTACAGCGAGTACACTACTTGTAGCGAGGTGGGGACTGGTCTCTTCTCCCAAGCACCAAGTGATAAGACAAGAGGAAATGGCCTTAAGTTGATCCAGGGGAGGTTTTGGTTGGATATTAGGAAAAAATTCTTCACTGAAAGGGTTGTGAAGTGTTGGAACAAGCTGCCCAGGGAAATAGTTGAGTCACCATCCCTGGAGGTCTTCAGAAAAAGTGTAAATATAGAACTTAGTGACATGGCTTAATGGTGGACTTGGCAGTGCTAAGTTAAAGGTTGGACTTGATGATCTTAGAGGTCTTTTCCAGCCTGCATGATTCTCTCCCTCTCTTTAAACCTAAATGTAAATTAGGTCCTCTTCTCTGTCTAAAATAGCTCCAAGGTTACTTATAGCATTCATTAGCTCTGAAAAACTTCCAACACTAAACTTTAGAAGCTAGTATTAAACGCCTAAAACTTTTCAAGGAAAACTAAATTGTAAGGAAGCTGAACAGACCATGTCAGTGACAAGTTCTGTATCCATAGGTTTGCAAGCTTAAGGAGCTCTCTAGCTTTTAGTACATAGGAGAAGTTGGTTGTTCTGTGACACTCAATAGAAACCACAAACAAAAAAGGAGTCCAGAGGTATCAAAGCAGTTGCCAAGGCCCCGGAGATTTACAGAGCTCTCGGAGATCCCTCTCCTGAGCTTCTGCAAGGACAGAAGAGCCTCCAATGCTGTTGGCCTTAGCTATGGTCCCATTTCTGAACCAGCACACTTGGGCCAGCTCTCCTCACCCTAACTATGCCAAGCAAAAAACTCACTGGAGACAAATTCAGGCTTTTCTTTTCCTGTAAGTCCCAGTTTCAACATTTTTCTCCTCCCCAGGGTTTGTCAAGTACAACTTAATCACCTTGAGACTCTTATGCCTTTGGAAACAAAATACTCCCATCTCACAACTAAATTTAACATTAATCAGGACAAAAACGTCTCAGCATTATAACTCTTGGTTTCTGTACCAATAAAGAGCTTGTGTGCTACTGTAGATATGACAAAGAAGGTATGTGAATTGTACATATTTATCTTTTCCAACATTAAGCTCATTTTATGAAGAGACATAGAAATGTAGATAATATGAAGTATAAGGCTGGAAAAAATGACAAGGAAGAACATGGCTGCACTGGCTACTCTACTAACATAAATTTATACACTTGCTAAAAAACGTTTTGATGTACAGACATCCCCTTCTCCTCTCAAAACATCATCACATTTTTTAGCCACGAGATATATGATAGAAACGAACAGAGAAACTGAAAGTTCAGTTAACTCACCCCTCAGAAAGCTCAGTTCTTAAATCATAAGACTAAATAGAATTTAAATAAAACCCTAAACATGGTACATGGTGAGTAAATAAAGAACAATGAGATAACTTTTGTCGTCATGACAAGTATATCGCATATGTTAACAGTATGAAATACATGATTATATAGACACTGTAAGAGAAAGGAAAAGATTAGACCAAGGTCAAATTCTACTAATATAAACTAGTGAATAATGTTTTCAGAATCCTCTTAGCTTTTTAACACTGACATAAAACTGTATCACTCTCTTCCATGACTACTGTGTTGAATACTTAGTTATCCTTGAATATATCAGTTAACAAACCTATGTCTAACAAGAAGTCATTTTATGCCATACAATTGTTACAAACACCTCTGCTAGCTTTTTGATCAAACTCATTTCCTGACCTTTGTGACTGGCATGTCTTAGCTTATTTCTTGTTTCTGAATTTTTCTGCCTTTCTTTGTTTTCGAGTCATGTTTAATTAGAGTGACTAAAGCCAATCTAGAGGTATTTTGGCTATAACCTTTACTCACTCTTTGCTAAGCCACTGTTATTGTAGGCTGCTTCTTAAACTATAACAATCTTATTGCTAACATTTTATACTTGTAATAACTTAATTAGTAGCCCAGAATATAAGGTTAAACTATAAGTGCATGCTTTTCATCATTACCACACAACATCTTGAAACCCTTTATTTACCTTTGCCTTTATAAGCCCTTTCAAGAAATCAGCATTAAACACAGACCATGTGTGCTCTATAATATCTCAGTTAAATCACTATCAAGGTCTCAATTTTATTTTATTTTTTTCCCCCAACAGTAACCAGACAGACATTTTCCAAAATTTTATTCTGTGGAATCTTAAGTGCACACTTGAGAGTTTTTCTGGACAGTAGCAACATCATCTCCTTGACCTTGCAAACTGAAGCCTTAAACGAGTTACTGAGAAATACCCCTTCACTCTCACCACATTTAGGATCCAGTTTTAACAGACTTTATATGGGAGACCATGGAGTTCACAGTAAGCAGCTTCTCTCAAAATGATTGATGGCAAAGCAAGGAGGTGGGGTTTGTTTGTTTTAAATGGGACTAATCTATTACTTTTGCTTTCCAAATGGTTAGTTTGTGGTAGCTGTGGTGGGCAACCAAGTTATCTCATCTGTTCCTAAAGGAGTTCCATATCACTGGTGGTCATTACTTTTCTGTGCTATCCAGCTAAAGGATTAGAGTGTAAATTCACCATTAGATACAGGGATAACAGTATCCAAAATAACCAATCAGCCAGCTTAACATGTCAAAGCTGAGGGACAGTATCAACTTAAGTCCATTACTTATTATGAAGATGCACTGACTAGAAAATCTTTACCTTTTCCTATTAAAACTTAGGTATAACAGCTGTCAGAAAATAAATATCATGTACTGGAATAATCATTAGAAACTAGACCCTAAATCAAGTTCAGATTTAAGTTTTTGTTTGTTTGTTTTTTCTCCAGCTTCAATATTTTTGAAATAAGTATTTCCAGTGTTGCTGGCCTCTTCATTGCACAGAGAAGTATCCTTCAGCATTTTATTCTAATTTTTAAATATATATATTTTTTCAGCAACTTAGAAGTCAATATGATGCACAGACTGTTTTGAAACAACAGTTACTGGTACATCCAGCCTTCAAAGGGCCAAAGACTATGCATGACCAGCTTCATAGTACCAGCACCTCCATGAAAGGGCTCTGTATCCTATTTCAGTCTAGATACAGTCTGACTTCATTTAAACATCACTAGCATAAGAAGGCAAGAATTACACAACTGGGACACTGCCTATCAACAGTCTCCACAGGTTTCTGTACTGCAGTGGCTATAATCGTATCAGAACTGAACTGTGAATCAATGTGAAGGTTTAGCATGCAGGATGCAGGCTTAATAAGCTGGATTTTGTGAAGTGGAGTGAAGCCGCGGAGTTAAAAAACAGGCAGCTGTAACACAATAGTTTTATATGATCTAAAATACAAGAATCTGGGAAAAAAAATAAGTTAGCGAAGAGGCACTGAGTCAGAAAACAATGTGAAAATGACCAACTCAACAGAGTATACAAACAGACAACAAAAGGAAGTAAAATAGGGCATGGGAATATTCAGTGAAATGAAAGACCAGATGTGCTGTGCAAGTGCCTTTTTTAAAATAAAGCTATTCAGAACAGGAACATTGCCCCTGCTCCAACCTGTACAGCCCCAATAAGAAATGCAAGGACAGAAATGGGAAGCCCACATGGGAGAAACAACCACATTTCTCAGAAGACTGAAGTGACAGAGAACAAGTAAAACTACACCAAAACGTGATCTCCAGCTCACACCTGATTTAAAAGAGACCCCTCTGGTAACAGGGGAGGTTGTTGCCTCCTCACTGAGGACCTTCTCTCCCTCCTCAGCAACAGATCTACTGCTATCGACACAGGATCCTTCCCTGCCCTGACAGACAGAAGTCTTTCATGTAAAGCCTCTTTCTTCCCCGTTCTATAAATGTCTTCAAATCCCCATGTCAGATGCAGGAATTGGAAGTCTGGTTTTCTCTTCCTTAATTTTGGGTACGTGTTTCCCCAGTAACCAGTGGAGTGGCAATAGGGAGACAGAGGGACGGACAGACAGACAGCTGCCCTCAGGGAGCAGCTCCAACAGTTGTAGGGAGCTCACAGTGACTGCTTTTTCTTGCTCAGGTAGTACAGGAAAGAGCTTAACCTTTAACAGGAGGACTGTGGGCCTGAGCAACCTCCTCTGAGTCTATTCTGTCTCTAACAGAGTACTGTGTATATATTTATATACATATATGTATATATATACACACACACATAGAATCTTTCTAGGGAGTTGTTTATTTAGGGAGCATTCACTCTGTGCTCTCATCATGCATATATTTTTATCAATATTTATGAGAGAAGCCAGCACTGAAGTCATATATGTTACACTCTACATCTTAAGGCCATTCTCAGACAGAAGTGCTGCATTTTGCACAAAGCTGCTTCACACTATTACAGAAAAAAACTTTTCTGCCATTTGGGCGAACGCACTGGCCACTGGTTTTACCCCAAAAGGGTTTGGATGCCTTGTAGATAGCTTTGTCACAGATCACCAAGTTCCTTAAGGATAAACAGAAACTGACCTTCAGTAAGGATTTTGAAGCCAAGTCACTATTCTGTGGGAAGTCAATGCAAATAGATTGATGGATTTGATGTGCCCATGGTAACCTGAGCTGCTGAGGAAGTGTGTCACAGCGTCTCATACTCATAAGGACTTGAGTCTATGTAATTACATTGTGTTGCAGTAGTTCACAAAGCAAAAATTTTAAGGTTTATATTACTATCATTATCCACAAGAACACGATGGAGTCTCAGACTACAGAAAATGGTGGGAGATTTTGGTACGTGGAGTCACTATCAGCAGGGATTTCAAAAGCATTATTGAAACTACAAAGAAATGGATGAATAATACATCTGCTAGAAATTACACTTGAGGGAAGATCAAAATTATTCACCAATTTGGAAATCATGGAGGGTTAAATATTATGACAATTTATTTTGACATTCTCTGGAAGAAATAGTTTCAATATTTTCAAAATAGGAACATTCTGACTTTCTATTTTGAAATAGCATATTTGTTTTGAAATTGACACAACATTGTTTTGGATTTAACAAAAATGTTTCAGGTTGGCAAAGAATAAAATTATTCTTCCTGCTGGGAAAAGGAAACAAACTATTAAACTCATTTAAAGTTGTTTCAACTTGTTGTTATAAGCATTGCCTCCAAAGTGTTTAGTTCAGCCACTAGACTTTCAAAAAGATCAAATGCATCATTCCTACAGCTCTTTGACCAAAAAAAAAAAAAAAGGAAAAAAAGGAAAACAAACAACAAACAAAAAAAACTGGAGACGTATAACTTTAAAGGACCCCAGTTCTGTGGCATCCTTTCCCTTGACTACTATCCCACTGCCACATAAATTGAATTCCTAGATTTTAAAACCAAGATAAGCAGATGCGTATCACCTAGAGTACTGTACAGCCGTTTCTCCCACTGTACATTTGCCCTTATCATTTAGCTCCCCTTGTACCCCATAATAGTCAACAGACTCTGGCTCCTTCAAGAAGGATGTAAATCTCTACCTACCTTGTGGGGGGATTTCAGTTACACAGCAAGACTCCTGCTTTCCAGACTAAAAATTTGTGGCAATTTCATTTAAATGAATCACAGAGCTTTATATTAAGTTACATACAACGTGGGATAATGCAGTCAATACAACAGTTCATGTCTTATTTTTATGTTAAATTCAATTTATTCTAACAACATCTCCACTATTTCAGCTTTTCAACATGCTGCAGACTTAGGCATTAACAATGCATGAAGTTTATTTTAGAGGCTGCCAGGAACAGAGCATTGGAGAATCTGGGCAGGTAAGAGGCAGATACATGAAGCCCTCCTTACCTGGGGACACATGAAAGTGATTTGGGATTAACAAGAGAAGTAAATTTGAATCTGGTAAAATACTTGGCAATGAAACAGTGACTCTAAGATTGTAAAGCCTAGTTCTGCAGGGAACCATGGTCTCAAAGTCATAGACTACATAGAGCTCTGAATATTACTACTGACTCAAAAATAGTTTTCTCTAACAGAAGTATTCTGGAATAAGGAAAGCTTGAGTTTTTAAAAAGATGAAGGAGTAGATTCTGTACTATAGTTCTTCTTGGCTCAAGCCAGGGAAAGGAGGAGGATGACATAAGGTAGTTCTCTGTCATTTTGAAGTATCTGTTTTTGGAGCTCTGTCAGAGAAACTGAAGCTTTACTCAGTGCGCCCATACAGTTCGAAAGAACTGTACCACTTGAATACAGACATATTCCTTTCCACTCTCCTAGCAAACATTCTTCCAGGGTCATCAGGACAGGTGGCACAGCTGCTCATGCTGATCCTGAACACCTCCTTCACTGAAGCACTGAGGCTGCTGCCTCCAAGCTGAGTCAAAAAGGGGCTTCAGTAAGTATGTAGAATTTATCCTAACACTGTAGCAAGTAGCTTTTCAAAACACAGAGAGGGAAACACACCTCTTCTGCTTGGTGTTCAATCTTTCTTGTGTATTCCTTCCCAAGTCATTTGTGGTTCGGTTTTATGTAGTGACCAGCAAACCCAGTCCTGGGCCAAGGTCCCCCCTGAGCATGGCGCTTTGCACAGACCTTGAAGACTGTTCCATTCCTAAAGCATTTGTAGTCTGTAGAACCTTAGAAACAGTGCATTTACTCACAAAGATACGCGAGGACAAACATGATGTTATGTCTAACAAACGATGAAAATAAATCCAAGTAGACTCCTGTTCTCTTTCCCATTAGGAAGACATGATTAAATTTAAAGCCAACAAATGTAAAGTACACTGAAGACATACTCTTATATTCAGACTAATGTGTGGAACTCACAGACGCCACTGAGTTTTTGTGGAAGTAAATAGCTTGGGATGCTCTCAACAAGAATCAGGTATTAACAAACAAGCATATCATCTCTAATGTCCGTACTGAGGATGAAAATTATAAGGAACGTCAGTCATCTGGCTTGAGACAAATCAGCCAGTCAGCAAATACACTTGAGAGATGTTTTTTCACAAAGGAGAAAAAATGGAAGTGAAAGATTTCCTTTGAATCAGAAACACTGAATATTCACCTCTGATAAAAGCACAGTCCTAGAAGACATGGACAATTTTCTCTCTTAACAGGTGAGCACTATGTATCAGAAAGTTGTTCTCAATTCACACCCACCTTAGCAGCACTCCTGACCAGACAGTTGTTCATGATTCACAGCACCATGAAAACAGAATTCATCCCTTAATGCTGGAGAGCTCTAGCAACTACAGCAGTGTTCCTGTATTGAATCCTGATGGGCTAACAGCACACTGCTTTCTCCAGTTTGGAGTCATGATTCTGCTTCCATTACTCAGAAGTGCAATTTATAGAGACTCAGCTTGTTTCATTTATCTAACACATCTCAGGTTTGACCAGCATTGACAATCCTTGCCTGAAACCAAAACCCTATCACTCACCATCTCCTCATTACTTACAGAATATCGTAATTCATCTTCTCTCACTTCCACATTCTATTTGCCTTCTTACCTACATTGTGTGTTTTCTTTCTCACATCTTATCACCACCTCTTCTCCTTTCTAAGCCTTTTACCTTTCCTACTTTTTAATTCTGCCTGCCTCTCTCTGTGATTGCAACTCTTACCACTGCTGGAGTAGCGGCTTGTGCAATTACTTAAGTTTATGCTTCCCATCTAAAAAGTTTTCCAAAAAAACACACTGGCAAACAGAAAAAATAAATCAGTCATATTTCAACAGAGCTCCAGAGAGACTTTATTGTGCTCTGTCATCCTCTATTTCTATTCTCATGCTTACCAGAGAAGTGGTGGCAAGCTTCTTGTGAAGGCTTTAAACTCTCCATTCCCTTTCTGGGTTCATTTAACATACATTGTAATCACACTGCTGAGACAAATTCATTTGAAATGCATGCAGATTAACGCATCTAATTTTGTACTCTAGGTGTTCTAGCCTTGGCATTGGCCTTAGCAGTGGTACTTTCAATAACATGCAGTATCTCATTTGTTTGCTTACATTATAATACCTCTGAGTAAGTCCTCACATTTACTCAGTTTGCAACTCTGAAAATGATCAACTGCCAGCCTGCAAAATCAGAACAACTGTCTAGTCTTTCGCTTTATATCATTGCCTATCCTCAAAAATTATTTTAAAATGTTATGATAATGTGTGAGACCAGTCACCCATATGGCATTTCAGGTCTGTAAAGGCAATAGCGCTTAAAATGGTAAAGGCTTCATGCTATATTTTTCTCATGGCAATAGCGATACAAGGTCCCATCAAGAATCTATGGAAAGACAAAGGTGTCAGCCTTACATAGCTGCATAGTTACTTGTTGTTTGTTTGTTTTTTTGTTTTGTTTTTTTTTTGGGTGGGGAGGAGGTCTTTTCTTTTTTGCAAAGAATATAAAGCAATAAAGAGGCAGAGTAAAAGCGCATATTCAGAGATTTATTAGGGGAAAAGCAGAGAAAATTTATAGACTTCCCATAAGAAATAGCAGTTTACAACGATTCAGCCTGCTGTGAGAAATCAGCTGAAACTGTAACTGGAGTCATATACAGGTTGTCAGTCCTGCATACAGTGTACTTAAATCTGACCTATTATGCAGGTTTCCTAATCCTCATGTTAACATGAAAGAGCTGATATTCAGCCTCTTCCTTGTGATGCCTTCATCAGAAATCAAAGAATTCACTTTTATTCTTTAAAGCAGAAAAATAACACATTCCGTTTCTACCAAACTAAACAACAGTAGGTTTTTTTTGTGGTTTTTTATTTTTTTCTCTAGCTAAATTGGACTTGTATTGAATCCCTGCAGTCTTTTAGGCAAAGAAGGACAGGGGAAAAACTTAAACTTCCTCCCCACAGAACTAATAAATACAGCCAAATCACCAGCATGGAAAATAACTGTGTGAGCCCTAGGTACCAAAGCTTACCCACAAATAGCTCATAGTGAATAATGCATACGGCTTAAAGCCAGTTAAAATAAGTGCCAGGTCAGTTATCAGGCAGCAGTGAATTTGCAAGGCTTTGAAACAAAATTCTTTTTTTTTTTTCCCTCCCTCTCTGAGGTACAAATAACTGAACTAAGATGCAGGCAATAATGACTGAAGTGAGGTGTGGGCAAGAGTTGGCCACTCAGTAGAACTGGAGTGTTTCAGTCCTACATCAAAACAGACTGGTGGTGCTGAAGAGGCAATAGTAACATGAAAGAGCCAGCTTTCACTCTGAAGTGAGTTCTTGACATCATTTTGGGTCCTAAAGCATTACCATATCACAGAAATGGAAGGAATTTGTCTTGGCTGAAAATTTCAGCAGAAAAACAAGAGACTAAGGATCTATCACTGTTGCTTTGATTCCAGTTTAATTTCAGCTTTAAAATCACTATGGTTTTGTCAGCCAGATTACAATATGTGAATGATGTGAAACTTCCAGTTTGCATGTTCATACCGATGAGTTATGGCTGGACTGAATTCACATGAATTCAGCTTCTCTGAGTGCTGAGGACATTTATAAAAACAATAAATAAGTAAATAAATAAATCAGGAAATATGTGGTCTTTCCCCACAACATTGTAACCTGCTCTTTATTCTGCCTTCTCTGTAAGAAATATTTCTACTTGAGCACTGACACAATTCTGAAAGTAAATTGCAGAAATTCCATAGGTCACTGCATTAGGATCTTGGCTTAACTGCTGCAAGTAGAAATATAACTGCTTAGTTTCCTAAACATTTATAAGGAATTCCAGTCTTACAGAGGCATGCCTGAAAAACATCTGGCCTCTAGCAAATTACGCAAAAATCCTTGATGTAACATCATTCTGTATGATTCATTCACATAGAATTACAAAATATTCTTCCAGGTGAGCAGCAACAATCCAGCTACTGGTTTCTGCAGCTGCCTGGTAAAACATGCATTAAGTAATAAATAACACAGAGCACAACGCATTAACTCAAAGATTCTAATGTCCATACTAATTCATATACAAAATGCAGACACTGAGCTGTTGCACTTCTTTCAGTACTGGAAGACTTTGCAGAAAATGTAAAGGTAAATATATTTACTGCCAAGGATGTTCTTTCTTGGCATTTTGTTACTAGCATAGATAACTCTCTCTGCAGAATCCATCCCAAAACTATCTGGAACCACTGAACCAGGTTGTAGCTTTCCTTTGCTAAGGAAGAAACATGAAGTGCTACGGAATCATCTAAGTTTTTACCAGAAATCTGGAAACAAGATTTTTTTCCCCACAAGTTTTACTATTGTCAATTTTAAGCTTTGCAATTTGTGCCACACTTCAAGGTACTTAATTGTCTGCTAAGTAAACCTTAGTCTTATACTTAATTCAATATCATTATCACCAAGCAATATCCATGTTTCCTTTACTTTAAGCTTTTGAACCACTACTAGTTTTCTCACTCAGACTATGGTCCCCCCAAAAAAACAGCACGTTGCATTCCAGTGGTTTGGATTACATGCATTTTGTTATGCTGGATTACTACCAGTTTTCTTAACACCACATTTCCACTCATGGAAAATTGGCAGAAAGCACTAGCATCAGCAACACTGTTATATCTGCTATTTTCACCAGATTTACAAGGTCCAAACCTATCCTAGAGAAGCTAGGCTTGCACAAGGCATTTTTTTCCCCATTGCCATCATAATGTTAGCCATTACTTATTACTTTGTAATCACTTACATACTTAAAAAGAACCAATATTTTGGGGGGAAATGGATCTAAAAACATTGGCCCTGCAAAACATTTCCACTCCTTTGGGTAAGGTAGACCCTTCTCACTGATTTTTCATGAACTTGGGGCAGCCCCTGCAGTAAATGAAGACACTGCATTAGAGTACAGCATTTTTCTTTCAGCTAGTCTAACTTTAAAGAACAGTAACACACTCAGATTGTCATCTTTATGAAAAACTTCCCAATCTAGCAGCAGTATATTCTCAGACACTTTGTAGGTAGTGCATGAATCACTAGCACCAGAAACTCATCTGGGGGAAAGATCCAAGTAGTCTTTTTAGCTAGATATAGAAGGTGATACTGATGATACCTCATGATGTTTATGATATTTGTGATGTTAGAACCAAAAGAAAGAAAGAGAACTGCCTGTCATTACATTGCTGGCAGTGCAGTCCATGTCATCTGTGGTGGGTTAGCCTTGGCTAGCAACTAAATGCCCACCCACAGCCACTTGTCAATTCCCCCTTCTCAACAACACTGGGGTAGAAAACAGAATAAAAAAGTCTCATGGGTCATGATAAAGACAGTGAGATTGGTTAACTGTTACCACCACAGGCAAAACATTCAGAACTTGGAGCAAATTAAATCAATTTGTTACGGATTAAAACTGTATTTGGACAATGAGAAAAAAAAATAATAGTTAAAAGGGAACTTACCCCAGTGGTGGTCTACTTCCATCACTAATTTATATGATGATCTGTGAAGGGATACTTCACCACCACACTCAACAAGAACTACCTCCAGAAGCCATGGATTGTTGCCTCTCTACCAATTTCTTTGGCCTTCCCCCCATTCCATAGCGAGGGATATCAGCTTACCTTTTAATTTCTGATTGTCATCCCCAGCATCCCAACACCAAAGCAGCCAAGCAGCAATCCATTCACCTGGCTAACAAATGTAATCTTTCTGCTTATATCAAAGTTCACATAGGGTCACTCCTGGTTTTTGACTGTTAGGTGACTTCTGTCATTTCCTCCTCCCATTTTCTTGCCAAAGGACCAGCTTCCTAATCAGACCCTTCCTCCTTTTCCCTTACTAATGGATTGTATGGACCCGTCAATCTCTGCTTTCAGTTTTTCTTTTTGACTCCTAGAGTGATTATTGTAGATAGGGTTTGTGTCCCTGTCTTAACCTGAGGCATTCTCATATCCTGAGGCCCTTCTTCCCTTGCTCCTGTGATGGAGCTGGAAGGAGGCTCAATCACAAGGCAAGCCCCACATCAGTGCTATGAATCAGTAGCTCCCAATGGGGTAGGCAAGTCATCTTTCTGTCAAATGGTTCTCCATTTCAATGGGATTACATGTCTCTTCAGCCATAAAATTGTAGGCTATCAAACGTGATAACTGCCCTGCACACCTGCTCAAATCCTCCCATACACCTTGTCATCCAGGGATCATCCTCCCAAGGGCACATTTCTCTGTTGCCTCACCAACAAGTTGTTCACTCTTATATCAGGTTGATGAAATCAGGTTCCACATACCCAATGAAAAGCCAACAAAAGATAATGGGACCAAACAGCTTTTGTACAGATGTACAAAAACCTCAGAAGACCATGCAACAAAGCTAGCAACACCAATGCCAGAGGCAAGAAGGGAGGTGTAATCCCTCATTCTCTCCACAAGATAGCTCACCCAGCAAAAGAACATGATCCATGCCTGGGCCATATGCCAACACAAGTGCACGGCCATTGCTTTTATCAATATGTTCACAGGCACAACAAAATAGAGTGATAAGCAGCCCAGAGAACAGCAAAAGCCAAAAATGGCCACTAGCCTCTAGACTCTAATACACAGTAAAGCAAGCAAGCTCCATGACCAGCACAGAATCCTGCCAATTAACAGCCACAATGGCTACAGCACACAATCAGATCAAAGCTGTCGTTATCTCAGGCCACACATTAGGCACCAAAAATGACTGTGGTGAGTTGACCCTGGCCAACAGCCAAACACCCAGCCAATCTAAATCCCCTCTCCCACAGGACAGAGGGGAAATAGAAACCTGTGGATCAAAATAATGAGAGTTTAAGAAGGCAAGTAAAAGTTGAGTGTATAAGCAAAGTGAAAAGAGGAATTAATTCCTCTCCATGGACAGGCAGATGTCCAGTCACTTGCTGAAAAGTAGAGCATCAACACATACAAAAGTTGCTTCAGAAGCATCATAACCACAAATGTGCCCCCTACATTCTCTTTTCACTGAGCTTGTACTGCTGAACACTACATCATATAGAATAGAATATTCCTTTGGTCAGTTTGGGTCAGCTTCATCCCCTCCCAGTGCCTTGCCCACCTCCATCCTGCTACCTGAGAGGGCTTGGGAGGAAGAGAGAAAACCTTGACACTGTTCAAACACTGCTCAAGAGTCAAAACATTGGTGTTATAAACAGTGTGGTGTTCCCACTCTGTTTTAGCCACAGATGAAAGCACAGCACCATACAGGCTGCTATGAAGTTAACGCCATCCCCACCAGACCCACCTACATCATTTCATCATATTCCCCAAAGCTGTCAAGGGGCTGATGAACAAGAGTGGTGACAGAATTGAGCCCTCAGGATGTTTGTGGGAAGGAGAACCTGCCCATCGTGCCCACTGGGAAGAAATAAGTGAAACCAGGTTAAGAAATCTCTTAAATCCTACCAGGGCATGCTGCCATGTCAACAGGACTTCGTTATCAATCACAGAAATTTAATAATAGGCCAGTATTACCTAGGCTGTCTCTGATCTGGCCAGCACCAAAAGCAATTCATTCATAAGTTTTACACTGGTGTTTTGCCTTGCAAAGTAAAATTGAATTGGGTCCAGCATATCAATTAGTGAGATCTGCTAAATAACATTTTCTTGAGGATGCATTCACTTCCCCAAGAAACCAGAAAATTGTTGGTTGTTTCTGAGTGTCTCCATATTTAATGAAATGCAGGCCAAACTTCAAAGACTTAGTTGTTAGAGTCTCCATTTCTGTGTCCTAGCAGAAGACTTTTCTTGGTCACTGGTGTCATACGTGACCATAAAATTGTTTTCTCCCCTGCTGAACTTGAAAACCTCAGCAACATTTCACAAAGTGTGAAGTTAAATGCCAGAAACACCATTATTAATACTGACTTGTGAAGGGAGGGCAGTCAGGGAAAATGTCATCACACCATCCACCTTGAAAGTTTTGTCACCCTATGCTGAAAGAGCTTTATTAGGTAGAAAAAGAACTCACTTTTCCCTCTGAAAATGCACTACGTTCACAACAGAGGTGCCAACCATACCTTCACTGCCAAGTGTTTAAATTTTCATAAGACATCACCCTACCAGCACTTCAAATTCATGGTTCTACAACAGCCTATAGAGCAATACAAATGAATACCATAAAACATCAGAAAGCCTAGAGAAACAAAGCAATATATATTCCATTACTTGGTGTTATATTGAAACTGCAGGTACATTAACGTATCTCTTCCTTCCTAAAACTCCTCACACATTTACACAAACCATTTTGTGTAGGAGTTTAAGAAATTTTGAAATTACAAAAGAGCATTTTCATTTCCAACTATTTATCTAACATGTCAGTTCTCCATTGATCTCAGAGTAACTGTTGAACTCTGGGATTTTGTTTGCATCTTTCATTTGCTTTGCATTACTCAGAGATGCTGGCCAGTCAGTTACATGCTTTGACTTGATGTATCATTTCAGATGATGTACAGGAGATTCATCCATCTTGAAAGATTCTCACAAAGCCTAATTTATGCTTATTAAGTAATATAAAACCTAGTGGTCTATGTAAACATAATTAGAAGCATGTTGTTGAGCATCTTTCTATATAGTTACTTCATATAAAAACTAATTTCTGTTAAAAGAGCTATCACCTGAATTTTCCTTAAGAGAGCAGCTTAATTTCTTAATAGAATTTTTGCCTTTGGTTACAGCAATACTAATGCAATCACTGTTTTTAAATAAAGCCATTTCATTTTTTTACTTCCTTTCCTGTATATTATCAGCCTGTTGTTTTCTCAGCTTTCTGGTCCTTAATTTTAAAGCTTAATATTTTTCTTACTGGATTCTTCACTACATTGGGACACTGTATTAGTTTCAGAATCATCTGCTATTCTCCCTCAGGTGGGATTATAACCCCTTCTTCTGTCATGTCTTAGCCTTGCTTCCTTCCAGATTCAGAAATAGGTATTCCCTTTCTTCTCACTAATACAACAGACTCCCACTTCCAGTGGCAAAGTAGACTGAACTTCTAGTCAGATCTTTGATCTGAATTTAGGAACACTTGCTTAGATATGGCACAAATAGGCTCCTAACTCCATGCCTGAGAATAGTCAGCCCATCCTGGAAAATTCCCCAGTAAATGACAACCCAGTCCCGGTTCAGTGTAACCCCCTATAATTCCCAAAGTATCATTCCCAATTTAAACTAAAGTCAAATTTAGTTCTCAGCTCTCTTTCTGATACCTTGAACTTAGTTGAGCTTGTCAATGCCTGTCTGCTTTCACCAATAGCAATACTGAAGATATAGCAGGAAGAGCACTATTTAGCCAGGTGTCCTTTTGTAAAGGCTTCCTCTTTACAGTGAGTCAGAGTAGATTATGGAGTTGATATAGTGTAGCTGATAATGAACCTGTGGGTACATTAAAGGCTTTGTTTAGCTCGCTATTGCAAAAAGTCTTGATTTTACATTCAGTCCCACTTCCCTCAATAAAAAGAATGCTCTTAAAAGGCTTTTGGTTTTTTGCTTAGCTGGGTACTTGAATGAGAATGACTAAACAGCATGTCAGAGCAATGTTAATACATGCCTCAGTTCCTGTTTGTATACAGATGACCAAATTCATAGCACTGCAGTTTCACTGCAACTTACTTGTGAATAAGTTTGCTAGATTTGCCATTTTTTTTAATCTCTTAATCAGAACAATTCAAAGAAAATGTCTTTTCTTTTAGTTCTGTGAGCACTTATAAAACATGTGCAAGCCCTATAATATTTTTTTAATTTCAACCATCTGTTGAGCACAATCCAGACTGTGCACAGCCAGTCTGTTTTACAACCAGATCACCTAAAAAGGCAGATCTGACCCAGTCCTAAAAATGGTTCTCACATACTCTATTACCAGCATAAAATAAGACTATGTTGAAGCCTATCTGAAAAATGTATTGTGATTTCCAAAGAAATTCTATTAACATTTAATAGTTGAGAGGTTCTGACAAAGTTCAGAGCAATGCTGTAGGGCAGATTCTAAGACAAACAATTGAACCAGAGTATCATAATGTTTTGTTAAGGCTTTTAGTCAAATTCTGAAGCTAAAATGTTTTATATATTATCCATAAATAAGGGGATCACGTAAATGACCTAATAAGAAACTGATGTTTGTACTACCATCATACTGAGTTTTGGTGCTTAAAGTAAGAGACTTATTTCCTTTGGCTCTTTGTATGGCCAGAGTCAGAGAAAGCACCAAAATCAGGTTAACAATAAGACACTACTACAAAGCAACAACGCATGAATACGGTACACTGCCTAAAGCTGCCAGGGTATTTACAGAATGACCAGGGATGCGGTGATCCAGACTAATTTTATTACAGTCAGGTTCTTCAATTCACTGAAATATGTCAGTCCTGAAAGGTTCCACTATTCATTGCATATTATTTGGTGCATATTGAATGATGCAGATGAAAAGCACATGCACAAATCTAAATCAGAATATCATTTTCCGTACTACTTTAATTTTAATGCTGAGGGCTTTCCAAATGCACTGCATCTTGTCTACACACTCTTCTAGAGACACAATCTCTGCTTTAAATAGATTGGAATCAAAAAATGTAACAAAAAAAGGAACAATGAAAGGAGAACCATTGATTGCTTTCAGATGATTACTAAGGTAAGGTTAGCTATCATGGGAATCATGGGAATCATAGTCATGGGAATCATAATTGTGATTTTTGAGGAGTGATGCAAGAAAAGAACAATATTATAGTACAGGGCTAAAGGACAACATTGCAGCCACAAGAGTGACAGACAGAAAAACTTCAGGGAGAGAAAGGGACAAAAAAGTTTGATAGATCAAAATGACAACAGAATAATAAGAAAACAGAAGCTAAGTAGGTAAAACTGTCAAAAACCTTGAAGGAGTGGTATTTAAACAATAGATAAGAGAGAAACAAAGCGTGAATAGAAAGATTAAAAAAGACATTATCAATCTAACAGACGAGACAGAATATGTCAGCCCTCATCATCAGAACAAGATTCACTGAAATGGAAAACCAGACATAAAGACATTGAAAAAAAAAAAAAGGTGAAAGAGATTCCTCGAAATAAGAATTTTCACAAAAATGGGAATGTGGATAGATCACGTATGATAGAAATAAAATGACCATATTCCAGTGGATATCTAATAAAGAACTGATAAATTCTAGAGGAAATAAGTCAGTCTTTGCCTGTCCAATACACACCAGCACTGTTCAGTAATGTAAGTGCAAACATATCAATCTTGCTGATGGCCAAATCAGTATGTATTTTAAAAAATAAACATATCCTTGTAATCTTGGTGCCCTAACTCCAACAGCAAAGCTCAGAATAAAGTATACCATGGCGAATGCCAGTTTGTAACCATAAGGCTGTGAAAAAAGTTCAAGTAATCAAAAACATTTGAAAATTTATGTTTTCAAATTACCAAAGTATAGTTAGTATCTCCTTCATAAAACCACATGAAATGCTATCATGTATCACATTTCCAGCTCACATTCTGAAATCAGAATTCTTCATCCCATATTTTGCTTCTAAAATCTGCATATGAAACATTTCTCCAGAGTGCGTGGAAGCATAAAAACACTAATGCCTTATGTCTGTAAAAAACAGATAATAATTAACATTTACTTCAGCAAAAGTTAACAACAGCAATTAAGTTGCTACTCATCTTCACATCCTTTTCCCAAGATCTGCTCTACCATCTTGCCACTTCTTTTCATTCATTAGAAAAGTAAATACTAGAACTATGAGTAGCCTGAACTGCACAGTTCTGAAACAGAACTGCCTGCAGGATGAGATGGAGAAGAGCTGCGGTGAAATCCACTCACAGCCTTACCTTCCAATTAGCAGAAATTCCCCAAGCACTCCCAGGCGTCTCATGGCGATGAGGATCCCCCGCACCGTCATTCCCTCACAGAAGCAAACCACCACTCTAGCCTTGGGTAACCTTTCTCGTAGCTTGCGCAGCAGGCGATCAAAGCTCTTTTCCCCAGCATTGCTGTAGATTTTGTCAGAATGAGCAATGCAGAGACCCTCTTGGGCAGCCAGCTCTTTGAAGGCCTCCATTCCACTTTCCCCATAATTGCCTGTTTTAAAAGAAAAAGAAAAAAAGGTATTATAACATGCACTTACCAAATTAAGGGTGGGGAGTCAACTAGAAAGAGCAAAGGAGGTCCTCCAAAGTGAACACGCTCAGAGTTCAGTGAAACAATGAGATACCTGTGGATCAGTAGGTCTTAAGTGACCTGGAGACTGCAGGTTTCTTTTCTTACATTGATTTACCAGTGGATATTAAAGGTAAATAAGGTGTGGAGAGGTAGAAAAGGGGACAGAGAGAGCTTAGACAGTAAATATAAAGTTGTATTAACATTTCTCTGGCAATAATCACAGTTGTTCTATTCCAGAAAACCAGTCACAAGAAAAAGAAAAAACAATTTCATTCTAAGCTGTTCTGTACCACATGTAGTCCTCAATAATAAAAATGAATGAAAAATGGTTGCAAACATAAAACATTCTGATCTGGTAACATTTTAAAAGCCACGTGCACTAATCTGACTGACCAGTGTTCATGACAGTTAAAATTTAGACCTGATGTTTCTCTCATAATAGGAAACCATCTGTAAAAACTTCCAAAATATCTCTAATACAGAAAGATTTTGACTTTGTTGTTCAGATAATATCAAAGTTGATTCTAAAATTCCTTTTATTTTTTCTATTCATATATTTTTGAATCCCTAAACCAGCTTTGTAAAACTCAAACTGCCTTCAGCTATGGAGACAGGTGAAATCTCAAGTTTTCTTTGAATATTTTATGCCTGCCATGAGCACAGGATTTATGATGAACATCAATCAGACAAGAGGAGCAGATGGATTACAATAAATTGTCTATTAACAGTAACAAGAAATCATTCAAAAAGAGAAGCCCAATTTTTTCGCTATCCACATTTGTAACATTTGCTCAGTTTCTTGAGGGAGTAACATCAAATATGTTCAATACTTCTAGACACAGACTTTTCCAAACCTGTGGTAACTGAAGAGATGCAACTCTCCTCTTTGCAGAGACAGCTTCAAATACCAAATTGCAATGAGAAGGACTACTGAATCAGCCTAAATACATTCACCAGAAAAAAACATACAACACCCCAAAATGCACAGCAACAACACAGAAAATTCAGCAAGAGACAGATCAGACATTCTGTATAAATCCAACAAAAATAAGTACATTTTTCCAGAAATGTGAATTATTTGCAGCAGATCCAACAAACTGTGCAGTTTCATATAGTCATAATTGTACTAGGATATAGCCAAACCTTCCATGTCTAGTTTCAAGTACAAAATTCAACTTGCAAAGCCTTTTGCACTGAGCTGCCCTAGTTCCTCACAAATTTGCAGCACAGAGGCATGGCCTCTTTTCCAATCTGTGACTCGATGACAGATACAGCACGCAGGTCTGTCTACTCTGCTGCCTGTGAGCCAGACGTACTCTAGAACGGGAGCAGCCTGCACGGCTGTGGGGAGAGGAGAGGAAGGGCTGTGCCTGGTGGGAACGCACCAGCAAGCAGCCCCACACTGCTCAGCCCTGCCCCATGCCCCTGTACCTGGGGAAGCACCATTGCCTCTCGCAGGGGTTGTCACGCTGAGATGGATGCTCAGAGGAGACACTGTCGAGGTATTTCCTTATATTTATAGGACATAACTCACAGTTGCCAAGGGATTTACTGCAGGACCTGAGGCTGGGCAGTTTGAGCTACAATACTTTTATGACCTGTCTCAGGCCCCAGGCTGCAGCAGGACAGCCTTGCTGCCAACTTGCATTAGCAAGCACCTCTTACTTTGGAAAGAAATTGGAATATAATGCCCAGTTTCACAGAATCACAGTATTGTAGGGGTTGGAAGGGACCTCAAGAGATCATTGGATCCAACCCCCCTCCAGTTTCATGTGGAACTTCATGCAACGGGTAAACTCATTTGAAGTCAGTGGGATTATTACTGAAGTAAAATCTTACCTAAGCTGAGCCACTGGAGTAAACTGAATCTTCCTAGATATTTAGGCAATGTGTACAAAACAAATATAATATGTGTACAAAACAAATATAATAGGTTTCCTACCTAAATTAATAATGCCCTAAATGTAAGGGTAGGATGGGATTTTATCATACATCAGACAACACAAACTCTGAAGTGAACTGAAGCCAATGATTTCAAAAAATACAAAATTAAATTCACTTGGGATGCTTTTACCTAGCTTTAATTTGATGGAATAACAATCATCTCAAACACACAGCCACACCTGCACTAACAGTAAAAGAGCCTACAAAAACTAGGCTAAGAGGAAGTAGGAGCGTTGCCTATAAATTCAATAAAGGCAATTAAGAGCCTAGAAGGTATAAAAGCTCATTAAGAACAAGAACCACACAGACACAAGATCAAATAAGCAAAAACAAAGCAGAAAATTTGAGGCTGAAAAGAAAAACTTTCTAACCCTTCTATGAAGTTGTGAAACAGCTTTCCAATAGCAGTACAAGGAAAGAAATCTTATTTTAGAATGGAGCTGGTAAGCTCACAAGAGCATTACATAATTGTAGACGTCTGCAACAGACGGAGATGAAACTTGATGAACCAGGTCCTTTTGAAGCCTGTTTCCTGCACTCCCGAAGCAAGACAGCACACTGCACACCTTCCTCCTCCAGGGGAAATGACCAGGAAGAAAATGAACATGTGGCAGATGTTAGACGCATTGTTCGGTGCACTCAGCTACTGGGGTAAGCACATCATAAGGGTATATATAAAATAGAAAACACTAATTAATTCTGTGCAACAGCCAAGAATATATCCATCTGTACCAGCTTGCTGGGTACATCAGTTTCAATCAACACATGCAACAGCTGAGAAGGGAAACGTGTAATGATAGAAATCTGCACAGTATGGCAGTCAGTGAAGAGCTACAACAGGATCAACAATTACAACACCACCATGGACTGAGGGTCATTTTTCCTTTGAAAGAGCAATCGAAAATCCAATCTCATTCATAACTGTCTTTTTGTTACTAGAATAAACTGGGAAATGACAAAGTATTTATTATCTTGAGGCTACAAACAACCGAGTTTCATTCTGAACTGTACCCAAATGCTAACTGAGCCAGGAACATATTTTAAGCCCCATGGTACCTTGCTATTTTTTTATTTACTTATTTATTTTTTAAGATTTGCTGTTTTTTTTTAATCCCTCTTAAATAATAATAAAAAAGTTCTGTTCAACTTGTGTCCTGTTCAGAGAATGAGATATTCTCCTTTCATGCTTCAAGTAGAGTCTGTACAGCACTGTAAAGGTAAATTCTAACCCTATCATGACTACAATTGTACTAAGAGCACTGTTCTCTCAGTGACAGACAGCTTTGCTTCACCACTCTAAGAATCCTACATGAGGCTATTCCAGCTGAAGGATTCATGTACCTGAAGATGCTGGTGAGAGCTACACACAGTGGGAATTATTCTAACTCTCTGCATTCTATGCAGTTAAATAACAAAAATATGAAGATGAAGCTTTGGTAGAAATCAAAGATGTCACCCTAATGAAAAGAATGACATTTTCAGGTATACACTTAACAATCAACTTGTATAACTCTTTGTTTCAAAGCCCCCCAAAGTAATTCAGAAATTTAGCTTCATAAAATGCTCCTGTGAGACATTCAAGTCACAGCTGCCAACGGAAGTTACACTATTTGCTTGTATTAGCACTTCAGCAGTGTGGGGAGCAGAGCCCAGGAGCTTCATCTGAAAGGTTTATACTGTTCTTTTTATTATAGTTGTCTGGCAATTTTACTTCCATCCTCTTTGTCAAGAGAGCCATTTTTTTCCATGTATGAAATGAAGCGGAAATGTAGCCTTAGCAATCAGATGCTTATGAGAACCCTGGATATTGTCTTTTTGAGGGATGCACAGAGTGTGGATCCGCCTGAGCCATGTGACAAAGTGCTGCATTTCCAAGGGGGTTATAACCAAAACAGAGCACCCCATGTAATACAATGTCTGATTTCATTCAAGGATAGCAATTATCTGTGGGGCAGCATAAGGCAACATGAACCACTCATATTTGTGCTACAGAAAGCATTCTGTTGAAATCTGTAGGTTAGCACCTGTTCTATTAAATATATATATATATATATACGTATAATCTTAAAAGAGAAAGGAAACCATAATGCTGAAGAGGAAAATTATGAGACTCTTCTCCTACTCAGCTTTCAGGGTCAATAGGAAATACCAGCTTCCTTCTTAGACTCTCCCCCCCTTTAAAGAGAGAGAGAGAGAGAGAGAGAGAGAGAGAGGAAAAGAGATCAGGAGAAAGATGTCTGTGCATGAAAGAATGTTCCAATGCATTTAAATAGCAAAAGGCAAGAAGCAAGAGATACTTCATCTACATGGGCAATGAGCAACACCTTCAGGTGAGGTGACCTATTCTGTGCTAACAGTGACGTACTGTCCACATTTATGCTTCTCAACAGCAGCAGTAATGACAATCTAGCTGAAAAGTGAATAAAAAGAAGCATACCCTGCAAACACACAGTGAAGGAAGTGCACCAATAAGAACCACAAAGTCTAGCTTCACTGCAGGGTATTTCAGAAGCCTGTCAAAACACAGGAAGGTCCCTCTTTTCACAAATAAGTCAGAAACTATTCTTGGTCCTCTTCTTTCCTCTCTTCACATTATGATGTTTGTTCACCTCTCCCAAGCTTGTACTCATACTGCCCAAAGTACAAACTTCATTTCAGTTTCAGTATCAAATCACTGTAAAAAAGTCTATTTCTTCAGCTGATTAATGTTTTTTTGGCAGAGAGAAAATTAAAATAAATAAATAAATAAATAAATAATTTTTTAAAAAGTAAGAGAGCTGCATGACTTAACAACAAGGAATAACTACTCAAAATCTTCTCTAGTGCAAAGACAGATTAGCTGTGAAGAGTAGAACAGGGACATAATCTAATTACTAAATTGCTTCCTGATATATTCCAATAGCTATTTCAAAAAAAAAAAAATCTAGAGGCAATGTTAAATATAACAATAACTGTACAGTTTCCAAATACATGTCCAGAAGGTTTTGAACCACTTAACAGATTTAAAATAAAGTTTTTTAAAAAGTGTCAGTTTTCTCCCCTACAAAATACATTATTTCCTTTCACCATCAGGGTTATCTTTGAATAGGGTCAGTTAATGAGAAACGATTGAGTTGTCTCATTTTAATGTGTTTCTTATCAAACCATATTAAATAAGCATGTGCATACTCCTCGTCCATTGCAAACTAAAATTAAAAAGGCCAACAATCAGATTTAAATTAGCATGTTTGTAATAGGCTGGGAGTGTATACGCCATTGGCTAATGTGGCTCAGCTGATAAGCAGTCAGTTTCTAAGCTGTAGAAATTCAACCCTTTACACCCATTTGTCAACACTTTTGATCTACAGAGTTAAAAATAAAAGCCTAAGTCTAAAGCCATTCTATCAGTGCAATAGATTGGCAAAAAACGAGATGCTGAAGAGTGGATCTGCCCACCTATCTTATTTCTGTTCTTCCCATGTGTAAGTATTATACTCACAACAAGAGTAATACCTTCTTCTGGGGAAGCAAAAGCAGCCCTGTTGGCACAGGTCTTCCAGGACAATTGTGCCAACACAGCCCCCCTCTGCCAGATTTCCCTGTCACTGTGGAAAGCGTAGAAATAAAACACTAAAACACTTTTCCCTAGAAAATATTTTTCAAGGCTAAAATCAATCTGTTGTCAAAGGGGCTACATCTTATGAGTTATCAGTTATTCCAAATAGAATTTGTCTTTCCTTTTCAGTGAACGTTCTTCACGTAATGTTGACTTCACTGCCTAAAGCCCTTTACCACACAGTTTCTTTTCAGAGTCCAGATAGCTTTTTCAACACCACTTTCTTCACTGAGTATATTTCAGCTCACATGTTTTTAAGAGGAAACTTCAAAGCAGAAGAGTTAGGCTATGAGAGTACTTTAGAAACGCTAAGGGATAGGCCACTTTACAATAAGAAGAACACTGAATGGATATGAACTCCAGTTCTGATATCAGTCAGAACAGAACAGTGGAGAAAGCATCAAAAGAAAAAAAAAAAAGTCAGTAAACCTAAAATCCCACTCTAACACTCAAAGCTTAAAAGGAAAACCCTACCTCTTATTTATTCTAACTAGCTTGCAAATAAATCAGCAAAGAAATAAATTGTTCAACAAATAATGCCAAAGTAGCTGTTTCAATTTCTCTAAGTACAACGGTGTTTGGAGACCAGCTGGATTGCCCACTACTCCCTGGGCGCCTTTCACTCAGCTCATGTCCCAGCTGCTTGGTTGTAAAGTTGCTTTTAGCCTGGTACCACCCATGGGTATTGGAGACCTCCTTACCACCACTAGTTTGCATCCCAGGCCAACTCATGGATCTGTGGAAGTCGGACTTTCCCTCATCTTTCCATGCTCATTTTTCTTTGACAGCACTGGAGAGATTTTGCATTGGGTGGAGGCCTCACTCTCTTTTCAATGACAGAGGGCAACTCATTATCAGAAATTGAGGTAGCAGTGTAAACATTCCACATTCTTTTAAAGTACCTTGGCAAAGTTTCCTGTGCTTACCATGGATTTCAAACCAACAGCACTCCAGCCTGATGAAAGCCAGAAGGATGCGTTAAATGAATGAACTGAGTCATCTCTGGTGCTCTACAATACTCTGCCATCTGTGCTTATGGCCTATTTTCTTCCAAATTTCAGGCCCTTGTAGAAATGCAGAAAGGGAGCTGTTGAGACAAGACTAGTCTTTTCATTTTCTGAACTCACATAAAACTGAATACAAGGGAGAAAATAAAAACAGTAAATGAGAGGTTGGTGTTTGATGATTGCTGTAGCCATAAAATAATACAGCATTCCTATCATAGTTCAACTTTTCAGAGAAATGAAACTATATTTCAGATAAGAAATTATTTTATTAAATGCTAGGTTACCTCTTGTCATTAATTACAAAGCATGCACACTCTGCCAACAGCTCACCGTAGCTATGTATTATCTCCATAAAGTAGACCCAAACATAGGTAAAACATTGCTGACAGATGAAATGGTTATATTTAAGCCTTCATCTTGAATGAGACAGGTGCATCATCTTGAACAACTAATTGATATTCTTGTCAGAAATACAAGCACAGGTGAAGTCAGTCTTGATGTGATGAGAGTAATGCTAAATAACATTCCCAAAACAAGAAAAATGCCCCAAATTGTTAATTTTTTCCCTAAATTTATTCAAAGAATACTCCTAGTGCTTATTTATTTCATTTATAACAAGGAGGAGCTTTAGAGATTTATTTATATTCTAATGGAACGTTTTTAGATAAATCCTTGGCTGATATACAATACTTGTAAAAAAAAAAAAATTTACTCACTGAACCTATTCTTTTGTTGTTGTTCGTGAGTTATCAGTAGCTTCCAGTTTTCTTTAGAATTTATTGAAAGTAATCTAACGACCCCTAACAATAACCATTGGTTAGGGCTGTTCTTTGGCAATGATTGGACAGTGGTCACAGATGTTTTCTCTTTCTTGATAAGACAGAAGAAAGTAAACACAAGAATAAGTTCCAGTGAGAATGCTCTCCTATGAATAATCTATTGTTTCTTCAAAGCTCTCTGTGATTATTACCGTTGGTAAAGTTATTTGCAAAAATACTTCTGGAAAGAATACTCAAAAGGCACATCAAAGTAGGAGAACCATATTCTCTCTCTTATTTTATTTTTAAATATGAGCAGATGTTTCAAAAAGAAAGAATGGAATTAATGCTCAGTTCTGTTCATGCTTTGGCAATTATGCAATTAGTTTAGCTCACATTTCAAGCACAAGATTTAAAACACTGATGGCAACCCTGAGCAATCAAAAATTACACATGTACCCTACTATGAATGAAGCTTTGAACATAAAGAAATGAATGGAAATCTAAAAATAAAAAATTAAAAATTAAAAATAAGAAGACATTTCTACTGACTGTCTAGTTTCTGAACCTGAGGGCACAGAGAAATCAGTTTATTAATTTAAATTTATTATTTTTTAAGAGGGAAAAACAAACTATTAAATTTTATTACTTACTGTCTGTTAACATTGAAAAAAAATATCTAAAAAGCTACTGACCTCAACTATAATACCATATGTAAATGTTCATGGCCTTTAGAGCAATTTTGGCTTATATATGATTTTAGACACCTAAATTTTCTGTTTATGGGAGCCACGGCTCCTGATGTTAATTATGTCAATTTTGGAATACTATGTAAGTGATAAATCTTAGTGTCGTGTGTAAGAAGCTACACCTAATCAGTTTATCCATCACCAGAGAAATTGTTCATGTAAATGGAATAAACTTCTGGGGTTTATTGCAAATGAGAAGAAAGACTTTTCTGATGTATGCTTAATCAAATCCCTTGATATTATAACATAATTATTCAGAAGACAATTATGTAATTTTAGAAATAATTGTGTTTTAATTTAAATTCATTTACAAAAGATACTGCTTTGCCTTTTATGTCCATTAAAGAATTTGATGAAAATAAATATAATTTTCTAATATTATCTGAACTATCTACTCTAACTCACAGACTACTTTTGACTTTGATTACTATGATTAATCATCTGTAATAAATATCAGCACAGCTGGAAGAAACCCAGAATAACTTATTTAATAATTCTGCCTCTTAGATTTATACAAAAAGAAAGAAAGAAACATAAAAAGGTTTAGATGCTGAGTCTGAAAGCTAGAGATAAGGAGCAAAAACACATTTTTAATAATTTAAGAACAAGGCCTAGGAAAAGAGAACTGCATAAGCAAAAATAAAATTTATCTAAAGAGAAGTGTTTCACTTTTAGAGAATCAACATTTTCAAAAAGATTGAATTTAACTTTATAAATATTTTTCAGCAACAACCCCCCACCAAATAAAACATTTAGTCAAAATATTTCCAATTACTCTAAGCTGAAATCCATGTTCTGCAAACACTGTCACATATGGTGATTCCAGTACTCACAGTAATGCTTTAAAAGACTTACAGCAGAGCAGTCGAATACATAGCAGAAGTGTTTGCAAGATTTGCGCCTAACAGAAATAAACTGAAAACAAACAAACAAAAAAATAAAATCCTAATTTTGAGTAGTTCTTCCATCAATAAAGTTGAGGTAAGATATTGATGCCAGTATTTCCAACTGAGTTAATAACCTCAAGGATTAACACAATATAAATGTTTAAATTCCACAGTGTCAAAACGCGTTTCTGATGCTGCTTGATGAAATGTTTGAAATACCTTTCCCTACAGGCTACTGTAGTATCTGCAGGTGAAAAGGTGAATAATGCTGAGAATCTAGGCAGCCCATACAGGAAATGAATGTACAGGCTGAATTACCACAAGGAGAGAATTGTTAGTTTACTTTGTGTAGCTCCCACTGAGGTAATTTAAAAGACTGAGCTTCAGAAGGGCACACTTGTGAGATAGAAAAACTGGCTAAATGCAATTAGGACAAAGTTATAAAGCTGAAAATGTGAGATATTATAGAACACTTAAAATACTACTTGTGAATTAAATGCAAAAATGAACAGTTCATCTTCTCTTCTCTGAATTGCCATTAAGCTACAGAAGCACAAACTGGGATTGAGCGTAGGCATTGAGTTAGACAAGTCCTAAGAGAACAAAACTGTCACAACTGTCAGAAAATTAACAACAAACTCTATGACTGACAGTCTTGCATTCTTGATTGGTTTGCTTTTATCTCTGTCTCTTTATCCCCATGTTATGGCTAATTGGGATCAGAATAACAAACCTAAACTATTCAGGAATTTCAAAGTAAATTTAAAACCTTCAGTGCCAGTTCTCCCCTACTGGAAAATATTACAACTGGGAAAGAAAATCCTAGCTGAGCAGCATGACGACTTGATGCATCAACATCACTGAAGTCCTATGACACATGCAAGAATGCATCTCATTCTTTAGCACGCACCTCTTTGGAAAAAAAACAGAGCATTTCAGTTATTCACAATTTCTGATTTCTGAAGGCTGAAAGAAATGTGTCATTCATAAAGTTCTTGAAGTCAGACACACCTGCTATCCCATGACTTTTTTTTACTAAGGCAAGTACTAAGCAATTGTTTGAACTGATCCCCTAGGTGAATGAAGAAAAAGCAACATTGCCAAGTCCCTCCTGCCTTTTTTCTGTCTTACAAGAAGAATGAAATCTTTTTTGTGCTGGAAAAAATAAAAAGATACACAAATTTCATGAAGACAAACAAGAGAGATGCCACCTCAGCAGGTGCTCCAGAACAATCAGATACCATCTATTGTATGTCCTTATGCTGCCTCTTAGCCATTCTATTTGCACACTGCTATTGATAATAAAAAGTCAAGAAAAATGGAAATTAAAGATTAAGAGAGATTAAATGTGGATTTATGAAATACTTGGCTTGTTTAATTCAGTAAGAATGAGGTAGGGCTTTTCCTGCATTTTTATTGATTGATTTCTTGTGGCCTGTTAGTCGTGACACTCATCTCCCCCCCCCCCCCAAAAAAAAATAATAATTTAGTTTTTATTCCTCCTCTTCTGTTTTCACACTTATTGTTTTCACACCAGAAATACCTACCTCATTCATAGTCCCTTTCTTTCCCTGATACTTCTTACTCAAGTTTCCCTAGATGCTAAGGAAAGGTTTTAAAGAACAGTGACCCAAGAAAAACTTGGAAAAAATAGTGAAATGACCTGACTGTTACACAAATTTGGCAGCCAGGAACTACAGGCTCTGTCTGTCAGAGCTTTGCATACCAACCTAGAAGCGCAGTGGTCCTGTGTACAAGTGGCTTTGTCAAGCTGTACTCCAGCAGGGACACCTTGGACCACCCGAGTCCTCTGGCACCCACATGTGAACCACAAGGACACTCCCAGATCACCTCCAGCACCTTCCTTTCTGCAAATTCATGGGGCAAGGCTTCTGGGATAAGAGGCCTTTGCAGCACACCTTATGAATGCCTTCTCACATCGTGTGTCTCACAGAGATGTATGTAGCACTGCTATGCAGACCAGTAACACAGCTGGCTGGAGGGAGAAAGGAAAGACTCTTTCCCAGGTTTTGAGGCAGAAGACAATTCATGGACAAAGTGTTAAAGTTGTTTGTTTGTTTTTTCCCCTACACAACATGAATTTGCTTTCTCCATACTCACAGCCCTTTGGCTTGCAGACAGCTCCTGAGCTATGACATCTTGGTACTCAACAAGGAGTGCTATTATCCAGAAGGCCCTAGCAGTCTCCTGACCCCAGTTTAAAACAACATGAACCCAAATACATAACCCAAGCACAGCTTCATCTGCTCACCCTTCATGTAAAAGCCCCCAGAAGGGGCCACTAGGTGAAGAAAGAAGCCCCCTGCTGAAGTCTCATGAGCTGCCTGCACCCCCTGGGGTCTGCGCTGGGTGGTGGTCAGCACAGAAGGAGGGCACAGCCCTGTGTGCTCGTACTGCCACATCTTTTCCCAAATCACACCTGTGGGGGCTGAAGCACTCAGAGAAACTAAGCGCTGGAGAACAGGGCTGGCAGAGAGGCCACTGGCAGGCCCTGGAAATGGGGCAGAGCCCCAAGATGGGCTGCAGGCTTGTGTGGCAGGAGCAAGCAGCACGTCAGCCCTCCTGCCCTATTTCCTGGAGGCTGCTGCCAGCAGGGTGGGTGTCTCAGCTGGGCCTCATCTGGTTTATTGGCATGGTGACTCAGGCTGAGAGGAAAATGGGGAGAGAGGGAGGGCTCAGGTAGGCGGGTGAGCCTGGACAGCAGGTTCCTGGTGGGGACAAGCTTCTGGTGGCTGGTGGAAATGTGAGGAGAGAGGCTGATGCCGAGCACAAGCCAAACACATCCAAGCACAGCAGCTGCTGAGGGCAGGGCAAGCTATTCACATACCCCTCACTGCATGTGAGCTCTCCAGGAAGACTGTAATTAACCACTGTCAGAGCAGGCAGCGAGATGGCAGACCGCAAGGCAGATCTGGGCTGTTACCAGCCTCAGCGCTGGCACCTCGCTGGCAGCATGAAGCAAGGCTCTGGCAGAGGAGCCAGCTGTCTGTAAAAGCTGACGGGCTGCTTCAGTGCAGCGGGTACTGATCTCACAGCCATGGGAATGTGGAGAAATCTGCCTACAGACATGGTACCCGCCTGTCTTCTTCCTGGTGAGACTCCTCAGGAAGACCCAGCCAGTGCTCTGGCACAGTGAAGCTGGGCAGCCCCACATGTGAGGGACATCTTTGACAAGGGTCTCTATCAAGGATGTAAGGGGACAATGGGGCTTTTCAGGATGTCATACGTGTCTACCTTGGCGGAGTCAATAAATGGCCACATGGAGGCTTCTTGTTCTTGTGACAGCAAGTCTGGTGGATCTAATCTGTGCAAGCATGGCACTAAAACGTTCCACGTATTTCTACCCAGCAATAAAAGACCTACTTTTGACAAAAAGGAATACAGAAGTTCAATGGATGTGCTTCTACAATTGCGAGTATTAGAAAATCAATCCCCAAGGTCCTGACTGGACACCATGGGTATGTGACCCAAAAAAAAATAGAGACTTCGAACTCTATTTTGACATTGCATAACCCAGCATCCTTAACATGCCTCTGGTATAAAATAACATAATATTCTGTGACAAGATGTAAGCAACACAGAGTGAAAAGATACCAAATCCCTCAGATGCATAGAATGTTTTCAGGCCAGATATCATCTGCCTCTTGTACCTAATCCAAATATAATCAACTAAATTGAAGCTGATACCAAAACACATGTGAGTTCCAAAATAAACAAAATTTTAGTTGCTAATTATGCTGGACAATTTTCTTTCTTCTTTCTTTATATCTTTATATCTTTTTGTTGTTGTTGTTACAATAAACAACCAGGTTATTTTTGACAAAGAGCTCATAAAATTTTCATAATAGTGGTAGATATATGGACAGGCAGAATGAGTCTTCTTAGAGAAAAAAATCATCACTGCAAATTCTGTATACCACTGAAGAGCCACATATACTCTTTTTCTCCTTGTCAAAGTATATCCAGCACTAAAGTGAAGACCTGGTAGTCCTTTGTATGAGTCTCACATAACCTCCTCTTCTCCAAAGTAAGCAAGATACTTAAGTTAGATTTTATGGTTCTTAGTACAGTATCAAGATTTCACCAAGAGAACAAAAGTATGCTTCCCACACTTTTATAGAAAGAAGCTGATTCCTTATAACGAAGAGATATGCCAGTCACATTCCATTTTGTCTGGCAATGATATGTCCCTTTTATTGATTTTAATTTTTCTCTTTCTTAGTACTATTTTTCATGCAGCTGAGTAGTTTGTGTGATTTGCATGCACTTTCCCATTTGAGTAGCTGATCATAATGCAGTGATCCTACGGGGCAATTTTAATTAAATGAGATTTGCCTTAGAGAGGCTGTTTTGAAGAACACTCTCCTATTAGACCTCCAATGATGTTTCTGTAAGTATGTGATTCTATATAGAAACAAAACCACAGATGATTGGAATAGGGAAGTTCAGGGCATCTGTGAACCTGTATTACATGAGAGCAGAGACACTCAGGGACTGAGTAAAGCTCATTTTCATACTAAGGGAACTGTGTAGAAACTGTTTAGCTGTTACATTAGCAGCAGGATTTCTATTGTTTCTAAAATGCTGCTATGAATTCCACCATCCATGTCTTCAATAGAAAAACTAACTGTTTTTATTTAAAATGCAGTCTGAATGCAAATCTGTCTTTACCTTCCTTGAAACTGTTTGGAGCCTCAGAAGGTTATATTGAAATTAGCCACTGCTCATTTCCTTTGATGCCATCAGGATCCAATTCAAGCCTCTTTCTGGTTGCATAGACGTAAAAATATCAACAGCTATTGATAAACAAAACTATACACAAACTGTGGTCACAGATTTCAGCATATTTCCTCTATGGATTCAGCTCATACCTCTCTAGGATGCTTACACAGAAGAATAAGGAGATAAGAAAGTCTGTCATGTATACAGTGTGCACAACTTCCATGAGCAATGCAAAGCAACTAATTCTATGCTGTTACTCTTCTGTATGGAGAGAGAGGAAAAGTGCCCATCAAGAACCATCTGACCCTCACTCTGTCCTTTTGATGCAATGGTTTCTCCTCCATCACCACTACAGCCCCACAAAAGAGGGTTTTGATGTGTTTTTGTTGCATTTGAGAGGGTGAGTACAAATGCAGAAGGCTGCTCTTGAAATATCAGCCTGTTGACAGGAATTACTGGCACAACTGTGAGAAAGCTCATTCCTGCAAAATCTTTGGCAACAATGAATATCAAAATCATGGACAGAATTTGTATAAATACATATATCTTTTGAACATTTGTTAGATTCTTCAGTGGTCCCATCTCCTTTATAACACGGGTTAGGTTAAGTTTTGTATTTTATGTGTATGAGATTTTCTGTCTAAGATCAGTTTTATCCTTAAAAACATCTCCCGCATTGCTATGGTATTTTCAAAGGAACTACAATCTTATCATATACATCTGTCCAGGTTTTAATATAATCAGAAAAGCATATGGTTATGCATATTAACATATTATGAAAAGGAGATGCTTTAGGCAGACCTCAGTTTTCAGCTTTATAATTTGACTGGTTATATGCCATTGGAAAGCACATTAAATGATACAGTGAGGGCCAATATCTACTCTGTGAAACTGAATTTCTATGGATTTTATTTTAAAAAACAGAGGTTCAAGCAAATGATTGCTGATAAAATTGAAGGTTACTAGCTTACGTAATACCTCTGAGAATTTTTACAATATAGAATAGCAATATTTCTGAGCCATCTTATTGCATCTTCCTTAGCTTACAAAGAAGGCATATCAAACCAATAAGACATGCTAGAAATGAAATGAGGTGATAAAGAAAAAAAAAGAAAAAAAAACAGGATCTGACAAAAAATGTAAACCACTAGACTCTTCTAGAGGTAAATTTAACTTCTTTATTATAGATACTATTTAAAGGTAGTGTTTTTTAACAACGCACTCGACAGCTTACTTACAGAAATTATTTTTAAAAGGAAAAACAGTCAGATCATTAGTTTACTGAGTTAATATACAGGATCTTCTGAAATAAATATTTTTTTGCACAGCAGTCTGTAGTGAAAAGAACTATATCTGATGACTCTTTTCCTTTCTGTCCTCTGCTCACTAAGATCATTATTCATACATTCAGTTGTCGGTGGGGAGGAGGAAACATATTCAGAAAGACAGCTGAGTAACCAAATATTTACTGGAACTAGGACTATCTTTGGTGGTGGCACACTGTTAATACACATGCCCAAAGAGAATTACCTCTTCTCATGAAGGCATTCATAGGTCCCTAACTGGTGCCATGGCTGTTCAGCTTTTTGCCCTGTAGTGCTTGCTAAGAGTAGTTGCATTTGATGCTTTCCTTGGAAAAGGAAAGTTCCTTTCAGTTCATAAGTACTAGAGAAGCTTCATCATAACCTCTAAAGAAAAGCTCAGGAATGGCAGGACCTTGATCAGGACATAAATCCTTTTGGTGTGATGAGTCTCACTGGGCACTTCTTGGCTGCAGCAGAGATTAGAGTTTATCTCAGTAACCAGCAAACAAAACATTATGAGTGATAATTAGATCTGAAATACTTTGCTGGAATACCTCTGAAATATCTTGCTGGAACACATCTGCCAACCTTGCTTTCAACCCTGCATCTCAAAGACAGCTGTAACTGAAGTTTTACAAGAAACTAGCTTGCAAGTGTTCCCCCCATAGCAATCTATCTTGTTAAATCTCATCAACATTTATAATAAGATGTTTGTATCTCCAATGAAAGACTCCAACTTGAGACAGAAAAGGCTGTTAACAAAAGTCATGCTTTAAAATGTCACCTCACACACTGCCTAGGAAAAGAGGTTAGACATTTCTGTTTTCCCTGGCAATGTTAATCAAATTAATTACTTAATTTTGTGTGTAATCTAAGAAGCTACTGTTTTCACTGCTTTTGTAGGTAGATATCTATCCTATAACAAAAAGATAAAAAATAAATTGATTTAAGAAAAGAAACCCAAATGTGAATTATATATGTCAATGACATCATAGAGCTAGGAAAAAAATTAAAGCGTTGCTTCCTGAATTGCATCCACTTTAGTCACATTTTGTTATAGGTGTCAACTCTGTCAGAATATCATCTGTCAAAACGAATTAGTGGAAAATTTAGTACTTCACTTTTAATGAAGAATAAGATTGTAATGCATTTTCAATTTTCCTTCATCCTCTTGTTAGCACTTGATAAATGCTCATTCAGAAGCACTGCTGCTCTTCTGACATGATGCCTGTTCTCTCACCTAGCAAATCTAAAGAAAGTCAGAAGCAGAAAGAATTCTGGTTTTCTTAACATTTCATGAGATCTCTGCAAGCTATTTTCCATCTTGATTGCTTAATTTTAAGTGGATTAGTTGCTTTTTTTCTCCCCTATTAAATAATGTCTTTATTTTGAGTGGATAGCCATGTTAACAGATATTAATGAACAAAAAACAATATGTAAATAAAAACATCTGAAGCATTTCAGTATGTTCATGTGGGTATATACATCAGAAAAAAGATGAACTATTTTGTCTTTTCTTAATGGGGTGCTGTGAAGAATTTTAATTTAATCACAAAGGACCATTTGCCTTTATTTTTTTTTCAGGGGGTTGAGATCCATTATAATACTACATGGGGAATAAACACTTTCCCTTGTGATGTTTACTGTACTTATTATCATTGAGAAACAAAAGATATTTTTCTTCAATGCAAAACCCATTGGGTTTTTCACTCACTGATTGAAGTGGCTCAAATGTTGGCTGGGCAACCTTTCTGATTGACACCATCAGGCATTTGCCATCTTCTGGCAAAAGGGAAGGGAAGGGAAGGGAAGGGAAGGGAAGGGAAGGGAAGGGAAGGGAAGGGAAGGGAAGGGAAGGGAAGGGAAGGGAAGGGAAGGGAAGGGAAGGGAAGGGAAGGGAAGGGAAGGGAAGGGAAGGGAAGGGAAGGGAAGGGAAGGGAAGGGAAGGGAAGGGAAGGGAAGGGAAGGGAAGGGAAGGGAAGGGAAGGGAAGGGAAGGGAAGGGAAGGGAAGGGAAGGGAAGGGAAGGGAAGGGAAGGGAAGGGAAGGGAAGGGAAGGGAAGGGAAGGGAGAATGCTGATAAAGGATTATGACATTGTGTCACTTCTGGAAGGGACTCTGCAGAACAGGAAGAAGCATTCGGCAAGTTTTTATGTTCTGTATTTTCTGAAAGACACAGACAGTATATACATACCAGAAGATGATGATGGTGTTGATGATGATGATGAATAGATAATTTGCTTTCCCAGCTCAGAAGGAAATGAAGTGGAAGCTCCAAAAAGCAAGCATTTTAACATGCATGTGTTCAGATAACTTCTGAAAGAAGTGGCTGATGAGTTCTCTGAACTACTAGAAATTATATTCAATAACTGTTGGAAGTCATAAAGTGCTAGAGGACTGCAACAAAGGCAGTGTTGTGCAATACTTTAAAAGGAAAAGTGAGTTAACCTGAGTAATTATAGATCTGTCAGCCTGACATCCATTCTGGACAAAATAACTCAGGAGCTGACATGAAACTTAAGTGATAAAAAATAAAAATAAATAAGAAAGGGGGCATGATAATGTAAGAGGTGCCAATTATGTATATGTGGAAACCAGAGTTTTCAAATTCAGTTATCTAAAATATCTTTAATCCATGGATTTGTAAGTTTGGCTATTAAAAGTAATAATGCAGGACATCTAACTTTATTTTACATTACATATTTGCTATGGACCTGCAATGATAGGAATCAACGTTGCATGCATAAAATAGATTAAAGTCTGGATGTTAGGTTCCAACATATACTAGCAGTGAAGGAACACTCATAGAATGGTTGTCTTTGTATTGTGTCCCACAAGACTCTGTTCTTAGATTTTACTAGTTAACATTAATCAGTGACTTGGAAAAAAAAAAAAGTATAAAAACATTATCAATAACACTCACAAATTACAAAGATTGGGAGACAAGTTACTAATACAGCATGATCTAGGTCATTCATTAAACTGGGCATGAACAAAAAAATTATGCAGAAAAATACACATACATATAAACTCCCAGGAACTTAAAATTCTGTACACAAAAGATATTTTATCCCATCATGGGACAAAATTACTGGCTTGGGGATTATAATATATGAGCACTAAACATAACGCTCTGACTAAATATATAGAGAGAATTGTTTGTTTTTTTTTTCATGTATGTAAACAAATACAATACTGTAGTAACAGAGAGATCATACTACCTTCATTCTATTTGGCAGCAGTATGACTGCTTCTGCAATAATATCCAGTACTAAAAGATATTGAAAAATTGGTGAAGATTTAATGAGTAGCCATCAAGACAATGCAAGAGAGGAAGACGTTACTTAAGGTAAGCTATTCAAGGATTCAATCTCCTCAGATCAAAACAAGAACAAAAAGCATGAAGCAGCTTTTAACTGTAGGTAGAATGAAATTCTAGGACAATATTCCAAGAGACGCATTGGTATTAAGGAGCCTACCAGGCTGGATTTTAAAATGGGTTAAGTACACACACCATTATATCATGTGGGGAGTCCATAAAGAAGATGTGGGAATAATTGCATGAGTTTGAATTGGACTGTACCTTCAGAACCTGCTCCAATGGCACACAAGCTGGACCTCTGCCTTTACTCTACATTCCTAAAATATGTATCCTACTTCAAAACACTTGAAGTTCTCAATGCAAATGTAACATGTCTTTAGCTGTAACATGTCCCTATAACTTGTCAGCACAGTTGTTAACATGAATATCCAGACTACTACATCCGAGCTGGGAACTGTTCAAGAGAGTGCTCTATGTGGTAAATCCAGATTAAATATTACACTTCTCAGTACTTGACTAGCTATAGTCTGTAAGGCTAATGCTATTAAATCTAACGTGTTAGTTTTGAAAGCTTCAGTATGCCAACATTACAAACTCAATGAGGGCTCTGCAGACATAAAAGTTTAATTCAAGCAGTTCAGAGTTTAGACCACTCATCAAAGAAGTGGACAATACAGGTTCACTTTTGACTTTCTCTCAGGAAAGTGACATAATCACTGAAATCACTGAAATGGATATTCCATATTATATTACATGCTATCATGCTCAGCAATAAAAACTGAGGTAGAAGAGGGTTGGGGTCATTGAAGAGGGTAGAAGATGGTTATTGTTTGGAGACTGGCAAGGTATAAGTCTGCCTGCCCAAGGTGGTGAGAAATTTCCTTTGTTTTGCTTGTTTATTTTTGTTTGTTTGTTCACTTTCTTGCATCTATTAAGTTGTCTTCATTTCGACCCAAGAGTTTTCTCACTTTTTTCCTTCTTATTTTCTCCTCCTGTCCTGTTGGCACGGGATGAAGAGGAGTGAGTGAGCAGCTGTGTGGGTGACTGGTTGCTGTCAAGGGTCAACCCAGCACATGGACCAATGAACACATTAAAACATCTTGCAGAACACAGCAGTGTAATATTTGACAGTAAAGCTTCACAAAATGATATTCCAGTCTTCTCAGAGGAAATGACCCAGAATCTCCTCCAGTTAGTCTGATCCGAGAGATAATGTTTCCCTCCCTAGCTTTTTTTTGAAAAAGTACCCCAGAATAAAACATTTTTAATACTGCAATAATTTATTTTCACTAGCCCAAAGCACTTTTTTGCACAATTAATACATGAATGAATCACCCAGCTCTACAGCAGAGCCAATCACCCTTTCAAGGTGAATTAGGATTAGGGCAAAATGTCCACATTTTTTTTTGTTTCTCTCATATAACTGAGTTATACTTGGATCCCTCTTTTCTACCAGATCTATTCCTTAATTAGCAGTGAAGCAGAACTTGATGCATAACTTATATGCTCTAGAAATTAAGGGTAAAACATCTGTGTTTGCAGGTGTGCATCATCCCCACCCTCTTGTTGATTAAAATGTATGCCTTTGTCTATTGGTGCTCTTGATTACAACATATCAAACACCCTTTCCCTTTATTCTAAGCAACAATGGCCTTTGTCACCACAAAGATAATTAGTAGCAGCATAAAACCAAGTTTCCCTGAGACCGAAATTCAAATGTGCATTACCATGAAGAAATTCTTTGTAAAGATTTACACTTTTTATAATGCAACCCTGGAATACTTCTACATAAAAAGAAGGCAGACTGATGAAATATTGTTTCTATTAGTCAGGTATATAGGCTTTCCCTCAGCTCTCCTCTTTTCTTAGTGTTTTCCCTCATATACATAGGGACGTACATTTGCATTGGAATTGTGTAATAATTATACCCCAAACCACTTCCTAAAGAAATCAGTGGCAAATCCATTTACAACAATGGAATCAGGTTGAAAGCAAATTCTACTTTTAGTTTAAAATATCTTACAAGAATAAGAGGCTAATTATGATCTAACTGTAACGAAAACTAAACCATTTTCAAATTCTTCGCCTTTGCCTGCCTGAAAACTAAGCTTGCATGTCAGCTCAGACGGATTTTTTTTTCCTAGTTAGAAGAAAATATACTTTGCTAGTTAGAAGAAAATATACAATAGACTGAGGATAGCACATCAGTTCTGTATGGTTCAGGGATGCTTACATCTGGCTGTTCAAATTAATGTAACACGTTTCTTTGTGGTTTTTTGTAGTTGTTGTTGTTGTTTTGGTTTGGTTTTTGTTTCTTTGTCTGTCCCAGAGAACTGGGAGAGGAAGCTGTGGGAAAGAATAAGAGAAGCTGGTACAGAAAGGTGCATGCTGTGATTTTTAGAGGATGGATGATGAGACAGTTAGAGGTGGAGCCAGCTTGAAGATGCGTATAGAAAATTTCCTCCTTTCGAAGGTGTTGATCCAGTGCAATCAAATGATTCTACAAGAACCTCTTTAACAAATTTCTCCCCCACACAAGGCAGCCCCGTATGCTTTCATGCCAGCCCCCCATCAACCACCTTCTGTGTTCTTCTGGATGTGCAATGAAACCTGCCTACTGAGCAAAGAAGCGTACATAGTCCTTGTTCTACGAGTCAGTTGCAATTCGTAATATATAATATATATATATATATGGTTCACTAAATATTGTGCATTCTTTAACTTAATACCTAGATAATTTAAGAAAGCTTCCTTGCAAGTTGCGAAAGTTTGTATTAGCATAAGGCAATACCAAAGGGCCAGCAGCCTTCTGCAAGGGAAGTCTTCACATGATACAGACACAGAAATAATTCCTTTCTTTTTCTACTTCTGATGCTATTCTTCTCGCATGTATTATGATAAAAGTGTTATATGAGCTTGTGAATTTAAGCACATACAAATCAGCACTCTAAAAATATCATTAAAAATGAGAGATGGAAAAAAAAATCTACATGAAATTTAGCCCTGATGTCACCTGAACTAACAAATGGACAAAAAAGCAAAACAAATAACATACTCAAAAATGAGTCCCAATTCTCACATGGGCAGATGCAATGAAGTTTCAGCATTCAGTTAGCTCCTTACTGATCTTGATCTTCTATTTACAAAATTAAAAAGATGGCCAAGCTTATCAGCTATTTCAGCATTCCACTTTAAATTAAGCAAGAAAGTAGCAAATAAATTTCTACCTGTCTCTTCAAAGCAGCACATCCAAAATCTTGCCCTTTTTCTCCAGTGGGCTTCAGCTTTCTGTCAGCCTACTGCTCCATTTTCATGATTCTCTGAAACACAGAATTCTGAGGCCATTTGGTTTCCCTCTAGCCTAACCTACTACACAGAACTTAAAAAGGTTTATAAATATTAATTTTATCCGTAGAAAGCCTATCTTTACTGTGAGATAAAGCACCCAGTGCCTAAACTTGTAATGTGCTAGACACTTCTGTGATGTAACCAATCCTCAGAAACTATGTTCTGTAAGTATATGGTTAATTTTTGTCTTCCATAATTCAAGCACTTGAAGTTGAGTCAGTGTTCACGTGCCTTTTTGGATCAAGCAAGAGTGTTTTGCACCTTAAAGTTTCTCTCCACAGAGTCAGATGCATAGCTAAATTTCAGTCAATAGTTAATCTCCCATTGACTTCATTAAGGCAGAATCATAGGTCTGAATGTAAATACAGATGTATAGCCAGAATTTTAAAGAGCGTTTTATTATTCATATGTCCTCAGGATATGAACTATAAAAAGCAGTGATGCGTCTAAGGATATTTGTCGCACCAGCACATTTCTGCTTCATACTTCATGGGCAACACCACAGCTACGACAAAAGTAGAATACATTTTTTTACATATATTTGGACTCAGTAGAATAGACAGAAGTAACTATGACAAACTCATTAAGATTTCAAGCATAACTATATTTGAAATTGCCTTGTAAGAGCACATTAAGATGCTCCCTGCATGAAGGGATAGCATCTATAACATGCTAGTTATATTCTGAAACAACAGAAGACATCAATGCCTATGTTTTGCCTATTAAAATTACAGGACATATTCACAAAATTCACTACGGCATTCCTTTCTAGAAAAACTGTGGTGTAAAAATGTTAATTGTACTAGCTACCAATTTCTTGTTTTCTTCCTTAGTGTTTTGTTTTGTTGTTTTACTTGGCATGTGCTGTCAGATGAATTATATCATTTTAGATTCAATGTAGTGTTCAATGTAGTGTTCAAATTAATGACACCATGAGAAAAACATCACTGCATCCTTTTAGAAAACTCGCTGGTTTTTTCACTCACAAGGGACAATATTCTGTCATAAGTAAGAGAACAGGGCAGTATAAAATCTGCATGAAAACTGAAATTTCCACCAAGCAAACAAAAATAGTAGGAACTAAAAGGCTCTGTAAACTAAGGATAAAATGCATAACAAAGCACCAATTGCTTGTAAATGAACAAATATCGACTCGAAATAAAGCGTGGAAATTACATCAATGGACTAACTTTGACTAAAGGGGTTGTTTAGTCCTAAATTTATTTTCCCATAGGATCAATATCAACAGCACAGGATTCTTTTAATTTTCCAAGGCAGCTGAGACAATTAGTGAACACATGAATGTTAAGGTACTCTTTAAATTAAATGTTTCTCCTCTCTGCTTACATAATCAGAAGTATCAATAAATGCATAGGATTTAGTGTTAGAAAGAACCATCAGCTTATCATACCTTACCACCTGTATAGCGCCAGCCCGCACGTTCACTCTGTGTGAACTGTGCTGTGTCCAGTGATTTACATTTGAGAAAAACTGGTCTGGAACATCTGCAGCACATTTTGGTTAGACAACATTGAAAGACTGGAAATGTATCATTTTCCTCAGTCATTTGTCACAGTGGTTAATCATCTTCAAAAGTACAAGTGTTTGTCTTGTTTCTAATTGAAGTTTTTTTCACCTACCAGCATTTGGCACCTGCTATGCATTTAACCATTAGGATACAGAGCCCTTTAGTTCCTAGTGGTTTTGTTTGTTTGGAGAAAATTAAACATTTTTGAGGGGTAAAATAGGCTGTATATATATATATAGGCAAACCAGATAGAATAAATGGTTTTAGGTTCCTTCTATAAGGCAGTCTTTCAGCCCTCAAATCCTTTAGAGAATTTTACCCTTATCTCTTCAATATTTAACTTTCTTTCTTCCTAAAATGTTGATAACAGAACTGAACAGAGAATAGCAAGGCTAATAAAAATAATTCTTAGACTGAGGTCAAATTCCCTCTCTCTCAAGAATGATATTAGCTTTTTGAATTTTGAGGTTGTTTTGTCGTATTTTTGATGCAGCTTCTCTGTAACTTTACACTGCATTTAAGACTACTTTCAGAGGCACGATTCTTATCCTGTGCAAGTGGCACGTGTGCCTTAATCCTGCATATACGGTTGGCATTTGACTGTATTAGCATGCATTTTCTTAGACTGTGCCTAGCTTCCCAAGAGACATGAATCTTTTCTTTTTTCCCCAGTACTTATCTTTCCACAAACCTGTATATCTTATCAGCAATTATGCTTTTTATATCATTGATGAAGACAGCGAAGCATTAGACACTTTGCTGATCTCTGTGCAATGCAGTTAAAATAACCCCATTTGATGGGGACACTGGTGCTGTCACTTAACACACACAGGCTGAGCAGCTGGATGTTGGACTCCTGGCCAAATCTGGCAGTGAAGGAAGACTGGTTTGACACAGCCAGGTACCCACATGAAAGAGGAAGACTAATCCTATATTTACAAGGTAATTCAGTGACACCCGAGGACCATGATCCTAGTGCCTTAAGGAGGAAGGAAAGAAGAAATGACTAATGAAGGAGCTGACTGAAGGAGCTACTAACAGGTACGCTGTGGCTGAGTGATACCCAGGCTGCCAAGGCTCCTGCCTGGCTCCTTCCCCCTTCTCAAAATCTTGAACACTTTTGTTCCAGCACAGTGATTTGATTGTCCCAGCACAGCACGTCACTTCACATAGAGATGGACCTTCTAATCTGATCCTGAATATGAGTTCATGATCCCAGGGAACTGTGGCCTGGCAAATAAAGGCATTCTCTGAAAAAACATTGTTGTCCCAGGGCTGTAACCCATTCTACCCAGTTCAGTAGTAGTGGATTTCAACTTTCCAGTCTCTCACATCATCCTCCCAGTTTTAGCAATGCTGATAATATAGCATTCCTTTACAAAGCTGTCAATATTTCATTTTTTTGCTGCTCAGGCAAGAGACTGAGATTTATACATGTGGAGCCTGCAGTCAGAGAAATACATTCTCACTAGGAGAATTACCATCTTTCAATATCCAGCACTTAACAAAATCACTACTATGGCCTACATGCCAAATTTCCTTGCACTCGAGCCTCTCCACCAAGCACCATATGGGTAAGATGGGTATAAATAAGTATGAAATGTTTCCTCAATTCCTGATAATTAATGATAATTATCTTTCATATTCTACTCTACATTGGACAAAACATTCAATGTTCAGTTGAGCCTAGCCAGATGTTTTAAGAAAGTATTTATGAATATCTATTCAGATTTCCAATGACTGTCACTTCAGCAGTTTTCATGCCATGTTCTTATTGTTGCTTCCAGGATGAGTTTTGTTTGAAAAAAATGTTTGAGGAATAAGGATGAAAGATGATAGTCAAACAACTGCAAATTGTGACTGCATTTAAGAAAATGAAAGTTTGTTCCACAAACAATGTGCAGAGAGAAAGAAGAGTTAAATTCACTGGAGAATTTGTATTAAGAAGTGAACTAGATTCAACCTTCTTCTAGTTGGAAGGAAAAAAAAAAATATGTATATGAATGTCTTTTAATATCTATGCAAATTCAGTAAACTGTTTGTCTTCACACAGTTTTACACTACTTTCCTTTAACTACGAGATGCTTCTAACTGCAGGATTCACAAGCCCTGGGGATTTTTAGTGCTCTCTGAGGAGTGACACTTCCATAACATGAAAAGATAATATATGATAGCCATGTTAAGCCCCATTCAGGATCCACTGAACTCAAATAGAGGACCATCAGCCAACTTCAATGCGCACTGGATCGAGAGCCCTACAGCTGCGCTTACTCTCTGCACCAGCACAGGACACAATATATTCTGCTTTGTCTAGCAGAACTGTCAATTGCCTTTCCTTACAATATTTCAATCAGATTTCAAAGGGATTTATAAATCATTGTTGTCTGTTAATATAATGCAGATATTCTTTAATTTACTTGTTCAAAAACATTCAACAGAAAATACAAATGGAAATTGTTCAAAACTAGGAGCACTGCATCGTATAACAAACAACATGACTTTTCAGTAAAATGAAATATCTGTCACACTGGTTCTTGATAGACACAAACAATCCAGATAGTGGCAGGTAGCAAGAGGAAAGGACAGCTTGTGATAAACAGTACTTTTCGTTAAAAAAAAAGTCACAAAACACTATTAACATGTCACAAAACACTATTAACACACCCTCGATCTGTATGCAGTACTGCAAAGCTGTAGGTTAACTAATGGAAAATGAAGGCAAATCTTACATGCTGTGTATTGATTTACTTTTCGTGTGTGTTGACTCATCTGCTCACTGACTTCACAAAAGAGTAAGCAAGTCTTGCTTACTCTTGAGCAGTATACAAGGCCTTATTAAGAACTAAGTATCAAAAAGAAAAGTCTGTAATTGTGGCTCTGTTAATATTTGGAAAGAAAGAACTGTGAGTGAAATAAAAATTACTTACAGTAATATTTGATTGAAAACAAAATTAATTATAAAAAAGGAGAAATCTAATTTCAAGAAAGTTAAAAGGAGCAGCTAAAAAAATAAAATACTAAGAAATTATGTGGAAACTACTTAGATATATGTAAGAGTCTGAGAGCATTTTTATAAGTCACCATTCAAAAAAAAAAAAAAAAGTTCCAAGAAGATCAAAAAAAAAACCAGCATGATAGAACAGAAAAGTAAGTTTCCTAAAGCTATTAAAAATAAATAAATAATAATAATTAAAAAAAACTTTAAAAAGTGGAATTTGTGTCCTAATGAGGAAAAGAGAACAGAGCATACCTTGTCAAATAAAATATAAAACCACAATAAAACAATATGAAACAGTTTTCAGACATAAAGATGTAGAATATAATAATCCACCATTCTGCAAATATTCCAGAAATGGGAAACTTGCCTGATATTCAGTGATAACCAGATATATAAAAAGAGCACTCAGGGAAGATAAAACCATAGCAGAGAAGTTTAATTCTCTGGATCTGCCCTGTCTGTGAAGGGGGATAGGATGGTTCTCATAGAAAGGTCATTCCTTTTGTAGACAAGTCTGAACAGTTGTCTCAGAGTGTCAATATTTTATTACAAATCCATAAGATGGATTTGACAATTTGCCAATACCAGCTAATTTTCAAAGCAGAATTCTGCTGTGATACATTGCCACCAATTAAACTGGCCTTGATACCAAAACAGATGGCAATGGTAAAGTAGAAAAAGTAATTTTATATTTTCACATATCAGCTTTATTTTTTTAACGGAATTTATAGAGCATTTAGAGGCATGGGGGGTAAGTGGATGAACAACAGACTTGTGAGATTTCTGCCCAAAGCTAACTGGTAAGAACCATAACAAAAACTGTTTTAATGCATACATAAATAAATATGCCATATTTAGGAAGAACCAAAACAGCTTTTACAGAGAAAATACATACCTCAGAAGATTACTAGCATCCTTTGCTGGAGCAGATAACCATTGAATGATACAGAAACTATGAAGTACTTGGAATTTAAGAAAGCTTTTGATAAGGTTCCTTACTATGGCTCTCATAGAAGCAGAGGTAATATGGGATAAGACAGAAGGTGCTGCTATGGATTAATAATTGGCCAAGAGAAAGGAACAAAACTGTAAGAAATATATTGTGTGCTAACATATGAAGAGTAACGCACATGTGTAAGCTCCTGTGTATGATGGCCTCTGAAATAGGCTTTGCCATTTAAGAGAAAGTCTTTGTGGTAATTTCAAAGCATTTTCTGATGGCATCCATTCAGTGCATTGTGGTAGCTAAAAAGGTAATGGACAGCTAGAAGTTTCTCAGGAAAGGTCTGAGAGCAATACAGAACATGTTACTTTATGAGTGAGTTTAACCATGGTGCACCCCTGCCTACACTGCATACAGCTCTGTTGGCTCACACTTCCTATTGAAATTAGAAGAACAGGATAATGATCAGGATTAACAAATGATGATAAATTTTGTACAAATGTATGAATGTAATGCAGGCATTAAGCAACAGGTTTAACTGAATAACAGGAAACACTTGTTCATACAACATAGGATTAAGTTATAGAGTTCTCTGTCATGACACTAGGGAGACTGACATATAAATAGACGCAAAAAAAGGATTAGACAAATTCACAAAGCAAAGGTCTGTTGGTGGCTGGTAATCTGGTATTTGGGAAGTTCCTACACACAGGAGCTGTGAAGGTGTGCTCCATGCATGCCCTGCTCCTTTTAATATTCACCCACTGCTGAAGGAGCAGTACAGCAATTTTAATATTTCCCTACATGTAAACGGAGTACTCAGCCAAAGACAGTTTATTTTTAAAGAACCTCTTTAAGTTATACATTAATAGTAATAATAATGCAATATTAGGTTTGGGAAAAGATCCAGTCTGACAAGTTACCCAGCAAAACCAATCTGGTGATACACTGGATGGCTTTCATTTGTTGTGCATATCCTCCCACCCACCTTTGGCGTTATTCCTTAGCAAAGAGATGGAGGGATGGTTTCCTTCGGTGAAAAACTGTTGCAGTTCATGTCCAATCAGTCTCAGGCCTTCCTGATCAGACTGTCAGCACAGGTGTTAATTAGTGTTATGGGTGATGGTGGCTTATGCTGTGAACACCTGCCACACAGAAAATATACTGAAATCGCTGGTTTGTTTCATGTGGTCCAGTGAGCACCAGTTATAATGACTTTGACCATTACTTTTCTGGATTTTGTGTGGCAGGTGCAATGCTTCTGGTCTCCAACAGTTACCAACTCACTGGTTCATCAGACCCCTGAAAAATCTTTCTCGATGGGTGACACTACTCCTAGTCATATTACACATCACACAGTTGTTTTTTTTTCTGTCTGAGAAACCTAAAAACAAGCACCTTCATATTACAAACTACAGTTCAAAGGAATACTATAGAGGTATTTTCATGTGGCCTTTTGAGAAAACACAGTTCATTTTCTTAAAACAATATTCACTGAGACAAGTACCCTGCAGAAGTTTCCAAGAAATGTGGGACATACAAATATGAAAACAAGGAGATAATGAAAAAAAAATAGAAGTAAAGCACAAATGAACATATGGTATCTACCGATAAATATGAACTCTAATAATATTGCTAGAAGGTGGGCATAGAAGTTAGATGATTCTTCTGAGATGATTTAACTCATGCAGCTGCCAGTTGTGCAGTTGAAAAGTTCAATTATTTGTGAATTTAGGAGTACTGCAAAGCAATAAGTTTTCCAGAACAAATTTCTCTTGATTCTCTATGGCATTTGTCACCTGCAATAATTTTGTCACCATCAATCAATGTAAATGATTCTCCCAGCACCTTCTAATAAATACAATAAATTTGTCCTATACAGGGAATACTCTAGTCTTCACTTGCTTTTAAATCAATTTCTATCCCCCTCGGGACATTTCCCTCTCCTTTTTTCCCTACCCTGAAGCTTCTGGTGAAGGTAGGTGAAGCAAGGTAAACAGAGAAAGAAATAGATTGGGGTATTCATTTGTGACCGCACATCTCAGACACAGGTCACAACACATTATGAGGTTTAAGAGAATTGTTATAGCTGTTGATAGAAACATTTGTAAACTCTGAAATTTCAAGCATATGAATTGGAGTTGCTGTTCACTATTGCCTGACCAGAATTTTATCAGAAAGTATCAATCAGCCAGTAATGCTATGGAATTAATAATATACCATTGTTAGGAATAACTGCAAGAACAGCTTGTGAGAAATTAAACACAGTCCTATTATATGAAAATTATTCCTTTGAACCATCTGGTGGATATTGCCCCACTTATCTTTAAATGGGAGTATTATTTTCTAGCACATCTAAAGCTACTTTAGTGAGTCCTACCAAAAGAAATTATTTCCTATGAAAACTGCAATTAAGTGCAAGGCTTACGTCCTGCCATTCTCGTTCCAGCATATATGACCATGCATATGAGTTCCCTATATGTTACTACAATGCAGTGTGCGGCAGTCAGATTATCAAAAATCATTATGAAGATGACTAAATACCCTACTGTCTACTTTGAGCTGAAAGCCTTTACAGTTGTGCCATCTGTTTCATCATAGTTCATTTCAAGCCTTTTACTCAAGCAAAAGGAACAGCCTTGTAATATATATCTGGCAAATTTGATCATGACCGGAAACATGTCAGTGTTATCAGTGAAATTCATCTATAAATAAGCAGAATTTGGTACAATTAACTTAAATGGTTCATTTCTAAAGATATTTCTACAAAGTCCGTATGTTAATCTGCTGGAATTAAAATTTTATTTATAAAGGGGTATTTGTACACTAAAGTGCAAGAATAGTCCATAAATATTCTTTGACATTGGCAAAGAGATCTAGTCTGCACATTTGTATTTTGCATTCACAAAATAAAAAAAAAAAATCTTACATACATTTTATAAGGCCAAAACATATGCCATGATTGAAATGAAAAGCAAGGCACGGGCATGAAGTATTTCTATTTGATTTTTCAGAAGTGATCTCCTTGGAAAATGAGATGATAAAAGGGCTTCTTACGCCCTCATCTTGTCTGCTTTAAAGGTGAGGGAATAAAGGTGAGGGAATTGCTGGAGACTGTGTGCTGGTTACCAGCCAGTGTGTAGGCGTCTTGTGGTTTTGGATGGTGGTGTAATGCACTGTAATCTCATAGCTGTTCTATGCTTTCTGGAGACAGCCCTGCTACCTTCTGTGCCTTCAGAGTCACACAGAGCAGAGGTCGTGCTCGCCATCTCCGCTCGACATTTCTGGCCTTGTCCCAGGACAGCCGAGGGGCTGTTCTCCAGCCAAGGAAGAAGGTAGCCCCCATCATTCTTCCCAGTTCTACCACATGTAGAACTGGTGGCTGCCTGGTGAGGTGAAAATAATACCTGTCTCTGAAGGTATCTCATGTGACAAGTAACCCTTAGCAAGCAAGACTCCTTCTGCCCTTATCACACCCGCTATGTGTGAATACAACCTGAATTCAGGAGCACCCCTAGGATTGTGCCTAACTCCATGCAGGTGCTTTTAATCCCTTTGATTTCCACAGGACGCCTTGGCTTGGCATTAGACATACACTTATCTGCATTTCTAGATAAGGATGCCTTCCAAGCCCAAGAGCTGAGAAGATGTACCCATGCCAAGAGCTCCAATACTGAAGGACCTTTGAAGAGTCCTTAAAAAAAATAGTAGTCTTGGAAATGCCTTGCAGCTACTCTGTAGTCACACAGCCTTCCACAGGCAGACGCACAGATTTCTCACATCATTTCATGACTGCTGCCTACTCTGAAGTAAATGTGCTCTCATGATGTGTAACTCTGCTCAGCTGAGATACACAATAACCAAGCATAGTAACTTGACTTTGTTTTTTTCTCCAATGTGGAGCTCTATGTGCCAAGCTTAAATCTAAAAGGAGTTATGTGGGCCTTTGAAAACAGATTGTATTCACTAACTGAGAAGTTTCTAGCCAAGTGCAATGTTTATGTATCTTAATAAACAACGGTGAAAAGAAAAAGAAATGGTACAGCATACCTCCATGCAATGTCATGTAACAGTATGTAGAGATTGTGTATATTGTTAAATGTCGTCACCAATAATGGCATTAACACAAGAAGAATGAACCTTCACATCAAATGCAAAGAAGGATACCGAGGACTACTTTAAAGACATCATGCTACAGATCGGGTGACTTTATTGTCCTGATTCTCATGGCAAGTGTAGGCTCCATGTTAAGAAATGTGCGCACCAAATAGTATGCTATTGATTTCTGACTTTCATTAGAAGCATATTTCTATAGACTAGTGTTGTTCTGGGCATTTGGATAACTCCAGACAGAGTGTAGGAGCAGAGGAAGGGGACTGGAGGAGTTGAATGGTTCAGACTGCCTGAGAAAGAGCTCATCACCTCTGGGTTATTTCTGTGACCCTGCCCTGGGTCAGGGTTGACTGAGGAGCACGGCTACCTGACACAGGTAGGCAAGTTTGTGGTCTCATTGCATCCCCTTGTGGCTGGGTGGCTACAAGAGCTGAGGATTGTCTACCCTATCAGAACGAGGGACTGGGTGGAGAGACTGGTTGGATGCTCCAAACCCATGGTACCCTGGAATTCCTCCCAACACATTTTGCAGCCCACCATAAAGACAGCATGGAGGCCTGTGAGTAAGTGTGGAGGAGGAATGTTTCCAACTACACTTTATTCCTGTATTTCCAAACATAGCATGGCTGGAGCAGCTCCGATTCACACAGACTACTATTCAGAGTGGCTCTGAGTTGTCTGTGAAGCATGAGCCCACCTTTAACACACCACCAAGCAGCAATCTCACAGTGAATGCATGAGATTTCAGGCAACTTAAATGGAATAATTCACATTGATTTTCATGTGTACTAATTTCACTTCACACGGGAAAAAAAAAAAATCTTTGAAATTCATCCAACAGCAATTGCAATGGGGGTTAATGACATCTTCCTGAAAGGAACAAAGAAGTTGAAGTTTATTAAACATATTGCCAGTGGAATAAGTATCTTGACTCTAACAATAAAGGTATGGCAGATACAGCTTTTTATTACGAGACCAAAAAGGTATGGCAGATACAGCTTTTTATTACGAGACCAAAAAGAGAGAGAGAGAGAAACTTGAGCTGCATAATCTGCAAAATCCTGATGACACTTCCTAAGAGAAGACTGTTACCTTGTGGGGTACAACCGATCCACTATCTTCAAAAGTATCACTCTAAATCCTACAAAAATATCTTGCAGCAAGCATTTTTCATCACTTGGGAGCTTATTTGTAAAAACAGATATTGAATTAAAATTTCTCACAAGCAGTGAATAGAATTGCTACTTATGGTCTTTAAAAAAAATAAAAATAAAAATAACTTTCATAATCTATTGTCTTTTCCAAAAGAGATAAATCCCACTAGTGTTAACACGAGTTACATCTACAGAGAGAGAAAGAGAGAGCAGATCCCTTAAGGCAGATCCTCAGCCAATGTGAATTAGCAAAGCTCCCAGGAAGTGCACTGAAGGGAGATGTGGCAATTTATATCCACAAAGAATTTACCCCTTTGATGTTTATTTTTCACCCTGGCCTGCCACAAGATCTAATCCTATCTGTCAGCAATAGGGAAACTTAACAGCTCATATATGCAACTCTTTATAGCAGCTCCTTTTCTCATCTGTGACAGGGCAGAAAATGAACTGCAAATGTCAGGTCATTGCTTCCTGCTCTTGCATATGGTTTTTGAGAACTGCTGCACTTTCATCTCTTAAGGGTCCAGTTTAATCCATTTCACCTTTGCATGTTGTATACGCAACTCTTAGTGGAGACTTTTATTTATTCATAACAGTGTTTGTTCTTAGCACTTCTTACTTTGCCATCTCTGTGAGGATAGAAGGTGTGGAGTCAGATCACAAAGGAGGAGAGAGAATCGTTAATCAAACCCAGGAAAGAGATACACTCAGATAAAGCGAATAGGTGCACAACTACAACAGCAATACCCCCAGCTTTGCAGTTTCTTACTTAAAAAAATCCCCTTTTAGGGCGATAGCTGGACTGCAGAAATGCCACAGAAAGACGTTAGGAGAGCTCGCTTTCTCCCTAAAGACGAATCCCACCATTTACGTCGGTGCAGCTCGCCTGGCTGCAATCCCCCGGCTCCTTTCCGAGCATCCTCAACCTCGGAGCCCCTCTCGCCGCCCGGAGCGGCCGCGGCCTGTCGGGTGCCGGCGGCAGGACCGGGGCAGCGCCGCCGGGGGCTGGTGGGACCCTCGCTCGGGGGCTGCCGGAGCCGCCCCCAGCCCCGGGGCCGCCGGTCCCCGGGGACCATCCCGCGGGCGTGGGGCTGCGCGACCCCGGCCCTTTTCCACGCGGGACCTTCTCTCGCGTGTCGCCCGGGGGGGGCTGCGGGAGCCGCCCCGCACCTACCTTCCGTGTGGACGGCGGAGACGTAGGTCCAGTTGTAGCGCTTGACGATGTCGAGCATGGCCCGGGCTTGCAGCGTGTCGGAGGGGACCACCCGCAGGAAGTACTTGTAGAGCGTTTTGTCGCTCAGGTCGATGCTGGTGGCCGAGTAGGCGATCTGCGGGATGTCGAAGAGCTGCAGCAGGTTCTGCACCTGGATGGCCACCGAGCTGGAGCCCGGGCCGATGACCCCCGCGATGGGCTTTTTCAGCCTGCTCTGGGGCTGGGGCTGCGAGTCCGATAGGCAGCGGCTGCCGCCCTCCCTGTCGTCCCTGATGGAGATGAGGGAGTCCCGTATGAACTCGATGCTCTGCTCCAGGGCCACCGAGGAGTGCCAGCACGAGTCCCGGATCTCGCTGCCCAGGGTGATGTTGGGCAGCAGGACCGGGTCGGCGTTGATCTTATCCAAAGTGTGGAACATGGCTTCCACCCGCTGGATGCCGTACTGCTCGCGGATTTCCCCGCACTTCCTCTCGGGCACTTTCTCGGCCGGGGGCTGGTGGTGGACGGAGAAGAGGGCTCCGATGATGACATCGCCGTCCATGCGGGCCACCGAGCGCTGCGAGGAGGCGGCGGAGAGCAGCGCCCTGCGCCCCGCGCCCCGGGGCAGCACCTCCGCCTCCAGCAGCAGCGCGGGGACGAAGACCAGCAGCACGCCGATCATTTTGTTGCACGACGTCGTCCAGACCCAGGCGACGAATTTCAAGGGCTCCCCTTGCCTGCACATGGCTTAAGGGCGTGTAGGAAATGGCATCCGCTCGCCCCCGCCGGCTCCCGGCTCGCTCCGAGCAGCATCACAGCGAGGTCCCTCTCGCAGCGCCAGGCAGCCGTCAGCCTAGGGACTTCCAACCTGGTGGCACAGAAACGGGGGACAAAACACGCTAGCGGGGGGCGCTCTCAAACCCCGCCACTCTCGCAAACGCCCGGCTCAATCCGCTTCATCCGAGGCTCCCGGGAGCAACTTTCCGGAGGGAAATGGAAATAAAGCGTGAGCCTATTTCCCTCGGCACGCCACCGGGCACACCGGCACGCGTGGGGCTGGGGGATCCGCGTCCTCCTTGCAGCCAAAGCTCCCGTTTCGAGCCGTGTCCCCCCCCCGCCGGTTCTGCCCCGCTCCCCCCAAGTTGGGAAGTTTCCCCGGGCACCCGGCGTCGCTCGGCCCCGGCGGCCGCAGCCCCGGCGGCGGGAGGCGGCGCTGCCCTCCTCGCCTTGGGGCTCCCCGAAGGCATCCTTCCCCGGCTCAGGGGGGGTCCTCTCCCAGGGGAGACGAGGGGGTGGAAAGAGAGCCGAGGAATCTGCCCCGCCGCCGCCGGGAAATGTCATTTAAAGGTCAGCGGAGGGAAGGAGCGGAAGGGAGCCCCTTTGCAGTTTACCTGAACTTTTCCGTGCGGAAGGGGCGAACCCGTAATGCAGCCGGGGACACACACACACACATGCCACGGGGAGGGGGGGGGAATCCATGCTAGTTACTACGGCAACGGCGGGCAAAGTCCCGCTGCGCTTTACCGGCACGCCTGCCTCGCAGCCAGGCTCCGGGCCGGGAGAGGCGGCGAGAGCGGCGGCGGCGAGCGGAGACCTCGAGAGCGGCGGGCACGGGCACCGGCACCGGGAGCCGGGAGCGCGGTGCGCGGCCGGGCCGGGTCCCTGTTGCTCGGCGGCGCCGTCAGCACCCGGGACAGCGCCCGGCTCCCGGTGCCCCCGCCCCTGCCCCGCCGCCCGGCGGCGAGCACCCCTGGGTGCTTCCCCCAAACTTCTGCCCCCCTGCTGCCGCGGTCCCCCCCGCATGCACCGAAACCCCGACACACGGACGCCCCGACACCCCGACCCACCGACACACGGACATACCGACACCCCGCCGCACTGACACACGGACATACCGATACACCGACACACCGACACCCCGATACACCGACCCCCCGGCGCCCCGCCACACACCCCCCGGTGCACGCAGCCTGTCCGTCCCGGTGCTCGTCCAGCCGGGCGGGCAGCCCCGCTGGAGGGAGGCTTCCCCCGCCCGCAGCCCCCCGGCCGCCGCCCCCCGGCCGCAGCCCGGTGCCGGTGGGGCCGTGCCGGGCCGTACCTGTCCCGGTGGGGCGGCCGCTCCCCGGGCGCCCCGAGCAGGCACCGGCGGCTCCCCGGGCGCCCCGAGCTGGCGCGCTGGCGGCGGGGCGATGGCTGTGGGCTGGGCGCTGGTGCCCTCTGTCTTCAGCGCCGCTCCACCGCAAGGAAAAAAACAGGTCATCCCGGGCTCATCCATTATCTCACACGGAAGGATCAGGCATTTTCTCCCCCTCCTTAATTTCTTCCCCTGTTCGCCTCGTAAGCGAGCAAGGGAGCGTCACCCGGAGCACGCAGCCGCTGCAGGGGGGGTTCTGTCTCTCCTCCCCCCAGGCTCTTTATTCATTACCCGCTGGTCACGCTTAGCAAGAGCAGAGGCGAGGGACGGGGCCTCGAAGGGCGACCCCGACCACGCTCGGGGGACCTGAGATGGTGAAATGTGCCGAGCTGCCTCGCAGGCACGGTTTCGCTATTCAAACAAATGCACGTATATTTACACACACATATATATGCACATACATGTATATAACAAGATACTGCAACGGCATAAATCACCTGTAAGGATAAAGGTATTGAGATTACAGTTTTCAGGTCAAGATGAAGCTAAATGAAGCACGTGAGAGGCATGTCAGATTAAAATAATACCAGATTGAGTAATCATAATTCAGACGACCTGCTTGCATCCCTCACGCGGGTCTCGGGTGTTTTACTTGACTGTACGAAAGTTAAAGTTAGATTACCTCCCCGCTGGGAACTCTATAGATATTTGTCCTACTTTTGAAAGAAAGAGGCAAGGACAAACATTTAACTATTCCTCATTCAGCGAAGGGTTTGCAGCGAAGGCTGCCTCAGGGGTGTCTTCTCCCTGTGTCAATATTTGTGCTTTTTCTCCTGTCACGCAGCTAGTTATTTGCCTTCCTCGTGTGTCGATCCGTGAGGCACGCTCGTTGTGGAAGACCCAGCACGAGGCTCCTGCAGGGCCCCCAGGCCCAGCCCGGGGCAGGTCCGCCAGCACCAGGCCCGGGGGCACCGAGCTGTGTGGGGTGGGAACACGGAGGGGAGCTGAGGGGGTCTGGGGCTCCTGTGAGGACGCTTGGGATGTCCAGAGGCTTTGGGAAGGGATCTCCAGAGCCCAAAGAGGGCAGTGGGACCACAGGGGCCCCAGTCTGCCTCTTCTTGCTGGCACCTCCCTCACAGGCAGCCTGGCATGCCCGAGGTTCCCCAGAGGACCAGCAGAGTGAGCGATATTGTCCTTTTGGTGTTGGTACTCTGGTCTGCATGAAGTGTCACCATGTGCCACCCTGACCCTGTCACTGCCCACAGATCCAGCACTTCTGCCCTCACAAACAGCCCGTGCCCCCCGTCTCACTGTCTCCCCATATCTCTGTACACATGTTCATTCACCATGCAGTAACCATCCTTGGGGCACCGCACAGGACTGCATTTTTTGCAGAGCTATGAGCTGCCATCAGACAATAGAAGGATCAGGGTGATAACAGAGCAGGGGCTGTAAGCAGTACTCGTTTTCTGTGGAAAACTACCTGATGTGGAATATTATTCGTTCATGAAACAGAGCAAAAGTGAACAATTTCCAGTCTCCTATGAAACGCAATTTGAAAATCACTTGGAGGTTGATTGAAATATTCTATTTTGATAGCATCAAAAGTGTTTTGTTCTTATTTCAGTTTAAACATTTTATACTACGTAGCACAGAGTGTCATTATTTTTACTTGAAATGAAATCAATCATCAGCTTAAAATGGAAGCTTTTTTCCAGTATTTCTCCAAAAGATATGATTTTGTCTACAAAAGACATACTCCTGTTAAATGTTTCCATTTCAACAATATGGCCTCTTTCATCAGAGAATCTTCTATAGGAAAAGTTCTGGTCATCTGTAAAGAGAAAGGCCATAATATTGTAGAACACATTTTGAAAGGGAATAGGTTCGGAGTAGCAAGGACTGAAGCTTGGTAACTTGGCTTGCTGAGACCCCGTTTTGGTCCTCCCTCCTCTGCTTTCTACCAAGAGCAAAAATTCAGGTTGACTGTTTAATTGTGCAGACTCTCCAGCTACATTACTGGGCAGACTTAAAGCTATTCTGCAAGGATCAGTGCCTCTAAAATTATGTAGTTTTATTCTGCCTTGAAAACAAGAGGAGATTTCATATTTTCCTGTTTGAAGTCAGTTAACACATACACACTAGCTATGTCATAAATTCTCAGTAATCCTTTCCATTCTGCTCACTCAAAGGCTTTCCTTTCATGATTTACACAAGCCACCTACTATATATACAGAGTATGCATGCAAAACATGCACAGGTATCCCTCTGTTGTAGCATTTCATTTCAGTATCGTGTTTGCTTGTGAACAAGGATTTAGAGTCATCTTATCATCAGGCAGGCTCGTTCAGTAGAAACAAGGATTTTAATCTTCCTAATATATTCAGCATGTTTTCTCCTCTTCTCTTAGCAAAGCCAATGCTTCTCATTGGTTTCACTTAAAAAAATGTGCCAGCTACAGCATCATTTTTACCCTCTTTCTTATATTTAAGCTATGAAGTCACCCTATCTGTTAAGAAGCAAAGAAACAGCATTTTAAACAGTTTGATTACTTACCCTTATTTGCTTCAATTGCTAGGAAGTGAACATTAAAGGATCGATGTCAGTATATACGGAGCTTCATAAAGGTCTGATTGCTCAGCTGTTCCTTGTACCAGTAGATCCATTAAAATTAAATAGGATTAACCCATGAAATTTAGGTCTCACTTCTGTGATATTTAGAATCTAGCAACAGCATCCAGACTGACCTACAGTTTTATTGGGCTACTCTCCTCTGCTCTTTTTTTTGACAGGCATACACACCCCTCGACCACAAGGATCCCCAGAAATATGAAAGCTTCTATTGCTAGTCATTCAACTCCTGCTTATCCCCTGTCTCAAGTCACAGCATCCTGAGCACATTTCACGGGCTTAGGAGATTTCACATCCTTTTAAAATAACCAAAATACCTCCTCAGAGATTTAGTCAGGAGGTTATGAATTCAAACGTCTTTCAAATAAGTGTGAGATCCAAATCAGTGCAAAACTCAGCACTCAGGGACGTCTTGCAGATTTTTGACACTCTCTAAGGATTATAGGCTTCATGATGTGATGAACAGACTAGATTTATTCATACATTCAGCAGTTTCAATCTCTGGCTAGCAGATCTGTTAATAAGTTTAAAATAATTCTTTTTTGCATTTTTAAATAAATGACTGATTGTTTATAAGGTCATATTAAAAATACTCTCAGCCAAAGTTTTTCATTAAGACTGTCAAGGAGAGGGATCACACCACCATGCTCCCGAAGGGAAAAGGCCTGGCTTTTCCTGAAGGAAAGCTCACCTCTTAAATTGTTTCTCAACATGAACACATGCCATCCAAACAATGAAATGTGACAGGCAAAAGCACCCCTTTTCCCTTCACCGCAAGAAGAGCCACGTGCCTCAAAGGCTGCATGCCTGCCCTGGGTCTCCCTGTTGTGCAGGTGTCTCGAGAATTTTGTCCTTCTGGTTCTTGTGGACATGCTCATGACGAAGGAACAAGAAGCCAGAAGAATGTCTCCAGCACAAAGGAAGGTGAATACTCAGTTCTGGATAACGTTCCAAGCCATCCCTGTATTTATTTATTTCTTAACTGCAAAAATGTACTTATGGTGCCCTCTAGACCAAAATGCTGAGCAATATTCATAATAAATTCTTACACACATCAATTCTATCTGGCTTAATTAGTTTTGATTAAGCTCTCTTGTCTCGAAATCCTCTGATTTCCCTGAAATAATCCGCTAAGAAACAACCTGAGTAAATAGATAAATCTGTGCTGGGTCCTGCATACCAACAAGCTTGTGTTACAACAGGCCAAAGAGAAAAGTGCATTCCAAAGTCAAAGGTCCACCATTTCTGAGCTTCAGACTCTCCTTTTAAAATATACAAATCCCTCACTTCATTTGGGAATGTCAGTCTGAATCTCTCTGGCAAGACTCACCAGACAGGAACTTACACTGTGTGAGTGTGATGGGAGAGAAGCTACCTTTGCAATATGGGGTTAATTCAGGTTAGCTAGAGGCATCTGCTGAGCTAGACTGCTAACAAACAGAGCACCGAGTTTAGCTAGAAGTCCCTGTACTCTGTGGAGAACAATTTAGTGCTGTGTTTGTGGGAAGCCTGACAGTTAAAGCATCTGCAGGCTGGAATTTTTCAGTGATTTTCAAGGACAGTTCTGCATAAAGCCACCTGCAGGAATCCAATCTGGTGCCACAAAAAACTGGTAAAATCTACACATGGAAAGAAGGTCTTTGCAGTGCAGGTGAGAAAACGGTATTCCTGCTCCTTCTGCCATCCAGACTTTCAGGCTGGAGCTGTGGGTCAGTAAGCCCTTACACTGCAAAATTTAGTTACAAAAGGAAAAAGTAACTCAAGAAGAGCAAAAGTTCACTCTAAGATTGCAGCATAAGACAACACATCTCTGCACCACTCAGAGGGGAACCTGCAAGTACGTACTAATTTCTGAAAATTCCCCAGTAACCACAGCCAGCACTGAAGAAAGCAGCTCTGTATTTACCAGATGATATTTTTGTCCTTCATTTCACCACATATTTCCCTTCCAGATATTTTGTATAACAAAAAGGGGGAAAAAAAAGTCTCATTAAAAATCACAAATGTCAGAGACAGAAAAGGCTAGCAGTCTTTCCAAAACAGGATCATTTTACACTTGACTAAAGAATCAATGGAGGTTTTGCAAATGTCATTTTAGCAATCAAACCATGTGTAAGAAATCTCTGACACATTTTTAAGAACCTATCCAATGCTCCAAAAATAAAAAGTAAAAATAAAATAAATAAATAAAATTAATGGGTCAAAAGTGGTACACTGACTTAGGCTGATTATCCCAGGCAGTTACTTTTGCCATTGACAGTCTATTCCCATTTACGTAGCACTGTGTACAAGAGACACCATCATCTTTCATAAGTACCTGTTTTTGAAGTCTTTGCGATAGCAAATAAATAGGAGAATTGAAAACCTTAAAGATAAATAGGGTTTTATGATGACCTTTAACTGAAATGATCTCATTTTCTACCTTGCACCTTCTTTATGCATTTACATTTGTTCAGAACGGATGGAAAGTATGCCTGAAAATCACTGACGTCAGACAGGTTGCTTTTATTCACTCTCACTGTACATGGGTGTAAATGAACAGAGAGGAAGAAAGTTTAGAAGAAAAGGCGTATCTCAGAGTGAGCCACAGAGATGTGAGTGGATTCAAAGACTGAGGTGCCATGGCTTTCCCCTCTTTGAGGTTGTATTGGTCTTGCCTGCATTATATAAATCTGTAGTTTGAACACTATGGATTGAGAAGAGTGATTGAACTGATTAACAGGCTGAAGAAAACACAGTTTGGATTCATATTACAATGAACCAGAGAGAAAGAGGTATCAGAAATGCACCGCATCCTGTAAACAACAGCAGAAAAATACCTCCTGCCAGAAAAAGGAAAGGGGAGAAGCTATGTTTTTTTATAAAATCCATATGGCTGCCTGCAGCCAACGTATTTATATCCATGCAGTTTACACGCTTCCAATGCTTTAGGCTGAACCTAATGGTTAAGTGAAGAAAACATGACAAAATATTAGGCAATACTGTATTTATTTTTAATACATAGCTGTATTAGGTGACTTTAAGCATAACTTACAGAATAAAGAAGCTGATACCCAATTACAATGTACAAACTTTATTACTTGCAAACTGCTTGATTCATTTGTTCAAAAAATTGATACATTAAAGCACCACAACTGCAAAATAAGAGGCTAGTTCAGAGAAAATACAAAACAGTTCTTATTAAGTGTCTACATGTCCTGACACCTTCTTTGCTGTCATAAAAAACAAGAACAATATCTGAGTACATATGTTTCTTTTAAGTACTTCTTTTATTTATAGTCCTCATGAGGAATTGCCTAGATAACAGGATTTCCATACAGACTTTATCACTTTGACTTTCTAGCTAGGCAAAGCATTTCTGGAAGCATTTCATTACTTCAAGATCTATTAGGATCATTGTAATAACTCTCTTTCCTCTCACTTCCCTGACAGTATGCTGCTGTGGTTTGGTGACACATTAATTGCTTTTTCTCTGCCATTTCCTTCTGGTCAAGTGGCTGCACTGTCTCATGGGCCATTTCAGGGATGCCAAGTCCCCTCTTCTCACCTGGGGTGCCTGGCTCCTTAGCCACAAGCTGTAACTGACTGGTCCTTACGGTGCTTCATATCCCAGTTACTCTAGAATCAGACTTTTTTACTCTTGCTCAGCTATGCAGCTATATTTAACATTGGATTTATCACAAAATTGTCTTCATTAAGGTAGGATAAGAAATGTCAAGTATAACACTGCCATGGGTGATGAAATGGCTGAGGTCCACGTGATGCTTGAATGCATTGACTGTGAATGCTGGTTCTCAGTATGTATATTCAAATGCTTTTTGTCTTGCATTTCTATCAGCTATTTGCCTTTTGCTGCCCATTCTCTAACTAGGTAATATTTCCTTTATTTCTCTAGTCCACTTATGAGTAATGGATTGTATTTGGTTCATGCATTAGGTCACACAGCTTCAAACACCATACTTGGATGTTTGTTCTCCGGCAAATCCTCCTTAACGAATTCTCTTTTTCATGAATGATACAGGTCAGATCCCAGAGTTTTTGGATCCCAGACCCCATCAGTTAATCCTGCTGTGATTAACTCAGGCTCAAGTACTTCTCTGAAGTACCTCACAACCATTGCAGTACCATGTTGGTACTGATGACAGTGCAGCTGTACTTTAAATCCCCATAAAGGATCAGCAATCCTCTACTGTGTTAGAGTTTGCTGTATAGTTCTTGTTCTAACGAATACTCTTTTTTGATAGCACATCTTTGAAAATTACTAGAGCTGGAAACATAACTGCGTAACTCTGAGAGTAGTCTCAGGCAGACCACTTCCTCAGGCAGACCTCCCCCTGGATGAAGGGTGGTAGTCACCCTCTGAGAGGGCAGCTTTGGGACCAAGCTACACCACTGCTCTGAGATGTCCAGTGGCAGCCTGTAGGTCTTGGCAAGACATTTTAGATGTTGGTCTACAGGTCCAAAGAGCTGCCTACTGGAGAAATCATTTTTCTCCCTATGCTGTGCTGCTACGGAGGTGATCAAGATGTTGCTGAAAACAGGAGGGGTACACTCTGTAAAGTTGCTGAGACACTAGAACTTGTAATACACCTTTAGGGCAATTTTCACGTTACAATACAGAAGACATTTGTTTGCCATTGCCTCTGGAAGGGACATCCTAAATAATGAAGGAACCAGGTGGTGACTTGGGTGACCTGCTGAAGTTCTTTGTAATCAAAGCTGAAGCAGTCTATATTTACTTACTAAATAACTGGCAATGCTACAGAACCAAAAGCCTGGACACACATCAATACGCTAAAACTAATTAAACTGAACAGAATACAAGTTATTTGTCTTTTTTAACATGTCATTGGAAATTGTTGATAACAAGCAAACCTGTCCATTTGGAAACTTCAGAGCACTTGTTTGACCATCATAGTCTTGCAATTTAAACTATTCACCTATGCCCAAAAGCATATTTGATTTCACATTTTGCTGTTAAATTTTTTTGTTGTTGTTCTTGTTGAGCAAAGCATAGTTATCAAGACATAAACTGGTCCTGATTTTCTGTAAACACTGGAATAACAATGCTCTGAAATTCCAGACTCCCTCATATACTTTGAAATGGACATTAAGAAAAACAATGCACCTAAAACCATTAGTTTCTTTAGGAAAACTTACTGTCTGTAGCCAGGAGGTTGAACTGAAAATGATCAAAAAGGAAGGCCAGGAGCATTGAATAAAACCCAAAGAGAAGTACCTCACATATTATTAATTACAGAACACTTTATCTTAGTTGTCTAAGCAGATAAAAGCTGCGGTGTTTGCTCTGCCTACTGATGTAAACCTCCTCCCCAGAATACCAGTAACTATTCAGACTAAAACTGGAAAAAAATTATCACTGAAATTTGAAAAAGTCTCAAAGATAAATACATTTTTTCAACTGTCTTGAAGGTCCATAGCTGACTAGAAGTAGACCTGTATAAATAGGCATATTGGAAGAGAAGCAGGAAAAGTAACACCAGCGACAACCAAGTGCCAGTTGGCATTGTGTTGGGCCAGCCACAGAATGGGATTTCTTTGCCCTGGGGACTAAAGAGAGGTGACTACCAGAGTTTGGAGTGATCGTGAGGCAGATGGATCATATGCACATAATTACTAGAGTTGGGTATGAAGGTGGGTTCCTCGCAGAAACACTAATACCCTCATGTGTGTAAATTGCATTTATAGATTATTAACCATAGCTCATAAGGTGACTCTGGAAACTTGATTCACAATGGATGAAGGGACAGGAAGAATACATGACTGAAGTTTTCTGCCATCCATCATACTACAAATCAAAAAGCATTTAGGTAATCATTACTTGCTTCACTGAATGAAGAGAACTCACTTAAGGGAAAATTTCTAAATATCAGTTAGTTGTATTATTTAGAGAACATCTGCATATTCACAATGATGAGTTTAAGGTAAAGTGGCCTTGTGGTTTTCAAACCATCTGTACATGCCTATTGTGTGAGCACATATTATTTTAATGGTATAGCCTTTTATTTTTATTCTGGAGGGCATTATCTTAATAACTATAGCATGCACTTGTTTTTGTTTTCCTCTTCCTTGGCAACAGCTTCTGAAAAGACTCTTTTTCATCTTCACTGCACTTTTTCTTTAGCTGAAAAAACATAAGAACCCAATAAATTACCTCAAACCAGCTCAACTGATTTAACAGCTGCTGCTAACTGTCACTACAGGAATGGGCAGTGATTGATTTCCGTGTCACTATTTAAATTCAACAGACGCTTGCTAGTGCTGCATAGGAAACATCTTAATTCTTTCGTGTTTCTGATTTCTAAATGGTACCTGCACTTAGTCTTCCTTGCATTGTGTTCAAATCACAGGAAAATGGCTTTTTCAAATTTATTATTAGATCTCTTGGACTAACCGAACATCTTATTTCCTCGTTGGCTTTTATTTTTCTCTAAATTCCAGCCACTGTCAAGAGGAAGCAAATCTACACACCATTCTTTCATATTACTCTCCTCTACCAGCCAATTTAGCATGTGCCACTCAAATAATTTATATAACATTTTCAGCCTGTTTTCTAAATCAGCCTGAATTTGCATGAAAAATCTCCCCTGTTTGCTTCCATTTTGTGGCTACATGTACATAGACTAATGGCACAACCTATAGAACCTAATCCCAAAGGTCATATGCTTAACTCTACTCTCATTTTACAGAGCTTTTAAGTTTGTGCCCTCACAGTTTTCTTTTTAGAAATTGAGGAGGAGGGTAAGGGGAGGTATTCAGGGATATGAGCTCAGAAGACAGCCTTCAGCTTTAGTTGTCTAGTTCATTTTTAATTTTGTTTATTCATTTCTAATGCAGTAAAAGCCTCATGAATAAATAACCCCTAAAAAAAGATCTGCACAGTAAATACTCAGATGGACTACTACTCTATTAAAGGAACACCACATATGTTTTCCATGCATCACAGCTATGCCTTCCACTACTGTATATACTTTCTAGTTAAAGATCTCCAAAGGTGAAGAGAGAGGCATTCTGGTCTATTTGTTGCTGCAAGGAAGACCTGATGCTGTTCACGCTGCTTCCTTGAGGTGACACAGTACTTTTGAGAGTGCAGAAGATTGCTGAGGGGTGATAGGGAAGAGTCTCTTAACATTTCCCGGCTGTAAATTGGACATTTTAGGATGCTGAGGTTAAACTTTCTTTTCTCTTTGCCTATTTTAACTGTCTTGGTTGTGGATATGAAATGTGGGTGAAAGGAGACTGTTATTCAGACTGGTGCTATTTGTAATTTTATAGTGTAGATAGTGCATTCAGAAACCTTTTCTTGAATGCAGTCTGCATTCAATGCTGTTAAAGAGTTTATCTTTATACAGTTTATAGGATAATTTTGATTAGATGAAGTTCTTACTCCATAGAAGTGTATAATACCTATACTAATTATGGTAATTGAATACTGGAAGTTGGTGATTCAGGAGAAAGCTATTTGCTTAGCATATAACACTTCGGGACTATGAGACAGGGAAATGTCTGGATTTGAAGAATAAGCAATAAAGACCACTTTGGAGCAGATTGTCCCTTATGTTACCTTACATTACAGATATCTTAGTGATCATTCAAATTGATGTTATCTTGCTCGAGACAGCATTAACTTCACCAGAATCTCTCAGAAACACAAGGCATAGATAGGGAAGCACCAGCATAGCTCCTGAGGGAGCTGCATTGCTTGTGCAGAAAACGATGCAGAAGGCAGGCATTAACTTGGAATGACGGATACAAAAAGTCAAACCCAACTAAGCTCCCGCCAGGCAAACCTAACCCACGCTGGAATGATTTTGACCACAGCTGGGCCCAGACAGACAGAACTGGAAAAGGTGACTGCCTGGGCAGGACTCTCCTTGCAAAGATATCTGCTTGCAAGAAGCCTGGACAAAAAATTTTGGTAAACTGTGAAGTTTTGCACGGTGTGGATGCTGCCCTCTTTTTTCCCCATCTCTCATCTCAAACTATTGTGTTTGTTAGACTTAAGAACAAGGAGCAAAATTTTGAAGTAACACTGGCAACAGCAGATAACTGGAGTTACCAGGGTACCAGAGCAAAACAAAATTCTGGGGTTAAATCACTTTTGGCGGATAACTTATAAGTGACTGTAAGTGGCCGGGACAGTGTTACCAGCTATATCTGTGTGCTTGTGCTCAAGTTTCCTGACGCTATGTTCACTAATGCATTTAGCTCAGCGTGGGGCTGGATCTGCCCTAGGAGGCTGGGCAGTCAGGGCTGGTGGAGCCCTCAGTGCCCTGAGGTAAATGTACCTACTTATGCTTTGGGCAGGGACCAGCACTAGTGCAATTTGTGACAATCCATAAACAAGATGCTTATCAAGCTGGAAGATAAACATTCCTGCTTTTGCTGATATCTCTACACACAACATCATAGTACTGTTATTTATATCCTATAACATCTTAATCATTTATCACTTTCCATCTGTGCTGCACACTCAGGACTTCATCTATTAGAAACATCTACAGGTCCATAAACATCCTAGCAGAGTATTTCTGCAACCTTTTTACATTCTCTTTCTATTGCCTAGAGAAACAAAGTGCAGTAAATAAGAAGCAATACTTTGCTGGAAAAAAAAAAAAAAAAAAGATTTATTTTGGTCTGGTCCTGTTACTTTCTCTTACAATCATTTTTCAAAGACAAGCCTGTTCTCCCATCTCTCTGCACCAATTACCTCCTCAATTACAAGGGCTTATTTTTGTCCATGAGGAGCTGTGAAATTTTTGATTGTTTTATTGTGTGATAAGGTGTTGTTTTTGTGGTGCTTTTTTCACCTGAGACTGCGTTCAGTGATGCATTGCCATTTCTGGTGGCTCACTTCTCCAGTCAGACAAGGTGGATGCCACCAATTCCAACTAATGAACAGTCTTGTGGTTCATAGATGGGACACCACGAAAGAAAGCACTTTAGAACAAAGCAAGTCAAAGCCGAAAACCCTCAAAGCACAGAAAGCAGGAAGGAGAGTAGATCAAAACACAGTTTATTATCATGACTTCTGTATGAAGTTTGTAGTTGTAATTCTACATAACAGATGATGCAACCACCCTGGTGAGAGTACAGCATAAACGGAATCTTTTTGTTGTCATTGTTTTATAGACAAAACACAGTACATGCAGCTGGGTTTGGTTTGATTGGAAAAGGCAAAGGAAAGACTAATGAAAAGAAAATATCTACAGATATTGGCAATTAAAAAAAAAATCAAGTTTCTATAATTGGAAACATTGACTATCTAAAGAAGTACCAAATTAGAGTACATAAATTGCTTACACCACTTGTGCTGGTTATAAACCACAAAGCAGAGCTGTTAATTTGCTTGGGCCATCAGATCACACCAGGTTGGGCTTCTGTCCTTAGGCTTCCTGTGTTATCGTGTAGAGAAGCAACAAAAACAAATCTGGTACCCCAAGACAACTTCTTGTTGCTCATTTCTCACTGTATTTCTAATTTTTAGGCCTAAGACACAAATAAACATGGTTTGATTAACAAAAGTGTATGTGTATATATTATTGGAAGTGCATTTATATCCAGAAATAATATTCTTTCTCGTTAGTTAAGGTTGCTGCCTTAGCAAGTCCATGCCCCAGGCCAAAATAGAAGGTCATCTCAGGGATGCTTCAGGCTTCGCTCTGCTAGACCAAATACTTGCTCCAGAGGTCCATACTACACCAGAGGACAGGGGGCTGGAGGCTTTGGGGCTCTTAATGTATATCATAACTGCAAGGGACCAGATCCCATTGCACTAGCAGTGCAACACAGACAGTTCTGCTGCCTAGCAGAGAAATGCTTCTCTGTAATCCCCTTGTGGTGTAGTGCCTGGTGACGGGATTCTTTGTCTCACTGCATGACAGGCTGTAGTCAGAAATATCCCCATGTCTTGTACTGGTTGGCAGTAACAACATCGAGATAACGTGTAACTACCCTGAGGCACAGGGCAGTTTGCTGACAGCTTTGTGATGTCTCCTTGGCTGTTTCATGCGCTGTTCAGTACACGATTCAACACGGCCTCTTCCCTAAGCTGGGTTCCAGGTGGGTTCAAATATGAATTTTGGACAGACAATTGAATATAATGCTACTCTAAAGAAGGTGGTTATAAATCTTCTGTCATGAAGCAACATCAAAAATTATGAAATAATTTTAAGATAAAATCTTGTTAAACTTAAAGAAAACATATGCGGAGGCAGATTTTCATCTGTGTTAATTAAACGCATTAGTTTGTGGTGTGAGTATTGCAGATCTTTGTGTACTTCTCATTTTATAAATCAAGGAAATAATATCCTGATCATTGGTGAACTTCATATTTCTTCATATTCAGAAGATACAAAGACTGCTTCTCACTTCTTTATAAGGGAAGAGGCCAAAAGAAAAATGTCCCAGAAGACTGCACATTTTTGTTTCAATGTCACTTTGGATTGCCTTTTTATCCACGGTGCAGACCACAGAGAAGAATTTTGCGTAAAAGAGACTTTTGATTGGTTTGATCTTTATATCAGAGAGTCAGCTATGAATTCAAATCTTCTCTTGCTAGAGTGTGAAAATGAAGATTTTTCACAGCCAAGAAAATATCTCCGAAGAAAACACAGATAATGTCAGAAATATCTGTCATGAGTGTCCTTCAACTCTTCTCTAAACTAGTGCCTTGTATGATGCTATAAATATCTATATTTTGAGCCTAAATTTCCAAGTGCCTTCAATGATTTTATAATACATACTTTACTTATTTATATTCAGTCATATTAGAGGAGTTGTTTTATCCTGCAAACTGCAGGATAAACTGCAGGATAAACTGCAAACTTTTCCTTTATGCATTCTTTATTATGTTAAAAACAAAACAAAACAAAAACCAAGGCTCATAAAAGTAATATTAAAGCAATGAATGCACCTTATTACCTTGGTATTTAAATAACTTCAAGAACTGTACTGCAAATCCTCGACAGCTACTCTAGATGATATCCTAGATGCAACGACATGGTTATTTTCTTTTCCTGCTCTATGTTTAGATAGTCTTTTTAACTATCTTCTTGTGTTGGAAAAAGGGAGATGGGCTTCACTCCCACCAGTGACTGATCAGCTGCTACCGCCAGTCCTGAGGTCAGTTATCACCTGGTTTCCACAAAACCAGCACGCAGCTCAGCTGAGCGGCAGATGGACCAGGGTGCGTAAGAACTGCGTACACACGTGAGCCGAGACAGATGGCTGAAAGAGTGCTATCCTGTGGGGTGTAGATGGACTCCTCCAGGAGAAGCTGCGTAGAGAGGTAGAAGGGCATGAGAAATATTGAACTCTCTTATTTTGAAGAAACAGAACCAAAGCCCTGAATACAAAGTGAAAAAAAGAGAGGTTTGTAATCCCGTGGCTACGTGGTATTGTTTTGTGCATGCTGGGGAGTTAGCCTACTGGCTTACATGATTGCTTTTGGCACATACAAATATTTTGTTCTTTGTAGCTCTCTGAAAAATATGTAAATCTTCCACTCTCGCCTGAAGCAGCATTATAGACATGGATAGCAGCAATTTTGTGATGAACACTCTAAAAATCCCACTATGATAGCTAAATTACTTTAAAACACCAAACACCAAGGAAGTTGCGTAGAGTTGAACCTATGAACATAATTTCCTACCAATGCACAGAATTCTGACTGTGAGTTTACTGATCTGGAACAGATTGGAGCCATATTATACCTCTGCTGTGGTCCATTTTTTCATTTCCATCATATGGTGATTTTATCTATAGGACGCAAAGATTTTTCCTACTAGTTAACTAACTGATTAACAGTGAGTGGTTTTCTACCTCATTTCCTGAGGCACACAGATACTCAGTTAGGTCTTCGGCATAATGTACAGTCATTGTAGCGCAGGGAATATGGTACACCTGCCCTCGGTTTTATTCTTTTGCTGCAGCCATTCACATTTCCTGCCGACAAAACCAACCTAGTAAAAAACACAACTTTGATTTATTTTAGAAAACTCCTGCTTGTTTTTGCAATTAAAATATCAGTGAAAAGACCCTAAAATATTGTATGTTGACTACCATGCTGTTCTCTCTTCTTCAACCTCCCTCAAAAAAGAAACCCTCCACAAAGTTGCATGTCTCTCGCTTTTATTTGCTTACTCTTTCTGGGATTTAAGAGTTGCTATTGAGATCAAAGGGGAATTCGTATCCATAAGCAAGAGAAGCTATGTTCTCAAGCGTGGTCAAAAAAAACAACCAAACCAAACCAAAACAAAAACACGCAGTCCCCTTTTATGTCACATTTGCTTTTCTTTATATGGTTCCCTTCTATTTCCTTAAATTAAATGGCAATTTTCTTTTGTGCATTCAAGTTCTTTAGAACAGGAGGGAAATTACTAGGTACTAATCACTAGGATCCTTAGTTATTAGTTGCTGAACAGAAATGGGCATTCTTCCACCCGCTCTTGACCCTTATTTCAAAATAGAGCTTGTTTATCCTGAGAACTATGGAAGATATTTCCTGCAGAATGGGAGTGCGAGAAAGAGAGGCTCAGGCAGAAATCATTATGCAGAATAGGCACCCTCTTGGTGCCATTGTATTTTCTTCTCCTTTCTTGCTTACTAATTTTATGATAACATCCAGATGAGATGATAAATGAAGTTCACTTTCACAAGTGCTTTGTATTTTAAGTCTTTAAAAACACAATCACTACAAAAACAAAGCACAAATCCAAACCTTGGAGAGGAAATAATTAAACAGAGGACATGCATAATATATAAATAAAACAGTCAATTAAAAGATGAGAACTCTGAGATTTACAGACATAAGCATGTGAAAAAGCTTGCAGAAGCACAGTTTGTTGTCTGCTATTTCTATAAAGATTCTTAAAGTGTATGCTGCTTGAACAGTTTCTAATAATGGGTGAGTGATTTGACTACTAACTGTGATGTTACGGTGGTTTTGTGTTTTTTGTTGTTGTTTTTTGCTTGTTTGTTTGCTTGTTTGGTTGGCTTTTGTTTTCATTCTTTTCCTGCAGGAGAATCTGCTGTGATGTTTTAGTTTAGACATTTTTGTCTGCTTTTGTTTGTGATGCCATATATTTGTATCGGAGCACTCCAAGTGAAAGAAGTGTTCTTTGTGCTTTTAGTGGGAAGGGGGTTAAGTTTTGTGGTCATCACTTCCTGGGGAAGCTTGAGTAAGGGCTAGGTAAGGTGGATACTGCTAGAACATTATGTCAATAATGTTTGTTTCTGTTTGAAGGAGATTGGGAAAATTTCTCTGGATGATTCATCACCTACTGGATTCCCAAGAAGAGCCTGTGGCAAAAGCTTAGAGCTCCTTCAGAAATTCAGAATATTCACTTAATAAAGAGCTTTGGGGGGATGAAAATCCTGAACTGTAAAAATACAAGCTGCCAGGGTAGATCCATCACGTCCAAGCAGGCATCATAGATTTATAATGGAGGAGGACATCACAATATTCATTGTAAACTTTATGGCTAGTTGTAGATACCAAGACATTAATAACACTGTTTCTTATTGCTAACCTTAGAATTAGATTTGACAGCCGTTATGGATCTTTACAGGTAGCCCTTTAGGCTACACACATATAGCCTCTATCAGGCAAGCCTGTGGATACAATCTAGTTTCTGGCCAAGCGGCACAGCCTGTATCCTATCTTCTGGCCTTTTGGAAGGAGCTGCACCCAGTCTGCATTTAAGCAGGACTGACCCTCAGCATGAGAAGTATCCTGAAACCTTTTGTGCCCCTCTTTGCTGCGAATGCCTCTGCACGGTCTTCATTAGGGCACTGGCCTCACATACCTCTTCAATCCCTCATCGCAACAGCTAGACAATCATGCTAACAGCACAGTTGCTACTGGTGCTACTCTTCCTGAGGAAGCTTAACACCACAGACCTGTCTTTGGAGTGAGTCATCCAAACCCAAAATAAAAAGGCAAGTAATCCACATCAGCCTGTGTTCCCTGTATACCCAAGTAGCTTTGGTTAGAGACTGAAGTCAAGGGGGTTTGTTCCCGTTAGCAGGCTTCCCTTTTCTTTCCTGTTTCCCACTACTGGTGTAGCCCAGACTCATCAAGCAGAGGAGGAAGAGCAGCCACTGGTGGATCTCTGTCTTTCCTGTCAAGAGCAGGTGCAGAACCCTTGTGTGAGGAGTCCCATGTCTGAGGTCCTGCGCAGGAGAGTCTTCCCCACCCTAGGCTGACTGCATATCACTTTTATGACCCCTGTGCCTCAGTAACCATCAAGGGAGTTGCCCCCTGACTGCTCTGGCACATATCATTGGAGAGAGCCTCTTCAGGCTGGGAAAATCTGATGCTCACGTCTTGCAACATGAACCTGGATGTCAACCCTTGCTGGGAGCTGTCTACCCAGGCATATGGCTGCAAGCCAGGATGTGGGAGTGAAACGTGGCAGAAATTCCTAGGGAAGCAGAAAACTTGAACTGCCCACTCTCTTACTCATTAAGTCAACAGCTAACTCCCAAAAGGCACATCCAGAAACAAAATGCAATTAGTAAAAAACAAACAGAAAAAGAAGTGGCTCTCAAGCCACCAGCTCAGCAGCACTTGCCGCAGTGCACAGGCCTTGTGCACGAGCAGGCTCAGACACATTGCTCATGGGGTTGGACACCGTTGTCGCAGCTAGAGATCACAGAATGGGTAACGTGGTGAGCCGCCCCCACAGTGATCTGAGCCTGGCCTTAGGCTTTTTGGACTAGCAGGACCTTCTTCACACAGGGAGCTAAACAAGCTCTTCTGCCACCTCCACAATTTCTTCACACAGATGCTGGAGAACTTCCCAGCAGTAAAGCTGTGCATAGAGCAACAGAGCACCCTGAGGGCACCGCCAGCCCTGCCTGTCCCTGCCCACCCCAAGGCCACGACTCCACATCAGCCCAGGCAGCCCCAGCCCCAGCAAGGCCGCAGCAGGGCCTGGCTTCAGCTCCCCACAGCCCTGCCCCACTGCAGGCTAACGTCCCAGCCTGGCCTTGACCTGTCCCTGTCCCCAGGGCGGTGCCTGGTGTCAGGGCTAGGGCTGCCCCAGTGCTCCCAGTGCCCTGCTCCTGGTGGGCCAGGGGGATGGGATAGGCTGCCGGGCCCTGCCCTGACGGACCCACGTGCAGCCCTGACACCCACAGGGTGCACAGACACATTTTCAGCTGTTGCAAGGAACCTGCCCAGCAAACAGATTTGTTCCCTCCTCATCCCCTCTGCTGCTGTTATTCCTGTTACCAATGCACACCAGGGAGTATGGAGTTACTATTTCATCTCTGTTCTGCAGTAACTTACAGTTTTAACATAGGACTGAGTGATAATTTTTAAGTGAATTTTCACACAGGAATGGTCACATAGGAAGACATGCACTGGGAATTGAGACAGACAAACCGCCAGCATAGCAGTGCCAGCGCTCCGAGGGCTTCCTTCCACGCGGCGTACGCCACAGCGCTGGGCAGCTCCTCTGGGACCACAGGCGCATCACCTTTCCAGAGTGGCTGAGAACGGGGGAGAACCAGCCACAAAATTTTGCCAAGATTTTATCTGTAAAGACTAACAAATGGTCTAAATAGCTGCTACAAGAAAAATAAACAAACAAACAAAACAAAAAAAGAACATTTTTAATGGCTTTCTGATTTATTTACAGCTGTTATAATACAAGTCCCCAGGTGTGGATCTGTGTGTTTCACACGAAGATAAGTGCTTCCACATTATGTACTGACGTGCTATTTGCAGCTATGCGGCTAATCCTGCCTTTAATCAGTGACAGTCCCGAGAAGCCCCCTCTTTAAACTCCTGCCCTTAAAGCACTTCAAGTACTTTGCGGTGCCTCCCCCCCCGCGCCTGCGCACACCGCCAACGACGCCGCGCCCTCCCTCCTGCCCCACCCCTAGCCCCGCCCCACTGAGGGAAACCCCCTCTTTCCCCGCCCCCTCACCCCGTCAAGGGAGGCACTGCGCATGCGCTGCGCGATTCCCCCTCACGCTCCTTGTTACGCTAGCGGGGAAGGGGGCGGGAACAACCGTGGCTTCCTCGTCTCCCATTGGTCGCCGGCCGGGCCGGGGCGGGTGCGCGCGCATCGCCGTGCCCGGGTGGTCGCTGTCGCTGCGCTACGGGCCGGGGGCCGCCTCCCCCCACACACACCGGACGTCGGCGGGGTCCGAGCCCCTGCGGTACGCGGGCGACCGTTGGCGACCGTTGATCAACCGTTGGTCACCGCTGGCGACCGTTGGCCCCGCTGCCCTCCTCGGGCCGGCGCCGCGGGGGGAGCCCGGCCGCCCCCTCCCAGCCGTGGGCCCCGCGGGGAGCGCCTCGTCCCGGCGGGGCTCGGCTCGGGCAGCCCCGTCCTGGGGAGCGTCCCCTGCCCGGGAGCGCGGCCCGGGGTCCGGCCACGGCTGGGGAGCGGCGGGGCCCGGGCCTCAGGCGGGGGGAGCGAACGCGGAGCCGGCGACGCAGGAACCCGGCCGGTTGCCGTGTCCTGCAAGACTCTTAAGTTATCCACAGTTCTAAGAATCTTGCCCTCTTCCCACGCAAGCCCTTTAACGTTAGGATATTGGAATTAGTAGCTCCGAAGGTTTGCCTCTCGGCTTCCGGCGTTTTGGTAGCGGTTGTGTCTGTGTTTCGTTAACAGCTGCGTGCAGAAGCTGAACTGGTATGGATGTGTAAATATTTTCCCGTCTTTGGTGACAAAGAAGCTGCTGTAATATAATATGAGGTAAGAAATCTATCGCTGTGTTTAAGCTCCTTAGAAGAACCCATATAACTGTCAAAGATAGTTTTCGTTAAAAATGATAACTGCTTATGCGAGTATTTAAGTATGAGCATGTAGTCCTGAGTATGTAGTCATTAGTTTTCTGGATAAGTCTAATATTCCATGATTTGCTTCTTCATGTGTGTTGTTTAGCATGTGTACTTTATTTTCTAGTATTTTATCTATAAAATCTTCCTTGCCCAGGTTCTGGTAAGGAGCTGGAGGGGTATCTTGAATTACCTTAGCAGTTAGTCAAAATCAGTAAGATAATGCATTTAGTTTGCTGATTGCCACCGTGCATTTCAGTGAGACCAGAAGTAAGGGCTCCTCTGCAAGTAGTTTGTATATCCAGCCCACAGGATGCACAACTTCCTGGGAAAATAAAGCGTTCAGTCACTGGGGACTTCTAAGGTCAGAATTTGGTAGCTTAGTCTCAAAACTATGTTTTGTGTAGTGGCAGATTCAGACTTAGCCCTCTGTTAAGTTCGCTTAAAGTTTCATTCCCATGTAGGCTTTGAAAGAAAAGGAGGAGCACTGTGCATGTCTCTTCCCCACACCCGCCTCCAAATCTCTGGTACATCCTGCACTTTTGTTTATAGTGTTTCTTTTGCTGTCTCCCTCCACCCCCAGCTTTGAGGGATTCCAGTGCGTCTACATTTATATCTGTCCCACAGCATTCTGAGCGGTAGTGAAATATAGCATTCCTGTTGATCTCCCTCTGTAACTGTCTGGCAGAATGAGCCGTAGTACAAAACAAATTCTTCACTTCCTGCATTGCGTAAGGCTTTTGCGTAGGGACAGGAGATGGTCTGTAAGACTGCCTAGTGAAGAGTTAGATTTCTTATTGCATATGCCTGTGTCAAAAACTTTGCAAGTTTAGCAGTAACTGCACAGTCAAATTTCAGTGTGAACATTTAATTTTGCAATACTTATCACTGACATATAAATTTATCTCACAGAGTCTGAAAATAGCATTGAGAAAAACGACAAAATGAGTAGTCGTCGAAAGCGTGCACCTCCATCAAAAATAGACGATGTGAAGAAAAAACAGCTCTGCTGGAATATGCATGAAGACCGGAGAAATGAGGTGATAACATTAGATGATGAAATGACCAATGAGGATGATGTTCCAGGCCCAAGCACTTCCTCTTCGTCCTTCATTGTTATAAATGATGATAGCACTGATGAGGATCTCAGTCAAAAAGAAGACACTGGTTCAAAGTCTGTTAAGTTTTTTACTGTTAATGACGAAGACGACTCTTATTCCACCTTGACTCCTGTGTCTGTACAGCTAAATATTACCGTCCTGCCGTACCGTGCAGATGGGTCCTGGAAAGCTTTGTTGGGAGAATTTGCTCTTTGTCATCCTTCTGAGCAAATTCTAGCTGAGGAATTCCATGAAAGGGGCTTTACTTTGATGAGAGGAGACTCTGACGATCACCTACAGGTCTGCATCCATAAAAGAAGTGAAGAAGAGTACAGTAATGAAGCAAAAGAATACCTGGGTGCTTATGAACAGATTATTATGGTGGAACCAACTTTAGGTGGTGAAATATTGGAAGGCTTGAGATGGTTGCAAAAGAAAAAGATAATTGGCCTTTATCAAAGACCTGCAGAGGCTCAAGCTTTAAAGGTATTGATTCATATATCTATTTTTGTTGTTTTACATTTTAAAATTTCTTTTTTGTTGGAATTGGGAGATTAAAAACTGCTGAACGACAAAGTCTGGCGACTGTCATATAGTTTTATAATGTGATGAAACACATAGTTTCTGCATCCTTTTGCAAATGTTTTTGGTGTGTTTTCTTCTTAAGACTGTCTTTACTGTTGCACCATTACTAACACTTTACTCAAATGAATCAAGGTAGCTTTTGTCTGTGACATACTGTATCTTCCTTACTGTTACCTTGGCAAGGTTCATCATATCTGTCTGCATCTGTTAATTTTGAAAGTTTGGTAGCTAAGGTTTTTCGATGTAGAAGGCTATGAAAATTACAGTGCTTTTATTTATAATATTCTTAGCATTCTGATAATTAAACGATTAACTCTAAACCTTTCATAGGTTGGAATTTACCTTCTGGAGGCTGGGCTTAGTAAACCTGATTTTCTCAGTGATGGAGGTGGAAGACCCAAAAAAGCTAATCAGCTGATTCAAAAACTCATGGAAAAGTTCTATAGTTTTATAATTCCAGGTAATCTGGTTCAGTTGAATGTTGATGAATACTTTTTGTTATTGAAAATGTCTCTTTTCAGTAGTTTCAAATATAAAGGAAAATAGCAAGTTATTCCTGCTGTATAGATCAACTGTTTTTTTAGGTAATATTATTAGGTAATAAACTTTCTGTATTAGTATCTGACCATTAATCATATGCTAATTAACTTGTGGACAAATTACAGATGGTAGCTTTCCTTCTCTACAGATAAGGCTCTGAGGCACATAAAAGCTTGAGACCTTACCATCTGGGGAGTAAATGCAGATTTCTTTAATGCATGTGAATTATTTGAACAGATTTACAGTAATTTGCCCAAGTTACCTAGGAGCTGTTTAAAAAAAAAAAAAAAAAAGAATTAAACTTGGAAAAGTTTTATTCCTGGTTTGGTGCCTAACACAACCATGGCAACGGATTTTTTGTTTGGTTTATACTGTAAAGCAATTGTAAAGAAAATTGCATTGGTGAAGTTATGTAGAAATGAGGGAGATGTCCTCTCTCTCCTAATGCTTTTATATTTGTTTTCTGCTGTATACTCATCCTGTTAATGTTCTTGTAGATGGTTTTGAGCCTTTGCGTCAGAGATTCCATATCAAGTTACAACAAGTGTAGGATAGGTGTGTTAATGAATCTGCAAAAGATCAAAGTTACACTTCACAAACATGGTAATTTCATTGTCAGTTCCATGAAGTTAGGAATCACTGTGAGAGGATCCCTTGGAATAGTTTCCATATTTCTCTGGTGTTTGTGCCAGGTATATCTTTTTTTTTTTTAAGTGAGAGGTGTCACAGTGGTACTCTGATTTAATTGTTGTGTCTCCCAATATCGTTTTTTTCTTTTTTTCGGTATGATGTTACGGTTTTAAATGTACCTTAAAGGTCACTTTATGCTGATTATGTCAGGCTTGAATTGCTTCTTAATTTTGGTTTTCTGAGAAAAATGCTGCAAGGTGGCTTTCTCTCCAATACTAGCTAGGGTTAGTATCTTTCTTTGAACTGTAGAGTTGTACAGTTGTTCTTACACTTTATTAGTACTGATTTTATTTGATACCTAAAACACTGTCAAAAGTCTTTTGTTGCCTCATCTTACTTCAGCGTCCTAAAATACTGACCCTTTAATTTTTCATGAATAGTTATTCTACAGTGCTTAAGTTCTATGTATGTCAATATATCCAAATGTCATGGAAAATATATATGTACAAGGTCTTCTTTCCTAAGTCTCCTAGAGGGTACATACTTCTCTTGAGGTAGCATTATAACCTCTGAAGTATGAGTTGTCTGATTTCTTGCAGTGATGCAAACGATGGGAATTCCATGTTGTTACACTTCTACGCTTCTATTTTTATAGCCAGACGAATAATTTAAAAGTAACATGAAAACTTATTAAAAACAACCAGAAAATCTCTTCAGTATGTTTTTGTATCAAGAAGGACTTTATTTCATGAAAAATGAACAAATCCTTTTACAACCCACTGTGGTTTTCCCCTTTCTCTAAGTTGATCAACCCATGTGAACATTTGAAACTGAAATGAGTTATCTGTGATTCTGTATGAGCTGGAAATATTTAGTGGAAGGTATTTATTGCATAAATAAGACCTGGTCATTCTGTGCCTAAATTCTGAAGGAAGAGCTTTTCCAATTATATCCATTTCCGTGATGGCTGTAGAATATTAATGTTAGCATTAGGAAAGTGTTCTTTGTTTCCTACTGCTGGTAGCTGAGTCAGGTGCAGTTGTGACATGTGTCTTAATGATGTTTTGCTTTGTTTGCTTTCACATCTTAAGTATGTTTCAGCAGAACTTACTGAAATGTTGACAAAAATTGATTGATAATGCATCTCTTGAATGACTGGGTGTATACAGATGTGCTGGAGGAAGATGAAGAAGAATCTGACATGGAACTTGAGCGCCAAAATATCGAAGAGCTTTACGACTTTGTAAGGCATACCCATCAGCAGGATATCCAATTGCTGAGAGAGGATGTGCAGCATCCTGCCTTAATTCCCATTCTGAGGCCGTACCAAAGCGAGGCTGTGAATTGGATGCTTCACCGAGAGAACTTCACAGGCACTCCAAGCAGTGGCAAGTATATGGGCCTGGAAAACTTGTATAACTGAGGAAAGTGGCGTTGTATTGTCAGCATAATGTTTTCTTACTGTTTGATCAGAAGGTTTGTTATGTATTTCATTACTATTTTTATAAAAGCTGTTGCTTGGTTAGTGCACTAAATGAGAAAATAAATATGCTTTGCTGATCAGCAGGTGATACAGCTTGTTGGTCATGAAGCGTGGTGGAGGTAAATGTCTGCTTCTTTTATTTAAGTGTCACAATAAAGCTAAGCAATTCTAAGTACTGTTCTAAGTACTGTTTATAGAGAAACCTTGTAATAGTATCATGACCTCTTTCTCCGTAGAAAATGCACTGCACTTCTTATGGCGAGAGGTCATCACTCTGGATGGAGTGAAAATCTACTATAATCCATTTACTGGCTGGTACGTTTCTATGGTCACCTCTTTAGAGAATACCTTAAAGCTGTTCTTTGTGAAAAACCTTATTGGCAGCTTTTACCTGGAGAATACAAGATAATCCATAATTGTAGCTTTTCAGTTAACAACTAAAGACTTAGAACAATGATATATTTGATTTTAAAGAAAGGGCAAATTGGAGTATATAATACATGGGAAAATAAGTAAATCTGGAGTTGAAGACAGTTCTTAAAGGTGCTTGTATTTGATGCAAGTTTGTGGTTATAAGATTAACATTCTTTTTAAATTAGAACGCTGGAGGCTTCAACCTGTTCTTCCAATGTTTTTAAAAGCTAAAGGAAGGAGGCAGCATAAGGCTTTTTATTAATGCATTTATTATCTCAGTTTCACTTTTCTCATGAATTTGTTTAGAATAGAATCTTTTGCTAGTATGCTTTTTTTCTGATGTGTATATATAATTTTCAGAATGCGAATATAAATATATTTTTTTTGGAGACTAATGTTGTAATATGCTAAGGTTAGCAAAGCAAAATCTATTGTGGCAGGGGTGTGGGAGTAACCTTTTGCCATACACATTCACCTTGATCAGGTTTGAACGCTCAGAAAGCTTGCAAGCTCAGCGTATCTGATAAAAGATACTACCCCTTGCTTTGCTGACACTGTGCTGTGTGTATGTTCCTGAACGCATGCTTCTGTCATACCTGTCAAATCACTGATTTTCACCTGGGAATGTCCTTGTTTTTTAGTATTATCCGTGAATATCCATGTGCTGGACCTCAGTGGCCTGGAGGTATTTTGGCAGATGAGATGGGTCTTGGAAAAACAGTAGAAGTGTTGGCTCTTATTCTGACTCACACCCGACAAGACATTAAGCAAGATGATCTGACATTACCTGAGGTGAGACAACTAGGGTAAGATTTAATATGAGGAAATTACTTTTCAGATTAATGAAATGTGTTTTATCTCGTAAATTTATTACTTTATTTTATATTAATCCAGAATCAAAGCTGGATTAAAGTACAGTAAAAACTTTAGCTTTTTACTATGTAATACTTGATGACATAAATAGTGGAGTAGATTGCATGAGTGGCATTTGATACCATTCCCCATTGTTGAAGGGGACTAGCAGGCAACTGCACTATTAATAGGCTATTTTTTCCACACAATAGGCTATTGTTTCCACACAATCCAAGTGTGTATAAATTTATAATTTAGTCTGCTAAGTCAGAAATCATTCTCCCCTTCACTTAATTCTATTAATGAGTATCAAACATCTATTAGACAAGTTGTATTGCTTATCTCTTTTTGTCTTTCTGGCTGTATATACGATATGTATTTTCCTCTCCTTCTACCCTTCCCCATCAGTAACCTCTATCAGTTACAGCTATAGATTCCTGCAACTTAGTTCTGAAGTCGCAGAGACCCTGAGGGGCTTGCTGGGCTGCTTTTCTTTTTCAGTGTAGGGTGTTGAACACCATTTGCCAAGAAACTGAACCAAATGAGTTATCATTCTGCCTACTTAGAATAAACTGAGCAAATTAGTGGGATCAGTGCTCTGTAAGAGTGCACACTTCTATAGCAGTTCAAGCTTTTTTCAAATGTGAAAAGATTAAGTTCAGAATTGCTGTGAAAAGATGTGAGCTGATAACACTATTTAATGTTGTCTGCCTTAGGGTAAGCTTGTGAACTTCTTTGTTCCACCTCAACCTTTAGAAGGAAATAAAAAGAAAAAAACGAGGGAAATGGAGCTGAAATTGAAAGAAAAAATACAGTATCCCAGTAAGTGTTTCTGATGAATTTTTTAATACATTTTGCTTTTAGCGTAAGTCTTGCATTGACCATTTATGGTGAGTTTAAGGCCAGTCTGTGCTTTTGCAGAATGAAGTAGTTCTTTTGCTGAGTACTTTGGTGTAGGGTTGTGTACTGTGAACAGGTCATCCACGTTTAAAAGTAAAGTTGCCAACTCTGATGCCTGCTACAGAGTTATGTGTACCTGGAGGTCATTTTGTAAGAGTTTATTCATGAAACTGGAATACAGAGTTTCTTTCTAAACTTCAGTAAGAAAATTAAGAGGTAATTATTTCTGTGGTTACTCAGTATTGAAATATGCATGTCTCATCTGAAAAAAAGTGATTTGTAAAACTACCTCAAGTAAAGCATTCTCAAAACTGCTGCCTGTACACACTTTGCATTTTTTTAGATAATCACAGACAGTGTTCAGAGTTCCTTTAATATGTGTTCTTCACTTTATCTGAGCTGTAGTTTTTTTTTTCTGCTTTGATTATACATACAGGCTTACGAGTGATGGTATTAGCAGCTGTAAAGGAGATGAATGTGAAGAAAGGAGCATCCATTATTGCAATATTTAAGTATATCAGTGCTGTCTATAGGTATGACATACAGAGAAATAAACGTCTTCTCAAAAGAACTGTAGAAAAACTGATTGCAGAACAAGTAGTGGAACAAGTCAAAGGACATGGTCTGGCTGGGTCTTTCAAGCTAGGAAAGAATTACAAGGAACAGAAGAGACGAGAAAGAACCAAAGAACAGGTAAAACTTGCTTCGATAGCTACTTCAAAGAATGCTGCAAAGGCAGATCTTTCTACCCTGTTGCATACTGCTATCAACCAACTTGTCTGTGTGACCCAGTTCTGTGATACTGGCTATTTATAAAAAAAATAAATATAAAAAAATAAAAGCACCATTTGTTTTGAAATCCATAGACAAAGAAGCAGAAATTGTAAGTAGTTTAAATATGGGGCTAAAACATTAACTGCATTTGGCATAAGTCTTTTAAAATACTGCTGTAGGGGCTGGCAGATATATTGTTCTCACAATGGAGTTGTGTGGTAAACACTGGTAAGCATTAACTAAATTGTCAAATCACAGATTTATATAGAATGTTAATATTTATGTCTTGATGTTAAAGTCTTCCTTCCAAAGGAAGAAAAAAAGGTAAGGAGAAAGTCTGACAATCTTGTTTAATTTTACTTTGTAGATAGCAAGGACTTCAGGAAGGATTCAGAAGAAGCAGTTGACTGATGCTAATACTCAAACCAAAGAATCAAAAAATAGTGATGTCACTTCTGAAAATGTGCTTAAAATCCCTTTACGAGTAGATATCGCCACAGAAGAACATGATTATTGTGCAACTAGGAAAAACAGCAAGAAATCTGAAGTAGATCACGAGAACTCTGTCAAAGAGAGTGATGTTCAGCAGGAAGCTGTGGTCCCAAAGTCTCTTGACTTGCATGGCAGCCTCCTTGTTTCCAGTGATATTAGCAGTCATCCTGATCTTGATGTTTCTAAAAGTAAAGCTGAAGTCAAACAGGAAATTCCAAAGGACCGATCCTCACATTCCCAAGAACATGCCAGCAGTAGTGTGCAGCATGCAAGTTCTGTATTTCCATTTAATACCTCTGAATATCGTTTTGAATGCATCTGTGGTGAGCTTGGATTGGTCGACTATAAAGCTCGTGTGCAGTGCCTGAAGTGTTCTTTATGGCAGCACGCGGAATGTGTAAACTACAAAGAGGAAAACTTGAAGATCAAGCCCTTTTACTGTCCCCACTGCCTTGTGGCAATGAAACCAGTTTCCACAGGAGCAACTCTGATAATTTCTCCAAGTTCTATTTGTCATCAATGGGTAGATGAGATCAACAGGCATGTGAGATCATCATCTCTTCGAGTTCTGGTAAGATTACGTATGCTCATCTTCTGCAGAGTTACTTTATCAAGGCTTGGGGCTTTCTGTCTGACTCTGTATCGTGAAGTTCCGAGGTTTCTTTGTCTATGTTGGAATTCTGTATTCCTTGCTGTTAGACCATCATGTCTGTTTTGGCAACAAGTGGTGCATTTCTTTTCCTGAAAGATGTCTGCACTTAGTTCTTCATTTTTTCATTATTAGTTGATCACTGGGAGACGATACAGTGAACTAGATATTCTTATCCCATGGAAGCAAATCTTGAGTAGTAGCAACAAAGCGTGACTTCTAAGAGGGAATGCTGAATGTATGTTTTTTCCAAAAGATTACCGAGGAACTTAGGAAGGCCTAACTATAGGTGTTTGAGCAGTATCAACTCTCACTGTATACTTGCATGCAGGCAGCTTCCTGACAGGTGCTTCTCACTTCGTTCTAGATAAAAACATATTTTGGTAGGTAAAGAGTATACTTTTGAATTCTCTTTCTCAGGCTTTAAAGAAGTCTTGAGCCTTCAAGTTTGCTTAAAATAACACCGTTACATCTTGGGCACTTCTCTAGAATGTCTGACATACGGATTAGGATGTTGCTTGTCTGGAGACCTTGTATCATCCTCTTGATTTCTCAGTCATTGAAATAAACATAATTAGACATACAGTAATTATGACTGTACAGGATTTTTTTTTAATATAGCTATGACAGTATTCAAGGGTAAGCATTGTCTTTTATTAAACTGAATTTATTTCAATTCAATTATTTGTCTGAACTAGATGATCTCTAAGGTCCCTTCCAACCCAGACCATTTGATGATTCATAATGTAGTCAAGTCTTGTCCTTTGTAGTTTTAATGAGCAAAAACTTTTGTAATGGTAAGGTGCTTTGAGATCCTTAGATCCCTTATATTTTGAAGAAGGGTAAGTAAGTTGATAAAAAGAAGAGTCTTCACAACCAAGAATATATCTGATATCTTCAGTTATCCTTCATGGAAGTCCAATGTACAAATGAATTCTAGACCTCCAGTAAGTTGTGTGTGTGAGTAGTCTAACTAGTTTAGATAACTAGCTTTAGTGCAGCAGCTAACAAATGAGTAGCTTGCACAGTTTTCATGGGACCTAGTCCAAGTTTTATACCAGCTTTGATGAAAACTGTCAGAAATAGATTTACATGGTAACAGTAGAACAGCTTAAATACTGAATGTCAGTACTTTAAAACTGTGACACCTTCCATTCTAAGACACTGTTTACATTTTCTTTTAACTGCCAACTGTAAGTCATCCAGAATGGCTTTCAGTGCTGTTTCAAATGAAAAGTTTTTTTTTCTGTAAACTTAAAATGAAATGAATGCAGACACTTCAAAGAACGACTTTCCCACGTTAACAGATTTTGCATTGCATGTGAATGATGTTTTTTATTCTTTCAACTGCTCATAACCTGTGGGAAATTCTACAGATTTTGTGTAATAGAACAAGGAATTAGTATTTATCAGTAGGTCTTGCTTTGTAGCAGGTTGTCTTTTCCTGCTGCTGTGGAAACAACCAAAACTTGGCCAAGTTACAAACCTCCAGAAAATCTGTTCACAAATGCTTCGAAGAGATCATTAGACTTCAATAGCTGTTTTTCCTTAACAGTTGCTTCAGTGAGCGTGCTCTGTGCTTTGGTGTTTTGTTTTTTAAATCTCCTTCTCTGTCTCCTTCTCTTTCTCCCTTGTTCATGTGCATTAACCAGGTTGTACTTGCTTAGTTCTCTTGTTCTGGGGCTGAACAGAAATGTTTTGCAGGAGTTTCTTGCAGTTGACAAAAACTTCGTTGCCATATGCAGAAATGTAGAGCAAGAAGATTACTGGAGTAAAAAATACAGTAACAATGAAAATAACAATTTTAACAGTGAAAATTAAACAGATCAAGGGCTAAATAGGGGGAAAATCAAATGAGGTTGTATATCATCACCTCCATTTTGGTATTTCTAATTATTGCTTGAATTAAGAGAGCATTAAAGTTTGTTACCCTGAGGGATTGGGTATCTGAAGTGATTAAAAACAAGCATTTGTAGACAACTTCAGATAAGAATAGACTGTCTTGATTAGAATGTTTATATAATCACAGAATGAGAGAGACATAGAAGAATATTAGCTGTTTGAAGATGAGACTAGAATTTAGATGTTTTCTAAAAAGATGGGGATATTCCTGTATCCGTGAGAAGAAAATCATACCTATTTTAATGCTGGGATTAATATACAGTTCTAGGTGAATGGTAAGAAGTAGCCAATGATTTTCTTAAAAAAAAAAAAAAATGTAGTAAGCAATGGATGCGTGTAATTTTGAAGATCGTTCCTGAGATAAATGGGGAGCAAGAGAAATAAGTTTTTTATGAGAAACGGGAAAAAAGAGTTGATCACTATATAGCTCTGGTAATGATTGCTTTTAGCTAAAAATCCTGGGGATGACAAAACTCTATTTTTATAAACGTATTTTACTGATTGTTTGCTATACCACACATTATTTGAAATTTTGATGTGCTTTGGTATTCTGAGTATATTGGGACTCATCATATTAGCCGTGTTTTAGGTATAAAATGCTATCACAGGGAAGCATATAGTAAAATGTTTGGTTTAGCTTATAAAATTTTTATTGATAAACTGCTCCATGTTTCCAAAAGGATTGTACTTAAAATGTTGAGGGAGATAAACTACTTCTGATATTACAACAAATGTCAGTATGAATGATTTATAATATTCTGTTGGTGCACAGGGAACTGTTTCTCACTAGGGTGTTCTTTCTATGTCATGAGTCTCTGTGGAGATACTTTTTGTAGATAAAACATTTACCCAGAGTATCACTTTCTGTTTTTTAGCTATTTTATTTTGCTGCATGCTACTGTCTTTGTCTAATCTTCCATTAAATTCTTGGAGAGGATTGAAAGGAGAAATGTAATATACATCTAGAGTAAATGAGAGAAGAGAGAGCACGTAACAATGGCATAATGCTGCTTCTTACAACATAACAGAATGTTTAATCTTGCTTACACCTGTTGCTACACATAACTGTTGTAGCAAGTTCTAAAATTCTTTTTTCTTCAAAGGAGAAACAAAATCAATATTTGAAGTTTTGTGCGGACGTAAATAATTATACATGAAGTTGCATCAATGTATTTCATTTATTATTTTGTATTACTTACGTTTTCTGACCATAGTAGTGCATGGATACAGGTTTTGTGAATGATTTCCTATTTTATGAGGACCACATCTAAAAGTATGCATGTATTAAGCCATATGTGATATATATGGTATATTTGCATTTTTACTGAAATGCCTCTTACCTTAATTCTTTGCTAATGCGCTATTGAATACAAATCCATGTAGGTGTATCAAGGTGTGAAGAAGCATGGCTTCTTGCAGCCGCACATGCTGGCAGAGCAGGAGGTGGTTATCACCACGTACGACGTCCTCCGCACTGAACTGAACTATGTAGACATACCCCACAGCAACAGCGAAGATGGACGCCGTTTCAGGAACCAGAAGCGGTACATGGCCATCCCAAGCCCCTTAGTAGCAGTGGAGTGGTGGAGGATCTGCCTTGATGAAGCACAAATGGTTGAATGTACTACTGCAAAGGTATAATATTCCCACTCATGCATTTATTTAATTTCAAAAGGTTTTGACAAGCTTATTGTAAATAATTAAATAAGACTCCCCCTGCTCTTAACATTCAGTGAGCTTAGGTCATTTGTCCTTGTAGCTTGCTCTGTAGAAGTGAATTTTCTGTTGGAGATAGTACTATTAAATGTTTCTCCTGTTGGAATTTTAGCCGACTGTGAAATATATTCAGCTCAAAAAATACTTAACATAATCTGTACTGACAGCTTAAACAACTAGGTCATCATGTTGTATATAGTGTTTGATAGTTTCAAACAAAACACTAGCCTGTTCAGTGACATGGTTCAGAGGCATAGATATGTCCCCTGGATCCAGAAGTTAAAATAGTCTGCAGTGTCTCTGGAAACTCTAGGTGTGCAAAGGGAGATAATTTTAATTAATGTTCTTCCAATCTCTTTGCCCAAGACAGGAAGACAAAAATGCTACTTACATCATGGTTCATAGGCCTTAGTATTCATTCTGTATACGTTTCTTTTGCTAACTCTCTGCCTCTTGCGAACATTTGATTGCACTTGATTGCTTGGAAGTGGAAAATGGCTTTTATCAGCTTTTGGTTACCTTAAAAATAGCTCTCAGTAACTTTGTACATGTTTTTGTAATGTATTGTACCAATGTTGCCTAAAGGTCTGTTGAACTTTCAAACTAAAAGGTGTTCAGACTTAAAAAAAATAAATAAATAAAAAATAAAACAAAAGTCCCCATGTCTTCACACTGTGTTCCACTCTTTTCCTTTCCTGGCATTGATTGTATCTTGTTTTGCTAGGCTGCTGAAATGGCACTCCGTTTAAGTGGAATCAATCGCTGGTGTGTCAGTGGCACTCCTGTGCAGCGAGGATTAGAAGGTGAGATTTTATGCAGCAGTGTCAGCTGTGGGTTTTCCTTGTCCTGATAATTAGGTGGTGGGTTTGAAGCACTTAAAATGTCTGCTAATTTTGCTCTGAATTCATGAGATATTCTGACTTTGCAAGTCCCCTGGTCTGTGATGTATGTGATGAATGTCTTATGGCTCTCAGCTGAATTATCATAAAACTAACAGAGTAGGGAATGTAGCCACCAGGTCTTCAAGAACTTGAGGGTATCATCATATGTCTATTTCTGCGTTGTCCGTATGAGGCATTTAAACATGTGCTTCTGTAGTCTGAGTACAAGCTTAAAGTTAGTATGTCTTTAAATTTTGTCCCTCAAGATGGTGGGCGCCCAAATTAATCTGAATTGGCAAGCTATGTTCTCTCAAGGTAAGAAAACAAGAATAGTGGGTTTCGTTAATTTCTTCTGCTGTAGTAGAAAAGTGAAAGTCTTCTGAATTGCAGCCACTTTTAGGATAGTGGGCAACAGAAGGTGCCCAGCAGGCTGTAAAGTAATGACACTGAGCAATATTATTGTAGAAAAACCTGGCAGACCCAGCTAACCATATGCAATCATATAATTTCTGCCTCTCACCCCTGCTTTGAGTAGGTTTAAATTCACTAGTTTGTTCTGCTAAACTTGAAATCAGCTGGTTGAGAGACACTTTGCAATATTCCAGCAAGTTCAATAAAAATCAACACGTAACTAAAGGAGAGACTCTTCCTTCCCTTCACGCAGTCCTCTGCCTCCAGTTAGCTGTTTTTGTGAAGGAATGACCAGAAAACCAATGGAAAAGATAATCGCTCAAATGTCTTTGCTTTACATATGGTAACGTTTCTGTGAAAGCTAACTTTTTTTTTTTGGAGGCATATACTGAAGTATTAAAACAAAAACGTTGCACTGTAACATTTTCTTTTCTTGGCAGATCTGTATGGATTGGTTCTTTTTCTTGGCATTGATCCTTACTGGGTCAAACATTGGTGGGACCAGCTTTTATATCGACCTTATTGTAGGAAAAATCCCCGTCCTCTCTACAGTTTAATTGCCAAGATAATGTGGAGATCAGCAAAGAAAGATGTGATTGACCAAGTAAGAGAGAGGTTTTGGTTTTAAAATTCTTGAAGAAGATTTATCAACAGTTTTATTTGCAAATTACTCTTCTTCTTTTAATTGCAGATTCAAATCCCGCCTCAGACAGAAAACGTACACTGGCTTCACTTTTCTCCTGTGGAGAGACACTTCTATCATCGCCAGCACGAGGTGTGCTGCCAGGATGCATTGGCAAAACTCAGGAAGATTTCAGATTGGACTCTTAAGCTTAGCAGCCTAGATAGAAGGACCGTGACATCCATTCTGTACCCTTTGCTGCGGCTGAGGCAGGCCTGCTGTCATCCGCAAGCTGTTCGGGGAGAGTTCTTGCCATTACAGAAAAGGTGAATTTCTGTCACTTCCGTAATGGTTTGCTTTATCCAAAGCAAATCTTTAGTTGTGCATAGTGGTGCAGTATCTTGTATAGCTTTAAACTTCACTTAAATCTTCTTAAGTTAACCATGCAACTTTGTGACACCAAGCTCTGACATCAGAAGTTGAATAATATGCAGTAGAGGAGTTGGTGTAATTCTTGTGGTAAAGAAACAGTACTGAGTGACAGTTGATTGCGCAGCAACACTTTAACTTTGATGCTCTTGCATACTAGGGTGTTACAGGTGACAGACATCCTATGAAACAAAATATACTCTTTTTCAGTTTCAGACAAGCCCACCAAATTTCTTCGTGTCTTACAAAACTTACTTTCATAAATGAGAACAATGAATAAACAGAATGGAATAATTCTTTAAATCAAATGTTTTTAACAAGAGGTTGCACAGTTAGTAAATACAGATCAAAACTTGAAAGCTGTTCAAATTTTTTTTCCCCCCCTCTCATGCTTTGAAGGTTACCCTTCGCACAGATGCCCGGCAAATATACCAGTTGGGTCTCAGCCTTTGTTAGACCTAAAGCCTGTTTGCAGTACTCTTTATGAAACATAGTTAATTCTTTTTCAGGCAATAAGATGGGGTTTGTGAAAACAAGGTGTTTCTGTTCCAGAATCTCAGAGCACTGCTTATGTTTCATTCTTAAGTTAAAAACAGGGAAACACATAAAGTTTAACACTAGAGGTGTTGCTTCTGCTGTTTCCTGCTCTTGTTCATCTATTTTATTCAGTTTATTTCCATCCTTTTATGAAGTTTTTTTGTCCTATTCCTCCCTGTTTCTCATACAGGGCACTTGTCAAACATGGGAGAAATCAATGTTCCCACAAGCCCCTACATTATTAGCATTGAAATTAGCCAGTGGAGTACAAATGAAACATAAAACTGAACTGAGTATGCTGGAGACAGCTTAGTGTACTGCAATGATTTTGGTGGAATGCTTGTGGAGTGACAACTGCATAGTAACTGTGATTAAAAAAAAAAGACAACAAATAGCAATGAAAATTAAATACTCCTTAGGATGATATATACAAAGAAAAGTTGTTTCTAAGCACTATTTATATATATTTTTCGTCAACCAAGCCTGACTTGCTTTTATAAGTTCTTTTAAAACTGCTGATGGTTCTGAGAATGAAAGGTAGCGGTAGAAATATCAGAGTATGAGCAGCAGGTGCATTGTGTATTTTAGTATGGTTGCAGAATTCTGCTAACTATAAACAGTGACTATATTAACTTAAAGCCCGTTCTAGTGTAACACTGCATTATAAACTCAAAGCACAGTTTCTGTAAGTAGAATAGTGTTGCAAAGGGTAAATTAAAGGCCTAGTCAAGGATAACCTTCCACCATACCTTGGGCAGAGACTGCTTGGGAGTGGTGTCGCCCTTCCTCTGTTCCACAGCACTGAGCACCAAGTAGCAGACACCCCTCCTGAAGGTCAGCGAGGCTGAGAAGCACAGTTCCAGGGAGCTGGGTGGTATCTGGTCTCACAGCAGCAATTAGTCATAGAAGCAGCTTCAGGTTGGATGTAGACTGTTGTTGCAGTTTACTTTCCTGTCTCTTTGCATCAGTCTTCTTCCTGCCTGGATTCTTTGTCCCTTGGCCTTACTCCAAGCTATCCTTCATGCTTCCTTTTTTGCTTCTCCCTCTCATTTCCCCTTTCCTTTATTTTTCTGGTTAGCTAATTCACTTCTAATTAAATTCTTTATAATAATTACAAATACTACAAACAAATGTAGAAAAGGAAGTCTAGAAAGAAAGGGAAGTGGTGCTTGCTAATCTTCACTGTTTTCATTCCATATGTCTTCCATTTACCTCAATATTTCATCTGTTCTGCATGTTTAGGTTGGTGATGAAGGGGAGAAATGTAGTCTCTCATGGCTGTTTTCATTTCTCATTTTGTTCTCTCAGCTTCTAGCAACACAAGGTCTATTTTTGGTTGTTTCCAGTTCTCTACTGTAACAGAAGGAGCAACATATTTTGCCCCGCGAAGGATTACTTTACCTGGTTCTATTTTTCCTCTTGTTTTATTTCTCCCTATTTTTAGGAGATGTCAATCTCTTGACATACTGAAGTTAGAGTAAATCTCTATCTGGAAGAAGGTTGTTGGAAAAAGTTTTTCGTTGGCTGCTTATTTTTTAATCTCTAGTAAACATTTGCATAGTATGTTGTGTGTATGTAACATAGTGTTTCATGCTGCACAGCATGACAGTTTAACTTCTGTAGCATTATGGTTTAGTCTCAATTTTGAGCCACTTGGTCTCTATTCCAGCACCATGACCATGGAAGAACTGCTAACATCTCTGCAGAAGAAATGTAGAACAGAGTGTGAGGAAGCTCACCGACAGTTGGTGTGTGCTCTTAATGGCTTAGCTGGTATCCATATCATTAAAGGTAAGACTGGATGGCTGTAGCATGTTTACTCCTAAACCATAGTAAGGCTACTAAAAGAGGTCTCTTTTGGAATCAGGGGAAAAGTCTTAGTGAAATCCTGGGAAAATAAGCTTGTAAAAGTGTTTATAACAAAACCAACACTCCTTCTAGTCAAGGGAGGAGAGAATAGATGTAGTGTGGTGCATCTTTGAGATGTCTCAGTATTTCTGGCTTTCCTGTTTTGTGTTCTTTCTCAGTTCTACCATCTGTTTGTACTGGGAGGATAAAAGAAATCACACTTGTATAATTGTACTTAGGCTGCCTTCATTTTATTAGTATACTGCTTTCAGGCCTGCCTTTGTGTCCCCTTCCATGTAAAATTCCATGATGAATGTGGAATCACTTGGCTGCATTTTAGGGTCTGTGCTTTTGCCTAGCAGTTAGAGCTGTACAGCAGGCATCACAAATTTGTCAATGTTGATTTTTGTCTGAATTAAGAGGGCAAAAAAGCTTTGACTTTAGGTATTTATGGCAAGTTTTTTAAACAACTTTTAGTGAGTTAAAGAAATTGCTGTCACTGCTAAGCCAACTAAAAGTTACTGGCAAGTCAAGAAATTTTCAAAGGATGCCTGACAAGCCTCAGTCTTGAGTCCTTGCAAATTCAGCACATAACTTTTGTCCTGTTATGACAATAGAATATTGCACGACCCTTACAGTTGGCAACTCTTCCAATGTAAGAAGGAACAAATCTTGTTCCTGTTATATTTCTAGATATCTGGGAAGGTGATTTGTTTTACTTCTCGTTTTTATATATTTCATGTCCTTGTACTTTCCCTGCTTTGAGAGTCTTCTAAGCCTATATTGCTGGTTAAGTAAATTTTCATCAGATGAGAGAAAAGGAAATCTTTTTTTTCAATGCTGCTGCTTTCATGTATGCAACTTCAATCTTGCATATCTTTTTAAATCAATTTATGTAATCTGTTTTCTGAGAAGTGATTGTCATGTTGGTACCTTACATCTGCGGTTATGCTCCCTACACGTATGTAATTACTTTTGTATTTCTGAAGTATGATACAACTTTTCTTGTGCGTGTGTGGTTAGGACTCTGAAAGAGTGAGTAACATATGTGCAGTGCAAATTTAGTAATACATCCTTGCAATGAGTTGTAGATGGTGGGTTTTTAGTGCGACATTTAGATCTTTTTTTTGACATACACAACCGTGGATGGATATTTTAAGATCAAGAAGTTTATAGATCTGACAATCATGTAATATACTTAACTTAGAAACTGCTTTAGCCTGTAAGATTCAATACTCTGTCTCTTCCCATTTTGGAGCAGGGAGAATGAATAGGGAAGATTTGCTTGAAGATGAACAAATATTATACAGCCTGTCTGAAAACCTCTTAGTTTATTGCAAGTGATGGCTGTCTGGACATTTAAAGACCAACTCAATTTGTATATGTAAATGTCCTTGTTTTGTTTACTCTTTTTTAAATCCAGGAGAATATGCATTGGCTGCAGAGCTGTACAGAGAAGTGTTACGTTCTTCTGAAGAGCACAAAGAAAAGCTCAAAACAGATTCCTTGCAAGTGAGTAAAGATTAAGATGTAAAGAGACATGACTAAGAATTGGAATAATCTAGATTTAATTTAACAGGTTAAACTTTTCTTTCTCCCAAGTGGTGTGCTGAATGACTCTTTCAGCCAGCTGTCATCAGTCTTTAGATAGGAATCTGTCCAGTGACCTTCATTTGTCTTTCTAAAACCTACTATGTTTCTAAAAAGCTTTTGCTTCTCAGTCATAACGATATCCCAGAAGCAGTGTATGATCTCCACCTGCTGTTCTGTAATAAACTTAACAAGCTGGCTTTCTAGGCTTGCGTATGTGACTGTGACTGCTCACATTAACGGTATTATTCTGCAGACTAGTGCAAATACAGGATGCTGGGATGGCAATAGGAGTGATATTAATGTGCCAAGTGATAGAGAATAATAAAATCATTGCACTGTAAATGATCTCAAATAGCATTAAAACACGAAAAAATTGAAGTATTTTTTTCAGGAAAAATATGGATATATTTTGAATACTATATAAAAGTATGAATATATTTTCCTGATAAATAAACAACTGTGTAACAGCTATTTCAAGAATTTTCAGTTTTAAATTGACCAGAATTCTTTTCGTCATAACAAGATATTTAAAATGATAATGACAGATAAATAAGAAATGATCTGTATATTTCTTTACTTTGCTTGTTCCATTAAGTTACTCTTTGATTGCTAATCTTGTATGTGGTCATTTGATGCCTCCATTGTGCTGCTTTGATATTCCTTGTTTGTGAAATTGGAGCGTTTTTCAGTTAGCATATCTCTATCAGCATAAACTTGTTAAGCTACTTGTGACAGCGTTGTTAATGAAGCTGTTTTACTGAATGGTATGTAAAGTAAATGTTTTTCTCAAAATGTGCACTGCCTAATATTGACTTTATGTAATAAAACTACTTCTGTTGAGTGCTTCCCAGTTGTGTAGCTTTGACTCTTTAAGAAAATGGCAAGCCACTGTGGGTTAGTGCTCTTTATTGGCTGATGTATTGATAGGGCAATGGTGGAGTGAGTCAAGGAGGTGAGAAGGGCACAAGATCATGATCGTGGAGGTTATTAAAATACATTCATGGAATATGCAGGCAGCATAATATTAGTAGTCTGGTTTGGGATACATAGGGTGAGCCTAGAATAAGAAGGGTAGAGTTGCTTTGGAGTAATGAAGTTGTTGTTTTTTTTTCCCTGAAAAGTAAACAAAAAGGTTGTTTTATTCAGTCACCTTTTATTTCAGAAAAGTAAAAAAAATATGAAAAATGGTTGAAGCTTTCAGGAGATGGGTTTTTTGCATTATTTTCTTTCGCTTCAGTAGGCTAAGTGACTTCTCCATATAATGTTCTGAAAGATTTACGAAAGAATGTGCTATAAAATAAGTAACTTGTTTTACGTAATAGTCAAGGGCAGTTTTAATTATGAGGGTGAGTACTGGACAGAATCTTAAGACTTGCCTGATGATTTGATAAGAGGTGTTGAAGATTTTTTAACCTGTTCACTTCCCACTTCAGTAAAATGATGAAAACGTTTATTATTATATGTTTTCAGATTAACATAGGGGTTAAAAAAAAAAAAAGACAACTCACTTTAATTGAGTACTAATTTCTTGCCATAAGATCTCATTGCTGATTAAGCTTTTCCTGTCACAGTTATTGCAATATATTTTTTTCATGACTACTGCTGACCTTTTTTTGGTATGTTTAGAGACTTCATTCTACACACAATTTGATGGAATTGTTGGCAAAGCACACAGGAATTCCTCCAACTTTACGTGATAGCCGACTTGCAGAAGAGGTAAATCTTGTTCATTTTTATATAAATCCATTTTGAAGAGCATCGTTTTATTTTTTTTCCTTTAACATTTTTCTCTAACCAGAGCTTTCAAGTTAACTATGTGCATTTCCTTTCAGGTTAGTAAACAGAAATTTTTGTAGAATTTCATAGCAACTTAATAGAAATCGTGCTCATTTTTTGATTGCCTTAAAACTCAACTTTATCACGTTTTCCTGACATTGATGTGAAGAAAAGGATTGGAAAATGTGTCTTTTGCTTACAAGTATAAAGCAGAGATTGTTTTTTATAGCAATCTTTTGCGAGCGGCTCATTCAAATACGTATGAGTCCTGTCTGTTTCTGGTAACTAACTTCCATCTGTAGCAATAATATAATTGTTTTGATAGTAGCAAACAGAAGAAACAATTTAAACACACCATTAAAATACACTAAGTAAAGGTATATAGTGATATCAGATTGTAATGGTAAAAGATGTGTGTGTATGTGTTAACGGTAAGAAACAAGATTTCTGTTGATCAGTTTTTAAAATATCAAATAATGTGGTACAGTTTACATCAGAGACACCTGCATGTCACAAATGGTTTTCACTCTCAGGAGTTATTTTTATTGGGAAAAAAAATAGATCTGATGCCCACAAATATAACACAATTTAAACTTTTATTGGTATTTTATGGATAAATTCTATATGCAGGTAAAGTAAAATTCAATTGTGAGGTTCTCAGATTGTTTTAGGATCTTTCTATTGTTTAGCTTCAACACAATGTATTTTGATGTACAGAGAAGTAAGGATTATGTGGCATTCCAATTCCTTTTATAATGTGTTGTATTTCTAGTGTGTTATTTGGGCCTGTCCAAAAGCAAAATCGCATGGTTGACATGTAATAATTTGTCTTTGACTGTTTTGGGGGGCTTACTAATAAATTGTAGATTCTAGAGGGAAAAATTAAGTCTAAATATTGCTTAAGAACAAAGGTGAGGTAGCACTCAGGTAGCTAGCCATTCTAAAGCATTATGATAGCTGAGATGTTGCATTTTCAACTATACCTCATAAATAAGAGTAGTACATAATGTAAACTCTCACTTCCATACAGGCAGAACAACTTCGACAGCATTATATGAGTAAATCAAATGCAGAAGTTGCAGAAGCCCATCAGGCTTTACAGCCAGTTTTCCAGACCATTCGGGAGCTCCAGAGAAAGGCAGGTACCTCTTACATATTTGGTCTGTTTGTTTTTGTGTTTTTTTAATTTTATGTTCACTGTTTTTTTTATCCAGATCTCCAGCTACCTGTTATCTCTAATAGTTCTTTGAAGGCTTGTTTGAAATGGGACTTGGGCAGTATATGCATATTCATGCATACACACACAGAGCCCGCAAATATACTGTGTTCCCTGCACAAAGAGGTTCACAGTGCTCAGTGAACAGACGACTAAAAAGAGAAGCACATAGTAATGGCGAAATAGTTCTAGTAAATTTTAGCACTGTGCTTGATTGTTATGTTAACTGTTTCACATATAGTTTAAGTCAGTAAGTTAGAGGTTTTGGCCTTGAAACGTTTCTCTGGTGTGTCAGATAATATTTCAGTTACTTCTAAAGGAACTGTTCTTTTTTGACATGCATTTAGTCATTGTGTGTAAGGCTCAATTACATTTAGTCAAGGTGACAATTCACGTTTCTTGGGAAGGTACAAACCAAACAAATTAAGGAACACCTGAAGTGAAATGCTGCTTGTTAAAATGGTAAAGAACTAATGCAGAAATGGGGTCATGCAGCACATGAAGTAATCTTTCACGTATTTTCACCTTTAAAAATAATAAGCTCACTGCAGTGTTGTTCTTAATTTCACAGAGAACTAACTTTCTTTGATGAAATGGTCCTTTCCTCTTTTAGAGAGCATGCTTTGAATTGATTATATCTTTACGTGGGTATTCTGTGTAGACGGCCTAAGAAAACCTGACTATACTGAAGCAGTTTCAAGATGTGGAAGTAGATGGGATTGTACAAAATTTCTCAATCCATGTACTCAAAGGGATATTTTCTAAGCATATGCTCATCTTCTGCTTGCTTTCCATGGAATTTACCAGTCTGTGTTGTTTAAGTGTGGCCTAGAGAGCAGAATAAGCCTCTGCCACAAAGATCAAACTTATTGATTGTTGAATGTTCACAGATAAATCTGTTCTTTTGCATACAGATACGTTCTGGTTCTCCTTGGTGGTTGGATGTCATCCAGACTGCAATACAGTATGCCATTGATGAGGAACTTGTTCAACGTGTGCAAAATGAAATAACCTGCAACTACAAACAGCAGACAAGTAAACTCTCCATGGCAGAGAAGTAAGAGACTAACTAAAATAGGCTAATGAATACAGTTAAGTCTTTTCAAGTCTTCCAATCAGTTTGTGCTAACAGCTGCAGCTTAATAGCAGGCACTTGTGCTTCAGAACATCTGGGCTGCAATTAAGTTTCAAAAACAGTCCAAAAAATCAGAACTAGATAGAAGACTTGGAAAGAAAAGTAGGAGAATTAGTTCTTTCCTAGACAAGCATTCTTTAAAGCATTCCTTTGTATTATCTACTGTTGTTTTAGAGTTTTGTAGCAACTGCTCGTTGAGAAAGATCCCAAGTTTATTACGTTAAAATTGGGTAACCTCTAAAAGAAAATTACTCTCAGTAAAGGGAAGTGGACAGATTATATCAGAAAGTCCTTGTGTAACAACATAAAATAGCATCACTCTCTTTAGAGCAAAGAATTTTGGGTTGCTTTCATTTCAAACAGCAGTACTGCTGAATTCTAAATGTATGAAGCACTGCTTTACAGGTTCAAGTTATGCAAACAAATTGTCTTAATAGCTACTCTTTACTGTACTTGTTTTGAATGGAATTTCTAATATGGAAAATGAGATCAAGAAGTTATCAGTATTAGTGTGATACTTTGATGTAACAATTCCATTTTTTGTGTGCTATTACAGTATAATGATTTGGAGGGACATCTAGAAGTCACCTAGCACAAGCTCTTGCTCACAAATCGAGACCCATGCTCAGGGACTTAGATTGACTAAGTTGCCCAGGAATTTGTCTTGTTAGATTTAGAATACCTCCAAGGAGGGAGATGCCACAGCCTCTTTGTGGAGCCTGTTCTAGTATTTGACCCACTCAGTGAAAAATAAATATCCTTCTGTACAGTTAGTTTCCTCTGTTTCATCTTGTGTCTTTTCTCTGTTGTCCTTCCACCATGTGCCTTTAAGAAGAGTTAGGCTTGGTCTTCTCTGTCCATTCACGTTAGATATAGATAAACATAGAAAGCAGTAAGTTCTCCTCTGAGCGATTGTATTTTAAGAGTGAGCAAGCCCTGCTCTCTCAGGGAGAGAAAGAACTTAATTTCCTATTTAATTTATTTTATCAAGTTTTTATTGCACATGCTAAAGTGTCTAGCGCTTTCTAACAATCAGTGGTGGAAGCAACAAATGGTAAACTGTCTTTGAGTATTAGAGATGGTTAATCCAGGGGATAATGTGAGAGTTTTACAAACTTGTGATTGCAATACATGTGTATTTTCAGGCTACCTGGTTAGGCAAACTCATCTATTTTAGTTTAAAATATGCATTGCTTAACTAGGTCGTTTTAAAAGCCAAGCTTCAGTAGCGTTGATAAACCTGTGCCCTTCTCTTCTCACTTTAGAAAAGGCATGTTTTGAATCAAACTCTCCTTATGGTATAGAAGAACAGTCTTGTAAAACGCTGTCTTGCATATGAATACCAGACCCTGTATGAACAGTGCACTCTCAGTAAAAGACCTCTGCCCGTAGGAAAAAACACAATATACGAAGTACTTGACTGGTCCTTATGTCCCCAGTCTAATTAAGAAAGACAGCTGGGATTTAGGAAAATAGTTGACTCATGTCCATTTTTAATAACTACTTAGCCTACAAAGTTAAAATTCATAGGAGGTGCATTTTTTATGATGGATGCATTAGTCTGCTGTGAATTGTACAGGTGCATTGACGGTCAATTTGTTGGCCGACAGATGCAAATGAGACTGTAATTGTGTGTAATTACTTATGTTCGGTAGATTTGTATTGTGGACCAGCATGTTGCTGGTTAGTATTGGTTATTAATATTTGGTCACATCTCAAGTCTTAGAAAGTGTCTTTCTATTCTACAAATGCCAGGCATCATCCCAGGGGTACAATGGAATGATTCCGAACAGTTAGCGTTACGTTTAGTAGTAATAAGCATTTGTTTGTGATATGAACTTCATATGTTTTCCTATATTATTATTTCTCTTCTTCAAAATACTGAATTAAACTTGAATTTGATGACTCAGTGTACTATTTTTTCCCTTTTTCTTCAAATCAGATTCCGTGACTGCAGAGGCCTTCAATACCTGCTCACAACCCAGCTGGATGAAGTGAAGAAGTTTCAGAAGATTGTAAGAGAAGCAGTGAAAAACTTAGAAGGCCCTCCCTCAAAGCAGGTTATTGAGGCTGCCACTATCTGCCATTTGCGACCTGTTAGACTTCCACTTAACAAGTATGTCTGAAAAATCTAAAATATATTTTAGAGATGTATTACACAATTTTTCCTTTATTCAAAATAAGAGATTATGGTCTTAATTTTGTTCTCAGTTTTGTGTTTTTATGTACGCAGACAATACAGGTTCGGTTGTTAGAATCATGACCTTCATTTTTATAGAATTGTAGAGCTGTAGAATATCCTGAATTGGAAGGGACCCATAAGGATCATCAAGTCCAACTTCTATCTCAAACACAAGACAACCTAAGAGTTAAACTGTATGTCTTAAGAGCATTGTCCAGATGCTGCTTGAGCAATGACTGGCTTGGTGCTGTGACCACTTCCCTGTGGAGCCTGTCCCGGTGCCTGACCACCCAGTCGGTGAAGAACTTTATAGAATGATAGAATTATTTTATGCTTATGAAACCTTTTGCTATCAGATATTATATCGCATGTACATATAAGACTTAAACTGCTCTTTTTAAGGACTTTGTGTAGTTTTTTTATATATTGGAATTGAGAATTACAGGAATTATTGTGGTTTCTGATCAAGTTCTGAGTACTTTTGTTTTCAATCTCCTATATTGCAGCTGTGTCTTTTGTAAGGCTGATGAGCTGTTCACAGAATATGAGTCGAAACTCTTTTCTCATACGTAAGTTCATAGCTATATAAATTTTTCACTTCAAAAAGAAAAGTGAAAGTTGGAGTGTTTTGTATTTTGTGCTTAAAGTTTTCTGAAATACTTTGTGAACAAATTGCAACAACTTCTTGCTTGGGGTTTTGATAGCAATTTCATGAGATTAATTTTTCTGTGTAAAATTCATTTGAAAAAGTCGTGTACAAAGAACAACTACATGCCACTCTTTCTCAGGCTGCTATAATTGGCAGTATGTGTGAAGTGTTGAAGTGTTCAGAAAGAGCATGTATAAATACATGGTGTAATGCCATACCCTTCCGCTGATACTTTTTTAAATTATTCTGTATAACTCAAAGTAACACAATTTGACTAAAGCCGCAATGAGGGAGGAGACTTCAGACCTGAATGCAGCTGTGATTTGAAGGAAAGGTTGCACCAACCCATGGTGTGAAAGGAATATATGTAGTGAACAGTAGTGAGGCATAGATTACAGTCCTCTGAATCCTTCTTGACTTCTGTCTCATAACCCTTACAGCGTCAAAGCTAGATTTGAAAATTGTAACGTCACTTGAGAAAACATTTGGAATATCTTCCCTAGTGGGAGCTCTGTTAGGATCATTGGAATCATTAGGAAACATTAGGGTGTTTTCTGAATCGGCATTGTTTATTAAGAAGGTATCTGGGAAGCTGCACTATTCTTAAGCAGTGCAATGCATAACATTATATTTTGCATCAGAATTTGACTAACTCTTGCTGATTGAAGAAGTCAGAGTTGCATTTTTTTAATTGAATGTGATATTCTAGAATCATTAACTACTGAAAGATAATTCAGATGCATAAGCATCTTACAAAAAGCTGTTAATGATTTTGAGCTGACGAAATGGACTGTACAGTGATTTGAAAACAAGTAGCAAAATATCTGTCTGTATTTGTTTAGTTTGGTCTTTCCTTTTAATCAAATATTAGAAGGCTGAAATATATGATGAATAGTAGAAACTGATGTGGAATTTTAAATCAGTGATATGTTGTTGGTTTTATTTTTAAGTGTTAAAGGCCAAATGGCTATATTTGAAGAGATGATAGAAGATGAAGAAGGGCTAGTTGATGACCGTTTGCCCACCACAAGTAGAGGACTCTGGGCAACCAGTGAAACTGAGCGTGCCCTGAAAGCTATTCTTTCCTTTGCTAAAGCTCACCGGATGGATGTTAAGCTAACTGAAGAAGGTAGCATATTTCTGGAGCTCTTTGAAGCATGGAAAAAGGAATATAAGGTACAGTAAATGAGATGGTAAAGAAATATGGTCCATTTTAAGTAATACATGCAAATTTAAGCTGTGTATGAACAAATATTTAAATTGCACTCCTGAAATTAGTTTGTCTACACAAAACATTTTTGTGGTGATTATTACACGATTTGATTTAAAATGGTTTATATATGGTTTAAGGCTATCTAAAAGATCTGTACTGGCAAATAAGCAATTTAGTAAGCACTGTAATTGCATCTGTTAGGGTAGTACATAGATACAATTAAATGTGGTTTTCTGCTTAGTTAAATCAGAATGTAGCAAGACTCAGCAAATCAAATGTTGGTCAATTCTGTAATTCAGTTAACCTTCAATCTTGTGCTTGCTATAGATGTCCCTTCACACGCTTTTCTTTTTTTCCCCGGATCTTATTTGCCATGCAATGTACCCTAGAATATTAGTCTGCCATTCTTTGGATCAGAGAGAACTAGTGAAGTATAATGTGGCTTTCTTCATGCATCCTTGCATGTCTGGGTGTCCTTGCAGTAAATACCAGTGTTGGAGATAGGGGAAGAACTTTTGCATACAAGGGTGTCATCCTGTCTTATAGCTTAGATATAATCAAGTGTTTTCTTTCAAATACTTCTCCTTTTCATTTTTGATAAACAAATAGTAATTTTTAGCATTTGCAAAAGGTTGTGGAATTTCAGTAAGATCACTGAATGTTTTTTGATACAGTTATTAAATTGTGGAAAGTTTGGGAAGGCATATTTTATGGTATTATCAGTAATTTAAAAATAATATAACATTTGTCAATTTGTATGTATAGTATACTTCCAGTCCAAGACGTTTGTTTTGTAGAAAGTCAGCATTTGCTTTTACTTGAGAGATCTGAATCTGATTTAATCTTCACCCTGTGCTTGTCTGTTCTTTTATCAAGACCGTTAATATTTATTTAAAACATACTTCACCTTCAAGAAGTAGTGTTTGTACTATAATAGCTAACTGTTCAAAATTTGGTTAATCATTTTCCCTTATTCAACATCTGCATGGTCTTGCCAGGCATTTTGTTTCTGACTTTTTAGTTGTGTAATAATAATAGCTGTAGAAGAAATGAGACACCTCTTTCATAAAGAGACTGGAAAAGAAAGTAAGCAAAAGGTATAGGGATAATCTTGCCTTCCTTCATCATTTGTTGTTGTGTCTGAATTAGTGTAAAGAAATACTGTCTCTAATTCAAAAATGTTTTCATATTATACAGTGTATGGTGGACTCATAAAGGGAGCTCAACTCAGTTCTGCTACTAATTTGTTTAGGCTTTTCTTATAGTTACTTCATGAATATTGGATGGTTCTAAGGGATCACGTGTCTGCTATTGATGAACTAGCAATGGCTACGGAACGGCTGAGGGTGCGTCATCCTGATGAGCCAAAACCAAATCCACCAGTTCTCCACATCATAGAGCCACATGAGGTGAAGTACTTGACAGGAAAGAGATTTTTTTTCAGAAAGAATAAAGTTTGGAGACTGTACCTCTCATGTGTGTGTGTATATATAGAGAGAGGGAAAGAGAGAGAGATCTATGTATAAGTTCTATAATGCGCCTCCTTTTCAATTTCAGAAAGCTTGGGTGGAGTAAAAAGAAAATACGCCACTTTTATGTGTAGTGTATGGGCCTTTTTGAGCTTTTAACTTACGTGGATATATTCTGTCAGCCTTCTGGCTGTATGAGTGGCATGTTTCCAAAAGACTACTGTCTTTGCAGCAGCAGGTGAATAGCTGAGGGACCTGTCTGGTATTGCCCAATTTTGCAACCTGGTGGAAAATGAAGTTGACCTGATTTCTCACCTGCATTGTTAATTTCCACAAGGACTTAAAAAAAAAAAAAAAAAAAAAAAAAGGGCAGTAAAAAAGAAAAGAAATAAACACCTTATTTCAGTACCTTGGAATCAGAGCCACCTCTGAGGCATTTTCTGTTCTTGAACACAGAAAGTGCTGGGTTGATTTCACTTAATTATTTTCCTTGCACAAATAGAAATATGTTTTCAACAGAAAAATATTTTCCTTTTTTTCCTGTGAAGACTCAGTGTTAGATCAAAGTGCTACTTTTTTTCTCTATAGGAAAATAGACATTTCATCTGTATTTTTTGTTGTTTTTATTCATGTGTTTAATATTGTTTCCATAGGTAGAGCAAAATCGAGTGAAGCTTCTGAATGACAAGGCAGTTGCTAAATCACAACTACAAAAGAAATTAGGACAACTTTTGTATCTCACGAATCTGGAGAAAGTAAGGTTTATGGTTCCTTGATCTTTACCAGACTGAAGTGATATATTCTACTTACTTGAAGAAACTAGCTGTTATTTCATTTAAAACTCGCATTTTCAAGTAAATGTGTTTCCTGTAAAGGTTCACACTACATGTTGAATTCATGTGGTGTTCTGTGTTAGTGCATATTCATAAAGTTTTTATTAAGTGTTATATTTTGACCATCTGATTAATTACACAAATATAAAAGTATGAAGTGGTTATAGATGGTTAAAATACTCATTAAACTAACTGGGCTGTGTTCAGAAGAAGGCTTGTAAATTTATGCACCTCTGCATGCACCCTTGCTATTCTACCAAGACCTTGTTTACTTAAATAGAAGGACAAACAGTTCTATAGGTTAAATATTAAAAATGTCAAACCAAACACCATATATATTAGAGTTAATCATAGTGTTCAAGTAAGCATAATTTTAAGTAAGCATAATTAAGTATATTTAAGTGTTTTTACAACAATATCAAGCTGAGAGAAAATATAGCAAGCTTCTCATTTGAAGCTTCAATTTTGCTCAGATTTTTCAAAACTGTACTGCAGGTATTATCTGAAGGACTGCAGTGTAAATAGCACTTACACAAATTATCTTGAGAAACTTGAAAAAAAAACACTGGACTTTTCTTCATGGGTGATGTTCTTCAATTAGTGTGCACACCTTTTAAGGATCTCAGCATTTTTCCTAGAAGTTTAAGTATAGAATAACTTTTATATATTAATATAAATTATATTGATATATATTAATATATATTTATAAATATAGAATAACCTTTTATTCATTAAAACACAGAACACATTTTTCTTCTACTTTACAGTCTCAGGATAAAACGACTGGGGGAGTTAATCCAGAACCATGTCCGATCTGTGCACGTCAACTGGGAAAACAGGTAAAATACTTAGCAGTTTTTGCTTTTGTAAAATCTTTACCTAGATCTGAGTTATATATCAAGGCTACCATTATGTTTCATCTCAGAGTTGGAGGAGTTCACTTAAAGGAAAAGTAGCCTCGTCTTTAACTTTGTCCAAGACTGTCACTTGAGAAGATGGTAGCCATCACATTTCAAGGAAGTTTTAAAATGCTTTGCATCCTGTTTCTGCATGATAGGAAGAACCTTGTAAAGCCTAGAAGATCTGTTGTTTGGTTGTCAGACATTCAGTCAGTTCCCTCTGCTACTTAGACCCGTGATTTTTTTTTTATTCTTAGTATAGCCTGTAGAGCAGACTAGTACAGGATAGACTTTGTAAAACAATTTCTGCAGCACAATCTTTTGTTTCTAACACATTCTGTTAATAGAAAATCAATCTTCTATGTTCAAAATATTTCCTTTTAAAAATCCAAACACGTTGCCTAGGACACGTTGCCTTCAGTAGTGTTATGAAAGAAAACGTTCTAATTCATACCTCTTGTAAAGAGGCTGTGGATGCCCCGTTCCCAGAAGTGCTTAAGGTCAGGTTGGGTGGGTCTTTGGACAAATGATTCTAGTAAAAGATGTCCCTGCCTGTGGCAGGGGGGCTGGACTAGATAATCTTTAAAGGTCTCTTCCAACCCAAACTATTCTATGACTCTTTGACTTTTACAGAAGTCTAATACAAACAGTTGTGTAATCTTGTTTAAAAATGTTGTAAATGCTCATTCTGTGTACTTAACCTATGCATTACAAATTAGTGTTCGTAGAAATGAGAGACTGTCTTCAAGTTTAGAATTGGGAAAATGCCAAAAAATGGACAATAAATGTAGAGCAGTTCTATGGATTATGAATTACTCTGTGCTGGAAACCTTTGAAATCCAGGCTTTTTAGCAGGTGTAGTGGTAAAAATATTTCTAATATTCTTTATTTTTAAGCTGATTACTTCAATGAAAATAGTGCATCTATGAAGATGTAATTTAACATGTTTAATACACTGGTTTTCCTTTGCATTTATGTGAAACTGATACTGTTTCATTTTTTTTCAATTCCCTGCATAGTGGGCAGTGCTGACATGTGGACATTGTTTTTGTAATGAGTGTATAGCTATCATCATAGAACAGTACAGTGTTGGCACACGCCGGAGCTCGATTAAATGCGCCATTTGCAGGCAGACAACATCTCATAAAGAAATATCATATGTCTTTACTGCAGAAACTGCAAATCAGGAGGATGATATTCCTGTAAAGGTAAGCTTTGCCTTGGGGAGGGCCTGGTAAACAGATTAAAAATTACACGTTTGTTAAAACTAATACTATCTATGGGTGAGAGGGTGGAGTGAGAGCTTCTGATGAGCTTAAGTTTTGGTGTTTTTTTTTTTTGCAAGTGTTTAATACTGGTTAGAAATATATGTTCTTTGTTTGCAGGTGGATTTTTTTGTTGTTGAGGTGATGATTTTTCTTTTTGTAGCTAAGGAGATGTGAGGCTTTTTGGAGGCATAGTTTTGATACCTTTGCTTGAAATGTGTAAAGTTTGAGAAAACTGCCTGTACCATAAGATTGTTACTAATTTAAAGTATTTATATTATCCTAAATCTTCATTGTTAGCCAGAGAGTATAAATCCCAATTCTGAACCTAAGATTAGTCATCTGAAATGTTTCTTGAGCTGTTTGGGTACAGTAGTTTTTCATTTTGCTTATCTGTGAAATGTCTGGTATACAAACCATAATTAGGGGGGAAAATGCAACTCTAAATATGACTAATGAAAATTAAAAGCCTGGAAAAAGCTATATTAAGAAATAAATTATATTAAAAAGCTATATTAAAGGCTATAGCCTGCAGACTACAGCTGTGCTTACTTCATCTAACTTGCCCACTAATAAACTAGTGGTTTCACTTTAGGTTCTAACAAGCATATTCAGTAATTTGACCAAAATTTTAGTAATAAATCACAGTAGAGAAACAAAGTGTTTATCCCATAATATATCATTTATCAAAGGCAATGCTTTTCATTGGAAAGTGTTGACCATTAATCAGTTCTATGGAGAAAGGTTTCTCTGGTGCAATATTATGGGGGGCATTCTCTTTTCCCTATGCATGTAGCTAATAACATAATTGGAAGGCCACTTTCTTGGAGCTCGTTTCCCATTCTTTTGATCTAATTGTGTGGTGTAAGCGATTTTCCATGTTTTAGATTAGTTTTCTGGACCCTATACTGCTGGGTACTCTGAAACAACATTGTCACTTTTTTCTTTTTGTTGATTTGTTTTTTTGTGTGTTTTTGTTTGCAAAACCAAAAGGTAGACTTTGGAAAAACTGAGTGCCTCTTGCCTGTTTGCATTTTAAACTTGACAGTTTTTGTCAAAGCTTCATTGACTGGATACCTTATACCTACAGAAAATAAGATTATTGAATAAAGAATGACCTTCAGTCTTAAAACGAATGTCTGCATATCTGGGGAATTTCTTTCCCAATATTTTCCATTGACAGTGTGCAACAGCTCTACTGATGACTGGGAGTTGTATCTTCCATTGTGACTCTTTGTTCTTTTTAGCCTGGCTTTCTAAGAAGTTATGGTCTTTTCACTGTGCTGTCTTAGACTTCTCCCATAATTTAGCAACTCATTGGTTAATTTCAAACAGCGTGACAGTCTCTTGGGTTTCCATGATAATTCATTTTCTAGAATTCTTATAAAAACAGCCATCCATCTGAAGGATGGCTCAGCTAAATACTGCAGGTTGACTTTCCCCTTTCTACAAAAGATTTTAAAATTCAGGTTTTATTGGGGAAACTATTTGTAACTTGTGTGCATTACAGGCTCATCAACATCATTAGTAGACACAAACATGTAGGAAATCAGTCACAATTGCATTGTTTTATCTGCCTTTCTTGGTAATTGAGAGGTTTTGTTAGGTTAAAATCTGGGGAGGAGGAAGAGATAGCATATCTCTGGATCTTTAACAGTACTGATGTGTAGTACAAGGTATGTCGCACAAATCTGTTATAATGTTAAAGCAAAAGCCTGTGGTCGTTGAAGCTCTAGAAAAAAATAGAGGATTCTGGATTAAAATGCAAAGGTAAGACTCGTTGGTAATATTTTGATTTAGATGATAATACTGTCTTTAACTAGAATGTGATTATGGTACAGCTGGACGTAGCAATCATAGTTTTCATTTGGTTAGTGTAGTTAAAAGTAATGAAGTGTGCTGACAAAAACTTCCATGTTATCTGTGCAAATCTCCTTTGAACCATGCGTGTATACTAGGGTTGCTGGCCTTTGCGGAAGTCAATGCTACCATATTCAAGCTAGGTATCTTAGCCTTCCTGGACAACTGGAATTATTTTTTGTGAGTAGAAGCTTCCTAAATCAAATTATTAGACTTGAAGTAGTTGAGAGCATGTGGCACCAGGGGGAGTAAATGGGCTGTATTTCTGAAGTGCTAATTATAGAAGTTCTAGCAGAGAGCTTAGTAAGGGTTTAGAGATACAATCCTGTTTCTAACAAGAAAACTTCAAATGTCTTTTATAAATTACATAAGTAAAGTAGAATAACCAAATTTCTGAAATAAAACACAGAAGGAACAGGTCACCTACTCTCCTGCATAAAGGGCTATAGAGTTCCCTAGAACTCTATAGAGTCTGCATCAGAATTTGAGGTGAAGCAAAAAATGAGTTTCATGTGAATTTTCATTGTGTTTTCAGCAAGGCCCATTCTTATCTGAAAAAAAAAAAAGTTTACATTGTAGCTTCAGTGTATTTGCTATCAAAGCAAGCAGGAATATTAAAAATAATACTTTTCGTCTCATTCCTTTAAGGACAATTGTTAACAAAAGATAACTAACTTGCTATGTTTTTTGTAATATCTTGTACTGCAATATGTGAAAATTGTGTGATTTATTCAGAATTTGTATTTTCATCTGAAAGTTCTTCTGCTCTTTTTGGTCTTTTTCAGTATTTGGTGTCTCTTATTTTGTTGTTTTTATTTTGTGGTGGTGGTTTTGTCTTTGTTTTGTCGTATACATCTTATTTTGTTGTACCAGCACTAGTCACATTAACTTAATGCATTAGATGTGAAAGGACTACTGTAAAAGGGAGCATTCTATGCTGAGAGAGAGTTCACTGGCATCCTTGTAGGTTTTGCTTCTATAAAAGCTTCCAGTGTCTGTTTAGTGTTATAGTGGGCATTGCTAGTCTGTTATCTGAGAAATTGCTTGTTAGAGGGTAGTTCTGATTCTGTGTGCTGTTCCATAATTAATTAGAACTGGCTGATCTGTTTTTATATTCTCTTCTGATATTCAAGAAAATAAAACTTCAAGGTGTGTGGGTAATGGTGGGGTAACTTTTTTTTTAAAAGAGACTGGAAACCAAGAACTCATAATAGCCAGGATACTTCTATTAGTTTCAGCTCTCTGTAAACACTGAGAACAAAATTGAATTTCCTTGTGTGCTGTGAAAAAAAAAAACTTTGGTCAATTGTTAGTTCAATGATGAGTCAAATATAGTTTGTCTAATATGGTTTAAGCAGAGGGATGAAGAACTTGGCACACTTGACAGACATCTTGGCAGAAATGACTGAATATTAAGAACTTGGAAAGGTCATTTACAGTTTTAAATAAAGTTAAATTAAAATCTAGTTTATTCTGTGTCTGTGAAGAGGATATAAAATCTCAGGCTTCCAGGGTTTTACACTTGTGAAATATTTTGCCGTGAGTGTTCAGAAGGTGGAATCCAACTTCAGATGCTGAGACAAGTAACCCTAACAAAGAAAAGTAGCAGGAAGGAGTGATGCTTGAAGCAGAAGAGTCTCAAGTTTCCTCAGGTTAGACAGGTGCACAGGTTGAACTGGCAGTGCAATTAATGTACTTCATTTTGAATTTATGGATTGGCTTTCTGCAAGAAGTTTTCTTATTGGCAGAGGTTTATATTTGGTCAGTTTGCTTTTTGTTTCTCAATAGATTTGGTATTGTGTGTAAAAATAATTGCTTTGCAAATAGTAAGAGATTCTGTATAGTGTGAATGATCAAACAGCCTGGCGTTGGCTTCCAACTTGTGCTTAGACTGCTGTCATCCTTCCCCACTAATTCTGCAAGCGGCATAACTTCAGTAAATTTGATCCCTCATTGTGGCAAGCCAACATAGTTAATTCAATGTTCAGAGGACAGGTGCAGACAGAAATAAAACAATATTTGTCCAGCTGAATCTAGTGCAGCTTGAAATTGCTATACATGTAAGAACTAGTAAGCAATTAAATAACGGCTTCTTAAAAAAGCATATTAGGTAAAGATACTCTAATACAAAGTGCATGCTGAAGGAGATAGAGGGAGATACTAAACAACTTTTTTAGAATCCTCTTCATGACTAAAGGGGAAAGAAATGTAAGAATATAGAAACCAAAGTCTACAAGAAATAGTATTGAGTTCATTAAGCACTGAAATACTTCCAAACGCAGAATATGAAGATGTTTTCATTGCAGTGCTGAATCCTTCAAGAATTAATTCAGTTGTACTTATCAATTTCTTGATATTTTAAGGTAATTCGCCAGCTTTATAGTAATGAGTGTAAGTTTGTCGTTGCCAGAGTGGGAAAGAAAAGCAACAGAAATAAGGTTCATGCAGGCTTTTTCGTTATCACATTTGAGGAAGCGTGAAGGGAGGGGAAGTTAAATGTGTGTTTGGAAAATTCTTTAAAGCATGTGATTCCGAGTAAGTTAAACCTCATCAGGCCTAACTGACATATTGGGGTGCAATTGCACTGCTTGGGCTATCCAGTGTGCTGCATCCAGACCTAGGAAGGCGTATCTGTAGTCCTTCATTCTTCCATGTACTGCACATTCTGTAATAAATCTTTGGTCTATAGCAGTGCCTTACATGGGAGACTTAAAAGCAGTTCAGTGCTACTTAACCAGCCCATCCTCCAAGTTCGTAATGTTTGAATCTGTTCCAAGTCCACCTGGGAGGTTGCCATCTGAATAGGTCAAGAGCCTTCAAAATTGAAGCATTATGGTTTTGCTTTTTAAAAAGTATGCAGCTTTATGAAACAATTTGCTGATGTCTTTTTCTAAGATGTGTAAGATAAATAAGAGTCCTAATATAGCACTGTTCAATTAAACAATTAATTTGGAAGTTGTTGTGTAGTATCCTACTCTACTAATGATGTTTTTTCCATTTTCAAAGGGGAGTCATTCTACCAAAGTGGAAGCTGTGGTTCGAACACTGAAGAGAATACAATTTAAAGATCCAGGGGCTAAATCCTTAGTTTTCTCAACGGTATTAATCACCATTTTCTGTTTTGTCTTTGTGTATTGTGTGTTTTCTGTGAGTTTAAAATGGTCATAATACTTCCTGGGATTTAGTTTAGCTACCAAAATGTTGAATCATTCTGTACAGCTACTAGATTGTTTTGAGAATTTGTAGGGCAGTTCATGTACCTGGGATACAATAATCCTAGTCAACAGATGTAACAGCTTGTTTTGTTAAAAGACAAACGCTTATATGGGAGCATTAGAAATTCTAGATATCTTTAAATTTAATGCCCCTATGTTTTTGATAGATTATAAAAACATTTTTTTGTGGTGGCTGCCAGTTACTTTTATTCAATCTGATTTTTAATTATATTTCCTATTTAGATTTATGAAATACATGGCTCCTGCCATGCAAATCTTTTTTAAAACCTTAAATGTTAGTTTTGAAAGCTTTAACATATTGTAGTTGTCATTACTGTTTGTAATATTGACTTCTATTGTGTTGTGTTTTTTTTTACAGTGGCAAGATGTATTGGACATAATTTCAAAAGCTTTGTATGACAACAATATGACTTTTTCTCAGATCAATGGAATTAGCAAGTTTCAGGTACATAAAAGATATTTTTCTTTAAATTATTTTCAGTTGGGGAATTATAGTTCTTAGAAGTTAATTTGATCCTTTTACTTCATTGCTTCATTTGAGAAACTAAAAGGGCAGCAAATTTGTTTAGCAGAATCTTTGGTCTCTGAATTGTAAAATCATATTTGCCATAATTTAAAACCTTTGAAGATGAAATAGTACATTCCTTTTTGAGAGAGACATGTTGGCATGTTCATGCCAATGTTGAAATATTAAGGATGAGACACACTAATCAGTGTTGCAAGAAATCCTCGCCTTCCTGACAACCTGTCTGGTACCTGTTTGGTGATGACAGGGCTTGTATCAGTTAGGCTACAGACGGTCAGTATGGGGCCTGGAGTGTCTGCTATAATTGCTTGAAAATATAAAGATGTCCCCGTGCTCTTTATTCAGGAACTTTTGTCATGCTGCTGTGATGTTTGCCTTTTAGGAAAATCTCTCTGCATTTAAATATGATCCCAAGATCAATATTTTGCTGCTGCCCCTTCATACTGGTTCCAATGGACTAAACATAATTGAAGCGACTCATGTTCTGCTTGTGGAACCCATTCTGAATCCTGCACATGAGCTTCAAGCCATTGGCAGAGTACATCGTATTGGCCAGACAAAGTAAGAGTTCAAATTGTTTTAAGAGGTTTAGATGGTCTAGAGGTCCAGAGTAGACCTGCATACTGTAATTGGAATAAATCAATTCACTGAACTTCTCAGTTTTGGAGATAAGGCTATTCATAGGGACTCTATTTTTAAAGATGATCACATGAGGAACAGAAACAATAATAATATTGAAAAGCTTGATAAAAGTCCACAACATGTACTTTTGGCAGCTCTTGTTCTATTGGGGTAAGATGCAGAGGCAAACTGCAAATTTAGAAGTTTAGTAAGAGTGTAGGTTCTTGAGTCCAAAATCCTGAAAACCCTTGTTCAGCTGCTGCACTAATTTGTTTGCCTTCAATTCCTTTGTTTTTAACTTTGAAGTTCTACTTCTAGACATGTCCAGAAATGTCTTAGTTTTGCAGGTTTGAGCAACTCACCGTTTATGTCATATGTGGCTAAGTTCAGGCATCGCCTGAACTTAGTTCATCGTAGTTTCCCTGAGAGGTTTATTCTGTCTGGTCATTCCCAGCTCCAGATTACAAGCTGTGTTAAGTAGGGTTTTGTTTTTTTCTCTTCCCTCTTAAAAATGGAAGCTGTTATAGTGGGAATCATTTCACCTGGTAAAATGCAGCTTTCGCAAGGATGTCTGAGGCCAACTTTCTGGCTTCTTCTATTGCCTTGGGAATTGAGCGATTATACCACTTAAGAGAATGCCCTGATCACTCTTAGATTGGAGTCCTGCCCGTACTTAACTTAGTTTACAGAGAAACTGAATAAATTCAGAAGAAAAATTCCTGAATACCACATCTGGTTCAAGTACTTGATCTGCAAATGGTTAGAGGGTAGAAGAGTACCAGAGAAAAATAGTCTGTACACCTTGTCTGTATTTTTAAATAGTATTTAATGGGCTTTAGCTGCTGCTGAAGACGGAGTACTAGTCTATGTGGACTATGCTCTAACTTATGTTGATTGCTATTTTTTTCAAGTATTTCTCATTTTCTATGGTTAGAAGGGCTCAGAAAGTAAATACATATATATAAAGATATATATTTAAAATAATCTTATAAAAATGTAAAATAACATTGAAAGATTTTCTTTAATGTATTGAAGAAAATCTATGAAAACCATCTGAAAGTTGCAAAAAGTTTGGGGACATGGAAGCAGTGACTTAACTATTCAGTGTTCACGTTTTTGTGGAAGTAGTTTTGCAAACAGCACAAGAAGCAAAAGCTTGGAGAGTGAAGGAGAATCAAAAGAGAATAAATCATAACAAACCATAAATCAAAACAGTTTTTCCCCTGCAGTGTATTCATCATGATTCTATTGAATTTCTAAGCAGAGATTTTAAGAAATTGTATTGTGATTATACCATTGAGCTGCCCTGCTCTGTTGGGGTAAAATATTACCTTGTAGTTTGAAAGCAGAGAATATTTTATCACTACTATAGAACGCTTTTCTGCAGCTGCAATGCTTCTTAAAGAGAAAATGTATTTTAAAAGGAAATTATTCTTTATAGAAATACTAATTTGAATTATTCAAATGAATGACTTTCTCTTTTTAGTACTTTACAGTACTAGTCATCTCATGGTAAGTAATTGAGTAATTCATTAATGTTTAAGAAAAATGCTATGATTTAAGTGGATATTTTGTCTTAAGTAAAACAGGAGGTCATATAGGTTTATCAGAGGAAGATTATTTTGTACAAATAAATTTAGTTCCTTCTCTTTGCATTATTACTTTCCATAATGTTTTATAGAGAAACATTCTCCAAAATAGTTTTGCGGTTATTTCTCATGTTAACAGCAGGACGCTAGACCAGTTACAGCACACTCCGTAAAGCTGATTAGCTTTTCACAGTTCTTCTTTCACCTCTGAGTATATCATTTTGAGAGACTGAGTTTCCATATCTTTTGTTTCAGTGTTTTAGACTTTATTTGAGTAGTACTGAACACTTAACTTTTGGAAAGTTTGTCCTGAATGAACTATATGCAAATATTTCTCCTTAGGTTTCATGTTACTTGAAAAATAATAATGAAAGAACCCTGCGCGTGAAGTTAGAAACATAGTTAAAATCAATTCTGGAGTAATATTCTGGAATAATAATAATGGGGTTTGTGTTTTGGAAATGGAAGCAAAAGGAGAGGGCATGAATGAGTGTATATGTGAAAGAATGCATATGGACAGGTGGATATTTGTGTGTGTTAGTGAAGATTTTGAATTAATGGTAAGGATGTAGGAAAGATCAATTGCAAAAGCCTGCATTATAATTTTACTTGATGCTGGCCTAAGAGGTCTGGTAAAAACCTTGCAATAGAAACCAGCAAGAATGTATTATACTTCATAAAAATCAGACTTCAGCAAACTTTTTTTGAAAAAGAGCTGTATTCAAGTCCAGTGAGCATAAAGAAGTGTTCTGTTTAGTTTCATGGTTATAACTATTACTAGCTCAGTTAAGTTCTTATTTACTTCTCTTTTTTGGCAGGTATACCTTTGTCTATGAATCACAAAGTATTCCCCCCAAATATTCCACTGTGTAATGTTACCAAACAAATTTTCAATTTAAATTCTGAAAAACATCCAATCTCTTTCAAGGGTTCATATATTGAAAAAATGTTTACATTGAGGAGTTTCTGAATGATTTTTACATCATCTCTGAAACTGACTTTTTTCTGTTTCATTTTCTTATACTCAACATTTCTTTTATCTCATTATAGCTTTTTTTAAACATAATTTTACAAATGGGGTCTTCACTTTGTTCTGTGGTTACTGACTTTAAGTTTTACTGGTGTTTAAAGTTTTGCATTTACTGACTTTAACATTTTTATACAATTTTGCCATCTTCAAGACAATGTTACTAAAACTCTGGGAACGAGTTTATTATCCCTTGCACCAAACTCTGCTTCTTGGACTGACTTGTGATGATGTAGTATAAACATTGTATATAAAGAGTGAGCCAAAATCATTACTTTAAGCCACATGGGAAACTCTCAAGGACTGTTTGTTTGTAATAGGGACACAAAAAGTAAAACTTTGCCCAGTGTCTGCTTTAGGATTTTAGTTAATGCAGCTTATGCTAATTTAGTATGTGATCCAGCCAAGTAGAATTGCGTGGTCTTGGAGGCACTAAGCATCCTTAAATGTCAGTGAAAGTTACTAATCACCTGTCTTAAAATAGGGGCATTTTTTCAGCAGTCTTAAAATAATTAGTATAAGACAAGTGATCTTGAATTTTTGAGAGTAACAGCATATCTTCTGTTAACTTTTTTCTTTTTTTTGAACACGTTCAGATCTACAATTGTTCATAGATTCCTGATAAAAGCAACAATAGAAGAAAGAATGCAGACTATGCTGAAAACTGTAGATAGAAGGTATGTGCTGAATTTTTTAAACACTGTTATTGCAATGACACTGAGAAGGAGTTTCTCAGCCATACTTTTGTTACGATTAGGTACACATATAAAAAAAAAAAAACCACTCTTCTGCTCTCCTTCAAATTCTTTTGGTTGAAAGAAAGCTTTATAACGTGAAAAAATTATCTTTTTATCTTGATTACAGTAACTGGAAGATTAAGGTATTTTAATTCTCTGGAGAATATTTTTACATTTTGTATATTTTATTTCAGAAAAGCCCAATTAATGCACTGTGTATTATGATTTGCCATTTCATTTTACCTATTTCCGTTGCCATAAACACTGATATTAATGGAGTAGTACTAAATTTGCCACTGAAATTACAGCATGCTCTAAGCGAGCTCTAAGATATGATCTTATTCTTTCTTTCATCATTTTTAAATTCTACAAACCAAGACTTGACAATTCTGTGTCACACGGGTTGGTTTTGCAGTCAGTGCAAGAGTTGTCCAGATGCCAGCTCGTAAGGTGGTCTCGTCTGCTGACGCAGAAAGCATTTTTCACTGTTTCTTTTCCAAAAACTCTAATCAATAAAAGACTAGGACTAGAACTTAAGTGGTATTCACATTCTTTGTACAGAAAATACAAGAGTTTTGTACCTCTTTAACTGTACTGTATACACATAACAAATCTAGGAAAAACACTAGTTTAGGAAAATGAGTGACTAATCTAGCTTTTCTGGTTGTTATAAAACGAGACTTAAATAACTACAGCCAAAGACTTGCATGTAAATTTTTCACCTTTAGTTTTGAAAGAATAGTTTAATCAGTTTCCATATCTGTTAAGTAGCACTACTTCTGCTTATAAAGTTCAGATAAATATACAGTGATCTAATGAGGGCTAATGTTTTGAAAGTAGCATCAAACCTTATGCTTGGAATCTGAAGCCAATCCCCTAAACATTAACAGGACAAAGTGGGTTATCCCCATAATTATTGAGGTTGGAACTAGGTGATCTGTAAGGTCCCTTCCAACCTAAGCAATTATATGATCCTGCAATCCCATGTTCTGCTGCCTCTCAAGTGTTTGGTGATCACCATGCTAAGGACAGTAGGTGGACTTAGTATCTTACTGAAATTGTGCGTCAGAAGTAGCTGATCAATGTATGCACTTCTCCTAATAGAAAGTGGTTTTTTTTTTTTGCTGAGCTCATAGCCCAACATTTATTGGACTCTGAACCATGTGGTGGTCTGTCTTCAGTACATACAGGTTGTTATTTAAGTTGATTCCTTCTCTGATGTCTGCATGCAATTTTTTCCTACAGCCACACAAGCTCTTCCATGAAACAGTCAGAAGCTTCAGTTCTGACAGTGGCAGATTTGGCTGACCTTTTTACAGAGGAAACTGAAGAACTTGAGTAAAAACATTGATTTGACCTCGTGATATCAGAAAGTACCTGATCTAACAAGCACCTGTATATAGTCCACTTGATCTGTCATTCATTTAAACACCATCTAATGTGTCCTTAATAGAGCTATCGGAAATAGAAAAGTCTTCTAATTGTTAACATTTTATTCTGTGGTGACATTCTTAGCAGCACGCATTTCTGATAGCACTGGAGAAAACTTGCACTTTGCACATTAAACAAAAATCTGGATTTTATTTCCAAAGAACATTTGAGCTGGATGTTGAAACTGAGATCTTGAACTGCTGGATTTTTACCATCAGGTTGGATTGGTTAGTGATTCAGTATGAGAGCAAAACTGTGGGTGGTGGGGTGGGAAAGGGAAGCAGAAAAACACAAATCTACTTTTTTTACTGTACAAAAAATTGTTAGGAAGAATGACTGTAAATTAATATTCTTCTAGAAAGGGCTTCTAGGGTTGTTAGCATTTAATGCCAAGTTACTGAACGTCTTACTGGTAACACTTTAATCTTTATTAATCATTTGGATATTTGTATTAGGCTTTTAGATATTCATAAAGACTTGTGTGACAAATTTCATTGTTAATGCTCACTCACTACAAAATGATAAATTAAATTATGCTTTTTGTATGTGTGTTGGTCTGGAACTCCGTTAAACACTTGAACATAATGTACATGTTTTTCACTTACTATTGAAACCATGACTACTTTAGTGCTTTGTTTAAACAAAAAAAAATTGTTACAGATTTTTTAAAAAAAATAATTGGTTAAGCTGCTGATCACTTTATAAACATTCAGTGCTTATGTACATTTTCTCCTGATTTTTTTGTCTATTTCTCCCTCTCAAAGATGCATCAGTCTAAATATTCAAAATATGAGATTAAGTTAGGCAGTCTAAATGGTGGGTACCTAGTCTAAGTTAGATAATCAGTGAAGGGGTGAAACTTTTGCAGAATTTTTCATCTTTATGTATGTGAGAACACTGTACACCATCTCAGTTGACTATAGAAAGAGTTTAGAAAACAAATCTAGGCTGACTTTTCAGATGCTGAGGGTAGGCAAGATAACCTATGCCAAAAGGTTTAGAATTTATGGACGCACATTTGCTTAACATCAAGCAAGGTCAGTTACATAGTGTTATATTTAGAGAATGTGAAAATGTATGCATAAGCAACAGGCTACTTCCTTCAGAGTACAGTATTTACTGTTTTAGCAGACTGTTTTTTGTATATTTTAGAAATCTTCTTGAGATTAACTAAAATGAGTCTTTTAAGAAATCTGTGTTAGAATTTTTATTCTTATGCCTGCTAAATAGACTTGCCATATAATTCTTGTTTTTCCGTTTTCAAGAACGTTTTATTTAAGTTGCAACTTGTAGCCTTTTGGGTATTAAGCGTATCTGCATGGCAAACAGATTTTCCTTTGCTGACACCAAATGTGAATTGAATTACATGACTAATATTGCATCAAGAAGTCCGTCTTTGGCATTCTGTTGTCCATCTGGGCTAATTAGATAACTTATTCTAAAGACTATTTGAGTAAAATTACAGACAATGATTCTTTATTTCCTGTATTTGTAATATGTACTAGTCATATTTATATATTTTGTTTTGGAGATCACTGTTGTTTTGCGGATTACAGTTTGCAGCAAGGGAAATTGAGTACATAGTAGACTTTTTTCAATGAGAGTGATCAAACAATTTGCACAGACTGTGACATCTCCATCCTTGAACGTATTTGGAACTCAAATGACACTGAGCAACCTGATCTAGCTTCAGAGTTGGCCCTACGTTGAGTGGTGTGTTGGACCAGATGACCTCCATGGATCCTTTCCAGCCTAAATTATTCTACAGTGTATTGGAGATCACGCTGTACTCTAGGAACTTTAAGGGCAGCAACATTCCAGTTTTCTCATCATCCTCAGAGAATTTCAATACTGTACAACGTAATGTGGTGGAACAAGGAGCTTCTGTTCACTGTGAGAAATTATATATGTTTAAAAAATGTGGAAGCAAATAATGTTTACATTCATAGCTCCCATTTTAAATAACTTGTTGTGGGAATAATCATTGTCAGAAGCAAACTGAAAAATATCTGCTGTGAAAGGTTTCCTAAGCTCTGCAAGTTCTTGGCTTGTTTCTATAAAGATGGCTGTTTAAATGTTTATTTACAAAAATGTGGGGTTTGGATTCCAAGCCAAAAGCGTAGCTTCTCATCAAGCAATGCGTGAGATGTTTTAGTCCTGACTGTTTTTTAATGCTTACGTAACAGCATGCAATGCCAGAGACCTGATTCTGAGCACTGAGGACTGGCGTGCCAGAACCCAGAGCTCTGGAGGCATAACATTAATACACTTCTTACAGTTGTAAGGTTGAATCATTGGTGTGTATGTAACCAGAGTCAGTAATAAAACAGTTTGTACTAATTTCACATAATATTAACAACATAGACTAAATTTAAAGAATAATATTGAAAAAGAAATGAACTGTAATTTACCACTGTCTGCTGTTCTTTGCAGCATTTTGTTTCTTTCAAATGTTCTTTCAGATGTTTTTAAGACAGCTTGGGAGATGAACTTATTTTTCAGTTAAGGCTGCAGCTTGTACAACTGCAGTGCTTTTCTCTTACTACAGAGTAAGCGTGTTTTCATGGTGCTGCGATTTTTGCTCTATCAGAGCGCTCTTAAAAAACAATACCTTAGGTGGAATGATCTTTGTCTTATCTTAATTGTTCTGATATGCCAATAGAAATGGTGTTTTCCACAGAAAGCAGAAGTCTGCAAATACTGACTGCAGTATTTGAGTGGACGCAGTAATGTACTAGCTTCTCATGTGTTCTCCTGTGAAATGTCTTTTCCAGTGCAGTCCCTGTAAAATGAGGATCCAGCTGACTCCAAAGAACTCAACACTAACCTTTCATCTCTTTCAGTTCCATAGCTGTAAAATAACAATAATGCTTTTTTCTCTAGTTGGTGATGATTTCAGGATAGTTTTCTCCCCATGTATAAAAGTTCAAAGCCTTGTAAAAGAGAGCTGCCACCTCAGTTAGGCATCTGTAAAAGCTTGATGCAAACAGAAGACTTCCTTAATCTACAGAAAACATCAGTATTGGAAACTCAGGAGCGCATTCCCTCATTGTGTTAAATTGAGCTCCATAAATCTCACTGTGGATGTTTAAGATGAGTTTGTAAGTCAAGGGCCATTTTGCTCTCTAAATCAGTCTATGCCGGGAAGACATTTTCATCTTGACTTGTTAGGTAACTCTCTTACATGGTAATGACAGTCCAGGATATGCTATAGTTTCATGCAGGCCTAATACTACAAAAGAGCATTTGCCTCAGTTTTCTCATGCATATTAAAGAACGGATATAGGACTTGATGATGCTTCTTATGAGATGGGTCTTCCAAAAACTCTTTTCTGCCAGTATCTGTAGATATTCAAGTTGTCTGCCGGCAGAGCGTCCTCTACTTTAAACGTAGCTGCACTTCAATACAAGTGTGAGTGGGATCCTACAGAAGTTTTTCGTTAAAACTATAATTAGACATACTTCCTCCTGTAGGATTCTGTCTGGATGAGTGGGTGAGGACCAGTTGGCAACTTTCTAGCACTGTCTTTTCTGACACAAACAGTGCAATCACTGGAAAGAATACATGCTGTTCTCTTTCCACCCCTTTCTACAGTCCTTATTGACCATATTATGCTTTCCAGGAGTCTCAATTATTTTAATAGCAACTATTATTTCATCTAGCTACAAATGGAACCTGTTTTTTTTTGTAACTTAGACGTACTGCTTAAAATCTACATGATGAGCATGTTTATAGACAGGCTAGTTGCAAAGCTACTGTGCCTATGTTTTTCTTCCTTTTTTGGTTGCCTGAAATAAGTACACTCTTTACAAGGTTATTTGGTATAAGTTACAGGAAATTCATACTGTGGATGAAAAGAAGATCCAAGCAGTCTGTCTGTGTGTCTCCCTCCCTCTGTCTCTCGTGGCTTGCTCAGTTTATTACAAAGAATGTGTTTGGCCAGTGGAAGTAGAATAGGTGAGTCACAATCCATGAGATGGCTGTAGTAAAACTAGTTTAGTGTGCCAGAGGAAAAGTGAGGGAGGGAAATTAGCCTATTTTTTTGTTTTTGCAGCTGTAATATGTTTACCCCTGTTCACTGTAGATGAAGATTTTGAATTTCACTCTGATTTTTGTATTTCTGGTTTTATATTGTACAACTTGCATATAGGAAGGCCTGGTAAACTAATTACTGAACAATCAGTGAGGCTTAAAAGTTTTTAGTTCTAAAGTCTATAGGTTTTGTATTCATAAACTGAACACATGAACCACCATCACAAGTCCTGTTGCATCTACTGTCTTTTTCTCCTCTTCAAAGAAGGACAAAGTTGGGAACTCTTGAATCGTTGCATTACTGATTTCAAGTCAAAAGTAGTCATTTTAAAGAGCACAGTCAGCTGAACTTGCAGCTTTCGACTGTAGTTAAGGTACTAAGTCAGCTGGGGAGAAAGTAAACGAAGCAGGGTTTCTAAAAACTAGAATAAACTCTACTTTGAAAATTGACAGTGTGGGATTTCTGTAAACCTCTGGCTTCATTTCCTCTTATATACAATATGTCAAGTTTCCAGGTCTTAAATCACAAGTCACTTTGTTTTATGTATTTATTCAACCAAGTGTAAGGTCTGATTGTTTACAGGGTGTTTTAAAATGTAAGTTGTTTGTGTAAGCTGGCTTAGATCTTTTTTTGTCTCTTTTCCTCCTATCTTGTTATGGGGCTAGAGAGTTAGGATTCACACTGTCACTGTGAACTGTCCCCTTTCTGTGCTAACAGGCCACCATCATTTGTTGAAGAACTGTCAGTGAATCTAGGGTTTCTTGTGACTATTATTAGGTAAAGGAAGAAAATCTAGACTGCTGTTCTTGTTACCCTGGTGGTGTTTTGTCCTGTCACTCTCTGAGCATAAGGCAATGGCACTTAAACACCAAGGTGTGTTCAGCCATCTTTAATGGCTTGTTCTGCACTAATAGAGCATACATATATTCATATACATATTCAGCGTGTGGTCTCGGATAATCAAATGTTTGCTATCAAAATTGTGCATCAGTACACAGCCATTACTATGCTTATAAAAATCAGCTTTGGGTTAAGTCAATAAGATAGAGAACAAAAATTAAAGAAAACAGGAAAAAGACATATTTGACATATTTATTGCATGTTCGCCAACTGTGAAATTTTTCATTTTCTTTCTCTCCCCTCCACGCAAATGAGCTTTTTTATTCTATACTGTAGGCTTTGAAGAACAAATGATGGAGGATTGGAGGGCATATTTGACTGATCACCCACCTTTACGTCATCAAACTGGGGCTTTACTTAGGCAGTGTGAAAGCCAACTGAAGTCATCCTAGGGTGATTTACTTTAATTATTTTAATTTATTTAATTTCCAAATGCTACATACTATGTTGAGCTGTGGAGCCATAGTTTCTGGGACCGCCTCTTCTATCGTCCCTTTAGCAACCCACGTACTGCAACAGGAAATCTTGGTTGCAAAAAGTTTCTGATCTGTTCTTAAACAGTGGCCAATTCCTGATCACAAAAGATTTGTATAGGCAACTGACAGTCATTCTAATTCTTCCTTCTCCCATGTAAAATAGTGCAAGTTTATGTTACAAATGTGTATGTAACGCCTGCAAGTAGAAGAATTAATTTCTGTTCCAGCTTCTCCCAACGTGCTGGAAAGTAAACTAAAGGAGTAGAGGTGCAAAGCTAACAGCTCCTCCCTGCACTGTTTGATATGGGACTTTTTTTATATGTGCTCTATTTGCAGCAAATATACGTAAATGTGACATAAGACCTTGCATAGCACACTGCCATTCTCCTAGAAGCATGCCCCCTTCGTAGCACTATCCTTAAAATACCACCAAGAGTATGCTGTGTGTCTGATCCATGCTGGAAGTGGACCAGCAGCTAAGAAAGCACATGCATGTGTTGTCTCTCTTCTAGGAGGTCTTAGTAAAGCAACATATAACTTTGTGGAAATGATTATACTGTAGTAACTGCTGCCATCATTGTTAGATTTTTGAAATCAGATCTGATGAAAAGACATTGTCATATAGCTCCTCTTACAGAGGTGAAAAGCTCAGAGCATTTCACCACCAGACAGAAAAGAGATGGAGGGAGTGCATGCGAGTCCTGGCAGTCCTTTCATACCTGCTGCTACTGATGTATCTGCTGCTGTGGGGCAAGACTGGATGGAGCTGGGGGGAACGAGGGCTTGGGAGAGAACTTTTTGAGGAATAGTTGGTAAAAACCTCCCCCGAGTGCCCTTCTACTGTTCTTCCTGTGGGAGGAATGAGTCACTGATATGAGCAGTGAATAAACAAAGGGTGACAGATCATAAATGTAACTTATTCACTGGAGCTCAGCATTCGTCTAATGCAGTGGCATGTTTCTGTGTGTTCATGGTTTGAGACTGTAGCTGTTTTCCTACTGAAATCTTGGGATATGAATATAGAGGGATTTGCAGTAGTTGAACGAGCAGGAATATTGAAAAGTTTTGCCTGTAATACATGCCTTAATGTGCACCTAAGAGAAGTTGTAGGACTCTATAGCCAAACTTATGCTGTGGATTTGTGAAGGATAACACAAATATCAAATGGTTAAAACTGAAATGATGCAAATGTATAGAGCCCCTGAAACAAACTGTCAAGTTTTGCTTAATAAAGGAAAGGTAACTAATCACTTCTGCTGTAAATGCACGAGTGTCTCTGATGGGACAAGACAGTGGACTTTGTAATTGCCACTCTTGGGAAATTTTGCACCCAGTGATCTCCCATGTCAGCGGAGGGACAGAAGGCCATAAGCCTACAACAGTCCCATTGGGCAGGGAAACGGGGCGGCCAGGTCTTGCCAAAGGTCTAAACCTGCTGTGTCAGAAGAGGGCTGTGTCCAAAATATTTGGGGGGGGGGAATCTTTCTTCTTTGTGTACCTTAATCATCAGGCATCTTGTAAGCATAGTTTTTCAGTAAATCTACAAATTTAAATTTTCTACAGTTTTTAATATATCCTTCATTTGTTAGCAGGCTGCCACTATTGAAAAGGACTTTCTGTTCTCTCTGTGGAGCACATATTTCTTTTTGTTACTCAGCAAAGGTGGGTGCCTCTGAGTCATTTATAGCTCTCATTAAAAGCCTCTGTAGTAGGATGGAAGGACATAAACCACCAAAGGGTGGACACAGTGGATGAAGTGAGAGGGGCTCTTCTCGTGCCTAATGAAGGACATGCTATGCTGCTGCTATAGCACAAGAGAAAAACAAACAAGTAGGACTGGGTCCTGTCCTGGGGGATCAATTCTAAAATAGGTAGAAAAGGCTTTCCAAGTAGGCTTGGTCTCCACTGACTTGGCATGTTAGGAATCCTATTGTTGGGCGCAGGATGCCATTTGGTAAATTTTTTTTTGAAACACTTGTTTCTGTGGAGAAGTTTTAGAACGGGAAACCATGACCTTGCACTTAATGTCTTGAGGGATTCTTTCACTTTCTACTGAAAACAATAACAAAAAAAACTTGTACTCCCACCAAAGAAAGCAGTTGGAAGGGCAAAGATATGGAGTGGTCTTCAAAGATACCCTAGCTTTGAACCACAGAGGGAAGTTTGATGCTGGGTGTGCTTTGCAGCATGTTGTTTGCTGGCTGCCTCCGCGCTGATGTCTTTAACTTCAGCAGATGATGCTGACATGGGAGAGGGTGAGTTGTGTATTTTTCTTGAAGAAAATACCATCATTGGTTATCAAAAAAATAAAAAGGATATTTCCAAGGAGGAACTTCAGCAATACAGAAACCCTTAAAGCCAACTATTTAATAACTGCTGGTGTAGTTGTCAGCTCTAAAACTTTATCTTAAATCAGAATCTGCTATAGCTATGTAATGGTAGAACATACTGATGTACAGTGGGATGTGGAACAAATTTTCTTTCATAACCTTCCCGAGTGCTTTTTTTAAAAACTATAAATTTCTTCTTGCTTGTAAAAGAATAGCTGGAGTCTTTGTAATGTTTTAAACCTCAATAGAAACAGTTTTTAAAATGCAATGGTCAGTTGCCTTAGTGTCAGCTGTGCAAGTTCCTCATTTATTCATGTTATGATTTGATTACTATGTTAACGCTAAATTAATCATTTGTTTGCAAACTAATTCTCAAATCTTTAAATTACATTTTTTGTGTGTTAAGTAATTTTAGTCATCAAATTACTAAAGTAAAACTACTTTTTGAAAAAATATTTTCTATGTAAAAACATAGTATAAAACATTTTGTCAGGAATTTACAAACAATTTTATAGCTGATAATTTAGTTACAGATTTCAGTGTGGAAACAGAATTATTATTCTATTAATACAATAGTGAAACTCATCAGCTTATACAGTGTCAAGAAACAATCCATGAGAGTGAAAACAGTGGTTTTCAATCATGTTCCAAAACTGAACTTCCTAGATGATGTCAAGAAAGATTATTTTGACTACCTGACCTGTTTTCTTGCATCATACAGATTGCATCACTAAGTGAAATAATTTATCTACAAAGTAGCAAAACTAAATTTTTATTTGAAAATCACCAGTGGTGGGTAAAGGTAGGGCTTAATCTTCCCTTTGTCTCCAAATAACTTTGCATTCCTGTTGATAGCTTCTATTTTGCATTCTTTATTTGTTCTCAGAATTACATCACATTGTCACTTAAGGTTTGCAGCTATTTCAGAGTCTTTGTGAACACAATTTTTTGGTCTTACTCTCCTGAATAATACCGACGGTTGTAATGTTTATTAAATAACCTTTTTATCTTTCTGGTTTGTGGAAAAGTAGGTGGTGTCTCTTCTGAGAGAAAAGTTCTTAATAGTTTGTGTTCCTATTAGTTTTCCTCAGCATGTCACTGAGTTGTCTGGTAGATGTTGCTCATTAAATAGTATCAATTAATGGGAATGCTCTGCATATGTTACTCACTTGTTACTCAAAATGACAATTATAGTATGTGTAGAAGCCTAGGAGTCTATAATTATTTTTTTTTCTTTCAGTGTGGGTGGTTGAACCCAGCTCTAAAGCTACTGCCTTCTGGAAACAGCTAACATTTCTCTGTTGTTTTTCTTCACTGTAGTCTCCTGCTCCATAGATAGAGACTGGGGCTGAGATAACTTGATTAGGCTGTCTGTTGGATCAGCTGTATCGTGTTTGCCTTCCTAGAACTCTTAAGTCAGTCTTGGTCAATCCCAATGTACAAGGAACGATTTTTAAGACCCTGGTATAATTAGGAATCCTCTTTGATCCATTGCTGTATTGGAGTTCATGTATTAATGATTCCTTTTAACATTTAAAAAAAAAAACGAATAAAAAATAAAAAGTAGTTCAATTAGTTATACCTAGATGGAACCTGAAGAATGAAGAAAATAACTGATATGTTTTGGAAAAGAAAAAAATTCTGCCAAAGCATGAGAAATTATATTAAAAGTAAGGTGTCTTTGAATAGTATTAAGTCAGTCCTCCAGCTGGTCCTTATTTCTGTGAGCACTGCACAAATGCTTGGGATATCATCGAAAGTCCAAATCCAAAATGGCTAGTAGAACTGCTCCACAGGGAGAGAAGACTTGCAACCAAAACACACAGAAGCTCCACAGAACACGAGGCTGGGGAAAGGACTCACCCAAAGTCGGGCAATGGCAGAGAGGAGGCCAGAGCCCCGGCCTCCTGCATGCAGCAGGGGAGATCGGCCTCACAGGAGGCCAGGATGGACGCGTTCCTGTTCGGATGCCTCTCACACCATGCTGTTGGCACAGCAAGCGCTGGAGCTGTTCAGCTGCCCCTGCTGGCACCCAACAGGATCCTGCTCCTGCTGTGTTGTTGGGTACTGATGCAGCCCTGCAGAGGTCCTTGTGACTTGTTAGTTGTTCCTTGCAGCGCTCCCCGTTGCTGTGTGTAGGCAGAGCAAGATTTGTCTCCCGTGTACCTACACCTCAGTTAACTGCTTTTAGCAGCCTTCCTCAGCTGAGGAGCCAGCGAACCTTCCTGGAGAGATGCCTGTTCTAGCAACACCTTGGAAGAAAGATAGCGTGAGCTTGGAGAAACACCACACCTGTTAACAGAACAGAGCATCTTAGATCTGCTGTGGTGAAATGCTTATGATGTAAATAGCCAGGTTTTGTAGCAAAAGACTACAGCAACCAAAAACAGTTGTTCAAGGCTTTTATAGATCTGTTGTACTCTGTGGAATAAATAAGTAAAAAAGAGTTAAATATGTTAGAGGAAGGCCCTGATGCCCTTTGGGGTCCAGTTCTTAAATGAGGTTCTTATAGAAAGTCCGCACTGGGGGTTTCCTTGCACTGAAAGGAAATAGCTGGTGAGAGTGACATACAGGCTTTTAAAATGGTGACAATATCTTATGACAGTCATCTGTACCAGCACCTGCACTAAGGAAGAGAGGTTTTTAAGTCCCACTCTCATTTATTTTTTTCAAATAGTTTTCCACGTTGTCAGAGATCCGTTTAATTTTAAATACTGTAGTATAATGTACATGAGGAGAAATGGAAAGTAGGATTTCAATGGCTCACCCTGAAAACATCCATTTCCTGCCCAGGTTTCACGGTGAAGGAGGCAGAGGATTCCTCTGGCTTTGGTAGACTTGCTAGCCAGATGTCAGCCAGCTGCGGACGCGTTCCTGCTGAGGATGTGACTGAAGGCTGAGAAAGAATACAGGCAGCAGAGCCTCCTGGCTACTCCTGCAGGGGATATCCTTCTGCAAGCTGCTTCCATAGCTCAACTGTAGGGAGCCCCTGGCTTGAGGAGACTTGGGAGCACGCTGGAGATGACTGGGAGCTGTAACCCTCATTCGGAGGTGGAGAACAGGAGTGTGTGACATGCAGCAGTAATGAGAGAAATGGGAGTGCACAGCTGATGTTTTGGGGGGCAACACTTTCCTCCTAATGCAGAAAGAAAAATAGAAATGGTGCTGTATCTAGTTTCCCTTTGCTCAGGTATCCTTGGTATCCTGAATAAGGAAGATCGTGTGTTAATGGAACAAAGTTCTAAGGGTTCATATGGCATAGGGAAAGGGAAAATCTGGACTTGTGACAAAGATAAAAGCTGAACAAAAGTCACAGCAGGGGGAAAAAAAGTCAAAAGTTAGGGTACGACACTGCTCAGTTCCAACGAGACGTTTAAACAGGTTGGTTCCTTCGGTTAAGTGTCAGTACCTTGGGACACGTTTTGCTGTCAGTCAGCCCACTGTAAATCTGGGGTTTTATGGAGTTTCTGTGCTCCTGCCAATGCAACTGAGAGTAAACTTTGGCTCTGGTTACATCCATCAAGAGCAAGCTGCAGCTTGCCTTATCCAGAGAAGAATTCCTTTCGACTTTATAAAGTTTTGCTTGAGTTGGGACATCTGGATTTGGTACAGTAATACTTAACGTTGGGATGTTGCTGTAAACACTTGGGTGTTTACAGAAATGAGAGAAGAATCAGGCCCCTGTTAACTATTTCACAAGAGCATAGGGTTTCTTCCAAGAAAAACATATGCGTAGTCTGTGGCAGCATCTGCTTCCAGTATTCTGTTCTACAGGAAAACCTACATTCAGGAAGATTAAAATTAGCTTCTCTTGATTCCTGTGCAAAAATGTCAGCTTGAGAATCTCCTCTGCCTTGCATTTGCTAATTGCACTAATTCCCTTAAGTGTCAGTGAAATTGCAATGGGAGTTGAGCAGCTGTCTCCCATCCTTTGGGAATTCCAGCCTGTGTTTCCCGTGCCAGGGCACGCGTGATTTGATAATTAAACACTTGGGCCTCTGTTCCAAGTGAAGAGTAAATGAGCCACTATGTAAACTGATGATGATGAATATTTAGTAAATGAGAGCTGTCTTTTACATAACCCTTGTACCTGAGTCTAAATTTCAGAGACATTCTGGGTTACATACACTGCATGGTTGCATTTCTGTTCCTCAGTTTCTCCATTCAATGACTCAATCATCCCTTCAAAGCAGAAAACTGTTTTTATCCTCTTTTTCTGCCTCCTGCAGCTCCTGATTCCTTTCCAGAATGTAAGTTTAAAGCCAATAGCCACCGTGACGTTTTGGAAGACCGTAAAGAAAAGCTTCTGCGAGCTGCTTCAGTGACAGTAAGAACGGCTCATAAGCTGGCAGGAAGGCGCTGTGGCAGAAGTGGCTGTAGCTCTGTGCCAGCGGTTAGCTGGCAGCAAGGAGGAGCCGCTGCTGCTGAGGTGGAATTAACCGGCGGCAGCTCACGTGGACTGCTCATGTCGACACCGAGCGGGTGACTCAGGGGCAAACAGCGAGCTGGGGCTCTCCCTCTGCAAACCATGAAAGCACAAGAAACAATCTTCCCTTCATTTTTCAGAACGCTGGAGCTTTTACAAACAATTGCAAAGGTCATATACAAAACACAAGGCTTTCCTTACCCTGCCCAGAATAATTAAAATGCTCCCTGACTTGTTTGCCCTTTTGGGATCTGAGCACCAGCTTTGAGCCTGAGGTGTAGCTGGGATGCTGTCCCTTGCTTGCCGGACAGGGAAAGACCACAGTGCTTGCTAACGCTGCATGCTGTTTTTGCCAGCCCTACCGACGTGTGACCCAGAAGATCAGTCACATACAATTAAAAATCTCCTGTAGCTGGAGATCATCTCTTCCACCAAATACATTTGTCATGACAGTAATGTGAAGTTGAACATCATTTATCTATTAGTAATGCAATACTCAGTATTTCCTTGTTACTTTTCGTAGAGACCTCATATATACTGTAATGGAAGGGAAAACACAGCAGGAACTTCCCCTATCAGATCATTGTTCAGCTTAAGAAATGCTCTTCCCACACAGCAAACAGGAGATTCCTCCAATCTGCCCTGGAGAAGCACGCATGTCCCTGCTCCAGTGCTCCAGGAGACTTGTTTTGGGCCAGGCCTTCTGGCACTTGGCAGTGAGTTGCCTTTCTGCTGGTTTACCTGTAAAAGAGGGTGAAATGTGGATGGGAAGAGGGCATTTCAGGGCAATACTTATGTGGAGTGGTGCCAAGGTGTCATTTGATGTCAGAGTAGACGCCTCCAGAGCCTTCGGCTTCCAGCAGCTGTACTGGGCAGTTCATCAAAGTTAACGTCTCATACTGCGGGGGCAGGGACGTCCCTTCAGTAGCACAGTCAGTGCTAAACCATGCGCTCTTCCCTATCCCATCCAAAGCTGTAAGCGCTTAAGAGCTTTCTGGGTCTCTTGATATATGTACAGGCACCTAAGCCAGCCATGCACTGCAAATGGGTGTGAGCTGTTGCTCACCAGCTCCAGCACTGAGAGCATCGCTACTGGGAAGAACCTGAAAAATGAGCTGCAATTTCCCTAATAAGAGCTCCACATTAGGACTTGCTCCTCAAACTGTTTGCTGAGATCTGGACAGAAGTGTCCTGTGTCTGACACGGAAACCCAAAGGATGCTCGAGGCCATTCCCGTCTGGGTTCTGGGTACACCATGTCCCCGAACTAGGCACAGATGTGGGCAAAGGGGTGCTTAGTCTTCTTTGTGCCAAAAGAAAGAGCAGAACCATTCTCTCTTTAATTCTTTCTAGCATCCTTCCCCCTGTCAATAGTAAAGAAAATAAAAATTGGTGGTGGTGGCGTGGAGACAACTCCAGGCTATTAACATGGTGAAAAAAAACAGAACAGGTTAAAACAAAAAAGATAAAAGGGCATCCATCCCATCAATTTCCTGAGTACACCTGCAAACCTCTTTAACTTAATGCAGCCTGATCTTCCCAAGGACTTTGTAGGACACAATAAGACCAGTTTCCCATCTGGTATGATGATTCTTAAAAGCACACAAATATGGTAAAATCTGGCTTTTCTTTGCGTGCATTTTGCTGGAGCTGTAGAGTGAACACCTGTGTGGTATTTACTATCTCCACATGGTGTTTACTGTCTTGCTTTGACCTCTTACCTACTGCTTGGCAATTTATTATTGTCTCAGCCATTAATGAAACATGGTTGAAAACATGAAATGTTGTGTGGTAAGAAGGGAAGCAGAAGCTATACACAAGTTTAAGTTGAATTTTGCAGCATTCTTCAGTCAAATCCAAGGAGAACAGAATTATGAAAATACTGAAATTTTTGTTTTGACATTTTTAATGACCTGTTTCATGCTGGAAAAGTCAAAAAATATTGTGATGCCTTCAGAAAGAAGTATGTTATTTGCCTCTAAAATCAGATTTCTCATTTTGCAATTAATCTGAGGAGAAAAAAAAAAAAAAAACATTTGAATTGATTTAAAATGTTCTTGTTTGCTGGTCTGCTTTTACCAGAGATAAAAATCCATTTAATTCTTATCCAGACAACTTTTTGGTTGTTTGTTTTCCTTTGTTTGTCCAAATATACTGACAATATCTAAGTTATTGGAAATGTTATCTGATATTTAAGAAAACCGTTTTGCAGCATAAACCAAACAGTAAGAACAGAGCAAGGTTTTATGCCGTAGCTTCCCTAAATCAAATTTAGAGGATTATATTATGTCTGTCATCCAGCCCAGATGATCCAGGCAGACAATTAGAAATGAGTGTTTTGCCTCTCATAATTCAACAGTAAAATTCTGCAAGAAAAAAAATCCAGCACTTTTTCCTGCATTACTCCAGAGCTGTATACTGAGCCTAAGTGGGTGCTCTACGCAGATACCAAGGAAATTCCGGGGCAACGGGGATATAAAAGTCCTTTCTCCATTAGCGCAGCTCTTAGCTGTCAACCGGTTCTTCGAGCTGCAGTTTGTCTTGCAGTATTTGACAGCCTGATATGAAGAAAAGACCCAAGCCCCCATTTCAAGATTCTGGAACAAAATAATTATTTTCTCCTAAGGAGCAAATTAATAGCTCCTTGTTTGCTCTATTTCTTAGAAATGAAATGTTCTGTTTCGGAGCTTGGAATATGTATAAATAAGGTAATGACCATCTAGATAAAAATGAGCTCATGCTAAAACATAGTAAGCTGTTAAAAATGATCATTTAGTTCCAGATCTCTGATTTACACCTGAACAATGCTGAATGCTGTGGTACTGAAAAAGGAAATGTTTACGTGTCCAGCATTAAAACCAATCTGACAGACTGCGGAAGTAGAGTGGTAATATGCACAAAGGCCTGCTGTTGGAAAGGAACCTTTTTTTTTCCTAAATGCCATGTTTATTTCTTCTGGTGCTGCAGCTGTGGTGGCTTAAGCTACAGAATAGCACATGTGTTTGATGCTGAAGCAAACAGTTCTGCATTTTCTCTGTCTTTTCTTGCTGCTGCCGCCCTGTACTAGTTTCTTATTATTCACTCTAATATTCATGAGAACTGCTGATATTTCCAGAAAATTTGATGACAATGAAGAGTTTCCATAAACTTAATGCACGGTTTGAAGAACTAGTATCATCCGTAAGATATTGAAAGCATTAGATAATGAAAACAATTATGCCTATGCTGCAAAACTATATTTTCTTTAAAAGACTGACAGACACTAATCAAAAAGCTGGTGTTGCCCAAAGCCCATGGGAATAGATCTTCCTGCAGTCGAGAACAAAAACTTACTATATATGCTGTTTCAGAATATACATTAAAGAAGGAAATTCACAGCTATTAAAAGGCCAAGTGCAGGAGCTTTACCAAAGGTGTAACTTAATAGAAAAGTTAATTGAGGCACAGCAGCTTTCTCCAGTTACATTCCTTGAGTTAATAGCCATAATTATAATTTGCAATCTGAATTAATGAAATATGGAAAAAAGTCAGGATAAACAGACGTGCATATTGGGAAAAAGAAGAGAAAAACACTTTCCCAAAAGCTACTTCTCTGGATGTTATTCATACAGAAAGAAGGGGCATTTGAAAGTTCCTGAGTTTTAGATTTTAAACACCTATCACCAATAAGGTCATGGGTCCTTTTGGCTCTGCTACCTTATGCACTGTCAGTTTAATCATGTCTGGAGCCAACTGTTAGCTTGAAATTACTTTAATGAATGTTCATTTTCTCATCTCAGGTGGCTCTGGTTTCAGAGCTAACAAAGCCAGGCTCCTTAAGGATTTGCATTTTACCTCCTGCCTCTGCTCCACTGCTGCAGCACCAGCTTCTGTCAATGCGTCCACCACAATGCTTTCAAGTTCACTGCAGCTTCCACCCTCTGCCAAGCGTTTGGGACCATGGGGATCACCTGATCCCAGCTCATGTTAAAAGCTGGTCTGCAGATGGGTCTTCATCTGGCCATGGCTGGCTAGTGCCCTCCCCTAGGTCCCTGTGCAGCGATACCCTCAGCTCTCCCTCACCTCCCTTTTGGTCCCTCACAAGCTCACCCCAGCGTTTACCACCTATCCTGCCATGGGCTGCGGCCAGTCGGGTGGCAGCCTGTGGCCAGAGAGCCTGGTGGTAGCGGTGCCAACGTGCCAATGGAGCTGCCAGTGGCTCAACTTCAGATTGCAAAAGGGAAGAGAGAGATGTGGCCCTTCTCTCTGTCAGTACCGACAAGGTTTTCCTTCTCTATCTACTTGTCCTTTGCATGCAGTATGTGTGAAACCTCGCTGTCTCTGGGAGCTGTGCCTCTATCAAACATGGTTGACCCTGGCCAGTAAAGCTGACTGAACCATGCCAACGCTTGCTCAGCTCAATGCTTATTCCCTACAACTCTTGTCTGCTGCTTTACGTGCATCACTGTAACATGCTGTGCCCCTTGGATGTGCTAGTGTGAGAGCAAAAGCAAACCTGGAGTATTGGCCTAAGGTCCCCTCCAGCTATCCACCTTCTGGGGGATTTAAAGGACAAAAATCCATCTCCCTTTGCAGAATCAGAGCCAGGCCTGTATGTGAGGATGAAACTCTCCAGCACAGGCTGTCTGCAGTCTGGGTTGAGCACAGTGGGAGGAGAGCTCTCTTTTTGTGTCTCATGCTAACAAAATAAACATAATTGTTATTAATGGTGATTACTTGTAATGGAGCTGTGTGGAGTGCAGTGATAGAAATGTTCCCATTATAATGATTTCGTATAAACAGCAACTGCTGGCAAGTCTCCTAATGTTTCTTTATTAACTTTCAGACTTCCAATGATGCACATATTGTCTTCGCAAACACAATACAGAGTAACTGCTCCAATATAGTTGCAAGAACCTTCATCAATATTACGTTTGCTTGCCAATACCCTATTAGTAACATGGCACAAAAGCCCAATGGGGAGAATAAGATCGCTGTTGACATCAGGTAATTTTTTTCCTAACTGGAGCTATTGAACTGTTCTGCTTAAAGAAGGCAGACAGCAAAATGAGGTCGAGTGACATTTCTGACCCACCCTGCCCTTCTACCAGAGTGCATCTGAAGCTTTGTCGACGGACCACAGACGGCTGATGTTGCCCAGGGCAGACTCATGGCTTCCAGGCCTGGGTTGACTCAGTCCCACATCTGCTGTCTGGCTCCGCCATGCACTTGTCTGGCTTTGAGTAAATTGCTTCATCGTGCTGCACCTCAGCTCCTCATCTGCTCTAACGAGGACTGAGGCTAATAGGGTTCACTTTGGTCTGTTTCAGACTGTAAGATCTCGCTATTGCTTTATGTGCTTATGATGCTTGATGCATTGGGATTTTAGCTTCAGTTGTGGCCTCTATTTAGGCCACGAAGCCTTACAAATTTTCCCTACATTTTCCAGGATGCTGTAGATCAAAGTCTCACAGTCAGAAAGGTCTTGAACTTGCCACAGGGGTTGCGACAAACACCTGCAAACATCTGGTCAGACGTGTCCCCTCGGGTGAGGACAGACAAGCCCCACAGCCATCTCCACACCCCCGGCCTCTCCACACCCTCGGCATGGCGTCTGCCGAATGCGTGCACGCAGTGCTGGGCCACAGGCGTTGTAGGCCGGGGTTAGTCACCTCAGCCATAAACACTGCTCGTGGCTGAGACACGGTGTGCACCGGGCCGGCCACCTCTCCTTCTCACAGTGACCCTGTGGTCTTGAGTGGGGAGCTGCTGGGTGGCGTGCTGGGGAAGGGACTGCTGAAGGTTCACGAAGCTGTGGTAGAGCCCACGCAGCCATGACATGGAGGGGGCATGCGCTTGCACAGACCGTGTGCTTTGGGAGCACTGAGCCCAGGCACCCTACAGCATCTGCACGGATCCGTTTGGACCTGATGTCTGGGGTCTGTGTGTCTGCGAGTTGCTCAGGGCAGCCTTCCGCTCCACAGATCCCAATTCAGCGAAGCACTGAACACATGCTGCAGATACAGCGCATGTCCTAGTGACTTGAGTAGGATGTGGGGTTTTAATTTATGGCTTTGCTAGATGGGGCTCTGGAACAAACTCATTTTCCTGTATCATCTGGCAAATGATAGCATCAGAAGCACAGCGTGTCTGGCATCACCACAGTTCAGAAAATATGCTGTTTCATGCACTTCACTGCTTTAAAAGCAGTAATTTTGTTTATTTAAAGTAAGAGGCTCTTCAAACACACAAGAAAGAAATTCAAAATTAAAATTTATAGAACCAAGTATGCAACGAGTGATTTTTGAGTTCAGAGGTGCTTCCTGCGATCTGGTCTTACTTTAACCACGTGATTGATCTGAACCATTCACAGAACGATTACACTGAACACAGAAGATGGGAATTCCTCAATGTTGTTGTACAAAGATCTGAAGTTTGAGGATATGTGGACTACTACATCCTTTTTGACTGTGGAGGATGATATTTTTGTCAAAATAAATTTGGTATGTTATGTGACTAAATCTTTTTTCAAATACTTTTGACTGGAGGACTGAAAGAGAGGCAGTGATGCCAAACAGCTAACACACCATTGGGCTTCACAATGAACGTAAGGGAGCTCTCACTGATATTCAGTCGACATCAACATTTAACCAAGGGAAGAGAATTAAATGATATAATGAAGGAATAATGTCAGTCATTAGACACCTTTTTTTTTTTTTTTTAATAAAAATGCTTATTAATAATGAACTGAAGAAAACAGCTTTGGAAGGACTATAGCAACCATATTTTGTGTGAGGCCAGAGAGCTGATGCAAGAAGGAGAAGGCAGAGAAGATCATGATGGCCCTGCCATTGGTGTCCTCTGCTCTTTCTGCTGCACCAGTGACACCACTGTGACTACCTCAAGCTCTCAGACCCTGGTCATTTTCTCAGCTTTTGTTCATTCTTCCCCATTTATCCATTTTCAACTTTCAGTGGAACTTAGAGTTCTGAAAAAAGTACTATTTTAAATGTGAGAGTTGGCATTTTCAATTGTAAAAACGTTTGAAAAATGATGGAAAAAGATTTCAACAAAGTCTCTTTCCCCTTTTAGCCTAAACTAGTTGCTGAAGTGAAATGGGTTAGGTTCAGCCTTTCTCCAAATGGAATTTCAAGGGAATGTATTATAAAGAACTGTCATATTTAAAAATGTATCAACTCAAGTGAAAATCTGAATCAGTTAACACTGCATGAATTTTCATCTAAAAAGAACTACCCTCACTTCTGTTGAGCTTGTCACAAGCACCAATTAGGTGATGGTGCCAACATGATTTGGAGCTAAAGATGTATATTCATCACAAAAATATATCTGTCCCCTTGCAGGTCCATGGGGATTTAATAATTCACATTGAAAGCTGCTGGTCTACACCAACAAAAGACCCTTCCTATGTTGCCCAGTACTCCTTTATAGAAGACAGATTTGTATTCCTATATTATACATTAAACATTATTTTGATACCAAAGTTCACTGAATTTTTCATGAGCAGCATATATTTTGTTAGAAAAAAAAACATGCCATTAAGCTAATTATTTTTTCAAAGTACTATATTGACTTCAAAAAATGATGGAAAGAATTATTGCTTTGATGAAATTCTGTGTATTTCGTTTTGATTTAATGGGTTATGAACAAGGTTGAAACTATTCCAAAGGTCCTTACTTGTGAACTACTTCAACAAGAGCTGTTTGACACTTTCAAATAATGTTTTCTTTGAATGCTCACTTTATGGGAGACTTTGAAAATTTAACTTCTCCTTCGAATCCATGACAAAAGTAAAAGTCAAAGTATAAATCTTCCATAGAGAAGAAGTTCTATGTATTGGCCAACTTTATTAAAAGTTCATTAGCTGAGGTGTATGTACAGTCTGACCATGTAGCCACACATATTTTAATATTACTATAACTTCCCATGTGAATTCTTTCCAGAATTTAAGAATGCATTAAAATAGTCATTAGCTAATGAAGGTAGGAAAGAGAGCTTTAAACATGTTAATTAAATGTAGATTTCTACTGTGCAAGAGTAGATTTTTATAAATATAGATTTGCAATCCATAAACCTTTACAAAACACAAGCTTCTACAATGAGCTTGCAATTCATCTGTACAATTTATTAACATGAAGATTGATAATAATTTAAATATATTGCCTTTTCACTGATGATAATTTGAGCGGAAACACTAAGCTAATGTGTTTATCTGCCAGTAATGAATGGAACGACAAGCAGGGGATGAGCAATAGCTGGTGCTGCAGACTGTGGGGACGTGGGCTGCAGTCTGTCAAACTATCAGCTGCTCTTGATCCAGGTTAGGATATTGCTACCTCCCAGCTGCTCATCGCTTATTCCTCTCCAAATCCTCCCCTGTGCTGATCTACTAAGTCAGCTGAGACCTCTGGGTTAAAAAAGAAAACAGATGTTTTAAATAGCAGCAGATCTTAATTTGGACAATGGTGCAGAAGCAGGTTACTGACGGATGAGCCAAATAGGTAAGCTAGCAGAAGCTGTCCCCCATGACAGATATCTTTACAATGCATGTCCTTTCCCTTAGGTCCTGTAACTGGATGAACATTAATCCTTAACAGAACTTAATGGAACTTCTTGGTAGGAGCACTCAAATGATTTGCATTCCAGTAATTTTAGGATGGTCTGTCTTGCAGTTTTATTGTTAAACCTTTCAACACACTGATCATCACAGATTTCACCTGTGAATTGTAAATTTTACTGTGTGTAGAAAAACTAACACCTGTGCAGGCTGCAAACAAAACCAAAAACAAAGAAATAGGAAAAAATTAACATTTCAGCTAGTGAAAAAGTTGTTCTTGGAGGCAAATTTATTTGCAATAGACAATCACTCTTTTCTGCCCCTCTCCAAATATACTGCCTATTTCTATATTTCATTAAAAATGATAAAACATGAAACCTCAAATGCAAAACATTTTGATTCAGGATGGCACGATGTTTCCTGGAGTTATAGTCTGCTTACTTTGTGATCTAATTCTCCTCTATAGAACAGATCTTCTGGCTAAGCTACATATTTTTGGAATATGGAAGGTATCATGAAATTTGCAATGCAGACAGAGAACACAGAATATAAGGTGTTGGATCTACACCTGCCATTAGGAATCAGTATTCTCAGTATTCCACCTTCTGTGAGTATGTCAAAGAACAAAATGTATAAATTATTTTGCCAACATTTTACCATATTTTTTCCTTTGTAATCATCAAATCACCCCAACAATTAAAAACTTTTATTTTTTCTCAATACCAAGAGTTTACAATATTGAATTATTCCCTAGAATACAATAAATTTATGCAATGATGTCAAATGTTCCTTACTACAAAGCCAGCTATTTGCAATGTCACACACAAAGACTGATTGCAGCTGAAATGAACCCAGTGTTTCTCTTGAACTCTTCAACTGGCATCAAAACACTTCTGAGAGCTTTGTTCCCTCTCAGCATTACATCACATCAATATCTCAACAGTGCAGCATCAGGAATGGCAGCAGAGAGAGGTCCTGCTCCATCTCCTGCTGCAGCTGGGCCAAAGCAGCCCCCTTGGGCACTAAGCCCAAAGGTGAGGGCCAGGCACATAATAATTAATTTACTCTAGATTAGCCTTTTTACAGGCAGGCACTAGAGTTTGATTTCCCTTAGGTGCTCTGCTGAAAAGGGCAAAGGTATGTCTGTGCCCACCTGAGACCTGCGCTGGCGTGTATTTAGATGCCTCTCTGTTTTCAAGGTAAGTTTTGTACTTACTGAAGGAGACCTGGTGCAGAGAGGCTAGCTTAGTTCAGTACTGCTTGAAATAGGGCACATCGTCAACATGTGACTGTTACTTTTCAGAAGATTATTTTAGTTTGAACACTCACAGAATTATTCTTTCAGACTTTTAATTATTAAATTGTTATTTTTATTTCAAAAAATTTACATTTTCTCCCTTTTTGCCTTTTTTTTCATCTTATTCCATTGCTCAAAGAAAACAGATGATACAGAAGAACAAGAGAAATGTTTTTCCTTGCAGTCCTTCACTTTCTGTATTTTCTGTCAAGTCTGGAAAAACAAAATTTTTTTATAAAGTGATGTGAAAATTCAAAGTGGTTATTTAAAAATGAAGTGCAGGTTGGGGCTTTCTACAGTGAAGTGGTGTCAATGAATTTTGCTAAATATTCTTCTGAATAATAAACCATTTTATTATTTTAAAAAAATAGTAAACTCTCACTTCTACTTTTCTCAACCTAATTTTGGTTCCTGGAATTCTAATTTTGATTATTTTGTGGGATGCGTGAATATCAAGTCTCGCCACTGGATCTTGCAGTTTAGTTAAGTCTCTTCAGTGCCTGACACAATCAGCTCCACAGTAAAAGATTTGTGACCTTTGAATCTAGCTTTTCCATACCTTTGATTTTATATAGCTGCCCACAAGTTGTCAAGGATGAAACACTATCTGTATTAATGAATGGAGAAGGAGCGGAAGCAATGTTTAGGATCCAGATGTTCAGATTTGTTGGTGTCTCTTACAACTACGTTTTCCTACACTGCAAAAAGTCCAGATTTGTCACAATACTGCAGCTGTCTGCAAGCCTGTAAGTTTTTCTGTGGGTGTGTGATGTGAGGACAAAGGTAAAGTTATGTTACTGCTGGGTCACCCTGAAAAGCTGATAGGGGGTTCCTCACCTAGGAGTTTCTGAACCCCAGTTGTAGTCATTTCATTGGTGTGTAGCTCTGAGCAAGGCACTGAGCCACGGGGCCCTTGCATTCCCAGTTACAACAATAATTCTTACTGCAAGCTTGTGCAGTGACTCAGCAGAAATGCAACCAAGGAGCCATAGTGAAGGTTTGTATTTTAGCCTTAAGTTTACAGCTAGATATCAAACTATTTAACCATGGTTAAACAGGCAAAAGTCCCATCAAAATCAATTTGAGTTTTGTCTATATTATTTTGAGTGATACTTCGTATTATTTTTAGAGCAGCATGTCCAGCATTGTGCATAGAAAAAAACAATCTGTACTGATAGTAGTTCATATCTTAAATAATGCATCTGTAGTCCCAAAGGAAAACAAACAGCAAAGAATTTGTCTCTCTCTGATCAGACAATGTAATGTGGGACCAGAAAGCACAGGCTATTACTTGTTCCTAGAGGAGTTACAACTAGATGACATTTACAAGCATTCAGTAATGAATTATGTGCTCTTGAAATTGAAGAGGAGTTTTCTAATGGGAGCAATATAATATTCCATCCAGAAGAACAGATTCCTTTAAAAGTGTTTATGTTGTGGAATCCTACAGCATTATGGTAACAGCAAGAAGATTTATTAGTCAAAGCACAGAGGAAAAATATTCCGTAGATCAGAAGAGAAAATGTTATATGATATTCTCAGTGCTTGTGAGATATTATGACACAAAATACAATATATTCTTGACAGGTTTCAGGTGGTAGATGTTTACATGTTAATGGCAGCTGCCTCATGACAAGATTTTATGAACCAGCTTGTTTTTTTAAAGATATATCTGAAATGCCAGCATGCTGGCATCAAGCAAGGGAAGAAATTGAAGAAGTTAGAAGGACGTTCTGGAGATTGACTCAAAACCAGATGCTGGGTCTGAAAGTCACAAGATTGCAAATGTACCCAACAGGCAAAGTCTGACAAAAACAATACTAGGGCATGCTTCTGATTCCAGATATAAATGCTATTTATTGCTTCAGACCTTGTTATGTAAGCTGTCCACACGACAGCATGGACTTCCTTTAAAAAGACAAAGCACAAAACCTTTAAAAACATGTGATCCTATTAAATCCTGTTTAGTCTATCTTGTGATTCAAAATCTGGCAATCCAATGTCACCTTACTAACAGAATGCATTTAACGGCATAAATAAGTGATTAACCATTGTGTTTATTTTTTTCTAATAGGACCTAACCTACCCTATTCTAACACTGGGGAAAAGAAGGATGTTATGGCACCGTGGCAAGCAGGGCATATTCCATACCGACCATTGTTAATGTGAGACCCAAAGGCTCCTCAGCTTTTCCTGCAGGATTTATCTGCAGACCTGGTCTTCATGTAATCACAGAGAGTTATCCAGCAGTAGTTGTCTTAAAGGGACTTGAATCTCCTTTTATTTGTATTAGTATAATGACAGCTCTCTTGCCGTTACTCACCCACATGAATAGAACTGGTGGGGGACAGTAAGAGATCCTTAAAAATGCATGGCATTACATCTTTTTCAAAATGTGCAGCCTAATGTGGTCAGCACCGACTCACTGTAGTTGACCCCATTTTCTCTTTGTGGAGTAAGGCAGATTTTTGCCATGGAGATTTTTTTTTGGTTTTGGAACAAAGTGACAATGAGGTCTTAGTCTACATATGAGCACAGGCCTTCTTCGGTCTTACCCAGTTGTCAGTGTTTACAATGTCTTAGGGCCATAAATTGGAAAAGATTCATTCCCTTGCTTCCAGACAAGAAATTGGCCCGCCACAGGAAATCTTAGGGCTACAAATGAAGCCCTATGCCTATTGATTCTTTCCACAGACCTCTCTGTTTAGTATTGCACAATATCTTTAACTGGACATTCCCAAACCTCCAGCACATGTGTTTATGAAGGAGAAGAGATAGCTAAAGCCCTAGTAACTTCCCTGCACAGCTGTGACTGAAGGGAATTATGGGCTGAGAGCCCAACCAATGAAGCAAAGTTTTATTTTCGTCTCTGCAGCTGACCTGGATGTCCAGTCCTGGGTATGTTGCAAGGGTGTGAAAGGGGTAGAATTTCTGAATCCTGATCTGTTTTATTATGGATAGTGAAAGGTCTTCCTTAATCCTCAGCCTTGTTTTTGAAATTCACTCTTTTTGGAGAACTGGACATCTCTGTACCACGGCAATGCCATGCATATCAAGGTCTTTCCCCAGATGACCAAGCAGTTTGGGAATTCCCTTCCCTGGTCCAAGCAAGATGCTGAGAGATTCATTGGCATTGCTCAGTGGAGTTCCCCAGCATCACTCTCAAGAACTAGATCACTATATATGGGGCTTGGAGAGAGGGAAGGCTTTGTTCTTGGAAAAAAGGAGTGTGCAGGATGCCAGATTTGACCTGTGATTACAGGCAGAAGCATTTATTATGAATAAGTGGCCTATCTTCTCTTTGCAGAGAGCATTGGTTGAATGAGCTTGCTCAGAAAGAAAGAAAGAGGGAAATTACTATTAAAGGCCAAATTTACAAATAGCTTAAAAATACAGTGTTACTGTACGCTGCTTTTGCTATAAACTTCTAAATCTGAGCGTTCATTGTAAAATTGCTCTCCTGGTTACATTTTCTTCCTAGTAGAATTGTTCTCTTCAGTATCACATTGACAGCTTTGTGTCTTTCTTTGTAATGCCAAAACTGTCTCTGATTTATCTGCTCATGATAGGTCTGTTCCAGTTTTGTCACAAAGAGACAACAGTTGTGTTAATTGTTCTTTGTAATAGCCACAGTAGTTGTCCTCGCACCTGCCATTCACCAAAATTTAATGTTGCTGAGAAATTCAGTTGCATGTAGAAAGTTGCTCAACATGAGAGAGTAAGCTCTGACAAATATATATTTATTTCTATATAATAAATAAATATAAATATTTTATATACTACAGACATAAATATAGGCCTGAAAAGGCAAATATGGACATTTTCTTTTGTCATATCTGCAAATATTAGACATAACAAAACAGAAATCTTTCAAGCTTATGAATTAAAAAGGTATGTTTCAAGCCTGACTTCAATTCCTTAAATATCTTCTAGTATGTCTTTTATCATCCTATTGTTTCATACTCTATTACGTACAAGCAATCTTTCCCATTCAGGATGTGACCAGCAAATGCATTGGCATTGCCGGTAATGGCTCTGAAATGTAAGTACAGTTGGAGGAGTTAATAAAACCCCCGAGGTGTTAGATTGAAATGTTCAGGTTTAAACCCCATAACTTTCTTTCATTGTTCTTGTTGCTGAGTGTATCCTCTTGTATGACTAAAAGCATATGCGACTAAGACTTTGTTCTCAGACAGAATCTCTTTGTGAATGATACTTAGTTCTTATAAACCTTTTGATTTGGAGTGGTAGAAAATGACCCGTGGTATAGCTGTGCCCATGCAAGCTTCCCCAGGCTGTCTACAGCTCCTCGACTTGGTCTGCAGGTTCAGGCCACTACTGACCTCAAATGACTTTGAACCAGCCTGTTGACAAAAAAAAGTTAGTGTTCCACTCAAGTCCTCTGAGTAGCAGATACTCCTGCTTTGGCTTCAGGACAAGCTGTGTCTTGTGTCTCTGGAGTACATGATGTATTGGTTTGCACACATAGGTGTCAGAGCCCTCAAAGAAAATAGCTCCTCTATAGGGCCTCACAGACATGTAGAGCTCTGCGGTAACCTTCTGGTGACCTTTTGTTTCTAAACAAGCAGTTTTGTGCATGAATTCATTGACTTTTTTTAGAGAAGCATATACAAGTCTGATGATTTGCAATTTCTTTTATTAGAATTGTACTAACTATGGCAGAACGACCAGAAATAAAAGAGATACAGTTCCATTCCCCACTCACGTGGTCTCATGGTCCCATTAAGTGAAAGCTAGCAGACAACAGGGAAGCAACTCCAAGTAAGTAATTCATAATATGGCTCATTTAAAATGTAATGTTTTAGACAGCCTGGTACAACTCACCTGTACGTTTTTAAGGTTAAAAAATAAAAAAGAAGAAAGGAAGTGACACTGCTTTGAAGTTTGATTGTTATCACTAAGGAGATTAAAGTTGAAATCTACTGTAAAAAACTTAAATGTACTCATGCACATGTCATGAAGGGGCGTGATTTCTTTGCCAGTGTACTCTTTTGGATTAGCATGTATGCACACAACCCAGCCAGATGTTCTTGTAATGACTAATGAGTATTGCTTCCCGATCGGTCCTAATGATCAGGAACTACCATGCCTTCCTGTGCATAAATTGTGATCAAAACTGAAGCTAGAAGTTTTGTGATACATACTGTTGACAGTTTGCTGGGGGACCCACCAGTTCTAATTGCATTCCAGTTCTTTCTGCTCCTTCGTCTCTATCGTGATGCTGCCAAAGCCAGAAATAAGCTACAGGGCTGCACAGCAAGCAGTAGTTGGCTTCCCCTTGCAGCCCTCCATGGTACTCCCAAGTTCAATCACCTGATGTAGTTCTGTCACTTGACCCTCAGATAAACAAGTGAGCTCTTTTTCCCCTCAGATAAACGTTACATGTCATTTGCCAATTCAGTTTTGTGAGGGAAAACTGAAAAGAAGGGAAAAGCACCAGAGGCTAACTCAATCTTGCAAAATCTTCAGAATTAATCATATAAGCCAAGGCTAGCTAACCTCTGTTTTACTTTTAAAATGCAAAATATCTCATATAGCATCTTTATTTATAAAACAAATGATGCATCTGCGAATCAAAGAAAACAGAAAGGTCGTGCAGTATGGGAAAACAGTCTAGTAAAAATATCCCCAAACATATGCAATAAATTAAAATATTGCCAGATAAATATTGCTGAAGCAGCCATATAAAGAACTGGCTAGTCCAAAAGACAATTACATTGAGTATAGGTGTTATATCATTATTCTTTTTATTTGTTTGATGTGGAACTCCACCTCCAGTAAAAATAGATTTTGTGCTATTACACCCAGGAGGTACAGCGGTCCTCCTGAGCTCTGCAGCTTCCAGGCCAAACTGGTCTCTAGCTCAGAGAGGTGCCCACGTAAATCCTGGCCATTCACACAGCTCTTTGCAAATGTGGCATCTGGGGCCCCAGCGCTACCTGATTTCCACTACGGAATCAGCCACTGCTCCATCAGGTTCCCTGTGGTTACACTGTTAGGTAACTTAAGGAAGCATTCAATCCTAAAGCGCTGTCTAGCCCAGCTGCCACCCATAATGACAGATGCAACGTCTCTTGGTGGAGTCTTCCCCTTAAGCTGGAGACCAATTCGTCCTCCCAGCTGGGTGATGGAGGACAAAGCCCCTGTGAAACATGAGGAGAGACCCACGGGGCTGAAAACAGCCTCCTCCCCACAAAGGCAACCCCTGAGCTGAAGAGGCAGCATCGTATCCCATACAGCTGTACCCTGCGCATGCGTATTGCACAAAAGTGTGCCAGGTATCTTTTAGTTAGAAGAACAGCACTGTCCTTTAGCTCCTTTAACAGCCCCACTCTATTCCTCCTGCCTGAATGACAACTGAAAGTAAAAGCAAAATTTAACAGAATGTGGTAAGTAATAAATAATTTTTGCACAAATTCACATCTTACATCATTAGCTGTTTCCTCAGAGTCTCAGGTGGAGTATTCTTTCCCCAAGTTAAATGAACTAGTACCCATTGTTTCTGAACTGACATTTTGCTTGAAAAATGTTCTTTTATAAATGCTTTTGAACTGGGTAAACACGATCTGCTCTACGATAATACATTATTAGTTAGATTTCATTGAAAGAGACTCCTCTGTAAACCCTACCTATTGTTTTCTCTCCAGATAAAAAGAAAGTTCTGACAACTGAAACGTGAGTCCTTGGAGGAGCACTGGTGGCATGTTTAATCATAACTGGAATCTTTGGAAAACTTTTCTTTCATCTAAGGAGACAATCTCTTTTTTTTTTTTTTTCTGCCAGCACAGCAGACTATGACATATTTTCACAACTTGGAAATAGCTTAATGATCTGCTGATTTCTCTGTAATGTCTCCCAGAATTCAGTCTAAATTATCATGAGAGAGAACCACACGAACATCTAATTGAGCCTTGTTTTGCAGAAACTTATGGTTTTTATTTTCATAGTTGAAGGTGTCAGAGAACTGTTTCAATATTTTGTTTACTTTCTGACCTGCATAGTTTACTAAGAATAGCTGAAATATAAACAGTGTAATTTATACTACACACTATAAACAGTGTAATTTAATAATAATCATACGGTGACTTTTGTTTAACCTATGAAAAAGTACTCCAAACATAACCATCATCTGACAGTTTTCACTTTTGTCTTGAACAAAAAAAGGTTTCCATGCAATAGCACAGGATTTTTCCACTCTGTGAGAAAGCACTGATCCTTTCTATCTTGCTACTTCATAAGTCTACAGCCAACAAAGCGAGTCCAGTCTGACGTGATTAAAACTAAATTGACTTGAATGTATTTATAGCCCAGTACCTGGGCCAGAGCACCAAACATCCCCACCAAACACACGCAGTACCCACCCACCACAGCTTCCCTGGCTGTAATGAGGTAGGCGGGTAATTATGCTGAAATAGAGACATCTGACCGGATGTGAGTGTAGACTATCCTTCCAAAAAAAAACCTTCCCATATTGAAGACGGAATAATGCAAAACAATTCCAAACCCCCAAATTCACAAGAGCTTCTCTAGCTGATTCTCTTATAATCCATATGCCGGAAGATCTAAAAGTGTAACTGTTACTGTTGTGAAATCTATTCAAAAGAGAACTTGAATTCCTATGGCACTTCAAGTTTATAGGCTTTTTAATGATAGAAGGGCTGCCTTGTTAAAGAGGAGAGGCTTTGCTTGGAAATGCATAATCACAAAAGTATTAAAGTAAGTATCAAATCTCTTGATGGGCCTAAGCTGAAAATACAAACCCAGAAGGTACAAAAAACTTCTTTTGAGGTCTCCGTTGTTTGGAAACATTCTGCTCTCAAAGCTGTGCAGTGCAAATTACATATGAGGCTTTGTGGGCAGATCTTAGCTGTTTATTTTTACACACTGCTAAATATGAACGCTCAAGCATTAGTAAATCTACTTGCAAATGCATTTTGGAAACAGTCTTTTTTTTTTTTTCTGTAACTCCATGTAGAAAGAATTCCCAGAGACAAATAGTTGTCAGTGAAAAACACCTGTGATTTGTTAGGATTTGAAACTGGAAAGTGCTTAAATTATTCACCTTGATTAGAAAGTATGTCAGCAAACAGATCAAGCTTTTTATAACCTCAGGAACAAATCTGGTTTATTTCATGTACAGTTGGCAGTTTACAGGAGACTGTCTGCACACTTCAGCAACTGCCTTGGCATTTGGTACAGGCTTTGCTTCAGACTAGGGGAGAGAACTGAATTACTCTGCTACAAGAATCAGCTTACACTTCCCTCTTCTGCTGACTTCAGTGACAGCGTCATGTACAGACCAATACTGAACCAGATACAGATACTCATTTTCCAGGCACGAGTAACCAGAATGAAGTTTCATTCATTTTGGACTTAAGCCAGTAGAAAATAGCCTCTACAGTTGTTCACCCACTGAATCCTCAAAGACCTTCTGGCTTGGAGGGCAATGGTACTAAGCCAAATTGTGTGAGTCTAACTTGCCTGATTACCTCGAATGGCAGCTCATGAGAGTGACGATGGTCATCAGGTGTGGCAGAAGGGGACTGCAAGCAAGCCTATGCACTAAAGCATGAATGAGAGAAGAAGACTCTTCCTTGAATGACCAGATGAGAGCCAGCTGAGTCATGAGAGAAATCTAAGCCACAGAAGTCCATTCTCCTTGCTCAAAAGAAGAAATTAAAATAAAAAAGCCATAATCCTGTCATAGAAGACTGGTCCCAGCATGCAGTCCATCAGAGACAAAAGCTCTACAACACCCTCTGTAATTAATACTGTTGCTGCAGGTTGATCTGTCAGCCACAGACTATATACTCCACCATGGTGAGAAGCAGCCGCAAAGCAAACTTCACCTGTTCCACTGAAGACATTACCAATAAGCAGCAGTTGTGAAAAACAGTGTCTCCCTACAAGGATTCTGCCCAGCAATTTGTTTAATTGCCTGCTGAGAAGATGAAATTATTTTGCTTGGCTTCTGTGAGTCACAGAGCCAATCCCTACCATGTTCTGGAGCTCACATGGCTAGATGACTATGTCCTAATCCTGTAATCAAATCTATAAAGGAAAAAAAAAAAAGGCCTGTCCTCAGGATCAAGGAAGATCAAGGCTATAGTATAAGGGTGAGGCAAACCCGAGAGCGCTTATTAAAGGAAGCGCTGGCAATGATGCCTCCTATTGAGGTCATCTTAGGTTTTCTCTTATGTGCCTAACGTTAAAATGATGACATACTTTACATCTTTCTTCCATGTTTTCTTGTTTTTAGCATAGCAAAACAGAAGAATTTTTTTAGATTCTAAATGTCCAAACTTGTAACAGTAGCTTATTTTATTTACTCCCTGCTTAAGTTGTGTTAAGACCAAAGAGATTTCAAGAATCTTCCATGTTGGCTCACTCTTAAAGAGAAGCCTATACGCATGACATGAGAATACATAGCCTGGAAGTTGGGATTAGGCAGACAAGGTGTTTAACTGGAAGCTTAAGGCAAAAGTAATGCTACTTCTTGTGAGTTACTGAACTAATCTGAATCTGTATTTTCTGTGAACATAACGTATGCTTTCATTAGTATGTTCTTTGGGGGGGAAGTGTGTATGTTCTAAGTAAAATCGCTTTTCTCCCAGTACCAGAAAACACACTATATCCACTCAAAAAACGTTTATTGTAAAAAACAAAATAACACTCCGGCCATCAGATCCTTGAAGCCATAATCCCGAGGCCAGCTCCCACCCGCCCACAGCCCCAACAGCCGGCCTCCACTCTCTGAAGGACGGATCCTTCACAGGCTGTCACGGCACCCCGCGCCTCTGGGAGGCGGCCCAGGTTTCTAGGAAAATAAAACAAAACAAAACAAAACATTTTGCTCAACAACGCTACGATAGCCCGCAGCAGGGCGCCCATAAGCCAAGCCCGCTGTAACGTTAAAGCCCCGTTAAAGCCCTCAGCAACTGCCGGCCCCGCCCCCGCCGCGCGAGAGGAGCCGGGCACGTGGGGAGCGCGCGCGACATCCGGGCATTCCGCCCCCCCCCCCCCCCGTCCCCGCCCCTCGGGGCCGCGCCCGCCCGTCTCCCCGCCCCGCGGGCGCGCGCGCGCGTGTCCGTTGGGGGGCGCGGCCGGCAGCGGGGCCGCGCGGGGGAGCCCGGCTGGGCCAGGGCAGGGCAGGGCAGCGCCGGGCCGGGCAGGCGGCGAGAGGAGGCCGGCGGGGGACGGGGGCGCGCAGCGAGGCGCGGGGGGCGCCGCTCCCTGCCGGCCGCCCAGCGAGCGACGGGCACGGGTGAGCCGCGGGCGCCGGGGAGACGAGCCCGGCCCCGCCGAGGGCCTGCGGCCGCCGGCAGCGAGCCCCGGGGAGGGCCGGGGTGGGGAGAGAAGGGGAGGGGGGGGCGGCCGTGCGCTGCGGGGCCGGCGAGGGGGCCGCGGGCCTCGTCGGAGGGGTTGCTCCGCCGCGCGGAGGTGAAGGAGGGCGCCCGGCCGCGCTGCCGGCGGCCCCCGGGTGGGTGCGAGGGGCGGGCGGGCAGCGGCAGCCCGCGGGGGCTCGGCGCCGGGCGCTTGTCCTCGCCCTCCGTTCCCCTTGTGCTGGCTGTGGCGTTGGCGTGCCGGGAGCAGCGTGTGTTCGCCCGGGGCCTGCGCTGCCGTGGCCGCCGCGTCGCCTTGCGCTGCTCGTCCTGCCGCGTGAGGACGGACATCTCCCCCCGCGTCTCTTTGTGAAAGCCCTCGGCGGCTGCGAGCTCCTGGCCCTGCGGCGCGTTACTGCCGTGCAGCCTGGGCTGTGATTTGGAGGGGTGAGGTTCGTGCAGCCCCTTGGCGATGCGTGATGAGGAGGGTGTTAGTTATCCTTACCTGTGGTCTTCCTCTCTCCTCAAAGTACAAAAGTACTACTAAAACAACCCTGGTTGGTAAGCGAGTTAAGCTGGAAGATGGAAAAATACATTGGTAACCTTAGTATGTTTTCTGCTCTGTGTGCATCTAAATGCCTCTGTGTATTTCTTTCCGTACTGGTCCAGCTTCACTCAGACAAGGAATGGATTCAGAGGGTGAATCGGGGTTGTATTGCTAGCTGAGACTTCCTGCGGTATCCATCTCATTCTTTCCCAGAGTTGGAAAGTGTTAGAAAATAGGAGAATCCCATCAGAATGGGCAAAGACTATGCAACAGAGATGTCTTTGCTTCTTGGATGTTCTTTTTGTTTGGTACTAAATTATTCTCTTACTCAATTAACGTCTTAGGTTTGGATTGTATTGCTCATGCCTCCTACTTTGAAGTTTAATGGGAAAAATAGGTGCTGCGTCTAAGTAGCAGTACCTGGTTGGAAACTTTTGGGCAAGATTTCTGCACGTTTGTAGACAATCCAGTTTGTGACCTGTGTCCCAAAGGGCTTTTCCCAGTGCCTTTGTTAAGTGCATGGCTGTAACAGCATACGAATGTTTGTCTTTGAGTCAACTCCTGCAGCTGCTGTGGATTTCAGATTAGTAACAAACGTATGCTTTTGTATTCAATCCAGTTGAACTAAACAATAATAATTTAAAAAAAAAAAAAAGCTTAATTTCTTTCATACTGATCGACCTGATTCTTTGGCGAGCTCTGTCTCAAATGAAGCAAATGCTGTTTGTCTCTGGCAATGAGATCCAGTGGTTTAGAGATGAGAGCCAGCGAATCATGTGTCTAGTGATCATTGTACTGGTGACAATTCTCTTTCAATTTCCTTATCTGGATAATGAGAGTAAACATAACTTGAATTCTTAAAGGTGAGATTTAAGTATTCCCAAAAAGACCACAAATAGTTAAGGGAGAGGTTAAAATTAAACGAGGGTTACAGAGAAATCTTACCTAAGCTTTAAGTGCCTGGGCACTATCTAGACTCACTATTGAATGAAGGAAAGAGGCTGAAAAATCTTGTAATATGAACTGATCTAAAATGGGCCAAGGGAATTAAAATGGAAGGGGAGCTCTAGATCTTGACTTTGCAAGATACTGTTTTTAATAGTTTTTGAGGTGACATTTGGTCTGCCTTTTTTTTTTTTAATTTCCTTATAATTTGTTAATGCCACTTGAATCTAAAATACCCTGCTGCAAACCTTTACAGTCTGTAGAATATCGAATTGAGTAGACAGCACTGTTTACCACATGTCAAACGTTGATCTGAGCTCCTAGTGTGAAATCACAATGAAATCCCGATGGGTGCAAACTTAAGCCATGAGAAGAAGAGGTACATTGAGGTAAAACTCTAACTGGCGTGGTTCCAGCTCTTCGTATAAAACTGAAGTTATCGATTCAGGCTGGTTGTTGAATAGCAATACCTGGTTCAGGCATAGTTACATAGGTGCAGGTAGGTGGGCAATGTGTTGCTTGTTTTTTTTGAAGTTTAAACTTCGTGTTTGTATATTTAGAAGTATCTCTAGTAGAAATGGTAGTTTTCCAAAAATCCTGTGGGGTAGAGAAGTGTGTTGGAGTGACAGATTCTTTGCAAATAGGATCTTTCTAGGAGTGTGCTGTATTTTCATAGCTGTAATGCTCTTACAAAAACTTGTTTTAGCTGAGTCACTATTGTCATCGGCCATGGAATGTATTTGGATGGGAATGTTCAGCTGGAGTCTGTGGAAAAAGTAATAGCTTCGTGCCCGCTGACATTTGGAGAAGGCAGTCTAAATTATGTTAGAGATCAGAGATTGGTGACTCACTGTACGTCCACAAACCCTGCACAAACTTGCAGTGCAGATCTGTGTTTTCCAGTTCTTCATTCAAGTTAAAAACACTGAAAGAGCTGGTGTAGTGTGTTCCTTCCTAGCTTCTTGTCATCAGCTATTTGAGATGGGTGAGTTTTTTTTATGTTTAGAAAATAGTGTTTGGTTGTTTTGTTGTTGTTTGTTTCTTTGCTTATGTGTTTGAAATTGGTATTTTGTACTATTTTCATTGCTTTTAAAACCAAGTAGTTTAAAAGGGGGAGACGTCAAACAGGTATGGCAAAAAGTCTTTCATTTGATAACAAAGTTAAGTAGCTGGAAATGGAATAGATTAAAGTTCCTAATACCTTCTCTGATGTTTTTCTCCTGTTCTTTTTGTTCTACTTTTAAAATTTCAAACTGTTTTAGGACAGCCCCTATCTTTGTACCTCAGTATTATCTGATGCAGTGGAGGTGCCTGTTAAAATTTTTGTGTACTAACTGCTTTTGCTGTACACTGGTCAGGCTCTGTGCTACTAACAAGAATATGTTTTTAAGAGAAAAAAAAAACAACCCTTATACATGCAGAGTACATTACATCTGCATTTCAGTTTGTCTTCTTGGAGAGCAGTTGTGTTCACGTTCCATTTACCTTAAACTTGCTTTCTTATTTTGCTATGGGAACTGGTTCAACTTGTGTAGTAACACTTGAAGTAGTATATTAACAAAGATTTTTGGCCAGATCTCTGTAAACATACAGAGGTCAGGAATTCTGCGGCAACATGTATGAATTAAAATATTATTGAAGAAGAAGGATTTATTTTTGGCTTCTTTCGGGTGGCTGAAACTACCTACCGTAATACGGGTTGCATTATTTGTTTGCAATAGTTTAGGTTCTGATTTCTCAGAAATGGCTTATTTTCTTTTCTGTTTTTGTGTAGGATTTGTGAGATGATGTCTGCGGACAAGGATAACATTGTTTCTTTGAGTATATAACTTCTGTTCCATCTCTTTAAATTTTAACAATAATTCATGAATACAAATACATGGAAGAAGCTTGTTACAGTAAAGAGCTTTCTAATATTAAGCAACTGTTTAATGAATTATGTCTGAAGACTGAAGCTGCACAAATTTTAACTAGAATAAATTTCAGCTTATAAAATAACCCAACTTTAAATATCTTTTTTTTTTCCCTAGTTCTCCAGCTGTTGCAGTCTTTAATTCAAGTTTCATGCATATTTTTCTTAAAAGGTTCCTGGTGAGCCAAACCAAATAATAAAGTGAAGCAGGTTGTCGTAATAACTTTTAAAAGTCTTGTCTAGCCTTAAATATGAGTAACAGTCTGGTGTGACTTTAACAGCTAACAAAAAGCTAGAGTGACAGAACTTATATTGCAGTTGTAAAGTCTATTAAAAACATATTTATTTTTTCCTAAAAAATGCAAGATATTTCAGCACTTGTAGCTCCAGATAGTATAAGCAGGTGACCTGTTCAGAGGATTGTACATACAGCAAGTAATCTGTACACCGGAAATCAAAATGTGTTTCTGATCTCGTTTCTTGCAGAGTCTGCAGCAGTCCAGGGGTCGCGCTGAGCTCAAGTACAGAAGTCCCTTACACATGAAATCTACTGGCTCTCTAGCTGAGTCTGCCCTGTCACCAGCTGAACAGGTAGAGTGCTTTTGTGCCCGAGCCATACAGCAGGCGTAGCTGGTCCTGGTGCGGTTGTCCTGTGGCAGTGTGAGGCCGAAGGCTTGTTGAGGCCTTTTGGTTTCTTCTTTGGGGAATGTGTAGGTATAAAAGAAAGCATGGCAGATATGTCACAAAAGTACTCTAAGGAAAAGCTTAGTAGTTCAGGGCTTGATTTTCAACGTTCTTGGAGATTGATAGCGATAGGGGAAGTTTTGCATCATTCCGTCACAGCATCTGTTGTAAACTGGAAGTAATCCAAACACACAGGGCATCATTGGAGCGTCCACTTCAGTCAAAGCAGCATATTGCTTTATTTTGGGATTTTTTTCCCATTCAGATCTGTTTTCTGTCTGCAGTGATTTGGGAGGAATTATCTCACTGAATTCTATGAACGGGAGGAAGATGGTTTGCTATTAGGGAAAAAGGAACTCCTAAAGTGTTACTCAAAAGAATGCAAAATACAGGTCAGCTCCTTTAACAGGATGTGGGGTTTTGGGGAGGTGGGCTGGGGAGGAGCTATAGATACAGAAATGTTTGTTTTAAGGTAAGGTTGGAAGGTAAAAAGTGGCATTTTTTTATAGTTCTACTGCTCGCTATTTTTTGCTTCAGTTAGATTGGTTTTTTTGAGGTAGATGGGTGACTAAATTATGCTTCACAAAGCAGTTAGTACATACCAAGGTTTTGCTTGTTCCTTTGATCCTAGATGATCTCTTGATAAACCTAGGATCTTGCAGGAATATATATGCCCTGTGTTTTTCCTTGCAATTAGAAGCCATGTTTTGAGCCTGACCTTTTGGTGCCTCTTCTGTGTAATATGTGTAAATTGCCGTAGCCTACGATGATAATGGTGAAAGGAACATCCTACTAGTTGAGTAGTTTCAGCTTTAGTAATTGAAGCTTCTTGTTATGTATTCAGTGATTAACAAAATAATCAACAGTATTTGTATCCCATAAGGTTGACGTTTTAAGTGTGGCATCTGAAAGAACTTTACTTCCTGAAAGTGTCTGTGATGTAAACCAGTTTGAAGAAATATAAGGGTTCATAAAGTCCGTGTCAGGAATTTCTTTGATATCAGAAAAACAATAAAAAGAACTATTGCCCCAGATATAAGATTGTATAAGATGGCCACATGTACTTATTACCTGTGTAACTGAGGTACATACCTTCTAAATTTGTCACCTGTTAGTCATGTTATTTCAAGTTAGGCTTTAGCAGTTTGCAATGTCTATTGTTGTGCTTCTGAATTTGCCACTTGAAAATGTAGTTGGAAATTGGCGTAGCATTAGATTAACTTTGCTCTGTTGTCCATTGTTGCTGTAGAGAGACATTTAGAGTAAGATTTGAGGCACCCAGCTCCCTAACGTGAGGATAAAGGCTGTACTGTTTTCGGAGAAGCCTGAGAATGGGGCTATTTAACCTTAGTCTTTGTGGAGTCTTGATGATTAGAGTCAGAGCTGCCTTTTGTTGCTCACCTCAGGCAGGAATGGCAACTAGTAGTGGTGGCAACTGCTGTTCCCCTGACTGACATGGTGTCAGAAGAGATCTTGTTGAACCTCTAGTTCATGTTATCCATTGGTCATTTGAAAACTAATACATCCCCCCACCCCCAAAATAGAAAACAAAAACTTAACAAATCCAAAACCAACCAACAAAAAACAAAACACCCACAAAAAAAAAAAAAAAAAGTGAGCATGACCTGCATAACAAAGTTAATCTGTCTGTTTTGTAGATAGGAAAATTATTACACATTTTCTGCAAGGTAGCTGTGACGAGAAAAGCTTACCTTCTTGAAGACTATGAGAATTGTGTAACATATTTTGAAGTTAGATTTATTAGTCAGGATTAATGACATACTTCTCCCGTGCATGGTAGGATATGGAAAAATAAAATACTTTTTTCAATAGTTATCTATAGTACTACAAATTCTAACAGAATATTCTAAAGCTCTTTTTTATATTGCACTCTTCCTCTTTCCTATTTAACCACATATCTCTTATCTCCATTTCACTTGGCACTTTACTCTCTGAAATGCATAGTTTCCACATCTTACCAGACTTACCTAACTCTTGTAGCCACAGACCTGGGTAAAAGATGGAAGATTCAGGAATAGTGGGTTGTCTTGTACAATCTCCAAAACAACAGGGAATTTTTTAGAATGGTTTGCATATATTTGGCTGCTTGTGGGTGGATTTGGATGCTCCTAGGAGTTTAAACCTGTAGTACTGCTTGTGTACCTGTGTTCTACTTCCTAGAACCAGTAATTTAAGAACCTGTTGGACTATTATTTAGTCAAATTTGATAGAGGGAAGAGGTTCAAAGATAGTTAAGCTTTTATAGGTTTGGTGAATGAAAAGTGTCTAAGTAATGGAGGTTCTGACTGTGGGAATAGTTGCTGTGATTTCCTATCTTATTTGTCCCAAAGAGTTCATGTAGGGGGAGAGTAAGTAAGCAGACTTCGGATTTGGTTACTCTGAGTACAGTTCCTTACACTTTGTGGTATAGGAGGCAGAGCCCTCACAGCTGAAGTATTGTGCAGTGACTGTTTGAAACTCTTATTATGCCATTTTAATGTTTGTGTTAAAACAGCAACTGAAAATCATGTGGCTGTAGCAGCTGGAATTTTAATCCTTTTAATTATGACAGATTTTCAAAGCATGTTCTGGCTGATTTGGTCAGCTGACTGTATAGTATGTACAATAACATCAAGTGATTGCACAAATTCTGAGAGCAGTGGTCACCTCATTGGAACTGGATGTATTTTTAGGTTTCTCTGCTAGTAACAGTCAAGTGTGTGTACTTAAGCATCTCATATGAACTGAACCTAGTTGCTGACACTGTGCTATCAGAAAAGGGCAGCTGTTCCTTCTTGCTATAGTCATTGATGTGACTTTCTGTATTCTCACCAAATTGTGACAAGGAACACAATAGGGTATAGACAGTAAATTTTATTGATGCGTGTTTTAATGACAGGTGTTCTAGGATTTTGAGTATCAGAGTAATTGAAAGCTTTGGACTTATGTCCAACAAAAAAAATTGTTTATCTTCCCTTTTTCTTAGTCAGTGCATCAAGGAGGTGCTAAGTGTGGTGGTTCACAAAGTTAGCTTACAATATTGAGTGAGAAGTGACCATTTGCTGGTAAATGAATATGCTAATTCATGAGGTTTTATCCAGTTTGATAGGGTAGTTTGGCCGATTTTTTTCCTTTGGTTTTCTTTTATGTTTTGGTAATTGAATTACATTGAAAGCCTCATCGAAAGTCCCAGAACTCATTAATGCCCAAAACATTAATTGAGTTTGAAGGCCAGGTATTCAAATTGAAAAATGCATGAAAAGGACATTTTATTTGTGTGTGTGTGTATAGTCTCTATAAGAAGCTATAAATAAATATGATATTCTGACTAAATTAAAGTTCTGCAGCAGGTGCTGCGAAGACTTGCGCAGGATGCAGAATTTTAGTCAATGTCATGCTGATGGTCTACTGATGTCCAAAGAGATTTTAGATCATACATTTAATTAAGGAGCCAAAGGATTTGAATCTTAAGGGAAACAACATGGAATAGCCTCCTTTTTTAGTGACCAATAAAATTTGAATTTTATCTATTTATTTGATCACATGCATAACTGCTTCTTTATAAAAACAACTGCAGGCATCTGTTACAGATCTAAATTAACGTCCATCTATTAGTAAAACATGGGCTTTTGTTGTGTGATACATCTTCATACACTCTGTTAGTGATATTTAATGTTTTTACCAGATTCTCTCTCCTTTTCTCACACTTTGAAATTTCATTTGCTTGTACAAGATGATTAAGTTTTGATGAATATTAACTTATGTGCAAAAGGAGTCTTGGAGCTTGAGAAAAGCCAGTATAATCACACCACTCGGGTTTCACAATCTGGCTTGTGGAGACGAAGATAGTGTGCTAGGGAGGAGGATGTTTTACTGTCTTAATAGAATGTTCCTCTGTGGAAGCTCACATGGGCTATTTAAAGGTAGTATTTAATGATGGTTGACTAATTTAGGGTATGTCTACACAAATGGTGCAGGCAAACACGAGCTCTGACTGAGTTCTGAGCAGTGTGAGCGTGAGCCAGCTTTGGCCCAGAAGCAGGGCAGCAGTCAGAGCTAGCACAGGGGTGTGCTCTAGCTGGCAAACCTACCTCCTGGTCTAGGAACGGCTCAGCTCTGGCCATCTTAAAGCGAGCAGGGGCATACCTTTTTGCAAAGTAGATCTTTTTTTATTTATTTTAAATGTAATTGTGGGGTACGGATCAAATTAAGCCTTGCTGCTACGAGACTGTTTGTTTTATGACTGTGTTTAGACGTATGAAGCTAGGGCAGGGCCCTATGAAGGCTTTTGCATTATCAACCAGCACTGGTCTTTTTCAAGACTATTTCCATTTTGTGTCAAGCACTTTAAAATACAAAGGGTTTTTTTTTTTTTTTTTTTTTGGTCTAGCAACAGTTAGGCTACTGTATTTGGCAGGAATGACTTAAAAAGAGGGCTTTGGTAGAAGAACTGCAAATTAAATTGCATTCTCAGTCCAGTAAGTTTCCCTTTTTTGATTCTTTACTGAACATTTCTCAGCTCTTTGCAGGGGATGCCACCTGACTTAATACGCAAGGTTAAAGCGGGTTGTGTGCCAGAAGGTTTTGCTAAAACATTTAGCAGATCAGTCAGTTACAGAGATCAGCAACTGATGCACTTGACAGTGTGTGATGAAGCAACTTATTTGTTACTCAAATACTAAGGTATGGTGGGGAAAATTCAGCTGTGTTTTGGCTGCTAAGCACATATGCTTCTTTGTTAGTGTTCAGGAGAGTGGGTGGCTAAAACATTTGAGTTATCCAAATTACGAGGGATGGAGGGATGAGGGCTGATTGGTACTTAAAGTTGGCATGAATTTCAAAGCATTGGAAGAATACAACTGAGTGAAGCATTGCATAAAAATTATTTAAATGCTTTAAATAAATTAATGTGGAGTGTCTGAAAGGCAGTTTTCTTTCCTCTTACCTTCAGTTTGAACAAAAGGAATAATACTAATCAGTTTTATTTTTACAGTTTAGAGTAATTTTAATTTAAGAAGTTCTAATAAATTAAAACTGAAGTGTTTAGTATGACAACACTTCATGAGAGCATTTGTTAGAATAAAATAAGGAACTGTTTCTGTTCTATTAATCTGATTCTGCAAGCACTTTTTTTTTTAAACTTCTTTTTGCAGTATAGGTAGTGAGGAAAAGATGGAACTGAGCAATGTATTTTTGAAACAATCGTTTGAGGTTTGGCTCTGTGTAAATCACTCTGGTATCTCTGAACTGTAATCCCAGTGGTATCACTTCTGCAAGGGACGTTATTGGAGCACAGGGGGAGGAAGGCTTGGTCCTTTGAGTGGGCCTGCACTCGAGCTAGTGAGGAGTTGCAGAGCTTCTGGAAGTATGGTACAAAAATGTAACACTTCCTATATTTTTATTTTTTTTCCCCCTTACCACAACAAAGAATTGGGTTTCTGTATGCATCAGCATATTATGGTAGATTATGCAATTAAATTTTATTTGGATTTTTATTGCTGTTTGGCCTAGTTATGTAAAGTTGCCATGTTACCCTTACACTTTGAACTGCTGGTATTGTAATTAGGGCAGGTCAGAGGATGGATTAACAAAAATTCCTTTTGTGGACTGAACCGGAGGTGTATAGATACAGGGACAGTGTTGGGCAGGATAGTTTTGATGTAAAGGTTTTGAGTGAAATAAATTGTGTGGTGTAATTGCTACATTTGTATACTTGTATACATTTGTGAACTTGTATAAAAACTGTGGAGGAGCTACAGGCTATGGATGAAATAAAAACAGAAGAGTGAAGAGCTGTTATAAAGGACTGCTGCCTGTTAGATTTGTGTGTGTGTGTGAGAGAATGGGAGACAAATGGAGATTGAGATGTATGCCTTGAAGAGAACTGCATGAAGAGGGTGCTGGAAGCATAGGTGGTAGCAAGCAGCCCAGGCAGTAGGATGCCTCTGTTTAATTTAAAGGTCTGGAGATTTAGCACAGATGAGAGTGAGTCTGGCTTCCTTTGTCTCCTTCTAGTGTAAGTTGTGTAGTTTATGATTTTAGGTAATCAGCCATAGTCAATGAGCATGCTTTGTTTTTAGTTGAATCATCTATTTGGAATAGACAGGAGTAAAGAGCTCTTCCCGAGAGAAGTTTATACAACATTTTTTTCCAAGCTGCATGTTTCATATCTGGTGAATATGTGTGTAGACTGCATTGAACTCTGATACAAATATGTTATCTGAAATTTTGGGGTGAAGTTTTAAATATCATTTCTTTAAGATAAAATATCACCTACTTGTTCTCTTAAAATGGCTTCTGATCAGTTCATGTTGTGTTAATATGTATCTCTCATATACCTGAAGAATGCAAAACTGCAAATAACTGTTGTTAAATATTAACAATATTGAGTTAATATTCCATGTTTTTGTTTCCCTTTTCTTCACTCAGAATTGGATTTACAATCATGGAGGAACAGCAGCAACATGTACACTGCGTAAACTGTGTCAGCCGTCGTTGTATGACCAGACCAGAGCCTGGCATTTCCTGTGATTTGATAGGCTGCCCGCTCGTTTGTGGAGCAGTTTTTCATTCATGTAAAGCTGAGGAGCACCGCATTTTATGTCCACTTGAAAGAGTGCCTTGTTTGAATAGTGGCTTTGGATGTCCCTTCATAGTAGCCCGTAATAAAATTGCTGATCATCTAGAAGTTTGTCCTGCAAGCGTGGTATGTTGCACCATGGAGTGGAATAGATGGCCGGTCAGTTATGCAGACCGAAAATCTTACGAAAATCTGAGTAAAGACGTTGATGAAGTGGAGCAGCTAGATATGGCTTTAGCCCTTCAAGACCAGCGCATGTTACTAGAATCACTTAAAGTAGCAACTATGATGTCAAAAGCAGCTGATCAGATGTCGGAATCCAGAGAACAAACCTCTGTCAAAACAAACACCCCAGATACCGTGTGTTCAAATGGCTTGATACCTGTAGATGAAGAGTCCTATGGTGCACTTTATCAAGCTACTGTAGAAACAACAAGGAGTTTAGCCGCTGCTCTGGATATCCTGAACACTGCAACCAGGGACATTAGCATGTTAAATTCAAAGCTCTGCACTTCACATGAAATGAAAGAAGATGCTGAGATTAAAGAACAAGCCTCTAATGGCGTTATTCAGGATAATAAGTCTGATCACGAATATCCAGATGAAGAAAACATAGGTGCAGCTGGGGGAGTTGACTTGGATAGCCTGAGTCAAAATTCACAAATGGAGCAAAATGGTTCTAGTGATATTTGTTATGATGTAGTACAAAATCATGACTTAAATCTAAACCTCAGTAACTCCTCACTCTTGTGTAATGGCTTTCATGTAGAAAACGAGTGTTCAAAGGTGTTGGACCAGAATGAAGATCTTGGTGTTTCTAATTCAAAACCATCCAGTGTAGCAAATGGTGAATGTACTGCATCTCGTGATGATGAAGCATTGCAGTCTTGCAGCTCCTTCCCTGTAACAGCACAACTTAAAGAAGTAATACCAGCTGATCACTTAGTTAATGGTAATGTTAATCACATACTACTTCCCCATGCTAATGCAGAAGAAATTTTAGAGAGACAGGTGGAGCAGGAAAGACTGAGAAACGTAGATGCATTTTCACTTATGCGGCATCGATCATACAAATTCCTTGTTAATCACTATTGGTCAGCACCGAAAGAAGACAAAGCTGTTGATACATCAGATTTGGAGATAACAGAAGATCCCATGGGTCTTCAGGGGATTGATCTAATCACTGCAGCTCTGTTGTTTTGCCTAGGAGACTCTCCTGGAGGTAGGGGGATATCAGAAAGTCGCACTGTCGATGTGTATCATGTTGACTTTGGGACCCAAACATTTTCTCTCCCATCAGCTATATTGGCCACAAATACAATGGTGGGGGAAATAGCTTCAGCTTCTGCGTGTGATCATGCCAACCCACAGCTCTCAAATCCAAGTCCATTCCAGACCCTTGGACTGGATTTGGTATTGGAATATGTGGCTAGATACCAAACAAAACAGCGTTCAATGTTTACATTTGTTTGTGGACAGTTGTTTAGGAGGAATGAATTTTCTTCGCATTTTAAGAATGTGCATGGTGACATTCATGCTGGCCTTAATGGCTGGATGGAGCAGAGGTGTCCGTTGGCCTATTATGGGTGTACATATTCTCAACGAAGGTTTTGTCCTTCAACACAAGGGGCAAAAATTATTCATGATCGCCACTTACGGTCATTTGGAGTTCAGCCTTGTATATCTACAGTATTAGTAGAACCAGCAAAAAGCTGCTTAATTGGACTACACAATGACCATTTGAGTAGTCTACCTTTTGAGGTTCTGCAGCACATCGCTAGTTTTCTAGATGGCTTTAGTTTATGTCAGCTTTCAAGAGTGTCACGTTTAATGAGAGATGTGTGTGGAAGCTTGCTTCAAGCACGTGGAATGGTGATACTGCTTTGGGAGAAGAGAAAGTACCCAGATGGAAGTTCTTCTTGGCAAATAAAAGAAAAGGTAAGTTATATTTTCTTCTGATGGTGGAAAAAAAAACCAAAACACATTTAATTGGTTATGTTTCTGCTTTTTCTCTTATATTTTCCCGTCACTATTGTTGTTATTATTTTTTGATATAATATCCCTTCAAGAAATACATTGTCAAATAGAACAATTAGCCAAAATGGCTAGCAGGTTGGTTGAGTCTTCCACACCCTTCAAGAAGTAGAAGTAGTTGTCTGCTCAATTTGTATTTGGTGGAAATTAACATTTTTAAGTCTTGGGAAAATTGGAGGTTTTAGCTATTACTTCATTTTCTTTAATTTTAAATATTCTGTGACAGTGAGAAAGTTGTCTAAAATTTGCATCTCTTGCCTTTATACTGTTTAAAGCAATTTTTATTTTTGTACAACTGTTCAGATCCTATTTGTTGCCATGATATTGAATGCCTTAAATGTGTAAAGAAAAAATTTTAAACTTTTAAAACTTTAAACCTTCATATGTTAGGTTTTTCATTCTTCCTGCTCCCCGCCCCCCCCTCCAAAGCACAGAGTATCTGCAGCAATCATTTGGAATTGCAGAAGATGATTGTTTCACAAATTGATTATTTTCTGATAGAGTAACCATCATGACCAGTACTGATGGTCATGTAGTACTTTGTCATTTAACTTCTGATAGCATCTACTTTGTAGACAAAAAATATATATATATATATATATAGCCTGCCTTTCTTCCCTGTATTCCGAGTTAACTTGGAATCTGAGCCAACCTGAGACTGACTATCCAAAATTTAGAATTGCCTGGTTTTGTCATGTTGTTACAGATCCAAAGCACATCCTGAATGTGTAGCACAAATACTTATTTTCCTGCTCTGAGTTCAGATACCTTAAAAGATTTTGAGCCTATGTACAACTTGTTTTCTAGGTTTGGCGGTTCAGTACAGCTTTCTGTACTGTGAACGAGTGGAAGTTTGCTGACATCATAAGCATGGCTGACCACTTGAAGAAATGTAGCTATAATGCTGTAGAGAGAAGAGAGGAGGCTGTTCCACTGCCATGTATGTGTGTAACACGAGAACTCACTAAAGAAGGACGTTCACTGCGCTCTGTTTTGAAACCTGTACTTTAAATATTGCAACCACTCCAATTGCACATACACTCAAGCACCTGATATAACCTCGGTAATATTATGTGACACTTTATTAATGTACTAAAGATACTTTCTAGCTAAATCTACTCTGTCACTGTGTATATAAGGTTTGAAGTGACATTTATTTTTTATAATTCTGTTTAGCTGGAAAGTAATGAAAGTTGCCTTAACGTTTGAAAAATTTGGAACTTGCTGGACAGGGTAGTTTTATCTAACTTATATAATTTAAAAAAGGAATCCTAAGGTGTGTTTTCTTATTCACTGGTGCCCATGTTGCTGTTGACTGATAACATTTCAAAAATGGCCTCTAAATGGTATGCACATTTAGATAGGAAACACTGAACTGCAGTGAGACAAAATCCCGACCAAATGCACTTTCTGTATTTGGTCTATTTTTCTTAACAAATTATAATCCAATTATTTGAAAGACGATGAAGAATTCAAAACTTTATAGTAGATGTCTCAAACACTCAGCATTTAAGCACATCTTTTCTCATGAAGTCAGTGTTCTACTGCTTTTCCTAGTTAACAGGTGATCTAGGATAAACGTTTTTTTTTATTATTTTTTTAGGAATGATCTAAGTGAGCTCAGATTTACAGCAGCTTAATTTTTAGTACAACTTTTTTTTTGACATGTCAAAAATGATTATTTTTCTTCTGGACTATTAACAGTTACTTCACTTTTGGGAGCAAAACTTTTAGAGCTAAAAACATGGAATACTAGTTCTTATTCTCACACCTACAATGACATCTGATTTGAAGTGTTTCTCCTTGTCCTGCAGTTGGCTGAGGGTTAAATTGCTTGAGCAGTCAGAAATTCAAATTATGTGATGAACAGTTATGAGTTTATAATGCAGCTAATGAAAGGGCTTTACTTGTTTTATGGTATTGTGAGATGTACTGTCTCCTTTTCTGTTAATTTGTCTATAAAAATGCTGCTTTTTTGGGGGAGCATTTTAAATTACTGGTATATATATCAAATGTATCATCTTCATAAGATGAGACATCATTTGTTAATTGCATAAGGCATATCAGAAATGTATGTTCAACCACATCCGTTAAATGAACAACTTCAGTTTGCTTCCAGTCTTCCATAATAAAAGATCTTACAAAGCATTTGTGAATAGAGAATACATGCTATGAAAAATGCCCTGGTATAGCAAAACTGTAATAACTTGAACTGACTTTCCAACTTGTTTGTATTAATGTTGGTGTCTCTAGCTTGTTGCACTTAGCAACTGTGCCACAAAGCTAAAACAGAAACAGACCAGAGCTTGGAACAAAGAAATACAGTACGTATTTCCATTATAGGAAAAAATAAGAGATTAGTAAGGAGGGGATGTTTACAAAAATGGCTAAATTTATTACTTGTAAATTCTGTACTGGACAGTTGTTTATGGCTAGTCTGGCTGCAGTTCACAACTTTGGTATCTGTGCATTTCCCATGCTGGGTCTAGTCCAGCTAAACATTCACTGCCTTTTTCTATCCAGAGTGCTAAGGGTGCCCAGAAAAAAAAAAAAATCTAGTCCTTTAGTGCCATGAGTTGAAATTACAAGAGCTTAAACAGAAGCTCTGCCTGGATCTTGAAACTAGATGTTCTTTCCACGCTTTCTCTTTTTTTGGTTGGAGGGAGGAAACAAATAAACGATCTAGAGAAGTTAATATTTCTGGTAATTCTTAGCTGTTACCACGGTTATGTGGAAAGAAGAATCTGGGTTTGTGTACAAATCTGACAAACGGGGTTAAAACCAACTGGGTTTTAGGTAGGAATTATATAAAAAAAAAAATAGAAAAAAAACACCACCCCTTTCTCACAGTTCATTGAAATGCTCATTACCCACAAATTCTTCAGTACAAGGCAGGAGACAGGCTTTCATCAGTTCTTGTCCTTTTAGCTCTAATGGCTCCTTGCTGCTGCTCTCCAATGTTTAAAAGTTGTGTGACTGGAAGGATCCTGAATGCTGAGGAGTTTATGGTCGAGTTTACAGCTAAATCTACTTTAAAACATCTGTCTTGGGTTACTGATACTTTTTTTAGTCAACAATGTGGTGGTTTTGGTACTTGGCATTCTTTGTAACTACCCAGAACCATAAGTGATAGTAGGTGGGCATGTGTCTTGGTTCCTTAGGAAAAGAGGGTATCCAGTTATAGGAGCTGGTGTTAGTAGAATCTCACTTGTAGCACAGTGCAGATCTACATCTAAAGTTTCTGTTGTTGCTCTATTAAAATGAACTTTTTAAGTACTCAGTGTTCTTCTTAAGAAATAACACTATTTCTCAATACATGCACTTTTGTTTTCAAATGTAGATACAGGCTTTGTTTTGTTAAATTAGTTCATTTTTTATGAGAATCCAGAGCTATTAAAATATCGATGTTGTAAACAAAATCTCTGCCTTGTAAACTGCTGCAAATGCAGGAATACAGTATAGTTAGGATAAAACTATTTCTTTACACTGCTATGCAGTTTGTAAAACATCTACGGTATATAGTCAGTCTGTCAAAATGTGGCTTGTTCACATTTGCCCTTGGATTTTAAAAATGTTGTATCCCTTTTCTGGTACATCTTCCTTACAGCATACATAGACAGCTGTTCCAGTCTTTCTTTTACTTGATACCACATTGCTACTTTGTTTAAAATATTATGTTTTCAATCATTATGCAATATTTTTTTTTGCAATGTCTGTTAAAATCCTAATAAAACTTTTGGAGTTTCTCTTTTAGTATGGCTACTTTTTTTTTTTTAAAGCTTATCACCAGCATTTCAGTGTGCAAACATGGTGCTTAATGTCTGTCTATAGGATTCCAGTAAGTACTTGAAAAAATCAAATTGCATAAAGGAATCTATTTACAAACATTTAAACATTGCATAACTTGAAAGTGATTGAGATACATTCACTTTAATATGAAGATCAGGCATTCCTTTTTAGACTGTAGGCCCATTTCTGCTGCTTTTGTCTCGCATTGTTATGTGGTGTAGATTTTCTTCCACAATTAAACTATGTAACACTGACTCTTATCATACCTTGTAGTTGTGTGGGTTTTTTTCTTAATAATAAATTGTAGATTATCTAATGAAGATAATATACATGTGTGATGCCTGTTTGCAAAGAACATTTTCAGTTTATTGGCTCATGATAAAGTTTTCCTGTACAAAGCTGTTGCTTGAAATGATCCAGAAGTAAACATGCAGAGTGGCTTTTAGAGAGTAATTGTAGTTCAGATCCTTTGTGGAAAGACAAAACACAAAACAAAACCTCACTAAAATGGAAGACTGTCCAGGAGCTGATCTCTTGTCCTGCCATTTGTTAAAATAAGTATACCGATGGTCTTTAAAAATAAAAAATGCACCTGTACTACGTAAATCTGAAAGTTTAAAAAAAAAAAAATCTAAACTGTGCTGAGTAATGTGGCGTGACACAGCTTACTTAAAACACCATTACGAACTTTTGGCTAGTTTACTTTTTAAACAGGCATAACAGAGGTGCACATTAGCCTTTTGTTTTTCTCTCTTTGTAACTACATTTAGATATTCTGCTAAGTAAGGAAATCATTTTTGTCTTGCTTCAACTTTCTTAGTGCCTCAAGTATTCTAGAGGGTTTGCCTGCTACTAGCTTTCAAATGTTTTAACTTGTCTTTCTAAGTCTGCTACCGCTAAAACTGTCTTCACTGGGTCCTACCTGGTGAGTGTATTTTCCCAAATCAAGATTTAAATTAGGTGAAGAGTTTGATGCTTGCTGTAATATCAGCTGATTTAATTTTTTTTTCAGTCAAAAGGTCTGTTCGGGCATCTTTGATCATCTTCGGATGAGCAAAATGTAGTGGTTGTTTACAGCATGGAGAGGAAATAGCATTCAGATAGTGTGTATAAACGATTTATACTATGTCAAGCAGAGACAGTTTGAAGAATGGGATTTTCATAGTGTGAGCGTTCTGCATGTGGTGAATATTGTAGCAGTAATCCAAACTGGAGAGAAAAAACGAATAGAGAAATAGGCTTAACACAGTGGTGGCATCAATTGTCAGCACAGGGTCTTTCCTGAGGGCTTGTGTTTATGAGGGTGCAGAGGGTTTCAGGCTTGTGCGTGGTGCAGCTGTGTTTTACTGATGATTTATTAGTCTTTCTGTGATAGCAGGTGTGACCCTGCTGCTACTTTAGCTCTTATAATATGCTTTAATTGTAAGCTATCTCCAAGTGCTGCCTGTATTCCCCAATCTGCTCTGTTGAGTGCAGTTCTCTCTCCTGAATGCAGGTATGTGTTTGGTGTAGGTTCTACATGCTGGTGTCAGTGGCAGTATTTGGTAAGGATAGTAGGAAAATAAGGTCCTTCTGATACAGAGAATTTATCTGCTTGATTTCATCGGTATTTCCCAGAAAAGGGGAACAAAAAAATGTATGAGGAAGTAGAAGAAGCAAAATAAAAAGACTGATAGCTTTCACTTGCTAATAACTTGCTAATAGACCGGTCATTTAGAAAATGTTTTGAATCATCATTAGATGCACTACGATATGCAACAGCAGAAGTCCCCACCTCTGCCATTCTGACAAGCCAAATTCTGCAACGTGCAGGGGTAGGTAAGCATAGGTAAGCAGACCTAGTAACAGTCTCAGGTCACAGGAAAAATGTATGCAAAATGAGCATGTATGATTTTAATTGCAAACTACTGAAGGAAAAAAAACCTAGGACTTCCTCAGGTACAGTTCATATAAAGCAAGATTTGTAGAATCAAACAGAAAAATGTGATTTCTGTCTTAATGCTATTTCAGCAGTCTGTTTAAGTCAGCTTTGTTTCATCCTAAACTGTGCTGACATTTTTTTCTTTAAAATCATAAAATGAATATAATACATCTAGATAAGATTGAGTTTGACAATGTTATAATGTAGTATTGAACTGAGTATTTTACGATATTAAAATAGTGGAACACAAAAACTAGATTGTAATACGTGCTTTTTGCTTAAGATCTACCTTTTTTCCCTAAGCTACTTTTTGAAGCATGTAATAAAGAGCTGTCTTCAAGCTTCTTGTGATTTAAATGGAGGGAATTCTGCTTAGCAAGGTGAAAGTTGGGTTGCATTAGTATTTTCACGTGAACATCCTGACAAAGCAGTAGGCTGCGGGACAAAACTAATCCGATTATGTGACTGTTTAGCAAAGGAGCAATCAAGGACCTGGCATGAATATACGTTGGACTTTGCTCAGAAGTGTTAATATTTGATAGTTACATACTGTGTAATCATTTGAGTGTTGTGTACTCTTTAGTATTACGTTTATGTAGTTGTGTTCAATATGTCATTCTGGAGGCATTGGCAGCAAACAAAGCAGGAAATAATGTGTTGCTTAATGAGATTTGAACCTTGGTTAAGGTAAAACTATGGCTGTTATGCACTGTGGCAGCTGTTTATGAGCATCAGCTGTCAGCTTCACCTTTTATTTCAAGAGTAACGGAAGAGTGGATGCCTTGTTGTCTGAGCAAAGTGGCTTTACTTATATAGCGAGAAGAGTTTCATATGGTATCTCACTGTGCACGTGGATTTTGATGCAGCTTGATTGTTCTTGATTTAACAATGCAGGAAGATTAAGTTCCCAGCAGATGGGATTACACATGACACAAAATTGCTTCTGTATTTTGTTATAAAACGTGTTCAGTCTAAGTGACCTGTGACTTGGACTTAGTTAACTGCAGTTGCAACTTGTAATCATATTTTTCAGTTGATGTAATTTTGGTTAAACACAGCAGCATTTACATTAAATATTTAGAAAATAGAAATTCTCTTTGATGGATTTCTGTTTCTTTATAGAAAGTGTGTTCATCAACATTTGTAGGACAGCCTGGCAAGTAAATGGAAAACTCAATTTCTTTATTTTGTTCCTATGAAATCTGCATGTAGGTAAGAAAGTGTATCATTTTACTGATTTTTTTTTCTTTACAAAGTTTATGTGATTGGCAGTGTTAACTTTTTATTGTCCCTTTGATCTTCAGGTGAAGCTTAAATGATGTCAGAGTTGCTGATCCAGCTGCTTGTTATTTTGTTTGACTAGTTCAAGCATGCAAATAGCTGAGAAAAATCTCTCCAGGCTTTTAGAGGTATGTAATAGGCTGAGACCATTTCAAGTACAAGATGCTACCAGTGATGGTCTTCCTGATTGTAGGGGGTCATTGCTAAGATTCTGGTGGTTATTGTGTACTCCAGGGGCAATCCGATAGTCTTCTCAATCCTTCTAAATCAGGGAGAAGGGCAATTCTTGTAGATAGCTGTGATCTTCTATATGATCTTAAAACTTGTCAGTTTTCTGGGAGTCATGTTGAACCTACAAGTCTTACTTCATGTCAGTGCTTGCCTATTTAGTGTTTTGTACTTCACGTCTTTTTAGTTTTAAGTGCTGTCCAGGTTTCATTAAAAAAATGCTTTTTTACTTAACAGGGAAGTTTTAACAAAAAATGCAGAATACTTAATTGCCTATATACTTGAGCGTTTACATTTCGAGTAATTTGGAACATGCACCAGATGGATATCACAAACAAACATTAATCAATATCAAAATCTTCTTTTCCACTCAAGGTGAAGCACATTGGTACTACCTCTCCCCTCCTCTCTTTGTGAAAAGACTTTTGACCTCGGGGACTGATGTGCCTGGTTACACGTACCTGTTGATTTGCCTTACAAATGATGAACATGCAAATGCTTTGTAGCCTGTCAAGCTAGTGGACAATGAGATCACAAAAAACTTTCTCAGTCTTTCTGGGAGTAAGGGAGGTGTGTGTGTGTGCACTCTTTACACAAATGACTACAGATGGCAACAAAAACCTAGTTCTTTTGGTCTGTTAACCAGTCATCCTCTGCTGAGCCATGAGCTGTCTTACTGTCTCCCCATGTGCTGGGAGGAGGAGTGAGAACAGCTAGGTGGGCTGCTGGCAGCCAGACAAGGTCAAACCCACCACAAGGACAAAACCCATTAGGAAACGCTTCTCCTTTTTGTGTCTGCGGGAATTTTTTCCTCAGGTGTAGTTGTCTCCATTCAGAAGAAATCTCGTGCATGCAGAAAAAGGACTGCTCTAGTCATTGGGAGGTTACTTGACACATACCATTCATCTGCATCTTTACAATCTGCCATTTCCAAGGGGACTTGGAATGAACCTACAAGGGCTTGGGAGGATGAGATGCAAGGTTTAGTGTGTTGGTCTATGCCATACATCAGACTGCAGGGTCCTGTGACTCAGCAAGACAGGCGAGCATCATTCCTGCTACATGTGGGAGGGAAGGGCCTGACCGTGCCCATGCACATCCCAGCTCAGACTAAAAAGGGTTTGGTTCTAAATTATGGGATGCATATATATACTGGTAGTACGAATCAGTAAAAATAGCACTACTCAAAAGATTTCACTTTTTAATAACCAACTTTCTTGTTTCCTTTTACTCAACTGGTTGAACAGTTCTGTTTCAGGGTTTTGTTGCAAAGTGGGTGTTGAAGCCTTAATTATATTTGTCATCAGGGTTGCAGTACCATTGTGTTGATGAGGTAAAGTGGGTTGTATATTTTAACATAACTCAGAATATCATTCAGCTGGACAATTGGAAAGCTGTAATTGTTTTGGAAAAAACAAGTTGGTTTTTTTTTCCTTCTACTTTGGAATGAAAACCAAACTTTTGGTGTTTGGTTTTTTTTTTGGTCTTATTTGCCTTTTTTATTTTAAAGCAAGCAAGACACAGAAAAGAAACCTGTGGAAAATACCCTGTGCATAGGTGTGTTACAAGGTCACACAGAACATTTGTAACTGAAATAAAAAGTAAGTAAGAATCTTCAAAATAGGTGAAGAATGTGATAACTTAAGCTTTCTAAATTAATCAAGGTAAATGGTAAATTAGTGTGACCACAGGTAGGCTCTCAACAAAAATGGGTTTGCCAGGTGCTACCCTAGACAGTTAGGGCACAGCTGCCTCATGAATATTCTGTTTGAAGACATTTTTTAATTGACAGCGGTTGGATGAACAACTTGGTGTTAATTATGGTAGCTCCTGAGAATAACAACCAAAGGGGTTGAGGATACCATGCTGGTTGCGGTGACCTAACAGAGATAGGAAACGGATAACAAATGGCCAACTGAAGTGTGCTGTGCTACGTGGGTAAGCACCTGATTGTCATGTGAAGACTACAAGCGTGTTTTCTTCAAAGCACAGCTGGCTAGAGTGACTGCTTGCATCTGTGGAGATAATGTTTTGGAGTTGTGATCAAGCTGAAAATAACCCGTGGAGAAAGTACAGAGAACATTACCAGCTGTACATTGTTATCTGGGGACCTCATCCATGACAGGGGAGTTAGTTATCTGCTCCCAGACCTGTGGTGACCACAGAGTTTATAATTGCAAGCTACTGCTGTATAATGAGTTACTCGTTAATGAGCTGAGACAACATGGCAGTCAGCAAATGTTATACTTCGCAGCTGGAGCAGACTGATGGAATTTATCTGGTCATTGACCACAACCCAGCTAATGGCACATTACTCCATAATAATGTGATCGAGGAATTGCTGCGGGATGTGCCAAGAGCCAAAATCTAGCTCATACTGTCAGTGATCCCATCATAACCAAATGCAGATTTACTCTGTCATTTCTGTTTCCCTTTGTGACATTAAATGATGATCTATTGTTTTTTACATCACTGTAAGTGGGATTAATAATAGAAGTCATTGATTTTATCAAAACAGTATTTCAAGCCAGTACCAACGCTGCTGTTATGCTTCAAGGGGATGTTCTGACAAACTCATCCATAATGCAACTTGGGTGAGGAAAAAATAGTTTTTTTATTTATTGCTCCCTATGGAGCACATAGATGTAATCACATTAAAATGAAGTGAGAAGCTATGACTAAAGTAATTCGGTGAAATTCATGCTGAGTTCATTTTATGTTTAGTTTGATCAATATATCAAACATGTCAGTTTCTATTTCCCTGAATTTATGCAGGTGGCAATGTTTGAACAAAGATGTGCTACAGCAAAACAAGTGTTAATACAGAAAAATAAATGTAAGACAAAAGTAATTGTTCTCCAGCAGTACTCACAGAAATGTTAACAGAACCTGTTTACTTGGGAAAGACTGCCAGCAACTTGTTTATCTGACTTGAAGTACTTGAGTGAAAAACGATGCCAGCTGGATTTGTTATGTAAATAAAACTTTCAACAGATTTTTGAGTATTTTTGGTTTCAGTAGAACAGCATTTAGTTTGTTAGCTATGGGAATATATGTGCTGTACGTTTTCATGTTTTGGCACGTGATGATTCTATTAGTAAATTTACAGAAAAGAGGTGTTTGTGAGGAAATGAGTGGATTCCATTTACTTCCATGCAGTTTTTAAAGCAGTCTAATCCAGGTCAGACTGGCTGCTGCTTAAAGTGTGTCTCAGTTCTAGCACAAAGTAGTTCTCTAAGTCTGAAATAAGCTCTTGTAGGTGATAATGTGCAATTCATCCATCGCTCTAGTCAGCTGCCAAGAAACAGTTCAGTAGCTTTCTCTTTATATTTTTCTGGTTGATGACATGTCCCTGAAGAAAAAGCTGTTATATTTGCAAGTGTTTGTGAAAAGCAGAGAGGATTTGAAATGTTCAAAAAATGTAATACCCAAATCACTAGCTGAAATTTCATTAGCCACTTCAAATTTTCAGTTGATTGTATGCGAACTTCAACAAAACCCATATAGCTTTGCGGACAGTTCAGCAGGGAAATGCTTAGCCTCTCTTGAATTCTACATAGTCCAGACAGTGAACAGATTGTTTGCATTATTCCTTTTTCCTTCAAAATCTGTTCTTTTCTTTGCATTGTTTTAAACAATAATATCCCATTGGCTGTCCCCAGTGAGACTCCTAATTTGAAGTCATATTAACCTAAATTACAAATGTATAACACTTAATATGGTTATAAGTAGCAATTAGTTACGTTTTCATAAAGTTAAAACTTTCACCAATGTTAAATAGCCAAATATGGGGTAAAAATTAGAAAATGAAATGTATATTTCTAAAGAGAATTAATCCTTTATGTATTGATAAAATCAAGAGGGTACTGTTTTATCTGTTACCTCTAATAATTAAAGTCTTAGGTTTAGACTTCTAAATCTGAATGCTTTTCCTTAGAGTCACTTTGAATCTTTCTCCTGTTAAGTGAAGGCACTGACAGCCAGTATTTTTGCATTTTACACTTTTTAAATACGAGGAAAGAAACGCCCACCTTCTAAGGTTTAGTGTTTTAAACATGTCAGAGAACCTCATTTTGTATGGAGACATGAAGACCAGAATGACGTGAATACTGATTTGTGTTCTCTCCTTAAAGAATACAAAAAGGAGGAGCATTGGAAAATAAATTTAATTTAGTTGTTCCAACAGAAAATGCTACCTTGACTCAGTTAGTTTGCCAGGCAAACAACACTGGACTCAGCCTTTACAATATAAAGTCTAGAGAGATGTAAGGCTCGTGCTTGTTCAGTAGAGATCTTTCCGGAAGAAAAGAACACTGAAGTCCTCCTTCAGATGATTGTTGTGTACGGATGTGGTAAGCCTGCAATTGCCATTTCATCTGCAGTGCTTGGCTTTGAGCAGCCTATAGCATGGGTTATTCAGCTGATCGCGTGGTGCAACAGGCTTGATTTTTGTAAAAGCTATTGATGTTGGCAGCTCTGCCAAACTGTTTAGTTCCATCCCACAGCCAAATGGTTGATAAATACCAACAAGTATGCGTAGATGGTTTCTAAGGGAACTTGCATATCAACGTACAAATATTAAATGTGCCTTTCACATGCATAATCACTTGTTGGTAACATAGCTGAAGAAAATGCTGTCAATTATTTTAGGTTGTTTAAATATTTCTGTATATTAATAGAGTTTATATAGTTTGAAGGAAAAAAGTGAACAGCAGAAAATGAGGTAGTTAAGAGATAAAAGGTAAAATAAGTAGTCTGTTATAGTTGGAATGCAGAGTCAGTGCCTCACTTAATTTACCACTGTTCCTGACAGGAAGAACTACGTAACCGCACGGTAATATTCACTAGGTTGGGACTGATACTCTGAAGTTCTGATTATGGAAGCAACAGATGGAGTTACCACACCTAGATCTTTGAAATGCTGAGGGATAGTTCATCTTGGGTGCCATTTAATGCAGTCAAGGTAGTGAATATTTACAATATCACCGATAACTAAGGTAAAAAAAAAAAAGTCTGTTTATGCATTCAAACCTACATTATAATTGAAAATAGAGAGCTTAATTGTTGCTTTCACTTTAAGTCATTTTAAATGTTGATGTTTGCTAAGGAAATCTAGGAACTGCTTGTCATTAAGTGCTCCATTGTGCTTCCCCTGTCAATTCAGACTGGCCATCACGCCAGTCTAATAGCTTTCCCTTTTCTTCTTTAAAAATATTTTAACCACTGGGATAACTGTAGATAGTAATAAATTAAGAACTCATAAATGTATGCAGTGTAAAGAACTTTTTTTAAACAAGATTAAGCTCTTGGGAACTTGGAGCACAATATTCTACTACGTGTGCATGTAAAACAAGTACTGCATGCTACAAGGAATGGTTGCTTGGCTGACAGAAACTGAAGAGTGCTTGAAGTTTGCATTGGACTAGTTCCAACAATCTCTATATAGTACATTTTAAAAAAGCCATTTAATTGATTTATGGGTAGGACCTTGAAAAGTGAGAGATCAGAGCAGGATTTATTCTACAAGTTTCCCAGAAAAGGAATTTGCTCAAACAAGAACTGGTTCGGAAAGCTTAAGAAGGCAATTTCACTTACCTATATTTCTTTACACGCGAGGGGGATCAGTCAGGTTTTATAAAAGCATGTAAACACAGTAATAACATGTTTAAGGTCATGAGTGACACTCAAGGACTATTCAATTTTTGTCAAATTAGTGTCTGTTACTAATCTGTGAGCCTATAAGCTTTTCTCTTTAGATGTACCTCAGAACCAGAGAGGCTTTTGGCAAAAGAGGTTTTTTTTATAGCACCAAGTCTTCCATAATGATCTTAGCTTGGGAGTATTGTGCCTATGTAAGCGTACAGATAATGTAAAATAATGGAAACCAAGAAGGAATCTCTAACTAGGATAATTAACTCTAGGTGCTAATTTTCAATACATTTAAAAGCACGGGGAGGGGGAGAGTCATAAAGTTGAGACAGTTTGTATGATTATATTTTCATGCAGTGAGGATCAAAAAGTACTGCAAAGATCTTGTAATTTGTGCTCATACCTGCTCAAGACAATGTAATATGTATGTGTGATGTGCAAACATAACTCTACAAGGAGGGTACACATATGCTGCCAATGAAGTACATATTCCTGTACTTCAGAGGCTGTTACAATATTGCTCATTGACGTGACTGATTCATTTTCAGGTGGATGCCCAAAACATTATTCCTTCCAAACAGGTGGAGGGAAAAAAAAAAAAAGCAACCAAGAAATGGTCTGCTAGTGACTTATAGCCAAGGTACAGCTCTTGAGTAGGCAGCTGTGGCTCCCTGTTGGGACTACCTTGCGGGACTGGCTGTGCTAATGGAAAGGCATCTGTGGGAGAACTCAAGCTCCAGTGGAAACAGGTCACTATGGTACACAGCAATACACACACACCAAATTAAGTAGTAGGAGTCCCCTGTCTATGATCTAGTCTCCAAAGTATGTCATACACATCTTCTGTCTCTTGGCTGCAAACTGTTGCCATGACCTGTGGAAGGTTGCTATGTTTCGGGCTGTTTATGCACTCATTCTAAGCTGCAGTTCATATTTTCAAGTTTCTTTTTAATGGTTGGATGAAAATAGCATTTGTTCCTCAGAAAGGATTATTTCTGTGTCCGTTAAGTGAATTCTGTGAAGCTTGTCAGATCAGCTGAAATAAAGTTTATTTAAAAGAAAGACAACTACAGTTGACAGACTGGTGAATACATGAAACGAAGAAGATGAGGAAGCAGCAATGTTGGATTGATATGGTAGTACAGCATCATATTGATACAAGGAAAGAAGATGATGTAGATTTTCAAGATCCCCGTATGCTGTTATCTACCTAAACGCTAAATCTGCTTCTTTACTAGCTTTGGCTAGTGATGCAATCTCGTGTGTGTGGTGGGACTGTCAGGTAGGAGGCAGTGTGATTTTCTGGATTTTTTTTTTTCACTCTTGCCCCTTTACTTGCACTTTAAAGATAATTGCTTGATCCTCCTCCAGTTTCAGCCTAAGGAAAAGGCTTTAAGTTGTGATTATTTTTTAATATAACTGAAGAAAGAAAATGATAAGGTCAGTCACCAATAAAATGGATTTCTTGTTTTATGAGGAGCATATAAAAAACAATGAGATCTATTGCTCAAGAGTATATCGAGAACAAACTTTTCTTGTTTAACTTTCCCATGGCTGCTTTGTAAACTAACAGGAACATTCTTTCACCTTTTACACAACAGAAACTGTTTCAGATTTTTTTTGTTCCTGAATTCAAGATTAATAATTTAGTCATTCATATTCAGAAAATAATTAAGCATAATTTATAACACTAAAGTGATGCTAAGACTGTAAAGACCATGCCAAATGTTTTGCCCTCTAATGCTGTGTGTGACGTGGTGAAGTCACGCATAAAACAGTTGAAAGAAAAACGTTCACAAAATGAAAAACTAACTTTTTCTTGACATGGCCACAGGAATATAACATACAGGAACTTCCTGTCAACAAGCGATTTGCTGGGGGTCCAAAAATCCCTGAAGCTATACTCAGTTACAGATGGTGCATTAGTTAGGTGGGAACACAGCTACTAGAGCCTGTGCATCTGCTTTTGAAAATGGAAGGAGTGTGTAAGTCTCCACAAAGAAAGCACGTTATTCTACTTAAACTGTTAAATGGCATGTTACTTTTGGGTCAGACTGCATTCTATGGAGTGTGCTTTAATGGAATAAAATTGTGGTATTCCATGTCAAATGCTTTATATTGTGCCTTGTTGCAAAAGGCCTGAAACTCCTTTTTTCCTGAGATAAGTATTTTAATGAGAAACCTCACACTCCGTTGGTGGTAAAAGGCTGGTTTCAAATAGCGTACATGATCATGAGTACCAATTTACTGTTCCATACCACTTTTCACTTGAGAATCTCAAGGTACTTTGCAATCATTAAATCTTTACTCCTCCCCTAAGAGTTCACAGAAGCCCTCTGAGTAGATCCGGGGCCCCTTTTCTGTCCCTTTGTGTGAGGTCACATTGATACGAGGGCTACCAGAACTCCAGCTCTGCTTGGGGATGTACTTCCCTGGCATGGATGTCCCACAAGAAATACATAAGGCTGCCCAAGAGCATCCGTCCAAGAACCATGTGGGTAACTTTGCTTGAAGCAGGAATTTAGCTGTGTTCTGGGTTTGTCTGCGACATTTGTTGATATCTGGGCACTGATGAGGCTGATAGGGCATACTGAAAGGGTCCTCTGGTGAATTATATGGAGACTTTCTGCAACTTCCAACACGTTTCAGGCTGGGGAGGATGCAGAGATGGCTTTTTATTTTTACTGGATTTATAAAAACCACATCCACTAGAACAGTTATTTCTGTGTTACTGTAATGTTATTGCATATTTATGCTGCCTAGTTACTTTTAAAAATAAGGAATTATTATTTTTAAGTTAAGGAAATATGCAATACCAAGCTCTGTGCAAAAGTGAAAAAAATCTCCTACCTATTATTTGAATAAAATTTTCCAACACAGTTCCTGAAATGATTAGTCGTGCCAGAATTCCTTAGCTTAGTCTGCATAAAAGGCTGCTATTAGCACTAAGTAACTAAAACAGCACATGGAGTTATCGCTCCCCTGAAACAGCACCTAAAATGAAAGAAATGGAATAATAGTGCTTATCTGGCAACAGGTTCTTAAAATCTTTAAGCTGTTTTCAGTCTCCACACTTTACTGCATAATACACAGGTATTTCTTTTTACCAGCAAGACTGTACAGTGTGCTGCCTTTCTTTTTCCTATGATTAGAGCAAACATTTGGAAATTGCAATAATGCTTTCTCAGTATCTTTGCAAGAAAGAAAATAACCTAAAAAGGGAAGAAAGGCTAGTCTAGGAAGGAGCACAGCTAATCTAAACATCAACCAAAACTTGCAATCAGGGAAAACAAAACAAAACAAAACCAACCACGCCTAAATGCCTTCCCTTCTCCAACCAGATCCTTTCAGGATCTGTGTTTTGGTTTTGTTTTTCAAACTCTGCCTTCACTACAGATTTCCCTACTTGGAAGTATTATCGTTTGAGATCACTCTACAGCGACAACAGATAAAGCTGTGCCAAGCTGCAAACAGGCCCATGGTGTAAAAGTTTGCAATCAGCAAAGGACATGCATGCTACAGACACAGGCTACCCTACCGTGGAAATATTAAGTTCATCTGTCATTTCAATAGTGTTCATGTTGTTCAGATAGCTGCGTGCTATTTCTATATTTAGTAGACACTTCTCAAATAAGAAAATTGTGAAGAAAAATTCAACTTGGAAAGTTGAATTGTGGACTGTCAAATTCTTGACTACTGTCTTTATTACAGTTTCAGCCAATGATACTTTTGCTGTAAGTAAGGGCCTTACTTTTCAAGTTTCCTGAATGTAACAAATGATTCAAAACTCTTGAGTTCATGAAAATAACAGCACAATTTTACGCCATGAAAAGACAGTAGAAGAAATTGTAGGGACTTGTGTAGCATTAGGAAACTACAAACATTGCTGTGTTGCTAGTTTGTTGTTAGATCTGAAGCAGCTCTAGGCTCCCACTCAGTAGACAGTGTTGGTCCAAGTATACTGCTAGATCCTAAAGAGGTGTTAAGGACACAAAGGCACAATATATATTATCAAAATTCAGACAGGCCACAGTGTTCAGATGGTAGTTTATTCTCCCAGGAATGAATGGTTAACAATAGCTTCTGGGACAGTTAAAAGCAATTTGATTATTAGAGTTCTGGCATGTTTATGCCAAAGCTTTTTGATGGGACTTATAAGGCTTGCCAAGTTGGAACAAGGACCTAATACAACAAAACCAGGAAATGGTCCTGTCTGAGTTTGTGGTTGCAAAAGATGACCAGCTTATAGTGAAGGCTTTTGAGTTTGAGAATAGCATTGAGAACTGTAAGGAAAGAGTGCTGGTCATGCAGTACAAGGATAAGGGGTCATTTTGGCAAATGAAACTGGTTTATTGTTAATGCCTTAGGGTCACACTTAAAACTAAATTTAGGTTATAGCAATGGCCCGACAGTGAAAGTACTTCTTCAACTCCTGCAATCCCAAATAATAACAGCATGTGTAAGATCCACCATGGGCCTTTGACTCTTGCCAGTTTAGAGATGAGAAATCCATAGACCATGCAAAGCCAGCAATGGAAAAACCACATATTTTAATTTGCTTCTGAGCTTGAAGCCAAACCTTATGGTACCTTTAGCTCACCAGTGTACTAATTAGATCACCAGATCTAATGATAATCCCCTTCATCCTGCCTGCAGACCTCACCCACTCCACAATTTGGTAGTATTTTTCAATAAATATTGTTTTATCTGTGCTGTCCCCAACCCACAGGACTCCAGAGTCCCAAGCCAATCTCCAGTTCTAATTCTTATCTCAGTCTTGCAGCATTCGGCAATAAATACAATTTTTCATCCTTTCTTGTTTTCTCTCTCAGTGCTAACCCTAATCTGAACTATAACCGCAGTCTGGAAAGCTATACAGCCATAGTCCATTTACAATCCAACCAAAAAAAAAGCCTAAGTCTTCACTTACTACTCTGTGAGAATGGCCCCCTCATTTATTTAGGTATAACCTGGAGACTCACAACTGACAGTCACTCTCAGTCCCAAACACTCATCTTGACCGTGTGGGTTTCTGAGGAATGTGCAGGGAGTCAAACTTGACACTCCCTGCCATCTTTAACCTTAATCCAACACCCAATATTGGCAGGCCCAAAATTGATTAAAGCAGAAGCTGGAGAAGAAATGGATTAAATTAGTTTTAAGCCTAGGATTTTGCACAAGACTAAAAATCTTTATGGTTCCACATGGCTCACAGGTCTAAGGTGAGGACTCAGGATTTACAGGCACAAAAAAAGTTAATATTTGTCTTTACATATGTGTTGCTGGTCTTTTTACATTAAGGTTTAGACCACAGCCAGGAACTACATTATCAGATTGTTGGATCCTTTCATTTCTTGGCTTGAATGATGCCTGGAATGAACGGCAGCATATGGTTTTAGATAGATGCAAGATGCTTTTAAGACTACCTTCAGGCTTGATTTTTGGGATAGAAAACCTAAGTTTATCGTTACATTCTGTATTGCCCATAATACTACAATGAAGGCGTATGCTAAAGGAGTAGATATTTGAAAGAAGATTATGAGATAGGTTACGGGTGACTTGACTGTAAGGTTGAGCAAAAGCAAGGATTAAAATGTGTTGCTTTGTTCGACAAAAGCAGCAGTGCTCCAGTGAGGGCTGGTGCTAGAGGAAAAGCAGGGAGGACTGCCAGAATTCCCTCAGCTTTGGTGACATCTGGGACAGTGGTGGCATGTCACTTACACCAGTTCAATGAGGATCAGGGAAAACAAGCTAAAGCATTCTTAAAAATAAATTTGGCTGCACATACTCTTCGGCGTGTCATCACCACTGAACGCAGGAAGCAAGCAGCCACCTTCTGAGGCAGGGTTTCTTTTGACTCGCTGAATGGCTTTCATCCTGTTCCCAGAACCTGACCTACATAAAGTTACTGCTCCTCTGTTTCTGTCCTTAAATGCTTCTGCAGCGGGTGTATTCGGACAAGGACCGTCCTATAAACGGTTGGATCGCATCCTTTTTTCTCAGTCTGTGTGTAAGCCCTGAGTATTGCTACGGGCAGGAGTTGCCCGATTACAGCCAGCAGGGCAGACCTGAATGCATGCAGCTGGGAGGTGTTTTTAAGGAAGCTTTGTTAACATTTCTCCCCTGTGCTTCATATATCTGGGTGAAAAGATGTAAACAGAGAAGATACCAACGCCCTGAACACTTAGGCTTTATTTGAGACTATTCCTTGAGAATTGCTTGTAACGCTGCACGACAGCAGGAATTTAACAACGTGTGCGCTGCACTAAGTGAAGCAAGTCCCTCAGGCCTAACTGCAGCCCCCTCCACTCCCTGCACGACGAGCACCCTGTGCTCACAGCAGCTGAGCCGGGTAAGGCCCACCGCCGCCGCCCGCCCCTCAGGGCCGCCCCGAGGCGTTCCCGTCGCCGTCCCCGCCCCGCCCCGGAAGGCCGGCGGCCCCCGCGGCACGGAGCGGCCCCCTGGCGGCGGCGGGGCGGCCTGAAGGGAGGGCGGCGAGACCCAGCCGCCAGCCCCGCCGGGCCGCCATGCTGTTCCGCTTCGGCGTGGTGCTGCCCGGCCGCATGGCGGAGGGCGACGGCGCGGTGCTGGTGGCCGGCTCGCGGCCGGAGCTGGGCCAGTGGGACCCGCAGCGCGCCGTGCCCATGAAGCCGGCGCGGGCGGCGGCGCTGTCGGCGCAGGAGCCGGCGCTGTGGCTGGGGGAGGTGCTGCTGCCCGGCGAGGAGGCCGCCAGCCCCTTCTGGTACAAGTTCCTGCGGCGGCAGGGCGGCCGCCTGCTCTGGGAAGGTAACGCTGAGCTGCGCTGTCGTGAGGGCCTCTGGGGGCTGGTTAGCTTTGCCATCGGAATTACAGGAAAAAAAAAAATTAGGGAAAAGCTCTGTCACGTCTTTTCCAGTCCCTTTGCTGTTTCAGCCCTGCTTACACCGCGCATCTCGCCTGCGTTGTCAAATGCTGAGTAACTTCGGTGTTCAGGCGACGTGAGGCTCCGTGAGCTGGCTTAGTAGGCCTCATTTAAATACTACGCCCAAAATAACACTGCAGAGCTCCCAGCTTGCCTCTTGTCGCTAAGGAAAGGATCAGACCTGGTGAACGAAGGACAGATGACCCAAGAATTCGTGACTTGCATAACATAAAATAGTTTTACAGTCCATGCACAGAAGTGGCACGTTATAAAGCTGTTTCTTTTCATCCATTTTAAGGACACATACCGTGCTTTCAAACTTTTATATGGCCATTCTGCCATATAAACTTAAACATGGATATCGTCATAACTACTGCATTTGTTCTGTGAAAATACTGTTTATGTCATGAAGTACTACTTACATCATGTCATAGCAAATGTTTTATTTGTAGTTAAACGGTACATTCTGCCTGTTTTAACCATGTTTTTCTTTTGCAGACGTGCAGGAAAAGTGAATTTATGAAATAAAAATCTTTGCATCTGTCCATGGAAGCAGAATTGGGTATTTTTTTTGAAGGTGCTGAGTTCTACATAACATGTCAGTGATATTGGTGTGGAGAAAGTTCTTCGCCACACAGGATATAGAAATAATAATTAAAAAAGAAAAAAGGTGTTCCAGTCTGTAAAGAACCTGTAATTGTAAGGTACAAGTTACTATCCAGTTCAGAGTAATGTTCCCTTGGGGTGGTTATCCATACCTGGGAGTGCCTTTCATACGTATAGTAGATTGTCAAAACAGAGTATTCTTATTACTCAGTAGTACTATTGATCCAGTTTTAGGATTAACCTGTGTGGAATTTTGTGTCATTGTACATGCTCAGCAGTTGCTAGAATGATAGAAAATAAACTGGAATATCATCCAAACGCAGAGGTTTTTTTTAGTTAGTCACTCATATTAGCCCCTTTTTCTCCTAAGTTGTTATTTACAAAAAAGAACTATATTTGCCTAAAACCTGAAATCTATTGTTATTCATAGCTCCCATGAAGGGAGTTTAAGAATGCTTTTCTATTTAATAAAATAAAAAAAGTTGCAAGATATTGTTTGTCATTTTTTCTAATGATTTTATTGAGCTATAGTTGAAGAAAGACATCTACTATAAAAAAAAAACAAAACACTTTTTTGATAAGTAAATGCTGTGCTTTCTGTTTAGTATGCTATGTGTTCAGAATGAAGATGTGCTTTGGGAGACACTTAGCAGTTACAAAACATCTGCAAGAAAGAAGACCTGGGCATGAGGGATAGAGGAAAGTGCAGAATGACACTTGCTCTAAATTTAAGAGTTGAGGCATTCATGTATAACCAGAGAAACTCTTGACCAGTTATGAACGTCAGAGGTTTACATATTTTGGATGTGAAATAATACAAAACTTGACAAAGTGTTGTATTTAAGAAAATTACTTTCATTTTTTTTATTAATATACTTTGCATAAGAATTCCACTGCAAATTATGCATGTTATTTTTACAACCCTACAGCATATGTTGCATCATATATTTTGAGTATAAGTTTAGCTCATCCTCACAACATTCAGCGTGATGGGGAAACTGAAAAAGACAATGAGGATTTGTTTCCGTGGTCTGGAAGAGTCAAAGTCTTGGGCGTTTGGGTTTTGCCAAATGGTCTGATAGGAAGCGTTTGGATCAGGCCTGGGTTGCAGGAGGGTTGCTGGATTGGCACCAGTGTCTTGGGGGAGCTAGTTTCCCTCTGTAGGAGAATGGGTTGGGAGAGGAGACTTTTGTGCCCCCAGAGTGTCGGATGATACCTCTGCTGGTGCAGACTGTCCCAGGGTGATGACGCTGGTCTGCATCAAGGGCCTCTATAGCTGTTGGGCTCTTCTGTCTCGAATCACGATCCCTGCATGCGCTGTGGTCCAAATAAGGTTTCTTTGGGAATGGTACTTTGCTTACCTGCTGTGAGTCCAGATGAAAGGCCTGAAATTCAGAAGGATTTTGAACTATGCCACAGTATTTGTGGAAAACTGGTTGATGGTAATGAGCCTCAGAATCTGGGAAGAGTTTTACCCATTAAAAAAAGAAAGGAATGTATGTAATATGTTTTTGTTTTGTTTTGTTTTTAAACTATATCCTAGGTAGCTTTCTGTACTCTGCTTTTGATGTAGATTCTTCAGAACTGGGTTTATGCATCTCTCAGTTTGGAAAGTACAAGTATATTGTGCCTGATGTCAAAACTAAATAAATACAAGATGGAGCTTATGCTTGCATTTATTCTTGTGAGTTTATGCCTGAACACTAACCATGCTTTTTTGTTTTTTTTTTTTCTTTTTCTTTTTTTCTTTATCTCTGGTCTAAATAAACTATACAAGGTATAGGTACTATGTAAGATACAATGTTCCATAAAAGAACAGACAAAATGCCAAGGGTATGCCCCAAACTGTGTTTTGATATGATCAAATTCAATCTCCTGACACACTTTCACACAAGCATTGGTTTGAGATGGGGGGTGCCTGCTTGAAGCTTTGCAAATGATAGAGTCATGCCAGTTAAAGCTTAGAACCTAGGTTCTAGCAATTTGTGAATGTGAGCAGAGCCTCATTCCTTACCAGAAAAAAGTCAATTCTGGAGAGAAGAGAAAAGGAAATGTCTTGTTTGAATTCACTTGTAACTATTGTTCTCTGGGGTTTCTTGGAGGCCCCAAGCAAACAATACAACGCAGTTCAATTTAGAAGCAACTGTGCTGCACAGCCTCTGACTCCCTGTGCTGACCTTCCAATGTTTCCAGCTCATGCAAGCTTGTTAGTTACAGTGTAAGCCCTCTGTTGGATGATGTATGCTTCTCATAATAGTTCAAAAGGACTGGTAAAGTTAGGGTATAATAATATTTTTCATAATATTTTAACAGAACTAGTGGAAATATTAACCAGAACTAAAATTTGCTCCTAACTTTCAAGTATCAAGCACCTGATTGGCTGAAAACATCAGCAATCCTAAGGTACATCAAAACTTTCAACTCAAGTAACAATTAGAGCAGTTTGCACATTTTGCTGTGCATGTGTCCTGGTTTTCTTCTGTAGTTTATATGCAGCCATCCAGGAGTGGCAGCTTTCTGCTTCTCTTGTCTGTATGAGAAAAAGAAACAGGTATGTGACAGTGGGCGCTTATTCTCTGCTGGATGTTAAGAAGAGCTGAGCTTTTCCCCATGTTGCATGAATTGGTTTATCTGCTTTTTTCAGTGGTACATCAAGAGCTTTTTGTGTGCAAATAGGAAAAGGAGCTGCTGGCAGCTTTGATCACTGTCCTCCAGGTAACTACATCGTAGCTATGCCTCAGGGATTACTGGGTGCAGGGAGGACGGGGTGCTGTGGCTTCGGGGGGAAGCCTGCGGGTGTGGGTCCCTGCTGTCCCTGTTCACATCTGGCTGCAGGGTGCTGTGCCCAGTCCTGCTTGTAGTGCAGGTCGGACCATCTGGATGAACCAGTTATGTCCCCTGATCCACCAGACTACAGGGATTGTGGCTTTGTTGCCTGTCTTTGACAGCGGCCACTCTCTTTCTAGATAAAGTGCGTCTAAAGAACATTTTGCCCTTAGATCTTCCTGGCTGGATCTGCCCGCCCAGAGCTTGGTGCTGCAGGGGCTGAATTAGCTGCACTAGGGTAAGTGAGGCCTGCAACACTGCATCTGAGCTGTGCAGAGCCGGAGAAGATGGGGGCTATTGGTATTTTCCTGGAAATGGCAGAGTTCTTCATGGCAGCTGTTCTTAAAGTTTAGTCCAGCTGCATACAAAAGCAGGGTGAGCAACTTCTTTTTTTTTTTTTTTAATAGGTGTTAATTCATTTTTAATGTGGCAACCGAAACCAATCTTACCTCTTGGCCTTGACTGTGTAGAACGAGAATACTTGCTGATTTTAACGGGGTGATGTTTTACAGGCAGCAAGGGAAGTTAATACCTAGTTGCCATTCACGTTCAAGAGACTGTAACAGAATAAAAAAAAATTAGGGCAAAACTGTAGTGGGATAAGGCACCATAAAACTTTGAGGTAATTCTAGAGAAGTACAATTTAATGCAACATTATTTTTCTGTAACTGACATGCACCTCTTTTTCTTTCTTTCCCAAAGCTAATATGCAGATCCACAAATTACACAGAATTTCTATTACTGAACAAACAAAAACACAAAATGAGAGGATAACATTTCTTCAGTCTTTTTAAAAGAACTATTTTATGTAGCATTATTCCCACTGGGTGTCGCCATTTTACTTGTGTATAGCCAGCGACTGCTTAGCTTCATGCAACTGCTTACAAATTTCATCAGTATTTAGCGTAATCTGTTCCGCTTTTGGAAATAATATAGGGTTTTACTTCCCCACCCCAACCTCATTTTTAAGTAGGTAATGTCTGGGAAGGAACATAAAGTGCAATTGGGTTTTGATAGCTGAATAATTATGTATAATATGCTTTTGGTTCATGCAAGGCTATTGCTTCCTGAACAATGCTAGATCCCCTAGCACCTTTTAGGTGTGAGGAAATTTGTTATGAGTAAAAGAGAATAATTTTGGAATCTACTACTCAATCCCTCTTTAATGAATGGAGAGGAGTACAATAGCTCCTGTTATTTTGTTATTCAACCCTTTCAAGACATACTTATCGTGGATTACAATCATCATAAATGATTGGTAACAAGTTTTTTGTTCCATCCTATCTGTATGTCAGCATTAATCAACTTGTACTGAGCAGACGTATGAAACAATGCAGAGTTGCCCAAGAAAGTGCAAAATTAAAAGAATAAAAATAAGTATGCGCACATGCATTTCTCTGGATTTGGCAGCTATGTGTAATTTACTACCCACAGGAATAATCAGGGGCCAGCTTTGGCTGCCGTGAAAGGCTGATAAACATTTGTGCTTATAGTGATGAAGTTACAATAAATGTATCATTTAACAAATGCCTTATTTACCATTATTGCCATCATCCACTTCACCCCCTGCCCTCACTCCCAAGGGACAGCAGCATGCAATATGGGTCAAGAATTTATTTTCAATGGTGAGAAACATCGAGCAGTAATAACTAACTGGCATGAGCCTTTGGTTAAGATTTTGCCATGGCTACTATCCTGATGTAGCTTTTTTCCTGCCTATAGTTAAGTGATCTTTTCTGGTATGGTCAAAAGTAACAATTGGTAATATACAGTACAATGCTGTATAGAGTTTTGAAGCAGTAAGACTGTGTTACATTATGCATTTTATTATCAGGCATTTTTCTATCAGCTGCATTTTCTTTATACTTATTTCCACCATCTGTCTAAGAAGAACCTTTGTTTTCGTGAGCTGAATTCCCTTTGAGTTGCTTTTCTCTGGCTTAATCTACATCTGACTGGACATTTGGCTAAAAATTATTACTATAGTAGCAGCTCCCACTGAGAAACACCTGTGCCTAAGCAGACCTAGAGAGAGAAATAAAGCAGGTGTTTTTGTGAGTTGCCTTTGAAAATTCCTATTTTCTCATCTATGGTTTTTAAAAAAAAAAAAAGGCCTTGTTGATTAGCAGCTGAAGAGGGCTTTCTTGTAAACCATTTACTTCTAATTCTGGCATAATTAAAATCTATGAAAAGAATGCTTTTAGAATTAGACTAATAGGCTAAAAAATCGTGAATTCAGTCTGGATTTTAATAGATTTAGAACTTATTTCCCAGGTTATGCATATTAGTCCTACAACACTACAACATGAGAAGTTGTAGCAGTCTCCTTTAAATCTGACAAGATTAATGTGCAATGAAATAGTCTTTTGCTTTTTGGATATTTCTTTGGGTCTAGCAAATGCAAGGAAACTTTTCTGGAAATCAAACCAGTCATGAACAAGAAGTTAGTGAACTAAGTGTGGCAAGTTAACAATTTTGTCTCAACTATTTAAGTAATTATTTAAATAATTCAATAAATTTGCCTACTGTTTTCTGAATCTAACGGGAAGGCAGTTTATTGACAGCAGAAAAAAACAGTAAATGGCAGGGTAAGTGTACTTTTATCAAGCCTGCAAGTAAGGATTACTACATGACATACAGAATTCAAATGTGTTATTTGGCAGTATTTGTCAGAGAGGTAAAAACAAAGGCCAGCTGTGCAGGAGCTTTGTTTAGACTTTGGAAAGGTGGGACTCCCGTCTAAGGGTCTGTGGCAGCCTCCGAATGCCAGAATACGTGACCTAGTGAGGGAAATTTCTGCCTCCCACATCTCTGTTTTTTAACAATCAATGGCAATTCAGTCTTGGTGGGATTGAGACACGTCTTATTTCCAGACATGAAAGATTGAATTTCATTCTAACAGGCATCAGGGAGGCTTTCATGACAGTCTGATGTAAAGGGTAAGTAAATTTGAGTATTTTAAGTGTAGTGGTGGAAGTCCAGTTACAACCATATCTGATAATAACACCTTGAAGAACCACATTCAGATAACTATAGGAATGAGGTCCAAACCAGAACTTGAGGACTTCCTCTATTGTAATGTAGGCATGAAAGATAAAGAAGCTAGCGCATACTTAGGCTTTTAATTTCTTCATTTCAGAGGGTTTTTATAAGTATCCTTTAGTTCCTGTTCTTTTTTTTTTAAAAAAAATATTTTATTCCTTTATTCCATTTCCTTATCCTCAGAATGTTCATAGAGCTTATGATGTTATTAAACTCTTCCAGGGGAATTTCTAAGTGTGGTCTCAAGATATTCATTTACCTTGTTTAAAGGACCTAGTTTAATATTTCAAATTATTTCAATTGTGCCAAAATGAGTCTGTGTGTTGGCAGACTGTTGGATCATATTTTTTTAATCTCTGTGGTACAACTGTAGTAAAACAGTATCTGAAGGTTCTTCTTTGTATTCTGTTACTGTATGTGGTTAGTTCAAATCTCAGAAGATCCTCTTCTGGTCCCTGTTGATCTTCTTCTAGTCCTTGATCTTTGGACATATTTTTCTTACGTATATGTTCATCTGTTTTTCCTTTGTTTTATTCTTGTCTTAGTCTTTTGCCAGTCCCATTTTTCAGTTATGTGAAGGTCTTTGGTTTTAATCTTTGTTTTTTCCTTTGTACAGCCAGCTTCCTTAGTATGCCACTTTGATCATCCTTCATATGCATTAAACTAGGAGCCATATGTGCAGTCATGCAGATTTTGAAAGAGCACTCTGTAAAGCTTGAACTGTAGGCATGACTGCTGATTCCTTTGTTCTTGAGCAATTCCCTAGATCAGTGGACTCCACTGGGGAAGTATCAGCAGTAGAAAGAGCAACAAGTAGGTTACAAAAGCAGTGGGATTTGTTAATTTAACCTCTAGAAACTTATTTTTCATTTCTCTGTCAGATAAGCATTTTTGCTCTGAGTGTCACAAATATAGAATTTAAACAAAATCATTCTGGACCTTATTGGAGGAAAAGAATGCTACCCTATCATTTAAACTAGGTCCTGTATCTTCTAATAAACCGTTCCAAATTCTCCATGTACTTTAATTAGGAAACTCCACACAATCATTTAACAAGAGGATTGGTACTGTTCAGATGTTTAACTCACTGCTTTTCATGACTAAATTATATGTGTCTTCAAATGATCTGCATACTTGCCTTCCCAAAATAAACAAATAAACTATTTTTTTGCCACTTGGAAAAAAATCAATAAAAACAAGATTAAGAAAAATATTAATTTAGAAGTGGCTTGGGTTATAAAAGCATGCCCTTCCTGTTGTGTGTTGTCCTTTCTCAAAGTGCGTATGTGCTTGCTTGCTTTTCCCCAAAGATGAACAGTAGAAAATGGATTTTACGTTCTTTTTTTTTTTTTTTTTGCTTTACTACTGTCTCCTGGAAAGATGAAATGCCATTAAAATTCTCCCAAATATTTGAAGATCCATAATGGTTTCTTGACTTCAAAAATTAAAATTCCTCTCAAATAATTGTTTATATCCTGTAAAAAGTGCCTGTAAGCCTACCCAGTGGTCTGGTGCTGTGTGCTCTGAGCAACGTGTGAGAAAATGGCATTTAGTTCTGAGACCTGTGCCCTTCTCTTGTAAATGCTGCTGAGGGGATGCACAGCTACTTTGCCTGAGCAGAACATTTAAATGAGAGCTGTGATGAATTCCTGCTCTTGGAGACTGATCGAATCGTGGGGAGTTTATTCAAAGTAACTCGGTCGTTGTACAATGTTTGCTTAAGCTTGGAGAGACTAGCCAGTGTAAGGGGACTGATGTATTTATGCACCAAAGGGTTCCTTTTGGTGAGAGCTTGCCTTGCATCTCACATAGGGATTTTGCAGTATGCCCTTATGCTCAGCTTTAAGCTGCTTCCCTCCAAATGGAGTGAAGTCTAGAATGCCCAGCTTGTAACTGGGATGCAAAGTCCTCCATATGCTCAATTTCCACACTGGACTGGCCAGTGGTGCAGGCCTTATTGCTGGTAAAGATGTGATATGCCCCTGTGGTCCTGGAAGCATATTGGATTGCAGCAAATTTAGAGCTTCAGGTACACAGATTAAATCTCAGCAGTAGACCTTCAGTTTTGGTAACTTAGTTTATGAAATGCTTTGTGTATTTGAGAAACAAGTAAATAATACATTGTGCTGAGCATAACATTTCCGTGTGGAATGCTGCTGACCGACTTAGTGAGGTCACTTAGAAGATCCAGTGGGGATCCAAGCCCAAGTGGAGTGGGAGGTTGGTGTGGATATGAGCAGCTTCAGCTGTGAGGAGACATGTCTGGACTCTGCACACATGCAGTCTCGTGGCACTTCTTTCTGCCCTGGACACTTTTCTTTCTGGTGCTTGAGCAGAAGGTAAGAAATTAGAAAGGGCACCAAGACATTTCCAATGCACTGAGAAGCCTTGGATTCTGCTGAGCTTGCTCCTACTGCCTTCATCATGGTCTGTTTCCTCCCAGACTAACCAACCATAGCACTCAGACAGCCCTGGACTAGAGGGAGAGGGATGAGGTGATGTTCTTTCATTTGCAGTGCTGCTGGTCACTGCCTGTAGCTAGTACCCTGCCCAACTCGCTCTGCTAGGCATGAGAAAGTCCCCTGCTTCAGTGATTCAAATCCAGAAAATAATTTGCTTGGCCTATAATGGCAAGGAAGGGGAGAGTAATTGTTTCACATAGTGTACCAAATTTTCATCCTGCCTCTGACAGCTGTTTTGTTCTTGGCACAAACTCTTCCTGTGCTTCTGAGAAGTCTTGAGCTGGGTCTTTGGAGTCAGAGGCATGGAGTCAAGGAACTCTACCACAAATTAGGTGCAAGGAGCTTGCTCCATCAGGGGCTAAGGTGCCACTAAGGCATGATTGCCTGGATGTACTAAGCGTACGTCCATGAGGTTGCATCATGAGGTTGATGCAAAGGGAACTCATGAGGAAGGGTTTATAAAGATAGGGTTAGAAAAGAAACAGCTGAAGATTGCCTAGTTAATGATTTCTGCTCATGCCCCAAGCGGTGCCCATTTTTGTAGCTGTATGTGCTCTGCAAATATATAGCAGAAAATTTAAGTGATCCTATTTGTTTTCTATTTAAAACATTGTTTATGATCAGTTAACTTAAATAAAAGCTGGTTTAATTGGCTGACTTTTATTTTTGTATAAAATGACTCTGAAAGATAAAAGTTAAGAAAATTCATTCTTTAGCTGTTTTATAGCAGCTCTAAATTATAGATGAGTTCTGCATTAGTCCTGCAAACTTGTCATGTGGCTCTACATCTAAAACTGTTTCCTTGCATTGTTATTTTATAGCAACCAAAAAAAAAATATAGTTTTCCTGTGACAAACTCTGCTAGAAGAAGCATGATGTAAACTGATACAACTGTTTTCACTTAAAAAAATAATAATAAAAGTTTCTATAATGCATCTTGTGAAGCAAGTGGTGGCAGGAAGCACTTGTGTGGGAAGATATTATCAGGGAAGTAGGATCTTTTGGATATTACCTGGGTAGTGAAATCATGATCATTTGTGGTAAATGCCTTCATTTATAACTCTTGCAAGAGACTAAGAACTCTTAGCATTCAGTATCCTAAACAATTCAGTATGATCATTTTTTTCCTTCTTCATAGCAGTATTTTTTAGATATGATAGCCCTCTTCCCTTTGTCTCTGAAATCATTTCACTCTATTTGTTTTTGTATTCATATACATTCTGTTGCACAGACATCATATTTCAATAAGAGGGGTGTTAATTCATAGACCAGTATATAATATAAGGAGAAGTAAAGAGCTGTGTAATTCTCATGAAAAATGTTATGAATGCAAGCTGTTATTGTTTACTTGAGTATTAAAATGAAAACGGAAACATTGGGATGCTCATTTGACTGTAGGCCACAGCAGGAATGTGAGGTTGAGTGGTTCAGAAAAATCAACAGTGATAAATAACAGTTAGAGGAGGAAGCTTTTAAGAATGAGATTTGACAAAACCTGTTTGAGGGAACAAATGAAGCAAATGCCTAGTGGCAATTTACTTTTGGCCTCACTTGTGTGCATGTTGTAGGCTAGATAAGGAAATGAGTGATGGTGGAGATGTAAAGATTACAAGGCAAGGAGGTTACTGCTATTTAAGAGAACAGATGATAGTGAAGAAAGGGAAAAAAAAGAGCTAATAGTTAAAGCTGAGGGAGTACGATGGAGAGTAGAACTGGCGGATGGCAGAAGTACATTCAGCTCAAGCAGAAGCAGCTGGAAATGGGCAAATACAAGGTATGGAGTGGTGTAGTTGTGATCGCAAGCATGAAGCTTCAGACTTGCTTGTCTTGTAGGACCTACTAGCACCTTGGGGAAAAAGAAATTAAGCAGGAGGGAGAGAACATGGTTTGATTGCAAAAGTTGATGCAGAAACCTTGGTGGAAGAGGAGGAACAAGTGCGAGCAATGCACGGGGAGGATACCCCATGGGGCTGGCAGCCTGTGCCCACCCCAGCTAGGAGCAGGGCACCTGGGGACAGGTCAGGCAACAATGTGAGCCTGCGGGTGGGTGAGGGTCAGGATCAGACCCAGCCTTGTGATGGCTGGGCAGGGCCGTGGTGATGTGCATTGCTACAGCTGTCAGAGTATAAAGCAGGGAAGGCAAGGTGTATTATTTGTGGCTGTAAAGATTTTGTTGAATGCATGAAGTCAGTTAAGTGGTGTAAACATCCGCAGGTTTTGTTGCACTGTTGTATGTGTTGAAGTAAACCACTTTCTTCAAATACTGTTTAAACATGGTAAAGAATGTGTAAGCAATTAGAAATGTAAGATAAAAATAAAGTGATAAGACTGATTGTTTCAGGAGCTATATACTGATACCGCTCACCTTATTTATCAAAAGTTGTGCCATACCATTGCATATGATACATAATGACTCAGCACTATCGAAAGAGAAACTAGTTTTCCGTCTCGTATTTTCTTTTTCTTTTTGGTAAATAATAATATTCACAATTATGGTAAAATGTGCTGTGTTTCATCTGGCAATAAGGAGTTTGTTTCAGCTTTACTATTAAATATTAGTCTTATTCTCTAATCATTGCATTTCAAATCTCCTAAAATGCTGTTCTCTGGGAAATTTTCCCTAAATGCAATGCTTGGAAGCTGTTCATGCATTTATGTGCAGTGTGAAATCAAAGACATTCCTTCAGGCATCATTTTACTCAGAAATGTTCTAACATTATTAATAATTTATAAATGTAACAGGTTTACATTAAAAGCAAGCCATAGACTAGGTCACTTCTGATCTGCACAATAATTCCTGCATAGCAATTAGTATTACAATAAGTTTGTAAAAACAGAGGAGGAAGAATATTCATGTACTGAGTTTTTGGAGGCTAGATAACCTTTCCGTTACTGACATAACCCTGTTCACTTCAAACTGCTCACTCTGGCATGGTATTAAAAATTGGTTGCCTGTAATAAAGCTCAAACTATTGATATAAGAGAAGTTGAAGGTGTAATGGATATGAGGTAGTGCATAGCAGTAACAAAAGTTTCTTACTTTACACAAGGCCACGTAAGGCAAGAGTGCTTGCTCAGTATTGCAGATGTACCAGTCTCTCTCAGGGTCACTTTGGACAATTTTCCTGTGTGCGAAGAGACTTTGTAAGTGTGACATATGCATCTAAAGAGCACAAAGCAATCTTTTATTGGTTAACAAACATAAAAGGCAGGATGTAATGAGCTCCTAGGCTAGGCATTAGTATGCTGTCAATCCCCAGTACGACACTTGAAGAGCCTTTGCTGGCCAGATAGTTGCAGATCAGATGGAGGAGAGCCAGTCTTCACTGCTCCTTCAAACAAGTCTTCATTGCTGCTGGGTTGCTGTTTTCCACCTGCTTACTTTGCTTCTTTGGGATTTTATGTCATTCCACATTGGTGTTTTTCCTCCTGAATCCCTGGCTGGTAATTCCAGCATCAACAGCCCTACCTTTGCTTGCAGTTGTATCTTTCTTGTCTCGCATGGCTGTACTCTGTACTTTCTCCAAGGTCTGTCTCATAGCTTAGCAATTTCCTTAGAAGTCTGAGGCAAGGTTAAGCAGCTGTGCCTTGGATCATGGAAAGCTGAACCCCGGAGAGGGAGGTCACACAGCACAAACATTAAACACTGAGGTCAAATATTATCAGACATCAAATGAGGAATTTAAATGAAATTAATTAGTCTTGAAATTGCAAGTGCCATGGTTCATGATTTGGGATACTTATACAGATTTAATGTTTCTTTAAATCATTTGCAACAAGTGATTGAAATGCTGTACATTTTTTTTTTTGGGGGGGGGGGAAGGGGGCAGTGCTGCTCTTCCAGTTATTTCAGGTGTTAGGCATATGTTCTAGAAATGTAGTCTGAACAGGTAGCAAACACCACTCCTTGCCTTAAATACTCTGTTTACAGCACCTGCAGATCATTTGGAAGATTTTCTGGATACTCAGACTGCAGTTGTCCTTTCTTCTGTTCTAGGTAATGGGCCCCATCATGATCGAAGTTGCGTTTACGATGAGAGCAACGTAGTCGATGGAGTTTACTGCCTCCCAATAACACACTGGATTGAAGTCTCTGGACATACTGATGAGATGAAACATACAACTGATTTCTATTTTAATATTGCAGGACATCAGGCTATCCATTACTCCAGGTAAAACACAAGTCCATGCCTTGGCCAGTGTCACATATTCAAACAGAAAATCAGTATGATATCAGCGAACTTTGAATTAGAAGTGGCGAATGGCAATATGCATGCAAAAGTTCCCCAGAAAAGCTGAACAAAGATTAAACACCTCTTTGCAATTAAATGTCTTTTTTTTTTCCTTCTCGATAATAAGGAGAGTTTTGAAGTTCAAGGATACCTGCATTCTATGAAAAGCTGTGTTAGTTGCATCACATATGAAAATGCTTATCAGTAATTTATGGATAAAATTATGAGGAACTCTTATTTTCAAGTGTTTGTCAATATGCATCTATACACAAGTATACCCAATATATTTGTGTTTGGGATTATTTTAATGAAGTACATAATTTGGGGAAACAAAAAGAATATATTCCTGGACCAGAACTTTAGGGCATTGTGTTATTGCTTATTTGTGGAAGCAATGGCAATTAGTGACAGTTCTTATAGATGACTTCTGCTTCTTAAACATAATGAATGCATTCCTTTTTTTAAAAAAAAAAAAAAAGAAAAGAAAAGAAAAGAAAAAAGGTAAAATGTAATTAAGTCTTAAAATGCATTTACTTCTCTGGGGTTCTGTTGAGTCTAACTGATTCCTGCTGCTTTTTGTGTCTGGAATACCTCTGTAAACTTGGGTTCCTGTAATTGTAGCTCATCTTTGTAGTGCTTGGTTCAAGAAGTGCTACTAGAGCCACAGCTGCTTTGTGAAGGAAAGCAGAATGAGAAGATACAGATACCTCCAAAGCCTGCACTGAAAATGAGTCTGACTGAATTAGGAACCAGTAAGACTTAAAGTGAAGATGGTATGCATCTTTCAGGGCTGTACATAAAGCAGAGGCTGTGTTTAGAGCAGCAGGCTTGGCACTGGTGGCTAACTGTGCACTGAGGACTTGGGGACTATTTGTAACTTTGCCCTTGTCTCCAGCTGTGGATGTGACAATAAGTTTGTTGATTGATAATGGTTACATCAATACTGGCAACCCTGATATGCCATGTGCAGCTGATGTTGCTTACAGGACAGTTAATGATTGTAAAAGAATATTTATTTTTTGAAAAAAAAAAAATCAGATGTTTATACTTTCATTGGGTCTTAGCATCCCTTTGTGTGAATTTCTCCAGATTACCCTTTCGGCTACTCCAGCCTCACTCTTGTCTCCTTCTTCTACTGTTTTATCTGAACCCTTATGCAGTGTAGGAAACAGAATTGTTTTTTTCTCATGAGAGTTGCACTGTATGACAGAAAGATTTTCTTTTCTTGGTGTCTTCTGGAATATTACAGGTTCATAAATAGTGTCAGGCATATGTGGGTATTCACGTGACTTGGTACCATTTCCCAGAGACTTCCTCAAGCTATATAATACTCCTGACAGATTGTTATCTGTATCTTAAGCATCCATTTCCAGCGTCCTATCAGAGAAAAGATCTTGTTTCCTCCAAAGCAGAAACTTGTCAATCCCAAATAATCTTCACTTGGCAGAGGAAGTTTGTGAGAAAGAGGAACAGCTGTCAGAAAGAGAATATTTAAACACCAAAGGCTAACTTATCTTTCTTTCCAGAGGCAGCAGTGATCCATTTAATACTGCCTTATCTGCATGACTATATGTTTCCAAGATGAGGTAAAAAGCTGCAGATTCCACTAAAGAATATTTGGATAAAATTTTCTGTGTTGCGTAGTCAATTCCAGATGAGGATCTCCTCCGTTCCCATCTCTCATACCTTCACTGCAAGGAAGCCTTATATGCACGTCTTCAGTAATTCTTATCTCATTTTTTGAAGCTGTATTAAGTGAGCATGCCCCGTAACAGTGCTGTCATGTAATTATTAATACTTTGAAGATATGCACCCTTAAATGATTTTTCAGTTGTTAACAGCTGGGGGCAGATTCACCCTTCCACTGGTTATTAACAAAGCAGCCCAAAGCTACTGGCTAGCTGAGATTTCTTTTTCTATTTTTTTTTTTTTCAGTTAAAGTGAGCTAATGAAAATGCCGTTATTTTTTATGGATTTATTGATTTGGAAGACTACTGTGGACATTAGTATCAACAAAAACAAAAACAAACAAAAAAACCAACAACACACAAACAAGCAAAAGCTAAGAAGCAGTCCCTCTGTCTTTACAGCTGAAAGCTTAGTTTATGGTCTGGTCTAGTTCCCCAGCTGAGATTACATTTGCCTATGTTGTAAAGCAGCGGTACCACAGGGAGCTTTAGGAGCACGGATACTGAGTACTGCCACTAGCTGTAAGAGCTGCAAAGAACAGTGGCACCTGGAAAGAAGTTATTTATTGGGGAAAACCTGTGATGTGCCTGTTCTCTACATTGGTGCTGATCTGTTACAGTTAATAGGATTGCCATGTGCAAATCAGCTAGAGAGGAAAGATTTTCTCTGACAAAATGGCCTCCCACGTGAGCTGGTGAAATGATTTTACTTGTTATCTGTCTAATCACACTGATTAAAAGCAGTTGCTGCTGTTAACTGTTTCTTTTTAAAACGTGCTTAAATTTTAAATGGGTTGTAGTGGTATGCGATGTTGCCAAAAGTCGTTCTGAATAATTTTGAGGATGACAGTGATGCTTTGAGGAATCATGTTTTTTTTTGTTGGTGGTTTGTTTGTTTGTTTTTTATTCAGTGTGTATGTATTCATTCATAAATCAGTGAACTTTTTAGACTTACAGGTTGCAGAATATGTGGTGCATTTTTTAACCATACTAGGATTTTAATTATTTTTTAAGTGTGAAATGGAGTTCACCTGCAGCTAGAGTCATGACTGATACTTCTGTAATGTTAGTGTTCACTTTTTTTTTTTGAAATGTAGTGACACACATCGCTTAAATCTGATTCAGAAAAAGAAAAAAAAAAACAGTCCATTTCTCTTTTGTGTCAGGTATTACTGTAATAAGATGCCTTAAATTGCAGAAGAGTTCATTTAGGACACAGCAATTTTCCAAAGCAAAGAAGAGTTATTTCATCTTTTCAGTGAGAATATGGTTTCAGAAAGTCTGTAAATGTGGGTCACTTTAACTCTGTATCAGTTCCATTTGTGAAAGGTGAAACATCATAATTCAAAAGTGTTATCTGACTTAATATTTATTAATATTCTTCTGCAGTTCTCAGATGAACAGCTCTGTGTAAGGATAAAGAGGGAGTGACACCTGAAATTTCAAAATCCTTAAATAATATGTTGGAGACACTGATGCTTGATGATAGAATTAGGTAATAGAGGAGCACATATCACTGAGAGCACTGAGTTACAGTTTTCTATTTTCAGACTGTTGTTAGGTCCCCAGATCCATATTTACCACCCTCCCACCTCTGGGAATTACTACAGACAAAAGAAAGGTCAGCATTTATCAGCAGAATACTGCTTTAATGCCTCAAGAAGGTAAACAAGAAGCATCTGGATTTCGCCTTGGGTTATACCTCATTCACTTGCATATCTAAATTGAGATTCTAGCGCAGATCAGGGGTACACATTTTATGTGGCTCTCCTGACCATCCCCACTTTCCACAGTTTACTTCTTATTGCAGAGCAGTCTAAGAGTGAACAATCCTTTTAGTGAATTTGAGTGATATCTTGTCAGATAAAGCTAAACTACAGTTTAGTAATTCTCCTGTGAAGAAATGAGCGTTTACTTGATTGATATGAATCTTTAGTTTGGGTGGAAGACAAGAATCTGGTTGGGTATGTTTTGCTTGAGGCTCACTGGAGAAAAGAAAACTTCATTTAACTTAACTGGATTGCATTTATTGCTGTTTGAGTGTTGCAACAATGTTGGTATTGATGAATTTAAAGGTATACTTAAAAGACATTTGTGGTAGGGCTGGGTTTGAGGCTAAGTACTAACTTTGGATGTCTATATAGCGCAGTTCAACTCACTGGTGACTAGGTGTCTGCTTTAGAGTGAATTGAAGGACTGAATAGATCTCCAAACTACACTGACTATGCTGATGAGGTCTTTATTGATTTATAATGATACTTTAAACATCCGATTCTCGTGTCCTGTTGCTTGAAATTTGATGTCTAGTGTTATTTGAGATGATCTGGAGTTTACTGTCTGGCCTTCAGCTGCTGCACTACAGGAACACAGTTCACGATAGCTCTTTGGTTATATCTGTGAGGCCCACACAGATGATCCAGATGCTCTAGGACATCTCAGATCTTAGGAAAGCTGTAATTAGGCAATGCTGTTTCTGAAAACACCCACATTTGTAGATACTCAGGGCTAAGTGTCGTCGTCTTGATATTGTACCCCAACTCTAGCCTACATTAATGAATAATGTCCATCTCAGTTCAGTATGAAGTCAGAATTACCTTTGAATTTTGCAACTGGAAAAATACAAGAGAGAGCTTTTATTTGTTTTTACTCTTTATCTGGAGAAGAGTTTCATTTCTGGTTTAACTGTTTTTTAATTCATTCAAAAAATAAAATACCCTTCTGTTTTAAGTGTCATTCTAAAGCAATTTTTTTAATTACTGAACTTTATATATACATATATAGAAGCTTTAAAGAGGAAGCTGTCATTCAAGAAAGAGAAAAAAAAAAACAACTAGAGCTCAGTGAACTATTCTACTGTAGTAGAAAGCTTTATGCCTACATTCAGAATTAAGAGAAGAGGTGATGATATCTACTGAGATTACCACAATTAACATTAAAAGCTGAGAGCTAGCTGTCCCCTGTGCCTAGTGAAGGCTTGTGGTAACAATATTAGAGAAAAGAATAAGAACTAATGAGTTCCAGATCAAAAGTCTTCCGTTGTATTCTAGTAAAATAATCTTGATTAAAAATACTTAACATCAATAGGAGTTTGCCCTTTGATTTCAGTACTTGAGGCTCTAACTGTAAAGTTATCTGGCCTTTTTATACCTTGAATTATGATAATATTCTAAGCCACATTTTGTGATATGTTTACCCCATAAACTAGGACATTTAACCATTTGTTTGAATTTGTTTTCATTATACCGAGCTATAACATAGTTTAAATTAGATCCACTCTTTATTTAGCAATAGAATAATCTTTTATATAATGTTTTAAAAATTATTATTATTATTTTGTCTCATATTTATCATCCTTTTTTTTTTCATCACTCTCAAGTGGAGCTGTGAAATGCTTTTACTAGTCTCTGATGTGAAGAAAGCAGGTTTCAAATCAGTGTAAAAAGTGACTTTTAAGTAATTTTACATTCAAGTTCTTGAAAAATCAGAATGTATATGGTGGGATACCATCTGAGGGATTAGGAGCAAGAGTGAGAAGAGAACCATATTGTGAGCTCAGAACTTTATCAATTTTTAAAGTCCTTATTGGTTTACATTTAATTTATCACTGTAGTGGGTAACAAATGCATTTTTCTTCCACATTTGCTGGCGATGCAAAAAAAATCACAAACTTTGTCCTTTCATGAACTCCCCACGTGGAGCCTTCCCCAGCAGTCTCTGTAAACTTGAAATCTGATTCTGTTTTTCCAAGTTTTGAGATTTTGCAAGAACAGAATGGCACTTGGCTGTGTAATCTAAGCCAGGCTAGCAGACAAACCTAAAAACCAGGCTCGTTACAAAACTAAATCCCATGAACTGTGCACAGAAATAGTTAGGATATGTTGTTAGGGAAGTCACAAACTGTGGAACCTTTGTAATGCCGTCCGTAATCTGGATTGAGGGAACTCACATTTTGGTCTTTTATTTTTTTCTTTTTTTTTTCTTCTTCTTTTTCTGAGCATTAGCAAGCATCTGTTGTCAACATAGCTCCGATTCCCTCACTGTGACCTACCACCTGAGGTCACATTCTCAGAAGTAATGTCAAGGTCCTTTAAAGTTCCACATGACTAAGACAAGAAAGAACCAGTTGGCTTCCCTAAACTTTGGTGGCTAGCAAGGTGCTATGAATATGCAAGTTTCTTGATAGTATTGCTAGAAACCTTAAGAGTAAGGCCCTGTAGGCACAGGAGAGCTTTTGCAGAACTAAAGCTCTTAATGTAGTTTCATCTCAGAAGATAATATAATTTTGTCTGTCACAGGGTTAGGATGAGGTTTACGAGGTCTGTGCAGTGCCACTGTCAGCATGGGCATGGCAGAAACAGAAAGAACAAGACCACCGTATTGATTCTGATGCTTGTAATTCCACATCAGCACAAAGCTCTGAAGGGCAGCAATTGTTAGATGTGACATTTCTCTGGAAAACAAATAATTTTTAAATACAGAACTTGAGCATGGCGCAATGTACTTCTAAGCAGCTAGGTGAATGTGGCAAAATTTCAGAATTTTTAAAAATCGTATTTATCACCAGCACCAAGAATTACCCTGATCATATTAAACAATATGTTTGATATGCTGTGTACAGAAATACCCGGTAGCAAGTCTGTACCTGAGTGTTGTGACATGGCAAGGGGAGAGGAAGCTGCAAAGAGCAGTTACTATTTCATGGAAGCAAATGTTTTTTCTCCATGTGCTAAGAACCTATGGCTTGCAGGGTGCTTAAGAAAGAAACCAGGAATGAAGGTTCAACTCAAAAGAGCCATAGTAATTTAACTGCATAATTTCCAAACAAGGAGTGTGCAACAGTACACTAAAGCGAGCTTAGTGTGCTGCTTTGATAGTCTCGTGAGTTTTATCTGGATTTTTCTTTTCCATTCTACCTTTCATATGTGGTATTTGGAACTGGCACTTCATTGAGAATTATTTATTTGGATGGGGTGACTGTTCAGAAATGAGTGTTTTGTTAATAAAATGGCAGCAAGCAGAGCCTGGCTGTTGATGGCTAGATGAATGTTTTTCATCAGCTGGCTGGTATTTGGTAATATTTTCTTAAAACTACTGTTGCTCTTTAAAATGGATCTTTTCATAGCTGTGTCACTACACAAAATGATTTCCTTACCTTGTAAGAAAAATTCACAATTCTGTGTTATTATGGGAGCAAAAGCCAGAAGGAATACTGGGAACCCTGCATGAAAAAAAAATCCCGAGGAGTAAACATACTTATTTGTTCTGTTTTTTCTCTGTGGGAAAGAACAGACAAATGTTGATAGTCTAGTAAGTATGAATTTTATGTGGAGTATCACTGTTAGGAAGCAAAAGCTATTGCTGATCCTAATTTCTCTTTCCGAGCCTACCTGTCTTTTGCCTGTATTTCTTCTGAACGTCTTCAGCCTTTTCTCCTGCCTCTTTGCTCTTTAACATTCAGGTGGTCAGCAAGAGAATAAAGTTCTGCCTCTATTGGAAAGCAATTTGCTGGTGGTGCCGGCTGTGAATAAAATTGCCTGAGATGGTGAAATCCTGCTCCATTTAGCTCACAGCTTGGGGCCATGAGGAAGGGAGGCAGCACAGCTTTTTCACCAAAGAGGATGTTTCAGTGGTCTTGCAGATATTTATTGCTTGTTATCTTTTACATATGTTTATCAGGTGCTCTATAATGGCTGGCATTTCTTAATATAGTTTACCTCTTGATAGTGGAAATGCTTTTTCAAGACCAGATATTGTGCACTCAGTCTTCTTGCTATCTACCAGGAGGGAGGGAATTCAGATACTTAGATATTTGGTTGTTATTGGAAGAACTTAACTGAGAAAACTTCAAAATTTACAGCCAGCAAAACAGATGAACCAGCGGCTTTTGTTTGCCATCCCCTTGCCTAGCCTTTCTGTGGTTTTCACAGGTACAGCTCTTGGGCGAGAGTAGCCCAGCAAGCCTTCGGCTATCTCTTGCAAAGACAATTTTCTTAGACAAACATCCTCAAAATGAAAGAGTTTTCAGTCTGAAAATGGGAAAGGTGATGCCATCAGGTAGTTTACTACCACCAACTGCTTTGGTGTTTGCTTGCTGAGTGTACACCGCATATTTGAAACCAGTAGCCTCCAACTCAAAATATCTGAAAAAACACCATGTAGTTGTTTCAATGTAAATGACATGGGAAAAGTTTAAAAGATACTTAATTTAAAACAGTAGCAATCTGAAGTTATTAAATTATGAATTCTACCTCTATTTTAATTTTTATAGATGCTCATGGATGTAAATGCAAATTTTCATGTTTGAAAGCTCTAGATATTTACAAGATGATTTTAAAAAAGGTTCTCCATATACGTGGCAGATACTATTTAAAGGATAAAAAATAACTTATTAGAAAGGAAACTTGAATGTAGCTCTAGTTTCTTTGAAGTTTGTATCAGAAACATAAGTATTTAATTTCCCAAGAGTAAATGAACATTATCAAATTTCTGCTGCATTTTCCCATTTATAATTTTATTTCTGAAAACAAAAAAACAAAGAAATGAAATGTGTTTGTCTTCCCAGGAGAACATATTAAGAGACTATACAGAAAACCTCTTGTTCCCTTCTTTAATGCTTGGGAAATTTAATTTCAGAGAGTCAGGTACATAATCCATGGTACTGTTCAGAAGTTTAATGCGTGTCCTCTTGTGAACTATGATAAAAATTGAGTTCAATGTCTTAGAGGTTGCCATGTTATAAGAAATATGGATTTGCTCTTTATTGGCTCAAACGACAATGGTTTGTAAGTTTAAGCAAAATGTCTTTTTCCTTTGATATGAAAAGACTAATAATAGAAAAGATGATTTTAAACATGCAGGAAGAGGAAAAAGGGGAAATACACATTTCAGTTTTAATACAGAGACAATGTATAGAATATAAATTATGTCAATAATGAAGTAGAATCTTGATTTTTTGTCTATTTATTTAATCTATCTGTCTATATGTCTATCTACCTTATTACAGTTTGAAGTATGAAGAATGAAGAGTAGCAGCAGAAATAGGATGGTAGCATTCATGCACAAAGTCAGCTGTGGACCAGCAGCAAGACTCTCCTTGGCTCTGTCTTTCAGTTTAGGGGCTGGGTGCTAGGTGCTAGTGTTGAATTTTGTGGGTTTCTGGAGCCTTCCATTTAGGTTATCTAGCTTCTCCAGGGCTGCCTTTTCAAAACTCTTCAGAACAATTATAGTCTGTGCCTTCATTGTCCCAAGATGAAGGTCTGATGAGGAGGATATGCGGTTTCCTTAATACAATACTTTCCTTAGCGTTCCTTCTTTCTGCTGTCCAGCTGCCATCTTGAAGTGTTGGTCTTGTACAGACCATTCCTAAACACAGGAAACTAACTGTTGCCTTCACTGCAGAAGACTGAATTGCTGAACTCTGATACTGAATTGCTTCAATCTAGTAAGGTGAAAGGAGGAAAAACCTTCTTGTATATATTTATGCTCTGGATAGTAAGGCTATACAGTATTGAGTAATGTTTTACAAAGTCATGCTTCAGCTGACAATGTAAAGATATTTACATGCACTTCTGTAAGAGTAGATGACTTTAATACATTTATTCAAATGCCTGCAATTTCAGTCTCCAAGCAGGTAAAAATATACTACTAGGAAAAGAAATAAAGCTGAAAAAAACTTTATTATTATTGCTATTATTATTACTATTATTATTTTATTTTATTTTATTTGGTGGGAGCTTGCTCTTTTAGATATTTATGTGGCTGACTCTGGTGATGATTCATTTTTTTTCATATTTCTAAAACATTTTCTAGATTACTCGGTCTGTGGTACTCTAGAATGCATCTGCCCCTCTTTAAAAAGAATACAAATTAGCTGTTGCAGTTTTGGAAATTCTGGATAAATATTTTGACCGGAATGGACACAGATGCAGAAGCTATCAGGACTGTTGTGTTTGGACGGTACCACAAGAAATGAATGTGTCTCTTCCTCTGATTGTCTCCCAGCTCTGAGGAGATTCCAGTACTCTGTGCTGGAATGGTAATGTATTACCGTTAGATCATGAAGACACTTTTCAATAAGCTATGTTTTGCAGTTATAAAATTTTCACAAATACCTACTTGTTTCAGAAGCACTGTAAAATTTATATTGGATCTGAAAATCTGCATTTTGAGAAGTAGAGTCATTATTTATTATTTTTGCAGTCTAGGTTTGTAAGCAGCTACTGAAAAGTAAAACCTGAAAGAATGCAAAAGATATTTTTACCAACACTTCCTGAAACTTCTCAGGTACTAACTTAAAGTTCATCTGTAGTGTTTTAAGTCAACTTTATTAAGCTGCTTTAACTTAGATGCCAGCAGTGGCATCATTCCCATTACTAAGCATTAATGTTAGAAATTCTCATTACTATTGCCAAGGGATTCATGGCTCATTACTCTCTGGCGTAGTTTAGCAGCCTGTTGTTCTTGTGTTTCCAAGTATTTGTTCTAATTCAAAACAAATGGGAATGTTGGCAACCTAACAGAGACATATGTAGGAAGTAACCATTGGCAACCAGTACATCAGACAAGATTCTATAACTGGAGCATTTAAATATTAATTCCTACAAGCCAACTGAGAAGTCATCTCCAGAATGTGATCCTGAGATTGTTCAGTACAAGCCTTGGAACTTGCTTCTCTTCTCAGGCTGTATTTTTTGCATTTGGCCATCATTTACTTCAGATCATGTTTATACAAATGAAGGTACGAGAAGAGTCGTTCCCTGCCAGGGCAAATGCTGCTTTCTGCTGGCTGCAGTGTGCTCCTAGAATCAGTAGAAACTTTACGTGTATGTTTCAAAATAAAGCCTGACTAACTCCTATAAGGATAGATCTGGACATACTTTCCTACTGTCCCTATCAGTGTGCATATAAGATGATGATAAAATTACTTTCTTATCTTCATGGTATCTTATCTTCATGCTAGAAATACACAGTAAAATATGACATAAAGTATTTCACTTTGAATACAGGGAGGATAAAATTTTATCTTCCATAATTTAGTTTTACTCATGTACATAAAGTATTGTGTGACCAAGTTATATCATTTCTAGAATAGAGATAAAATAGAGTATTTAAAAATGTATAAGTTATAAATTCATTGGCTTCAAGCTTTCTAATAGAGTGAGATGAATGAGACAGGAGAAGAGTTTATGGTGGTGGTATTTTTTTTTCTTCATTTTTTTATCCCGTATAGGTTCCAGTGTACTGTGAGCTTAACAAGAACAATTTCACTGAATTCAGTGAAGCATGCCCACTAATCCCTGAGGCAAAATTAGGTTTCATTTGATCTGTTATTGTGACAGAAGAGCAAAGATGGTTTACAATCCCTTTGCACTTCTGTTTCCCAAGGGGGATGAATTTGGGATATATTCTAGTCCTGGCATGGAAGAAGTCAGGTGTATCAGGTTCTCTTTTCAATTCTATCAGTAACTAACCTTTGTGGTAATGTTGTAATCACTGTTAATGGGAATACACTTCCTCATCTGTGTTGCTTTCTTCAGAGGAACTTTGTGGTCAGGTGACACTCCACAAAAAAGAATCCCTGATACTTCTGGTTTGAAGGACTTCACATCCTCTTTGCATCATGGGATCAATGGGAACGACAGATTTGGTTTTGCAAACCCGTTTAAAATATGAAATGACAGAACATTATTTTTTTGGTTCCGTGTCAGGTATTCCGTGATGTAAGATATGCCTTCATCACAAACTGCAGTGAAAAGCAGAGATACCTGAGTTAGCTTGGAATGAACGAGGGCATCATCCAGAGGCTGTGTAGCAATCATGACACTGAAGCTGTAGCAAAGTAAGTTTGTTTGCAAGAAACTCTGTGTTTCCACAGTTTGACTACTTCTGGTATTTGAGATAGCATAGTTAAATGAAGACAGAGAGAGAAGATATATTATCATTTAAGAAAGACATTCAGGAATTAGTACAATTCCAGGTTTAAACTGAACCTGCTTTAAGATCAAATGGATATTAATTGGTTCTGAATGAATTTAGAATGTAAAGTAGAACAAGGTTTCTGACATCAAAGGAATGATGTCTGAATTCTGGCACAGCCTTTTAAACAGGGCAGGGAGGACAAGGAACCTAAATTATTTCAAGATGGATCTTGATAAATAAATGTAGGTAGTGATCCCAGAGATGGAGATCAAAGTTTAGGATTATAGTATTGTAGATCATAGGCTCAAAGAGACCTCAGAAAATATCCAGTCCATTTTCTTACTCTCACTTATTCTCAATTACTTTTAAACTATTCCGGTTTTATCCAGTGTGATCTGAAATATGATGTCATCTCAGTTATGAGATTCTACAGCCCTGTCACTGTTCCATTCAATTACCTCACTATTCTTGCCATTAAAAAGTTTTCCTAATGTTAACTTAAGTCTCCCTAGCTGCAATTCATTTCTTTTCCTCTCCACAGCAGTTTTGTAGTTTTTTAATTTTCTGTGCTTCCATCCTTTTGAGGTTAAGTTGCACAGGGTCAGTTAACAGAGACTTCATGTCTATGTGTTTATTAAGAAATAACTCAATGCAGTAGAAGTGGGTTAGTAGACAATAGGCTCCTGACAATTCTATTATGTGCAGTGCTAGAAGACTTCAGATTAATTTGTCTTTCTAGCATGCATAACACTGCCCTTTTATATGTTGCACAAATGATGGTAGCATATCAGTGGCCCTGATTATCTATGTGAAGCTTTGTTTCTGCTCCTATTTTATGCCATTTCTGAGTGACACTGGTACCTAATGCCTTTCCCACTCTTTTGGACAATATCTGTTAGAAGGTACTGGGATGAGCGCCATGAACTACTTAATCTTGCAGCTGCAATAGGTACTCAGGAAGGATACTGAGAGAACTGATAACTTGTATCCTGGGCATCTGTTTTCTGGAGAACAAGGCAAATATGATGATTTTCTGGGACTCCATGCCATTGCAGCAGTTCTGACTGCAATTAACTGGGGCTCATGACCCAGAGAAATAAGCTGTTGTGTTCACTTCACCTTAGGTCATGGGATGATGAGCAGCAGATGTGAAGGGACACAGTTAAGAGTATCTCCTGTGAGTTGGTTCAATGTATTTCATATTCACACATCTCAGAAGCACTTACGTGTGCTTAGTGTTGTTTTTTAGTAGTACATTTGAATTTTGTGTGTGCTGAAGGCTCCTCTTGTGTTGTGGGATGCTTATTGCACTGTTCCTGCATATCAGCATTAGGCACAAAGGTGTCTTTGGAGTGAAGCTTCCTCGTTCCTCCAAATGGAATCTGGGTTGTGCGCAACCACAACAACTTTGAGAACAAACCTGCCATGAGTGAAGACAGTTCAAATCAGCTTCAGAACTACAGTGATGTGCTAGACCAAACTGCTAGTGTGGGCACAGCACCTGAGAGTTACCTAGCTCTGTGATGTGGGATATGGTGTACTTCCCAGTTATCCAGGTGTTTTCATCAAATAAGTTCCCTGCTGTGGCAGGGTGGAGGATGTTAGAAACACCTTTGATCTCCGCTACTGTCTCATGTGATGTTTTTGTGAGTTTCTTATATTATAATAAAGCTCTTATGCTCCTTTTAAGGGAATTTGTGGGGTTTCTGTGGAAGGGGAAAATAGGCCATAAACAGAAAGTATTATGGACCCACCTATAATAAATCTCTCTTACATGAATAACTTTAATTTTTCTCAAGTGGATCCTTCTTATCCATGAATGTTCCTAGAACGTTCAAAGCTAGAACAATTCATAGACAGACATAGAATACAGGCTTCCCCAGAGTCAGAATCCACCAAAAGATTATGAATGAGGTGGCGATCTATGCTCAGTCATTAGTGCGGCTGCTCTTTGTCTCTTAACCTGAAGAGTATACCATACCACTATCTGTAAATCATAGAATCATGGGATGGTTTGGGTTAGAAGGCACCTTAAAGATTATTCAGTTCTAACTCCCCTCCCATGGGCAGGGATACCTCCCACTACCCCCCAGATTGCCCAGGACCCATCCAACCTGGCCTTGAATACCTCCAGGGATGGGGCATCCACAGCTTTTCTGGGCAACCTGTTCTGGCATCTCACCACCCTCTGAGTGAAGAATTTCCTCCTAACTTCTAATCTAAATCATCCCTCTTTTAGTTTAAAACCATTCCCCTTTATCTTGTCATTACCTGTCCAAGTAAAAAGTCACTCTCCATCTTTTTATAACCTCCCTTTAAGTACTGAAAGGCTCCCTGGAGCCTCCTCTACTCCAGGCTGAACAATCCCAGCTCGCTCAGCCTTTCTTCATAGGAGAGGTTGTCCAGCCCTCTGATCATCCCCATGGTCCCTAAATGCAGGCTACGGGGTGAAGAGAGGACAACTTAGGCCTTTTTGTGTCATCACCCTGATGCTGCAGGAATCTTCTCCTAAGAAGAAGATTCAATAGAACCTGAGGACACTGTACCACTGGAACTGCTTTGTGTCTGAATATCTGTGTATTTCAGTTATAGTCTGGTATTACCTCTTTTTATTTTAGCACATCGTCAGCTTGAGGTAAAATCTTAATAGTTTGTTCACTCTGCATATCAGCAAATGAAGTAGTTTGATGCCACATTCGTACATACATTTGTGAGCATGGAATAAATGTGATATTATTAAGCATAACACTCAGAATTCAAGGGCTTGAGAAACTTTGCGTATTGCTAAGCTGACAAAATGTTGTTCTAAGGTGATAAAAGCAGGTTTTTCTTTTCAGTTGCCAAGTCTGCTCCCATGTGAGAGGCTAGATAAGTAGTCCAAATTACATCTAAGAAGAAAATTTGCCAGAGCATAATTACTTTTCATCACAATGCCAAATCATAATAATAATAATTAAAAAACAACTGGAACTACATTGTAGTCTGTTTAATTCTCCTCATTTAAAGCCCTGAGGTAGAATTCTTAACCTCAGAGTAAACTGCACTCTTTCAGTGGTAACGCAGAATATTTTATCAACGATGACTTATGCTGCTTCTATGTTTGGCATTTATTTTGAACAAAAAATAACTTTTACCTATAAGTAGTTATTACAAGGTTTGCAGCTGTGTCTTTTCAGCAGGATATAGTTTTATCATTAATCGGTGCTTTACTCTGATGACTTCTGCTAAGATTATGGCCTTTTAATCCATCTTTATTGATGAGAATGATGTTACTAAGCCTGGCTATTAGATCTTGGTGTTTTGTGAGTTAGCCCATACTATCATCAAACCTTGCTCTCCAACTGTGGCCAGTAGTGCTTGTCCACATGCTGGGCAACGGAGTGCATCAGACTGTGTTCATTCAATCCTGCTTAAATCAAGCCTCTCATCTCAAAGCCTCAGTCAGCTTGTCTTCTGCAAGGAGACTTTATCAGTAAGTCAGCAGGAGAAGGTATTAAGACCATGGTCATTTACCCACATGTCATATGTAATGAATTGTCAGGGTCATAACTCCTCAGTTCCGCATTATTATTGTAATAGTAAGGATACATTTTAGTGAGGGATCTCTCTCTGTCCTTTATTTAAAGAGAATTGAATGAAACCAATATTGTTGTAAAAGACCAAACCAGGGATTCATCTGCTTATCTTGACAGTATTTTGGAGGAAGATTCAAGAATTAAAACAAATCCAACCCAAAGCAAACCAAACCAAACCAAAACAACAACCAACCAATCAAACAAAACCCACTATTTTACTTATTTCATAGCAGTTCTTTGTAGGTGAAGCTATATGGAAGCTGAGATTCTGAGATTCTTTACCTCTTTTATGTAGATAGGGCCACTTGCTTTGCTTCTCCCATGTGACTTATCCTTAAGCAGTAATCTCATTCTCTCTTAAATACTCTACATTCTTAGTCTGTCCTCATATGGAAATATTTTCATAGGTAATAGTTGGCATCTCCTTTACTTTGAATGTTTTAATTTTTCTATATCTATTTTGATACAGTGCAATAGTTAATAAAAGGTTCAAAGTTTGAGTGCATAGACCGAGATCATTGGTTTGAGAAGGTTGTTTTAAATTTTGTATTTCTTTCAGTCCACTTCTTTGTACAGGCTAATATTTCTGCTTTGACCTCTCTACAAAGCAACACGCCAAGCATAACTGCAAGTATACACTTTTTCCTCTTGGAACTGATTATAGTTAATTTAAACCCCAGTGATGTGTGTGAGATTATTTATTACAATATGTATTACTGAGATGCATCCATCAACTGTGAATCTCATCTGCTCCTTTGTTGCATATTCATTTAGTTTCATTTGATACCACTGGCAGTTGTAACTAATATCTTAAATAATTCTGCTTCAGGCAGATTTCACTCTGTCATTGAGTAGCCTAATTTCTTGTGGGAGATCTTAACTTGAAACCAGAATTTCATGTTGAAAGTAGGCCAACAGGGTCATACTATAAAAAGACAAGCAGAGAACTATACATAGGGATATAGCCTTTGGGGCACAAGAAGTAACTAATCTTTGCTTCTGCTCAGAACTGGTAGGACCTCTTTCCAGTACTAGGCATAACATTTTAGGAAAGACGTTGACCAGCTGGAGAGTCCAAAGGCAAACAAGAATCGTCAAATGCTCTGAATATATGACAAGGAAGGAAAGATTGATTTTTTTTTTTAAATTTATTATTATTTTTTTTTAGTATAAAGAAGCCACAGCTGTGTGGGTGTGTGCTAGTAATTTTTGGATATGTAAAAGGATTCTTAAGAGTGGAAGGGAATAACCTGTTCTACATGTCTGTTGTTGAGACAACAAGAAGTCCTTGTGACCTGTGACTGCACTATTCATATTAGACATTAGGAAATTATTTCTGGAGGCAAGAATAATCATTAGTATGCTTTCTACATATCAAGCAATATTTGAAAATGTTCAGATTATCCATTGGAGAGCAGAATTTAGTCATTTAAAAATCTTTCTTTGTAAATGCATTTCAGGATGTTAGATAGCAATCTAAACCATTTTTTTTTATATGGTGCTAACAAAGGTACAGAAACCTTATTTGAATTCTAGCAAGTTCTCTTATCACTTTCATCAATACAAGATCAGAAGGAAAGAACAAGTAAGGTCCAGAAGAGAGATGTCTAATATGGTACTTCAGCGAAGGCATGCATGTACTTAAGAATATACCGCATGTGGCATTAAAAAAAATGCTAATGCCAAAAGGGGGAGCACATATAGGATGATGGTTGTGGGTCATCATAATCCAGTGGTATCACTGTTTAAAATGATGTGCCTTGTCACAAGGCAGAGAGTGGAGGAAAGATGAAAGAGCATCTCAGTTACAGCTGGTAAAATTTACTATATTCTCATTTTTAATATGCCCAAAGCAATGCTTTTGGAAATCTCCTTTTTGTCAAGTGAGAGAGAGGGAGAGAAAGGTAGGATTTTTTTGCTCGTATCCATTGGTCTTCCTTTATTTCTCATCAGGCATTTAGTCTTTGAATTATTTTAAACTTGGTTAAAAACTAAAAAGTCTCAGTGCAAACTTTTGGTTTAGACAGATCATCATTTTCCATTAAATTCCACCTTATCAAAAAATTCTCTACCAGTTCCTCCTCCACTGTCATCAGGGGAGGAAATGGGAATGCACTGTAAATTGAAGCAGTCTTCAGTAGTTATGGTGCTGCAAACCCATCTCTAACAGAGTTGCACTTGAGGCCTACATTTCCCTTGGGCTGCTTGCTTGTACTGGTGTCAGGGTAATAGCACTGCATCAGTACAAAAACACTCCATGTGCTTATGAGCACCACAAAATGCTGGGAGCAATCTTCTGGGAATGCAAAGCAAGTTTTGCTGTAAGTTACATGTAGCTGTAGCTGCATGCTGCACCTTTAGGAAATCAAAGCCATAAGGGAGGGCACAGCCAATTTAATCAGTATTTTGTTTGTTGTTTCAGCTAAATTGCTCTACCCTGTTATATGTTATATATTAGTACACATCCTGCTGTCATCAGATTCTTAATAAGATCTAAGAGAAGTCTGCAGTGCAGTGCAGACAACTAAAATGAATTGCAAACTTCAACACTGGGCTACATCTTGACATGGCGCTAAGGGATGAATCCATCACTTTCCATTTAAAATAATATGCTGGACCTTGACCAAAAATATTATCAATATAAACAGATGGAATGGCTAATGGATCACTCTGTTGCCAATAACCAGTGAAGAATACCTATAGTTTGGCAAAGCCCTCTTTCTTGATTAAGTCTGGCAACTATAGGGATAAATGGACATCTGAAATATTGTACCTGATAGATGTTCTAAGGAAATGTGTTCCCAAAGGCTTGAATCCTAGGCTTATGTAAGAGCTGTGACTCCCCAGAAGGGCTGACTGATTCTAGGAGAGTTTGTAAGATGACTTCTCCTAGTGTACTGATGATTGAATGGATCTGGAAACAGTACCTGAGTCATCTCTGTTTACAGCTCAGCATTTTGAGGAAAACTGAAATTGGTGCCCATTTGCTTTAAACCACGATCAACAAAAGTAAGGAGCTGCTTAAGAAGCAGTGTCGACTTCGGTGTGATGGAGGAGCAGTTGGCAGCCAGATGCAGCAACTTTGTGCCTTCCCCTAGGTCACCTGTGCTGTGAATCAGACCCCTACAGCTGCAGCGGTTGCGTTGGTATTGTACTGCCTATGGAGGTCTAGGAATTAAAAGTCCAGTGCATCATTCTTTGGGAACATTTTTTCTAGCCTGAAAATGACAATCTGCTCCATTATAAATAGAAGTATGAGAATGCTAATCTTCCATTGCCTCAGACTCATTTTCTCCTTACGGATGGGAAGACTATTTGCATGTGCATTGATTAAATGGAATGCATTTCTTGTTCCAGATGCATTCATAGTGAATAGTTATAATTTAATCTAGGCTGTGCAGGGTCCTTGGGGGAAGCAGCCAAGTGTGATATATATCTGCATCATTAAAAATAATTTAAGTGTGATGACAGCTGGAAAATAACCATACAAGTGATTTCAGGGTGTTCCATATTTATTCCCTAGTAATAATAAATTGTTATTGGGTTTTTCAGTTTATAAGTCAAAATGCAGGCTTTTTAACATGTCAGCCTTCAGTCTGGGATCTGTAAGTCAAGTAAATCAAGCAGATACCTGCCTAACATTTAATCATTTTTACTACAAATTCAAACTTCACACATTCATTCATTCATTTAATCCCCCAAAGTTCCCTTGAGGTAGGTAAATATCATGTTCACATTACCTATTGGGAACTGAGGCATAGTGCAGGCTGAAAGTGACTGTACAGAAAGCAGCTTTAAAGAAAGGGTTTTTAGAAAATCTGCAAGTCTTAATCTCCCAAGTTAGCCAAATATTTTTGATGTTGCTCTAGGTGATTTCTTCATTGCTAAACTGTGACTGAATTGACCATGTCTTCTGAGACCAACCATGGTATACTATCCTTAGTAACACAAGTTAACAATACACTAACAAAGTGTCATTTTAATATTAAAACAGAATTCTGAGTAAAATTTTGTTAAAACATGATCCTGTTGTGATATTTGGGGAATATAAAAAGGGTTAATGGCTGAAAAGATTATAGAAAGATTATAGGTTTACCAAACAGACATAATCCCTAAATGTTTTTTTTGTTTTGTTTTGTTTTAACTGTATGTAGGTTTCACTTAATCTACTGCTGGAAAACAACCACATGTGAGCTGGAAAGCAGCAGCTTCCAGGCAACTCAAAGCAGTATTACATGACAGTTGAGGAGAGAAAATAACAGAGGTCTCTTTCCCATGCCGGTTACTCTCATTGCTAAAATCTAGTTACCTACTGAAGCACAGAAGCAGTTTACAGAAGCAAGGCCATACTGGAAAAAGAAAATTAAAAACCTATTACTCATGTAAGAGATGTAAAAGTGAAATTAGCACTTTCATGTTTTTAATAGGTGTGTTTGCTGGTCCTTAGCACAATCAAGCCCTCAGGAGGGCTATCAAAAGTCCTTATATGAAATATAGCTGCTAAACTCTTTATCAGTTGCTGTGCTTACATTTGCACTGACCTTTTCCTTCTTTCCTTCTCATGTAAGACAAAGTCAAGGTATGAACCAGACAAAGCCAAATAGAAATACAAGTACTGTACAGTGGGATTATCCCAGAACTTTTATATAAACTGGCCACTACAGCAGCTGTGCACTCCTGTTCTTTGCAGGGACTGTTTTCCAGAAAAAGAGCAGTAAAGCTACGTCCAGCAAGACCAAGACTTTAGAGTCATTGGTAAGTAAGGAGCTTGAAGACCAAGATCAATGCTATATCTTTATCCTGTCAAAAGCCAAACTCTAGGATGTGATCAGAAGACTAGTGCACAAGAGTTGTTTGCCCAAATAGAGGGAAATATCAATTGTTGTTGTGGTCATTTTCTGAATATTACCACTGATCTGACTAATTGCAGGGAAATACAGTGATAAAAAACTTGGTAAACCATCAGTTGTTCAGTAAATATGATTATTATTGTTAAATAAAAGAGTTTTTCTCATGGACCAGACTTGCTGGACTACAAAAAAAAAAAAAAAAAAAAGTAAACAAATGGTCTATATCCCAGTGGTCTTGCAGATAGTACATCTGTCATGTTTTCCCATTCAGTAATCACTAGGGAGAAAATTGTAAGGCATTGCTTTATCTGTAAGCAAGAGTACTACCCAGAATTTTATTTGTCTCAAGAATGCTTTAGTCACTCCTAATTCAATCAAATGCTAAAAAACATGCTTTTTCTCTCCTGTCAAGGTAACTTATAAGATGTATTAGATGTTTCCCAAAATATCAAGAGAATTACATATGTATGAGTCTCTAGGAAAGCCTTTGATGGAATGATACTAACGTTCTTGTTCTTAAAAGACTATCCTCATATTGTCACAAGGCATTAATGATATTGCCATTTTTTTTCTTTTATGCAGCACAGTTGAAATGGTTATTTGCTATATTTGTCTAAATTCTAGGGTTATCATTCATCGTCTGTGATCCAAAAAGTTGGGACTCAGTTACTCTATCCTGAGATCAAGTTCTTTATCTCACTGGAGTAGGGGCTGTTGGGGCCAATGGCTGTGTTTGGGTAGCTGGTAGGCTGCTCACTGTGGATGCAGCTGAAATAAAGGAAACAATAATACTAAAATGTGTTTCCTAGAGTGAATTTCTGGTTTTCACAGTCTTTCAGTAGTAACATTGCAGAATTTAAGCATTACCAATTGCAGAGCTTAGCTAAATGCTATTTAGTACTTATTTCTGTCATAGTCCTATCAAATGGAAATAGCTACCTGATTAAGGTCTGTTTATATGAGTAACTGTTCCTCAGTAAGAATAAAAGTTTTCCTATGTGTCCCTGAGATTAAAATTGGGAAAAAAAAAGTATAAGAAATGTATGGCAGACATTTTATTTTTGAGGATCTTGCTTTTGTTGTAGCTTGCATTCATTTTTTTGCAGTTAATAAAGCTTGCAAGATTGGATGCTCTACTGTGGGTGTATTTAGTGTAGTTTATGGATTATATGTTCAAAATAGATTCAAATCCATTTTAGATAACATCAATTTAATTCTATGTGTAGATTAAATATCTCAATTGAAAACAAGGCTCTTTATATTCAGTTTATATATAAATCTGTTGAGACATAGGATAATTTTATGATTATTATTAATGGGGAAACCATAGAAGTCTTGAAGTTTGATTTGGAGAAGTACCAAAAATACAGATGTTTATATGACCTACACATATCTCTTGAGTCGTCTTGACAAAATTTCTTGTTCTTCAAGCCCTGAGGGAAGCTAGACATGTACTGTAATTCTGCATTTGGTTCCCACTAGACTCCACAAGTGAAGAGGAAAATGAGAAGAAAATTACTAATTCATCTTTGAATTTTCTCACGGAAGGGTGGTTAAAGTTGTTCTTTTGTGTGTGTGTGTGTTTGTTTTTCTCCCTGTCTACTGTCCTCATTATACCAGCAGCTACAAAGCTGGAAGAGTCCTATGCTTTTGAATTTTTACTAGCATAATTCAGATTTGGATCATGTGAATCTTCTGGGTCTTTTTCTTTTGTGTAAATTGCACAAATCTTCAGAGTTTTCTTATTCTTAATCTGTGATGTTAGTAAGTTTCCTCCGTAGGCTTAATGATGGATGCCTTGGAGACCTGTGCTACTAATTATGCTCTAATTTTTTTCTCAGACTCTCTGGCTCTTTGTAGTAGGTTAGAAGCTTGATCCCCAGCATCAAACATTACAAACTAAACAGTAATAAATTAGGAAATTGCTTACTCTATGACATGGAAATGTACTTAAGAGTATTCATGCAATGATGCAAAGCAGGTTTTGAGCTGGAACACCACTTAATTTTGGAGTTTCTGCATTTAGATATTTTAATCAAACCTACTTCAATGTCTTCTCCATGCTAGAATTCTGCCAAACATCTGGCTAGGAAGTTGCCCTCGGCAGCTGGAGCATGTGACTGTCAAGCTAAAACACGAGCTGGGTGTTACAGCGGTGATGAACTTCCAGACCGAGTGGGACATTGTTCAGAATTCCTGGGGCTGCAACCGCTACCCAGAACCCATGAGCCCTGAAATACTCATGAAACTATACAAAGAGGAAGGTCTTGCCTATGTCTGGATGCCAACTCCGGATATGAGCACTGAAGGTAATGCTCAGACCAATCTTGCAGCTAACTTAATAGTAACAAAATCTCTTAGTTACTAATCTGTTGCTTTCATGGCTGCTTTTTTTCTTTTTTCTTTCCCTGTGTAAATTTTGTGTGAAAATATAGCTAGAGCCCAATGTGCATTTTTAGTTTTATTCGTATTTTCTGGTAGGTGGAGAGTTCATCTAAAGTACTTCGTATCTGCAGTATATGTGTAATTGAGTTTAAAGCCAGCCGACATTGATAACTGCTTGGCTGTTGTTGCTTTCAGCTTGAATTCAGCCTGTATAATGAAAATGTGCTGTGTAGGTGGAAGACTGCAAGCTTGCACTGCAGGACAGCTTGCCATCCTTGCTGGTTAAAAATGGAGAGGCAGTGCTGCATGTCCAGCTCAGCTGCTCCCTTCCCCTAGCAAATCATTTCTCTTTATCTATAGTGTATCCCAGTCTGATAATCTTTACACAGTCATTTCTTTACAAGACCAGCAGCTCAGGTACAGGCATGTTCTGCAGTGGAGCAGTTCACAGTGCACAGGCAGGTTTCCTGAGCTGGGGAAGGCCCAGGGGAGCGCAGAGACCTGGCAGGGCCAAGAGTAATGGCGGCCACCATGGCAGCTGCAACCTGCTTGTGAGGAGCTCCAGTCATGACATCCACCCAACAGAAAGTTGTGTCCTCTGTGTCCCTTGTGGCCTCTCCATCCACAGGAACCAACCAACACAGCTACCCAGACAGAGCACCCAAGGGAACATGCAGCCATGCAGGTCTCAGGCTGCAGAGTGTGCCCGAGTTTTCTGTCAGCGTCTGATGGCAGCAGTGAGTACACCTGTGGGAGGTACACCCAGGGAGAAGAATGGCTCAGCCTGGTGACAGAGCTTTGGGAGGAGGTGGGCAGGCTGAGGAGCATCAGGGAGTCAGGGGAGGAGATCGACTGGTGAAATCGTGCTCTCCAACACAAGAAACAACCCCTACCCTCTTTCCACCAGGCAGGAGGGGACCTAAGGGGCAGCAGGGAATGGAAGCAGGTTTCTGCTTGGGCCAGCATTTGATGGGCAGGCAAATGATATGGACGAAGGTCTGTTCAGGTTAGAGGGGTCACCTAAGCAAGTCAGCCTACCCTCTGTATCGCAACCTCCATCATGAAAAAAAGAAGGGTTGGTGTCAATGGTTACTCCCTTCAGAGGGGAACAGGGGGCCTGATACGCTGACTGCACTCAACACATAGGGAAATCTGCTACCTCCCTGGGGCCCGGGTAAGAGATGTTACTAGAAAGCTCACTGGCCTGGTACAGCCCTATAATTATTGTCCATTATTGGTTTTTCATGTTGGCACCAATGAAATAGCAAAGAGAAGTCCAAGGGCAAATGAGGGCCTTCAGGGCCTGGGGGCAATTGATTAAAAGATCAGGGGCACAAGTAGTGTGTTCTTCTATCCTTCCAGTAGCAGGAAATGATATTGAAAAGAATAGGAAGACCTAGCTGTTCAAATTGTGGCTCTGAGGCTAAGATCATCAGCAGAATTTTGGGATGATTGATTATGGGATGTTCTACACAACACCAGGCCAGCTGGCACCTGATGGGTTGCACCTTTCTCAGAGAGGAAGAAGGATTTTTGTGCAGGAGTTAGCAGGGCTGATTGATAGAGCTTTAAACTAGATTTAAAGGGGGAAAGGGATAAAACCAGGCTTTCCAGTGATAAGCCATGGGACAACATGACAAAATTTGAGGGACTGGATGCTAGTGATATCCTTTGGTGAGCTCCATGAGGTGCTGGGTACAATGAAGCACATTTGAAAAGTTTCTACACAAATACACACAGCACGAGGAACAAGCAACAGAAGCTAGAAGCCTTGGCTCTGTCCCAGATATATGACATCATTGGCATAAGTGAAACCTGATGGGAAGAAGTCTTGTGAATGGTTTGTTATGACAATTACAGGCTCTTCAGAAGGGGCAAGCAGGGCACATGAGGCAGGGGGGTGCTGCTGCATGTAATGGAGGGGCTGGGCTGTATGGAGCTGGTAGCTGGTAATGACAGGGTTGAAAGTCTCTGGGTAAGGATTAAGAGACAAGCAAATAATGTGGATGTCGTTGTGGTAGTCTACTATCAGCCACCCAGCCAGGATGACACCAATGAATTGTTCTTTAAGGAACTAAGAGATACCTCTAGATCATCCACCCTTGTCTTTATGGGTGACTTTGACTTGCCAGATGTGAACTGGGCCAGTTCTCTTTAAAGTTTTCATAAGTGACTTGGATGCAGGACTTGAAGGTATACTAAGTTTAGAGATTGTACTAAATGGGAGGACCTGTTGACTCTGTTGAAGGTAGAAGGGCCTTGCAGAAAGATCTTAACAAATTAGAGGGCTGGGCAATCACCAACCATATGAAGTTTAACAAGAACAAATGCTGGATTCTGCACCTGGGATGGGGCAGCCCTGGCTGTACATACAGCCTAGGGGATGAGAGGCTGGAGAGCAGCCCCTTGGAAAGGAATCTGAGGCTTCTGGTTGATGGCAAAATGTATAGGAGTCAACAGTGTGCCCTGGCAGCCAAAAGGGCCAACCATGTCCTGGGATGCATCAAGCATGGCATTACTAGCTGGTTGAGGGAAGTGGCTGTCCCACCCTATACTACACTGGTGCGGCTTCACCTTGAGCACTGTGTGCAGTTTTGGGCATCACAATGTAAGAAGAACATGAAACTATTAGAGCGTGTCCAAAGGAAGGCTATGAAGATGGTGAAGGATCTAGAGGAGGTGTATAAGGAGCGGCTGAGGTCCCTTGGTTTGTTCAACACAGGAAAGGGGAGGCTGAGGGTAGGCCTCATGGCTGCCTACAGCTTCCTCACGAGGGGAGTGAAGGGGCAGGTGCTGATCTGTTTTCTGTAGTGACCAGCAATAGGAACCGAGGAAATGGCATGGAGCTGTGACAGGGGAGGTTCAGGCTGGGTGTCAGGAAAAAGTTCTTCACTGAGAGGGTGGTCAGGCAGTGGAACAGGCTCCTCAGGGCAGTGGACACAGTACCGAACCTGCTGGACTGAGTTCAAGAAGTGTGTAGACAATGCTCTCGGACACATGGTCTTATTTTTGGGTGATCCTATGTGGAGCCAGGAGTTGGACTCGATGATACTTGTGGGTCCCTTCCAGCTCGGGACATTCTATGATTATGTGATTTATATAATTATTAATTATTCATTATTTAGAACACCCATGGTGCATTGTGTCATAACATAATATATTTAATTTCTGCATTAGAATGCTCAGTCCAAAATCTTGGTTTTAGCTGGTAGTTTAGGAAGCGTGCGTGTTTTTGAGAGAGTAGCCTACCAGCTGAACAGTGTTTTCAATAGAGTGAAGTTCCACTGCCACAAATAGGGAGCTGTCATATCTGTAATAGGATATCAGGGAGGACAGGAGACCTTAAGACAGGGATTTTGAAAGGACTTAATGTCAATACTCATCTGTGCCATGAGGAAAAGTTACACTTTGATGTTTGCAACTTCAATTTGCAGAGTAGTAGGGAGAGTTATGAGGAAATACGGTATTATCAAGAAATATGGTATTCTGACTCCCAAGGGAGTCAGAAAGGCTGTTTTGCATTTTTTTAACATATCCTTAGTACACGATTATGTCACAAGAGTGTTAAGTAGTACAGCAAAATGATTTTTTGTTCTCCCTCCCTCCCTTACTATTGGCATTATGGTCTTCATTACAAGGGTTTGGAAAGCAGCAGTATGTAGGTAGATACACAAACTGGTGGTAAAAAATATTTTATTTTTGGCTTGGTAACTTCAATGATATATAAGACGTGCTGCTTGATGTAATTTTCTGCCTTATCTCAGGCCCTGTGAAAATGAATATGCCACACACATCCAGTGTTAATCAGAATGTATATTTAGAGAAGACTTGGAGCACTTTACAGATTTTGTGTGATCCAAATCTACGTTGCAAGAAGAAATGAAGGTTAAAGTAGAAGGTCATTTGAAAGAAAAAAATAAATACATCAGGTTTGCCCTTGTAACTCACAGTCAATCAGGCTATACAGAAAAAATCTCAACCATGAACGTAACTCTCTCAAATACTTGTGACCGTGCCTTGTTTTTATCCCTAGGAAGAATACAGATGTTGCCACAAGCTGTCTGCCTATTGCATGGGCTGCTGGAGAATGGACACACTGTCTATGTTCACTGCAACGCTGGCGTTGGCAGGTCTACAGCTGCTGTCAGTGGCTGGCTGAAGTATGTAATGGGATGGAACCTACGGAAGGTGCAGTACTTCTTGGCTTCCCGGAGACCAGCTGTCTACATAGACGAGGAAGCCCTGATTCGTGCTGAAGATGATTTCTACCAGAAATTTGGACCTCTTCGTTCCTCATGCAAAGTGCAAGAGTAGAAAAGCAGAAGAGGAAAAGGAAGGTGAAGAGGAATCCTTGCATGTGAACCCCAAGGATTTAGAAATCATGAGTCAAATTCCTGCCTCTCCTCATCAGATTATACACTTGTCATAACAGCTTGAAAATTTTGTTAAAAAGTGCCTTTGAGTGTTTTTATTTGCCTTCTTTAAGTTGATGTGATTCATGTTTTCAGGCCTTTAGCTGCAAATACAAGACCTAGAAGCTCTGCAAAGGGAAACTAAGATTCTGTTTTAATTACTTGCCTACAGGAACTTAAGCAAGGTTCCTAGGTTTTTAGGGTAGACACTAAATAAGATAAGACATAAAATAATTACTGTTGGCAGTATTTCATTGAGAAGAAAGGGAAGGAATTCTCAGAAAAACAGATACAAAGGTTGACTGACTTCATGTTCAAGTTTTGATGGGGCTGATAGTCAAAGTTGCTCAGTTATTTTAGAGTGTACATTATTGAAATGTTTTCTAGTAATTTTTAGAAGAATGGTATTAATGAGAAAGACCAGAAGGAAACTGATTTTCCATCTGAGTTTCTTAAACAAAAACTGATAGCTAATGCAGTGAACTAAATTTTGCTTTCTTTGCCTATCCAGTCAATGTTAAATATTATGAGTTACAGCTATGTTCTTTTATGACATTGAGGTTAAGCTACAATGTGACACGAAGAGAGGAAACAGCTCCACTTAATAGAGTCTTATTGTGTTGCAGAGAAGAACTGCTATTTATTACATTGTCCTAGTCTGTGAGCTCTGTAAGTCACAGGTACGTTTTGCTCTTCTGGTACATGCAGTGCTGTGAAGTGGGATCTCTGGGTGCTATGTCAATCAGTGACATAGTGACCACTAGCCTAAAGCAGAATGTGTAGGAACTACTCGATGAGCCTCTGCATATGACTGGTAGCACAGCCTCTGTGTTGTTGGCCTAGATGGATTTCTTCTCTACAGCAGAAATCTCTTAACGTGGAAGAAATCTTTTCAGCCTGTGGAAGATGATGGTGGGCTGTCTCTGGGGCGAATGGAGCAAGTGTGTTCCTCTATAGGAGCAAAGAAAAACTCTTTGGGCAGTTTACTCAGGAATGTCATCTAGGTCAGGCTAGTGTTGGCTCTGTGGATGATCCCTAATGTTTTCCAGAGCTGCTCAGTGCCTTAGATAAACTAAGAAGTGGTACGAATAGCTTCCAGCCCTGCTCAGGTAAAACCAATTTGCTGTAGGTTATGTCCAAGAGAGATCAAGGGAGAGAAAGCATTCCCTAAGGAACAGAGGATTAACGATGCATCAACATATGAATTTCATTTCTATAGGTTCAGTAAAATCTCTTTACTTTTCAGCCAGCCATCGTATTCCTCTAAAGAACCAGTCAGTGCCAGAGTAGTTTAGCTGATATGTTTTGATTATTTGAATACTTAATGGAAAAACTATTGGATTTGAACTGTTTATGGAGAAAGTCCAGCATAATGCAATATGTTTTATTTATCTTTAATTATCTTCAAAAGGAAGATGGCAATTTAAGTTATTCTAAGTGTGTGGTTTTGATCTTGAATTAATTTGTGTTTTGTTGTTGTTGTTTTGCTTTGAAATAACATTGCCTGGTTAGATATGAACCGTTAATGAATAATGTCCAGCATAATACAATGTTTTGTTTACCCTGTATTTATATCATCTTCAAAAGAAAAAAAAATGTTTATTTAAGTTACTCTGTATGTGTGATTTTGATCATTACTTTTTTTTTTTTTTTGCTTTGAAATAACACCGCCTGTTTAGAAAGTGGATGACAGAAGTTCACTATTAAATAACAACATGCTGACAATTCCAGAAGTTCATTTTGTCCTGTGTCTTTGGCTCCCAATTTCATAAATAGCAAGAAGGGCCATGGCTGATATTTCTATATGGAGGTGGGACCAGCCACTTGAATGGTTACGATCCATTGCTTGTCTGCTATGCTGAGTCAGTTTTGATGGACTGTTAAGAAGGAAATCTCAAAAAGCAGAGCCCAGCAAAGATGTGTGGGTGATAAGGCACCTCTGGTACCTTCAGAGACCAAAACCAGGGGTTGCTCTGCAGCCTGACGGGATAGCAGAAGGAGTGCATAAGTGCTGCTCCTAGGCTGTTTTGGGTGCTGCTGCTGCTGTCTGCCCCTCCAAATCAAGCACTGAGAACAGGAGGATGGTACGAGAAGTAGAAACTAGAACTCACTTAAGTTTTACAGTTCTTTTGAAATATGTTTGAAACCCCAAGCTTAAAATGTGTTTCAAAGCCTCCCTGACAGACAGTCCTTTTCATTAGATGCAACTTGTAATGTATGTTGGGACCAGCACTTGTGGTTTTGCTCCTGACATTTTATTTGTTTCACAGCTGATTATATTTCTTTTTTAGTGCTCTTGGGACTGTACAGTCCATAACATGGCACAAAGAAGTGAGAATATGGCTGAAGAGGTATAACCATGCTGTGTTGGCTATTCCCTAACGCTGATTTTGTTGGCAGTGGAAGCAGACTTGTGCTTCATCTCTTGAAGAGTAAAAATTCAAATTATACAGAAGCCATACATTCAAGGAAGGCCTAGCAAGGGGTCATTAATTAATTGTTTATTGTCATTTCAGCTTCCTTGTCTGCTAAACTCCTGGGGGGCAATATCATATACAGATTGCATTAGCTCATGAAAAACATGAAAACAACTTGCCAACATCATGTTAACAATGAATGAAAAGAGTTCCCATGGTTTGCAGTCCCTTTGTACCTATATGTAGCTTGCTTATTTTTTTTTTCTCATTGCCACCTTCCTGCTTTTCTTATTGAAGACCACCCTGTCGGGTAACATTCAAAGTTCTGTCTGCTGAAAGCCACCAGGAATTTAAAAGGTAAAGAGATTGTTGCAAGAGGCTACAGCAACAGAAAGCAATCATATAAAAATACTCAACTTCTCCAACTATATAATTACATGATAGAGCTGCATCTAGAGCTTATCTGATAGAATTGCAATCTGTAATATGTTCTTTTGCTGATTGGATCATTAGCTGTTTCCACACACTAGCCTCCTTATGCAATTTGGATGTAAGGATGAGGACAGCTCTGATGTTTATATCCTTGTATACTTCTTCACTAGGTTGGTCATTAAAGTGCTGTGATGCTTAAACAAGAACAACTCCTATAGAAGGAATCACAAACAAAAAATAAAAGTTATTTTACAGTGCACCCAGGAAGCCATACACATACACACATAGACAATAATGGGAACCAGGTATAAATATTTTGGTAACTCATCATTGGAAAAATACAGCTGGTATGAAAGTATTCTCTGCCCCGTTCAAGCAGATTTTTTATCTTTGTGAAATTGAAGAAGTGGAGTTTGCTACATGGGATGAGACTATTTATGTTTCAGGGTACTTAGGATACCTCAGTGCATTATTAGGCCTAGCCAGGGCTATGCAGATGATGAAGCTATGCACAGGTAGCTCTTACGAGCAATTTTGTAAGAAACAAAGCCCCTCAAAGGATGGGTTGGGATTTGAGTGGTCTGGTTTCATGAGTTTTTTACCTCCTGACATCAGAAGGTGACTAATGGGGATGTCTTGTATGAGATATCAGGTAGGCAATGCAGTCCAATGGTGGAGGCTGGGTTGGCTGGCAGGGCTGCTAAATACCTTCTTTTCTCCCTTCCTCCTTATAGGTTATTGCACACTTCGAACTTCGTTCCTTTTGGCACTTTTCTGCTCTAGGTGCTTAGGTTGCAAGTCTTCCCTGTCTGTTTGTACAGTGTCAAGCACAGTGGAGCTCTGGATGGGGCCAGGACTGCTGTCTTTGTACCAGGTTGTGCTTTGGAGTAACTGAAAAGTCTTGCAACTGTTAACTGAGTTGGGTGTACTGCACAAAAACATATGCAAAACTCTCTGCTCTGGGGTAGAATTAGGATTTGAACTGCCAACCAAGACCTCCTGAGCAAAGATAATAGAAAAGGCTAGGCTGTATGTTGTGAAGGAGCAGGTAATAAACCCCCTATTTAAAATGAGAATGTTCAACACACAAGAAAATGCTAGGCAACTCTGTATGTGCCAAGGTCAACTCCTCTTTCTGAGTTCAAATTTATAGTTTAACACATTGACTTTCCTGGTCTGCAGCTGAGAAAAATAGTTTGACTGAAAGTCATCAAATAAATTTGCCACAACTTTATTATCTCACCTCTTCTTTCATTCTTCATCATTAATTTGCAGTGAGAGGTTTCATATCAATTGTAGTGTTAAATATATATATATATTAATATAATCCATTTAAATAAATACACTGGGAAGCTGTGAAGAAATATTTGGAAGCATAATAACTACCACAAAAGCATATATTTGGCAAGCAAGCCTTAACTTCCTGAAGGATAATGAACATCAGGCTGTCCTTAGCTAAAATGGAATTGGATTAATGGAACAGAGGGTAGAATATAGATGGCTTTCTCCAACTCTAGCTGTTTGCATACTCAGTGTTAAATCAGCACCTCTGCAGTTATTTCTTTAAATGAATTCTGCTGGAAAAAAAATGTTTATTTTCCACATTTATATAGCTTAAAGGAAAAGGGGCAGCTCTGAGGGAGCAGCCTTTAGAACAGTAGAAGTTAAAGAATTAACCCTTTTCCTGCTGCTCCGTGACACAACAATGACATCACCAACAAAACCAAACTATATTAATTCATAACTGATCTTCTTCCTAAATTAACAAAGGAAAGCAATTTTTTCAAGAGCAATGACATTACCATATATTAGCATAATTGCATAGTTGTGATATAATCAACCAAATACATGTTGTTGGCCCTTCAGCTTTGATAACATTGAACCTATAGGGTATTCATTCTCAGTTAGATACATATTTTCTTGCTCCACACTTTCACCTCAAGATGATTCATCTCGGTCTTGACTAGGAGACTTGTCTAAAAATTACAGTATTTGTAAAGATAAGTAATGAGCATTTAAAAAACCCTTTTATAAGTATCAAAGCTTGTCTGGGGATAAGGAAATAAGAACAGTTATGCCCTGTAAAATAAGCATGGTGACATTGTGAGCCCTAGCCCTATGTAATTCAAACTTTTTGCACTTAAACATGTTGTCCTGTTTGGAAGATTGAATTTGTAAAGATTGCAGGATAATGTCTGTGATTTGGTAATTATTTCCATGCTGATGTTTTTATATTTACATCAAGGAAATTAGAAGGCCTGTTTATTTATGTGCTGGTAAAATATTAAATGATACCTCATTCTTGATTTAGATGATGTGAGGAAAATGCATAGAACAGATGCCAAGAAAAAACTTCTAATGCTGGGCAGGTTTCTATGGTCTTTACTTAATGTCATTATAACAAAATTTGTTTTGTGCTAATGCAGTTTCAGCAGGGAAATATTCAACAGTCAGGCCATCATCCAAGAGTAGCAGCCATAAGTTGGGCAGCCAGCCCAAAGTCACTGCAACAAATCAAATGCTGAAAATGAATCTAATCTCCAAAAATTCAATAAAATACATAAACATAGAGGTTAAATTAATGTAAGGATTGTATTTGGAGAAGGGGAAAATACATAAATATATAGTATAATTGTGTCTAATGTCAAAGGGAAAAGTATTTGGAGTGGGATAGCAAACACCACAATTCACTTGAAAACGTGATCAATATGTTGGATAGAAGTATAGCTGGTATTTAAAATTTGTTAACCTGTTAAAGGGATGCTACCAAAATATTTAGACATAAAATGCAGTTACAGTAGTTAGCTGTATAGAGAAAGAAATGTAGAAGAGTAATTTCTCAAGAACACAGACCTATTTTACACCGTCCCTTGGGCAACCAACTGATGGAGTGCACTTAAGCAGGTGGAGCTTTATGAGCACAAAAGTGGTTGCTGATGCAGTGTGGTTTGGCAGTCAAACAAATCCCTTCCATGGAGATGTGTTGTTCTGAAACAGGATCAATGAGGCTATTCTTTAGAAGAACTAAAGGGAAGGGCACATCTTAAAATGTGCTTAAATGATAGCTGCAGATGGAGGTGTAGACAAACGGATGTCTCTATGGAGTCTTTCCCTTGGCATGCATCCTGCTGAAACAGAACAGCCTCTTAGAGGTATTCTACCTTGCAGAACCTGTGCTTGAAGCCAGAGCACCATGATGGGAAATTTTGAAAGTGAGTGGCAGTGGCCCTGACACCCATTAGCTGATCGTTAAATGCCATCATTCAGACAGCTGACAAGTTTGGCTGAGCTGAGCAAATTTAGAGGAAGGCTGCTATGTGGGTGTCTGAGGCACTCAAAGGTGGGAGCTAAAAATCTTCTTGCAGGACTAAGATGTACCAGCGTGATCCAGCCAGGAGTAGGTTGAACTGGAGAAACAAGAGACAGGTCCTGCACACACTCTGACACTACCGGTGAAATGGATGAAATAATTTCAACTCTCTTTATTTGAGTTATTTGGTGTCTGACAATGACATGAAGGATATTTAACCTCAGTCCACTATCAGTAATTGTATGGGACAACTGCTGTTCTCAGTGCCTCCATCCACAATGGCTGTGCGGGTGCCTGCATGGTCACCACTATAGGCAACCAAACTGGAAAATGCTGCTTTGAGTTTTTGATGTCTTCCAGCCTTTCTAAATGGTAAAGCACATGCATTATTTTGCAGTAAGGTTCATGCAAAAGACTAGAAATTTTTTCTCAAGGTGAGAACAAGGTATGTACTAGAACACCAGAGAAAGATTTAGAAGCAGGAGTGGGAAAATATGTGAACTGAAGAACAAAGTGAACTGTTGAGATTAGACAGAGCTCAGTGAGACACAAATATATCGCAACACCCAATGAGCAATAAAAGCACAATGATATCCACCGGAATAGCAAAGCCTGGCAAACTATTCAACAAAATCTGCCAAGATCATTATTTCTGAGAGGAAAAAATTTGATTAGGTCTCTCTTGATTGCTGGGAACATGACTTGAGTACACTTCAGAAAATGCTGAGTTATGCCATTTGTGCATTTCTGCTTATGGAACTGAAATCTATAATATTATTTTAGCTGTGAACATGGTTCTTATTTTACATTCCTGAGTAGCAATAATTTCACTGTGTCTTCCAGTGGCATCCAGATTAAAAAAAAAAAAAAAAAAACCTGAAGAATCTTACCAGAAATTTATATAAATTATATATATTTAAGGTAATTTCTGTGCTTTCAATGAACATCATCCTTGTTTATTGGAGCATTACTGAACTTAGAATGTGCAGTTATCTTCTTTTACTTCTCTGCTGTCTCATATTCCAGGCTAAAACACATGCTTGGATAGCACAGAAAATATGAAAATTAGCCAGGTTTGAAACTGTTGCTGAAACTGCTATGCTTTTGTGCTGCTGTAAATACCCAGAGTTCATGGCGTTAAAATTTGTGATATAAAAAACAAACAAACAAAAAAAAAAAAACACAAAACAAACACAACACAACACCACCCTTTAAAATGAACATTAGTGAGAGAGCAGTAGCTACCAGAATGTTTATCCTGCCACTAATCTGCTTTTCTATGACAAGACAGGAGGGAAAACAATTTTCCTCCCATGGACTGAAAGGCTCCACTCCAGGGACACCTCCTTTAGATAGAAAGTGACCTAACAAACCACTTGCCACTTGTGGAAATTTGAGTACAAGAATAGTCCTGGGGATTTCATGTTGAAAATTTTACACTTGGTGCCCAAGTGCTTTGCTGCATTCTCTACCTGGGTTTTTGATGAGATGAGTTCTAAATTGGTGGATTGCTGTAACCAAAATGCCCCCAGCACATGCCGTGAGTCATCAGCTCTTAGAAAAGGGTAAAGACACTTGCTTACTGCATGACTCTGTGATTCAAGCAAGCTGTGCGAGGTGGTGAAGTGAAATCACTTCATTTGTCAAGGGAATGGGTGGTAATAGGTGTTGGAACCTCTCACACTTCGTTTTTAACACAATATCCAAAAACTCTGCAGTGCACAACAGCAGAGCTGTCTAAGCATCCATGTTCATGTGCCACATGCCTATCTGAAAAAGAAATTAAATTAAGAGAAAACCTATCAAAGATTGGAGTTTTCAGGGCTGCAAACGGACAGAATAAATCTGCACAGGTCAGATACACCATGGCTGGAAGCACAGATAAGCTCTGCAGCATCTTGGGGTAAGCCTGCAATTTTTAGCTATATTTCTGTTGTGTTATGAATGAACATGATTTTCATTTGTACAAATTTACTCTTGTAGTCTTCTACGTCCTTTCTTCCATATCCCTCCTGGTAAAGTGGCAGAAGTTGAAGAAACTCTGTTTGGTGGAGCTTCCACAGGGAAGTGGATGGCTATGTGAGAACAGCCGACAAGAACTGATCACCCACAGCTTGAGTTTGCTTTACTTTGTACTTGGTATCTCCTGGTGGCTTGTCAGAATAGCAATACTTTTCTGATTTCTGTGGTCATCCCTATAGCTACCTTGTTTTATCAGCTCAAAAACATAAGTTGCATCCCTGGGATATCCTGGAAACAGGATTGGAGACTTAACCTTGGCTTCTGTATTTCTAAAATATTATTAATATTAATAATATTATTATTAATATTGATTTTTATTATTATTATATTATAATATTATTGCTCTCCCATAGGCCATACCTGCACAGAGCAATCCACTTACAGAGTGACTATGCTGTAATGTTCATGCTGAGGACTCACCCTGATCCCAACAGTGGCTGCAAGCAAAAGCCCAAGGCAGGGATGGAACAGAGCAAACACGAGGCTCTTCCCTCAGCCTCTGACTGTTTGTAGCTTAAGGGGTTTCTAGAGCTGGCGCATTTTCTCCGTTAGCAATCTATAATATATCTTTATTGAAGTGCTTGCTCTGCCTCCCAAGGGCGTAAGCTTCAAGCATTCACAGTGGCCTCTGGCAAGAAACTGTGTGAGTCTGTTGCACAATGGAGGAAGAACCACATTATTTTGTTTTGAGGATCATTTCATACCCCTTAGTTTTTGTACTGAAGAATACAGAGTGCAATTAATCTTCTCCACCTTCTCCATCAGAGAAGCATGTGCTCTGTTAAGCACACACATAACAGAATATTAAATGCTTGATGAAGCTCAATGGGAGTAAACAAAACCTTAGCCCATGCCTAAACACAAGCCCATCTGCAAATGCGTTGCTGAACATGAAGGCTCCAGCGTCCCTGCTGCGGAGCTAAACTAATTTTGTTCTGTTTTAAAGCGGAACTCCCTGTTCTGAGCCTTTGTTTGGGTTTAGACATTTAAAAGGCCACTTCTAAACCTGTTTTCTTAAAGACAAACTTTTTCCCTCTATCCCTGTTTGTTACGTTCTGCATCAAAAACCTGCTGGCATATTAAGGCATTAAATACAGTGTGCATGCCATTCCCACAAACCTTGCATTCTTCTAACTCCTGCTTATCTCCAGTTTCCATTTGTTCACTGCCCCTGGTCAGAGGCAATCAGCCCGAGGAGAGAAGTGAGCACACACACTCAGCTGGCAGTCCCACACAGGCCTGAAGATGCAAAAATCCTGCAGGCTTGTGAGTGATTAAACGACCAAGTGAAAGCAACCATTACATGAGTATTGCTGTGTGGCTCCTCTGGTGCTTGCACTACTCTAATTCTGGTGGATTATTTTATTTGTAAAAATCCTGATAAGTATACGCATAGATAAAGGCCTAGAAGTAAAGGAGGGTGACTTAAAAGACTGAAAATCTTCATGTATATGCCTGAGAATGCCTCTGATTAAAGCCTCCCAAAGTCCTTTTCCCAGTCCCCATCCCTTTCATCAAAGCTTTATTTCTGGGTATGTGGTCTGCAGACATTGTAATATCCTAACTACAGAGCATGCAGCAAGAACTTTCTTAATAAGCTTCCCCCCACACCCTTTTTTTAATTAACAGCTAAAAAAACAGTCAATATAATAAGTTTTAGTGACCAATAGAGTTAGATTATTACAGTGTTAGGTGTCCCAGCTCAACATGCCATCTGCATGTTGAATGAGGAGTCACCTGGAGGTATCTAATAGAAAATAAAAGGTTGGGGGCAAATCCAGTGCCTCCCCCTAGAGTTGGGAGGGGGTTGTGGGGGAGTGGGGAAGCACTTCAGGTAAACACCTCTCCTTTGTCTTGCAGGGTGGTGTGGAGGCTGTAGCGCTCATTGTGATTATCCAGGGTTTAAAATGTTGACCTAGAAAAAGAGAGTGTAGGCTTGATTCAATTTTCAGCCAAAAATGTTTCAAGACAACATCTATCAGGATGTGGTCCTAGACACTCAACTGCCCACAAAGACACTTTATTTTAAAGAGCCTTAACAAGTCAAAAACATCTTGATGACCAGGTAGCACAACACCAGGCTCCTTCTCAACCTAGTTTCTAAATCCCACCATCAACACTTCTCTTGTGCTTTTCCTCTTTCTTGCCTTCCCCTATGCACGCTAGCTCAGCTCTGGCATACTACTGGGGGAATGACTTATTAATAAAGAAACTTGCACATTTTATGCTCCTTTCCAAAGCAAGCGTTCTCATGAGAACATTATACATAATATTATATATTTTGCATATCTCATTGTGCAAAAGATATCACTACAACTTCTGGCATTTCAGAAATGAGGGAAATGGTGGCATTTGCTCACATAATAATATAAGTAACTCAAAGTCAACAAGCGGTATTTGTGCTGTGAAGCCTAGACAGTCTAGTGTGAGCATTGTTGAAAATCCTGTCCCTGGTGGCTAATGGATGCACTGTGTGCGAGCACTCAGTGCTGGCACCACTGACTCCCCAGAACCTAGGTGGGATTTTGGATCTCATTTCCTTCTGGGGCTGTCATCTGTCATAACAGACGAAAAAGTGTATACATGCGATCTGTGTTTTATTCAACAGCTTGCAAACATTTGCCAGAAAGAAGAAAAACAGGGTGAAGAAAAGATATATTGCAGCAGAGAGAGGGAAGATGGGGTGTTGCCTCACCAAATAGGAAATGTCTCCTCTCTTCTTCTTCTTAGTCCTCCATACAAGATATTCAAAAACAGCCAGCAAAAGCTATAGTTCAGAATGGAGAAATATTACGAGTTTATAATGTGAAGAATTTGTTTTTCTTGCTGTCTTTTTCTTCTTTCCACCAAATAACCAAATCATTTAAGTAAAAATTTAAAGGAGAAAGCTATACCTTTAGTGGCGGGACAGTCATTGAAAACACCCGTTTACTGGTAGATTTCCAGAACTGATAGCTTTGGGGAAAGACATAAAGTAAAGAGAAAAGAGAAAGACTAGCGAGCGCCTTTACAACCATCCCCACACTCTTCATCTACCACCTTCAAACAGCTGGTGCCACAGCTGGGGAATCCTGAACTGGGCTGAAGTCCCTCAGGAAACATATCACTGAAAAACAGGGAAAACCTGAAAGTGGATGTCACGGTGAGGGATGTTTTTTCAGTTGAGGGAGTTCATTGCAATCTCTGTCCTGCACAGAAAGGCCACACTCTCCTGGTGGAAAATGCCTTCATGAGCAGATTTGATGACAGCCTCACAGCAGAGACCGACCCCTCACCTCAGCGCTGTAAATGATCTTTAAATATCACAGGCCCAAGCTACTGAATGCCTGCTACCACAGATTTTTGGTCCTGACCGGTGGTCCTGACTCCTCGCATGGTTCATGTCTTGCCCTCAGAGAGAAGGAAGGGGAGAAAAATAGAGCCAAGTCAGCGCAGAGAGCCCATTACTCACCATGGTGTGCTGCTGCACCGGTCAGCAGGGGCTGGCATTAGGGGGAGGTTATAGAAATGGCAGCTGTTATGGCCTGGCACAAATATAGAGGCAGATTAAGGTTTAAACAAATAATGTGAACTCCCTTATATGAGTAAGGTTTTGAGAGTTGTCACAAAACGTATTTGGGATATTGCAATGAAACTCGCTATTTAATTTTGTGAGAATGGAGAAACCAGCTTGAAAATGTAATGAAAGTCATAGAAAGTGAGGCAAAGTGCACCAAGAGAAGAAAATATGCAAACACTCTTGGGCTTGTGTGGGTTGGCAACTTTGTCAAAGTGTTCCCAGCAGCACCAAGAAGGTAGAAATAAAAGGCTCTGGCTTTACAGATCCTTGTGTTTGTGGCATCCCAATAAAAGACTCAGTCACCCACATATGCACCAAAGTCTGCTGCCTTTGTACAGTTCCAAGCACAAAATGCTGTTTCAGATTTTTTTTATTGTGTTCTGTGTCTCGCTGACTGAAAAATATGCGTGATATATGGTATTTGCCAGAAATACACAAATGAAGATCCTGTTTTAAATATCAAGTTCTGTGATGTTTACAATACGACTTTGCCGTGGGCTTGGTCTTTTATAGTATATGATAATGCTTTTGCATTTGGCAAAAAGCAGCTGTTTACCCTGCAAGTAGCCATTTTGTGACTGGCAGATTTTCTTAAATTCAGCTATTTTCTCTTCTAATTTCTCCCCTGAGATATTCCTGATGGAATAATGCATTCCCCTATCATAATATTTCACATCACAACATCTAATATGAAGGGGAAGGATGGATGAGACTTTCCTACAGTTTTCCTCATATCTCATCCCATTTCTGTGATTATTCCGTATGGGGGATCTTGACAAGGGAGGCCAGATGCCTAGGTAGCATTTTGCAGGGCAAACCCTTTGCTGTGGAAAGGACAGGTTCTTGCAATGCCCACCTGAAAAGGCTTTTGCCTCAACTGTGCATGGCAGGGCAGAGCTGGGCCAGGGCTCTGTGGCCCCAGGGCACCTTGTAGCACCAAGTGGCTTGGTTTCCTCCATCTTCATTCATTCTCTGTCCCTGCAGATTTCAGGACACTGACCTCAGTGACATAGGATTCGTTCCTTTTGTCTCTCCAAAACTGGGTAAAAAATTAGTACCTGTGGAAACTCAGATTTCTTTGTATGGTTTTGTGCAGGGACAAAATTTTCAGTTCTCTGTCTGTAGAACAGCCGATGCAACAAGTTCCTTTCACTGCTGTAACTGGATGGTGTGTCTGTAAAGCATGCGGGGTGTTGAGAATGCAAATGCTGAGTATGTGTCAGGTGTTTATGGAAAAATACAGGCAAACCCTGAAAATCTGAAATACTGTTTCAGCCAATATTTGCAACGCTTGATTTGGTCATTCCTGGACAAACCGCCCTTTATCTGTATTATTTCATAGTCAATTAGTAGAAGACTGTCAAGCTGGCTGACTGGAAATCTTTGCTGCAGTCTAATCAGAAAGGGTAGAGCTGTGAACTCACAAGGGGAGCAGCCATTCGCCCTGCTCATTGGTTTTGTCACGGCTTGAACTAGCCAGGTGCAGCACTGCTTACTGCCGGGACTGGGGTGTTCACACCCTGATGCAGGTGGTTAATTTGGTCAGGAAAAGACGATCACAAAGATTAACACAAGAAAACAGGATCGTACCCTGCTTTGTAGTGTAGGCTGAAAGTTTCACCGACATCCTGGGACTTAGCGCTGCTTTCTGCAGCATCTGGCCTATAAGAAATACAAACGCACGCATGTGAAAAAGATACAGTATACAAAGAAAGAAGTAAAAGATACAGCTGATAGCAATGCTTTCCCAAAAATATTACGGATTTAAATGTTGATCAACACATCAGCACCTTCTTTCATTACTTACTAATGTGCAGAACTGGCAGTCCCAGAAGAACTGCTGTAACAGCCTTCACACGCTTCCAGTACGTTTCTCTTAAAGTGCCTCCCAAATTAACTTGACTTCAGCTGTTACCCCTCTCTCCATCTGTTCTCAAGTGTTCCCTTGCTATGCATTTGTTGTATTTTTGAGACACTGCAGTTTCTGTTGGTCTTTGAGAAAAAAATATGGAGAACCCCCATAAGGTTTTGAGCAGCCTGACTTGCCGGGCTTCACTTTTAAGGATGTAAGTGACAGTTTTAAAGGGTTTTCTTTGTGGGGCTGTTGAAGACTTTTTTTTCCACCTTAGAGAGGATGTCTTTTTTTTTTTTTAAATGTTTTTAAAGTGGAATTTTCATTTTCATTTCTACTGTTTGGTCAAAATGAAACTGAGCTCCAAGGAAGGTGACTTTGCTCATTCAGATTATATTGATATGGTTTCTTACACACACACACACAAAGCTATAGAAGGATAAAAATGATGAAGTGTCTGACGGTGCATACCTATCAGTCTTCCCAGATCTTAATTTTGGAAGGACTAGGGGGTTTCTGAGTTAGTCTTTCATCAGACTGTCAGGACATTATTTTTCTTATAAACTATAGGTTCTGTTTGCATTTCTGTGGCATCTTCCATCCCAAAGGACTGACAGCTTTTCACCTTCTATCCATCTGGTCTGTCCTCACCCTCTATTGAAGTACAGCTGCCACAGTCTCAGGAGCACAAGCAGGAAATGTGTTTAATTGTGTGTAACAACACTGGCCCACGGTGAAAGACAGAAGCAAGGCAGAATGCAATAGAAACAGCAGGGAACCTTTAGATAAAAGTGTAGCTAAAAATGAACAACTACTAATAAAAATTTCTGAACGTATTAACATCTCACTTCATCTCTTCCCCTACCTGTTTTAAGCCTGTTTGTACTATAGGTATTGTGTGGAGGGTATCCTGTCTACCTATCCCACCCTAGAGCTAGTATTTTGATAAATACCCATTAATTTCTAACTGATTCTGAATTTTCTTAGGTAGGAGACGCTTTCTGAGTCTCAGAGGTACTCCTTGTATATTATCAGTGGGTACCAATGTTTCCCAACCCACATACTCATCCCACCAAAACCCAGGCTCCCTAGATAGCCCAAGTCACGACTGTCAAATTCATGATTACTGCTGAAAGTGTTGGTCGTAACAGCAGTACCCTGTTAATGCATGACAGGCACATCAGCAAATGGGTCAGGATCATCCCAGTCTGCCTGGGGAATAAGGTGGTTCAGGACCACATGAGCACAGATGTTCAGGGGCTCCAGCTGCTACAATGGCACTGCCAGTAGGTTAACAGCAGCAGTATTTTGGGACTTCTGTTCAATGCTGCATGGTCAGTGATGTGACTGTGTGCAGCTTCCCCATTGTTCTCTGCAGAAAAGCAGGGCAGCAAGCATGGCAGCCCACAACATACCTCCGATGTGCTCAGTTTTCTCCCCCGGAGGCTGCTCTCGGGGTGAATGAGAGGCAACAGAGCAGTGGCATGCTGACAGGCATAGACAGGGTCCTTGGCAAGTAATCCCCAAAGCAAATGGCATATCACACTGAAGGATTTCAGCCCCAATTAGCTGAAATTGTAGCGAAGAATGTTTACCTAGTGAAAAAAAATAGTTCAAAGGGGCAGAAATTTGTTGCAGTCAACGAAATGCTGTTTGTTTAATGCAGAGGAAAGTAGTTAGGTCATTCTTGCAGAGAGAAACTCTCAAGAGTTCTGTTTTCAGCAAGGTTATTCTGATTTAATAACACACAGCATTGTCATGCTGAGGCCATATGGGGGGCAGTACATGCTCTAGAGTCGTCTTTAGCATTGGCCATTTTTTTAATCATCCGTGAACATGAGTTTTGGGTGATTCTGCTGTCAATCTGCTGGAGAGATTTGGTATTCATGGTAGCAATCCCCTTCCTTCCAGCCATCTCGGTGGACTCATTTGGTGATGTCTATCACATGCAATTATGTTGAAACCCCATTAATTAATTAATGTTAGTTACTAATGGTTATGCAATTAATTGCATTTGGAATAATATAAAATTGAGTAAATAACTTCAAAGTGTTGAGTCCTATTTGGCAAGCTAATAGAGCTCATCCTGCCCAATTACACTGATAAGATTTTAAACTAATTGAGCTCACACTGTGCCTCTCCATTACCTGACATTCAGAAGCATGCAGAGAAGATTAAAGGGATTCAGGGGATGGTGTGCTTGTAAAACCAGGAATAGTCACTCCTGGTTCTCATTTAAGCATAAATACATATTAACTCACAACTGAACAATACTTTGCATGGAGGTTGCCATAGAGATGAGCATTCTGAGATTTTGGGGGCTTTTGCTGGCATTTCAGGTTAAAAATAAAGACCCAGGTTGCCCAGGACGTCATTACACAATGGCAGGTGCATATCCTGCAGTCCAACTGCTTGCTCACCACAGCACTACAGGAGCAGAGGACTTGCCATAGCAGATTAAAACATTTGTTCATCTAACCTGACATTTTGCCTTCTGCACTGATATTCTTGAGGAAGGTAGAAGGCTCCCATAATGCCTATTACCTATCCAATTATTCTAGGTGGTGTACAGGGAAGAAACATCCTTCGAGAGCCCTGCAGGCAATTAGCTTACACCCAGAAGTGTGTTATTCAATTACCCTTATTATTTCAGCATGCCAAGCAGCAAGAGGTGGTTAATGATTGCATGAAATTTTCCAGCCTTCAAAAAAAAAATCTGCTCAATGTTACCAGAACCTTAAATCTCATGCCAGCAAACCCCGTGTGAGGCCCACAAGCTGCACTAAAACTGAGGGAGGGTGAGTGACAGATCATTCATTTGCATGGCACACTGTCTTTTTGAGCCTCTTGCTCATACCCACAGAGTCAGTCCTGAGGAACATTTTACAGCAAAATGAAGTTAATCCAGAAGCAAATCTGTGTCTTTTCTGATGAAGTGCCTGTCTTTTTGTTTGCTCTACAAAAATGGCTGTTTTTTTCAGAGAAGGTTTTGGGCTGCTAAGTTCTCAGTTTCTGCTGCAGCACTTTGGATTCAGAAGGTGCTGGTGACCACATCCATGGTATGTTGAAGTCTTCTGCAAAACACCCTGTAATGATGGAGAGTTTCTGATAGAATGTTGTGAAGAAATGTTTTTGGAGGATTAATTATTTTTCATTGAATAAGAATGGGCAGTTGAACTAATTAACAGATTGACTTCTTAGAGAAGAAAAGTGAAGTTCATGAGGTGGAACAAATTAAATGTTGAAAATTGAGTTGTCTTTCAACAATTGTCTTTTAAAAACTTTGCAGTAGAGATTGCACTTGAACAAGTATTTCTAATGTCACGGAAAACTGGGGTCAAAGATACCGAGCTCCATGTAAAGTATATAACAGTACCAAAACCATTCCCCTTGATGAGCAGTGGCACGGTACAGAAATAGATTATTAATAGACTTTTTACAAGAAAAGATGTAGTAAATAAGGAGTGTAACAGCTTTGAGAAATTATACGTTTGATATCTATTTCAACCAGACAAGAAAGAGATCTGGTCTGGTAAGTTTCTGTCCTTCAGAGAAAGCATAAGGGAGTAGTTGACCAAATGAGTCTGCATTTTTGATTGTACCAAATGAATGCTGAACTTTGTCAAACAGACATTACAAATGGGCTGCAGGTGAAATTTCACAAGACCTTCAGTCTCTGAAGGACATATACTCTGATTAAGATGTATTGAGTCATTACTTATTCAGTAAGAGACAGTTAAGTTCTTCCTGCTCAAAATTCAGGCAAAATGCTTTATCTTTAAGGCTCAAAGAAATTAAACTCCTTTAAGTGTAAAAGTGTCTGCTAAAACCAAAGGTGGGGGGTGAATCTCCCTCACAGGTGAAGATTCTAATTCAAGTATTTAGGATGTCAAGAAATCAGGTAAAAAGCAGTCTCATATTTTCATCAGTATTGATAGGATCAAATGTATATTCTATACATAAGTATTTCTCCACCTGTTTCTGTGGCAGTGCCTCCATAAACACCAGGCCTAGTTTTGGCCAGTGTCACATTTACTAAGGAATCATTTAATTATACTGTCTTTGCAGGAAAAGACTACTTTTTTAAATGGACTTTAAAAATGGACTAGTTAGGGAATGTGAATGTTGGTCTCTGAAGTGGATGGTGGTGTTTTGGGCACTGCCTCTGGACTCACAGACAGTGTCATCCTTTAAATTCTGCAATGGCAGACCTCTTATTTGTGGCAGGCAAAATCCAGTTGCCTCACGATGGGTCACAGCAACTGCACAGAGACAAAATATCACTTTGCCAAATATATTTGATTATTGCAAAATTCTTTTCCCCTAATACCGCTTTTTCCTGTAGCAGGTAGTAGGAAAAAGTGAGACTAATTAGATAAAAATGCTCTATTTTCCACACAGGGATTAAAAAGTAAATGTGTGTTATCAATTCAAACATTCTTAAATATGTACAACTGTAGCTTATTGAATAAAATGAGTGTGAGAAAAATGGGTGGATTTACCTCTTCCATTAATCAAAGGAGTAAATTGCATTAAGATGTTGATATTTTGCTGGAATAGAAAACATATGATTCTGTGAAAGACATGTAGGAAATAAACCCTGAACTGCTGCAAGTCTTCTGGTAACTGCCGCCAAGAGCAACAAACATCAGAGGTAGTTGAATAATCACCAGCAGAGCAGAACAGCCATTAGACATAATGATAGAAAAGCTTCTTTCAGACTCACAGACATTCACCTTTCAGTGCAATTACAAGCTGGCAGAAGAAAACAATTGGCTTTAAAACAAGATAAAGAACTAGGCAAAGAACTTGACTTTTACTGCAAGTGACTGGACTACAAGTAAATTCAGCTACTCTGCCCAGAAAAAAAAAAAAGTGAGAGCAGATACTCTTACATCCTTAAAAAAAATATATGTATATATATATATATAAATAAAATCAATCTACTTTAATTCTTACATCTTAACAAATCCAAGAACTCCCCAACCTCTCTGAGGACCTCTCAGGAGAGCCTTTAGATTGACATCCCTCTTCAGATGGGTGCAGAGAAATGAGGAGCCATCACTGGCTGATGAGCAGCAAGAGCAGGATAAGGGGGAACACTGTAAGGCTGTGCCTTCTTCCATGACATCTGGTGGAATGCTGTTGGCTTCTTAAGTTATTTTTATTTTGTGAAGGAAGTTGCCAAAGAAGATGTATTTCAGTATGTATTTCAGAAATAGCAGTATTTCTCCAATCAACATCTTTAAATGACTCCAGTTATTTCATGCTGAGAATATTAAAAAATATATAAAACGTATACCTCGTCCCTGAGCAAGAGGGCTCAGGACTGCATTTCCTCTGTGTTCTTAAATGTTTTATTTTTATATTTAGGAAAGAAGAGAGGCTTTTAATTGAATTTCTCTCAAGTTATAAAAATGAGAATACCCAGAATTTTATAATTGAAGAAAATAAATTACATGGCACCCATCAGAAACAACTGCTGATTTTGGCCATTCCAAGCTGAAATGATGGCACTGGCAATCTTCTAAAGAAGATTTTCATGAGGATTTAATGAAAACTTTAATGCAATTTGATTTTTTCAGAGTTAAAATTTATTATTTTAAAACTTTCTGCAGGAAGCAGTTTATGAAAGAATAAGTGACAGACAAACAAGTTGGTGGGCTCCTCAGAAGTCAGGCTAGTCCATAAATTACAATGGAAAATGCAATTTTATTTAATTTTAAATATATTTTTACCATTTTTTCTTATTGTAAGCTGCATACTCCTCTCTCTCTCTCAAAGAGAAATTGGTACCATATCATAGAGATGTAAGCCGTTTGTTCTATGCTGAAAACCAAAACCCAACAAGGTTTCAGTTCAGAAATATTATTTTTCAGCTCAGATTCAGGAAAAAATAAAATAAAATCTATACTCTCTGCTACTAAAGGATTATCTTGTCGTGAACAATTTCATTCTCTTGGAATTCAGACCACTATGCTGTATGGAAGGTTTAGTTTCAAGAATTCAATAAAATGATAGGTTGACCAGATCCTTTTTGGTCATTGCATGCATAGTAATATTTTACTGATGTAGGTTTTTTGAGAACACTCCTATACTCCCTAGAAAGTGTTTGCTCCCAACAAAATGGTGTATGTAAACAAAGAGAAATGTGAGACTTTGTTGTATGAAATAGCTCATTAGCTAATTACCTTCAGCACATGTGGAGACTTCAGGGGATTTTACAGTAACCTGAAAAACTGTATTCAAAAAAAGCGTCAGCATGACAGAGATGGGATATATTTTTCAGAAGAAATGTAATCAGTATTTCTAAAACACTGACTGACAGAATAATCAAAACCAAACCAGGCTTGTTACAGGCAATTGAGTAAATAATATGCATGCCTGAAGTTACTTTATATACTGCACTGCAGATTTACTTGATGGTTCTGACGGCTTTACTAAGAAGAATGTATTGCTTCTCAGGAAAGTGATCGTCATCATCTCCATCTCATGTCTAAGCAGGACTAAACATAACTTCTTGCATAAATATATGGAATAAGAAGCTGCCATGGAGCTGACTGATGGGTGCCTTTTAAAACTCTGTTGGTGGTAGTGTGAGAGGACCAGGAATTCACCATGTCCTGTTGAAGATCTCTTAGAGGACAGCGCTGAGGGACAGCTGTACCCTGCACCACTCTGGAGCCCACACAGGAACGAGGGTCCACGTGTCTTGGTAATTCAGCTCCAGTATTCAAGGTATTTCATACCACACAGGTACAAAACCAATTTATATATTCCAAGTTATATTTGTGGATTTTATATGTACAATGTGTATATATGTATAACTTTCCAAATTGCATATAGTGAAATTTTCAGGGTGAAAGAAAAGCGGTGAAGTTTTCTGTTTCCTGTGTAGTTCTCGCAGGGTGAAGACCCAATTCAGCCTGCAGACCCAACGCTGTAGGTGCTATGCAACAAAGTAATTTTCACTTAGGTGAGTAGACCAGCTGAAATCAGGGCCACTTTTTGCACTGTACTTGGCACAGAGATTTATTGAAAGGAGGAGAAATTGGGAGGAAAAAATACCTTCTGCTTACACAGACAATGCAATTTTGGCTGAAATAACAGATATTATTTCTAAAACTGACATATAATATAACTTTCCTGTTATACTCAAATATCTTTCATAACACCAAATATTTTTGTCTAGTTGTAGTTTTTGTCAAGTCATGAAATATTGTAGAAAATGTAATTTGTGATTCTTTACTATTGATGTTTAGCTGGATTTTAATAGTGTGGTGAAAAGCACTTTATAGCCAAAGTATGCAAAAATTACTTTTCTGGCTTGGTTAGTTTGGCTTATAGAGTGTTCACTGAAGGAAACACTCACATGAGTGCTTGGCCATTAGCGTATTAGGGCTTTGCTGTATGGAAAAGCATTTAAGCACTTAAGCATTTCACTGAACTGAAACCACATAGTGTAGAACAGTATTACAAATTGTCATAGGTAAGTACATTAAGCTGGAGCAGAAGAAAACACTTAGAAGGAGGAAACTTGGGTGTTTCTCAGAAGTAGGAAAAGATTAGATGATGTTCTTTACAGCAGAAAATAAGTGTGGGAGGGGAGGTAGAACATAAAATATATTCCTGAAAAAAAGACTAGGAAAGAGGAAAAAATGAAATGGGATAGAAGCAAAATGTAAGAGGGGCTGAGGGGGAACCTGAGATTTTAAGAACAACTTGAAGTTTAATAAGTTGGCATCCTTGCCAGTCAGTTTCCTTTCTGGATGCACTGAGGGATGATGTTAACACCTCAGAGGAGAACAAATTGCCTGAGCTTCCTGGCTCTCATTATTTGCCCCACTAGTGACCACCCTACAACTTGCCCTAGCAATGTTGTAGAAGGATGTGATCCCCCATTGCTCCCGACCAACCCCAGTGGTAGCTGTGTCAGTCAAGCATGCATCAAGATGGTGCTTCAGGCTCATCAAACACCATTTGCAACTCAAAGATTTTCTCTTCCTACTGCTGTGCTAATTTAGGGCCCAAATGAATCCCTGGAGTTCAGTTTCACCATTGAATTCTCCCTGGATTGCCTGAATCTATATTCATTTTTCTTCTGCTTCTCCAAAAAATGGCTTTTAATAACAATTTTACAGGACACATTTACAGCATGAGCTTTGTTGTCTGTTGTTTTTCTTGTATTTTCATTCAGGAAGACATTTTAAAGTCTAGTAAATTTTTACAACATTTGCATACTCCAACTGTAGGAACTTACATAGTGATTTATAGCGTGAACATATAATCAAATTCCTGGCTAGGACCCCTACTGTGAAATTTGACTGTTCTTCCACTTTCACATTACATTTAACAGCATGTAAGCTCTGCACAAAATAAACTTCTTGTAGGCATTAAGCTTCATTCTCTTGTTGGAGAAAAAGTGTCTTCATTACCCTGCCAATTATATAACACTTTCCTTGTTAAATATAAATATGTAAATGTACACATACTTTATTTGTATTTTATTTTTTTTTAATGTTGCTAATGGATGATGTAGTTCTTTACTATAAAGCAATAAAGATATTGCAATATGCAACAAAGAACACACTTTATGCAGGAAAGAATACAAAAATTCTGCAGCCAGAAATAACACTGATATCCTCTAAAAACAACAGTGCAGCAGTGCCTTGGCTAACCTGTGTTACCTGGTGCTTGCTCTGACATGTAGTTATGTCACCCAGAAACCAAGAGAAGAGCAGGGTGATATTTCAAGCTAAGTGTTATTCATGTCAGCATCTTGGAGACATTTGATCATCAGACATTGGTGCAATACATTTGAAAACTCCTAATTTGCCAGATTTGGAGGAACTCAGCAGCAGGTGATTTGGTGGTTTTTTTCCTCCTGCTTTTGTCAAAGTTTTTGAAACAAGGATCTCTTTGGCATTAATGCATTCAGCTGCTCCAGTGGCTTCAGTTTCCACAAACTGGTAGCCCTTTTGTCTTTCATTACTTTGCTGATTCACCAGCGCATCAAGGACTCAGTGCCAGTCCAAGCACCATCGAGCATCAGCAGCATCAGTTACCCACGCTAAAGCAATTATTCCATTAGAGGGTTCTCATTGCCCTCATCATATGTCTAATTTCTGCATGATTAAAGTGTGCACTTGGCACTGCTGATGAGCTGGACCTCACTGTCATCCCCAGCATTGGTCCCTGCAAAGGGTGACAGTTTGTTCCCAAGCTCTGAACAGCCCCAGGCTGACATTCTCAGACCTTTTCTGAAAGCTGTGGTGTTTCCTTTGAAGGTCAGTTTTCCTAAAACACGCACAAAGCACTTGTACGTCTCTGTGAAGCCCTTCAAGCAGAGATGCATGTCTTGCCCAAACCATGACATGAAATTAAGGAACAATGTCCCAGTAACTAAGATACCCTGAGGAAGTACAGATGTATAAAGCTGCCTCTCCGTGTGCATTTGATGGCTGATTTGCTATTGCAATCTCTGACTCTCTTTTCCAAGGGAATCCTCTTTGTCAGTTTGTTCCTTCTGCTGCTTCCTGCACACTATTTAAGCACTGGGCCGAACACAGTTATCATTTTCCTCGTGGACTTTTTGGGTTGCTACCTTAGTATTTGAATTTATCTTATATTCACTGTTTCATAACAACAGGGTAGGGCAGCTTCAACCTCCCACCCGTCTCTGCTTACAACTGCCCTGCTTGGTGAGTCTCGTCAAACCTCAGCTCAGGAACACTGCCTGTAACTGTTTCTGAAAGCATGCATATTCTATCTTTTTACCTACTCTGCATATTCATTTTCCAGGAATTTGCTAGTTTATACTTAACTAATACACTAAAATATATTTTTATAAGCAACTCATTTCTTAAAGTTTATTTTCCTCACTGATTAAGAACCAAAAACCTTCTAGGAAGCAACTGCTAACCTAAAAAATATGACATCTCTCTATTTCCTTGCAGCTGGCAAGTCAGGGCACAATGCCCTTTTTGCATAATAGGCAAGATTATAATCTGCCTGGATTAAAGATGGGAAGTGGTAGGCAAGGTTCACACCAGGCACCCGCTCCATTCTCCATTATTTCTACTTCTTTCTACTGCCAATCTCCTGGCATGTTTCCTTTCACCTCCAATCAGCTCCCCTTTGGTCCTTTCTCCCCTCACACCTACACCATAACTCTGCACACCCTTTTTCGCTGGTAAAATCCTTCACGCCCTGCTTCCTGCCCCTCCTGCTGCTGTCTAGCTTAGCAGCATCCCTCTCTCCTCTCATCATTCACATCTTGCTTTGATCTCTGGCTGCTGCAAGAACCTCTATTAAATTTAAGCTGTTCACAAAGGCGGCTGTTTGATAACCTCACGTATACTAAACAGCTCCTTTGCCTGGGTGATCCCACTGACTTCAACAAGAGTAATAGTATTGAACTTTGTACATTAATAAACAGGAAAAAATATCATGAATAAATCAGTTGGAAATATATTTTGTATTGCAGCTTGGCTGTGAAACAAATGCACATTTTCTAATAGTCAATTAATATTATACTAACCGCTAAAACACATGTATCAGACGACAAGACCCACACACAGGTTCATATTCATAGGCAATAAATCAAGCAGGAAGAGAAGAACTGTGCATTACTTTTACAAATAAGCACAATGATCTTGCAGCCTCAGAGATCACTGTTTGATTTAATCCATAAATCCTAGAGAGAAAAAACAGCCCCCCGCCAAAAAAAAAAAAAAAAAAAATTCTTGGTCTCAGAATTCATCTTTTCAGCTCATTATTTATTTCCAGCTTGTATATACTGAGCTGGGCAGACACTAAGGGGATGCTGAACAGCCCTGAGCTGCAAAGAGGGGTCTTCCAGGGCTGGACTGTGATACTGTTTGGATGTGACACCTCAAGGGCAGTAAAACTTTGGCGTCTTGTTTGGCCAGCTATATCCTAAATGACAGACTGGATACAAAATCTATGATGGAGTGTTGGAAGAGCTGCCAGGGGAAGTCCATGCCTGGCTTGCCCTGTTTCATACAAATTTTGGTAAGCACATTCTATTGTTCACTGCTGAAATTGGGATAATGTGCTAAGCAGACTCTGGACCTTATATTGTGTTTGGGGGGTCAATGCCTACATTTTTTTCAACCTAAATTCAAAAATCACTTCCATCTTTTTAGAGCTACAACAGATCTATTACAGAAAAAGTTGCAGTTTCCATATCCCTTAGTTTACAGCCAAAGTTTTAAAGATATTCTAGTAATTTACCCAAACTATTAGACTCCTGTGACAGATCCTCTCCTGCTGACAAGTGTGAAAAGGCACTGTCAAGGAGATGGCAAAGCCATATGTTACAATGTCTTTAATCAACGAAAGGGGTTTTGCTTCCTTCCAGACTTACACAATTGCATTAAGATTTAATTGGAAATACTTATCTCAGGCTTCCGGACACAGATTTTTCATGAACAACTATGTTTAATGAGCAGTATGATCAAGACAAACTTCTATACTGAATATCCATCTTCTCTGATGTTCTCCAGCACAAGAGGGGAAAGCTTCTCCCTCTAAGCCTTTCTGTAAGAAGCCAGTCTCCCAGATATGTCAATGCCAGATGAAGATGCTGTGTTGTTGCTGCTGTCTTCCAGTCAAGTAGTCAAATAAGAAATTTTGTTTTGCTGCCTTTTAAGAACTCTGAACAAGTTGGCATCCTAACGTTTTCTTTCTGCTCTTGCAACTCCAAAAAGACCTACTGTTCTCATTTTTACTGTTCATGTGAAAATTCAGAGTGCTGTACATTATCAAAGCCTGGGAATATATACTCAGTTAAAATAAATATGGTGATTCTCCTTAAAAACAAAACAAAACAAAACAGGTGTAGGCAGGTAAACAGTTTTATATTCAAATCAGCAAACAGAAGCTCCTGCTTCCAAGAAAGAAGAAAATGATTGGCAATAGGCAGAAGGAATGAGAAGAGGAGCAGGAGAAGAAAGACTATTGTATGAAGGGGTAGCTTCCAAAGAAGAATATAAAGTGGGGTTGCTATAGAGATTTATGGTGTTCAACTGTTTGTTCAGGGCCCAAGTTTGCATCCCTGGGTATTTCCAGGCCAGCCACCTCCCCTAAGTACCTTGGGTTGTATTCAATGCCCAGATTGAAGCCGTGGTACCCTCTCTCTGGGTTCAGCAACTTGCTGCTGGATGCTGAGCAAGAAAGCTTGTGTTTCCCTTTGCAAACCAAGATCCTCGATCCAAAGTCAACACCAGCCTCCAGCCCCAAGCATGCAGTAATGCAGCATTACAAGGGTTGTTAAACTGCCTGCAGAGCTGTTGGCAAGATAGTTGTACTACTGCTAAAAGCTATAGAAATATTTTTTTTTAACTCCAGGAATAGGCTATCTGGCTATACTTCCACTCTCAAAAAAAGGGAGAAGCTAGGTCAGCTTTTTTATTTTTATTTTTTTATTTTTTGGTGGAAACTGCTTAGGGGAGTTGTGGATGAACTTGACATCTTTGTAATCTTAGATAATTTCAGAGAAGCTTTGATCTTGGAACTCCATGAAATTAATTTTGTAGGGAGACTTCACAGGAATGAAGAATTAGACTGCCATCTTGCTCCTCTAAGGTCGCAGAGATGACTAATATCACAGTTTAAAACACATCATTTTTGCTCTCTAATTAAGAAAAAACACCTTGGTTAATTGCTTAATTCCAGGTATAATACATAGTCAGTAATATTAACTGCTGCATTTATTTATGGTGACACTAGCAACAGGAAGATGTAGAAGTAAAAGAAAAATGATAAAGAAAACTCACACTAAAAAAAATTTGTAATCCTCTAATTTCTCCAGGAAAAAAAAAAAAAAGGCTTAGATAGAAAATATTGATACCAGAAAAACAAACAAAAAAAACAAACATAATTTATCATTTAATTATGCTATTCTTATGATTCTAAAACACACTGCTGTTAATATGAAATTACCTCAATGTGTGTTAAAAGTAATGCCAAATGACACACGTAAAAAATGCTTTGGACGGTATGGTTAGGTATGTTTTTTATAGAGGCCATGACTTACTATAAATTCTGTTACACTATAATGGTGTATATATTTCTGGTATATCTACAGAAATGCTGCATGTCCGATCAGGAACTGCACAAGCTCAGTGTGGAAGAAAAGACAATGACTGTGATTACTGGCATAACTGCTTAAGAAGGCCAGGCATAAACAGCACGTAAATGTAAATTAGGGGTCAGATTTTGGTGGTACAAACAAGAAAACTGGGAAGCAAAAGCTTGCCTTTTCAGGTTTAAAAACAACCACAAGAAGCACTATGATTTGATTGAAATTAGAAATGCATCTATGTTCTTTTCCTTTTAATCATTCAATTTTTAGTTCGGTCATTTAATGGCTTGATAAAATCTGTCCTCAGTTATTAAAACATTTCTGTCTGAAGATGTTTTAACATCCCAAGGACTTGCCTTAAATACATACTTAATACTAAATAAAACTGAAGCAGAATATCTGCAGTCCTTCATTTTCATATCTAATGTATACAAAGCACCACTTAAAAAGGAAGCAAAGGGCTGAAGGGCAATTATGGGTCCATTTACTCATTTTCCTTTCAGTTTTACACCTGTACCAACATTATTACATTTACCAGCTCTGCATTATGCCATAAAGCCTTTTCAAAATAATTGGAAAGAGCAGTTTTATTGCTGTAAACATCAAGACAGGAAGCTGCTGACTGCAGATGGGTAAGAGTGTCTTTAAAACAGGGATGCAGAAACTAATATTTCTATGTGCTCCAAACAGACTGCACTTGCAGAGACATCGGTGAGACACTGGCAAGCTGTGGCCCTGTAGAAGTGGAAAGATGCTGGTGTGTCTGATGTACTGTATTTTGGTGTCTTCCATTATGATTCCCTCCAAGATGGATGTAAAGTAGCACCTTCTACTGTTTCATCCATCTTGTTTGTAAGTTAATCTAGGGGCATCTCCAAAATGATAGCTGGAGCGCGAAGTGAAGCATCCTTTAATTTAAGGGTGTCACGCACCAAAAGTAGGAGTGCAGTCTAGGTGAGATCAATCCGCTCAAACATATCCCAGGTCAGCAGGTGGGAAAACTTTTGACCAGTTACAAGATGTCACACAGGAAAACACTGGCAGGGCAGGGAAGAGCAGGTGAACAATTTACTGAGTTTTCATCCCTTGAAGCACTGTCTCCTCTGTTTAAATTAAAGGTAACTTCTCAGGACATGAAGGAGAGAAATGTGTACCTTTTCCTTTTTGCTGTTAAATGGACTTCATGACATTGCCTTAAAAGCTGCAGTTTTCAGACAGAACAAGTACTGGGAGAAAATGGGTCCATTACCATTTTGTTCATGGAAGAGTTTGAAAAATGTCCAGCCTGGCTGGTGTGCAGCCTGAGATAACTGCTCTGAGTGATGTAGACAAGGAGAGCTGACCCCATGAAGAGCTCTGAAAACTTCAAATCTCTGTTTAATTCTGCTCACTGTGTCCCATGCCAATTTGGCAGTGGTGGGGCATAACATCCCCGGCTCCACACTAAGAGCTCACCTGAAGCTCTTATTCCTCACAAAGCATCTCCTGCACTTTTTTCCCTATCTAGTGCATCTGAAATTTTCAGAGAGTTTCTCACATCTACAGTGTTATACTCTGAGCCAAATTACTCCTAATCAGTCACCATTTACCACAGCCTTTGCTGAATACCTCTGCCAAAATTCATGTCACTCCCATGGCCAGGGCATTGAATTCCTTTCCAGGGAAGATTTAATTGCAGCAGCCAGCAAGTTTCTGACCCTTGCTGCTCTCCTTCCCCAGCTGCTTGCTCCCAGCCCAGCTCACACTGCTGCCAGCACACCAGCACAGGTCCTCCTTTGCTACCCACAGATGGCCACACATCTTCTTCTCCATGGCTGCAAGTCTGGGATATGAAGGGAGAGACACCGAGATGCAGAGCCAGGGAGTGGGAGGATAGGTCATTCCCTTGGCATGGACCTACATCCAGAGCCAGCTTTAGTAGAAATATGGATAATGCTGCCTGTGCACACAGCAAGGCTCACTTTGTGAGTGTATATGTACATCATACAGGTTTGTTGCTTGAAAATTGAATCTTGTTGTTTGTGCCCAGCTGGGGAATTTCCTCCTCAACAAGTTCTGCTGCTGGTACCTACTGGGATTTCCTTCCCTGTACTGGTTGGTCCTGGACTCTGGTCAGGTTTTCTCTCAGGGTTTAACTGGTCTCTTGGCATTAGCTGGTGTACTGGCTCAGCAAAGTAGAAGGCCCATTATGTGCAGAGGCTAACAAATATCTAAAATGTAATGCAAAAAAAGTAAGAAAAAGTCATTGAGTTATTTTCTGCAAAGCTGTATGGAAAAATGAATTAAACCAGATCCTGAAGAACTCAGGTTATTTCCATGCAGAACAGGAGTATACAGCTGTGGTGCAGATCGTAAAGAAGTCAAATTCAGTTTTTATATTTACCAGGTCCAATGAGTATCACCAAAGCAGCTTTATCACTGCTCCCTGAAGTGAGACAGCGCTTGACATGGAAGAGGCATTACTCATGGTGACATTTCTTGACTCTGTGCCTACATCAACATACTCCCCTTTTGCCAGCTAGACTTCAACATTTTTCCAAGTTCTTTTCATTTCATGGTCATCTCCTTAGTTCTTACTGGGTATCTTTCTTCTTCTCCTTCCCTGCATATTCTATCTTACTTTTTCATACAGCCCTCTAGGCTCTACAGCTCGCTTCCCACCCAAATTTGCTGCTGCAGGATTTTCCAACACCACTTCATAAATACAATAACTAAGATGAAACATACATTAGACAATCTTTTTCTTTTTTCTCTTCTCTCTCTTTGTTGTTGTTGTTGTTGTTGTTGTTGTTGTTTGCTTGTTCTGTTATGGAAACTACTGTGACAGTCACTGTATTTCTATATTTCTATTGAGCTGGACTCTGTATGTATTGAAGGCAGACACTGTAAGTCCTGTCCAAAGGCTTTTTGTAGATATCTAACTGCACTCTCCCACCACACAGTACTTCCGAAAGCAGTTGTACATCTCATTGTGGCAGGCTATCACAGGAGTATTGCTGTAGCCAGGACACACTAAAGACATAAGTAAGAAGAGTTTTATGTGAAGGTCTTCTGAGGGCAATTGACATAACTGGTTAAAGGAGACAAATGTTCAAGAGCACGAACTGTTCTTCAAGAAGGCTGATATGTCCCAAACTTGTTTGATATATATATTTTTGCCATCGTGTCAGTTATTTTACTGAAAGACACTACCTCACCCCTCAAACCTTACCTTGTTGGAGCAATCTCTGTAAAAACCAGATTGTGGGGATTTTTTGAAGTAACTATCCTGTTGCTATAACAACCGTACCTTAACATTTCACTCATTCTTGATATTCACAGAGCAAAATGGAGTGCAATTTCCAGTTGTTTTCTCTCTTGTATCCTGATACAGTGTCTCCAGTACGTCCATGAGTAAAACTTGTAACTCATGTAAATCACAGTATCACAGTATCACAGATTTCTAGGTTGGAAGAGACCTCAAGATCATCGAGTCCAACCTCTGACCTAACACTAAGTACTCCACTAAACCATATCGCTAAGCTCTACATCTAAACGTCTTTTAAAGACCTCCAGGGATGGTGACTCCACCACCTCCCTGGGCAGCCCGTTCAAATGCTTAATAACCCTTTCGGTAAAGAAGTACTTCCTAACATCCAACCTAAAACTCCCCTGTCGCAACTTTCGCCCATTCCCCCTCGTCCTGTCACCAGGCACGTAGGAGAACAGACCAACCCCCACCTCGCTACAGCCTCCTTTAAGGTAACTGTAGAGAGCGATAAGGTCACCCCTGAGCCTCCTCTTCTCCAGGCTGAACAAGCCCAGCTCCCTCAGCCGCTCCTCGTAAGACTTGTTCTCCAGACCCCTCACCAGCTTCGTCGCCCTTCTCTGGACTCGCTCGAGCACGTCCATGTCCTTCCTGTAGCGAGGGGCCCAAAACTGAACACAGTACTCGAGGTGCGGCCTCACCAGAGCTGAGTACAGGGGCACAATCACTTCCCTAGACCTGCTGGCCACACTGCTTCTTATGCAGGCCAGGATGCTGTTGGCCTTCTTGGCCACCTGGGCACACTGCTGGCTCATATTCAGCCGACTATCAACCAATACTCCCAGGTCCCTCTCGGCCAGGCAGCTTTCCAGCCACTCATCTCCCAGCCTGTAGTTTTTTTTTTTTTTTCTTCTTATTAATTTCGGCTCGGCCAACTCCTCCGCCAGTTCTTTCAGTACCCTCGGGTGCATCCCATCCGGCCCCATCGACTTGCGCACATCCAAGCTCCGTAGCAGGTCGCCAACCATTTCCTCATGGATAGCGAAGGCCACATCCTGCTCCCCATCCCCTTCCACCAGCTCAAGGCACTGGGTATCCAGAGAACAACTGGTATTGCCGCTAAAGACTGAGGCAAAGGCGGCATTAAGCACCTCAGCCTTTTCCTCATCCTTAGTAACTAGGTTTCCCCTCGCATCCAGTAAAGGATGGAGATTCTCCTTAGTCCTCCGTTTCGCGTTGATATATTTGTAAAAGGATTTTTTGTTGTCTTTAACGGCAGTAGCCAGGTTGAGCTCCAGATGAGCTTTGGCCTTTCTAATTTTCTCCCTGCACAGCCTCGCTACATCCTTGTAGTCCTCCTCAGTGGCCCGCCCTTTTTTCCAAAGATTATAAACCCTCTTTTTTCTGCTAAGCACAAGCCGCAACTCTCTGTTGAGCCAGGCCGGTCTTCTTCCACGCCGGCTCGTCTTTGGACACGTGGGGACGGACCGCTCCTGTGCCATCACGATTTCCTTCTTGAGGAGTGCCCAGCCTTCCTGGACTCCTCTGCCCTTCAGAACCGCCTCCCAAGGGACTCGGCCAACCAGCGTCCTGAGCAGCTCAAAGTCAGCCCTCCGGAAGTCCAATACAGCAGTTTTACTGGTCCCCTTCCTGGCCTCGCCAAGAATAGAGAACTCTATTAGCTCCACTACTGCTTGAGTTTGGACTGGTGCAACCAGATTTCCACTGTACCAGCTTGTGGTACAGCAGTATGATACTCATTGGCACTAATGAACAGAGACAGCAATAAGCCAATAACTGGGTTGTTTTGAACCAAGCTATGTTCATGTTCAGCTCCTAGAAATGCATGGCTGTAGACCCCAAACAGCAGATATCAACAGTTGCACCCAATTTGCTTCCCTCCAGAACACCAATACACACTCTCTGCTCCAAGTTGAAATCCCAGTTCAGTCTTGAAGATTTCGAAGTCTGAAGGTTTGAAGTCTGAAATCAGAGACTCTCCTTGGATGTTCTGTGAACATTCTGCATTCTCTATACCTTGAGAGCTGAGCTTTCCTTGTTCCTGGTTACGGAGCTGGTTCATATGGCTTTACTCCCTAGATTCAGTGCAATGGTTTGGGCTGTGTGACTCCCACATAAGAAAGGAAGAAGGAATCATTTCCCTATTGTATGTAATAAATGATAAAATACTAAGGGAAAATCATTAATATTCAGAAAAAGCTTAATGTCCAGAAATTTCTTTTGAATCCTCCAGCAATCAGCAGAGACGGTAAGTGCACTAGGAAATAAATTTCTCTCTATATATGTTTTAAGAAGTAAATGCAAGCAATTAAAAACAAACAAACAATCCAGAAAATGAGATATCCTTTAAACACCATGTTCCCACTGTTGCAAAATCCTTTCGTGAAAGAAAATGCTCCAGACATTTACCTTTTTAATATTACCCAGCTTGGGTAAAAAAAAAAAAACAAACAACTAGGGCCTAAAGAGCAAATGTCTGTTCTAAGGTGAAATGTTCCAGCAAACAGCTGGAGCAGGGCAAAAGCTCCCAGTGGGTGGATTACTTCTTTTTGCTTGGAAGGACCATGACAGTCTGTTTACCTCAATGTACTTCACTTAGCAGCGGTAACATTTGCTTTCCTAGACAAAATTTTGGAAAACAGAAAAGTGTGAAGAAGATTTTGTGAACACAAATCTGCACTGAGTGCATGCGGATCCCCACCAACCCAATGAGCCTGCTATTCCCCTGTGGTCTCTGTGGTCCTCCTTGCACCCCAAGAAGGTGAGGTTAAAGCATCCCCACACAAACATGGCATCTCCTGACCTTATTTTACAGCAATAGAAAACACTTGGAAAGAGCAACTGATTGCAGACTGCAGGTCATGGTTAATGAAATTATATTCCACCTGCCTCCCACCTGCATGTTGTGAAAGTGAGCTGAACAATGCGATCTTGCACTATGCCCATATATTTGGGGGGACAGCATAAAATGAAACGTCACTCCCCTTGCTGCTTGCTCCCTCTGCTCTTTCACTCACACCTGAGTCCAACCCTCCACTGCATGTTGCTGGGAAGGCTGAGGGGGAGCCGTGGGCTTCAGGAAGGTGGCAATGCCTCTTTGCTCCTGAGAGGTTAAGCAACCCTAGGGTCTTGTTTCTTAAATGTAGCCCTCCGATTATTTGAAACAAACTGCCACAGTGTTTGAATGAACTCTCTGCATAAAAGAGTGTCATCTCAGAAAGCATGCCTTCTTACAGCTATAAAATCATGTTTTATGTTTATAATTCTGCCAAAAAAGAAAAAAGAAAAGAAAAAAAAAACTAAATATTTTTATTTTAAGGTAAGCTAAGGAAATAAAGTCTGAATTTGAAATATAATTGCCAAGTGTCCTCTCTAAATCTGATAACCTGACACAAATGAAGGGAGGGCTGACAATGATTTAAAATTTATTGTGAATGCAACTGAACTTTGCACAGAGGCATACCAGACATGTCTGCACACATGTGTATCGCCTGTCCTTCCCATCCAGGGATCAAGATGCTGCCTACTTTCAGTAATTAAAGATCCAATGACATTTTCTGTGAGCTTAGTTTTAGCCCTTGTATTCTGGCCAGGCTCCCCTTCAGCTAAAGCCGTGCAACCTATGGTTTCAGCCAGGTACATCTCAGTTTCCCAAATGCCATACCTCTGTGTTGATGCCAGACTGCCTGTGGCACTGTGGTGCCCTCCAAGGCCAGTCCCAAGATCAGAAAGGTACTTCTGACTCCACTTTTCATTATTTCTCAAGCACTGTACAGCTCCAGATCAGAAGGGAGGGTTTTGTGACTTTGGTCTCACCTGCTATTATTTTGTGATTTTGTTTTGCAGTCAGTCAAATCCTTTCCTCCCAGTGCCACTGAGCTAAAGACAAACACCACACTGTTGACATGCTATATGTTATACATAAGAACATCTATTGACAGGTTAATCAAAGGGGGCGAGGGCCAGCTCTGAGCCATTTTTTTTATTGTACCATTTTATGTACTTTTTTTTTCTTTATCTTTATTTTTCCCACCAGATACTTCTTTTTTAAGCAGCTAGTACACTGTCACAAATATTTCAACAGCAGCCACTGGTCTTAAAGTACCCCCTGCCCTGGGGGCTGCAGGTGTGGTCTGGACCAGGTCATGAGAAGCCCCATTAGGTAAAGGACCAAGAGGGATTGCCTGGTTCCCTAATATTTCAAATGAGCTCAAAATGAGCCTGCCTTCATTCCTGTCTTTGTGCCAAAGTAACTGGCATTTTGCAGAGAGGTTCTCATTTTCATTTTCTATTTATCAAACTAAAGGTAGAAATGATGGGAAAACAGATTTTTAGCTGGAGGCAAATTCCAGTATTTGGGGTTTAGCTTTTAAAAGGAGAAATAGAAATGTTTGAAGTGAGCTAAACTATTCTGGAGCAATGAGTCTTCCTGACTGTGTAGCCACAGTATATCATGAAGTACATAGGCACTATGTCCAGAGACCGTGGGGTCATCAGGTACCTAACAAAAGCACCCATGAAGCACTGAATGACTAAAAATAAGACAGAAATGAATGCCAAGGCCATTCAGACAAATTTTTTAATTTAGGTCATCTGGTAGAAAATAAAACTAGAAGAGCAAATTAAGAATTTTCCTAAGGAATTTTCAACTCTATGGAAGCCATATATCATTGGACAAGTAGTTGGATTTAAATCTTTTTTCCTGTTCAGTTAAGGAGCATGTGACACTTTCCCTTGTCATGCTCCAGGAGGATGAGTCTTCCCTTCATGCCCTTGTCCACCCTCAGGAGAGGTAAGCAACACTTACTGTGGCAGGGGTGAGAGCTGGTAACACGTACCCAGCCAGGCCTTTATTTTCTGTATCAGAAAGGTCTTTGCCTCTGCTTCTTTCCTGACTCTTCAGACACGTCCTTGGGACTTCAGAAGCCTTGGAGACAGACCATCTCTCTCAAATGGGGTCAAGAAAGCCCTCTTTGAATATGTACACCAAAGTTTCCTCTAAGGCAGTATGCACAATTTTCTGTTTCAGAATACTTTTTTTGAACCTTTGGGATTTATTGTAGTATTTCTTCAGCTGTCTTTCAGTGTCTGTCTAGACAGCGTACACCTGTGGGTTGTTAGGGGGTGCTTCAGGCATAGGGCTACTTGCTGGAGCAGAGCTGCATTGACCAAAATGGAGTTTTCTCTTTTCACCCTCTCTTCAAGTCATGCAGCAGACCTGAAGAAGAAGCAGGCAGGGGACTGAACCTTGGCACCAATCCCTCCAGGTTTATTGTCTCATTGTATATTGTCCCTGGGGGTCAGTAGACCTGTAATCTGGTGTTTATTTGATTTCTTTATTTTCTTTTCTTGCTTTCTAGGGGGGAAGGCAGGGCAGTTGAGGAAGGAGAGAGGCAATACACTGGTCCTCATTTCCCCTTTCTGTGCTAAGTTGGAAGCACATGTCTGCAGTGATAGAATGAGTAAAAGTTAGTTTTATACGTCTCTCTGTGTTTTTTTGACCCGACAGGGGACTGCATGAGAGTCAGAACAGCCTTAGGGTGGCTTTTACTTGGATACTGTTTGGTACTCAGAGAGAAGGCATCTGACAGAGGTCAGCTTTGCTTGGTGTTGCGGTTTCTGCTGCTCACCTCATGCAGCTCCAGGCCCTATACAGAACTAGTGCTGGGTCTCACGGGGCTGTGATAGAGCCCCTTAAACACCTCATGGGCATCATTCCACCGAGGAGAGGTCTGAGGTCAGACGAGACAGGGCTCACCTTGCAGCCAGAGGTGCACTTTGCAGCAAGTTCACCCCTGCTGGGCAAGCTGTGCCTTTTTGCTTGTGCTCTGGGCCAGGGTCACGGCAGTGTATGGAGCCTCACGGCACCATAGGATAGTTCAGGTTGCACCTGGAGGGCCCTAGTCCAACCTTCTGGCTCAAAGCAGACTCAGTTGAGGTCAGGCTGGGATGCTCATGCCTCCATCCAGGCTTATTGTGAGGGTCTCTTGTCATGTGTAAAACAAACAAGTATCTCTTCTCCAGGCACTTCGCTTTCCTTTCCTGGAAGCAGTAGTATTTGCAGCAAATTGTGACGTAAAAAAAAACAACAGAAAAAATACCAGTGGAAAGCCCTGATTTTTTTTTTTTCTGGTCTTTAACTGTTGGCTTGTATATGTTCTATTTTTTTCAGCCTTTGCCATGTTGTATTGCACTTGGGGTGAAGACTGTTTCTTTATTTACAAAACAACCAGGTCTCTATATTTTAGACACGTTCCCGAGTCTGCTTCTTGCTACAAAAACATTTATTAGTTTGTATGATAGACATTTCTTATGGGCTGGAAACAGATACAGAGACAAGTCCTGATAAAGGCTGGAAATTATCTGACAGTTTCAGTAAGAGTTTAGGGGTTCCATACCACTTTCAATTGCCGTTTGTTTTAGATTTCAGTACTGCAGTCTGGTTGGAGATATTGGAATTACCGCAGGGAAACAGAGCACAGCAAGGAACTGACCGCAGAGAACATATATTGCATTTAAAGATGCAGGAGGTTCCTGGAGGATCTGACCCTGTTAATTTGCATTAATGACCTTTGCACAAATAGGACAAATTCATCACCGACAGAAATGGGAAGCATCATCATACAGAATAGTATGAGAACATCAGTGGGAAAGGATGAAAGAAAGATGTGGTTGAAAATACTTGACTCCAGAACATAGCAAAAAACCTTTAGGAGAAGAAAGTCTATGATACAAACTTCCAGTTTAAGTGTATCTGGAGGAAGTAACTGGTAGATTTCAATGTCAGTGACAAGACAAGTGGCAGAGGATACATGGTTGGCTTGGATACATGCTTGTGCTTCCCATGTTTTCTTGTTTCTGGGCTTTTCAGGGAACTAGCTGGACTAGAGCAGAGCCAGGAGTGGCAGGAAAAACAGGAGGCACTCATATTTAATAGTTGGTTACTACTGAAATTAGGCTATTAGCAAGCCACTTCTTGTTTATCTCCTTGTCTTTTGCTCTCCTTTCCTTCCAAAACTGATGTAAGGTCATAATAATGAAGCTGAATTAACTGACTGACACTTGATTTGATCATTTTTGGAGACGTTTTCTCATCTTGTTTCCCCCTTCCCTTCTCCTTGTAAGTAGTTTCTGTTTATAAGTTACCACATTTGATTTGGAACCCTTCCTAAAAATGGCTCACAAATGCTCCTATATCATGTGCCAGATCTTAATTCTGGCAAGCAGACTACTCCCACTTCCTCCCTTCCTATGCTAATTTGAAAGTGCTACTCTCCTCGAGTTTTGCTTTCTTCTCCAGGGCAGTAGCTTTAATTTCCATATCCTTATTTCCACTCCATTTATTATGTTTGTCGTCACTGCATCCATCCATATTGAAAATCTAGGTGCCTCACTCCTTTAATTTTGGCATTACACCTACATATTTTTAATCTACAGGTTATCCCACCATCAGGACTGGCAGAAACAGTTTTCCCCTTGTTTCTTTCTGCTGTGTATTTCCAAAGGGTATTTTGCTGTTTGCTTGCAGAATCTAACTCAGATTGATGATGGCAGTTCTTTTTTTTACCTTTGTATGTCTTGACCTGTGAAATCTAGCTTTACTTACTGATCTGTCATTTTCCCTTTCTACTTCTTGTAAGCTTTTTGCTTATATCCTTTTAGCCTCTGCTTATATACTTTTTAAGGTTATAATATATTTTTAAAATCCTTTTAAAGGTGGATATTTATTTAGACAAAAACTGTGGAACCCCTTTCTATAAGTTTTTCTTCCTGCTGAGGGTAAATTTTTTTGTAATTATAGATTTTCAGACAGTAGAAAATCCCTTTCTCTTTCCACAGTCAAGATGCTCTATCATCTCAGTCCAGCTGATTTTACTAATCAGCTTGCTTAGCTTGTCTAAATTTGCTTTTCTGAAATCCAAATCCTTAGCACAAGGCATACTTATATTTATTCTTTGATTTTAAATATAAGCTGAATCAATTTGTGATCATTCTGCAGTTACTTTCTATTATCCTATTCTATTTCCCATCTCTGTTTTAAAGCTCTTTTCACTTGCTGAAATCCCATGGATAATGTCTTATTGGCTGTCTGTAACCGATGGGAAATGCAATGGCCAATATGTCCATGAATATCTTGTCATTGATAGCATTTGTTCTTCAGTCAATATTTTGGAAGTTCATGTAGCAGAACTGATTTTACGCAACCATAATGTAGCAGCAGTTTAGGATTTATCTTATACATTTACGGTAAATAACAAGGTTAGATTGTATGATTTTTAACAGCACTTAATCAGCACTTGATCATCAGTCAATTTAACACAATTTCAATTGAATTTGGATTTTCAATGGATTTTTTTATATATATATATAATGTTCCCGTTCCTTTATAATTCCTTTATATAAATAAAAAAGCTTCTCACTGTTGGAGAGAGAAAGCTTTACAGGAGATGGTTTTAGAGGATGGTTCCAGACAGAGCTCAGGTCTGGACTAAGCCGTGATCTCTGTCACCAGTGGTGCAGATTGCTGTGGACACCTATGGCCACAAGTATTTAGAAAACTTAACTCAAAAAAAAAAAAAGTGGCACAGAAAGTGGTTACTTGAAAGATAATGCATTTGAATTTAAAGCATGAATTTAAAGTACTCTGGCTGGATATTTCAGGGGACTGTACTTAGTTGTGAAGAAACGAGTAATTTTGAGAAAGCATCATAATATAATATTCAGAATTCCTGTTTTGTGGTGGTGTTTTTGTTTGTTTGTTTGTTTGTTTTTTCAGGTGACAAATTAGGATAAATTAAGAGTTAGTTTTAGTCTAAAATTGTTAGACTAAACTAAAATTGTTAGTCTAAACTTAAGTAAGAAAACCTGGTCAAGTGTTTTAGGCATATGAAGACTGTCTCATTTTGCTATGCAAAAGACATAAAAACAAAAACAACAACAAAAAACCCTTAATGCATTTTAAGGTGGGAAAAGCCAAATAAGTTGCAGAACATTAGAGCACGATGGTAGAAACCAGGAAGAACTTTAATTTCATGGTACCAGTGAGATTTTTGCCATTTTCTTCAATAAAAAATGTTTAATAAAATCTTAAGCAAACCCAGAACCAAGACACTATTTTAGAGTTATCAAGGTATCCTCAAAAATGTGCCATCTTAATGTATGAAAAAGATTAGAACCCCACTGTGGCCAGGAGAATGAGACAGCTCTGTTCTTTGTATGCAGCCAAGATGTGATTAACATAATCTGTCTCAGGCATTTTGCAACATCAAGCCAGTGATTGTTAAAGCTTAAAATTACATTCTTTGTATGAAGGTCTAATTTCTATCTATCTTTTCCATAATCACTATGCTCAGACTTGTAATTTCTCTTTTTCCCTTGCAATTTTTACTATGAGAATGTATTTGCTAAAGGAACAAAATGTGGCCTATTGTAAAGTAACTGTCAAGTAGCAGTGTTGCTGTTAATATACAGTAACTTGAGATATGTTCCCCTTACAGTTGGAAAGGAAATAGGAGTTCATTATGACTTGCATGAAAGTCTTTTCCCTTTGGATCTTTCTGTGGCCAATTGATGCTGACTGCCCTGTTCACAAATTCTGGCCAAGTACAGCCTCTTCAGCTGTGGTCTCACAACAGAGCCATGTTGCCATAGCCTCTCCCAAGAGCACCCCGACCCCTCGTATAAAACTTCCACCTCTCCTAATCTCTTACATCTCAGAAACATCTGTAAGGTCTTTCAGCGATGAGAGAAGCTGGATGAGTTGCTGTGTTGTAACCTTTTTTGCTTTGAGTCTGATATGCTTTGAAGATAGTCCTGGACAAATGCCATTTGATTCTATTAAAGTTACATTTCAAATAGACAGTAGAGAACAAAGTGAGAGCTGAAAGTAATCCCTGAGAGTAGTTCACACCTGCTTCTTGAAAGTGCTGGTGCTGACTTCAGATGGGTTGATCCTCTTGCAGAGACCAGGGAGCCACTTGAGAGTTAAATTTCACTGAATGAACAAATAAGTCAGTTCTGCAGGAGTAATGGCGGGAAAAGATTATTTGAAACACACACTGTAAATAGCTGCAACAGCAGAAAAAAATACTCCTCTTTCATCAGCAGTTTCCAGTTGCCTTCTAGCACAAAAAAAAAAATAAAATCAGACTACAGATTCACCACAAATTTATAGCTTTTCATAAAGTTATAGGATGGTTTAATGAGTCACTAAAGGTTTTCATAGTAGGTACCTAATTTTGTTGGTGTCCTGGCTTCAGCATAAACACTGTAAATTTAATATTCACATAGACAATTATCAGCCTTTGCCTGAGCCTACTCCTATATCTTTTTTCCTTTTTCCTATTACAGTCATAAAACCACTAATTAGAGCAGCAATGAGTTGTAGTGTGGACGCAATGCTTGGGTCCAAACTACTACCTTGCCCAGTCCTTTCTGCATGACCATTTACATTTGCTGGAGAAGAAACATGAAGGAGGACTTCAGATCAGTTACTGTGATGTGTAGCTTTTTATGGTTCCACTGAGCTGTGATCATGCCTTCTCATTTTGAAACTTGTGAAACTTTTCTCTGGTTTAGTTGGTCCTTTTTTTTTTTTCTTTTCTCTTTTTTTTTTTTCTCCTTTATTTCCCAAAATAAGGCTCACCTCATATTTTTCTTGCAACAGAAGAGAGTAGTATCCCAGATAATGACTCTATACAAGAAGAATGGGATTGTGTGAGAGAATTACCAAATGAAGCTGCTTAGTGCAGGAGAGCTGTAATGACATCTTGTGATAAGGGACATACCATTGACATTTTGGGCTTACTACTTACTGCTGAGTGGCTCCTGTTCAAAAGCTGTCAAAGCCATTATCTGCTGCCTGCCACCCCCTCCCCATGCCAGCAGGACTGCATCAAAAGCCTGTCTTTTCAGGGCATTATAAAGTGACTAATGGAAGAAAACAGGAGGAAAAATTCTCATTTGAAATGTGTCATTAACATACAGACGCAGAAATGCCAAAGCCCCTGAATATAGTGCTGCAAGGACTCATGCAGTGTACATCGATGGAAGAGACAATAGTAGGTGTTTTATAACCAGACCACCGTGTGATACTTAATTGCCATAGGTACCCTCATGAGGGAGGAAGACATAAGAGCTAAACGGCCACCAAGTGCTAAGCTAACCTCTGATGTGGTGCTCTCACAAGAAGCAAAATACACCTGGACTGAAGGTCCTATATCAGCTGATTCATTTAGACAAGCAAGCCAGCAAATAACAGAGAACACACTTCATGTGAACACTTCAGTAGTTGGAATCAAAAGCCAAAACACACAGCAAAAGCAATTGCTTGTATTCCTATGGTGCTTTTCATCCAAATATTCCAAATCATGTCTGTATCTTGTACTGCCTTTTCACCTGCAAGTCCAGCTCCATGTGTGTCAGTCTTTGCACTCCCCTGGCAAAGAAAGGGATCTGAAGAGGGGGATGATGTAAAGGCAATCTGCACAGAGATTCTGTATAATCTCTGAGGCCCTCTCCATCACTAGTATCAATGCTATCTATATAACAAGTGGGGCACTGAGGCACAGGGGATCTGGATAGCTGCTTCCACAAACAGCAACCACCTAGTATCAAGTGACTGCTGCTTAAAGCAGTCAGCTAAAAACAGAAAAAGGCCCATGTGAATAACATTTTTTATGGGTTACATCAGTTCAGCTAATTACAAATTCTCAGATAAGCTCAGCCACAGGATATGTTTATGCAATATCACATACCTCATTAGCCCGGACCACAAATCCTGTACTGTTTTCAGGTGAGGTCCATCATAGAATCATCCAGGTTGGAAAAGACCTTCAAGGCCATTAAGTCCAACCATCAACCTGACCTAGCAAGTCCCATACTAAACCATATCCTTTAAACATATCTTAGCATGCTTCTCATGGCCCTCTGTTTCACCACGTGCATTGCTACATCACTCAGGCAGCTGTTGTCACAAGACTGGAGTGCTTCAAGACATTTTTTGAAGATGGCAACTGCCTTATTGAACAGAAATTCATCTGGCATGTGATTTCTCAGAACTTCCCACTGAAAGTTCAAACAATTTTTTTTTACATCATGGTTGGAAGAAAAATCATTTCTATTCAGAAAAACACCTAAAGCAAACACCATGACATGCCTCATTGAAGTCCATGGCTTTTACATAGGCATGGAAACATAAGTATGAGTTTATTAAAACTTCCAGACTTTGGGGTCTGGCTGAGGGGTATGTCTCGCTAATGACATACAGGTTTTAATAGTTTGATATTAAAGATCTTCTGGTTTTATTTGAAACATCCTTTTGTTCTTTCACATTTCTCTCTTCATAAAGTTTTCTTTGAATTCAGGATTCTCTCTAAATTTCCCAAACAGTGTATTTTACATGATAGAAATAGCCATTAATTTTCAGTCTTCACTGGGACACATGGTTTGAAAGTGGAAGTGTTTGTGGTTTGTGAGCAGAAAATTAGGGCTTCGTGTTCAAAGGTGTTAGGTGAAATTAATGAAAGAGCCAACCACAAAATTGCCTAAGGCTAGATACAAAAAAGCCTTTCTTTTGCTCAGCTCCCAGAACTCTTTCCATTCCACGGAGCTTATTCACGTTGCACTTTTATCACAATATGAAATTTGTTTTTCCAATATTGCCTGGAAGAAAATTAATAATACAGAAATTAGAGGAGTCATTGAGTGTAATTAAAATGAAAAGTTTCCATCAATGCTTGATTGCTCATTGTGATAACTTGAAACATGATGTTTAAACTGAGAAGAAAGAGGCTGATCAAAGATTTTCTGCATCCAGGATAGTTTACTTGTAAAATGTTCCTGAAATATGTAGCACATTTTTATGAGCATTGCAGAATGGCCTCTCTTTGTAGGAGAAGAGAGATACTAAATAACCAGGTGAAGAAAAAAATACTGAGGTCCTTATGAGTAACAGTGGCAAATGGGGTTCCAGCTCTGATAAAATGAAGATGCTGATCTCAACCAGACAAGTGTCAAAGCACTGGCTTACATAGTTGGAACTGACACCGACACTGGACATATTATTTTTTGGTCTTTCCAGGCAGCAGCATATTTGTTTTTGTTTTTGTTTTTTTTTGTTTTTAATTTTGAAAATATTTTTAAATGACCAAAACCAGGCATAGACTTGAGGTGGGATTTTCACAACTATCAAGTGATCTATGGGCATAACCCTAGTAGAAAGCCAGCAGAACACATGTTGCCAATCACCTTAACAAATTGGAAAGTCCCAGTCTGGTGCTTGGGCAAGGGCTTTCAACATTGTTCACACAACAGCTTGTATGAAACAAAAATATATTATTTTCTGAAAGGTTAGAAAGATTTGGGCAAGCTCTGTCGAAAGCTGCTATGATGCTGTGGTCTGGAACTTTGTCATCCTCCTAATTGGTGATTAAGGTTTGGTTTAAGGTTTAACAGGGAGTGCATTGGACACATTTTCCTAGTTTGCTTTAGTTGATCTGGCAAAACCAATAGGAAACTTCACACCTGCAGCTCTTTGCTCAGAGATGTCATGTCTGGACCACTCCAGAGTGGTAATTGCAATTGTGGCAGACTGCAGTCCAAACCTATTTGCAGTTTGGGGGATATACAGGCAAGCAAGAACACCAGCACTGTCTGGTATAAACCTTAGTGCTAATTACTTTCACATGCAGTGGAAGTGTTTATAAATTAACAAGATTTGAAACTCTGCTACTTAAAGTTAAAAGCAATATAATTTTGTATATGTGTTGTTGTTTAAGTATGTCTTACTTGAGAAAACATTTTTTTTTGAAGGAACAAACAATTAAAGACTCCAAGTCAACCATTTATCGATGTGGTCATGTTGTCCTTGTAGCTATAAACTTAGCTTTAAAATTTTGAAAACATGAAAAGTTTGGAATTAGATACGAGTCAGTCTGCATCAAAAGAATATAAGGAAGATATAGGGAAGAAACTCTTCACCCAGAGAGTGGTGAGGCACTGGAACAGTCTACCCAGAGAATCTGTGGATGCCCCATCCCTGGAGGTGTTCAAGGCCAGCCTGGATGGGGCTTTGAGCAACCTGGTCTGGTGGGAGGCGTCCCTGCTTATGGGAGGGGTGTGGAACTGGATGATCTTTAAGGTCCCTTCCTACTCAAGCCCTCAAACCATTCTGTGATTCTATGATTCTGTCCTAGGCTTTTGATAAGCAGATGTCAGTGCAACAGGAGGAGAGCAGACCTTGTCACTGTAAAGCATTCAAATGAACAAAATATTAAAACGAGTCCTTTGGACAATGGAAGAACCCCTTCTGTCTTCAGCTCTGTGAGTACTCATGCAGCGCCTAGTGCCTGTGGCAATAGTAATCCTATATGTGATATCCTATCTTGTTCTTGGTGTACAAGGTGCTAAAGTTTTCAAATTTCAGTCTTGTGAAATGTAGCTGGGGAAGATGAGACCCATCTTGGACCGGCTATTCTGTGCTTTTGACTCACTCTGCAGTTTGATACTCAAATCTGATTGCTTTTAAGCTTCCTGCTAACCAAGATTTTTATGAGAGGGAAAGCTAGAGTGAGAAGTGTATAGCACCCTAATTATGGCTTAATATACACATTCTGTGGATTATGTGTTTTGTGTAAAGGATTCTTCTTCCCCAGAGCACTTTTACAAGACGTTTCTTGTCATAATATCCTGTAGTAAACACAACAATATGTGAAATGACTAAGCAAAACAAACAAACACAACAAAAACAACCAACCAAAAAAAAAAAAAAAAAGAATAAAGCAGCTCGTGACTTTGTTTTCATGTGCAGCTGCCTATACTTTTTCTTATTGCTCCAAATATGGAACTGGGAAACGAGAGAGAGCTTCAGTGTTAAGGGGAAAAAAAGAAAAAAAAAAAGGCACAGAATAATTGAATCTGTCTAATCCTTATTGTTCATTTTGCACTGGAGGAGGATTGCAATTCTCCCAGATTGCATTGTGTTCAGTAAAGTGAAGTGAACTGTCTGGGACTATTGCTTGGGTGGTTTCAAAGCCTTGTTTTGGAGCAGAGGCAAGTTAATCCAAGGACACTGCAGGTGCATAATAAATCCTGAAAATAGAAATAAGGATATGATTTTGATCATGGTCCTTGACAACATGCTGCTAAAAGACAACATAGAATCTGTATTTATAAAAGATGTCTGCTATGTGAGTCATCTGCAGTAAAACAATCCCCGGTGAGCAGTAGCAGTCAAGAATTAGCATCTAGCCTGTTTTTCCTTTTTTAGAGAAAATAGCTGACATTTTGTCTTCTGATTTCCAGGGAGCGAGACAAGAGTCTCACAGTTTGTCCAAATGACTTAATTTACAATTTTAGGAACATAATATCTGACACTTTTTTAGCTACTTTTCCACTTTAGCTAAAATGAAGTGTGTTAAGATACTTTTGTCTCTATTAGAGGTTATGAAGTCAATGGATCCTTTGAAATGAGTGGCAGCCAAGGTTGTGATATCAGTGCTATACTTTACTGCCTTAAAAAAAAAAAAAAAAAAAAAAAAAAAAACTGGTAGCAAATTTCCACAAGGATTTTAATGGCATGAGAATAAATAAACAGCTACCTGACCCAGTTTTGGAAGCACTGATGCTTAACCCTAATTATTCTGTGCTATTGCAGAGATGTAAACCTCCCAGCTCAGATGTACACCTTTGAAGAGAAATAGCTATTATTATCCTTACCTAATCAGGGCTGTTGTGCAGACAGAGACGCACACAAAATCTGAGCAGGTCCTTGTTAAGGCTGTTTGCATATTCCCTCATCATACATCCCTTCAAAATCACTGAACTTGTCACCAGCTGCCAATTTTCATCAAGAAAAGCCTCTCATTAAATTTACCCCAAGCATTTCTGAGCTGTGCTCACAGAATTGGCTTTGAGCTCCTCAGACTGTAGCTGGATCTCAGCCTGCTCTGGGAGCATCTGTCCTGTTACAACCACTGTTCCCTATCCATCGCTTTGAGGCTTCTGTTGGGTACCTGGAGGGAGTAAGAAGGATTGCTTTGATGCATAGCTTGATTTGGCAGATGAGAATGGGAAGGTGGTTTGATTTCCTGTTCAAAACTCTGCTAGTAGCTTCTGGTATCTTCTCATGGATCTGAAGTTTGGTGAGGTTTGCCTCAGTGCCTAAGGTGATCAATGTGTGACAGGGATGCTATATGGACCACAGTAAGCTGGAAGTCTCTTGTGAATTACAAAGGATTGTTGTGAATTACAAAGAATTGGTTGAATTACGAAGACCAGAATTACAAAGGCTTGGTTTTATGTCCTTGATCTCTCTCTTTGAACAGGGTAAAAACATGCTATTGCTTTACATGTGCTATTTTAATAACCATTTTTTCATTCACCGCCTGTAGAATGGAAGATAGTCTACAAATCCAAGTTATGCTATTGCAGTCCTAGCTGTTACTGCCACCTAGGAACATGAAAGATGGATCTCTGAAAATAATATTTTTTTTCTTCTTGACACACAAAAAGTGATGTTTCTCAAGCTTTAGGTAGCTCACTAACAACACAGAAAATCTAAAAAAGTTAAGATGAAAATCATTTGTTTGCAGAAAAGTTCAATTTTCACTAGTTCTGTTACTAAGGTAGCAAGTCATTTTTGTCAATACTCCAGGATCACGGTCTCCCCAGTTGTGTTTGAATGCAGCTGGAGCCAGTAAGCGAGGATGGAGAGTTTTATCCATGGCAAGCCAGCTCTGTTTCAGAATAAGACTTTTTTTTTTTCTTTTTTTTTTTTTTTTCCCAGTTACTAACAGTTAGGAGGAGGCTATGGTAGCATAACTCTGAAAAAAAACTGCATTCCTTTACTGTCATTCTTCACCTACTGTGCAATAGATGCAAGTGTTTAGTCCATTTCACAGTAGCAGAGTAGGAATAATTTAGTCATTCCCTGGTCACATATGAAAAGGAAACAGTATTCAGAATTTATATATATTACTGAGTTTGGCCTGCAATGAACTGTATGCATATAAATATCAAGAGTGACCCATTATGGATATTTCTAAAGAATATCAAATAATAAATCAAACAGAATATTTGTCTGCATTGTGTACAGAAAATTTTTGAATAGGCATCAATTAAATTTATAAAACATGTTATATATAAATATACATTATATATATAGCTCTGACAAAACATAGAAAAAGATTTTTAGAGGTTTTACAGAGTGTAAACAGCTGTTCAGATCTTTTCCTTTTCATGCATGTTACAACTAAAATAGCTTTACTGGCTTATGAGCTTTCAACCTGCAATCCCAGCTCTTTGACCCTAGCTGTGTGGAGCTGAGGTCACTCTCTGATTTATGTGGAAACAGAGACTGGGGGGGGGGGGGTGCTGGTGGTGGTGGGAAGATTGTGGTGTTTTCTTCTCTTGTAAAGCAGAGACAAAATCTGGTGAGAGTAGAGAAATACCATCAAAGATAGTAAACAAATTATATGTTACACTCTTAATGCAGTATTCTTTTCTTCATTAAATTCATCTTTTTTTTTTATCTTTTTTTTTTTTTGGCGCATTAAAACAACATGTTCTCCTCTTTGATAACAGTAATGGATATTTCTTCGGTTCAGAAGAGACCATTATCATAATCTAGTCTGACCTCCTGTGTAATGCAAGCCATGAAATTTCACCTACGGATTCCATATCCTAATAATCTGTCAGAGAAGATAAATCTTGAGTAGAGTTTATTTCTGTATTGACTGGCAAATCTCTCCTGTTCTAACACAGAAATTTCAAAGGACTTTCACCCTGACCTGCCACTTAAGTCGTTGCTGATAAAATTAGATCAGTCTGTCCAAAGGAATTATTTTCTTTCATTCTGAAGCACCAGATGACATTTAGCTTTTATTTGTGTGCAGGCCGAACCAAATTCCAGTCACATCCTTGTTGCAGTGCACTGTGTTGCTCAGGGAGCTTGAAGACTGAATTCACGTGATAACACAGCCCACTGGTGTAGCTGCCAAGGGTCATCTCCTCTAACACGTACAAAGCTGACAAATGAGCCAAGGGCTCAAATGAAGGTCTGATCTTTGCAGAGATACTGGTAAGATGTGTTAAGGTCACTTTGCCCCTAGCATAAACTACACCCTTCCAGCTCTGTGAAATTAATTGAGTAAAGAGTAATTGAATATTCAATATATCAGGTAGAGACTTTGCTCCTTTGCTCTTTCAGGAACTTGAATCCTGCTGTGTTTTGCTTTCACATGGGTTAACGCTCTTTAAGACAGTAAGAAAAGTGAATGATGACCAACTGCAAATGTGCGTGAAGATCCCTTGATGACAATGGGACATTCAAAACAGTATGGAATATTATACTTTATGCACCCCATGGTTGCCTGCCAGACTTGTGTGACTCCTGCTCGCTTATCATCCAGAAGAATGTCTTTGATACTCCAAGAGCATTTACTGTTTACTTTATCCTTGCTCAATAATCAAAAAATAGCACTTAAGAAATACATCGAGAGTTCCTGAATCAGCAGAGCATACAGACTATAGCTGTAATCAAAGAAAATGGGTCCTGATGAAGTAAGATGACAAAGTAGCTCTTCAAGTTCTTCCCTTGAGCAATTCTGTTGAATGCAGCCACCTCACTGTGAGATGATTATAATGAAGGTCTGTCCATATCCATCTGGCTATCATTTGCCTTTCTGATGCCTTATCCGTCTTCTGGATTCGGGGGATCTTTCTACTCCTTAGCAATCACTAAAATGTAAAGCACAGTTTCATGCTAGGTTTTTGAAGCCTATAGTAGGATGGAGCCAATGAATATCTGACAAACATACACTTTCGTTGGTGGCTGTTTTGGGTACTTAAACAAGATGATCATTCCTCTGCTGTGTTCACTAGGGGATAACTCTCCTGTACATATTCCCACTCAGTTTGTGATATTCAATACGCTCTGGTGGCTGATTGTCAAATATATTCAGATTTCTCATTCAAACTTTTAAAATTATGGAGATGACAAAAGCTGTGAATATGGAAAAGATTTTCTTTATAGCGTGACCTGAACACCAAGTTCACCACCCTTGGTGACTTCTACCTGGAGCCAGCAGGATGGAGGGGGCTGGGTACTCCTGGGGTTGTGTCAGGTGGCTCCAGAGCTACCTCTTACCACCAGCCAGCACCACTGAGGAGCTAAAGTCAATTCTTTCAATTGATTTTCTCCATGCAAACTTGATTTCCCGTCAGCAAAACGATCACCTAGAAACCTTTCTTAAAAGGGAGGCTTTAATGCTGTGTCTTAGCAAAATGCTACAGACTCCGTGGGAGTGCTGGGCTGATTGTGCTGGAGGTGTCTTTGTTTCTCAAGTCAGCAAGACTGTATTGCCCCATTGCCCTTTGTTTTGCTGATACAGGTTGCTTACTTTGCCCACGACATGCTCAGTATGCTCCTGGTTTTGTTACTCAAACCTTCCTGACAGTTTTGTATCAGGACACGGGGGGGAATATTTCCTTAATACTTGTGCATCCCAGTCTAGACCGGATTTTCCCTTTGCCTGCCTTCCCCTGCAGCACTGGAGGCTGGGGACAGGTGCTGCATGTGTTGGATCAGGCCCAGCACTCCTGTGCAAGGTTTGAATGAAGGGGAATGGCCCACACCTTCCATCCTGGGGCTGATGCTCTGTGTTTGGACAGGCTGTCTTGCTCACCGACACTACCACTTAGGCTGGGGGGTAGAAATGCAGCTTAACTCCCAGGGAAGATTGACAAAGAAGTTTTGTACTTTCTTCGGTGATGAGGGCACTATTTACTTTCTGGGAACATCCTTCACCTAATCAGCTCTCTGCCGTTCCAGGGTCCTCAGGCACCGGCTTGGTCTCTCTGGTATTCTGCCTGCAACATGCAGTTTAATCTCTTCAAAAGATGCAAGCTCCTGAAATTCTTTAGTTTTTCTAAAGCCTTTGGATTTAATATAAGATACCAGCATGAAACTTAATGGCCTATGATATTTAGGAAGCCAGACTAGATGATCAAATAATTCCTTCTGGCTTTAAACACTGAAGCTCTCGGATCCTCATTTTGCTGATGGCTGCATCATAAAAAATAAAATAAAATTTAGAATAAAAATAACCCTATCGTTCATCATATTTTTTCAACCGGAGATTATTTCATTGCAGCAAAATCACAGAAAAAGGAATTTTACTGGCAAGCCTGTGATTTGGTAGTGTTCTTTAACCTGAAGCCTCATCCTGTATGAAGGATTGAAGCTATTTCTCTGTGCTGGATCTGGGCTTCAGGCCTGCATCACCAGTGATATGTGAAATGTCATTATCAACACCAAAAAAAAAAAAAAAAGAAGGAAAGAAAAAAAAAGAGCAGAGCTTGTTCCCTCAAGAAGAAAAACAAAACAGCAACTGCAATTTCCCTGCCAAAAAGAATTCGTAGATTGAATGATGTGAAAGTTTCAGGGAGAACTGTGAGGATCAAATTAAACTTTCCAAATAATAGCAGCAGCAATAAAAACATTGTTTTAAAATTTATTAGAAAGGATGTCTGAGCCAGGATTCAGGGAGTCTGGGCTTCAGAATTGTGTTTTTGTTTTGAATGATCTTTGTTTCAGGCAGGTGCCTGAAAACAAGATGTCAGTGGACTTTGGGTATTTAGATCCAAGCCTGTGGCCACAATTACCTAAAGCTGTCCCCAGCACAGCAGCAGCTCTGCAGTGGATGCAGCAGGGTGCTGACCCAGCTTCTGCCCAAACCTCTGTGCGAGCCTGGACTGGGGCATGGGAGACCCTCGAGAGCGCATTTCCTGGGGTGGCTGACAACTCATCCCTGCAGGGGACCAGCTCCTGCACAAAATGCGGCTGGTGGCATGGTTCTGGCCCTGCCATTGAAACTGGACATGCTTGATGTATGAGTAGGAAAAGAAACTTGCTGCTGGGGCTGGAGAGCAGGCTGTGGGGTTATGGGACTTGAGTGCTGAGCCGAGCACAGGGAAATTGCCCTGGAAAATCAATGACCTGAAGCCTTTAGGAGGGTATTTTGCAGACTGCGGAAGATCTTAAACCAACATTAGAGCCAAGAGCCCATAAAATGTCAGCTCCACCACAAGCAGCATGCTGTATGTACTGAGACAAAGCGGAAAGCAGAGGTCCTGGGGGCGGATGCCTGGCAGGCAGGTGGGAGCCCAGGCTGCGAGTCTGTCCGCGGGAGCCTGTCGTGGGCAGGATGCACCGCACTGCCTCGTGTTTTGGGCAGGCAGTCTGGCTGCTAGCTGCTGGCTGCTGCACGGACTTTGGGTAAGGATCTATTGGTGACTTCCTCTTGGCATGCATTGTTTTGAGAGGGGTTAGAGAGAGAGGAAAACAAACAAACAAACAAAACAAACCATAGATTATTGTTAGAAAGGACTGGAGCCCAGTCTATTTTCTGTTCCTACTCCTGTCTTTAACTCACTGTATAGGACCCTGCCTGAGAAATGGTTGTTTTATTTTCCCCAGAACGAAACCAGCAGGAACCAACAAACTGTACCACTTCAGGCACAAGCCATCCCTTCCCCTCCTGACTTCTTTCGCTCCGACAAACTGCTGCATGAGGCACAGACACCTGCAATCAATTCTTTGTCCTCTCAAGGTGGGTTCTTGTGTGAGTTTCAGTCCCCAAATGCCTGACACAGTTACTTTTTGAGACGGACTTAGAATTGCTTCTGAAAAGTCTCCAGTGTAGTCTCCATCTGTGACTGAGTTCATTAAACAAGTTATTGAGCTTGCTTACCAATGACATGAGGAACTTCATACTGTGATGAATTTGCATGATGACTGTGTTTTGAATTACTGACTTTAATTTTTTTCCTTAAGTCACTCTCATGACCACTTCTATTACCTGTAACAAGACACAAAAAATCTGATTTATTTAATTTAATTTTATTTATATATTGTATTTACCTGCTTGGTTACAATGTAAGAAACTATTAGTGTTACTAAATAACCCACAATGCAGTAAAAATAAATTTGAAGGAGGGACACACACACATGTACATACACAATTACTGCCCTTGTTCTGCTGGCACATCTGTTGCCAGTAACAATAACAGTAATGAAACTCCCCTTACTTGTAAAATGCTGAATAAAGACCCAGAATGGTCTTTTTTCCCTATGAGTTCACACAAATGACTTGAATAAAATTACAGCAATGTGAAAAGTAAAAACATCCCCATTATTTTTCTTTGTCAATGTTGTAATGAATACAACTTGCCACACAACTGTTTGGTGCTGCATTCCAGCATCTCTTGCTAATATTTGTATTTATGCCTACACTATGACACAGAATTGAATTACTTTTTTTAAATGGTGGTGTTTATTCTGAGTTTCCACAAATTTTCTTTATTCTTTGAACGATCTCTTTTCCACCTGCTCCCCTCCATTTGGAAAAGAGCAGAAAATCAGCCTTGAGGGGAAACAGACAATTCTCATCCTTTTTTTTACCTTATGTTGGAATTTGTCTCACTGATTGCAAGAGGTTATACAACATATTTTGACTGCTATCACCTTCATGATAATTTGATACTTGATAAAGAATATTTGTGCTGTAGGTGTGCACATTACTTCACAGTTTAAATATCATACTGCTCATTTGCCTGCTGGGCCATGATGTTCAGAGGATGATATTTTTCCTTTTTGTGGTGTATTCCTGCATTTGATCAAATTATGGTGATTAAAATATGTTTTTCTGGAAAATAGTATGAGATTTTCAACCGATGTTAGGAACAATTTGGAGCAGAATATGTGACATTTGGATATTCTTGGCTCACAGCAATAGCCACAGTTCAGATTAAATACTGAGTTTATGCCAAAATGATTTCCATGGAATTTCTTGTAGAGTGTGAGCCCAGCTCTGCCATTTAAGGTCTTTACTCAATTGAAATGTACATACAGTACACAAAGTTTGTTGATTTGGATGAGAATTAATTCAGCATAAAAAATTAAGCATATCAGCTTTTTGCCCTGTAACTATATGTTTACTGGATCTGAGAAGGAAGGGGAGGAAAGCCCCAGCATGGGGTGATTGTGGTGGCCCCTTTCCCATGCAGTCCATGTCAAGCCCTGCAGCATTGCAGGAGCACAAACAACACACAGTGGGTTAAGACCTCATCTCCCTTCTTGGAAAACTGGCATTGTCAGGATGAAAAAAAAAAAAAAAAAAGCAAGAAAAAAAAAAGCCAAGGGAAAAAAAAAAGCCTGATATTGGCGTATCACTTCTTCTATCATAATTAGCTGGAAAAGCATTTTAGGGTGGCATAACTCAGTGTTGGTACTGAACAGGTTGTACCACTTGGTCCCTTCCCACTCACTTTTCCTTTGGGGTTGGGAAATCATTTCTACCATCGTTCAGTGAATCAACTACGGGGCTGAACTAGCCTAAAAAATGACTTGAAACATGGTTTGTGCCCAGGCACATTAGTCATCTGAGCCAGTTCACGGTGTGAATGCAAGTTGCTGGGGTAGTCTGAGTGTGAGAAGCATCTTCCAGGAGTGGGAAGAGGGCAGGACACTGGGATGAGAGGCTCCAGGATGTGCTCATGAAAAGCCTTCTGAAAAACAGGGATGTTAAAGCATGTTCATGGGGTAGGAGGAATTTTTGTTTGGGGGAGAGGAAAATACAGGGGGGGTGGCAGTTCTGCTTTGCAAATACATGAGCTCAACTTCAACCCAGGTCAAGAAGATTGCTCAGAGAAAAGGAAGTTAAGAACATATATGAAAATGTGGGTATGAAAAAAATGAACATTTTTCTGAACTGTTTTTGCTTAGCTCTATTTTAATTGTAGTTTTAAAATTAATAAAACAATATAAATAAAGAAAAAAAACTAGAAAACAATTATAAAATAACAATTTTCAATAATTCCTCAGAATATAAAACCCAAACCAAAAACTTTAAGAGGCAACTGACAAAATTCTCTTTTCTTTTATTTTTAGCTTGAACAGACTAAAAAGCTTTCAGGTTATTTTCCTGCCAGATTAGTTGTGTATGCTTTACAAAGCCGGCCTGTAATTATTTGTGACCTCTCACTGTGCAGTGGCATGCTGAGAAGTATTTCTGTCCTTTGCGCCCATTCAGAGGCAGTTAGAGACCCGTGAGCTACCTCTGCAAGCAGGATGTGGAGTTTTCAGCTCAGGGCAGGAGCATTTCAGTGGAACAAGAACTTTACCCCTGTGGAAGCCTACCCCTCAACTGTAATCTTCTAAGGTCCATTTTTCTCATCTGTTTAAAAACTCTCTGCTCCACACTGTGTGATGCGGAGATTCTTTTTATAGAAAAAGTAATTATGGCAGTTTTCCAAACTATCACAATGCCACCGTGCCCTCAATTCCCAAGGGTTCGTTCAAAGAATTTCTTTTAGTGCAGAAAAGGATTACAAGCATGGCATAATCTTTCTGACTGAAATTGAGTATGTAAATTTGTCCAGGAAGCCAGAGGCCTCTCACAGCCACCCCTCTAAGCTCTGGCACCTACAGGCTCCAGCAGGTGAATGAAATCATTCATTTTGGTCACATCAAGCAAAGTGGGGCCAGGTACACAGCTGGAGTAAACTGGCTCAGCAGTCACCGGAGTGATGCTGATTTATGCTGGCTAAGGAGGCTATTATATTCATTTTGCTTATCTGTAAAGCCCTCTTCTGAAATAGCATGTGCTGATTGTCTCTCCAAGGTAGAAACCTGCCAGGAATCGTAAATTAACCATGAGTAGTGCATTTAAGGTCACAGTTGGGTTTATTGCCTCTGGGTAAGTTATTAAGCTTTTATTGAAGCATATTTTGTCTGAACATTAATATTATCTGCACGCTTTGTACCTAATGTGTTTTACTCCTTCAGCCCACTTCAGTCAAGAATTTTAAGGCAGGCCACCAACGCTAATGAATAGAGCTCTGCGGCATGCCAGTGAGGAAGGAGAGCAGCATCGTCTCAAGTTGGGATGCAGAGAGACTGAGTAGTTCTGTGAAAGCAGCACCATAAAATTCAGGTGGTGATTCAGGCCCTTCTACTGGTACCTCTAGCCCTGTGGCTAGAGCCTGTCCTCTTCAGGGCTGTAGGAAACGGGTGGCTTAGGGCTGCTGGAGGTGGTCTCGGGACACTTTGTGTGCAGCAGCCTTCTCATGGCAAGACCCCTAACATTATGCTTGGCTGGTGTTTATCTGCAGATGTTTGTTCTGCCTGCTGTGTTTGCCTTCTGCCCCTCTTGGCCATGGTCCTAGGCCTGCTTGCTGTCAGGAGATGTCAGACCTGCAAGCAGAAGTGGCAGGCCTGCTGGGAGAAACTCCTCCTAATGAAACCAGAACTGCTTTGTAGATCTTCCGAGGATTTAAAAATAGTCTCCTTCACACATACACACACATGTATGTGTATATATATATATGTATATTTCAAATTCTGCACTCAATCCCTTTTTTTTAAGTGATTGAAATGAGTTTCTGTGTCTTATACCAACACAACAATAAATCTAACTTTTGGGGCAGTGTCTTTAACTCTGGAGCTTTCAGAAAGCCTTTAAGGTGTTTTTTTTTTTTTTTTTCCTTTTCATAAAGATGGTGATCTGTAGAAGCCTTTAAATGCATGTGTGATTTCCATCAACCCTTACCCACACTTCATTGCTCTCTCTGGCCAGACTTTTCCTGCAGTGGAGATGCTTCCTTCAGCTTGATGTGCCACTGGCTTCTTCAATCCTCCCGTTTCAGTGCTATCACTTCTCAGCCTCTCTGTTTGCCTATTCAGTAACTGATCCAGTTTTCTTTTATTTACAGGCTGAATCTAATTTTTTCAGTCTTTCTTTATCAATGACTTTCACGGTCTTTTCCTAGCTTTGTTTTTATTAGTCCATTTCTTTTAGGTTTGACTGATGGCTGCTTTTGGGCATCGTATTCACATTGTCATGATAGTCCTCAAATCCAAATTTACCATTTTCCACAGATGGGTCAACAGGTCTGCCCCTCTGCCTCCTCAGTAACCTTATTATAAAAAAGAAAGAAACAAATGAACAAAACCACTCATATTCCCCATGGTTTACAGTAGCTATTCAGTAAGTTTTGCAAATGCCAGTTTAAATGTACCCCTGGATTTAGTCATATAAGAGTTCTCGATTTATAAATATGTTCTGTACTTGATGTATTGAGATAGCCATGGGACTGCCCCTCTCCACAGCAGTATAGAAGGCATAAAATATTTGATTACTAGTCAGTCTTGGAGTTTTTATCCTTTTTTATAAACTAAAATGTGTAGACACCCATGCAGTCTTGTGGTGACTTCCAGGTCCTCAAAGCAGAAAGGCTGACAAATCTATCTGTAGAACTGTCATACCCCTCAATAAATGCTTCTGTGAGCTGTTCATCAGAGACTGGAATTGCAGTGAGTACTTGCTGCTAACCTTTTAGAAGCCTTGCTTTCTTCTTAAAGCTCCTAGTGAGGAGAACAAGTGAAGAGATTTAATGGTGACACAAAGTTGTGGCTTCCAGTTCTGTACTTCCTAGTGTGCCTGCAAGTTATTCCATGGGAATGCAACCCATCTCAACTCTCATCTTCATCAAAAGCCATCACAACAGCTTTTAGTTATGTACTGTTTTCATTTTTTGTCTTTTTTTTTTTTTCTTCTCTGTTGACACACCGTTTTTTCCTTTTTTCTTCCTGTGCCTTTTTACAAATTCAATGAAATGTTGATCTATTCAGTGGTGGTGGTGTTTAGGAGGTTTGGAGAGGACAACAAAAACTCCATTCCCAGACCAATTCATGATTCTCTCCTGTGGATTTCAGCCTTTGGGGGGGATTACTTTGGGTCACAGCCTGTTCCTCACAACTACAAATAACCATGGAGTAGGTGGCTGCTTAGTCCAGAGAATTCACGGAATATTGAGTCTAAACTCACTCTCAGCCGTGCAGACAGACAGTATTTTTGCACTCTACAGTAAACTTCAATTTTATAGCAGCTATAAAAAGCTTCTGTGTCATATGAGAAACAGGCAAGATAGCTCAGGGGTGTTGGCAGTGTTCTAGGCACATTCAATAACAACAAAATATTATAAGTGGAAATGTTCAAAATTATTCTAAAAAAATTGACTGCACCTCCTGCTGCGGAAAAAGGCTGATGCAAGCCTACTGCTGTCATTTCTGCCAGTCTGACATACAAATACGTACTCTGTCCACTCAAGATTTTAATATATTGCTGCCATAAAAGGAGGCAGGTGCTGACCAGTGAGATGGTCAAAATGGGATTTTACTGAATATTTTGTTCTTTTGAGTAAATACTTAACATCTATTTTCTTTGTGGTAACTTAAGTTGCAGCTTCAGTTCAAACCTTCAGCTAGTTTGTCAGATTAATAGATTTTTCTGCCTCTCACAACATCCCTTTTCTTGTTTGTAAACTCTGTTTTTTGTCTTTCATCTTTCCTTCAGACTGAATGTATTCAGGTCTCTGCAACTTTCCCGTAAGCATTCACTGTCTGAACCTTTCATCATTTCTCTTGCTCTCCCTGATTTCACATCAGTTCATTGCTTATGTGTGGGTGTTCTGGATTTCCTGGGCAACACTTGCCACGTGCTGAATGCTTGTTTAATGGGAATTTTCAGGGGAAATAATGGGAGTTAGTTAGTGGAAAAATTGTAGGGTGAGTAGGAGAGAAATAGGTTGGGAAGGAACAAAGAAGGAAAAAAGGGACTATTTATTTGACTTGTTTAGGTGGATATTTTGTTATAGATTAACAGCCTCCTGGACAAGAAGTCTCAAGGTCCTGCTTCAGATAAGGGCATTGAGAAAATACAGGTAAATGCAGTAGGAGGAAGTTAGTGCCAGAGCACTCCTGCTCAGCCAAAGCATCCATCAGCCTTGTCCACCTCAGACTCTACCCTGTGCTACAGCATGAAGGCTGCTCAGAACAAAGTGGGCCCCAGAGATCATTTTGACAAAAAGGCTATTTCCACAGGAAGTCATGGAGGTACGTCCACCATACCCAGCTTAACAGAGACTTTGGCAAAAGAGGATGCAGACAGCATCTAGGTCTTTGTTCTTCTACAGAGTCTCTCTGAACCATTTGTTCAAATTTCTTAGATGAGGTTCCTTTTTTTTTTTTTTGAGGGATTATCTATGCAGCTGTTTCTGTACTAGATACACTTTGTGTCAATGTCTCTTGTTTATTACACACCAGGGAGCAAGAAACCTACCTTACTGAGATGATCTGGCACAACTTAGACATCAAACACATACACTGTGCTGTTCGTTAGTAGATACAAAGTTTCAAGAAATTTTGCCAACACTTTCAAACTATATGAAATCTAGAGCAATAGCTTGTTAAACAAAACAAAACAAAACAAAAAGAAAAAAAAGAAGTGGAATTCTATGAATGTGACTCATTATGTACTAGATGCCCTGACCACCTGTGATATTTAAAAGATACTAGTCTCTTGCTGGATTTCTCCAAATATCCAAACCTTCTGCCAAGGAGAGGACAGCTTTAAATTAAAACCTGTACTTTATCAGAGCCCTGCCAGAGAGGACAAGGTGTGTGATACTGAGGATTGTTCTGTCTTGATGCAATACATTGCTCTTGGCCAGGCTCCCACCCCACCCATGCTGCACCCTTGATGCCCACACTCAGCTCAGGGCACCTCCTCTTTTCCCTCCCTATTCAGAGACAGAGAGGAGGGAAGCAGTTCTTGCTGGCTTCCTGCCCTGGCCTGTTTCTGTCCTCTCCACTGCTGTCCCTGGGGCATGTGGGTATCTGTGTGCCGAGTACCCCAATACATGCAGGCTCCACACTTCCTACCTAGCCTCTTCTCCTCTTTGGCCTGTTACCTGGGAGGTTTTGGTAATCATATGGTTGCAGCCAATTTATGCCTTGTAAGTCCCAGCTGTGAACATCATCTGAGCCTGATAGCCAATTAGCACAGAAAGCAGGAATGAATCACACCTCCTAGATGTCAAAATTTTTGTGCTCTGAGTTTCTTTGAACTTTCTGAATGAGTGTATGAAGGTAAAGGTATTGCTAACTATAAAGGACTGAAATGACTTCTGTCTTCAAAGCTTTGCTGCTAGCTGGCATTAGGTATGTTAATTCAAAAGGAGAAAGAAAGGAGACCTTTTGACTGAGAAGAATACCTTGACAGACAGCCAAAACCTTTCCTGGAATATTAAAAAGGGATTATATCAGCTTCCTTTCCAAACAGCAAATTAAGTAAACAGGTCCAGTCTCCTCTGAATAAGCCAAGAGCCCCTCCACCCATAAAGATCCAAAAATATTCATGCAAAGATGAACGTATTTAAAATATAGAGTGCTAAATAGAAAAAAAAAAGTTACTTAAAGGGAACTTTCTTCATAATAGATTTTGTTGATAGTTATTAAAATGAGAGACGAAGAAAGTGGTGCAAATCCCATACAGATCCTTGGTGGAGTAGTCTTAAGGAAACCAAAACTTTATTGTCTAGGTGTGGCTGGATGAACTCTGCAGAATAAAAGACAGACCTTCATTATGGTTATTACAGGCATTTTGTTGATTCCCTAAGAGTCTTCTATAAAGAGAGAAGCATGGACTACTCTGGAAAGTCTTTATTTGCAGAGACTGTGGGCTTGAGGTCAAAGGGAGTCCAAACTAAAAGATCCATTTGGGCACAGTGGTTTATACATGAGATTTTTTTTTTTCCCAGTTGTTTCTTTTTTCTCTATATTAATAGTAAATTAAACGTCCATATTTCAAAATGTAAATCCCTATTTGGAGCATAGATTTATCTTCTCTCTTCCATATAAAATCATGCAGCTCCACTACAGACACCAGAACTGAATGGTTAAATGGTAGGTTAAAATCAGCCCAGTACCTGGACAAAGTCAGTTGCAGGAAAACTGTTGTAAATTTAGCACAGAAAGACTAAGGAACCTCATATTTTGTCACAATAATAAGATAGAAAATGGTAGCATAAATATCACTCTTTCTCTTATTTATTGCTTGACTCTCCTTAGGCAGTTTCAGAAAATCTCATTATGGAAATCTGTATTCAAAATCAAGCGTTGTATGATAAAAGAAAAATCCATTAACCTGTTTTAATAACATGCCATCTACAATAGTATTGAGGTTTCTAAGGAAAGGCACACTATAAAATGCTTATTTTTCCTTTTTGCAACAGGACTGAGCAGAGAAAAATGTCCCACTGATCAATAATTAGACCTAGAAGTGTCTGCAGAGTTGCTCTGTCATATTATATTGACAAACACTGATTGAGAAGTGGACTTCCAATGACAGCTGTAATTTTTTAAACAGAGGTCGTAGCTATGTATATGGAGTACATATGCTTATAAAAATTCCATTGCTTTGAAATGACCTAAAATTAGAACAACGGGAAATTGCTAAACTGAGCAGGTGCTTACTGCAGAAAAAGCCAATCTGAAATACGTAGATAGAGATTAAATCCCACGGCAAACTTTATCTAAAATGCAAGCGGTAAACTCTCTGCAAAATATTCCTGTTATGTCCACCCATACAAGGCAACATTGGCTTCTCCTCAGGATGTAAACAGTCTAGGGACAGAAGAAACGAGGGTTGGATGTACATAGCACCAAAACAAAAAGTACTGTTGCATGGGAGTTGCATGCAGCTGATTGAGAAGTGACATATATCAGCCTAGCAAAAAACTATTTATTTTCTCATTTGTAGCAAATGAAAAAGATAAAATCTGTATAAAGGCAGGGCCACACAGGGAGCCAGCACATTAGGCAAGGGTGCTTACAACAAACAAGCATTGTGTCTTCATGTTCATGCATTTATATGCAAAGACATGCAATAGAACTATATATATATATGTTATAAGAATACTCATTTTTAACAATAATTCTTTTTAGTTTAGTAAATGTCTGTAATATGTCCGATATCTCTGTCACTTTCAGTTTTCCTTTCCTTTCCTTTCCTTTCCTTTCCTTTCCTTTCCTTTCCTTTCCTTTCCTTTCCTTTCCTTTCCTTTCCTTTCCTTTCCTTTCCTTTCCTTTCCTTTCCTTTCCTTTCCTTTCCTTTCCTTTCCTTTCCTTTCCTTTCCTTTCCTTTCCTTTCCTTTCCTTTCCTTTCCTTTCCTTTCCTTTCCTTTCCTTTCCTTTCCTTTCCTTTCCTTTCCTTTCCTTTCCTTTCCTTTCCTTTCCTTTCCTTTCCTTTCCTTTCCTTTCCTTTTCTTCTTTTTTTTTTTCTTTTTTTCCCAACAGCTTATCTCATTGATGTGCTATGTAGGGAGCAAGGCCAACAATAAATATTTATAATATACCTGAGTGGGTAGAATTGCTGGCTAGGCTCACAATTTAATTCCTACTTGTATGGGCTGCTGCAAGTTAAAAAGCATCCCATTGAAAAAACACACATAGCGAAACCATGTACTCCAGCTAGAATGGGTATGGATAGCCCTAAGCAACCTAAGAGCTGATTAAAAGAGTTGTGGGCCACAGTTAATTATCCTCAACACAAGCACATTCACAGAAAAGTGCAGTTACATATTCCTCCACCTTTTGCTAACCTCTGAAATTAATACAAGTGCAGTGAATTCTCACTCTGCTTCCACTATAGCAGAGGGCACAGGGAGAGCACCTAGAGGCCGTTTATATCTAGCTAGGGACCTTCCTCTTTCCATAAAACAACAATAAATCAGCAGTAATGTCACCTATGAATTCACATCATGAACCCATATTTATGGATTTGCATTGGTGTAGGATATGTCAGTGAGAGGCATCACAGATTCTAGGACACTTAAGGTTATAGACACCCTCAGGGCTACTCAACTTTGTATATTTCTAATGAGACTGAGCAGGTCTCTGGGATTTCTTCTGATAATAGTCCCAGCTAATTCCACCCTATATTTCATTTCACAGAAAACCCTGAGCTAGTCTTGCCATTTCTGTTTATGTCCTAGCTAGTACAACAGGGGAGCTTAAAGTATAATGATGGAAAGGAGAGCCTGGATCCTTCACTTAGAGCTAGCAAATAAGTTATTAAATCATTCTTTCTCATGCATTTAGAATCTAGGAACATGTCACATGAGGGAAGGATAGTTTGCACTACAGTGGTTGTCATTTGGAAGTTATTTAAGATTAGGAATAATATAAAGTAATAATTCTGCCGGAGTTTCCTGCCAAAGATTTTAGTTCATTGCATTCTCATTACCCACCTGCAGCTCATGCCATATTTCCCTTAGTTTCTTCGTATTCCAGTTATTCCCTGCCAATATCCTGTATCTCCAGCCCCTCCTGGCTACAGCAATAATGATAGCAGTAGTAATAAAAATTCTCAAGCAGAATAAATTCTTCCCCATGAGCACTTGAAATAATATCCAGATAAAAGCTGTGGTGGAGGCCCCTTGGAGTGTGTTTATTAACAACCTGGGACAGATGGCTGCTCAGTTATCCAAATCCAAATTTTCCTCCTACCCTGTGAAGTTCCTGAATGTTCTTTCTTCAGCAAGTCTTCCTGAGCACTGCCTTCCAAACCTTTCTGACTACAGATTTTGCAATAATTAAAAAGCAGTGTACAGCTTAGCCGATAGCCAATGCTGCAGGTGATGCTTCCAAAACCCTCATTTACTGTGTCAGGGATGTGGCTTTCCATCAGGACAGCTTTGCAAGTTCACCTTTTCCTTTTCTAATTAACCCCTGCTTGCATTATGCGTTATATGGGGATTCTTTTACCTGTTTTGCTGATAAGTTTTGATAAGCTTCTTGTGTTGATTAGAGAGAAAAGGTGATGATTGTCAAAGGAAATTTCAAAGTGGCAATGTTTTTGCATTGTTAATCTCTATTTTGAATGCCATGTAGGTAACTTGGGCTCAGTAAATGCAGAAGCTATGAAGCCTTCATTGATCCTTATAACACTTTACACAATAACTTCCCCTACTACTCTGCTCTTTGCAAGTAATTATACCTCATGATAAAAGTGGAAAACATAAGAGACTTTAAAAGAGTATTTATTTTCGGGTTCAGAAAGGTTCGGAAGGATGCTCAAGTGCATTATCACAGAATAACAACAACATAATTTATGTTGAAGGAGCATCTTGGAGGTTGTTCTGTCCAGCCTCTGCTCAAAGCATAACTAAATTCGGTATCAGAGCAGGTAGCATAAACCCATTTCCAGTCACATTTTGAAAACCTTTGAGGATGGAAATACCCAGACTCTCTGGGCAATCTGTTCCCACACTGAACCATCCTCACTGTGATTTTTTTCCTGCATCCAGTTGAAAATTTTTTTTTTTGACTGTTTGCTTCTTACAATATTCATACTCCTATGCCACACTTCTGTCCAAAACCTTTTTCTTTTTTCTCATTTTCTTTGTTTCCTTTATCTTCTCTTACCCATTTTGAAGGAAGAAAGGGGGAAAGGGCATAAGAAAAACCAGCACCTCCACTTTATTTCTCAGTGCAGGAAGAAAAATATTCTGCAAACATTTTCAATTTCTTTATCGAAAACATTTCAACCAGCTCTAGCAATTTAGCTGGAAATTGCCCAAGGTAATTCTGTCATGAACAGGAAGATAGATATCCTCATATCATTCATGTTTCCCTAGGTATGATGTTTGGCAAATAAAAGAAAAATTGTGGCAGATGAAAATAACATGTCCTTTCCCAATGCTTATTGTCATTTATTAGCTGCAACAGTACTGCTTGATTGTTTTTAATTCTTTTTTTTTTTTAATCTTTCCTTTTTATTTTTAAGGAATAAAAATAATCAGGCTAGGAACCTGTTCACAATCTCATAAAATGCCTCTGCATTATACTGCACATTTTCTTCTGCATCCTGTTTGCTGTTATAGCATATTTCATATAGGAAAGCTTTGCAAAATGTAAACTGTGATTACAGTATATGTGCTTTTGCTCTTGAAATGCAGTGTATTTAAGCAAGGAGACTCATACCACAATTCCTGAGAGCTATTTCGAATCCTGTCAATATCTCATTTTATGACCTTGGGCCAAATTTCTGTGTGCCCTTCAGGCCACTCATCTGTTACATAGAAACAGAAATCTGAGATACTTAGGGACATTATGAAGCTTAATCAATATCTGGAGAATTCTCTGAGGTGCTCAAAGGAAACATGTTACCAAAATGGACAGTTTCTCTGAGTGTACATATACCCTACCAATAAAAACCTTCTATAAGTCTTATCCTGAGGCAGGGATTCGAGATCATAGGCTACACATTTTGTTTAATTTACTGAGCTCTTCTTGCTACCAACTGCACGCATGAGTAGAGGCAATCACTGTCCAATTTTCCCCGTTTGTGTGCTTTCGTAAGCAAATAGAAACAGTGAAGAAAACATTGTCTGACACTGACCCTCAGGGCTCCACTGGGCAGCCCACTTTGCTCAGGCTGGCATTTCTGGTAGTTCCCTGAGCTGCCATCAACCCAACATAGTAATTTGTCTTCTCTCTTGCTGGTTAGTGCAAGAGAACAGTGCGAAAGAAAAGAAACCTCACACTAGGATGTTGTCACTGTGAGCAGGTGCTCACTGTGGGTGCAATGTGTAAAGGAGAGAAGAAGAAACAGGAGAAATCCTTCCAATTGAAGGATGTTTTATGCCATGAGCTCTTTGTCAGCTGTAAAAAAACAGGTACATTTTAGGCCAGTGGGGTGGTCAAATACATTTATTCTTCAATCTTTCTCCCTTGCTAAACCTTCCAATATTCATAAAAGCAATAGTTCATAGATACTTGTCACTAATGGAATTATTGAAGCTTTTAAAAGGTTTTCTTCCATTGGTACACATATTGAATGTACATTAAAGAGAGATATTTGTTTATCTTCAAACTTCACATGTCAATCCGTTTACCTGAAGAGATGTGTATTTGCACACAGACACATGCACATGTGCACACATCCTCACCCAGACGTTTACATCTATATTTATATTTCTCTGTTTATTGTAATATTGGGCATTAAATTTACCAGTATTCCAGCACTGGTCAGAAGAAAACAGATTCAATTTGATAAAATTGTTAGGTGACAGCTTAGCTTGAAGGGCATTTCCCAGACATGAAATGCTCAAAATTCTTCATAATTATTATAAAGCCTATGATTTTCTTGAATTTTGCATAGGTTCACAGGATTTATGGAAAATAGATAATTCCTTGTTCAGGGCTTCATAGCTTCATCTAATTATGTCAATGTGACAAAACAGCTTACCAAAACATGCCTTGAAATATATAGAATATGTATATATTGCTTAACAGATATTCATCTCCTGGCAGAAGTTTGTAGTTACACAATTAGATCCTATGATAGATACCAAATGTAGATACTTATCTGCATTTATTGCAAATGCTCCAAATTTAACCCAATTAATCTAAATGTAGAAGTGCAAAACCCCGCAAACTACTGCCACCTACTGCTGTATTTCTGCAGGGAAACTTAGTGAAGTATATACATCACGTCAGCACTTGCCAGGAAAGGTAGACGGTAGTTGTATGACAGTTTCTGATGCTGGTGAATGTTCAGCCCTCTTTAACAAAGTTTCTGCCTAGAAACACGAGTGGCACTGACAGGGGCAATTGCTGCACTTTTTGTGTAGGCTTTCCCAGATCATACCTGTGCTGTTTTACAGCCTTCTTCCTCTGAAATTCTTGTTCCGCATCTGCAGGCCACAAAAACCTATTTCAGTTACCCACACTGTTGGCTACCATTCTCCTCCAGACATGGAAAGTGCACTTATCCCTGTGTTGTCCACCGACATTCTCATAGACGGTTAGTAAACTCTTTTCTGTGGGATTAACACTCCTGTTCCAGACTCCCAAATTTTGAGTCATTTTACCTCTTTCAGTCATTTTACACTGTCTGACTTTCTTCAGCATTGGTCAAGTGCACTTGCCTCATCATCTGGCTTGTTGCAGCCTGTCCCTTTCCCTTGTTGATAGGGTTAATGCCTCAGCTCCTCCAGCTAAGACAGTGTATGGAGGGAAATCCTCCTTGGAAAAGAGAAGTCCAAGGGCAGCACAAATCTGATTTTTGCACTTTCATCTTCCTTTTCTTAAGGGATGCTGACAGAGAATTTTAGATCTAAAGTATTTTCTTGCAATAATGTAAAGATTTATGTGATATGCTTCCATGCTTGCTCATTTCATCAGCAAACTCTCCTTCGGGCTGAGGAGGGTAGATCTCAAAAGGTGGACTTACATTTTCAGATAAATTACAATGTACAGTGCTAAAATAAACAGTGATTTGAAATGTTAGCCTGATAATCACACGCATCTTACTCCTGTCAGTAATTCTGGTGGTATTTGGTTGGATTTATAATGTACTTTATGTAGATGCTTTATTACTTGTCCAACAGATCTGTAGCTGGGAGAACTCAAATGAGAGGGATTTGTAAAGATGAAGAGATAAGTCAAAAACATGAATGGACAATCTAGGGTTTTATCCAAGAAAAATATCAATTGTTATGCACAAATTGTTTTAAAGATTATAAGACAATTCAAGCTTTTACTTCAGTTTTACTTGTAGCACAAAAATTATTGCTTCTTTCTTGAACTGAACAAGTACTTCCTTCTGCTTTTTTTTTTTTTTTTTTTTTCCTTTTTAGGTTCACATTATAGTGACCCATATACATCACACATTTTCTTCATCCCTGCACCCTTTGCAGATGCATAGTTAGTGGAAAAGAAGCAAGAAAATCAGAAAAGCAGGGGAGCTTCTGGCAGAGGCATGTGTAGATGAACAAGAAGAAAGGAAATGTATGGGGAAAGAGAAGAAAATAGTAGATGAGAAGAGTGAACAGACTAAATAACTAAACTTTTGGTACCTGGTAAATTGCTAGCAAGATGATAGTCTTGCTTTTTAAAACAGGACCTTTGATGCAAGATGTGCAAAATTTGGATCTTCTGCCCCAGTGCATCTCCAGAAAAATGTTATTTATCATAAACTACTAAGAACATGTTTACATTGCTGCACATAGTGTGCCCAGACTGTTCCTCTCGCTGGTACCCATTGCTGACTGCTTTGCAGACCCTCCCTCGTCATGTCTTTTCCTATCATCTGAAGTCTGTTCACATGAGAGGGGAACTTGGGATAATAGATGCAGAACCACAGTCAATTGCAGTCAAGTGCCTTCACAGAATGCAGGTTTTGGTGTCACTAAGCACAGAAGGAGGTGCGTAGTGGGGCTCTGGAGATGACAGGGACATTTGCACTCAGAAGTGCATTCCTGATCTGAACTGAAATGCTGACAACATAAGAACACCCACTGAATGCAGGTTTGTAGAAGAAAGAGACTGTTTCAGGCTGTGGACCTTACTGAGGAGCAAGAAGTAATAATTATAGAATCATAGAATCACAGAATGGTTTAGGTTGGAAGTGACCTTGAGAGATCATCTGCCTTGGGAAGTGACATCCTTCACCAGATCAAGTTGCTCAAAGCCCCATTCATCCTGACTTTGAACACTCTAGGCAGCCTGTTCCATTGTCTCACCACAGAGACTTGTAAATCACACAGACCACATTTGATTATACATGCTGGGCAGTTATTCTGTTTTTAACTCTTCCCTCACATATTGTATGTCATTCTGATTTATCTCATGAAACCTGTGGGACTTAGCTAACTACAAATGCCTGATTTCTTTATTTGAATCCTAACTACCTCTTTGCATCTTATGACAACTTGCATTTTATTTAAATGTCTATTAGCATCTTTTTCATTGTCTTCCATTTCCAGCTTTTCAGTTTCATGATGTTTCCTTTTGTTTCTCATTTATGAGGCAGATTGAGCTGAATTTTCTGGTCTAACTTCTCTGTGTTGATACTAATTTTGGATATTTTATCCATTATCTTCCATAAGAATACCAAAAGGAAGTTTGAAGCTCTTGCTGCTTATGCTGCATTTGAAATGGACTTGTTTCCCTGATTGAATTGATTGTACTGTATTTCCATCATTCTTTTCAATGAAATAGCATTCAGAATAGTTTTTGAACACTTCCATTGCATGGCCAGCTTAATTCTCTGAAAGTCTTTGCTAGTATTTCCTACTGAGCCCTTCCTGACACTCTATAAAATAACTCATTTTCAGTCTTGTTTGGTATTTATTATTGAGCTGATCTTTGCTTTCCTAAGAGTGTGTGGAGGAAGAAGGAGTTCCTTAAACTATGCTTGTTGCACTGGAGGCTGTACAGTAACAGCCATTGCCAGCTGACTGCCAATACCAGAACTGACTTCCAATACCAGCCAGACTCATTTCAGAACTTATTGGCAGCAAAATATTGCTTGCTAAATTGCAAGATGTGTATGTAATTCTAAATGGTTAGTGACTAGACATGTAAATGAGATGCTGAAGTTATGATGCTGTTGCCCAGACATTGTTGCCAGAGACATTGTCTTTTCAGTTTTGTTTTTCCTCCAGTTTCAAAGCCATTTAAAGGTATCTATGTAATGTAGTCATAGAAGAGTTATTTTTCCTTTTTTCCTTTAGAGTTTAAGGAAGGTTGGACTTTATCTTTCTTGGTTCTCTACAAAGCCATAGAAGGGATGATGTGCTACATATGAGATCAAACAAATCGTGTGGGATACTATTTTTTGTGGAAGATTTTAGTTCTGATGGAATTTCAGTTGCTTTTGCAAGTTATTTGTAGCAGTTCCCCTTCTTGCCATTAAAATTTGTCTAACCTTCTTGTCCACACAGGCAGTGACAAACATTTGACATTTAAATCAGCAGACCAAGTACCTATTAACTCCATAATAAGGGAGCAATTGTCACAGCAGTTGCAGCATCCCACCACTGGAGCCCATCAAGGAAAAGGCCCTTGTACTCAGATCATAGGCCAGAATGTTGCCAGTCAATACCCATGCATTTTCCTGACATCTGAATCAAGTTACAGTCCTGTAAGAGGTGCACACAGAAAGACGAACCTCTTTAATTATACATGCAAATTGGGATCCAGCAATGTCTTTGAGGTTCTATATTGCAAGCCATGTTTTTCTGAGGCTGTCAGCAGCTTTTCAGTTCAACACAGCAGCAATCTAATTAAAATGGCCATCAAAGCAGAGCTGAACTGCATTAAATGGTTCCTGTTAATGTCATATTTAATTTAGTGTTTCAGCATTGAAGATGTTCATTACTGTCCTTTGCTTGGTTTTGAACTTCTGGACAACAAGCTTGGTAAATGTTATTTACATCTCAAGAAATATAAAGACTGAACTGCTTGCATATCTTATAACTTTGCTGTCTTCTCACTCTCTACTTGATGTGTTGTAGTTGTGTTGCCACTTACCACTTTGTTGCTCTTCCAGAGGATCCTGAGAAACTGTGAAGGGGTGGGAGAGGGAGAGAATTGCAACAAGGGAAAATGATGCCAGCTTTCACGCTTGCTTTTTTTCTCCCTCCTTCACACTTTTTTTTTTTTTTTTTTGTCTTATTGCAGAAGTCAATCTCTTCTGTTTTATAGACATGATGGGATGGCTGGACCTACCCATGGACCAGCCAGCAGTTTTCTTGCTGCTGGGCACTAAAATTAAGGAAGGCTACATTGTAATTTTTGATAGAAATAGCCTGCTACTTCTAGAGGTCAGATGAGATACGGAGGGAATGTTCACCTTTGGGCACTGCAGAATTACCTTGCCATTCTTGGAGTTGCTCCTTCTTGGGGAATAGTCAATAATGAAGAAGGAACCCGACACTAGAACCCACACATACACAGAAGAGGGAGAAAAACAAAGATATTCAAAAAGGGTATCATTACCTTCTTTTCCCCTTTGCAGATGGCTGTATTTTTATTTTAAAGCTTAGATAACAATTTTGTTAGATGGACACGAGTGTGACAAATTTTGGCATCTTTGGTGATCCAGGAAAGACGTCAGATACTGTATCAACATGACAACTGAAGAAAAACTGATTATTTTGGACAGAAATCCTAGAAACATATTTTCATTGTCCATGAAAATGGCTTCTTTCTTTCACATGTCTAAATATAGTCCCCACCTAAACACAATGTTAATCAAACTAGCACCAGAAAGATTTAAATAAATTGGAGGAATTCCAGTTATGGAGAGGTGCAACAACAAAGCTCTTCTATAGAGGCTTGATTGGAGACTTTAATATAGCCACACACCAAGAAATATGTTACTAGAAGGGAATCAAACTAAATGTCTGAAGAACACAAACACAGTATAAAAGCAAGTTATAACACAGTATAACAGTCAAGTGGTTTCCCATCTGAAGGAATTGGATGAAGCTCAATAAAGACTCAGATGAATGTTAGAAGGTAATATTTCACAGTTTGGGTACACTACATTGTCAGAATCTGTTACTCCATAAAAATCACCCAGAGTAAGACTAATCTCATTATTTCAAACAGGACTGGAAAAAAAAAAAAAAAGCAAATATACAACAACAACAACAAAACCATGGCTTTCAAAAACTACATGTGTTTCTCTGAAATGGAATGAGCCTTTAATATTGAGCAATTCAAATTTTTTATCATGACTGGGATTATATGGAATCAGTAGTTCACTGAGACTGTTTACTAAAAGAAACAAAGATTTGCTTAACTCTGATGAATCAGTTCACTTTAATATCCTAGCACAGCAAGTCAGCCTTGTAATAAGTGCAGTTTGCCTTTCCAGAACATTGAGTTTAAATGTGAACAACCCTTGGACATTTTGACTATGTCTATACCAGTAATTGAAACAAGAATATTCCTAGAGGCTGTCATTCAATCATTTACACTATAAAATTGTTAGAGTGGCACCTTATAGTTTTAGGTCCAAAGCACAAGCATTGCTATTTTTGTTGGGTTTTTTTTTTATTATTATTTTTAGGGTGGGGAGGAGAGAGGACTGCAAAATTTTCCATGGGAGTTTGTCAGTTCAGATGAACCATTTGCAAGTATTTTGCTAGCCAAAGCAAAGGAATTGTTGCTTTCTGGCTGAATAGATCTACTGAAAGTGTTTTGTTTATTTTTATTTTTTATTTTTTCCAAGCTGCTTCAACAAACTTAGGTTAGAAGAGAAGAAGGTATTTTCTTTATTTGTGTTCATGGTAGATCTCAGAAAATTCCTGTCAGGATTCTGCAACCAAATGAAAGAATAAATCAAAGCTGATTTTTCTCTTCATCTGATTTGATTCTCCTCTTCTGTATTCAGCTTTTTTTCCCCCCCCCTTGCCAGAAACATGTTGTTGTTTTTTGTTTGTTTGTTTTCTCTGAACTCATTGATTAATCAGTACATTGGAGTACAATGGATTCACCCCAGATTATCCTTAGAAACAATCATTTCAGCTCCCTGCAGAAAATATCCTTCCATTTTCAGTTACAGTGTGATAATGTTCTGGAGAAATAATAAGCACACTGACTGACTAGACTATGCATTGGTTTCCATTTGTTTAGTGGTATGTTTACCTTATTTAAAACTTGATTTCAATGGGGAAAAAATAAGTTTTCCTGTCTGTAATCACAAACAACTTCAGTGAAATATCAGTACAGAAAAAGAGAGAAGTAAATGTAAGTCTCTTTTCCCTTCACAGTTTGTTTGCTTCCTGCTGTTTTTCAGTTTGCTTTTTTCTTAATCTTTTCATCTTTGGATGTGTTTGTCAAACACATATGTTCTGTAGAATTCTCTGAAATATATCATAGTTCAGATGATGCCATCCTTTTATGATTTTCTGTATGTATTTTCCCCTATTTATTTATTTATTTGCTTGTTTTTGACATGCTCCAGATAAATGACTAGTTTTTGGTCAGGTGTAGAAGAAGAAGCGGTCCCCAGTGGCATCCCATTCCAATACATCTGTCAGGAAAACTATTTTTTTGGTCAGGAAACAGACAGAATTGGATGGCTAGTAAAAACAGATGGAAAGTAGAATTAAACTACTCTTAATGATTATCCTGTTGCAAAATCATTTCCTGGACATGTTGGGGTAATCATATTACTTCAGTTTCTTATTCTAGAGGCAGAGCAGTTGAATGCAGTAGTAGTAACGCAGTCAAGCTATGGTCAGATCCTGTCCCCAGGGTATCATAATAAGAAGGTCAGGAATGGTATTTCTCACTGCAGGTAAGTAGGCAGCCAGGATTAGTGAATGAATGCAACAAGGCCCAGAAATTTCAATAATCCACTTTTCTGATATTTTTTTCTATATTTAATGCTAGGGAAAAAATAAGTTCCAACTTATCACTACCTACCAACCTCCTATTTAGCCTTCCTTAGCTCACTACAAGACATCTGCTCCACTGGGTTATTTATTCCATCTTCTTAATACATTTTTTTTAAAGACAAGACTCCTTGAATCCAGTGACTTCATTGATAAATCTGACACTTCTCTGCCCTTTGATGACTTTCTTTAGACGTATTACTGAGATAAGAGTAGAAAATATGTTAGAAAAATACAGGCAAGGCTTCCTGCAAGAGATAAGAAAGTAAGCACCGAAAAAACTATGCTGAATGCATATGTGCTGAATGCATATTCTATGTGTTTAGGTGTACAATGAAGGAAAACACAATACGGCTGAAATATTATTTAAAGTGTTATGTTGTTGTAATACAACAAAGAATTAAGTGGGAGTAATGAGACTATATTGCTGGGTGGGCTGAAGACAGGGGGCAGTAATGGAAACCAGAGCAATGTGCCCCCCTTCTACCAGTTACTGGTTACAAGGATTATTTTGCACTGCTTCTTACATCTTTTTTTTTTTCTGAGGGTTTCCACATACTTTATAAACATACACAAATCAAGCTTCATAGGCGAATGGCTGTCTGTACTGTAGCCATATATATAATCTAAATGTTTTCCTTACATATGTCAAAGCAAGTTCCACAGAAACTGGCACTTTTGACACCATTTAATTTAATACTTTCCTACTCACCCAAGGAAGGGGCTTTGGTAGGTAGGAGCTCTCCTAGACCTTGGGGGTGTGGGGGGATATTGGACTCCTGAGAGTGACAATCAGTGTGCATTTGGCAGCACATAACCTGCCCTTCTGTTGTGACAGTTTCTTTGATTGTTAAATTTGGTGTGCTTGTAGGGTTGTTATTTTTTTGTGGTCATCTGAGTTTGAGATGGGATCCAGGTAGCCTGATACTCAGATGATAAAATCTCCAGCTCTCTTGAGCCTTTTCCTTTCCCTAAATAAAGCAAGAGAAGTGATGTACCCAACCTCAATGAACTGCTACTGAAAAAAAAAAAAAAAAAGGCATTTTAAGCTGCGATACTCACACTCATTTGTTTTATAGTCCTACCTAATTAACCTCACACTGCTGAGTCAAGATTTTGACCAGAGCGCTACCCAGTTACTGTCTGAGGGCTGTGATGTAATTAAGCATTAAGGCCCAAATTACTAGCATTGGAATGCTAGTGGAGCATGTCTTAAACTGACTGCGTGGCATGAAACCTAATAATACACATCCAGACATGGCTTATTGATGGCACATGCCTGGAAAACAGCTTCTAGAAGCTATTTTTCCCTGTGAATATAATTAGCTGAACAAAACACACACGGATAATTAGATGCTGTTACCACACAGACACAGTTAAAAAAGCTTACTGTTCAGATTTTCATGCGCCACCAATACATGCGCTGGAATCTAGTGAACATGAGTGAAGGTCACCAGAAGTCCTGCCACCAGCTTTCTTTCAATAGTGAGTACCCAAAGACACAACATCACTTGTGCTATGGAGATCCTCATGTGACAAAACCTGTGTATCACCAGGGTGCAAAACCCAGCACCCTCAGAGTTCTCCTTGCCAGTTCCAATAGCCTAAAGCTGCTTGAAATGGGAGTAATTATCTGTAATGAGATACTGTTCTTCTCAAAGTAATTATGGTATTTCATACCAATATATGAAAGTTTTAATGAATGTCTCCCATAGTGCTAGTAAATTCCCAGCCTACTGGGTTTATACACTGCTGGAAACTTGTGTATAATTTTACATCTATTTCTTCTATAATTATTATAATTACAAATTATTTCCTGCTCTATGATTATGGGACTATTTTCCATTAGATCTGAAATAAATATGAATAATTACATAATTCCTCATTTTCCCATATAGTAAAATAATATTCTTTCTTAATAAAATTTGGAAGCTTCTTAGATAACATCTTGATTTAAGGTACTACTCACAGAGGGTTTTGGTTTTGTTTGTTTTAACTACTTAAAAAAAAAAAAAAAAGGCTGTCTTAGAAAACACAGCTGGAAGTAGAAACAGCCATTTCCAACCCCCCACTAGCATGTAACAGGGTAGTAATCCTACAAGAAACAGCAGTCTGTAGTTAATTTCCCATGGCTGCCTGAAGGGACTCATGGCCACCTCTGCTCTTCCCCTTGAGCAGGACTAGCCAAACTGGGAGAAGAAAGGTTCTTTTGGTGGAAGATAGGTCACTTCTGTGGCTAGGCTGGGAACTTTGGTACTGGGAGTTGGGAGGAGAAGGCTTTAGGATAGGATCTTCCACTAAGCTTCTGGGTATGGCTCTTATGAAGGAGACAGAGGTTTTGCTCCTTGCCCTTACCTCTGGCCATATGTGTTTTTTGTATTGAACGGTTACAGGATCAGATAGACAAACACATAGGAAAGGGCAGAAGAAAAGTGGAAAACAAATGCACTTGCTAGAGCATGATAAAACCTGCTTCTTTTATAGAAGAGTAATTCAAGGCATAATATTTAGAAAGTCAGTCTCTCTTCTCCTTTGTCTCAAACTGAGAAGTATCAGTATCAGAAGAAAATAATTTGCAAGGAGAACAGAAAATTGAAACTACAAAGAGTGAGAATACAAACAGGAAAAACTGAAATGCAACCAGCTTCAAGAGAGCTATCTAGCATTACTAAGGAAAATATTTAAGAACTTCATGCCCAATAATTCATATGACTGGAAACAGGGATTTCATCAGTAAAATAGTCCAGCTTAGTCTAGCTTTTGAATAAATTATATTAAAGTTGCATATATTCTGCCTCTTAAAACAGTAGATTTAAGGTGGAAGGAAAAATGTTAAATAACACAGTGGGAATAATATTTACATTATGAATGCATTTAATTACAGCAAAGTTGGAAATTAGGCACCGAGTTTGGGAACTGACTTAATTCACAGGGCAGTGAACACAATTTAATTTATGAATTAGGGTTGTTTGCAACGATGAATTAAGAAATTAGAGGCATTCACAATGGAGTGTGTGGTAGAGGGAACAGAACTAAGTGCTTCATAGTGTGGGAAGCAGAGAAGGAAAGGGGGAGGAAGACAATGGGAAAGAGTGCAAGAGCAAAAGAGGAAAAAGAGGGGCAAGAAGAGCTGTGGGGAAAAAGGCCCTAAGGAGCTAAGTAGGTATGGGTACCTACTTAGTACCATGGGTACGTGTGGTAGACTCTGTTAGGTCTGCACATGAAAATTCGTTAATGTTGAGAACTTATGGTATTTACTATCTGTTTCAGATTTGCTGTAATACCATTCAGAATACCTCTCTATACCAGGCAGGTATTGCTCCAGGTAAATGGCACACAGGGAAACCCCACTGATACGTGCTTCCTCTGAGATGAAAAGTGAAATGGGAGCTGCCCGCAAGGGCAATGTAAATGTTTCCCTGGCACTACAGTGACTAAGGTAGGGAATCCTCTGTTGGGTGACTACAGCTCCCAGTATGTAGGTGGTGGTGTAGCTGCAGTACTGCAAACTGTAAAATATTGCCCCAGTTTAGACAAAAGAAGTAAAAATATATTTTGTTTATTTAATCTTCCCAGTGCATCTCAGAAGCCCTGAACTATGTGCTTGAATCCTTTACTGGTTCTGCAACAGAAGTGAACTTGCCACACTGACGTACAGACAGCTGCAAGAAGGTAGGTGTTTTGCTATTTTCATAACACATAAAATGGTCTAGAAAGCTAGACATCTTGTTCAGCATTTCTGAAGGTTTCATGAGTACTCTTCAGTAAAAAAATGACTGCTCAGCCTACTACTAAATCATAGAAATGTGCTTATTTTGCTTGTTCAGTATGGAACATGCACAGATTTTTTCTCCCTCCTGTTTTTGCACAGGCTAGGTAGCCATCTAACCACATATATGGGAAATGGAGGATTAAAGGATACAGCTCTGGTAGCACATGCACAGAACTAGCATGACCGTTTGTATTTGTGAACATGGTTACCTGCAAATACATTGTGAAATGCATATTCAAAGCATTGAAACAAATGCCTTATGCCATCACAAGGCTCTGTTTAGTTGCAAAACCTCTGTCCTGCAGGACCTGACAGTGGAATAGCCTGCATTTTTCTCTTTCAGAGAATCTCAGCTTTGATACTGAAGAGCTACTGCTTAGGTTCTAAGCATCTGGGTATTTCCCCCTCAATAGTCCCTTGGCCCTTGGCTTCTCTGCTGCTGTGTTAAACACAGTGTTGGATTCATTGTGACAGAAATGGATTAAAATCAACATCTTTCACATATGGTACTGATAGCCTACAGTTATTTCATGACAGTGAATTTCAGTCACTATGCAGGAACTGTAGTGTTTTGAGACTAACTTTCAAGAGGCTGGAAAATGCATTCACTTTGTCAATCCTTTGAACACCCGCTACTGCCACCACTAAATTGTGTTAGAGATGGGCCCTGAGTTCATATCAAAATTAGAGGATTTTCCTACTATAGGTTGTATTGGTGGGTTGAGCTAGATATAGTCTGTACTTGTGGATTGGAAAGAGAATTTTCACAATAGGAAATGTTAGGGTACTGCTGAAGTAGACAGCTCTCTGAAAGATGCTTCTGATTCACCTTTCTTAATGCAAATAGACTGAGAACATATCTGCTCATTTTCCATTTATAGCAAAATGAAGGTAATTTGTAGCCAGGTGAAACAGAATCTGGGGAGACATTTCATACAGTACTTACCCTGAAATGCTAAATTTTTGTTTCAAATGTGGAAGATTTCAATAACACAAGGCATTTATAAATTGTGTTGTTTTTGTGCTAGTGTGTTTTGCTGCAGCTGTGTCTTTGTGATTTCAATATTTTATTCAGCTACAAGAAACAGAAAAGGGATCACATACTGAAAAATACCTATAGCATCCATCCAAATTTCTGTTTTCTCAATGCCCTTTGTATTGCAAATGCCAGTTTGTTTGTTTGTTTGTTTGTTTTTTTCCTCAGGTGAAAGCATTTAGGGTGTTTATGAAGGTCATGTTTTGGGCTAGCCTTTATCTAAGTAACCTCCAGGTATTCCATCTATATTAAGCATCAGTGGTATGTTTTTATTCTTTTTGTCTTTACATTTGTTCAGTGCAGAGTTCTCTTCACTTTTTCATCCATTCAAGACATCAACTTCTTGGGCCAAGGAGGGATTTTGCTGAAATTGAGTTTGGGGGCATTTCTGAAGTGCTCTAGGGTATTAAACCAATAGAATAATTTAAGCAGTCACATCCTTGTTCTGAGGGCATGCTTACCATTGAATTGCTTTGAGTTATCATATCTTTGCACAGCTTTTGCCATCATATTATTTTGACAGACTTTTCAGGAACTTTCCCCTAAGAATTTTCTTTCAAAATATTCAGTGCTTCGTATGGCTAAAATGAGATTTAAAGAAGCAGACCTGATTTTAGTAGCAAAGTTTCATTGGGATGAGATTATGTGTAGCTATGTGCCTCCATTTCAACAACTGTCACTTTCCAGGCTAGTAATGGAAATGGGGAAGGTTTGCTTGTTTGTTTTATTTTTTTAACAGCAATGGAAGTTGTGTGTTGAGTGTCCAAGAATAGAAGGAGGTGTGGGTACAAAGGCTAAGTGGATGGGTTTTGGAGAACTCTTTAGAGCAGAATGAAACAGATTTGCTGTCCCATCCAGCCTGGCCTTTTGGGAACTGCCCCTGGAGTAAGCTATCCTTAAAATCACACATAGAATTTGTCTTGAAGTGTGTTATTTGGAGCAGGTGAATGATGTGTAGGCAAGCTGTTGATAAGCAATAGGAATGATGCAGGGACCAATGCTTCAGTGCACTCTCTTGTCATATTTTATTTAGTAGTAAGCCAAGATGCCTACAAAATCAAATAACACAGTAATATGAAAAAATTACTGGCACTTATGAGCATTCTTTCCAATGCCAAAGGCTTTAACTAACCCAGTAATAAGTACAGCTTCCTATGCTACAGGTTGCAAAGCCGGAACCCTGACTACAGCTCTGACCTTAAACTACAGACACTCCCTGCAAACAAGTTTGATTAAAGGGCTTGTCCCTAATCTTACACCTATTTTTTTTTCTGTCTTTTCAGGATGTGTAGAACTATTCTCTAAATTGGATGGTTGAAGTTGTCTATTTTACAGTCCCTAACCTTAATTGCATTCCTGGAACTGGCTCTGAGGGGTTCAAAGCCTACTGTAAAACAGACAATAATGTCCAATCCCAATTTGTTCTTTTCTCTGTTTTGGACATTTTTGTGATTCTTAATCATTGAAATGTAACCACAATTCTAACTTAAACTTGTATCTTTGGGTAAAAAATCTTCTACTGGAAGACAGTGGCAATAACAGTGGGAATTGTTCTTTTTGTCTTTGGAAACTCTGAAGAATCTTAAATAAGCTTTTTGAGTGTTTAGACTTTTTCAATACTAACTTTATTCCAACCATAATACTTAACTTATCATAGCCAGGGGACCAAAAAAATGAAAATGAAGTAAAAGTCCTTATCAGAATGAGCACATCTCTGTATTCTGTAGGCTGGGAACAATCCAGGAATAAAATAGGATCCCTAGGCTTTAGATTTCTTAACAGTAACCCATAGACCTAAGCTTAGTTATAGACAATGCACTGATATTAATGATAAAAGAGAACAATAGCCTACAGTAGCCTTAGCCTACAATGCTAATCTTAATTATATGATGTCTCTAATCCTACAAGAATTAACAAAAAATACCAATTCCGAGTCACAAATCTGCTCCTGTCTAAAAGGACAATAGAGAATCAAACAGTGAGGGAAATCATATTTTGAAATAGAATAGAATTGAATGTCCTGGATAGGCACCAGCCTTCTTATAATCTTCAGAGATCTTACAGGATTCAGAAAGAAACAGAGCAATGGATAGAAAAGTAATAGTCTTAAGAACTGAAATGATTGTTGAATTTACAGGGCTTTGAGTGGGTAAAGTGGTAGACTTCTGTCTTTTGGAGATTAGTTGTGTGTGTGTATTCCAGGTTAGCTAAGTATGCAATTGCGTTTATCATTAAAATTGTAAACTTAAAGCTGAAAAACAAACAAACAAACAAAAACAGAAATACTGGATCATGCCAGGCCATGATGTTACAAAGCCAGATAGGGTTAATATAAACCACCCTCCTTGCTCTTGTTGAAGAACAGGGACTAGATCCATAGATACATGTTTATAAGTTTTGTTATAAAATACACATTCTAATATATTTAATATTATGTAATACATGCTGTATTGGGTTTACGTGGCAAGGTTTTGGTAGTGGGGTCTGCAGGGGTAGCCTCTGTGAGAAGTATCCAGCAGCTGCCCCATGTTAGATCAGGGCCAGTTTCAGCTGGCTCCAAAGGGACCTGCCGCTGGCCAGCGCTGAGCCAATAAACAATGCTGTTTGTGCCTCTGTGAGAGCAGTTTTAAGAAAGGGGAAATAAAACCTGCTGCACAACAGCAGCTGGGAGAATGCGAAGTGAGAACCAGCCCTGCAGATCCCAAGATCAGTGCAGCGGGAGGGCAGGAGGAGCTCCAGGCAGGCAGCAGCAGTTCCCCTGCGGCCTGTGGAGAGGCCCCTGGTGGAGCAGGCTGTCCCCCTGCAGCCCATGGGTCCCACACGGAGCAGATCTCCACGCTGCAGCCCGTGGAGGAGCCCCCGGTGGAGCAGGAGGATGTGGCCTGGAGGAGGCTGCGGCCCATGGAGAGCCCCCGCAGGAGCAGGCCCCGGGCCGGAGCTGCAGCCCGTGGAGAGGAGCCCACGCAGGAGCAGGGGGTCTGGGGGGAGCTGCCGCCCGTGGGGGACCCGTGCTGGAGCAGTTTGCTCCTGGGGGATGGATGGACCCCGTGGTACGGAGCCGTGTGGGAGCAGTTCTTGAAGAGCTGCTGCCTGTGGGCAGCCCCCGCAGGCTCAGTTCGGGCAGGACGGCATCCCGTGGGAGGGACCCCACGGGGCGCAGGGGCAGGGAGGGACCGTGAAGGCGCAGCAGAGGAGAAGCACTATACTCTGACCACAGCCGCCATGCCCCGTTCCCCTACACCGTTCAGGGGGAGGAGACTGAAGAGGGTTGTTGGGGAGAAGGTGTTTTTAGTTTGCTTTAAGTTTCTCACTGCTCTAGCTCATTAGTAATAAGTAATAGATTACATTAATCTCCCTATGCTGAGTCTGTTTTGTCTGTGATGATAATCATAGAGTGATCTCCCTGTCCTTATCTCAACCCTTGGGCCCTTTTCATATATTTTCTCTTCCTTTCTCTTTGAGGAGGGGGAGTGAGAGAGTGGCATGTGGTAGAGCTCAGCTGCCCAGCTGGGTAAAACACATGCCTGTGTTATGTGTATTATATATATGTGTGTGTATATATATATATATATATAAAACACATATATACATATAACATGTATATATATAAAGTACATATATAGCATTAGGACTACCAAAAAAAAAAAAAAAAGGAGAAGCAGTAGCCCCGAGGTCCCACTTTAAATTCTCAGATTCTCCAGAACAAATTTCTGCAAGTCCTGCAGCAGCTTTAGATTTACTAATGTTGAGTCCAGCGTTAACCTTTTCCTGAAATTTAGACTGGAAAATGAGAGAAAGGCAATGGAAAACAAACTAAATCTCTCAGTTTTTCTTACTCTGCAAGTCTGTCCAAATACAAGGGATATTCAGGCTATTCATTTTCTATATCCACTTCTGTCCTTAAAAAATGATGTCTCTTGCCTGAAATCTTAAAAAATATCTCTGACTCCACCTTTACCAGCACTCTCCAACGCCCACCGAGTTCAGCAGAGTTCTTCAGGCTTTACAGATTTCCTAATCCTAACCCCATTCCTAACCCTAACCTGAAATTTGGATTGAGGATCATTTCCAGTGGCAGAGTAACAAAGTAAGGATTTGTCTTAAAATGATGCACAGTTTAAGACAACTGATCTTACACTGATGCTTAACAAGTCTGCTGAAATACAGCAATAAATGTGGCTGTGGGTGCCACTAGTTTCCTAGTGCAAATCCTAAATCTAAAATTGTGTGTAACCAAGACTCCACTGTTCACACCAGAACATAAACCCGTGCTTGCTACTGATTACCAGCGTTCTTCATAACTCCTTGCATCAGGCTGAATGGGGTCTGCAGTATGGATTCCTGAAGCTTTAGATTTCCTAATGCTCTCCCTAAATTGATCCTGAAGCTCTAAGTAAAATCATAATGTGGATAGGATTGCTTTCTAAAAATTTCAAATTATCTTGATATCTAAAAATCATGAAAACCATTCACCAGGATCCTTCTTTTGAGTCCCCTCAAGGCAGGAGAAGGACAGACTGGATTTCTCCCGTGTTTTGTATAATGAAAGTTTGGCTTAGTGGTTTGGCCAGAATTAGGATTCAGGAAAATAGGGTCATGTTCCCAGTATATTGCTGGATTATTAGGGTTCTTTTGGGGTTGGAGAAATAACTAAGACTTATTGCATACTTGTATAATTTCTTCAATATTCAGAGTAATAAAATTTAAGTGAATATTTTTTTAATCTGTCTTGTGGAGGTGATTGACTTTATTAACAAAATTCCCACATAGCTGCAGATGACAGATTAATAAACTGATATATTTTTAAAATTAGATCAAAATATGAAAGTAGCCAAATACATATTTATGTTCAGTGTCAGCAATTCAAATTGCTTTGACCCCAGCAAGGATAAACATCAGAGGGAGAGAAAGAATTCATCTTTTTCACAGCCTTTTTCTTTCTTTGTAATGGAGGTGTGCAGCTGTATCACCAGCCTGGATATGACTTGCTGATGTTCTGTGCTTTTATTCTTAAAACTTCAAATCTCTTACAAATGAGGGTTTTTTACTCATTCCTTTGTTTTTCTACTTTGCTACTCTTCTTTTCCAGAACATACCTTCTTCCATGCAGAGGTTCTTTTATTCACTTTCTTTGGATAGAGAAGCGGGCAAATGCTGCCTCGAAGGATTTAGTAGCATCTCATTTTCCTTTGACAAATGCTTTTGCATTGGCTTTCTCTTGTCAGGGAGTGTGTTGAACAGAAACTTCATTTACTGCCTGACAGCAATGATCACGTATGTCATTCTGAGCAATGGGGACAGACAGTGTTTAGAATGAGAGAAAAATCAATGATTTCCAGGGGTGGGGGGCTCCCTCCTTTTACAAACCCCTCTTCAGTAAAATCTAAAACCGTATTATGTTAACGGCAGCAATATTAATACTGCTTTTAATAATTCATTTGTGGGTTGCAATTTAAATTACTGTAACTTTTACAATATAAAATCATATGCAACCATTGGTTGATCCTTGATGCCTTTGAATCAATAATTTAAAAGTACTTTTCAGGCTTTAATTGAGCCTCAGGGTTAAATAGTCATTATAATGTTGTCACAAGTAAGAAAGAAACATGTTATGCTATGAGATTTGTGAGTGACCGCAGATTCTTGGCTTTTTCACTTGTATTTACTGCTTATCTGTATTTTGTGAGGCTTTAATAGGAATTGTCACAGGGAGCGAAAATTCTGGTTATTGACTGTCTGAAAAACAGTCCTCTGAAGGGTTTGTATGAAGTCTAAAAAGCAGCTAAAGAACATTAAATAGTTTATAGCATGCAGATGGGTTGTGCAAAGATTTCTAAGATTAACTTCATGTAAAAAAGTCAGAAACTGTCAGTGATCAGACTGACATTTTCCTTATGTAATGCCGCTTATGTATTTCTAGTGAATAGATTACTAAAAAAAAATAAAGATACCAACACACACATGAATACATACCAGGACTCTAGTGCTACCTTTAGTTTGTACTGATAATTAAAAGAAAACACATTTACAGAATACCTATGAAGCTAGATAAACCTCTAAATTAGATGTCAGTAAATATATATATATATATATATAGCATGACAATGTATAAACTGACTTGAAATATGTATAGGGTTTCAGTTTGATTTCACCTCAGAGTAGTTACATGATTAATATCACACAGCAAGTTAGTGGGGGAAAGAGAAATATTAATTGCATGTTCTATAGTGAGAGGATGAATTCTAAGTATATCTATAAATAATATTGATCATGAATTGTGTATTCACATATCTTTTGTTAGATCCAAAATCTACTGCTTTTTCGATAATACCTTATTGTTTAAAGGAATGCTGATTATTACAATCCTGACTTCTCAAAGGTTTAATGAGAAAGTATCTGTTTGACAATATTCCGTTCAGATTGAGAAGATGAAAATCATGAGGTTTATATTTGCTTCGATCCAAGATTCCAGTTTTAGAAATGAACTTGAAGTTTATGTGCTCTGTGCCACCGAAAGTAATTTGTCTTTTTGTGGAACAGTTGATGGCAGCACTGGTACTTTCGGTAAGGGAGAACACAGAGAAGTCTGATGTCAAATTAATGATGCTATAAATCCACTCTGTGGCAATATCATACTGGCCACCTGGCACTTTGTCTACTTTGTTTTTTGAAGCATTTTCTAAACTTTTTTTAAAGTTGCAGCTGCTATTTCCTCACTATACCTTATGGCTGCTTCTAAACTAAGAATCAGAACCAGTTGGAAGGGACCTCTTGAGATCACTTGCTCCAGTCCCCCTGCTCAAGCAGAAACAGCTATAGCAGGTTGCCCATGGACCAGTCAGGTTTTGAATATCCCCACAGATATCAATGGATATGGATGCCTGAGGATACTTTATACATTGCACCAGTTCTAGGGAAGTTTACCCTGAGTAGTATGATAACCATCATGCTCTGCCTGGCTTGTGGGATGGGTTGTCTATTATTTTGACGAAATGTAAGCACTGTCCTAACAGACAAAATCCTCATTTTAAACTGTCTCCACTTTAACCTCCTACCTCTGAGCAAGACGTGTGTTTGCTTTCAGGGGCAACTGCAAGTCTCAGACAGCATCAGGTATGGCTTTGTATGGCTCCAGCATTTTACTGTAAGTGTTATCTGCTCCACATGTAGGCTGGCCCACAGGGCACCTTCAAACCTGAGAGAGCTTCCCATTTCTGTTCCTAGCAGGAAGCGTCTTATGAGGGTCAGCATTTCCTTCCTAGTCTTCATCTAGTGAAGGCTTCCTCCTCAGGCTGGGCATGGGCCCATGCCCTGAAGTTTCTGATCACCCTCTCAAACAGCCACAGGGACCCAGGGCACTCCTTTCAAAGTCTCCTGGTGCAGAGGACAGAATAGGATTCACCTGGGGGCAGACTGAATCTACACTGAGTTCAGGCTGACTATAAGAAAAAATACAGATGACAGTGGTCCAGAAATGAATAAAGATTCAGCCTTCCCAAAGTAGGATATTTGCAGCACTGACTATCTGGACATTCCTACACAGGCAGTTTCCATCTGCCAGCTGCTTGATACCGCAGTTTCTTTTCTGAGATTGATCCCATCGGGTTGTAGCTTACGGTTCCTTTTCCTGTACTGTAGGAAGGACACAGCTCCCTAACCAGATTCTGTGCACATTCCCACAATATCACCATTCAGCCAATAAAGAACCGTAGTATTCATTGCAATTAACATGTTTCCCGATTCATTGGATCATGAAGGGGCAGCAAACAGTGTGAACAAAAAGTCTGATGAAATATAACTGCATCTCACAGTGCACCTGAACTGCCTTACAACATATAGGAGTTATTACATCCACATAGACATACAATTCACCATGGTATCCAACTAAAGCTAAGATTTATGAAAACACTCCATAAGAACTTAAATATGAGAACTAAATGGGCATCATTACTCGCCCACTAAAAACACCACTTATTTCACCAGCTTGAGTTTACCAGCTTTGGAAGTATTAAAGTTTAAATTGATCCTGCAGAGATAAGTATGTGGTAGCATTGCGGTTATGCAAATATCACCATTCACAGGCTCCACAGTATAGCAAAAAGAGCTGATAGGAATTTCCATTACTGTAGTAGTAGTTGTTTATTAACATGTAAAGAGGCAGTCCAGGAGCTATGAACAACATCCTTTTCTTGCAGCCAGTGTTCCCAAGCACTCAGCCATCTGCTGGACTGCCTACCTGTGATAATCACCCCTTCTCCCTGCCAAATTTTGTGCTGCACTATGCATGACATTTTAAATGATTTAATGGTCTAATTTGCATTTTTCAAATAATTTTACATGCCAATTAATTTCAGTTTATGGTTAATCTCCCCCTCCACAAATACTGTTAGGGAAAGAAAGAGATAAGTACAAACTCAGCCAGTTATGGATAAGTCAGAGAGGGTGCCTGGTGTGTAAGAGAATGGGTTGGAGGGGAAGGAGGGGGCAATAGGAAAGGTGTGCTTTGGGGGCAGGGTGTCTCATCTTGGTGGGTTTGTGATAGCACCAGAATATGCAGGAATGTTATGGTTTGTGTGCATAGCTGGCAGGCAGCAGGGAGTAGAGAAGAGTGCTGTACCTGTGCCCTGCTCTCCTGGGTGGTGCTGGTCCATCTGGGCCATCTGGAGTAGCTTCACAGGTCATGGGAGCAGTGGGAGTCAGAGTGATTTGCTGGTTTGTTTCTTTTTTGCCAAAGTTTGGCTAAACCCATCCTCTATGTCCGTCCTGCCCACCTTCCAGCTGCTGCCACTGCTGAGTGCCTGGGTCCCATCAAAGGCATCCAGGAGGTCAGGGAGGGGTGTCTGGAGGCAGCAACGCCTGCCAGGAGCTGGGCTGGGTGCTGGGCCATGGAGACCCTGGGCAGAGTGGCACCAGTGAGCAAAACATAAAGGACAGAGCCCGGAGCATAAACTCCTGTCCCTAGACTTAAATGTCAAATAAAGGGGAAGGGAAGGGAGAAAGACAGAAATACGTCCTTGCATCATTTTGGTACCGTTTATATGATACTGTAGATACCCAAAGCACTGTATTAACTGGACATCCTTAGCTAAGCCTTTATAAAGGCTCATCTTTCTTCATAAAAGTCTTCCCAAATGATGCAATTAAGCCTTCAATATTAAAAGCTTTTGACAGATTTAAATAGCAAATTGCACCTCAGGGGACAACCGCTCCAATCAAAAAGCTCCAGCATTGGTCGCTTTGGGTGGTCGTCCACCTGAATGTCCTCATTTCCCATCAGCAGCCCTGACAGACCATGCGTCCCCCCGCACTGTTGTCATCTCAGCCTCTTCTGCTGCTGTGGGAGAGGTGTCAGGCTGTAGGAAGGGCTTCCCAAAAAAGCTGACAGAGGATTTGCAATATGAAACATGGTGATTAAATGCACAAAATGGTGCAAGCCTTCAGTATTTTTAAAGTCTTTGGGGAAGTCATTGCTGTCATTACTTTTTGTGATTAAAAATGGCCTAGAGTTGCTCTCTTCAAAGCTGATTTTTCATGTTACTTAAATGTTTGTTTTTATCCATTGTGCTAAAATGTCTGTTGTTAAAAATTAAGGAGACATTCTCAAGGCTGGCAGATTTAGAGTATGACATTTTCTATGTTGAATGCACTTCAAAGTCCTTGCAACATCCCATACTGATTGATTTTTGTCAAGACCAGTCAATTCTTTTTTATTTTATCAGTCCTTCTGAAAACCAAACCATGTGTGCATGATGTGTGTGCCTGTTTTACAAAGAAATTATACTTTATTACCAATCTTTCACACTATCACCAGGGAAAAATAGCATAGATTTATAGAGGAATTTAAATGTATTTATCAACATTCCTGCAGAGAAAAGTAGATATGCAAGGTTTATTTTTGTTTAAAAGTGTGAACTCATTTTTTGTTACTGTTGTGTATTATATGCAAAATAGATTTTTAATGGTTTTGACCATTTGCTTCTAACATAATATCTAACAGCTTTTGCAGATGAAATGGGTGCCTGGCACCCATAAATTGCTAAATCTGTAGCAATTTACAGCCATCTCCCACAGTGAATTAAATCATGATCAAAGTTGTAATTTAATTTGGGAAAATGTTGAAGCCCTTCCACTTCTTCCTTGAGCGGAAAATATGCACAATTCTGCAGCTTAGACCAAGGCTTTAAACATGTATGGCTGTTGTTGAGACTTCAAAAATGAAGTAAGGAGAACATGTGGTTCATAATTCTTGGTCTTCTCCTCTGCCTGAGAATAATTTTTCCATCATAACATTGTGCAAGACAAATGAAAAGTCTCTTAATCAAGGTGTTGGACTAATGCCAGTAGCCTCTTAGGAACATTTACAAGAAGTTGTCACCGAAATGTGACCTCCATTGATACCCTGAAGCCCCTTAACCTATATGAAGTCCCAAAAGGAGTTGTCAAAATGAATATCCATACAAAATACACAAGGACTTGGAGTGATGCCCAAGCTGTTTTTCTGTATTTCACACCCTTCATATTTTTATTAGAGAATAGAAAATCAGGAAAGTCAAAAGTGTGAAATGTATACTCATACAGAATATGAATGATGTTTGCAAAACATTCTTCTTAGCTATAGAATCGACAGTCCTATTTAAAACCAAAATAAATCTACATCACTCTAATGTCATTTCTAGTGCTGAAGGAACCTGTGCCTTTTCCATCCCATCAGATATTGTCATATTTCTATAATTATGCATGGGGGGATATGAAAACACAACTACTTTGTGAAAGAGAAGAGTATAAGTTAAATAAAGATATTGAATACGTCTGTTTAATGCTACCAGAATGCTCTTAGGTCTTTAGCATAAGAGTAATAAATTTGTATAGGCACTTAAAGTGCAGCACTTATGTAGTGACAGAGCACTTACAACATCCTTACAACACTTCTGTGAGGAAAGGAAACCACCTCACTCCTTTCATAGTGCATGGAAGGAGAGAGAAAAACCCTTATTCGCTCAGAAGCCCATGAAGACCTCGAGCCTCAAAAAGATTTGGACTCAGATTTCCCAAATCCGAGGTTAGCAGCCTAACTTCTTTGCTATCTTTACTCTCTGTTCAGTTTATCAACAAAATTACATTTCATTTTCCTACCAGTAATGCAATAAGACAATTATTTGTATTATTGTCATAATAATGCAAATATGATTATACAATATTGTATTCTTGTATAAAATGGCATTATTTTATTATTGTATTACTGTATAAAATTGTATTATTGCCATAGTAATACAATTATTTATATTAGTTGCACAGAAAGAAGACCTTAAACAGGGAACATGCCAATGAAATCCAAGTATTGAATTGTTTATTGATTCTCAAAGCTTCTTAGAAATTTTTGGGACCCTAAGCAATCTTTTGGATTGCCTGCTTGCATTGGTGAAAATGCTGTCCTTCTCTCCTGTATTTTGTAACTTATTTGATTGAGCCGTCTGTAGAAAACACAACAAAACAAAAGACAAACTACTCTGTTAGAGCTTTGTCATTTCCAAACCCATCTGACAAAGGTGGCAGGAGCAGACAGGATGCAAAGGACCAAGGCTCAAAGACAGAAATGTGAATATGAGTGAAAGGCTTGAGGACTTGTGAGTACTAAGCAAAATGAGGAAAAAAAATAGAATGGTAAAAAGGCAGAATAGTTAGCGACAAAGCAGCAGACAGTATGAAGCAGCAGAGGAATGGTTCAGGGCAGAAGAAACCCTTCAGACATCAAAAAAAGAGCTTCTTCCAGGAGCAGGAAAGATCTCAAGGAACAGGAACTCTAGGTAAGAAAAAAACAATAATAACTGGGCTAAGTCCTGCTACTAATGGCCAAAAGGACCCCCACTAAGTATGAAGGAAGAAAATGAAGCTGGTATTGAAAACTTCTTCGATGGTAGGCAGCTGGGTAGTTGTCTCTTCCTCTCATGTGTCACTCTTGAGCATGTCCTGAGCACCAGTGAGGTCAGGTTCTTGAACAGAGGACACTGATTCCCTAATGTGACACATGGAAAACACACAAGCTCTTTTCCTTTCCCTGACAGCACAGGTGTTGCAGCAGCTGCCCACAGCGTTCCCTTCCTAAACTCACTGACTGCCTGTTGCTGGCTACCTGGCTCAAAAACAAACAAATTGTTTCCCAAGCTACGAGGTTTGATTTCCATTCTCATCCTTTAACTCCAGTGTCTCAAAAACATCTTTCCTTAGTCTTTAAAGGCATTATGTTGTCCAAGCTCTGCTTCCATTCCCCTGATTCCTCTTATTATTATATATTTTTTTTTATTTACAAGCCCATTTTCCCTGCTTTTAAACAGATCTCTTAATTTACCATTCTTATTCCTTTTTTTTTCCCCCCGTAATGTATTATGTTCTAATGAAATTTCCAATAGCACAAATAAGACTTCCTTTACTTCATTCTTCCTCATATCTCCAATTAAATTATTTGTCACAGCAGATGATCTTTACCTTCCCAATCACTGGTAGACATCCCAGCTTTCTTAAGTTCATCCTAAGCCAATGCATACATCATTTATTTCACTTTTCTCATTTCATTCAAAGTCTATACTGTCATTCCACAAAGCCATTTGTATAACAGCTTTGTAAAATGGGAAATGTCATCAGTACCTCTGCATTTGCATATATTTGCACTAAGTATATGAAGAATGGCAGAAGTAAAGTGAATCTTTAATATATGTGTACTGATATGTTTCATTAAATTTTCACCCCGTTCTTCTTCCTCCAGTGCTTCCTCAGGATCCCTAATGTGTCATGATTTGACTTAATTTTAAGCTTAGCAGATGCATCCTGCTGAGGCGTATGTCCATATTTTAGAGACAGAGAATATGACTTATTGTTTTTTAAAGTATCATACTTCTAACAAACTGCAGAGGCATATGGACTCTGCAGTTTGTTCAGCAACATTATTATGTACATTCAGTATGCACCTAATAGAACTCTTTTAGTGTAACTGCCTTAGCGTGATCAACTGTAGGCATGGCACTGGGTAACGCATAAATTCTGCCTGTATTCATCAACATCCACACTGAGGTTGTATCTCTCTTCTGAATTTTCTTGGTATCTTTCTCAATTCTTGTTATGGAAAACAACTTGAATTTTCAGCTCTTTCTGTGAAATAAATAAATAAAAATTGATGTTTCCTAGAAATACCTATACATGCTGAACTGAACTTTATTCTTGTTCCATATAAGTGAACATTGTAGCCTCAATTCTACAAACCTTAAGTAGTACCTTGAACAAAACGGAAGTGAACAGATCTAACTAGAAATATTATATTGCTAACTGTTTCCTTAACACCTGTGGGGATGTATCCACAAAAACTATGAAGATGTCTGCCTTCATGGGCAGGGAAGAGAAAGGAGCTTCTTCCATGGAGGCACCTGGTATTCTGAAGGAGGTCTCCCACTTCATTAACTATAGGGCAGGAGTGGAGAGATTAGCTTTGCGTGGCTACATCTGAGGGCTATGAGTTTCTGATGGTTATGATTTTTAACCATTGTTAGAATCCCACCTCCTCACCCGTTAATGAGGCAGTCAATTGGTTTAAAGCAGGTTCTTACCTCTCACTATTTCCCATTTGCTCCCTGAGCACCAGCAAAACAGAGTCTGAGTGCACTGGTGGTCAACGGCAGTTACAAAGCAGCTTATGAGTTTTAGAAATACAGATCTAAAGAACAAACTCCTCTGTTCTGTGATTCCACTGCATTTTTGATTATTGTAAGAAGTAAGATATTTGATCTTTGATTTCAACACAAACTGTGCCTGGGCAAAGACTCAGGGGGCCTGACCCAAGCAATTTCAGATGAATTTGGGTCTAAAGAGGACCACAGACAGGAACATATACAAATACATTTGTCTCTTTCCTGCTCTGATTTCAGATATTCTCTTTAAATCCATGATGACAGAAAGCCTAGCCACAATCATTTAAAAATTTTTTGAGGGACCTTTCCTTATAAATCCCATAATTATTACGCCATAAAGCATGTGTTCCTTCCTATTTCTTAGAAACAGTTTGATATATTTCAGAATAATAAGCAAACCATCCACTGCAGCTTGTCAAACTTCCGCAGCCCACTTTTAAAGAAAGAAGTAAGAAGCAGACAAAAGGTCTAGACTACCACATAGCTACCCCTGGGAATAACACTTACTGTGATAAGGAGTTGTTGAGAAACTCTATTACACCCCTTCATCTTTCTATATTCCTGCTGATTGATAACTCCTTTTTGAAAGGTATCACTTTCCCAATTCATCATGCATTTAACAAGCACTTTGCAATTATTGCACAATTTTAGTGTTTTAACTAGTGAACCATGAATTGCTAAATTAAGAGGGGGGGGGAGGGGAACAACACAACGACATTGAAAATATGTGTTTATATTGTTTCTCAGTAACTTTTATTGGCTTATATTGCTGGACTCATTCTGCATGCAAATAGCTAGGTCTCTGAGTGTCATTAAATGGTAAACTAGGATCTGGCCTTGCAGTCCATTCCATCCGGTCCTGTGCTATGTTCAAGCAGCTCCTTCTGAAAACAGGAGACTTCTATGTGCTTGTAACTTGTGCACTGAGAATTGCAGAACTCCCAACTGTGATCTCTCCAGATCTTAATTTCCAGTCTGAGGAGTAAAAATAATAAATTTATTTCTTGCCCTCTTTGTTGTCACTGCAAGATTTCAGGCAAGATGATGAGTTGGAGAGTATGCATGATCATGTATACAAATCACTGCCTGAGAATTCTCTAAGCATGTGGGTGCTACTGCCATGGAAGTCATTAATAAAGAAATAAGTCAGTAAAGCAGAACAGCAAGTTCAGAATGATAAGAAATATTTTCCAATGAAACAAAAAGTGTGATTTTTTCTTGTTGTTGTTTATAGTGCAGCAAAGTAGTTCTGCATTTGCTGCTTTCTGATTTACATGCAATTATTCACTATATGAGAATTGAAATAAATTGCTTAAGTTCTACTTAGAAAATCACACTGGAACATATCTCACTAAAGGCTCGTCTATCTTTTCTCATGTGCAAGCCTCTAGACACCTGACTTCAGTTCTGGACCATCTGCTAACCTCTGTCCAAATATCTTAAGTTTATCCTTTTTCCCGACCTTTTAGAATTTACATAATAAGCCCATCAACAAATATGGGGTTAGATAACCGTATAATTGAAATGTTATTTTTTTCCTTGAATCTTGCTATCACCATAGAGCTAGTAGCAGCTGACAGCATGATTAGTAGGTTATGCACAGTTTTGATTAGCACCAAGTATATTTTAATAGACAAGTCAGAAGCAATCTGGAAATGTTTGTTGATAAAGATAATTGGGAAGATAAATTCAAGCATGACTAAAGGGAACATGTGATCATCAAAAGTATGTTTCCTGTAGTCAGTTTTAAATGAGTTAATTCCACACACTGTTCTTAAATGAATCACGAACATTGCCCAAACTGGACTTATACAAATGACCTATGATTCCAGAGCATTTACAACCTGGCTTATTCTTTAGCTGGGAAAATGTCATTGAAAATCCCAAGTGAGTGGGAAGGTGAAAGACCAAACTGTTTGTTATACTGGTAGCATCAATTTCCAATGTTTTCCCCTTGTTGTCCAGTCTGTTCAGCTGTTCAGTGATACCATTTTGAGTTTCTTCTTTCCTTGTTCATCCTTCTCAGTATTTCAGTGCCTTTTTACAGGTGAGAGTACTTAATACCCCTTTCTATAATGTTGTACTTGACTCACAAAGCTCAGTGGCAATTGCAGTGTGCTGTTTCTGAAAGCACTGCTAATCCTCAAAGTATTATCTTGTTTGGGATGCTACAGGGCAGAATGCTGATCCTCAGCTCAGTCTTGACTTTCAAAAAACCCAGAATCCTTTTTCTACAATCTTTCACATCTGTAATCTGTCAGCAGACACCTCTAATCAGCTTCCTTCTTCAGATAGGAAGGGATACCAGTCAGTTCCATGTGAAGACTATTTTCAGGTTAATGCTTTTTCTTTACAGATACTGCTAGCATCCATCCATCATTTTTTCTAAAGCACTGCATGCCCAGCAGCCTTCAGTGTATTTGGCTGTGCCACAGACTCTGGCCACCTCAGATGCTCAGTCTTGCATAAACCAAAAGAAATAGTTAAGATTTCCATTTCAGATTCCAGGCTAGGTTTAAAGAATTAGTATGTGAAACTTTTGCAGGCTCCTTTAGACACTCCATCTGAACTTCTGATGGTGAGATATATTTTTGTTTATTTCATGGCTCAAAAGAGTTTTCCCTTTTCCCTTGCTTTATCTTTTGAACAGCAAATTCTTCTTCAAAAGTCTATGCATGTCCTACGTCCTTCAATTTGTCTACAAAATAAAAAATCTCCTTGTGCAGATTTCCCCTCCCCAAATTAAAACAACTCACAAAAACAATCAGCAGCACAGAATCACAGAATGGCTAAGGTTGGCAGGGGCCGCTGCAGATCATCTGGTCCAACTCCCCTGTTCAAGCAGGGCCACCCAGAGCAGGTTTCCTGGGACCATGTCCAGATGGCTTTTAAAGATCTCCAAGGTGGGAGACTCCACAACCTCTCTGGGCAACGTGTACCAGTGCTCTATCACCTGCACAGCACAGAAGTGCTTCCTCGTGTTCGGAGGAAACCTCCTGTGCTTCTGTTTGCGCCCATTGCCTCTTGTCCTGGCACTGTCCTGTCACATCAGTCGTTGACACCACGCTCCGAACAAAAGGAAAGACAAATACAAATTTTGTGAATTATTAGTGTTTTCCTTTTCCTTTTTATTTTAATTGATGCACAATTGCCAACTGTCAGTTTGGGGGAACAAATTTTACATGGATGCAAGGAAAATGCTGAGAAAAGACTGTTTAGGATACATTTTCATCATGGTGATATAATTTTGCTTATCTATCATTCAAAAATTAGGGTCATTCAATAATACTAGTTCCAACTCACCCTACAGACCTGATGCTATATGTGGACTTAGGAACATGTTGCTTCTCTTGCATTAGTGTAAAGCAGAAGAGATATCAGTAAAGTCAATGAACTGATGCTAGTGACAGTAAAAGGAAAATTATTCCCTTATTCTTAGTAGTTGATTAGTTTAAACACCTTGGAGAACAGCTAGGAGGTATTTCACACACTAATAAGCCTGTCATTAATACTGATCCTGAGGCTGTTAAAACTTTGGTAAAATATTTTCAGCTCTTAAAAGCACCAGCATCATTTCATTTGAGAAGAAAGTTCTAGCATCAGTATATATATTGTTTCATTGTGATTTCTGTTTTCGTGTACTTATAGGAGCAGTATAATGAAAAGCCTTCCAAGAGGTAAAACTAAGAAATGAGCCTTTTAAATCACTAATCAAAATGAAAAACAACATCAGTGAAAGAGGATGAGTGCAAGTATTTATTATATCACATCCTTTGTCTGACTTATGAAGTGACACTGCAGATCTATATTTTTTTTCAATGTCTTTTTCCAGGCTTAGCTCAAGTTTGCAGGGGACATAGATCTTCCTTTGCCTCTCACAAAATACAACAGATACTGAATATAAGTGTCCATCTTTGTGACTGCAACCAGATAGGAGTTTTTTAGGGGCAATCCACTCGTGACTGACCGATTTCAGTAGTTTAGTAGGCGGGACTCAGGTGGGATGAGGAGGGTGGAAAAAAAAGTAACACAGTCCCAAGCAGACTTTTCCCCTCATCTCTCTGAGGCACTGTTTGGCAAATGTGCCTCTGCTCTTGCCAGAGCTTGCTACCTAGGGATTACGAAAAACAGTGGCCTTTGATATTTAAAAAAAAATTTACTTTCTGATCACTTGCATTTTACTCAAAGTTTGTCCATAAATAATTAGCCACACTGTTTCTACCATATTTTTTAATATTCACATTATTTATATATTTAATATATTTTTTAAATTCGTATATAAAAGAGAGAGATTTTGATAAGACATCTACATGCAAGCAATTGCGAGAATACTTAACCAGCACAGCTGTCTAAAATAACACAGTGCCGCATCTCTCATTTTGTCCTTTCCATCTTCGTATGCTTGTGTCTTTTAATATTTACTCCACTTCTCTTTCTTGGCATTTTTAAACATGTGTCTGCTATGCGTGGTTAGGGCTCCATTCATATTTTGGGAAACGCAGTAATGGGAAAGTTCTCATCTAGCTAACAATCAGTTTGTTATATGAAAGTTCTTAATAACATCCCATTTTAAACCCTTGTGCATTTGCTAGAACTGTAGTTACTCACAACCCAGTTTCAGCACAATCTTTGTTCAAAACCAGTAAGTCAAGCATTATTTAAATAATTTTCTTATCCCTTTCCTTGTCTTTGATTGCTTTTGGCTCTATGATACTCTTTAAAAGGTGAACGATAATGGTGAAAGAAAAATTCCTGGAAAGAAGCACTTGGTGGAGGGGGAAATTGGGAGTAAAGGGTACAGCCTAAAGGGTAGCCTTACTAGTAATACAGGAAATCCAGAAAGTACAAACATGGCATACATTCCTAAGCTGAAATCTGGCACAATCACAGGTGCACTTCAGGCATTGCAGCTTCCCAGTCCTGGTTTTGAGCCTACCATGTAACTAACTTCACTTAACCAGGGTATGTTAAAAAGATACATATCTGTGACAGCAAAAAGTGATGGTCTTCATCAGTAGATGCAGATATGTTATTAGTTATTGATAGAAGGCACATTGATTGAGTCAACTAGATGTTCTTCAGAGGAATCATAAATTCTTTGTGTTCCTCTCCTTCTCTTCTGGTATAGGGCTGAAGGAAGTTTTCTCTAGGCCATTTAATTATTCTGACAGTATATGCTTGGAGGCCTGCTAATTCACGAACATCTAAGTCTGATTTATGGTGCATGACATCACTAGTGTTAGATGGAAGAATAAAGTGAAAAGGTGCTTCACATCATAGTACTGTTAACATTCATATAATGGAATTAATACAGTTCCACTTTTTTTTTGTTTGTTTGTTCTCTCTTTGACTGTGTAGATTAGCACAAAAAGCTGCCTGAAAACTGCATTAGAATGGGTTTTTGTGGATTTTCTTTTACATAAGATTCATGTAAAATCAGCAACTGCCACAATATAGCATAGTCTCTCCTATCCCAGGTATGCAGAGATCATTGTTACTTCTCAAATTTGGTGATACAATATGGCATTTTTGGTATGGTCAAAACTTTATAAGATCATTGCAGTTAACCAGTCTGACATCTCACATGATAAATACAATAGAATTTCAATGAGAATTTCCTGTCTAAGCATAAAGTTTCTGGCTGAGCTACAGCAGGATGTTTGGGAAAAGTCTGTATACGTTAATCACCTCCTTCTAGTGCTAGGTTAAAAAGAGCCTAATGCTCAAAAACACTTAATAAATAATTAAGCTGTTTTTTAAACAGCTGTGAGTTTTAGGAATTAGTGACAGAGGCTGACCTAACTTCTGAATAAGCTGAGAATACCCGTTTGGCAGAACCAGAAAGACAGCATTTCTAAAGTGAACTAGGCACTAAATGCTAACTGATCATTATAGCTACTAATTTGCTGTGGGGTTCTGGAAATCAATTTCCTCAGAATGCTGAAATAGTGAGAGCTAGTTTTGCTTATGACACATTAAGGGTCAATGGGACACATGCTTTAAATGCCATAAGTGCTTCTGAAAGAAAGCATTTTTTAATAACTCTAGTTGTTAATGGCATTTTGATGCAGAGGGTTGAGGCATCAAATTCGTATCAAGATCGAGAAGTAGCTCTGTTGTCAACCTCCTGCATCTCTGTAATACACCTGTATGAAAATTCATCTTAAAGGCTTCTGCTACAGTAAAGAGAACTTAAAATATGACTAAAATATTGTTTTTAACAAAAATGGGTTACTGCCATTACACTGAAGAAGATAAAAGTGTAACTTCCAGACAGTGTAGGAAATACACTCCACACATGCTTTCTAAGACACATGTGAGAAAGGAACTGCCTCACCGCTGAAACCAAGAGAAGAAATTCTAGTTAATAACCAACTGGAAGAGCTTTTTTAATTATTATTATTTATTTTTAAAACTGTAGTCCAAAAAGACTGGGAAACATGGCATCATAAGCAAAGCTAATCAGAGAAGTGATACACGATATGTTCCTGAAAACTGAAAAAGGAATAATCACAAACACAAGGAGAAATGAGCAAAAACATGGTTAAAAATTCTTCTGTTGGAGGAATGCCCAATAAAACATGGAGCAGAACTGATTAAAAGGATGTCGACTGATCATTCCCCAAAACGTATGGGTAATAACCAATGCTGTTGTTAACAACAGGAGATAAATACTTTATGCATTGTGGAGTTTTGAATAATGCTGTGAAAAAACAGGAGTTTGAATAGTCCCTCTTAAGTGTTGACCATCAGCTTCTCATTTTCCTATTTAAAAGGAGATCTCTTGCAGCAGTAAAGAGATCTCTTATTTAAGAATCAAACTTCATTGGGAGGCATCATATTTTAGAAAATATTATCATATTACTTCTCCTGTTCCTCTACTGTCAGCTTTGTAGAGACTTTGACTTCTACTTCCAATCAATGAAACAAACTGTACTGCAAACCGTAGGGAATCCACAGTCATGTATCCAAACTATATACATAGGAAGTAGAAGAACTTATTTTTCTTATGTCTTTCTCCTAACAGTAACACAAGTGATATTGCTGACTGTAATCACATGTAATAATATACAAGTCACACACTCCAATGCTGAACCTACATTCTCAAAATGGAACAGTATATAACAGCTTATATCTCTGTACATAAATAGTAGCATTAATTCTTTAAAGCTCAAATCTTATAAATGGGGTTAATTTTCCACCACTTTGGCTATACTAGTATTACTAATTTGATTTAATTCATCAACTGAAGTGGATGAAGAAACTATGAAAGAGTTCAGAACAGCGCCCTGGCATGTAAATGTCATATCGACACCAGAAAAAGACTACTTTAAGAATAAAATTGGAGGCTACAGAGGAAGGCAAATGAATAAACAAACAAAATCCATGCAATTTTTTTTCATGAGCAGCAGAACTAAACAAACCTTCTTTCCAATATATTTCTGACCTCAGTTACCACCTGTATTTTTCCTGCAATAGTCTGAGCTCAATGTATAGCAGTAAGTGAATAAAGGACATAATACTAACAGTTCAGAGATGAGAATGATAGCAGATTGGCTCTTTCGTTGGTTTATTATGTTTTTCTTCAAATGAGGTACCACCTCAAATCTTGCTTCAACTCATTCTTCCAACCTATGCTTGCATTTCTCATTCTGATCAGCAGTGAAAGCTGTGCCTTAAATTTCATAAACCACAATCTGATTCCCTTTTTAAACATCTTTTTTAAACATTTAAACATATGTAGCTGTAGAGGCCAGACACAGTGATCTTGCAAAAGTGATCTGTCAATTGTTTATAAATAAAATTAACTCTTCCATTTGCATTAATTTCTTGCAATATAAAATGGAAATGTTTGGTGTTTTCCTATCTTTTTGTAGTATTCAGGATCAAGGATACATTCTGAGGCTTAAGATTCTGAAACAGCTTCTGCTTTTATTTCAATTTTTCTACAAATGAATCAGAAAAAAAAATCATAAGAATTTCACTGTTTTGTATATGTTACTTCTCTCTTTTATGTCAATTTAATTTTTTTTTTCCTCAATGCAGATGCTCCTTAATCAGCGTAATCTAGGTCGACCTAACCTGTTGCTCTTGAGATGTCTGCTACACACTGATGTAAATTTGATATAAGTACAGAAGTTGTGGACTGTGGTGGGGAGCAAAGGAAAAAGCTGCATGTCATGCTAGAGAATTCTAAAAAATACCTAAAAAAAACTTGCTGAAAAATTTCAATGAGGAAGTACTGGATATGGTAAAGTGGTATCCTAGTTTACAAACAGCTTCCAGGTCATTTCCAATAACTGCTATTCAGACATCACAGTTTAACCCAATGTAAAATCACAGCACTTCCATCTAGCACTAGGTGTTCATATCTTCTGAAAAATTTGAATCATTCTGCTCTTGTAAAAACTTATCTCTCTCATAAAATATGTATGCATTTTCAGTGTTGACTTGGATGTGTACAGCTCCTCCTCCGTTCTGAGTGTTCTCGTCTTCCTACATGCTGTACAGGTTGCTATCCCAATAAGGATGGTCATCTGGGAAGGGAATAAGTGGCTGCAGGACCTTCATTGTAAGATACATAGTTGAGCTGAACAGCTGGAGAAAATGTAGCTAATTAAATCAAATGCTTTAGCCAAAGGGAGTCGTATTATGCTCTCTAGAGGTAACTATAGAGGCGAGCAATGCACATTAGAAATACAATTCAGAGTTCACACAGAACAGCAGCCTATTTTAAAAGAAAAGAAAAACAAACAAACAAACAAAAAACACACAAAAGGAACAGCAAGCTTCTCGTTGTTCTCATAAAAACAAAATTCACTAGGAGAACAAGAGCTTGAGAACCAATTTTTTTTATTTTTTTTTTTACATTATTTGAAGACTTGACTCCTGACTTTACATAGGTTCTCAAGATTATTTTTTTTTTTTTACATATTTGGAAATCACTTTTCTACCAGAATGACTCAGCTTTTCCTATGTGCAGAAAATCGTAACTGCTTTACAGCTCACAGTTAACCATAACAATTTAGGCCAGTTGAGGACTAAAAGGAAAACAGTTACCAAAACCTCAGTTCAACTCTGAAGCTAGAATTCAGTTATTTCACAGCTGGGATCAGGGTGGCAGATGCACAAAACTGACTTATGGCATTGTCATATTGTAGGTGACCAGTGTGCCTCAAGAAATGCTTTTGTCAAGCACTGGGCTGCACATGTCAATTGGTTTTGCAGAAGTTCATTGAAACCTAACTGCCACATTTCCTCTATGTCCTCACAAAAGGATAATAACATCATAGTACCTCACCCATTCCTTGGATGTGCAGACACGAGTCCTCCCAAATTAGAACACATTTCTCAAATAAAACCAGATAATCATATAGTAGTCTCCAGAGATTATCTTCTTATGTAAGAGGAAACAGTAAAAGAAAAAAAAAAAAGTTAGTAGATCATCACAGTACTTAATTACATCTGAATATAACGTTTTTTGCTTCCTAAAATCTTGTGGTGAAGATAAAGCAAAAGGAAGGAGTTATGCATACAGAAAAGATTTTTGAAAGCATTCCTTCCTTTCTGGTGAGTCAACCAACCCTTTATGACCCTTCTTCTGAGGGAAAGTGGGTTTACCAACACTCCATCTTCTTCACCAGCAGTTACTTTTTGTGTTTCTTATGTTGGTGGCAGGTATAGCAATTCGTCATTTGAGGTAGCAACATACTTTTAATTAAAAAACATCTTTTTGGATAATCCAGTTAACTTTCAGTTTTTCTGTACTTGAAAACTAATTTCCTTCAAATTTCAAGCACTTTTTGTATTGCATAGCAGACAATTCATATAAACTGTTTAATTTAATGGGGCTTTGGAGGAATGAGTAATTACAAGGGTGACATGTTCTGTTGGGAGAGATAAATCCTCATGAAAATTCTAACTCTGCATACACACAGTCTGTCCCAAATTCTAAGGTAAATCTTCATTGCAGCATTACCCTTCTCCTTTTTTTTTTTTTTCCAAATGTCTCCTAACATCCTGATACAAAAGCCTTATCTTCTCATTGCCTATAATTATACTGGTGAACTTTAAACCAAGCTAAATTCTGAGAAGAATAATTCAATGTTCTGTAGCCTTCTAACATAATCCTACTATTCCACAGCTCGTATTTGCTGATCCTGCTGTTTACACAATTCCTTTGCAACATAATATCCAGGCTATTTAAAATACCTGCATCCTATCTGCACTTTATTCCATTTAACCTCTTCCTTTTCACACTTCCCAGCTCACCTCATCTAAGTGATACCAGCTGCCTATCCAAGAGGCATTTGGACAAGGCTCTCAGACACATGGTCTGATTTTTGGGTGTTCTTTTGGGGACCCAGGAGCTGGACTCAATGATCCTTGTGGGTCCCTTCCAACTCATGATATTTTATGATTCTATGATTCTATCCCCAACAGAGATTCCAGACAACTTCATCAGATGGTAACAAAAGAGTATAAATCTGGGAGCTTTATCAGGAGAATGAACAGAATGGGGACATTGGACAGCACTCTGCATAATGAGATAGCTGGGTGGCTGGCACATAGGAAAATATTTAAGATATACTTAACTGCAGCATCGGCCAGACAATCATCCTATTCTGTAGACCAAAAGAGATTCATTTCCTCGTTATCTGCTCTCCAAATTATTCCAGTTCATTAAGTAAACTCCACATTTAAGACTCTCCTAGCAATTAATAAGAGTATGTTCAGTGACGTGCTGTGCAGATACCAGCTCAGGACCGGGAGGAAGTGTAGCTACATCAGCACCAAGTTCCACCAGGGCTCATTACTTTCTCAGCAGTTTAATTTAGCCTGGGCACAGCACCACCCTCCCTTGACTACTCTGCTTTTAGCTCCATGACTAACTTGGCTGTCTTTCAATGTTGCACTGCAGAATACAACCAGACCCTAAGTCCCCAATTCTTCTGCTTGATAGGATGAGCAAAAAGAGAACCCTATCTTCGCCTTCCCTCCCAGCTTCTCCTTCCAGTACAGAAATGACTCTGTGGGATTCTCTTCATATGCCTTCATCTCCTTTTCTCTTAAGCTGCAGAGCTCCACGTGGCTAGGGCTGTGTGCACTGTGTACAAAACACACCACCACAGGTAGGAAAACATCACAGGTTGCTTCCAAGCACGGAATGAGAAAGCCATGATGAGGCAGTATGGGATGAACACAAGAGGTGGAGATGCTGCAAGAAGGCAGACAAGAGAGAGTAATTTAACTGTTCAAAACCTTCTAACTTTGTAGCTGATTTCTATGCACTGAACATACTGGGACCCTGAGACTGGCATCAGGAGGTTCCGGATGAATGTGAGAGGGCACTTCTTTACTCTGAGGGTGACAGAGCACTGGCACTGGTTGCCCAGAGAGGTTGTGGAGTCTCCTTTTCTGGAGATATTCAAAACCCACCTGGATGCCATCCTGCGCAATGTGCTCTAGGTGATCCTGCTCAGCAGGGGGGGTTGGACTAGGTGATCTTCAGAGGTCCCTGCCAACTCAGCCATTCTGTGATTCTGTGATTTTGTGATCCTTACACTAAAATCTAGCCTTTGTCATTAGCTCCTCAGTAAGGCAACACATCTCTTTTTGCCTTGATTCTCTTTATGCTACAGGAACCCATTTATTTACAGAACTCCATCCTAATTCTCGCATACATAACCCTGAAACAAAACTAGTGCGGACAGCACTAAAATCTCCCCAGCTCGTCTTTCAAAACAGTTGGACAAGACAGAGTCAAAAAGTAGAATGATTTTTGACCCAGACAGAGTGGAAACCATGTCTAAATTAAAGATTAGCTGTTGGTGATTGTTGCTATTGTGTGCAATCTCTTCCTAAATAGCAACCTGTTGTGCTTTCATTTGTATTGCTAAGTCCTTCCGACTAGCTGCTACAACTCTCACTAAGACTCTAGGGCTTAGAGAATTTCTTTTGATCTGTTATGAAACAGATAAACTTGAAATTAAAATATTGATTTTTTATTTTCTCGAGGGTGGAGAAAACGTCTGATAAATCCTTTAACTGAAGTCTTCACATATCAATCAAAACAGCAGAAGGAAATTTCTGCCCATATAGACGAGAGCATGTTTATTCTAATAACTTCATCCAAGGCCAGCTATGGAAACTCTGTGACTTAGACAACTGGAGGAAAGTGATTGTTACAAAAATCCCCAGAAAAGTCTTCTCCACCACAAGTCAGAGAAACCCAGTTTAATTTCCATTTACTTAATTTCAGGGGCCATCCTCCAAGTTGCTGTCCTTTTACAGTTCTTTTCAGTCCACAGGAAGAATGAAGGCGAATGCAGAAAATGTAACCATACTGCAGATGCCAGCATGGTGGCCAGACAATTTCTAGCAATCGTTACCAGAACTGAGCTCATCTTCAGTCAAACCGCATCACCAGACAGCATGTGCATCTTGCTGTCTCCCCGCTACCCTGCCTGCAGATAAAATGTATGACCTTATAACACCTTTACCGTGGGCTCAGATAACATATTTCATCTTGCAGCAGGCTCAGTCTAAATGAGTGTGCACACCTGTGACTGCAGTGGTTGCTTGCTGCAGCCACTCAGTCACTCTGTAGTCACTTGTCCATATCAAATGGCTTATCTACACAGCCATTTTTTCTGGAGCAGATGTTTTTCATCGACTTTCTGCATGAACACCTTTGTTAAGATTGTCTATATATTTAATTTAATTTTAATTAAAATTAGATTAAATTAATATAGATTAGATTAGATTAGATTAGATTAGATTAATTAGACTAGATCAATCTAATTTTTAAAAGGCAGTTTTATTCTAGCATAAAAATATTGAAATGGAGTTAGCAAACATCATTGTTCAAGCACTACTCAGAAAATGACTGTGATCACCGTTCACCTTTTATTGCTTTAGCCACGCTGCTAAATCTAGGCACGTATTATCAGTATTCCCAGTTCATGTTAATGAGGAAAATTTATTCTCCTCACACTAAACTCCTTTCAAGAATTCTTTGTGTAGAAAAACTTAAACATAGCACTCACACTCATTAGGCCAATAGGGCTCATAACATAATGAGGGTTTCGCTTGGGAGTCTAGTTTGAAAATGAAAGGTATTGTTCAGATGTTCTTGTGGAACTGTTTCTCCAGAAGAAACATGAAGCTACCATAATTTGAATATATACTACATGTATGAATTAATCTCATCTACACTAGAATTTTCCAAGTACGGTCAGCGCAGCAATGAGTGCAGGCATCTTTCCACACACTGTTTGCCTTGCAAATGTGAATTACAGACTAGAGCCTTCTACCATGATGGAGCACTTACAGATGTACCTTTCAGTACTTAAGGTTGTAGCTAGATTCCCTGCAGAAACCATGATGAATGACAGAAGAAAAAAAAAAAGTGTGACAATGGGAGATACATTTAGGTAAAAGGGAGACTTGAGCTGTGCCAGAATCTGGCTCCTCAGGCACATCATTTGGAACATTTTCCCAAAGGAAATATTAGGCACAGAACAATGATTCAATGGTTTCTGAAGACCAAAGGTTGCTCAAACAGATAAAGGAGTAGAAAACACACGCAGAGATAGATATTCAAATATGTACTTTCTTCATGCCATTCCTCATGACGTGTCACATACCTTCAGTGAAATTTAGTAGTATTGTTCTTTCCCAAGAGCTGTTTGTGAATTGTAACAATACAGTCCTTGGGACTTTGACATTGTAATTTATAGCTGTGACAGTAATAGGGATGTTATATATTAAGATCCCACGAAGTCTACATTCCTCTAGATGGGCTGTGTAGGAAAGGGGCCAAGAAATTATATTGGAAACTTAAAAAAATATGAATTTTCTTTTGAACCGTCAGCAAAATTGGGTTTGATGCTGTTCCAGCTAAAATCTGTGGGAGTTTTGTCACTGACATCAATGGGAGCAGAATCAAGCACAGTTTGTCATGGAGATTAGTATGCAAAACCAAGAGATGTGTGCAGCAAAAAATTCTACTGTCCCTTGTGAAAAGACCTCTACTGGCTTTTGGATGCATTTGTTGTTTTTAATACTTTTCTACATGAAAAAGAGAAGAGCTAAAATTCAGGAACATGATATTGTTTGATAATCTCCAAAGGATATAATTCTACTTTCAGTAGAACAGATTTGACTATTCTCCGCACTCAAGGAAGTCAGATGGTCCCAGAAAGGCTTTGCTTGCAATTATGCTCTCCGCTAAGATGACACGAAAGCAGAGTGCCAAGTCAGATCAGCTCTTTCAAAGGGCTTGAGACTAGATGCTTTGGTTCTTGCTCACAGAAATGCTGTTCAGTCACACAAAGTTTGAGAAAGGATTTTTTTCATGCTTAATATTGAAGGATTAGGCTGCAAAAGAAAGGAAACTGATCCCAAGGGTCAGAAATTATTTCACAGTGTTTTTCTGTTAATTAGCAATTATTATTGCTAAAAGAATTTTAAAAATGAACCCTTCATACTGAACAGCATGTACACCTTCAAGATGGTCAGAGTCAGGGAATGTTATAGCACTTAGGTAGTTATCCTTTACAGTAAGGGATTCTTAACATGGAAAGAGAGGAGCTCTTTTAATAAAACTTTTCAGACATTGTTCTGAACAAATGGCCTCTATTTTTACGCTCATGCTGCAGAAAAGGAAAGGAAGTCACAGGGATATTGGCAACATTTCCAAGGTAAAGCCATTAGGAAGTTACCGTTAAGGTGACATGGATGCCAGCGCATGTCCCTGCCTTTCCAGGCAGTCCTGCTTCAGCAGTTATTGAATGCAACACTTCCTGCACTGTTATTGAATAGATGAATATTGCACTTTCATCTTCATAGCAAAGCCATCACAGCCCTTAAGCTCAATGCACAATCCTCAAAGTGAGAGTCTTGCACTGATGTCAGCAGATGGGCTGAATGTGCAGTGACCACACAACCTCAACACAAAGCAAGTTATTGTTCAGCTCTGAGAGCACAATTCTGCCATCAATGTTTAATCAAGTTACAAGGCAAGATGTGTGTCTTATGTCTTCAGTGGTTTTCCAGGTCTGTGACAAATACTCTGCACAGATTTACAGGGCTCTTTGCCATTGTTCTCTTTCTCACATTTTATATTTCTATATATCATCTTTACTTCACTTAAATTTCTGCTGTCTCCATATGATCCTCCTGGCATTGTCATAGAGGAATAAATACAGTGTAATTTAAAAACAAAAGAAAACTGATAAAAGGAGAGGAAGAGAAATGTTTTTATGGATAATAGAACCAGTCTCAGAGAGAGAAAAGTTAGAGCTAACAAAGTTTAGAAACCTGTAAAACATGCTCTAAATTGCTGTTCTTTCTACAGTAATGGAATACATTTAATATCAAAATCTCCTTACAAGATGTGAGAATAAATACCTGATTTGGAGGAATTCTTATTGCCATTCAGGATAAAATGCCATTTTTTTTTCACCCTTGCACAGTACATTAGTCTTAAAACCTTTGTTGACCTAAATAATGTGTTTTTTTGTTTGTTTGTTTGTTTGTTGTCTTGAACTAATGCAATTCTAGGGAGCAAATTCTACAGCCTGAAAAGGAGGAAGGTCCCGGTAACAGTTTTCCTTCTAAAAATAAAAGCTCTTGCAACCTGATGTGTTTGAGTCAGTAGTAGAGGACACAAACTAAGGCAGCACAGACAAAGATTGATACATATACAAGATAAAATTGATTGCAAAAGAAATTGTGAAAATCTTTTTTTGTAATTGACATATAGTGAACATGAGAATTTATCCAGCTATGGTTATGCCATGTGACCTTGCAATGAAGAATTTATTCATTCATCATTTTTTTGTTTGTAATATATGTGTGCCGTAAAGTTACTGCTATAACACCAAGTTTGTGTGCGTTCTTTTAAGTTATGTCAACTATCTGTCTTAATGGTTTGCCATTTTCATTTTGCAGCCTGACATTCCTATCATGTATGGTGGCTCTTCTTTGGCCCACAGGAGAATTTAACTTTTAGGACAAGCTGGAAAAATTAGGAATTTCTCAGTTTTAAATGTCTACATTCAGAGTTTAAATTTTCCAGATTTATTTCTTCATGCTAGCCCAGAGTTTTCCTTAAATTACTCCATTCAACAAGTGTTTAATACATGATCAGAACTAGCAGCCCAAGCCATGTGCTTATTTTCCCTGCCTATAGTTGTCAAGATACAAGGGTCTGAAATCAGTTGCATTAGTTTCTACCTCCCTCTTCTAGTGCAGTGCCAAGCTCCTCCCCGATTTTCAGATCCCATGGTTTCAATTTAAGGAACTGATGGGAAACTGTGGTGCTACTAGCACAACAGGGGATCAGGAGACAATAGAAAAGGAAGAGCAAAAATCGCCCTAGTGCTGAAGCCTATTAGGGTCTAGGCTAATAGGGTCTGTGCCCCTATTTCCCTCATGCGAGCAAATGCAGAAAAATGTCCTATGACATGAAATCCCAATTGCATGAAATTGGAAAACAAGTTCCTCAGATCTCCTTCACCTCAGGGCTGTTTTCAGTTCCTAAAATAACCTACCCCTATAATTCTCTATTACAAAAAATAGCACAACTCCTTTGAGCAGTTTCTAGGGTGGAAAAAAAAAAAAAAAGTGGCTAAAAATTGTTTGGGTCATTACTTAGTTTTCCAGATAAAACTCTGGTGATCCTTGTTCCTCCGCTTTCTGGGCTGTCATCTATAGGGTCTTCTGATGCTCCATGGTTTCTCTGTCCTTGCAAACCCCCTTGGAAAGGACCATATAAGCCGGTGAGTGAACATTGACTGGAACTGGTAGCAGGGAGAAAACACCCAGCTATGACTGAATAGCAAAAGCCATCAACAGCACAGCCTGCCACCTGCCCTGCAAGTTCTGTGAACACAGAAAAATGATGAGAAGCAACTTGCTGTCCAGAGAAGACAAAGGTGAGTTTGTGAGGAAGAAGCAAGGATTTCAGAGTTTGGCCATTATGTCAATTGAAGCCACATAAATATTTTGATATATAACAGATACTCTGCAGTATCTCTCAGTAATGCTATTGTTAACAGTGAGCCACTAATTATTATTATTACTTATAGTCATTATTTTAAATAACTTCAACATGAAATTCCTAGTTTTATTAGCTCCACATATGAAAAAATAGATAATGAATAATTTGTATTCAGAATTCTCTGTCTCAACAATACCCATAAAAAATCTTATGAGAATAAGATAGAATACTAATTTTATTTTTGTGTACATTTACTTCGAAAGTATTGATGTTAGAATAGGCATGTATGCTGTATGGTCAACTGAGATTTTTATAGTTTAAAGATTTTTTAAGTGCCGATGCAGGGCTAGATTTCCACTGTTTTTCACTGTAATTTCTTCTCACCATATTCATATTAAAATTGGAAATGAAAAAAAAAAAAACACCAACACTACTTTTCTTTTTCATTTCCAATTTTAATGGTATTTTTTCAGTTAATCCCCTGAGTTCCTTTGGTACCAGAATTTTATCCTTTCTACTGTCTTTTCAAGGTAGTAATTGGGAGTGAAAGGTAAGCTTTTCCTTTGGGTTTGGATTCAGCATAAATATGAAAAAAAAAAAAAAGAAAAAAAAAAAAGAATAGCAAAATAAAGCAAATAGCAGAATGACTTATTTTACTAAGGATAAATATTCTACTAGAAATATTGCATGGCTGAACTGAAAATCAGATCTGCTGTGGTGGATCTAAAATTCATTGGAGAAAAAAAAAAGTATTTTGTTGTACAGTGTTATAGAAAATGGTACAGTATTAGACATGTAGCACAATAAAACAAAACAAGGGGAAGAACATTACAAATTTTGAAAAAAACGTGATTAGTAATTGGTACATGACTGATGCTGCTTGCTTTCACAGAGCAGCAATCATGGGTTTCCTGCTGACTCTTCCTGAGCCTGGCACTGGCACAGAGGTCCTTGCATTTCCATAAAGAATCACTGAAGCCAGTAGATGATGGTATGAAGAACTTACACCAGATGAAGCTGGAGCAGCTACCATCTACAGTTATCTCTTACAGTAGTTAAAGAGTGCTGCAAGACATTTTAAGTTCTTTGAAACACTTAAGGGTAAGAAGATGGCACTATTAAGGACAGGAGTTTTGCTGAAGCAAGAGAACCAAGCACTGAAAATGCTTGCCAAAAACTGATGAAATATTAAAGGTAATTCCAAACAATTTTTATGCTTCCCAGTTTTATTTGCATAGTTAGCAAGAGTAGAAGAAGGAAAGCGTAAAAATCATATTTCATGGTTTGAATGTGACTGACACTTCGGAAGAATGCCTTTAAAAATATATTGTCTTCTGCAACATAGCACTGACTTGGCTGACAACTTCAAATCTTACTGGATATCTACATTAAGAAAGAGATGGACAGATAATGTAAGAAAGAGAACGATATGGTTAAGTATTACCTCAAGAATTTAAGAAGTATTGGTAGGAAAAGCTCTGAGTTCATTCAACGGCACATCTGAACTTGTTTCATGATAGACAAGAGACACCTACCATATTGCTATCCTATCCTTGTGCAAAATAGCTCCCTTTCCTCCCTCCCTATCATCAACAGCAGAGGTATTTAAAATAAATAAGTATGATGTGTGTTTCAGTTAACTAAATCATACATTTTCTTTCTTTTCCTACTTCCATTTTTCCATTTCTGGATTACTTTCTTCCTGTCTGTTATCTTATTTTTCCAGTTCCTTTCTTCATTTACATTTAACTAGGTAAACTATTCTGCTTTAATAATACCTCTCTCTTTTTATGTCATCTGCTGCTAGCTTACCCTTTTGTTCATTCCAGCTCTTGCCTTCCTCTCTTTTCTTTCCATCCTCTTTCTTTCAGCATTATCTGGCTCTGTTTCTTCAGCTTTGTTTATGTCCCATTATTTGTCAAACTCATCCCAGCCTCATCTCTATCTTAAATGTTTACACATAACACTTTATAAGTTCCCAACATGCTCTGTGAGCACGTTTTTTCCAAGACTGAGAGGAGATTTTTTATTTATTTATTTGAACAAGGTGATTAGTATAAGTACTAGAGTAAGAGCCTCTTGCTGCCTTTTGATCATGTAGGGCTGCCTTTTGATCATGTAGGGCTATTAGTGAGGCTCTCCTGTGCAGATGGTTGCCCTGACTAAATATGAAACTGTCATATCTACAACAGCAAATATTACCAAGTGACCAGGGAAAGGACCCACATTTATTTCTCTCACTTGAGCTCCAAAATCAAAGACCTGGTCTAGATTTCCTCTCTTTATACAATGTCAGCTGTTAATTTAACAGGCTCCAAAAATCTCAGCTGGACAGCTGTGCAGGCACAGGCAAGCAAAATCCTAGAGCTTTTGGCAAAAATCTCCCTGCTGTTTTTCTAATCTATTTTCACAATGAAAAGATTTGAGGAAAAAAATGAAATAAAGTCTGAGCTTTTTTTGACATTAACAGAATTCCATTTCTGGGGGGGAAAGAGCAGTCTGACTACTGTCTTTGCAAGCTTTGGAGCTCCACTTTGACCTCACAAGGCTTGAGCACTTTGTCAAGGCCTCCCAGGCCTCTCTCAGGTTCCCAGAGTAGTGATGGGTGTTTGAACTGATGAGGCACCTGGCAGCAAGCATTGCAAGAGTCAGTGGGTGGCAATGTAGCACTGGTGCCATTTTGCATACATCAGGGAGGAGCGAGGGGAGGAAGATCTGTAGCTAACAAACAAAACACTCCTGGAGGGTTAGTATTCTTTGCTCTCCTCCTTTGCAAGTCTCGTAGGAGAGGCTTCAGGCCTTGAGAAAGACCAGTTATTCTGTGGCTGAAGAGCACAAGCAGAGTATGTCTCTACTGCTGTCAGAAGTGTTAACCTTACCTTCCTCGTTGCATTTTATTCAAGGACAGGCACACCTCAGGTTGGATACACACTACATGCCAGGCAGTGAGACTTGTCTGTCCATATATCTCTAACAGAATCCTGTAGAAGCTGCCTGCATATTTCCTTCTGTATTAGCTGCAATTTTAAATAACTCTGAATTTCAATATAAAAGCTTTAGCTTTTAATTTGAGATTTTTTTCCCCCCAAAGCTTGGGGAAAAAAAACAAAAACAAAACCAAAAAAACACACCTGATTTACCCTGGGGAGCAGTGCATGGTTTATTATTAATTACCATTTCTTGAAACTGAAAATAATCTCTTGAGTTTAGAATTAAGAAGGTGAATTGTAACAATGCTAGTAACAGCCACACAAACTGCAGTATGCTGAGCCAAGCCTGCACTATATTTAAAGATCTGTGCAAATACTGTGCATCCTTATTTGTGGTTCTGGAGTTGGCAGTGAAATAAAGGACATATTGGCTTCTCAGATATTTTGTTACGGGCAACGGCTGATGTCCTACTATTTATTCTGATGGCATCTTTTTTGCATATTTTTAAGTCTTACCTTTTCTGCAGCCTAAAAACATGATTGTTGCAAAGGAGGACAAAACAAGGTGTTACAATTTTGCCAGTGGATTCTTGAACTCAGACAATATCTCCAGTGTCCTGCTGCTTGCCAAGGACCATGAGTGATGCAACTCACTGGAAAATATTGCACATATAGTCTGCATTTCCAGTTACCAACTGGTCCATGCTGTTTAGTGGTAGTGTATTACAGTAATAGACACTGTGAGAATACTCCATTATCCCTACTTAATGGCAGCAGAAAGCTGTAGGATTTTCCATATGTCTTAAAATTACAATTAATACACGCATATATAAAGTTTAAAATAAATAATTTATTAATGCAATCCAGACACAAACTATTCACAAAGAATTTTCAGTTGCTTAGGAAGAAAAATATAAATAACTGACCTTTAACTAATGTTACTCTGAATGAGCTCTGAGAGATTTCTCAACATCTCTCAGCTATCAATCTGTCAAGGAGATGTCTCAACTTTCTCCTTGGGAACCTTTTTCTTAGGTACAACCTACATCTTGCAGATTGCCTTTAGGGAAGATCATGGTAGTCTGGGAGTCTATTTAATTTACATACACAGGCTTCTTTGAGGGGCCAGACGAGATTTAAATTTCTCCAGCATGCATGCTGTCATACAAGAGTCCTATGAGTATAAATTAGTTGGGTTGCTGAACACAAGTTTTTTTCTGAAGGATTATCTCCCGCTCTTAGATTTTTTGACTTGGTGATGCCACTGGGCATGGCAGGATAGAATGACTGCAGATCCATAATGCAGGTGGAATCTCATAACCATGATTCTCAGGCTGATGTATTCTTACAGCACACTAGCTAACATATAGGGCAATGTAGGTCATAAAAAATGGAGTGGGATTCTTTGCTTCTTCTCATGTCTAATCAGATAATTAGTAAAACATAAAAATCACCACTGAAATAAGGAGGATTTTTTTTCACATTTCTGAGGTGTCTCAAGTTGTTTCCAGCATCTAGAATATATGAATTTTTCTGATTCAATGCATATGATAGCATCACATTATTTGTCTGTTTTATCTTTTCCCATGTTACTTCCACCCCAGGCATATCTTTGTGTCATTTTTGTCATTAAACATTTCAAATGTTCCGTTTGCCATCAATTCAAGTCTGTCTCTCATTTCAGCAGATTGGATGTAAAATTTCTTCAGAAGACGGAAAGAACACTCAGATAAGTATCTGACTTCTGGCTGGCAGGACGCAGTGGAAAAAGAAGCAAAAGGGCAATGCAGACATATACAAGGGTTGAAGAAGAACTCTATTAAATATTTGTTCGGACCAGGAAGGTGCAAATCTGGGGGCTGCTGTTGTTTCAACCACAAATTCTAGTCTCCATACTAATCCCCAGTCATAGGTTTTCAAGACTCAACTGGATCAAACCCTGATTCTGTCTGAGCTCCTTGCTGATCCTACTTTTGGCAGGAGTTTGGAGTAGAGACTTCCTGTGATCCTTTGCAACCTGAATAACCCTAGGAATCTGTGAATAAGACAAAAAAAAATAATAAAAAAAAATCCTTCAATTTCTAGTGGAGATTAAATTTGGGGTTTATAAGAGGAATTAGTAATCAAATAAAAAGATCTGAAGTTTAATCTTCCTCCTTTCTATACAATAATGTTGTTCTCATCTTCACACCTCCTGTTCCTAACTCTCAAAACCATTCTCCTAGGTATGCACCTTGATGCCAATTTAACACACATTCCCAGCTTATCCCTTCTTGGTGGGTTTCACCTCAGCCTTCCCTGGCTCCTGGATGACTCTTTACTGACACTGGAGTAGGCAAGGTTTTCTTATTGGAGGTCAAATCAGAAGGTAGAATTGGCCAGACAAAGTGATAGAAACATCACAAGAGTAGAAAGTCCATGCTACTTCCCCTCATAGACTTTCTCATGCCTCTCAGACATTTCCAAAGAAGTGACTTTTGCTTTGACAAACGTATATATATTTTTTTTTTTGAATGGCTTAAATTATTTTTAAAGAATTTGCCATTTGTGAAACCTATTATTGGGAATAATTAGTTAGTTAGCTTAAATACAAAACAGATGGTACAGAGCAAAAGTGTAAAATATTTTCACCAAACAAGATTTCATTCTTCACAACAGCTTTTTCAAAGGAGAATTCATGGCCTGAATTTTTCAGCATAATCTGGTGTTTGAAGGCCTTAGATTAAGCAGTTTACAAGGAACTTGGTTTCCCAAAGGCCAGGTCTTTTCAGCATGACTAGCAAATAAGAGGTACAGAGAGAATTGGGTATTTTAACAATGAAGTTTCAAGATTTTACCTAAATCATAACGGAGCTTGGAGTTTGAAACGGGAGTCACTGACCTTCAGTTTTTGTTTTGCTTTGTTTGTTTGTTTGTTTTTCAAAGTGTAGCCTATGTCCTCCCCTAGACAAAGGTTTTCAGACACACTGTAGCATAGTTTGGCATAGTCAAGCAACTAAAAGGGAAAGACCTGGTGTTAGGAGTCAAGGGGTTTGTGTCCAGTCTTCTCACTGTAAATAAGAACTTCCAGAGTCTGGCCTCAGTTTCAGTGCATCACTTCAGAAAACATTTCTGAAAGGAAGCTAAAATCAACACTGGAAATGAATTGTCTGGGAACTGAAGAATAATGAAGAGAGCTGCAGATACGAGGAAGCTTTCTAAGGTATTTTTTGGCATATGAGAATTTCTCCCTGCTTCTGATTTTTCAAAGAAAAGGATCTAAAAAAGCTAGATAAGGGATCAGATATATATGAGGACATAAGAGCATGGCAAAGAGGTGATTAATGCTTCTCCTGTGCTTCAAAGGGAAATGATAACTCCAAACTCCTGCTTTTCAGCCTTATTATTTACACTTTCTGTGACAAACTGTTTCTCATGAATGAATTGGCTCTTTCTGTTCCATGGAAACAATGAACAGCGAAAGTGTTCTACATCTTGCAATAACTCTTTTTATCATTCAAGAACAGCAGCTCCAATGTGAATCAAATAGTCTGTCTGATCATCAAATACTGCCACCTTCAATGCTGCCTTTCTTTATCAGAGACACTTCCTTACCCCATGAAAGCCTTTGTAAACCCAGACAACAAAACCTGTTAAATATTTATGGAGTTTTGATAACAAAAATAAAAATAAATAAATAAAAATCTGCATCAGTTTTGATGTTGTTTTAAAGGTTTTTGATCAATCGGGCTCAGGTAGCTGTGAGCTCAAAGTCTGTGATCAATGGTAGAATATCTGACGTATGTCCTGGTTTCGATAATAGATCCCCAAATTGGTTCAGCAATGCATTTAGTTGTTTAAACATTCATGCTTGTTCCCCCCCAAGCAAGCTTTAATATATTTAATTTGAAGGGGTAAGCAAACTCATAAACTTTCTCCACAACCTCAAGCACCATGCCATTACTATGTTCTCTTGACAGTTTCATGCTGTCATTCTGCAAGATATATTACCCAGATGTAAGTTAATTATTAGTTGGAAGAAAAAATTATGATATGCTGTGAAGCTTCACATGAACTGTTGCTTGGAGAAGCAAAATAAAATTAAAAAAAAAAAAAAAGTAGAGAGAATAAGTAAATGTTAAGCCTTGGGCATTACATTTACATTTGTGAGATGCTCTACAGTTTACTGCTCCAGCTTGTTTTCTGAAAATTGCCTTGGGTTTATTTTAGCTAAAATACAATGTAATGTCTATAGCATTAATTTGTTTAAAGTGTCCCTTACCCTGCAACTATTCAAGTATAAAAGTGGGTGCCCCATAGCAAAACTCAGTCCATGTGAATGGCTCAGAGCCATCCCAATGCAGCTGTAAAACCCATATGTGTACAATACGCTACCTGTCCCCATTCATCAAAAGCTACATCAAGTCTTCACCATAACTAGCTACTCAGTTTTCTGTGTCTGATGGTGTAGCCAGGATTACAACATGTCCTTGCAAGAAGGAGGAAGATGGCCATGGGCAGTTTCAGGCCTTGATAGTCTGTATCAGAGCAGCCACACAGTCCTCTGGGAGTTGCTCCAGGGGCAGAAAGTTCTGGATGACATCCATTAATTATTATTTTTTTTTTTATTGCTACCTGTGATGCCAGAAGTGGTATGTTAACATGACTACTTATAAGCCAGAAGTAAAGACAACAGAGTAGATCAGTAGCTGAGCTGAGACTAAGATCTCCTGTCTGTTAATACAACACCCCTTTACGTAATTCACCACTTAAGTGTTCATTGGCAATTAGTAACCATTAGTGAACGTTGACTTCAGTGCACCACATTAGTATTATACTGGGGAATAACTCTGCTATTCCTGTGCTATTTATAGTTTCAGAGATCCTGCTGTCTCTCTTCAGTGCAAACTCATGAACTAAGAAGCAGCATTTTTTTAAATGCGATTTTTCAGCATCAGTACTCTCTCCAGTTGAACTGGAATGGCTTAAAGAGTGATATGTATAGAAAAGAAAAATAAATAAAATGAGAAAATGGCTTAATCATAAAAACAAAGTTCTTTGCTTATTTTAGGTTGACAGGAAAGCACTGACTTAGAGAATTACTGCAGAGCATCTTATGTTTCTACTAAAAATTTCAAAGAAAGAAGAATTGTTTGCACATTGAAATTATTTTAAATATTTAACAGAGTGTTTGTTCTTAAAGAAAGCAGAACACCTAAATGAAGATTGACTTAACGGCAATGAAAAATTAAATTTAGCCTTGAGTTGTTAGAAATTAATTTCTTTCACTTTACTCACTAAAGATAAGCATTCCATCCCAAAATGTTCCCATTACCTTCCTTACATTACTTTTTAGTAAAATTTATTTTTGAACAGCTCTCATAAGTACAGAAGAAAACTGGATTTAGAATTTGAAAGTTGGAGAAATCTCTTCTGAGACAGCTCTCCAAAAAAAAAATTGTAATGTGGGAAAGCACTACTAATATTCCCAAAAGATTTATTTCCATGAGTAATTTTTATAAACTGTGAACAGATTTTGCTGGAGCAAAATCATAAGGAGAACAATTTTAAACGTGGTGCCTTGGGAACTATATATGTAAATCCTGTTGTTTGCTAACAGGATTTGTCAACAGAAGTCCCCATGCACTGTGTTACAGACTGAGTGCTGAGAGGATTAAAACAAGGTGAATGTTTCTTTTTCAAGCCTTTTTATTTGCATTCCCTTTCTTCCCTCTCAGTATTCAAGATGACACCATCTTCACAGCTAGAGGGAGCTGGCTTCTAACGAGGTACTTGGAAGCTGTACTTGGTAAGTGGATGAGATTTCTTACTCTGACATAAAACCTGATACAGCAGTTATTTGTTTGTTAAATCTAGAGCAACCTTAGGAAGCCAGAGAGTTACTCTGGAACTCCATAAATTCAATAAGGAAAATCAGAGGGACCCATGACTATCAACTAGCAGTTGAAAGAGGCCAATCTAGAACAACACAGAAAGAAGTAATTTCAATGTGCAATAGACCTGTTAGAGCAGCTCCAGAGGAGGATGATGAGAAGGCTTGGAGTACCTCTCCTATGAAGAAAGCATGAGAAAGTTGGGGTTATTTAGCCTAGAAAAGATAAGTCACTGAGGAGACCTTATAGCAGCCTTCTAGTACCTGAAGGGGAACTACAGGAAAGCTGGGGAGGGACCCTATCTGGGAGTGTTGTGACAGGACAAGAAGTAATGGTTTTAAGCTAAAAAAGGGTAGATTTAGATTGGCTATTCAGAAGAAGTTCTTCATGATGAGGGTGGTGAGGCATTGGAACAGTTCCTATTCCTAGAACTGTTCAAGGCCAGGCTGGAGGGGTCTTGTGGGAGGTGTCTAGTGGGAGGTGTCCCTGGTCAGGTGGGAGGTGTCCCTGCCCATGGCATGGGGATTAGAACGGGATGGTCTTTAATGTCCCTTACAACATAAACAGTTTTGTGATTCTGTGACTCTATGATCCTGTGAACATGAAACCAGCATGAGAAAAGAAGTTAACCTGAACCTCTCCCTGGCAATGCTTCACCTTGGATTAGCTGGGGAAGTGAAGCTGTCCTCCTTACCCTTGGTAACAATGACAGGAAGAGGAAGGAAGGGTTGTGCAGGGCTCTTTCTGCCAAAAGCGCTGGCACCGCATATGTGCTGTTGGATAGTGACAGCTGCAGCCAGACCCAGCTGCTGAGATGTGCCTGTTTGCTGCTACCTTGTGAAGGAAATGCCACTCATTGGTGAATGGTTTAGTAAATCCTCAGTGATCTATCTGGGTTTAAAAAAATATATAAGGTGCCCATTATTAGGCCTGAGTGCTCTACAACATTTGAAAAATGCATTTTATAAATCAAGAGTTGAAGCAGAAGGGAAAATTTACCCATCTGCCAAAAGCCAGTGCCAAGTCGATGTACCATTTATTTCCTCAAAAGAAGTTTAAGTGAGACCTAGGGTTCCATACTGGCCTTACCGAAAAGGGTGAGCTTCAAGATCATTCAGATGGAAAATAATCACCTTAGAAATGAATGCTATAATAAAAGAAGAAGTTTCTTGCCACTATGAAATAAGTAACACACACACACACACACACACACCCCAGCTAGTATTGTGGTGATAAATGGCTGCAGAGTTTTACAAAAAGAGGCAGCGTATTTCTGCAGTATCACAGCCAGGAAATTGAACAACATGTTAGTTTGAAAAAGATGCTGCATTCCAAGCAGAAACAGTCTGCATATTCAGAAAAATAAAACAACCTAACCATGTTAAACTCCTTTGAAATGTAATTTAATGCTTCTTCAGTAATTCCAAGGGAAATAAAAGATTTATTTTAAATTCTCTTTCTAAATGCCATCTAGCTGTATCCATGATAGCTGCTTCTAGCAAAAACAGGCAGAAACAATGTTGGAGTGGTAGAGAGTGGTCTTTATTCTAGTATGCTCCCTGTCCTTAGGACAACTTTACCCTTGCTCTTGTCCTCATGTACTCATTTCCATGAACGAAAAAATGCCACTACTCGGAACTAGTAGCATCTTATATCAAGTTAGGATCGGCATAAAGGATTGTTTCACAAGGTGTCAGGGTGATAAAGGATCACAGAACAGCAAAAAGCAATCAAGGCTATGGAGATGAGAAGCAGCAGACAAGCTCCACTTACTGACTTGTGGTTAAATGTTAATGGCTGAAGGCTTCATTACTATTTTTTTTATGTATATATGCATATATAAATATTTATATATATACACACATTTTCGGAAGCTTTTTGTGTTAGACATCCAGCTCAAATGGGGCTGCTCAGTGTTTCTGACAGATTCTTCATCTGCATAGTGTCATCTACATAATTAGTCATATTTGACGGATGATGGCTGGTTTTAATCCGCTTTTCTTGACTGTATTTTCAAATAATTATATTGGGCACATCTCTGAAGTTCTTATAAAAAAAAAAAAGCCTATAAATAATAGATCTTTCACTTGACTCTAAACAGTAACACATTATTCAACAGGGTCCTACTTGTTTTTCTAAAACTCAAGAGAAAGCTCCTAGGGAACTAACTTCAGAAAACTGTGAAGGTGCAGATGGACTAGTGCCATGGACTCCGGCATGAGACTGAGCACCAGCACAAGGACCCACTCCTAGGCTCTGCCACAGTCCACCCTGGCAAATAAATGTGAGTGTTTCTGAGCAGTCTCTCAGCACTGCCCACCCCCTGTTCAGGTTACCTGAAACTCAGAGCCCCTCACTGCACCAAGGAGCTATCACAGGATTTAGCTGTAGGAAACAGAGGAAGGAAAACAGAGAGTCTCAAAGCCAAGCTGTACCTGTGGTGCTGCATAAATGTTTGGGAGCAAATGAAAATGTGAGTTGTGAGAGTTGAAAGAAAAGCTTTGAAGTCATTCGTAGACTGTGTCCAGACAATTAAAAAGAGGGACTCAAGTGGATCGGAGAGAAAACACTAGTCAAGTCAGCAGTTTCCAAAATTCACACATCACTTTGCAAACTATTGTTGATCTGCTACAAGCATGAGCATGTTCGGGGCAAAATTAGATGTGCAAAAGCATACATGTCAGATTACCTTTTTTTTTTTTTCTCACAAGCCTGCAACTTTTTATGTGTAGTTTATGCAGTTAAGTGTCTGCATTCTTCTCTCCCTCTCTCTTTTTTCCCAATAATAATTTGCAAAGACAAAGATTAGGAAAATAAAAAGCGAAGATGAAATCTATAACATATGAAAAGTAACATAATATTCATTTCAGCTTGGGACCTGACAGCTTTGCAGCTACAAGATGCACTGACCCATTATGCTTCATGTCTGAAAAGACCATACAGAACCACAAGAATATGACAACCATTATAAAGCAGGTCATGAACTTTGTTAGACTTAATAATTCAAATAAAATTGTAACCCACAAATGCTTATTTGAAATTTACCCCCAAATTTTTGACATTAGGGCTAGCAATGTCATTAATAAAAGCTTTATTTTTAGACTTCTGATGCTGTTTTTGCCATCCTGATTAGAAATACCACAAGAATTGGTCTTCTCACACTGTTTTGGTGTGACTTTTTTTTGGTCTGTCTGGTAAGAGGAATCTGAAAGGGGAAACAAATATATACATATATATTTTTTTCTGTCTTCAGAATAAGGTGCATATGTGGCTTTGGCTGATTCTTATGTTTTTGAACCTACTTTTTCTGACTGCATTACTGCCTGCAACTCTAGCTGTTTGCTAGAGTTGCAGGCAGTAATTTTCAGTTTCCTCTGTGCATTTAATACCTGCTATACATCTGTCACTTGATCATTGATGCATTAGTTATACGTATAACCAACTTTTCTTCACATGAACAAGGAATACAGGGCCATAGATATACACATGTAAAAAGCCTGCTTTAAAACTATCCATAGCTTTAAAATAAAAACAGTGGCAAATGCCAAGAAAGGCTTGCCATGGCTGGTTGACTACATCAGAGCCTGGTGTTCTGTAATTTGCTATCAATATTGTAGGGAGGCAAAGCTCCTCTTCCCATGCCCTGATTCAGCAAGCTACGTACTACTTTCAGAAATAGGATAGGCAACATTCCATAGGCCTGAGAAAGCAAGTATATTAATAGGAAAAAGTCACCTTGAAAATGTCTGTGAAAGATCTCACGGTCTTATGGCATGGACAAGCTGCTAACAATTTTTCATAAACAAGTAATACCCAAAGTATGGTCTCACAGCTGATGCTGCACTTGAAATGAAAGTCACAGCAAGGCCATTGAAGGACAGCAAGCGTTCTGCCAGTGTGAGACGGTAGGCTGCTGTTACTGCACACATAACTGAGAGACACAGAAGGTTTGTTTATAAGATCATTCCTCACAAGATTTTCCTCAGTGGACCATATGTAAAAATCCTGCAAATAAGCCAAAGTATCTCTCCCTTAACATTTTAGAAAAGTGAAATATGATCTGGAACCTAATCAATTCTTATAAGAGAACAAAATCCAGCCAGGAGATACACCCAAACAAACAAACAAACAAAACAGACCACAACCAACTAGTCTTTTCTGGTAATAGGGATGGCTCAGCAGCTGAGCTGCAGTGGTACCATCTTCATCTAAAAATTTTCTCAGTGTATGAAGAAGCTGATTCCTTTTGGCTGATTACATGCCCCCCATGAGAGAAGCAATCTTCAAGTCAGTCATACAGAACACCCCTTCTGGAGTCTTTTTTCTTCTACACGCTTTTTAAACAGTTTATTTTATCCCATCCTGCTTCATAGTTTAACATTTCTGTTAGGAAAGTGCTCCACAGTTTTGTGGATCTCACGTTCAGATATTTAACTGCTCATTCTGATTTTACAGACAGCTGGCATTATTACAAATGTTCAAGATGAAATTCCTGTAAGTTTTGAGATTAGGAAATTGAAAAAAAAAAAAAAGCTTCTTATTCCCTAATCATAGAGTCATAAAATCCTAGAATGGTTGAGATTGGAAGGGACCTTAAAGACCATCTCGTTCCAACCCCCCCATGCCATGGGCAGGGACGCCTCCCACCAGACCAGGTTGCCCAAAGCCCCACCCAACCTGGCCTTGAACACCTCCAGGGATGGGGCATCCACAGCTTCTCTGGGCAGCCTGTTCCAGTGACTGTTTCAGTGACTGTTCAAGTGATATATCCTACGTCCCTTTAATAAAAAAAATATATTTACACCAGTGATCCTCTCACAAAACATCTGAAGATGTAGCCTTCAGATAAAGCATTCCTCATTAAACTCTGTGAAGATACTCCCAGAAATACAAGAAATCTCGTAAACATTTTCTTACTGTTTCCTTCCAGCTTGGAGAACAAGTATGCACATGTTATTACGGTTTCAGGTATGAATTGAGGTTACAGGTTCCTAAATATTTCTGGGCACTGGATGAAATCATAGATTCTAACATACCTCAAAACCATCCAGATTTCAGGCATTGGGGCACACAAACAAAGTTAGTTCATTATGAAATGAAAGCCTTGCTCACACAGTGGGACTGTCTTTCTTCAGATACAGTATATCCAAGGTTCCTACATTTTTGCCTGTAATGTCAAGGCCTGACACCATGTGCATTAGCTAGACAGGGACCTGATGTATTGTGCCTGTTCCAATTCATTCCACTCTTACTGTGGGATTGAATCCTTTCCAGGTACTTAAAACATCTGTGAAGTCTAACACGTTTATGAAGCAGGGACATCTCTCAGCAGAGGTTAGATTTTCGGCAGAGACACTGTCAGCAAGTTTCTGGAGCTGCAGTATATGTTCTTTACATTTCAACAAGCATAGGTTCATTGCAAACCCAAAGGTGCATGAAGTAAAATCCTGAGGTCCAAAGGAAGGTCCCTTCCCAAAAAAGAGTAACGTTGGACTTTGATGATGCCTCTCATCCTGCTGGAACATTAACAGGTTGCAGCTTGGATGAAGCAGAACTACTCTCTCCGCTAATATATTGCTCTCACCCAGGTGACAGTGACACTAATTTAAGGAGAATTGTTGTCAGATGTAGCTATTAACATGCTGCATATTTAAATACTGGTTTCTGTTCAAGATCTACCTTTGACTCTCTTTGACAGGCACATCCTGGTGTGGAATTCTATGCTATTAGAGATATTATCTGCTCATATAAATAATGCACATTCATTTCCTCAGTAAGAAAATCTCACATGAAATTAACTAAATAAAAACATCAACTCCACAGTAAGGTAATACAGATCATTGTTAATTACATCATGGTAATTGAATATGAGCACTAAACTACACAGAAATTTGGCTTTTAATATAAGAATATATTGTAATTTAATCATACAAAATTGCTAAATGAAATAAGGTCATAAATACCTGGAAATGAAAAAAAAATAAGAAAACTTTCCTGGGAAGAACAAAACAAAACAAAATAGAACAACAACACACAAATTAACTACTTTGCTTTTATTTGTTACACAGAGGAATTGAGGAGGCTTTCTCTGAGAAATATGGATGACTTTTATTTGGGGACATCTGGTATGCACTGTGCAAAGAGTAAGCATACAGCAGTCAGGTCTTAAATGATAGAAACAGACTTGCTGAATTAACAGTATTTTTTGGGGGTCTTTGTTTAAAACTCACTGTTGGTGAGTTTCACTAAGGACAAGTCACTTTTCCTAAATCATGGCTTGGACCACATGTGTAGAGATCTTCCATTGCCTGTTTTTCTTGTAGAGAGCACTCTGTGTAGAGCTTATATATTCAAACAATTGCTTAAAATGGCAAATTTATTTTTATACCCAAGCTAAGGATGTCAGTAACTAATTATGTTTGATTTTGATGGAGAGGTACTCGATAGAATGTATTAAGAGATAACTTCTGAGAATGCCAAGCACAGAATTATTCAAAGCCTGTGCTGATGTTGCAACACAAAACGATGTGATAGCAGAAAGTGTTCATGCCAAGTCTGTAGAGGGAGTACTGTGAGCTAACAGCAGGAAACTGAAATCACACCATATTCACAAGACATGTTAGCTATAAAAAAGGCATTATATCCAACATCTCCCATCTGGACATCTGAATTCTAGGCATAAAAGGTTCAAAGCACTTTACACAGCACATTGCACATGTTTACCTAGAATTGTCATAGGGTTTTTTCATTCAATAACAATAATAACTCCAGCAATAGCTTGAAAAAGAAGGGTTTCATCTGCAGCTGTCTTTAAGGCTGTTTATTTTTTGCAAAAATAGCTTCATTCTTTTCTCTTCTATTTTCCCTACCATTCAGTTTATCTTTCATGTTCCCTTCACTCCTGTCTTCTATCTCAATCCCTCTTTGCTCTGTTTCCCTGAACAATTCCTTCAGCATGTGGCTCCTTTTTTCCTTCTTGTGCCTTAAGCCATGACGTTGTAGAGACTTTACTCCTAAGCCCTTTTCCCTTCACATTCCCTTTCAGATGGCTGCGGGCAGACAACTGATCCTGTTTTGCCTCCTCTTCCTTTGCAAGACAGACACAACTAGAATTACTCCCAGCTGTCATCTATGGACTTCTCAAAACTTCTTCACAGTTCAGAGGCTGGAAACAGCTGAAAGTACCTATTAAAAGCCATCTGACCCCATGAATCACCAAAACACTAGAGACGCTGACAAAAAGCCTGGAGTGTACAGCATCAATGACTAAAAATCGAAAAACCCTTATCACTTTTAAGTTTTTACAGCTTATACCAGTGTGGACTGTAATTTATGAAAGCAGAAAGTCTTTTGACTACAGGTTCTCCCCTGCCTCACAGTTTATTTGGGAAACTGAGAGAATCTAGATTCCAGCTCCTCTTCCTAGGTTAGTCACCAACACTGTATTTGCTGAAGCTTGTTGCCTCTCTTTTCTAGAATATTTAACCACAGACAAAGTAAGGTGTCTTATGTAAAGAAAATGGGGAGATGGCAGTAAATCTGCAGTGGCCAGAGTGTTACTCTGCCTTTGCCTGCCTGGGCAGGAACGGGCAAACAGCAGTTACCAAATGCTATTGTTCAGGACTTGGGTAAATTATGTCATTCCCAGAAACTGGCATGCCATTTGTGCAGTAGTTAGATTTTTCTCCCCTATGAACACCTCACAAAGTAGGTTTTCATGGGTCTGATCCAGTAATGGCAATTTTGTACAAATTTAGTTTAGTTCAATGTCTTGCAAATTACTTGATTGAAATGCAATTGCCACTACTCTCCAGAGAACTGAATTATGCTAATAAGAAATAGTCTTAGTTTTCTAGTGCTTTATTCAAGATATAAAATAGAAATTCAATCTCCCACAGCCTTTTTTATTTATCAATAAAGTTATTCTAGTCCTTGCAAATTGTACACTGTGAACTCTCCAAAATTTAAACTTATTTTAAGGCTTCTCTGCACATGGAATTCACTTCTAAGGATTATTAAAAAAAAAAAAAGAAAGAAAAAAAAAAGAAACTGCAAATGACATTGATCATTTCTAGCATTCGCTGAAGATAAAAAGCTTCTGCTAGAGTTGGTGTGAAATCAACCACAGGACTACAAAAAGTAAAGTACTTTGGTGTAACGGGAAATTGATTTCCCACAGTATTTAGTAATGTATATTGATATCCAATAATGAAACTCACACAGATGCAAGCGTTAACATCCTAGATATATTTGGGCAGATTTCTCTAAAGAGAGAAATAAAGATAACTGAATGCTAAGATGGAAAAAATTCAGATTTCTTTTGATGTTCTTTGAATTCCTTTAATGAATATTTTAATAATGTTTTCAATAATACAAGAAATGCAAAACTAATCATGGTCAAGCTGTTGCCAAGTATCAGAATATAAAAAGAAGGAACTAAACAAACTAATCCTTCAGATATATTCAGGACTAAACAGCAAAGAATTAAATTAACTCCCAGCTTTGTGAATCCCATTCCTTTGTGGAACCATCTAATGTGATCCCTTTGGCTAGGGAAATTCAAATTCAAAGTTCAAATTTTTGCAATGCCAAATTTTGGGTGAATTTTTGGGAATCTCTGCAATAAAGACATCCTTCTAATAAATGATTATCACATATTGCACCTTTTCCCCCAAAAAGTAATACACTGATAGAAAATCTATATTTTTCATCATTTTGTCACATATTTTGAAGTATTGCTCATATAAATTGTCTTTATAAAAAACGCCATAATGATTTGCTCTTCTTATTTAAAAGTGAAAAGTGACATGAAGTGACAACCTGGACCAGCTCTCACAAAAGAAGAAAGGGGGTCTTCCTCTCCCACTCCTTAGAATATTACATTTCTCAGTTCTAAGAAAAGCCAAACGTTCATGAGTAAAAACAAAACCAGAAAATAGATGTAAATGTTGTAAATGCAATCCATAGTAGACTGCACTGTAATACAATTTTACAATGTATTTATGCTTTGATTCATTACAGGTGATTTTATTTATTTATTTAATGTCCTGGTAACTATCTAGTACCTATTTTGGAATTTTTTATAGTTTTACACAAATCTATCAACTAAATAACATAATAAAACTTCATTAAAACATAAAGCATACTGTTTTCTTAATATATACACATTATTTATTAATATAGATATTTATTAATATCTTTATTTCCTATGGTGTTATATTACACCGTTTGTATCTCTACATCTCCTTCAGAGATCTGTGCTCATTGTGTTACCCAAGATGATTAAAATGACTGATTTGAGGCATGGTTGATTTATGTGTGATATTCAGCAAAGCTAGACAGATATACTGTTTTGCTCTGTGCTGTTATGTTTACACAGAAAAAATATACAAATACACCAAATATGAACTAATCAGAAGCATTTGTTCTCTATTTTCTAGAAGAATAAAAGGTGCATTAAAACTTTTTGAAATAATATTCCCTTGCTTCCCCTGCTTTTTTAATTGTTCCCCTGCTTTTAGAACTTTTTTTTTTTTTTTTTTTTTCAGGAAGAAGTGATCAGTAGAAACTGTCAGCAGATATGACATGAATCCATTTCTTGAAATGTGACCATTTTCCCTGTGAAGCCCAAGGAAGATTATCAACAGATCTTTTGGTAATAAATATCCAACAGCTTGTAATATTCTGTTACAAACCACAGCCTGATGCTCCTTAGTGACTAAATAAACCCAACTTTTCATATGTATGAAATCTTCTCATTCACTCTAATTCAATAATTATCTCATTATAATCTTAAAAAAAAAAAACACAAACAACAAAAAAACCAACAGAACAACAGTAGACTGTTCCATCAAAATCTTTAAATGCACATCTTTTACCATATTACCTATTGAGCTTCTTAGTTTTCTTTCCCAGGTTAAAGTAGTTCCTCGCATTTTTACAAGAAATAAACCAAATGCAATTCATAAAGAAAAATAATGCACAAGTCCTTAGGAAAAGCTTGCTTGGAAATGGGAAAGGACATGTGCAAGCTAACCTTATCATGTGCATTAGTGACACACATTCAGACTGGCAATTATGATCACATAGATTAGTCTGAGTGTCACGGACCAAAAGATCACACAAGCCATTTTGTCAGAAAATGGAGCTGACAAGAAGGGATGTATTGATTAGTATTTCTTAGGCTTTGAAAAAGAAGGGGTCTCGGTTAAAATATAAGATAAACTCTAACGTCAAAACCCAATTTGTCTTCTGTTAATTATTGCCCTGTATTTTTATTGCTTATAAACAAATTCCTTTTAAATGCCAGGACAAAGTAGAATTTTAAATGTTCATCTCCAATTATTTTGTTCATTTTCTGACAAGCCAGCATGGTATGGGAAACCTTATAAGCAGAGGTAGAATATAACAGCAAAAATAAAGCTTCTTTCGTTTGCAAATTATAACACAGTATTTTATGCAGAATCAATGACTTACAGTGCTTAAAAAAAGAGTAAATGGACAACAGACATTTTACGCTTGATTCTCACAGAACACAAAATTCACAGACAAATTACACACACTGGATAAAGGTGGCTCAGAGATCAAAGCAAACAAATTCATGCCTCCACTCTGTTTAATTAAAGACAGCTAAGTAATTATTAATAAACCTGTCTGCTGAGCATAGGTGTTGAAATAAGTATGTTCTATATATATGTGGTGCGAGTGGGAGCTTGGGCATATAGAATTTGAGAAACATAAACTGTATCAAGAATCACACAGGACCAGCTCATACAACATACCTTACCAGCACACTGCTGTTGTGCCACCACAGCATGTCTGCTCTCATAGCTTATATTGAGCAGGGTACAGGATGTAAATATATGAAATTTACTGATGCATGGCCATGAGAAATTGGTGTAGAGTGGGAGCCTTTTGAATGACTTCGTAGAAAATAAGAATGCTGTTGTAAACAGCAGAAAACTTCTGATACTCAGGGAAAGCTCAGGGTGGATATCAGGAAAAGGTTTTTCACCAAGAGGGTGGTCGGGCACTGGGACAAGCTCCCCAGGGAAGTGGTCATGGCACTGAGCCAGACAGAGTTCAAGAAGCATTTGGACAACGCTCTCAGACACAGGGTCTGGTGTTTTTTTTTGTTCGTTTGTGTTTTTTGGGTTTTCTTGGGGTGTTTTTTTGGGTGGTCCTTTGGGGACTGAGGAGTTGGACCCAATGATCCTTGTGGGTCCCTTCCAATCTATGATTGTATGATTCTGTGATTTTCCATGAACAAACCTCCAGGCATTTACTGACAGCAATGAATTAGACATTTTGATAAGATACTGTTTTCCTTATTTCAGAGAGGAGAACCAAAGCACAGGCAGATTTGAACATTCAGTAACAAAAATCCTTGGTTATTGCATGTTTATGCTATGTACCCCAATCTGCATTGCCTGAAAAATGAACCGTAAGTTTAATTTGCAACCTATCCCAATTTCATAGAGTTCGACCTATCCTTTACTTATTGCATCTAAAACATCAGCTACACTGGTCTATCTGGTAAAGACTTGCAATAAAAAATTTGTGCCATGGCTTCTATCATTGTCCTCCTCAGATATAGTTAAAATAAATAAATAAATAAAACAAAAAGTGAAAAAAATGAATGATTGAGAAACATAAGAAAATAAGCATGTCAGAAAACATTGGTTTCTGAACCAATGCTAAGAAATCTCAGCTCTCTTTCATTTCCTACCCTCAACAGATAATTTATTTGGGAGACTGATATCTTCCTAAAAGAAGATGTGAGAGGCTGAAAGTGAACATTCTTGAGGCTACAGAGAGGGCAACAGTATCCACCTTTCAAGTAATTCTGATTCTGCAGTTTCAGCATAAAACTTTCTTTGTGATGTGTAAATGATGCATAAGCAGAAAGGATCTTGAACCTTATCTTCTGATGTCCCGTGTACTTCAAGAAAGAGGCAACATGAAGGAGGTGGCCACTGAAACAGGGCAGAGTGTCAATTGTTGCTATCCAATCCATTTTTTGTTCGAAAAGGAAGGAAACCCAAGTCTTTGTTACAAATCTTTGTTTCAGAAGACCAAAGAACAGCAGTTTTACACTAATCTTTGAATGCCCTTCTGGTTCCAGGAAAACAAACAAATAAATAAATAAATAAAGACAAAACAATGATTATCCATAACAAAACTCTTTCTCTCTGGTTTCATGAAACTTATGAGTTATCTGGAAAGTTGCCGGACAAATTGGGCTACGAACGGGTTTATACATTTTGGGTAGAGCTATATTATATAGATGGATAGCAGGTTTATATATGGTACAGGTTTTAACTCCTTAGAAGAGAAATTTAAGAAGCCTTTTGCTAGGTCAGATGTCCCACCTAAGTAATCTCACCTAGGTCCAGCATGCTGCTCAGTACTAGAAGTGAAGTACAATAAAAGAAAATATCTGAGGAGGAAGAGAAAAAACAGACAGGAGCAGGCAACACCTGCTAAGAGAGAATGTTAATGAAAGCACTGAGGATGAATCATAAATTGAACAACTTATTGTCAAAAGATTAAGCCAGAAAATCAGGTGTTCAGTGGAGCAAATCAGGACCTCTGTGATAAGAGTGGATAATCTAAAATATGTCAATGCAAGGTGGAGAGGGAGAAAAGACTAACCCAAGAAGATGGACATTGTTCATTTCAACTGTCAGGGTGAGTAAGTGAAAATAAAAGAAGTTTTCAGCTTCACAGGAAGCTCTTTCAAGTTCCTGACTGAAGGAAGAAATACTTTGTTACCTGGAAAGGTGGCCTTTTCAGGGTCTTGCCTCTTGGTCACTTGCATGAGCAGACTGAGGGAGAATTTTAAAAGCCTCCTGAAATCTTATATGTCCCTCTATTCTAAGCATTGTCAGTCAGTTATTTTCAGAGAAGTAACTAATGGAACAAATGTTGGATCCTTAATTAAACAATTTACTCTCTGCTAATCTGGTAATGCTTTGCAGCTATAAATGATGACTTTGGATGCAAAGCACTGCAGACAGAGATCTGAAATGTGTGCCTATTCCTACAGTCTTTGGCATCCTGTATGCTCATATAGGATTATTAATCTTTGTCAGGAAGGTCAGAAGCAGCACATAGTGATTGATGATAAGTTGCAGAGGTTTCAGATAACTGAGCTCCAAGGATCGTAGTTGAAACCTATTAGATGGCTATTAATGCCTCCTTTGCCCTTGCTGTAACCCATTCCGTCTGCAGATGAATGTCCCAGAATTGCTGGCTTTTCAGCTTGTAATGATATTCACCACCCACCTCTCCTCAACAGGATTTAAGACCATTTGTATTGCCAGTTGGGCATTAATGAAAAGGTATCAACAGGTCAGGAAAAGCTACATCTACAGTCTTCCCCTGTCCACAATTCACCATGGAAGGTAACCTCCTCTGAAACAAGCTCACAAAAAGCAAGCTGCATTGTGTAAAAAAGGATGATAATACATTCAGTGTCAAAAGTGTACAAAAAGGATGAAGACTCTTACTTAGTGAAATCTGTGCTGGATATTTTTTCTGCTGTGAGATCATTTTAATCAGAGATATTTTGCTTCTTGTTTTCACAGTCTTCATCCTTGACTGCCTAATTGAAACAAACATACAAGAATAAAAAAAACACAAAACACCTTTTTTTTTTTCAGTCTAAAATTAGAGATGCATCTTGTTTAACTGAATGATGCTGTGTCAAAACCAGGTTAGGAAAAACTGTTTCAGCCTGTCAGTGCAGCAGACACACTTGTAGAAAAACTCCAGTGTGGCTGCTCACTCTGCTAGGCTGAGAATGAAACAAATAGGCATCTTCTTTCTTTGGAAAGTGTCTGTGATGGATCTGAACACTTGTTCTTTAAACTAGAATGCTGTCTCTGTCTCTGCTTTCAAACGGTCACTGGAGTTTCAGAGTAGGAAAGCACTGTAAGCTCGGCTGATCTTTTCTTCTTGAGCAGAATGTCCATGCTAGCACAGGTTGTGTTTGATGGGTGTCCAGTACAAGTTCTCTAAAGGGTATTAGGGAAGAAATGCAAAAGTGACTAGACATTTAGGCAGATATCTTGTAAAGACAGATAACTTGTTAGTTTGAGTCTATTTTACACCCTGTAAGACAACTTTACAGGTTTGAAAATGGTGTAATTCAATATGTGTCTGGCTGCCTGGGCACACCTGTAATATACACAGAGATGCCTATAGATTAGAAGTTATTTATTGACAGGGATATGTGGGCAACATGATTCTATATTCATTATGTGCATGTCAGTATATGAGATGTATACTTCTATAATGTCATGAAACCTGTTCATTAGGGATAAGGCAATACAAGACTCACCAGAGGTCTCATAAAGACAAAAGCATTTTCTCAGCTGGATAACTAACTGTTTTGCTATATGCACATTGCAATTCTGCAATTCTTGTGAGCTTCACCAGTAGTAAGAAAGCTGAGACCATAAATCACAGTTTCATAGAATCACAGAATGATTTGGGTTGGAAGGGACCTTAAAGATCATCTAGTTCCAACACCCCAGTGGTCATAAACCACCATCAGTAAATCATTAAATGGTTAAACCCACCATCCTTTAACTTTGTTGTAGTCATACTAGTCCAGAGTAGGGTTTTGGTCAATGTCACACTCAGAAATTTTTATATAGGTACCAGAACTGGAACTTGTAAAAGCCAAGATAAAGAAGAGTTGGGAATAAGCGCAGTGTGGGTCTGATTTTCCCCTTGCTCTTAATTTAGAGAAGACAGCCCTGAAGCTTCATACTCTTGACTCTGTTTCACTGTATACTCTTTACATAGGTAAAGACAACTATATAAGGTAATAGAGAATTAAGACTTAGTGTCTTCCGAACACTAGGCCCTACTAATGTATCATAAACCAACATGGAAAGTTGATTTTACTGAGGCCAAAGCAAAACTCCTGTTGATGAAAAAGGGCAAAGCTTTAATTTCCAGAGGTTTATCCTGGATTTTGTTTTCTCATGGCAGCAGAGGAGGATAATAAAGCTTGTAGGAAAATGGCAATTAATGCACTGGGAAAAAAGACTGTAAAGGTCAAACTGGTGTTTCTAGTTTGGAATAATGTTGATGAAATAAATGAGCATTGTCATGATCAGCTTGGTTAGAGCGAAAATTTACTCTTTCAAATGGAGCTGATTAAATAATACTGGAACGCAAAATGAAAAATTACTGAAATATTTAATATGATTAGATTTCTTTTTGTGAGAAAAAATAATGGATGTTCTTTAAAGCATTCCCTTTGGAAGTGGCAGCAACACTCATGTTTCTAACAGCAACAAAATGAAATGCCAACAGAACAACAATACTATAGTAAATTTAAAAGGTTTTCCAGATTTTGCAAAGATTTGCATATTTTGTACTATGATTTAAACAGGAAAAATATCAAAATTATTTCAGAGACTTGCAGAAAGGTTAAAAATAACTTGGTACAGAAAAAGTTAAACATCTAACTCAGAAAGAATTGTATAATAGAGTTAAATTATTCCACTTTATGAAGATCTATAAAACAGAGAAGGAAGCAGCTAGAAATATATGACATAGAATAAAGCACATAAGGTGAAGAAATAGGTCATCATTTGAAGATAAATAAACCAGCAAGGAAGAAGAATGAAACTGCGCTGAAAAACAGCAACAAAAAAGCATGCCAAAACAAGGAGAGAGGTAGTTTAGGGAACTACAGTATGAACGGACTCTTCAGCTCAGACACCTTTAAGGTCACCACAGAACTGAGCAAGGTCACCCTTCCAGCCCTGGTGGGCATTTACATGCATAAAGAAATATTATAAGGCAGTTCAGCAGGGTCTAGAGAGATGACCTTTACTGAAGTAATGTTTCTACAGTAGTTCTCTTTACAACAGTAATTTCACAAAATGGTTTCCTAGAGGAAAAGGAAGAAAAAAAAAAAAAAAAACTCCTCTCATGGCATTAGCTTCTCTTGGGTTTGAATGTTATGTATTAATAAAAGGCATGCAATATATATACTTAAGTATTTGGTACTTTCCTGGTGTTGTTTTTCCAGATAGGCAGTTACAGCTGTTGCCTGGAGATGCCCCAAATGGGTAGAATGAGCTGACCTCACAAGCGTGAACAGCTCAAAAAGTGACCCAGTTCAAATGAGAAACAATGATCATCAGCAAGGCAGTTTCCCTAACAAAATGACCTACACTGCACAAAAGTTTGAGACTTCTATTTCCTAACATTGCAATAATCAGTGAGAACTAGAAGCTCCGTTAAACCTTTTTTTTTTCCCTAGTTTAATAACACCAACAAAGGAAACACAGTGAAATTTGTCTAATAAGAAAAAAGACCTCCAGCAACAACAATTCATCCCCATTAAGTTAAATTCCCAGCTGCCACAAGATGCCATTTAGTACCTTAGATGGTTCCCATTGCTCTCAAATTGCTTTACTTCACTACATTAGTCTGCTGATCCACTAAAGATTTAAAGGTAACAGGTATGGCATTGTCAAAGGCACCACATGACATTTCCTCATACTCAGCTAAATACGGTTATACTGGAGAAACCCAGTGCTGTTATCAAGTTCCCGCAGTGACTACTGGCAGCCTGCACAAGGCAGGAGTAGAAAGAGAGCCTTGAAGGGGTCTTTGCTGAGCCAAATGACTAAGGCTGTTTGGGCAAATGCAAAGAATTAGCTCCTCGGTGCCAGAGACAAAATTTGACCATGCTAAGAGCCTGCTTAATGCACGGCTGCTGAGGCTCACTTCATGGCAGAAAGTTTCCCCTGGAGACTGATACAAAGAATGCATCATTAGTCAAAACTCACCTGTCATTGTACAGGGAGTAGAGAGGGGGAAGAAAAGCAGATGTTAATTAGAACATAATAGGTAGTGAACCCAAAGATATTTTTTTTAATTATATTTTAAAATATATTTTAAAATATCTTCATTTGCTTGATTTTACATTACTATTATAAGCCATGCTTTTGCTTTTCCATGACCTGTTTTTGTTTGGTACCCTATTTTTTGTGCATCTGGATGACTCTTGTAGTCAATTCCCAGCTAGCCAATTGACTAACATTAGCAATAGAATTCCCTGGTGAAAAACTGCCTCAACCCTAGAATTTACCTAAACAAAGAATCAACAGAACTACGGATGTAGAACTTCTGGGTACAATGCAGTGTAGTTGAGCAATTGCAATAGGCAATTGCACAATTATTTGACTTTTTTAATGAACTATTTAAATGTTAAGATTGAACAGAAAATAATGTTAGAATCTCCAAGCCTTTAGAACAGAATATACTGCACTGATGACAGTAGAGTGATGAATATAAATATTACAGGTGTAGATGCAAAGGGGATAATTATATAAAATTAATAATAAATATATATATATCCACTCCTTGTAGCAAGCAACAAAAACATATTTGTGAGTGCAGTGCTACACATACTGTTGTTGCCAATTATTTGGGCTATGACCTAGTACCTAGCTTCAATAAAAGACAATGATAAATTAGACAGTGAGTATCTCTTCTCTACAGGCTGATGTTCTACTCTCAGAGGTTAGTCAGATCATAAAAAGTATAGTTTCCTAATCTTCTGATTGCAATACAGTTATCTCAACATTCTTGATTTCATTAATGTTCACAACCTAGATGGAATGCAAATAAATAAATAAATATCTGTGTTTACCTCAATATCTTACATCAGAGATGAAAGGGCATACTGCAAATGGCAATGTGAATTCTGGAGCAAGGATGACCCACAGAGGGTCAGTTTTAGTGATAAAATCACAGACTTCAAGAATGAAGTAGGTTTACAAGGTGGATCTGAGTACATACATTGTTTTTATAGCCAGATGTGATGAGAAAATATTGTAGGTCTGTCTTTTTCAATTACATATTCTGTCTGCTTATGTTTGAGCTCAGACACCATAAAAGACAAACCTGAGCCCTGGAAAACTGCACAATTTCTCTTCTGTTACAGCCGATGATCAAGGACTGAAAAGCACATTCCCTGCATTTGTATTTTTTCTTTTTTTTTTTTTTCTTTATTTTGCTGCTAATCTCTAGTTGAGAGCTTACACAGCCCAGCAGAGGTACTATACCTCTCCTCCTTTGGCATTCACCTTTTGTTGTTCCTTACAGCTGTGCAAAATAGATCTCGTGTGGAAATATTGTGAGCAAGACAATATTTTTAAACTCCTTTTCAGCTGCTTTTCTGTAAAACTGGAGATGACACCACTAACAACAAACAGACAACAGGAGGTTCCTAATCCTGAAGTGCCATCCCACTGAGATATTCATGGAAATGTGAAGGTTATGGGTATTGGATGAAAAACTTTCTGAAAAACATTAAAACTTTGGTAGAACACAGTTAAATTCAGCCAAGCCAGTTATAGCTGTGTGTCTTGAAGACAGAGTCTATGTTAGTATTTTGAGGCTACCTATAAACTATATGTTCATAAATTTGGAAATTGCTGCCAAGAGATGCTAAGCACATGCCCAAGCTTCACTGCAAGAGCTGGCATTAAGATTTTTGGACTAAAGCAGAAAGACTTGTTTTTTTCTTTCCCACCCCACAGTGACTTGTGCTGCTGCAGAATGATCTCAAGGACCCTACTAGGCTCTGTTATCTCAAGCAATTGCCCTGATTGCTCATCCCTAAAACTAACTTTGCAGCCAAATACTACGGCTAATCTCTCTATCTTGCTGCTGACCCAGGGGCAGAGAAAGATGATCATTTTTGCTGTGATTATAGGAAAAGAAAAGAAAAGAAAAGAAAAGAAAAGAAAAGAAAAGAAAAGAAAAGAAAAGAAAAGAAAAGAAAAGAAAAGAAAAGAAAAGAAAAGAAAAGAAAAGAAAAGAAAAGAAAAGAAAAGAAAAGAAAAGAAAAGAAAAGAAAAGAAAAGAAAAGAAAAGAAAAGAAAAGAAAAGAAAAGAAAAGAAAAGAAAAGAAAAGAAAAGAAAAGAAAAGAAAAGAAAAGAAAAGAAAAGAAAAGAAAAGAAAAGAAAAGAAAAGAAAAGAAAAGAAAAAGAAAAAAAGAGAGAAAGAGAAAGAGAAAGAAAGAAAGAAAGAAAGAAAGAAAGAAAGAAAGAAAGAAAGAAAGAAAGAAAGAAAGAAAAAGAAAGAAAGAAAAAGAAAGAAAGAAAGAAAGAAAGAAAGAAAGAAAGAAAGAAAGAAAGAAAGAAAGAAAGAAAGAAAGAAAGAAAGAAAGAAAAAGAAGAATTCCAATAGCCTGTGTATCACTGAAATGGCTTACTGCTTGCAGAAAGCCCTGAATATCATACCAGCAAAAATATGACCTTCCTGCCCAAATAATGACATACTCAGAGGCAGTTCTTCTTACAGGGCAGTGGGAACAGTATGTTATGAGTGATGAAAGTCTTCAAGGACACTTTGTTTGAAATGGTGCTATGTACTTTCTCTGCCCTAGTACAGACACACTACTTATCACTTTAATTGAATAAAGTGACTTATTCCTACAGATAAACCTCCACATTGGCATTCCTGAAAGGCTGTGAAAGACACAGGGATAAAAGACAAGTAAGTCTGTACTGTCTGCAGTGTTATGTCAATATCTTTTAATGCACATGTTACTCTAACACCCCTGCTATGGTAGCATGTTGTGAGACAAAGTGTCTTTCTGAGGTACCTGGACATACTGCCTCCTACATAGAAAACCTTTTTCTTCTTTATGGGACAGAGCTTCAGCAGGTTTAAAATACATTTGGTTAGGGTTCAGACAGAGACATAGTGATTTCCAGAACCTTAATATCTAATCCAACCATTATTCTGTTCTTCCTTTTTTTGTTTGTTTTGTACATTTGAGTATAGTTGTCCTGCATGTCTTAATGACTCACTTCTTTGTGAGGATGAAAGGAAACTCTTCTTCCTGTTTAGCATACCTGAATTCCACCATGCAGAAAGGCTTGGACTTCAGCAGGAAGAGCAGCCAGTGCCCTCTGTCAGCACATGCCATAATTTAATGGAGAGGAGAAGAGGAGAGGGGAGGAGAGGGGAGGGAAGTTAGTGATTAAGAAAACTAAATTACTCAGATGTGGAAACAGACCTGTAATACAAAAAAAAAGAAAGAAAAAAAAAGAAAAAAATGAAAAAAAAAAAGCCTATCCAGCAATTGTGTGCTAATTGTGTCAGATCTGGTTTTTTGTTTGTTTGTTTCTTTGTTTGTTGTTACCTGGAAATCCGTATCTAGACAGAGAGATATATCAGACAAAATCCATATAGCTGCATAACCATAAGCCCGTAAGATGTCTCACTATCTAACCAGAACAAAAGATGATACATAATGAAGGAGTTGAAGGATGCCCATTTGCAGGAAATACAGACCAAAAGAGAAAACTTATGAACAAACAAAAATAAATAAATTAGCTTTCTGTAGGAATCTTTGTTTGTTTGATTGGCTGAAATTGCTTAACGATATTAACCCTTGTGAAAACCTGAATTAGAACTTCTTTTCTGATGTTAGAGAAATTCCCCAGCAACTCCATTCAGTGGGAGAAGGTGTATATTTTCTTCTATCAAAGCCTATACATGCGGCTAACATGTTGCCCTGTATCACACTTTAATTTTAACATTTTGGTTTTTATCAGGTATTTTTCTATCAGTGGGTATTGCTCTACTCTTGAAGAGTACCACAGGGAACGAATGAAAGGACCATCTCTCTGCACTATCCCATCACTCTTTGTAAAGTCCATGAGTCATCACTAAAGTGCAGAGGAAACTGAAATGCTTCAACAGTAAAGCAAGAAATGGTGTTAAGGCCTTATTGTCCCTGTTATCTGTGCCTACCAAAATATACTGTTCCTAGGGAAATCATCTTGAGTCCTCTGTAGGTCCTGTTTGCCTGGACACACACACAAACTAGCTGGGGAAAGATGGTTCTTTCTCTACTCATCCCAACATATATTTCTAATTTAAACACCCAGCCCCACCTCTCTAGGAGGTGTGGTCTCCCAATCAGGGTAGATGTTTTTAGAAATCCTCTGTCAACTTTATAGCCATAATAGTTGCATTGCATTTGTTGTCTCCTTGGAGAGACACCTTTGGAGCAAGGTGGAAGACTTACCTGAAGTCATCGTGGAAGCTTCAAAGCTGGTTCGGGGACATAGTCACTCACCCAAACATCATACATCATCAGCTTCCATTTTGTTTGCTAATGAAGCAGTCTGCATGCAAAACAAGAAATGTGGCTGATGGACTTCACTTGAGTGATTTCTCATTCAATTATAGGGGCAGCTACGAAGAGTTATTATTCAGTCCTCTACAGCAAGACTGAAGTTTCCATGGTTTTCAGGTGAATTGTGACAAGAACACAAATATTTCAGCAATGCATACTGACATAAAGAAACAAATAATTAGGACCAGACTCCTAAGGACCAATCTGAAAAGCAGAGGAATACTTCCTTTTTGTCAAGCATGCACTTCATTCCTTCCTGCACTTTCTCTCCTTCATTCCCTGCTGTACTTATTCATTACAACAAGCAATTATTATAGTATTGTCATATGTATCATGCCCCAATAATGTGGCTTCAACTCAAGAGAGAAAAGAAACTGAAAATTCTCAGTGAGTACTGAATTCTTCAGAGAGAATGTGTGGTTGCTTTCTGAAGAATAATTTTCTGATATGCATGAAACAAATATTTATTAGCATACATTTGTTAATGGCACATTAATCACATTTAATTATTCATACTCTGTATATAACCACCACTTTGCATGTGCAAATGAACATTCGGCCTAGAATGAAATGAATTGTCATAAGCACGAAACGATAACACCACTCGAGGTTAGTCTAAGATTCATACAGCATTTTGATTCCTCTGCCAGTGCTCTGGAATCTATTTCCTTCTCTTTAGTGTCTACTGAAAAAAGCTACATTTGGGCCATGGTCAAATCCTGGCCAAATAAATTAGAAGTTATTAAATGACAACAAATGAACTGATATGCCTACAGCATAAAACGTAAATTGTTACACTTCTCTCTCATTCATTCCAAGAAGACGGGTAACAACAGGAGAATATTTTTTAATTAAAATCAGAAATCTCACTATGCCTTGCACTTCCCACTATGCCTGTCACTTATTGTGTCAAATCCATCAGGGGCCTGCTTGCCTTGAGATGGTAGGCAGGTAGGCAGGGGTGCTCTGTGTGCTTCTCAGACAGACTCTGTCTGCGATGGCTGTGGTTGTCCCTCTTTCCTTCCCAGTCAGCTCAGACACAATGCCCCAGGCTGCCAGTTTGGCAAAGTCACCTTGGAGTGCTATAATTCAGGCTGGAGAGCTACAAACTCTCTTGCAGCAAATCACAAAGAGTGGTCATAATTTGGCTACTTTAGCTACATGTTATGCCTTCATCCCAGACTGAGAATTCCAGTAATCTTTATTCCTCTAGTTATTTTTTCAATCTCCTGTCAGGTAGTATGTAATTACACGACAGACTGTTGCATGGGACTGTCACTTAGAAGACCTATAATTAACATTGCTGTGGAAGAATACACTTCAAAAAACAGAGAATGAAACCTCAAATCTACAAGCTGTAGGTTGCAAATTGCAATTTTTTGAACAACATAAACCCACTGATAACAGAAACCTTTATTCTGAAGCTTTGGGGATTTGTTTTAAACTCAGTAACTATGATGGTCTGTGACTTATGGTAAACCTTTAAAGCAGCAGAAATAACTCTTTGAAAATCTAGTTCATTAATGACTTCCACTAACCATACCTTCTAATTAGATTGGACATGCCAATGTACTCTCCAAGTTACTGCTCTCAATACCTCAGAAATAGGTGCCATAATTAGTCAGGGTATAATCCTGACAAAACAAATTCTTTAAGTCCCTGAAAAGAGTTGATGTTAATTGTTGCTCTCCTAGCAGAGCATCTGGTGTAACTAGTGAGTTTTTCATCAGAGACTAGTAAAGACACCCTAAGCTACAACTTTGAGCCTCCTATGACAGATTTTATAGAGTTGGCACTTTTGTGCAAAGAGGTGACTATTGCATTAAGAGGATTTATACACAGTCATTATATGGTTGATTTTCTGGTCAGATTTAATTAACCTACACTTGTCTCATCCATTTCTAAAAGAATGCCGTCAATGCATATATTCTTAGTACATTGCTTGTGCTACTAGCACAGTTCATTTTTTCCAAATTAGAAAAATAAATAATTCTATAAATATACTTCTAAGTAAGGCCCTGAAAGCAAAATATGATGTATGGTTTTGAGATGAGGTTTTGTCTGCAGTATAGTTATTCTTAAAATGTACTAGTAGCACTACAGTTGGCTCATCTGTATCATGGTCATGGGAATGCTAGCATAGACAAAGATACTGTCAGCATAAAATAAATAAATAAATAAATTTCAAATAAGCAATGTTCGATAGTAAAAAAAGAGCATAATTGTGCACACGAATACTGGGGCATTGAACAGGAACTGCTGCAATGACTTCCAACCCTCTATATCCACTCCCAATGGCAGTGGTACAGGACCTGCACCTTGTATGGTGTAGCCTCCAGGAGGCCAGGCTGGATGGCCTGAAATTGTCACAGCTGGAGGCAAATTTTTTTTAAAAAAAAGGGGGTGGGGGGTAGGGGAGGGCGCTGTCCACTGAAGTCAGTGAAGTTAGAATATTCAAGTGCCGGACACTGAGAAAAGAAGCAGTAATAAAGAAAGATTAACTGCTTCACAGTCATCCTTGAGATACGGACATTAACGAAAAAAGATAAAGTGTGCTTACTATACCTGCTCAAGTGAGAGGGATAGGTATACACACAGAGGCCCTCTAATGAAGAAAAATCTTCTAAAGATTGCAAGCACCTGAAGTAAGGGCACAAATTATACGAAAAATCGACATATCAAGCACAACTGCATAATAAAGACAGAAGGGAAAAGAAAATAATGAAGAAAGATCAAGTGCACAAACATCAAGGATGAGATCACATACTAAACATATTCTGAGAAAGGGAGAAAGAGGCAGCAGTACTCCATCTACACATGCTCTTAATAATGCAAAACCAACTTGAGTTTGTTTCTAGAACAGGCAGGGACTACACACCAAACTTACACAAGCACCTACTGAAGGGGTGGGAAAAAAGTCATATCTGGAAAATTCCTTGGGTCCACTAGCAGATTAGACCAATATTACCAAAAATAGAAAAAGAATAAAATGCAAAACAAAACAAAACAAAATAAAAGCAAACAAAACCAAACATCTCCTAAAGGCCCAACACAGTGGCTGTTGGTACCAGGTATCACAATAACCAGGGCTGGACAGTAACAACAGGTCACCCACAGGTATGGATTCTGCCAAGAATGAATCTCCCTGGCTCATAATACTTCATCCCAGAGCCTCAGAAAGAGCAGAAGAGCCAGTCTGCAGCTCTCTGCAGAGCAAACCTCCACTACAGCAGTGATACCTGGTGCTCTGTCATGGATGGACAAAGCCAAAGTACATATAAGCAAAGTATGAAATGGTTTATGCCAGTCAGTGGTCATAAGCCCCCAGTAAAGACACAACAAATACCTTAAATGCCAGGATATGAAAGACAGATCATAGAAGAAGTGGAGAAGAGGACTGCTAATTGCAAAAGAACTCACAATGGAGAAAAGAAATAAATAAAATTGTAACTTGAAGTGCCTTTTGGTCTTGCTACAGCAATGTCATTTCAAGTAGTATGTATTTCTCTCTACCCTGCTCTCATAGACACACATCAGGTAGTCACAGAAGCCTGTGAAAAACACTGGATTTTTATTTCTATCCCCCTATGATGCAGTTCTGTTTCCTAGGGGACAAAAATAAATCTCCATGAGGAATTTTCCCATGCATGAAATGGGTTTGCAAACAAAAGGTATCACACAAGCAAGTCTGAAAAGACTCTGTTCTCTTGAGAGGCTTATTCTGTTATCACATTTTTATTTCTTAGCAGCCCCAAACAGTAAAATACAGCAAATCACATATATATTTCCTGATTTTTTTCTAAAATTATTCATAATGTATGGATAATGTATTCTAAAAGTTTTCGCAATGACAGAATCACAGAATCATCTAGGTTGGAAGAGACCTCCAAGATCACTGAGTCCAACCTCTGACCTAACAATAACAAGTCCTCCACTAAACTACACCACTAAGCTCTACATCTAAACGTCTTTTAAAGACCTCCAGGGATGGTGACTCAACCACTTCCCTGGGCAGCCTATTCCAATGCCTAACAACCCTTTCAGACCGTAGGTATGCTTACCTACCAAACACATCTTGGCAAAATGTTCTGAAATATGCAGCTTATGCACCTTTTCCAGCTGTCATGACCATTAACCAAATGTACAAGACAGGCTACCTGAAGAAATTTTGTTTCATTGCTGCATTATAAAAAATAGCAGTTTTACATTGCCTGATAAAATTAGTCTAGGAGCATAACTTAAGCCAGATACCAAGTTTACAAAGCTCTGAATAGTCTATATTTTTCTTCAGTAATACAATTATCTTATTGTTCTGGTTTGTGAGTGACCAGAATTACCTCCAGGGTCATTCTGAGGAACAACTTCCCATGAGCAGTAAAATGGTAAAATGCATTGCTCTCCCTCTGTTCTGGGAAGTAGATCGCTTACATAAGAATTATTCCAGAGATGCTTCAACTTCCACCTATGTGCATGCAATAAACTACCTAAATTAGCTTTTTTGTGTCATTTTTCTACTGTCCCACAGGCAGAAGGATAGGCACTTATGCAGAACTAACATGAGTGCATGTTATTTACATCAAAAAATAAGGGTTTGTGATGTACATTTCAGTGCTGGTGTGCAAAAGCGTTACATGGACTCATAAGAAGTTACCCAGATACTATATGGTGATTGTCTTTAAACAGCTTAGCAAAAAAAAGGTATCACTTTTCTAAGGAATATTTTTCAAAGATGTTAGTGGCTTTTGCATTGCCATGGTGATTTTAAAATTATTGTTAATAGGATGAAATTTTGATAGATTTTGAGGCATTTTTGGTAAGAAAGTAATAGTTTTATAGCAGATCAAACTGATCTCTTTTAAAGTTACCTAAATGCTAATTTAAAATGCTGTTTTGCCTATTTTGGGACACGTTGGACATTTTTAAAATGTTCATTTATAACATTTTGGAAATAAATTTAAGTAATGTAATATTGACTTGTATTAAAAAAAATACATCACAAACCTTCAAGAATTGATTGCTCTTAAGAAAGTTGAAAAAGAAAGTTATAAAATCCTCTATAATCATAGGAAAACATAGTAAAAGAATCCACACAGGAAACAAGTGACTCCCAAAAATTCTCATACAGAAACCTGTTTTGACATGACATCTGATGGAAAGCAGTTCCTAATTAAAAGACATCCAAACAAACGTCAGAGTCAACTAATTATTTCATCATCCAATTAGGGGAACCAGCAATTTCACAGAGAGATAACAAAATCAAGGGAGGGGGAACTAAAACATTTTGATTTAAAGTGTTTCTTCTGTCAATTTTTAAGGGCACACCTGTCACTGTCTGTGTAATGTTAAGCACCCCTTTTTGGTTCCCTTGCTCACTACAGCAATGCAGTACTGTCACAGTCAAGTCTGCCTGAATGAAGAGATAGCCAGAAGCTCTCTGCTTTCTGTGTTCCTGTCCTCCTGGGCTGGGATGTTTCTCTCTCATTAACAACATATGCTAAACTCCAGGATTTTTCTTGATGAATGCCCATCTAGAACAGTGAAAGAGAGGAATTTTTTTCTGAGCTGAAAGTTGAAAAACAGAAGAATCAGCAAGACCACCTTTTGCCTTGAGTTCCCACAGCTGTGAGCACAGGATGTTGCAGAATCCACAGAAAGCAACTTGAGGTTATTACTTGCTTTGGATCAAGTCTGTCTTTGCCTATTTTGTACCACTGCTACAAGGTCATTCCCCCAAGGGTCATCCTCTCTCTGTGCACTGGCAAACATTCTGATGGATAGTACCATGGTACTGAGGTACGTCACCCTCTTGGCTCTTCTCCAGCTTTTTTCTGCTTGAATGCTTGCACTTCTTGTTACAGTTAATTGAGTTCCTGAAGCAGGAAGTCAGATGGCAACCACACAATTGATGCTAGCTTTAGACTCCACCAACTTAAAGTGGGCATCTCAGACAGCACAGACCAGCATCTATCTTACCTCAGCTGAGATAACAGATCTGTCTCAAAAGGACCCTGAGCCTATGTAAGAGACAGCATGCAGTTATGTGATCCCCTTGGTCAGCAGTCAGTTAGCATGCTGAGGTCAGAGCTGATATTGAAGCTGTCCCATCAAAGATGGGTTCATTTGACATGTGATCTTCCTCACTTCAAGAGCAGCTTCCGTCTACAGGCATATTTTTTACATTCTTACTGAGAGCTGGAGCACAAACTGTGCAGCAGGGCTGGTGGCAGGACTGTCCTGGGCCCTCTCCATCTATTTTGATACACAGGCATGGTCAAGACCCCATGGGAATGACTGAGCATCAATATATGGAAATATAAGAGCATCCTGTGAAAGGCAGCGTTGAATGGATATCCTACTTGTCTCTTGTCCTGGTTGTGGCTGGGATAGAGTTAATTTTCTTCCTAGTAGCTGGCATAGTGCTGTGTTTTGGATTTCAGATGAGAATAATGCTGACAACACACGGATGTTTCAGCTGTTGCAGAGCCGTGCTCACACAAATCCCAGGACTCTTCTGCTCCTGGTGGTGCCTGGCCAGTGTGGAGGCCGGGGGAGCACCAGGAGCTGAGGGGGACACGGCCAGGACAGCCTGGGCTGGCCAGAGAGATATCCCATGCCATGGGGCATCACACTCAACAATAAAACTGGGGGGAGCTGCTTGTTAGGGGCTACCACTGCCTGGGGACCGGCTGGGCAGCGATCAGTGGGCAGTGATCATTACTTTGTGCATCATTTGTTGTTGGTAGTGTTTGGTTTGGTTTTGTTTGTTGTTTTCCTTTGTTTTTATTCTTTTCTTTGTTTTTAATATTTCTTTCTTATTAAACTGTCTTTATCTCAACCCACCATTTTTCTAACTTTTTCCCTGATGATTCTCCTCCCCCTCCCATCCATCTGGGGAAGGCAGTGGGAATGAGCAAGCAGCTATGTGGTGCTCAGCTGCTTACTGGGGTTAAGCCACAGCACCTTCCATCCATGCTCAGAGGCTTGTGACTCAAATCCATTCCACAGTTCAGAAGAGCATGTAACATCAAGACTTTAAGTTATATGGATGGCTAAAGAGTTTCAAAAATGTCTGAAATATCTGCTGAATAATCCAAAAAAATTGGGCACTAATCTAGGGTTTTACCAAATTTCTGCAAGTGTAGTCATTCCCCTTTGATAGCTAATTTGACTTGTTAATTTCCAGTCTATATGCCGATATTTTACAAAGCTTGGTTCTCACTATCTTTTCACCCAGTTTTGATAACATAAATTCAGGATAAACTCGCTTAAACAAAGTTTGAGGTAGGTACAGAGACCAGAACACGGAAAAATGGAAAAATAATTGGAAAAATTGATTACTAAAAAAGTGTTGTGAAATTTTAACATATGGTTTCAGTTAAAAATCAATTTTTATTTCACCTAAACTTATTTTCCCATCACTAAAAGTGTTTTCATTAAATACAGCCTAGTATTGGGGATGGAATCTAAATAGCAAGATATTTTCTTGTTGAAAAAGCAAGTACAAGCACAGAGAGTGCCCATAACTGGTATAGAGAGCATTTGAATAAATCAGCATTGAGACATCATTGTAGGTCTAGTGGACATTTGCATTCTCAAAAATGCAGAACTCATATGATTATTACAATAAATCGAAGTGGAATTCAGAGACCTGATGAGAGCCGCTGTGCTAGTCTGCGTCTCCTCTGCCAAGCAAGTGCTGCAGGTGGCATTCATATTGGATAATTTCACACATATAAAATTTAGATATCATTGCCAGGCTGTCTTCATAGGCAAGAGAGAGAAGGAAAGCACCTTCAGACATTGACTTGTGTATCTTAAACTTTTGTGTGTGGGAGGAATAAATGGACTGCCAGAGCTGCTTCTCTCCCTGTAGACTGGAGGGTGTCTAGATCCCTAAGTTAGACAAAATTTCTCTCTGCATCATACAGGCAGGTAAATGATTCTCATTCTCGGTACATGTCTACTCCACCTGTGCCAATGACAAAAATCTGAGTGATAAAAGGGGTAACCTTTCTCTTTTGAGAAACAAATGTTCAACAACAGAAAAGAACAGTTTTGCCCACCTTGAATGCTATGTGTTCCTATCTCCACCTTGCAAATCTCTCTGGTCTCTCAAGAAAACAGAATCACGTAATGCTTAAGAGAAAGGCATTTGCCTTTTAGTTATGGAAAAATGTCAGGTGCAGTTGAAGCCACTTTTCCAGAAGGATACCAGTGGTAGGGGCTAACTAACACACTCCTCACAGGTTCCCTGCAGTTTACTGAAGGCTCAGAGAGCAGAGCCTCACTAAAAGGACAGAGGGATTTTTGAGGTTAGGATTATAACGTTTGTCCTTTCAAAATTGTTCAGCTTATTTTGTAAAATGGTTATAAAGCTCATGTAATTGACTCACATTTCAGATTTGGTGTCATTATTTTTCCTACTACTGCAGTAGTTTATAAAACTTTTCATCATTGCCATTGGCAAGTTGTTAGTGCTTTGTTTTTATTAAAGAGAAGATAAACCTGTGAATTATTTTAAAAGAATCATTTTATTAATAAGATTTTCTACATGTCAAATCATAAAATGTCTAGGTAGCTCATACTGCAGACAGGAAAACTGTACCAAAGTTAGTTTTATTGCCTTATACTCAGCTGCAGCATCACATAGACTGGTGGTTTTCCATCCATGCTCTCAGGACCCCGGGAGCTCCTTGACCTTCTTTAACAAGATCCGTGTCCTCTCTTTATACTATATATATTGACATCTGTAAATCAAACCCAACTGCATTAGACAGTGCTGCAAAAACAGCTGCTTAAAGCCTCAAGGAATTGTAATGATCTTCTGGCCATGGGTTCAATGGTTATAGCATCAGACACTGAGTGCAACCCACAATTTACTTTGGTGTGGGAAGTAGTACTACACAAATCAAATCACTTTTTTTTTTTTTTTTTCTCCACAGAATTGCCAGTGTTGAGAGTGTTTAACAAAAATTAGGTGGGAGGAGACATTTGTGGAAACGCATTCACTCCTTGCTGTTTAATTGGTACTTTCTATTTCAGGACTGGGCTGCCACGGTATTCTGCCACCTACCTGCCTGAGATACAACTAAATAAATGTTAAAAATGTGAGTGAGTTCAAGGAATTGCAGACCAGGGAATTGTCACAGGAGCATGGAGCACTAACAAATGAAACTTCATCAAATCCAGTCTGACACATAGGATCCACCGTGACTGTGTTATTTACAGAAAAACCTTCCCACCCCTCTCCAGTACCCACCATCTCTTCCATGTCTTTAAGGCAGCTCTGCTTTTCATTATATTTTTGCTCAGAAAAATAAAAGTTGAAAACAATTTTAAACAAGAAAAAAGTTATTTTTGCACCAGTTCCCAGACTTCTGTAAAATAAGTAAAAGATTTTTGCAACTTGGCAGTATATATTTAAACACAATTGCATAGCTTGCCACAGTCTTATTTCTCTGAGCTCTAAGGCCATAAGGGAGTCAGGTCATCTAGTATCGCCTCTTGTATATCTCAGGCCATTACATTGCATCCATTTCTCCCTCCACTGAACCTGGCACTTGGTGTCTTGGGGTGTGTATTTTATGTATTCCAGAGAAAGAATTACTATGGATTTGAAAACATAAAAAAGACCATATACTTGATTTTTCTTCTAATTCTTAGGCATCCTCACAATTAAGGTGTTTTATTTTTTTTTTTTTTTCCGTGTCTTTATTTCTGACCAGGAGCTAAGGACCTAGCTAGGCTGTTTCTTTAAAGATGTTCAAGAACCTTTTGTTACTCAGTGCCCACTTGGGGATGCTTAATCAAATTACTTTAGTGTTTTTGACAAGCTAAGCGAATTCAACTGCCCAGCCCTCTCCCTCTCCTGCATTAGCTCCCTGGGAGTGCAAAGCCAGCACAAGCAGCCAGAGAGACTGTCCTGACCTCCCCCTGTCCCTCTGCTGCACTCTCCTTTCTGCCTACATAGTATTTGTGCAGCTGCGTGGTGAAAACAGGGTAAAGACTGCAAACCCAGAAAGGGTAGGCTAGCCCTTTGCAGCCAGCACTCCTGTGTATGCCAACTTCATGTGCTTGTGCAACTCTGAGATAAGGGGCGCTCTGCACAGCTCATCATTGATTTTCTCTTCCTCTCACTTTTCCCATTTCAGATTCTCCAACACCCCCCTTCACCCCCCCACAAGTATGGGCTTAGGAGGTGAAGGCAGTGTATGAGTATCACTCTTGCTAATGCCACTTAACAAAGCAAAACCTCCTGCCTTCTGCTATTCATTATTCTCCTTTTTACATGGCCAAGGTTCTCACTCACGTTTTCCATAGCACTGTACAAGGACTCAGGTTGAATTGCTTGCACTTTATAATACTTAAATCCTTTTCAAGGTTAACTGTCTTCCGAGATGTTCATCTGCACTGATGGCAGCCTCAATTTCTTAGAAAACAGGACCGCTTCTGTATATACAAATGAGTGATATATGTTTGCATTTCCCATACAGCGTGATTGTGCCTGTGTGAGTGTATAAAAATTAGTTCAATTCTCCCAGATGTTATTTAATACATTTGAGACAGAAAATAATTTTTGAAATATTTCAACTTGCTTTTAACCATTTTCATGTTATAATGAAGGCAGAAATGGAAAATTAGGTGTCATAGAAAGCTGGGTTTGTTTTGTGGAGAATTCATTGCATCATACATGAATACGAAAAATATTTGTTTCCTTCTCCCCTCCTCTTGTTTGAAAATTGTTGCTTATGGACTTGAATGATGAGTTTTCCCTACTGAATGCAGAAAGCAGCGTGCAAATAATACATTCACAGCAAATATTCATACCATTTTTGAAAATGTACATACAGCATTGTTGGAAATGCAGAGGATAATTTTTGTAGAGAGACTTGAAAACAAATCGCTAAGAAGGCTTACAGACCAACACAGCACAGATGTAACTGTGAGGATGTAGGTAAAAGACAGTGTCCTATATCTCCTCAGTTCAATCAGGCATTTCAAAATGCTGATGAAGAAACTAAAGTGACTGCTTCGTGCTCCACTTCCACAGTGAGTGAAAGGAAACAAAAAGAGCAGCTTCAGATTGCATAACCAATGACAACTGTGCCCTGTGTGATTAATGTTAGAATGCCTTTAAATCAAAAGGATTTTCTTCCCCTAGAGTTTATGGCTTGCTTTTTTATTTTTTTATTTTTTCCACCCCACACTATTACAATTGCAATCCCTTAATTGTCTGGTTCATTAATTATTAGTCAGGTCCCTAAGACTCCCTCTAACTGGACTTTCTCTGATTGAAAGCTCTGTGAGCAGTCTTAATTTCTCTACATGGAAGCTTTTTAAAAGGCAGAACTGTGCCTAAATATTATGTAAAAGAATCTGGCCCAAGACACTGAAACTAATATTTGTATGGGGATTGTGAAGGTTTTGTTAGTCTTACAATAAAGTCCAAGGAGGAAATCAAATGTTATGCATAATTTACATGGGAAGTTGACATCTCCTAGGGCTACCTGCAACTGTATTTTGACAGAAAACATATCCAAATTCTGGGCAGGAAAGATCTGATCAAAGGACCAGAGCTGTCCAGGTTGCTTCAAAAGAAAAATGCTATCACTGAGCTGCTAAGAAGTGAAACATTACTCCTACTCATTTCCTAGTGTATGAGTGTCCACACTGACAGAGATGGCTTTTCTTGGGACTGACCTCAGACCCTTCTTCTCATTCTGTACTTCCAAACAACCACTTTTTTTTCTTTTTTTTTTTTTTCCCCCACAGTATTTCACGTGGAGATGCATTAGCCAGAGCATGCACATAGAAGTGTAAAATGCTTCTCCCTGACATGAAAACTATTTCATTCTTCAGAGCTAAAAAGAAAGAAATTTTACCAATTCTAGATTTAAGACTAAATGCAGATGAGAAGCACGGTTCTAACTATGTAATAATTTTGTACTGTTTCCTCTTAAAGTAATGAGATGTGATTTGTAAGTATTCTTTCTCTTTTTTTCAAATTGATAAAAAGCAGGATAATTGATAATTGAAATTAAAATAATAATTAAAAATTTACAAGACAGACAAGAGTGAGGGTTTTCTGACCTAAAGACTAATCTAATTTAATAAGACATACTGCCTCTTCCTACAAATCTTGCCTTGTTTCCTTTTTTCAAAATCTCATGTGTCACATCTAAATGTCAGGGAATAAATTCCCACAAAGACTCAAAAATGGTGAAATCCTTAATGGACCTACTGAAGTTTCTTGAGTTTCCACACTTTCAGAGATGAACTTCTCAGGAATCAACATTTTGTGGCTCACTGGCTTGAGAGTAGAAAGGCAGATGAATCTCCTCTTGTGGTGGAAATGCTTCCAAAGGGTTAAAGGTTTTGCAGCACTGTACAAATAGACACATATTGCTCCATATCACACAATGACAGCAGCCACAGCAAAAAAATGGCTTCAGTTGTTTTCTCATGGGTGATAGCTGTAGGAGGATTTGAAATTAAGAAATAATTGTAATAAATTAGAGTTTTATATTATATGTAGTCAGAATTTATCTATACACAGTGGGGCATGTCCTCTCCACTAAACCAGGCCAGTTTAAGATAAGTTAACCATAATCACAAGAAAGCAAATGCCCTACCTGAGCATGGCTATCCTTTACATATAGCCATGAAGTTTCATAACATCATGAAAAATAAGCCTTCTTTTAAGTGAACCAACCGTGTCAGTCTCCCACACTGCAAATATATCAATATTTTCAGCATCACTTGCCGGTGTGCTCAGCCGTTTGCAGCCTGGAATAGATGTGAGCACATCCTCACACAATAATTCTCATCTGGAAGATGAGACAAGACTTGCAATTAACTTCCAAGAGAAATTTAGACTGTAGATGAACTACTGGGAGTATTGAAATCCACCATCCTAATTGCCATTATGACAAATGCTTTGAAAATCAGGATGTTAAACCAATAATGTCTTTTCAACAGAAGTTAAATGTTTAAATACCATTGGTTTGGTTTTAGTGGATAATCCTGCACGCATTTTACATGAACATTAAATTTTACACCCTGTACATAATCTCAAAGTACTTTGAGATATGGCATGCATCTCAGGCTATAGTTTTCTTTTTAAGAAAATCATCTTATTGAAATATAAGATCAAATATCATTACATCACTTTCTGAATAAAACATTTCTCATTTCCATAAATATATATAGATATATACTCAGGGTTGTTAAATTACTTTTGACACAACTCAGATCTTATCAAATACATTTTATGGTCTTTTTTCAAAGCTGCAGTAAGCTCTTGGGTTAAAAACACTGCAACTAAAAAAAAAAATAAATGATTTTATTGATGGAAATAAAAACCTGAGTGTCAATTAGAAAGTTCTGAAATGGAACATGGGAGAGATCAGTCATCTAAAATCTATCCAAATTATGCCAACTAGCCTGTAATCACAAAATATATAAGAAAAACTTTGTATATTATGAAAGAGAGAATGAGGATGAAAAGGTATTAAGAGCAAAATAACAAAGCAACAGCTAAAGGAAGTAATTATTTAGTCTTAATAAAGATGAATCTTACTATAATAAATACCTGTCTAGTACAAATAAGTACAGAATTCCAAATTTTTTACTCAATGACTCTTTATATCTTCAGCTTCTTCCTTTGACTGTACAGGAGGACCAAAATCCATGGAAGGTGTCCCATTAGCACAGCATATATTTTATGCTATATATATTTTACTTATATTTTATGTTAAATGTTGCCGTAGTGTGAATGAAAATTATAGCTAAAATCCAGTGAAAGGGGAAGCTCCATGGGAGACTGTTGCATTAAACTTTACAATATATATAAGAGAATATTGGACTTTTTCAGCAGCATTGGTAAAACTACATGATCTTTTCGGGTGACTTATGTGATAAAGAATGCTCTAATAACTTGTGCACTTAAACAAGGTTGGAAGCATGGCCTCCTGTGCATGCTGAGATGGTCACTGACAGAGACAGATGTGGGAAAAATTCTTACAAAAGTCATCTTGAAGAAATGGGGGTGCATGGGAGGTTTCATGATAGGGAGATTAATTTCATAAAAGGTAAAAAAGGATACACATAATATAACGCAAATAACGTATGAAACATCTGTAGATGCACACAAATCCTTCTACAAGTTTTAGAAAGGATAGTGATGTACATATAAGCCTTTCAGTCAGCTGGTGGCATTACAGGGAGCAGAGTGTTAGCTGATGTGACTGTGTGTCACAGTTAAAACCAACAATTCAGAGACTGAATTCAGAAATGATCCCTGTGCTACACATTGCTGCAATTTTAAATATGTGTTTACATATTAATTCTTTAACACTCTGTTCAGTAGAGTAACACGAATTTACTCGCTAACAGCATATGATTTTTTGAGAGTTTGTACTTCTTATCCCTTCATACTTACAATAGATTCATTGCTGTTGTGGTGCCATACATATTTTTCAGTTGCTATTTAAACTTTTGATACTACAAATTTTCCCTTTGCTAAGGTATATATTTTTTCATCTGGAGCTAGAGTCATTTGCCCTTCTTGCAAGCATGGGAGACTGTTGGGACCCATACACATAAACTTAAATCTTTTTTTTTTTTTTTTTAATTGCAGAAATATCTTAAAAGAGTCTGTTACAGGAGAACAGTGTTATACACCTTGCCATTCTCTGCTCCATTGCAAAGCTTTTCTCTAGGACCTAATCTAGCATAAAGAATAAAGGCTACTTTATGCCTCAGGTTAAAAAGTGATGCTACCTGCCTCTGCTGCAGGTGCTGCAGCCCTACCTCACTTCTCTACCTCCACATCTCACTTTTGGCTGTAACACCTTAACATGTGGTCTTGGCACCTAGGTACAAGGAACTGCAAATGGGAACAGGTGAGTATTTTGAATTCTAAGACATTCAGCAGTGAGCAGTGAATTAGTGGATAGTGGTAGATGATGTAAAATGAGATTCAATTTCATTTCATTTTTGAGAGATGAAGCTGGGAGTCACCTGATTTTCTGAAAATGATCCTCCCTTAAGGTGTTCTGAATATGACCTTAAAGGAAATTTTCTGTGGTTATTTTTTCCCCTCCTTAGATGGATGAAAAAAATAAGAACATCCATAGTTCTGGGGAAAGAACAAAAAGATATATATGCTTTTCAGTATAAGGAAATCCAGTTGTAAACATTCTTTGCCAACATCAGATGAAGCCTGGTGGATATGCCTGGAGAATACACATAAGGAAGAAGACATCTTGGAGAATTCATAACCTACCAATATACCTTCTGAGAAGACTTTTTTCCCTACTTCATATCAATCAAAAGCACATTGGAAAGCTTGAATGGCCTGCAAGGATTCATTTCAGATACAGCTGGGCTAGAGTTTTTCAAAATCTGAAGATTAAATATTGAAATAACATTTCAGCAGTCTTCAATTTTACAGGATGTTGGTATGGATAAACAGCATGACAAAGTGAGAAATGAGTTCAGGAGAGACAAGATTCCTGCCAGCAGGATTGCAAAAGCTGCTTATAGTAGGATAGCTAAACAGAAAAAAGTTAGAAATAACATAATCAGTTGCATATCAGACCTATGAACCCGTGTAAGTCTGATAGGACTGCTGTCAAAATTGTTATGCTTGGGGAATTTAATGGCAGTGTTGTGCCTGTGAATGATTACTGTGCAAAAGATAATTCATACTGCTGCTCACTCTCACTCAGCTCTGATATGATAAACCACTGGCAGAATATGAACAGGGATTAGATTCAAGTAAAAACAGAATGAAGACAAAAAGCTGTCACCTTGGGATGAGGCAGTTTGCAATAACCAAGAACTTGCCAAATGAGACAGTCTTTGCTGCTACAGCAGTCCCTCGGCTCCCTACAGGCATCTGACAAGAAACAAATAGACACCTCTGAGTGGCCTCAACTGAAAACAAGAGTTGGAATCAATATTTAATGAGTTAGACACAACTGCTAAAATTACAAGTTTCTCAACAAGAACCATTTCTGTTGAGCTGAGCGTGAGTCCCGGAGGTAGATAGGAGCCTAGGGGAGGCTGTGGTAGTCATGCTAAAGCACATTTCTTTTCCTCTGTTCTACCATGGTTCCCTGGGCATGTCCCATTGAGGGGTAGGAGAATCAAAACCGCCAAGGTAGAGAGCAGTGTGTGAGGCTGACGAATTCATAGGGAGCTATCAGTTATGGGTGATACATTTATGGAAATATTTTTGTATTTTCATCTCTCCGTGTCTCCATAGGGTATTAAGGATGTCTATTTCCCAAAATATTTCCCAATTTCTGATAAAAAGGTCAAGCCAATGTTGTCCTACCATCAGCACAAGAGCACACCAGCAGACTTGACAGCCCTTATCACAAAGTGGTCATGCCAGCAGCAGAGAGCCGAGGCCAATGCCTCAGAGCAATCTTTGAGGGACACAGACAGGAGATGGCTTGGTCTCTTTCTTGCTCTTTTCCTTATTTGTTGCTTTCCTGATCATTTCTGTCTTGTCACATTATTTCCAGTTTCTAGGGTTACAGTTCTTTCATATTGCTGCACTTCATACCATTCCTCAAATTTTCTGGACATTTGTTTGCTTCTCCATGAAACCATTGGATATATTTAAGGCAGATAGCCAATTCAGCTCAATCTGATTTTGTTCAAGGCAAGAAATATTAACATACTACTCTCAAATAATTTGTTCTTATGAATTTAAGTCCTGGTGAAAACAAAAATTCCTATAAAGTCTGATTTTGTAATTTCCCTGTTTTGGATAAAATTGTGACCTGATGCAAAACACAGAGACTATATCTGTCTTCCTTAGCGCTGTGGCTGTGACTTAGCTGCAATTCTTTGTGTTTTGTTTGCTTGGTTGGTTGGTTGGTTGGTTGGTTTTTCTGCTTGTTTGTTCGTTTATTTGCTTCTCTTTTTTTACTGTGAGTGATAACACCCATCAATTCACCTATGTAGTCAAGACTAATTAACACAGAAAAGCATGGTCACTGGTTAGTGTCCATAGATTCTTTAAAAAAGAAACTTGGTATTGAGTAAGATAGACTGATAAGATGGATGGTGTCCCTGATTCATTTGCTGCAGTACATTTTTAGAATACAGTTACGTTGACTATCTAGAATGATCTACTGGAGCATTCACCATCTTGCTCCTGCCCAGGAAGAGCTGGGATGCTGTGGGCAGTGTCATACCTGTTCTTGCACAGGAGTTGGTTTTAGCAGTGAAATTCCTGGAGCTGCAAGCCACAGGGATGGCTACTGAGGATAATCTGATAAACACAAAACACAGATGGGGTCTAAGATGTAGTAATGACATGAAAAGGCACAATAATAGTCTCCATAATGATTGAATTATATTCAGCTAGCAAAATCAAATAGTCAAAAGCAGTAACTTTTATCAATTCAGCTAGACTATGCAGAACTTTTCATCCTTTTCATCCCTAGTGCATTTTCACTGTGATGTAGCCTTAATTAAGTTAGCATATTTTATTGTTTCCTGTCTCATTCAATGAATAAGGCGTTACTCAATCTCTGTGTAACCTTGCTACTCATGTTATAGCCTCTGGTCTTATTCTCCACACATCAGTTAAGGCTAGACTGACTAGAAAAAAAAAAAGATTTCTATATGGATGTCTCTTACAGTTTAAACAGGCTATTTAAAATGTATCACAATCATCAATAAATATTGTGGTTTTGAGAGCAGGCAACATATCCACTTTGTGGATAGGTAATGGAGCAATAAGAAAATTAAGACTCAAATGACTCATTGTTCCTACTAATTTTTGGTGCCCAACTGAAATATTACACTTTGCTTTAACAGCATATTTAATGTTAATGTCTTCAAATCATGGTTTCAAATTATTTTCTCTACTTGTTTTAGAAACTTTAATTCTAGTTCTTCATAGCTTGCAAACATTTATTTCTGGAGTGTTAAAATTTCATTAGCAATATATTTCTTGTGCATAATTTCCAGACAAAAGAAGTTTGAAAAAAAAATCATAATTGTTATAATACCGCATCGTGCTGACACGCACATATGTCATCAGTAAGGCTGGATGCATTGAATCTACCTCACAGACCTAACAGAATACCTGATAGTAAGAGCAATCTTTCTCTGCGTACACCTGCATTAGAGGGAGCTGGCACACTTTACCACCAGGGCTTTGCATATGTTTGCTGATGGTAGCAGGGTGGTGCTCTCAAGAAAATATCTGAAGTGCTTCATAAATATGAATTAATTTGTCTTGTGAAACTAGGCAGTATGAATCACCCCATTCTGTAGCCAGGGAACTGAAAGGCAAGACAGATGACTTCTAAACTCCCCAAATTACTGAAAGTGCCCTTTAAGTTAGCAAGCCCAGTCTTAATTTTTCCAGAGCACTTACCTTTTCTTATTTTCTACTCACTTCAAATGTATTTCTTCATTTTCTTTAGTGTGTGGTCTCAGCCACTAATCTTTACTTGTATATTTATTAAATATTAAAAACTGATAGAAGTTGCCAGCCAGTGCTATAAACCTGGTTACCAAAGAGAGTCAGTCAGTAAGAGGGAACACTGCAGTTTTGAAGATTCTCAGAGATGATGGTAGCTGTGAATCTGCCTAGCATCAGCAACGCTCAGTCATGTTACAGATCTTCATGGTCAAACCAGGACCTTTTCAGGTTGGTAAGAGCTTTCTGGCTCCCAGCCTCTCCCAAAAGGCTCTCAGATGATTTCTGTTATCAGAAATTCTGTATTCCCCTTGTTAACAGCAGCAGAAATCCTGAAGAAGTAGGTATTTGTTCTTCAGTTGTTTTCCCTTCCTCCTCTTACCCCCTTCTCCAGAATTTAGACCAAATATATCTTACCCATTTGCAAATAGCTCACATCCTGCTTTTGACAAAAGCTTAAGATCACTATAGGATGAAATACCAGTTTGCTGTGGGTAGGGTGTTTTACTTTAAAAATGTAATAACTTCAGTGTAACTTTTAAGTCCTGACTTTGAAGGGATGTAAGAACGATCTTCACAATATTTTAAAATGAACAGTGACAAATCAAGGTTGAAAGTTCTCTTTAAGAATTAATTATATATTTTAAATAAATCATATTACAGCTGAAAGACTTTTGTAATGGGCGCATCTGAGGCAGAATTCTCAGTCTTTTTAAACACTGATGAAACTCAAAGGACATTATGGGAAATGGACAGAACTGGAAAAGTATTGTCACACTGAAGAACTGAGATCTTCCAGCCACAAAAATCAAGTAATATGGTCATCAAAGTGAGAGAGAAGTACTTTCCTCCTGCGTATAAGCTCAAATTAATAAGTAATTCATTAAAATAAATTAATAAAATTGAAATTAACTGAGTTTTGAATCTAATCACACCATCTAATAAAGGAGTCATGAAAGAAAAGAGCTGCACCAGCCTAATTAGAGAAAGCAAGAGCATAATCTGCCCTTGCCGTCAACTAGCTAGCACCCATCACAGATGCTCATGTTCACCTCTGCACACAATGACAACTGGACAGAGAACAAAAAACACAGCAAAAGTAAGCAACCACCCACCCAACAGTGCTCTTTAGTCATCCAGGGCTTGAATGAGTTGGCTGAAGCTTTACCAGAGAATTCAATTTTCATTTTCATAATTTTAATGAGAGACTGACAGGCTGTTGTAGCTTCAAACTTTAATGGTTTGGCCTTGTATGTAGGAGCTTATGTATTCCAGAAGATAGCCTGCATAAACAGGGAAGCAGTGGATTTAAATATAAACTTCACTGGAACTTCAACCTTCCTGAATACCTATTAATTTGCTCATCTCAGGAGAGCTGCCTGAATTCCTTATTTTACTCAGATAATTTAACTGTTTTCTTCAGTTTCACAGGATATAGATAATGAAAGACATTGTCCTTCATTGGTGAACTGTTAAGGATATTCTCCATTTAATCACAGCAAGCATCAGGACATTTTATGCAATTATTTTGTCCAGTTTAAGCTCTTTTTCTTCTCTGTTATTATCTAGGACAGGACTATTTCTCTAAATCATTGCTGATTAGGGGAGTCAGACACTTTGCTCACCCCTTGCAAGAAAGTGTTATCCTCAAAAGTGCAATCTGTATGTGAAACTTTCCATGGATAAAGAAAATACCATTGCTTATGCTATAGCTTATGTTTTATTTTCACCTTTATCCTTTTTCCTGCCTGAAGTCTGTTGGACCTGCAGGCTTGTGTCTCTGAGCAGAAATACCAGTGGCTGTAGGTATTAGAGGCTCACTCTGCAGAGCAGCCCACTAGAAAAGCTGGCAGAGCTCTCTGGCCCTGCCACCACCAGAGTTTCTCAAAACTGAGATGTTTACAAAACATTTCCATTTTAACAGACTGGAGGATTTCCCTGTAGCTCTGGAAGACTGCCAATTTCTTTTGATATGGATGCCATTGTGCTGGATGGAAAACCCTGGCTCTTTCCCAAGAAGTTTATATGCTTAACAGCCTGAATTAAATTCAAATCTTTAAACTAATAATATTCATATTTCAAGTTTTCTCAGACAGTACCCCTCACTCTTCCCTATTAGGAGGTAGTGGACTCTCCCCTTATCACTGTTATAGCAACTTCACAAAGGCCTGGGAAATGCAGGATGAAAACTACCTGGACACATGGGTTAAAACGATCAGGCCTGCTCAGAATGAGCAGGACTATCCTCTTCTCTCCTCTCCTATCCCCAACCTCCTCATCATTAGGACTCTTGATTTTGGCTGAGACGAACCAGCCAAACCCTGTCAGGGCATTTTCCCCTTTTCCTAATGCCCCCTTCTTACTTTCTTGTGCAGCACTCTTTCATTAGAAGTTATATATAATATATATTTTTTGTTTTTAATTTAAATTCAAAAAATACTGAACAAGGACAGCTCTGGCTCTTGCCAGGCATCAGTCTGATGATTTGTACCAGCAATTTGTCATCTGAGTCACTAGCTAGCAGGGACAAGAGTCCCTGAAACTGACCTCTCCACAGCAGGCTGAATTTCATTATATTACTTTTCCAGTAAAAATTCGCTTTTTAAGAGGAGAAGAAAGGTGTATAAGTAGGTTTGGTACATCTCAGGCCCTCAAGGATCATTTTTACAAACTTAGCTTTTTCTTTAATCCTGTCTAGCAAACGGTATTTATCATTCTTTTTATTCTGCATATTTTGATGAATAGGAGTAGCTGACTTCAAATTTATTTAATCAATTTTTATCACCATGAGTGCTAATATCACTCTTAATTAAGCACAGAATATCAGAAATATTCTCACACTAACATCTTAGGAAATCTCAGTGAAATAGTTTGTTTAGCATACATTTGCAAGCTTCTCTTTTTTAAATTCTTTTCTAAATCTTCTAGGTTTGAAGAACTGAACTTAGAAACACAGATGAAAACATTTTTTTTTTCTTATAACTTCTACCACATCCTCTTCACTATGCCTCTGATGTTTATGCATTTTTGTCCCATGTTCTCAGTAGAGCTCTGAAACAGAGAACTTCACAGAAAGAAAATAACCAGAAGGAATAAAAAATGATGTCCTGTTTTTCAAAGGCATTAAAGCACTTCCTCAGTGTTCAGCCAGGTCAGGTAGATGACAACACATATAGGTTCTAGTTTACAAAGGTAAATAAGATGTGGTTCATTTGTCTTATCATGATGAGTCTTAGGTGGTAACAGAAGAGCCCACTTCCTCAACTCAGGAGAAAATAAACCAGAGAACTGAGACAGGAATATAGTACAACTTTTCATGCAGACAGCATAACGGACATGAACTGCACTTATATTCTTTCCTAATCAATTTCCAACAGAAAACTCAATGGGGGAAATCTCAATGGGAGTGCCAAAATATACAAGCAAAAGCCTGAAATATGACTTTGGGACCCTGAAGAGGTCTAACCTGGATCCTCAGATCTTTCTTTTCCATTTACAGAGCAAGTTCCCTCTTCAACATATTCCACCCAAGAAGGTTTAGTTATGTTCATAAACTGAAGATGTAATCTGTAATCTGAAGTGTTTTTTCATGAAATAATGGCTGCCATGAAGAGATACCTTTTTCTATGTTTTTGTTTGTTTGTTTTTCTCAAAGGAAACCACTTTATGTCAGAGTTTGAATTTAATGGAATTAGGCTGGACATCAGGAAGAGGTTCTTCACTGAGAGGGTTGTCACGCACTGGAACAGGCTCCCCAGGGACGTAGTCATGGCACCACGCCTGTCGGAGTTTAAGAAGCATGTGGACTGTGCACTTAGTCACATGGTCTGAATTTTTGGGCAGACCTGTGTGGAGCCAGGAGTTGGACTCGATGATCCTTATGGGTCCCTTCCAACTAGGGATATTCTATAGTTCTATGATTCTATGATTCTATGAATTTTTATAGCAGTTCTAACATAACTTAAAAACTCACATACAGACTGTAATCACAGGTAACACCAGAATGTTCTCAGAATTAAACACCAGAGAGGAAATTAGATAATAATAAACAATTCTACGTGTAAATACTATTGAGGATTAAACCTATAAAATCTCTTTACCTTTAACTTCCTGTCAGTGGTATACGTACAGGTGCCCAAAGCTGCTCAGGACCACAGCTTGATGCCAGCTGAACCACCTTGCCTCTAGCAAACCTTCATGTCATGCAACCTCTAGGTGTCTGCCATATACATATTAACATCTGGAGTGGTCACCAGAGGTTCCTCTTACTACAGTTACTTCAGCCCATTCCTGTGGCTCTTCCATCAGCAACTAACTGCTGTTTCCCCACTGTGGCACTCAGCACAACTCATGTACTGTACAGCCACCCCAACTGCTTAGCTCAGGCTAACAACTCCAGGAGGCAGCAGACATCTTGTAACTAGCTATTGCAAAGAAAGGCTATCTTGCAGCATAAATGCTAATAAGCTTTCAGACACACAACTCAGGCAGCATGATATAAATGTCTCTTGTGAAGAATTTCACAGAAGCTACTTCTGGCTAAGAAGAACAAGAATATGAGTACCCTCTTGAGAGCATTGCTCTAAGTGCACGAATTGCCTGAGCCCGCAGTAGCAAGTACAGAGCTCTTCAGCATCTCACCAGAGCCTAAAATCTAGTCTGTATTTTGGACTGCTGAGTTTTAAAAGTTTTGCTTCCATTTGTAACAAAGCTCTTGACAACTGACAATTCATTTCTGCTAGAACAAGGACCCTTTACAATTAGAAAAGCAATGAAGTGTCACCTCTCCAAGAAACAAATCTAATTGAGGCCTGTGGGTGAAATGTCAATTTCATCAGATTCATGAGGAAAATGCTGTAAGAATTTTAAAGTAAAGACAATATGTGTGGTGATTGTGTGTTCATGTATGGCACTTGGTGTTTAATCTGGCAGATGATGATCAGTATTTTGAATTAGGACAGCCCTAACATCCTAGATAATTGGAGGAAACTCGACTTTCATATTTCATAGAAAAGGTGTTTCCAAAAAACAGTACTGAGGACATAATATTTGGATCATTCTGTGATGACAAGGTGTATCTTGTGCTTTAATAGTCTCATGTATCTGGAATGTTTGCTCTCCTAATTCTTGGCAGACATGGAGAAGACTGCTTCAGTGCTCTAACAATCATTCCCAGTTTTCTGTAGGTTTCTTATTTCAAGAATTATCTCTGTAGTGATTTATTATTTATTGATATAAAAAGCTTTTCCACCAATTGACCCCACTTGGCCTGTGCAAATATCATGTGCTAAATTTTGTAGTTTCCTGATGCAACTACCCCATTTAAAGCAGTATCTGTTTCAGTACGATAAGTATTTGAGGTTGTGTAATCAGTGATTAATTATTATGAGACAGGTAGGTACTGCATTATGTTTAGTAAAACATTAACATATTGATGTAAAATAGGACTGCATCTAATATCTACACACAGCATCTGTGTGCTGCAAGTGATAACTATCTGCAATAAAGCACAGTTTTATAGCCAGCTATAGGAAACTGGCATGTGATCAACAAGTGTCCCATTATGCTACTGTCATGTAGTATGTTTTCCCTCCACTGCTAAAGTATTCTGGAAATATATGTACTTAGTTATGTGCTCTGATTCTCCCCTTTGCCAGAGAGAAGATCATATTGCTAGTCTTCTGCTCTTTGCACCATTGTATTTCTGTGCAAAAAGCACTGATGTGGAGTTGGAGTTCAATGTTATGCAAAACATGCTTGCAATGACACAGAATCATAAGGCATTCACACTCAGGGTCCTCACAGGAACAGCTACACAGAAAAAAAGACACACCATAGTAGCACTTCACTTCAGAAATTTGAGCTAGATAAAGCTGAGAAAGCTAATTAGAAGCATATTGAAACAGAAGCTACGTGGATAAAATACTTGCAGGACATTTTGTTTTCTGTTGGGTTCTACAACAAATGCATTCCAACTATTAAAAATGCTGACTATAGAAGTGCTTCCCTTCCCCTGTTCACCTACATCACTGTGGTTAAACAGAAGAATCTGTGAGACTTATTAGAGGAAAAAAAAAAAAAAAAAAAAAAAAAAACCTAGCTGAGGAGTTAGTTAGTTGAAACTTCCAGTAATAAATTGCCATAAATAGGCTTTTTTTTTGTCCAAGTCTGAAGAAATTAGAATGTATGATTGCTAAACTAGTTGCTGAGTTTGATGTATTACTTCAGCTAAACTTGGTGGCGTGTGACAAATTTGGCACTGATCTTTAAAAAGAGGCTCAGGAGGAATGCCAACTATTGAAGACCAGTACATTTGGTGCTGCTGCTGGGCAGAATGACAAAAGCCGAAGAATATGATTAGCGGACACATGAATACACATGCTGTAAAGATGAAAGAGTCAAAGTTGCCTTTTACAAGGAAGAGTAATGTCTGTCCATCTATGCCAGCTCTCTCATGGCGTATAATTATGCTATTTTTACATATCCTTTTCTCTGCCTTACTGCTGGTAGAATTTATTTGTTGCTAGTTCTTCATTGTAATTAATGTCATTCATATTTTGACAGTTTTGATGGGTTATTCATGTTTTCCCTATACCCCCTGGGTTTACATGACACAAATCCAGATGATCAATTCATTGTTTTCCCTCTGTTCCAAGAAAATAAATATATTTTTCATAGCCAAGAGACAATAGTTGCATGTTCATTCTAATAATTCAAAAATTCTCTATGTTTTGCAGCCAAGGAATAAACAATTATTTCTGAATTTAAAATGCTCTGACTACCTAATTTTAGAACTGTAGGTGTTCTACATCATTTTCCAGTTGTCATCAGAAAGCAGCTATTGATAACTGCAAACTTTTGTTTTAACATAAGAAATTAATGCCCATAAACTATTACAAACTTAAAGTAATTACAAATGATTTTTGTAAGCATGAAATTGTACTCAGAGTGAATTCCTGCCTCTAACAGAAGAAAATAAATACGAAATTGAATAAGATTTGTTTTTACGAATTTAAACTTTTGCAATTTCAGTCTTCTCATGAAAACCATTTTTATAGAAAGCTTTTCTGAATGAAAAATGTTTTGTTTTGAAACTGTTGAGCAGTTTTCACTATTTTATTGGTCACGTAAATCAATGGGAATTTAGATTTTTTCTTCATGTTTGGAATTCTTCCTGTGTTTTTTTTTTCCATAAAAATATTAACATCCCAAATAAAATTTGCATTGAATTTCCTGAGTCACTTCCCACATTTTTTTTTTTCAGAACTATAATTACTGTGATCTCAACACAATCATTAGCTTATTTTGTATGATATTTATGTAAATATGTTTCACATTGCTGGTGCTTAATTCTTTATTCAGTTGATGAATAGTTTCCATTACTATCTCTGTGAATCTTGAAATGAAAAGATTTTGAAAAGCCAAACAGGTGGTAGAATATTATAATTCATTTAGTTCTATCTGAATTTATCTAAATATCCCAAGCCATGTTTTATTTTCCATATAAGAAACTGGCATGATTCACATTGTATAACTGTCAAAAAGCTCTCAAGGAAATATAATCTCACCACACAGCATTTCTATTCATAATGCACAGGATGTGTGTACCAAAACTTCTAGAAACAGTAAAATGATGTGGGTAGCAAAAGAACCTAGCACGAGAGGAATAGAAGGAAAAAAACTTGTTTGTCTTACTTCTGACATAGCTTCTAGACATTTATGTTTTGAAGATTTCTTGTACTGGATAGTTTGGAGTGGTCAGAAGGTGCATTTGCCCATGTAATTCTATCCTGTCACACTTGAGCCTATGCTCGCCATTTTCTCTCAGGTAGGGGGAGCCTGTTCTTAAAGAGAAAGTGGAACACAGCCTCTGCAAGCCCGCTTTGAAGTTGCTGTACCACAGGCAGTAAGGTGTTTCTCAGTCTGACTTTAAAAACAGCCCTTATTTTCCAGAGGCAGCAGAAATACAGGATATTTGTTTTAAAGACCTCTTCCAGACTAAGGAAAGAAGGAAAGTCCACCACAAAAATCTCATGGAATTCAATGTACCTGTTACAGAAAACAGAGTGCTTAGCAATCCCTCCCGAGGTTTCAGTCAATGGTAAGCATTATCAAACTTGATGCTTTAAAATTAAACTATAACAACAGAAGAAAGGATATGGAACCAGCAATGTTTCCAAACGTGACCTCTCATCTCACAGTCAACTCATATTACCTAATAATGTTGAGAATATTGAAAAAGCTTTACAGAATCACACAGAATCACAGAATCATCTAGGTTGGAAGAGACCTCCAAGATCACCTAGTCCAACCTCTGCCCTAACACTAACAAGACCTCCACTAAACCATATCACTAAGGGCTACATCTAAATGTCTTTTAAAGACCTCCAGGGATGGTGACTCCACCACTTCCCTGGGCAGCCCATTCCAATGCCTAACAGCCCTTTCAGTAAAGAAGTTCTTCCTAACATCCAACCTAAACCACCCCTGGCGCAACTTTAGCCCATTCCCCCTCGTCCTGTCACCAGGCACGTGGGAGAACAGACCAACCCCCACCTCTCTACAGCCTCCTTTAAGGTACCTATAGAGAGCGATGAGGTCTCCCCTGACCCTCCTCTTCTCCAGGCTAAACAACTCCAGCTCCCTCAGCCGCTCCTCGTAAGACTTGTTCTCCAGACCCATAATGGGTTTAATGAACCCAAGCTGCAGATAAAGGACATTTTTAGCACCAGTTAAGTATAATCCTTATGCAAAGCATTCAAGACAGGAACAGCAGCAGTGCTGTGAACAAGGGGTCCTTTTGCAGCACCAGGCTCCTGTCCAGAGGTTGTGTCTGCAGGAAACCATGGCAAGGCCAAAGATTTGTAAGCAAGCAGCTGAGGGAGAACAAGATGCTGGTCAAGCACAGGAACAGTGGAAAAACGTGTTGCTCTGGTATGCAGACCATATGCATACTAGGCAGTGCATGTGCTTAATTTGAACTAATCAGAGGTGTCAAAGCTAAAGTCCAATGATCTGTCTCAGTGTGTAAGGTAAAACATACGTAAGCAACATTACCTGCATAACTGAAGGGGAGTTGGGGGGAAATCCATGGGACAGGCTACATAGGCCTCCACTCATGAGTTCAATAATGAAAAAAAATACCTTTCCTGAGTGGCATTACTTAAATGTAATTAAAATTACTTAACGTTACTTGTTCGCCAGGGATTTGGGGGCCTATCCTCTTCAATATCTTTATTGATGATTTGGATGAGGGAATTGAGTGCATCCTCAGTAAGTTTGTGGATGACACCAAGCTGGGGGGAAATGTCGATCTGATGGAGTGTAGAAAGGCTCTGCAGAAGGACCTGGACAGAATGGGTTGATGGGCAGAGGCCAGTGGGATGAGGTTCGACATGGCTAGTTGTTGGGTCCTGCACTTTGGCCACAACAACCCCATGCAGCGCTACAGGCTTGGGACAGAGTGGCTCGAAAGCTGTGCAGAGGAAAAGGATCTGGGGGTGCTGATTGACGCTCACCTGAACATGAGCCAGCAGTGTACCTAGGTGGCCAAGAAGGCCAGCAGCATCCTGGCTTGTATCAGGAACAGTGTAGACAGCAGGACAAGGGAGGTGATCATCCCCCTGTACTCAGCTCTGGTGATGTCGCACCTTGAGTACTGTGTTCAGTTTTGGGCCCCTCACTACAAGAAGGACATCGAGGCCCTGGAGCATTTCCAGAGAAGGGCTACGAAGCTGGTGAGGGGTTTGGAGCACAAGTCCTATGGGAAGCAGCTGAAGGAACTGGGATTGTTTATTCTGGAGAAGAGGAGGCTCAGGGCAGGCCTTATTGCTCTCTACAACTACCTGAAAGGAAGCTGTGGGGAGCTGGGGGTCGGCCTCTTCTCACAGGTAACTAGTGATAGGACTAGAGGGAATGGCCTCAAGTTGTGGCAGGGGAGGTTTATGTTGGAAATTAGGAGAAATTTATTCTCAGAAAGAGTGGTCAGGCTTTGGAATGTGTTGCCCAGGGAGGTGGTGGAGTCACCATCCCTCGGGGTGTTCAAGGAAAGGTTGGACGTGGTGCTTAGGGACATGGTTTAGTGGGTGACATTGGTGGTAGGAGGATGCTTGGACCAGATGACCTTGGAGGGCTTTTCCAACCTTAATGCTTCTATGATTCTATGAAATCTCATCGTACCATCAAAAACTGTTTTAACACTTGAGTTTTTCATTTATCTCTCACAGCATCATCAAAATCTTCTTCATCAAAGATGTTGTGGGATATAACTTTTTCTTGAACAGGAGTTTCTGTATGGCAGAAAAGGCACTAGACCATAATGTTTGTTAGAGGTGTAGTTCTCAAACAACTTTCATTTGGAGTAGTATATTTGTAAGTGATCAAAATGTGCAATAGTCCCATTTGTGTAAATGAGTAAGAAGACAATTCTTTTAAGAGCATGTCATACCAACTTTTTTTCCACATACAAATGCTTAGAGGTTTCAAAGCAATTAAAAATAGTCTCAGTATTATTCTGTTTAAAAAGGTCACCGGGAACCACAAGACACTGCTTTTAACACTATTCCCCTGCTCTCTCTTTCTCTCTCTCTTTTCAATAAGCATTTGGTAGACAAAATTGGCTTGGCCCAGAGAATGCAACTTTGCCCTGAGGACCCAGGAGAATTTTTCTGCAGAGTATAAAGCACATTGCCTGAACTGTTTCAGAGTAACAGATCATTAAAATAAATTGCTTATTTTGAATATTTTAAAAGCCATTGCTATAAAGATTAGAGGAACTATAAGGCTTGTGTGGTGTGTAACTTAGGAAATCACCATTATAAAAAAGAAACAGAAATAACTGGAAGCAAATGAGGACTTGTTTATAGTGCACAAAAATATAGTAAGAGGGATATAGCTTACACAGGTCATTTGTATAACAGATTAATAAGCATTTTTTCTGTTGGCTTTTTTTTTTTTTAACTTGTTTGTTTTGATAGAGATAGATAGAAAATAACAGGAGTGACTTTTTGGCATACTTTAACAAAAATCCATTTGTCCTGAGGAAGCCAATTTATTAGGAAGACTGCAAGGAAAGCATTCACATTGCAAAAACAGGTACGTTGGCTACAGCTTTATTCAGCACAGTGTCATGCTTAACTTGTGAAAATAGCAGAAATGTGCACACACAAGTGATACTTAGACTTGTAGTTCATGTAGAATTAAAAGTCACAGCAATGCTTCTCACGAATGCTATAAACTCTAGTTCACCTTCCTCTGAGCAGGACAGAGACCTTTATATATAGGCATTTACATGTCTTACCTTAACTGGTTGACTTGGTTATTTGTTAGAGTGAGGAGAGGCCTTTTTAAGATTGTGCTCTGATGTGAATGAACAGGGAAACACATCCCAATACTTCAGAAAATGCAGATAGGTAAATTGATAGGGAAAATTTATTTACTACATGTGCAAGGAAGTATCATTTTCTGGTCACTGTGGCTTTTCAGTCTCTAACCAAATATCTGTTGACATCTGGAGGATGCACGTGGCTGACCAGCTCTGCCTTGGTCTCTCTTACTTGCTCTGATAACAAGGTTTCAGATATTCAGCTTTCTAAAGTCCTAGCTATGCACTTCTAACACAGAAAAAGCAGATGCTAGAGCTTCCAGGTTTCTTTATAGCCTGACCTTATCCATCTGGGAAAGCCATTCTAATCTGAAGCCAAATTAACCAGTATCTCCTCTTTCTTTTTAGTTTCTGCCTACTGCCCTCCTTCAACTCTTCCTCTCCGTCTAAACAACGAATGAGCAATATGAAAAAGGTTACTCTAGAATCTTAAGGTATTTCTTTGACCTTCTCTTGAATAGCCACAGAAGGGAACTATAAATAAGCTGAGATGTATTTTCCAGCCTCCAAATAATTACTGGAAAACTCAGCAGAAAAAAAACAAGGTTTCTATATAGATATTATGTGGTGATTGCATGTGAAGGGAAAGAGAGTTTCTTGCCCTTAGAGAACATGTGGGCTTTTTGATGAGGATAAGGAGGAAATTCCAGCAGAGGAAAGGATATTCACTTTGAAGACTCTCCCTCTGCAAAGTAAAGCAAAGAAAGGAGTGAGGCACGTGGAGTAAGGAGGTCATGACAGGCAGTAAGAGGTGAAATGCAAAACAAGCAACAAACAAACAGATATGGGAGGAGTGATATAATAAAGCCCAGCAGCTTGAGTTTGATAGCTTACTTGAGGCCAGAAGGCAAAGGAAAGATTCGGGCATTGCTGTGTAACTGCTGCATATAGAAAAGTGTATTTATGTGGGGAAACGTACAACGTACAAAACACAGCAGAGAACCTGTTTATGGACAAAATATTTTGGAAAGCTTATATTCTTTCTTTTTTTTTTTTTTTTTTTTTAATCCTGGATGCAGTCAGTTTACTTATGGAAAGGAATCTGCAGTTTGCACTACAGCTTTACGATAGTCATTAGTAGAAAACTGTTATTTCACATGGCAGTTACTATTAATGATTATAGTATTTGTTCAATGACTAGTCTTCTATTTTTTCCCATGTTTCTATGACAATAATTATCACATTGTTTTAGGTATTGTTTTTGGGAGTGATAGTATAAAAGGATGTAATTTACTTCTGATTACTATATTGTGTCACATGAATGACTGTACTTCATCACAGGGTACAGTACTGTGGCAAGAGAGAGCAGCTATTGCCTTGCTTGAGGCTTGGTAGAGGAGAAGGAAATGAAATATTAACATGAAGGAAAGCTTTTGGTTAAATACAATTGCTTCCTTATAATACAACACTGAAATGATCACTGTGTTCTGAAGATAGAGACAAACTGAAAAGAGTATGGAATTATGTGTCTTCATAAAGATTGATTTTTTAAATCTTCAAAAAGTAGGAATCGAATTATGTAGTCTGCCTATGGTTAAAGTTGCCTGTGATCTGGAAATAAATAGGATAATAAATGATCATTTACATAAAGTAACACAGGCAAGATTACATGACTATCTGTGTGCCATTTACAATGTTATATGAGGCACCTGAGCTACTTTTATATGTTGGCTTTTTTCTATTTCATTTTATAAAGTATATAACATCTTAGGCTAACAAGAACTATATTGTATTATATCCTTGTGTATTACATAGGCTATATTACTGATGGCTACACTATATACTCCATTATCTTAAAATGTGTAATACAAAAGCTGAGAGGTTTCTGAAATAGTGGAAGGAAGGAAGGAAGGAAGGAAGGAAGGAAGGAAGGAAGGAAGGAAGGAAGGAAGGGAGGGAGGGAGGGAGGAAGGAAGGAAGGAAGGAAGGAAGGAAGGAAGGAAGGAAGGAAGGAAGGAAGGAAGGAAGGAAGGAAGGAAGGAAAAGAGAAAAGCTTAGATTCCTGTCACTTTTCTCTCTTTTAGCTGTAAGCTGAAACAGAAAAAAACAATTCAAAGTATTGTAATTATTCTGCAGCCTTGGGGAACAGTTTGTTGTCCCTTTCAGTTCAAGTGGTGGAACAGTTACGTCAGTAATGACCTGCTTCTTTTGTTAAAGGTACTAGAGCAGTCTGCTGGAAAAATGTCACCTGATCTTCTTAGTCTAGCAGGGTACCCAGTATCTCAAGGCATTATGTATGTATAACTTTGAGCAAATTACTTCAACATGACACAAAGGTGAAAGAAATAGTTTGGATCTTTGTGCTTTCCAAAAATAAAAAGAAGGAAAAGTATCTAAAAAAGTATGTAACCCTTCAGGCCGGCAATGTTGATGAGCTATTGGCTAAGAATGTATAAGATGTAAGATCAAACTGCAGTGAAGGTCATAGACAATGCTGTTGAAACATTTTAAACATTAAGAGATAATGAAGTAATACACTGAGAAATAAAATAATCAATAGGGCTAAAGACTTTTATGTTTTGTTATCCCGTTTTAGACTCACGCAGCTCTTTGACAGGCACTTGTGTACGTGGCTGTCTGCTACAAGACAATTCTGCTGGAAAATATGTAAGGACAGCAAGAGCATAAGGGTATTGCTTGAGGGCCTTCAAAAACACAAGTACCACAAATACCTGATTTGCTAACTGATAAAATTAGAACTAAGAAAAATACTGTGGGTCCAAACAAAGGGACCAACTCTATTTTTTTGCTATTTCAAGATAAAGACATAGATAAATGAGATGCCTAAGTGATGGATACCCATAACAACCAGAATATGCAATAGCAGCAGGGCAATCTGGTAATGAGAAAAGAATCACTCTTGCTGATTTCTTAAATTTTTCCACTTCAAGTTTCTCACCATTCGGTGCAGGCAATTAGGAGTGGAAAAAGATGATGGATAAAGACAAAGTCTCAGAGAAAAGAGGTAGTAAAACATAAGAAATTGATTAAGTATCTTGAAAAGTATGCACTGGCTGTGCTGAAGGAAAAGATGAAGCATAAATCCAAAATTCATTATTTGTTTTGTGCTGTACTGCCAAACCACTTTGAGATACAAGCATATCACTTACTGCCAAACCACCCTGGAACACTTCCCTTTCCTAATATAATTGTCGGATGGGATGTTTATCCCCATCTCAATAAAGGCTGATGAGGACAGTTATTACCTACTTTGAGGGTATTTTCTTAGGACTGGAACATTCTAATGAAAGGATCTGGAAGGCCTCGACCACTGCAGCACAATTACTTTTAAAACTTGAAAAAATGGGTCTGCAAGTAGTGCCAAATTGTGTCCTTTGGTTTAACATTTTATTTGCTTGATATTTTTCATGGAAAATTGAGGTTGCTGAAGGAGTTTTTTTCTTCTCTTCTTTCTTAGCAAAATATATGGTTCTTATCCATGAAAAGTCAGCAACTGGAAGTGACTGGGCACCTTCGATGGCATTTGTTTCAGGAATAAGACACCCAAACTCATACTCATGTTCAAGATCCTGTTCATTATAATAAATAGAGATTTATATATATATATATATAAATCAGAAAAGGTGAGAGCAATAGGATTGGTGCTCTTCTATAGTAAGAAAAGCTATCCTTAGAAGACCTATCAGTGTCCAAGCAACAGCCATTTGTGTCCAAGCAACAGCCTCACTCACTCTGTTCTTTGACCTCTCCCTCTTGACTGGAAATGTTCAAACAATGACAAATAGTAGCATTATAAATCCCTTGAAAAATGTTGACACTGGTAGGGATGGAGCTCACTGTGTGAAGGTCATGGAGCGTATGAGACTAAACATACCTCAGGCAATAACACTGGCTCTCACAGTGCAAAGATCAACCATGGCATTAGCAAAGCAGCTGCACCAAAAATTCTTATATCGAACAAAAAATGATAATGCAAATGCCCGAGGACAGGTTCAGGGAGTTTTTTGGTAATCCATTCTAGTGCAGATTGTGAAGCATGTGCTGATACTCAGAACCACTACCTGTGCACAGACACAGAGCTAATGGGATCTATTAGACTCTTCTCTAAGATGGATGTTAGCAGAGGCCACAGTAAAGCATCCTGAGAACTATTAATTCTTATCCAGTGCCTGACACTACAGCTTTTTACAGGGAGTTATCTAGCTGACCTGCTGCCTCCATGCTGGATACTATTCAGCTGAAATGTCAAGGCATCAAGCATATTGCAAGGGTTTCTCTCTGTGGAGTTCTTACCCTTACTGGCTAAAATTTGTTGTTTGAATTGCTTGAATTAAGTGGAGAAAAACAAATTTTTAGCCATATGAATGATGCTACATCAATGCTCACTGTGCAGACATCATATCTGTCTCTAATTCTATCTCTGATGTTTACACTATTTCTTAGAGCTCACTGTGATATATCTAGGAGAGTGTGGAAGTATGTGTTTCTATTCTTAAAGGTCTGGCGTTAACTATCAGTAGCAATCGAAGAGGTGAATTTCTAAGCTTCATTCAGAACAAAGATCTTTTTAACAAGTGTTTAGTAAATTTGAATCATAAATCTAGTTTCACTAAGCAGAATGATGGGATACAAACAGTCCTAAAAGTTCAGTAATACATGGCCTGCTCCTGTATTTTTCATGACTTCCCATAAATTGCCATTTTATTCACTTGAGAGCCATGGACATTTTATTTGATTTGATATCATTAATAGAAGTGAAATAAAACAATTGCAGAGCTACCAGAGCAGCAGTAACATGGCTGGAAAACAAAACAAAACAAAACAACAACAAAAAAACAAAAACCACTACATATAGTCATAGAAATAGAATTCTAGGAGAGGGACAGTTTATTGGTCATGGATAATAAGCAGTTAAAAAAGGAAGCAAGAAATGCAAAATAAAGCAGATTAAAACTGGTGTGAATACTATATGTATATAGTAAAATAACAAAGCATGGAATTTATAGAGCAATAAGAAGCCTTCCTGTTTACACTTTATCTTTTTTACATAAATAGGATTATTTACATATATAGGATTAATACCAAGGATTTAATAAATGGTGTACAAGTTTGACATCATGGTGTAACAATCGTGTCTAGTGCTTAGAGTAGTCACAGGTCTACCACAGGTGATCTAAATCAGTTTCCCAGCTAGTCTCTCTCCAACCATATGAAAACACAATATTGCTAACAAGTGTTTAACTTCTTCCTATAAACCCTTCTTTCCTTCTCCAATATTTTCAGTGTCTTCTTTGAACTTCTTTTTTTTCTTTCAGGATGAAATTATTTTTATAACAGCTACAGTCTAAAAAACTTTTCTTATTCCTCTATATCACATATTCAAGGAAAGAAAAAAACATCTAGTAGCAGAGCCATCATCTGAGCAAAGTTCTTCTCTATAAAAACAAACAAACAAACAAAAAACCAACAAAATAATGAAAAAGAAAAGCACAGAGATATTTTGGAAATCTAGCAATAGAATTGAATGTGTTAAGAAACAAGCCTGGAACTAGTATAATTCACATAATATATCTAAGTAATTCTGTATATTTGCACACACAAGAAGAATGGAAAATCTGAAGGAACTTAATGTTGTTTTCCATTAGTTATTTTTTCCCTTAGGTCATTCTAAGTGGCTTTACTAATAAAAGATTACAGTTACTATGTGTTTTTTTTTTTTCATTACAGTTAAGGGCTGTGGTTAATTAACATGGTACCTTAGTAATAATGAACTGAGTTTGTGAGAAGTTGAAGACATAATGGTTTCCACCAGTATTTATATGACAATAGATGTCAGCAGTTTGATACTAATACGCCTCATAACATATGAGTGGCACAGTAAATCACTTATGAACCAAGGAATAATTAAAAAGGCACACTGTGGTCAAGTTTTCAGTAAAGATAACGCTTTCTAAAATGTAAAGATCTAGCGCTAAGAAACTGTTGGCTGATGTTGCTCATCTGGGGTCCTCTAAGAATTCTGCTTGTGACTACTTCTTCCCTCAAATTGACTTGACTGGTGAAAGAAAAAAGAAACAGATTATTCACTAACATGTATCATTATACTTGAATCAAAGGACACAGAAATATTTGTTTTTATATTTTAGTAACTTGATAACAATGTAATACAGAAGTTCAGCAGAGGAGAAAAGCAACTAAAGGTCTGTTTTTATCTTTATTTCTTAATTGGATATAGTAATATTTAGAATCATAGAAAGGTAGAATCATTTAGGTTGGAAGAGACCAATAAGACTTAATAAAACATTAGTTTAATCATTAGTTTAATTTCTGCTACACACACACATGAAAAACAAACAAAGAAACAAAAACAATCACACAAAAAAAAAAGTAGGTAGATATGGCTCAATAAAACCTCAACAGGGATGTTAGCTTGGTTCTTTTTCTGCATATCACTGAAGCTCCGGTGTAAAGTCACCACAGAATGAAGCTGTTGAATCAGAACCTGTCTGGGACAATGAGCTACTCACATTTATGAAGGATGGCACAAAAGAGCCTTGACTGGCACTGTTGGCATTCCACACTTTAAATGGGAATGGTTTATTCTACAGTCTGACTTAGATACTCACTGATACACTTATTTAATGCTGACAGTGAATTTTATTCAACAACGAACAAACATTTTCCATAAATATCCAAATCAGTTTCAACAAAGGAAAAAAGAAATTTCATGGAAATGCCATGAGGTTAAACAGAAACTTGTTGTCATATTTTTCATGCTTATTTTTGGAGCTTATAACGTTTCGGCCAAGAAATGATGGGAGGCAAAATACATCTCATGATTTTCATGACCAGATGCACATCTTACCTAAAGCTTACTTGACAGTTAAAATGAACAGCCTACAAATAACCTACCTTCTCTGCCCAATTGGTATACTTAGAGATAAAAATACTTGCAGAATCCAAAATGCTACACAAAGTATTTGCACACAGAAACAAGGGAATTCCACCAGCCCCAACTGGTAGCAGACAATACCATTTAATTTGTCATTGACAAGGCACACAGCATCTAAGATCCCCCTATTTATAGAAGCTTGGGATGACTTATCATAGCATCAGAGAGTATATGCCTTCATATATCTAGTGTGCATGAAAATTCTGTCTTGCAATTTGCCAGTGTGTCATATTCTTTATAGGCTTCTGAAGAAAATCAAGTACATGAGGGTACCTTTTTTCAGGAGAGTTGTTTTTACAACTCAAAAATAAAAAATAAAAATTTATCCAAGATCAACTCTTCTGTCTTTCTGGAGTCACTAAATAACTTTAAATTTTTTGTATATTATGTTTAGTTACTTAATCAGAGGAAATCTTTTTTCCAACAAATTGTTTCTTTACTCAACAACAAAGTGCTTAAAGTCTTTGTTTCATTGCAGTAGATCCCAAAGCTTGTTTTCCATTATATAGTATATCCTACCTAATAGATGAGAATTGCACAAAAAGATCTTTCCAAAAAATAGAGGGGAAAGAGAAGAGGAAGCTCTTTCCAACAAAGGTTATCTGTCAATTGAAACTGGAAAGGAGTCATAACACTGAAATATTTGTAGTAAAATTCAAATATGCTCAAAAATGTCTTTAGTTTCTCCTCCAGAATATGACAAATAAAAGTCAATGATCATTTTACCTAATGAAGTCAAATCATCCTTTGAATTTTGTAGTCATAACAGTGCTGTTATGATACATAAACCAAGTCAGGCTTGTAAGGGGAGGTAGTGGGAAGTAGCTTTTATGGGTCCAAGTGGAATAATTTGGAAAGGTGGACAAGGTTTTTAGTACTCAGAAAGCAGATGAAGAGTGTGCTAATAGATTTTATCTCCCCTAATAGAGACTTGCTTCTCTTTTTATACTGTGGCATTTTCCTGATTTTCCCTTTGGAAATTTCCTAGTTGGCTTCAACATCATAGATGCCAAAACCAGAAATCAAGTTAGACATCAGAAAAGGTTTTCAGGTTCTTATTTTTTACTGTTTGAAACTTCTTTAAAGAGTTGCAATGGCATATTCATCGGAGAAAAAAAAATCTCCTTGAGTTCATGTACACTTAATTAATACACAGGGACATGAAGGGGAAGAGGGAAGCTATAAATACACAAAGGTTCTGAAATGCCACATAATGTTATATTTAAGTGACTAAACAAGATGCATGAGGAAGTAAAGGTCATTTTAAGCCACATTACTAAAAGTCGTTTTCTGTGATTTACATTTGGTGCTCTGTCACAAATGGGTGCTGCTTACCTCAGGAAGTCCTATGACTCAGAAAGCAAACTAGGGGTCTGGATCCCAGCATCCTTGTCTGCATGCTGTATTTTTATCCCACAGCTAGATCCAGAAAAGTCATTGAGCTACAAAGAAAGAATGAGTTAGAACAAGCAACAAAAATTAGCATGGCAGTTCCCTCCAATTAAAATCACTCTGTCTAGCAGAGAACTGCAAGAGGAGTTGCATTTCCTACGAAAGCAGAAGTCACTTTCTAAGCCTGCCCCTTTTGCCTTTCTCTAAAAGATCCAAGAACCTCCAAAGCTTTTCAGAAAATACCAAAGGCCATCCCATGGGGAGTTATCAGAACAGTATTCAGTCACAATCTAATAACAGTTTGGTGAAATTTTCATATCTGCTTCCTATTTTTATTTTCCCCCATTTTTATTAATGTATTTGCAAATAGGGGATTATGTACAATGTAGATCTTTATTCTGCTTGTAGTCAGTTTTGACCCACTTACTGAAAAGCTGACTCCTTAAATTATGAGAAACAGGCTGGCTAGATTCATAATCCATTCTTTTCTTCTTGCCCAGAGTAGAGAAAGGAGAATTCTATCTCTAGTGCTTATATAAGACTCTTCATGACTTCTTTTTATTTGTCTACTAAAATATATATATATATTTAATTATTATTTTATTTGAATACTCTTAGCTTGGCAGGAGTTTTATGAACTAGCTCTTCAAGTGATATGCCCCCTCCTTGGCTTATGAAAGAAACCAGAAACCAACTTCAATTTTTATCTGATTCTGACCCCCCTGGAAGCACCCCATCTGGGGAAAGAAAGTGTAATTACAATCACACTGGGGGAAGTTTTCAGGGAAAATATTTATATGCTGTTTATATGCATGGCTCATTGTCAGGAGGTAGAGGAGTATATGGAGAATTAAAAAAAAAAAAAAAAAAGGTTGATATTACCATCTATGAATACTTACTTGACAGGCTTTCAAGGTCAGATCTGAGATCACTTGGGATCACTTATACTTGCATAGATAGCACTCTATGTGCAATTCTGGAAGTAGAGACTTCCTAAACAGACTCTCATCCTTTATTGCTCCACACACAAGTGTTGCCCCCCTTACTAGTGGCAGAATTGAGAGGTTTTCTAGTCCAAAGGAGAAGGCAGTGGCACAAAACCCCAGTTGTGCAAACCAGTCTGCAAAACACTCACAGGCAATGCTCTTTTCTATTATCCCATCTTTCTAATACCTGTAGAAGTAAATGAAATTCAGTTTAAAAGAATGTATGATGGTCCCTGCATAGTCCCCTCACTGGATGCAGAGGCAGCAGGGCCACTAAGGGAATTGAATTTCACTTTCTATGGGCCATAAACACGTGCTTAGAGCCCCAACAGAAGATGTTGAAGCAAACTGTAATGTAAATCAGGGTGCTTCCCGTTGGTCACTTTGTTCTTGCTTCTACTGTATGACACAGAAAATATACGTTTCACTCATGGGTCTGGTATAAGTATAACCAGGTACGTCTACCGGATTAAAATGAAGAAATGGTGTTTGCATTCATGCACTCTGCTTTGTCTGAGCATACAAATAACTATGCTGAGAATGAGGGAAAAATATGAAGAGCAGGTTCATTTTCCATTGAAGACATATTCCTCACTGGTGAGTGGCTAATTGATTTTTTTCCTCTGCAGCTTAACACAGTTATTGGAAATTACAAGGCAATAACATACTGTCTTTCAGCATAAAATGGTTAGAGGATAAGAAATCAAAGACAGGAAAAGAATAATTGCTCAGGGCATAGGTTATCTGTTACAGGGTAGAACGTACTAACTGCATTAACTTTGCTGTACATCTGAAATATCTTGTCTGCAAATAGGGTCAGATGTGCATTTCCTGAAATTTAGCTGGTTTCAGAGCACTGCCAAAAAAAAAAAAAAAAAAAAAAAAAAAAAAAAAGTAAGAAGACAGAAAGCCCTGAGTTCTATTAAGAAATATCTATTTCATGTTATTTTTCAAACTAGAGCATAAATCCTATACAGATAGGTAACACATGCATCCACAAGCAACCTTTCCTGGGTGTCTTCTGCTATGACCCTCTCTTCCACTAAACAGCTACTGTCTAATACACTGTTGCCCTGCACTTTAATAGCCAAACACTGTGCAGACTGGATAAAAAATACTATCAACACTATGAGTGAATGCAGGATTATGGTTCGGCAGTATTTTGCCAACCACTGTGCCTGGATGTACCTTGTGGAGGAGAGTGCAGGAAGGGACTTTGGCACTGCCCCATCAAGTGTCTCGGAAGATCTGCCATTTCAGATGCTGTTGCTCAGGGTGAGAGGGAAAGGGCTCTCGTCCCTTTGCTGTTATCCACCCCTGCAGCTTACAGAAGCAAAAATGATTCTGCAACTGTTGAGTCATCACAGCTCCACATCAGAACATAAATCAACATCTATAAGTAAAAAAGAATTGAATAGTCTATTGGGAAAACATTGAGATGTCAGATTATTTAGGCTGCAATAATGTTTCTCTGTTTGACATACCTATTTGTTGATGTTCAGACTTATTGCCTTTGGCAACAGGATCAACATTCAAATAATATATATATGTATATATATTCCTGGCCAAAAAATTAATGTATATGTAGCTTCCCTTTTATTATTATTTTTTTCAGTAAACTGATCTATTTGCCTTTGAGCTACTAAGAATTATGACTAACAAACTTATGTTTCTGAAGTGTCTGAAAAAGCTCACCATTATTAACATGCATAAGATTACAGACACTTTTAACTCCATTTCTCATTCTGTCTTCAAGTTTTCTAAGCAACAAAAGCCAACATGAACAAGGCAGCCATTAAGGAGAAAAGAAATAGTGGGAGAGTGGAAGAGCAAACAAGGAAGAGAGCAAGCAAATGAAAGACAATAAGAAAGTAAGCTTTAGCTTTGTGAATTGCACCAATTTGCAACTGCTTTCCCACGCAGATACAGTATTTATATTGGGTGAGGAGGGGGAGTGAAACGGTCATAAAGAAAAGACAACATCAAGATCGTAATCCAAAAAGTAATTCTTTGGGTGGGTTGCAAACAGGCCTGTACAGAGGTATTAAACCTTGTATCTGCTAAAAGCCTACAAAAAGCCTCACTGTAATCATGGAGATCTTTTTTCAACAGCTTCAGCTGCAGTATTTTAAATGCCTTTTTTTTTTTTTTTTTTTTCCCCCTAGGTAACCTCCCAGAGCTCTCACTGTACTAGCTGCCAGTTGCAAGCAAAAAGGCAATCAGTGCAACAGACTTTGGGAACAGGTTGCTTGCACTAGCAACTAGTCATTCTCTCTGAAAAACAAGCAGTGTTCTTGTGTTTTGACCATTGGGTCTGTGTACCTCCAGCTTTATTCCACTCTTCAGAGTTTAGGACTTTCATTCGCTTGAGTAGTTTAAGGCATAAGTTAAGCAGCTGCAGAAGTCTCTTGATTAAAAATTCGGAAGATGCCAGATTCTAAACTTTGACTCAGGAATCTATAACCTCCCACTGGAGGCTGCTCTGGTTGGAGCTGCCACCATTTGCTCTGCTAAAGATTGAAGGTAGAAGTTTTCAGAGTATTTTCCACTAAATGCTTACTTAATTTGCTTCGCCTACACCTTTACCACCTGCAGTTACTCAATTGCACAAAGTCTTTTTGTGGAAACAGTGTTAAAAACTTTCATTCCCACTTGCATTTCTTTACAAGTTCTTTGTGCTAAATGCAACTCAGAGACTAACAGACCTGGTATGAGAGCACATGAAGTCACAGACATTACTTACTTTCAGTAAGCTACTTAGTCATCTTTTTATTATTGTTTCTATAGAACAATCTAGCTGGAGATCACATCAGCACATGTTCCAGAATGTGTCTCTGGTTCCACTGTAACACAAATACTAGCAGTAGCCAAAGTTAACAACAGTTTTCCCCTTTCAGTATTTTTTTCAAATAGCTTAAGGATTTACGCTGGTGAAGCTTAGTCTCTGGCAAGTGGAATGCACTTTTCTTTTTATAAAGCTTGAACCACATTCAGCTATCATTCCAAAAGCTGCGTTTTCTATTTCCCTTGTGTTTTAAAAATAGCCATCTGTAGGGTCCACTTGTATGTTCCTAGCACTCTACAGACATCAAGACTGCTCTGACCAGCTCAATTTGTTTTGTAAACTATACTGGCAATTAAGAAATGCAGACCATGTAGTAAATTAGGCACATGGATTCAAAAATTATAAACACCAGTATGTGTTTCAGGACTGTCAAGCAGCTTCTGACAGTTGAGGTTGTACATCAATAGCTTTGTTGATGCTGTTATTTCAGGCATGCTTATTCAAGTAGTTACACATGTGTAAGTCTCTGCAGGGCTAAAGAGATTGTCTCTTAACCATTGGCCTGAAAAGTATTTCCAGGCAGATCTTTGCTCTCTTTTGAAGTTCTGACCTGGCACAAACCTCACCTTCAATGCACTCCTTGCAGAAGATCTGGACAGTGGGGCCCAAATGTCCAGAAGAAGCTGGTTATATAAGGGATAAAATTAATCCCCAAGAAAGAGCCTGGGTCTAGAATAAAGTCTTGATATATTTCTCAGCATTTTAACTCGCATTACCCCCAAGAGTTTGCTTTAGTCTTCTAATCACTTAATGAAGTGATTTCTGTCATTCTTATGGATATTTACTGGCTATTGTTTGCCGACAGCTTGTTTTTACATTGGTTTCCCTCTCTCATGGTCTTCCAGAGAGAAGGTGATTCCGAACAGGCTGCTGCAATATGATTCCACCTGACTATGCACAGCACTGCGGTGTCTGCAATATGTACTCTGAAATACATAGCCTGCATTCGCAAGTTTCTCTCAAGCTCACCCTCTTAAAAAAAAAAAAAAAAAAAAAAAAGAGATCAGAAAATACTGTCTTTGAGCTCCACAGTCATTGTATTCAATTTTCTCTTTCATTGCTCTCCCTGTGTTATCAATTTTATTAGAAACAAACATTTATATTTCTTCATGTACAGAATGAATATACCTCTAAAGGAAGTATTTAAGGAGACCTGGATTTTACTATACTTCCTTTTTTGATGCCTAATGTATCAGGAAACATTTACCAAAGAGATACCTTATTTACAATTCAAAGTTAGAATGAGTCCCGAAAGCTCTGGAGCTGAGTATCATATAAAAGTGGGAATTTTTGAGGGGTGACTCTGACACTGACTTCTCACACTGGTGTCACTGGAATTAGAACATCATGATTTCTGAGCAAGCTGGCCCAGGACCCTTACTTGTATTTTTTAGATTGTGTCTTTCAACTTGGTTCCAGGAAGGCCTAATTAATCTGTCTCTCATTAGCAGGTTTTAATTAAGCATAAATGTTTAATAAGTGAAGTTTTTAAAACTCTCACTTATTTGGTTTTATTTTTAGATCACATGTTTTGAAGGACTGAAATATAAAAGATTTGAGACTAGCTGAAAAAGTAGTAACAATGAGAATAAGTATCTCTATTTCAGTTTTAACTGGGAAAGAGATCTTACATTGGAATCATTATTTTTATGTCAATGAATTTTATCAAATCTTTCACTTTTTTTTCCCCTCTTTAAAAGTGTAATGACTCCCTATTTTTCTTAAACAACAGTGGAGTTATTGGTCCATATCTAGTTGTGGAAGCCTACATTCATAACCCATGAAGAGCAAAGGTTTATTTCAGCTGTGTTCTGTGTTTGTTTAGAAATTGGTTCTCCTCAAGAGAAATACAAACCTGCTTGCAGCTCTCAGAGCTCTCAGGAGGCCCAGAAAAGGTATATGGCTCTCCAAAATGGCTGAGCTATTTCAAGGAAAAGGGAGGAAATGAAGTCTGCAGTAGTGTCTGTAACATTCCTGTGCTCTGAGACTCCATTGAGTGCACATTGTTTCTCTCAACCATCACTGGCTGTGCTTCACATTCTCAAACTTTTCCAGCCACCTCTTGCCTTTTTATATCTAGAATGTTCACCCAATAGAGAAATAGTGTAAGATCTGAAATAAAACAGTGAGAGCTAGCAACACTGAAATCAGGAGGAACCAGATACTAGAAATGGGAACTTTTCCAGACAGATACAGTGACTGGAGCCACTCTGCCCATACACACAAAGATTGGCTGATCCTTTGGCTGACAGAACATGGAGTGAGTGGGAGACCCATTTGTTCAGGATGTGAAATTGGTCATAACTTTTCATCCTCCACTGGCAAAACACTGGCATGTGTGGAAACCTTTGCAGCCCTCTCTAAATCTTGCTTATTCTCTGAGCTCTGAGATACTTGGAGTTTACAGACATTGAGCTTGGCATTCTTCTCTTGTCTGTCAGAATGACTGAAGCTTACAAAATTAACTGTTCTGAGATTTGGAGAAAAGTTTTATAACATTTTGTCATAAAGAGGTATTCTATCACATTAACAGGAAGAAAACTTCATTCATACTTGGATGAATTGGAGAAAGGAAGGAAAGAAGGAAAGCCAGAAAAGCTGGCAGACATGAAGTTCCTATGTGAAATAAGAAATATATTTCTCCCTGCTACTCAAAGGACTTGCGTGGTCTTTTCAACCCCTCCCTCACACAACCACCAAGTTCTTCAGTGCCTGGCCCCTGCATTGTGCCTGATGAAGAATACTGTGCTTTAGCGTCTATACTGCAATATGTATTTCTACATTTCACTTTAGTTATGAGGTCAGGGTTTTTCTCAGGGCCCTTGAAGAAGAGACAAGAAAGCCACCAGCCTAAGATGGTAGCACTGAAACCATCCAACCTGCACGTGGGAGGAGATCAGACTAACTTGTCCAAGACTCAGGTCATTTGCAAAATTACAGGGGAGACTGTGTTGGATTTTTCCCATTTAGTAGATATTGTTTGTAGGTAATGACACTCTAGTGAGCTTAAGCACCAAAAAACTTGATGCTTGCAAATTTGTAGAATGTTATTGTGAGCAGCATGTGTACTGGCAATTTTCATCAAGTACTTGACTGCCTTGTGATAGGATCATGCCATGCACAGCTCTCAATATCCCTCTTCAATCAGAAGATCACTGACCAATTTTCAAAATAAAGAAGAAATAACCCTCACAGCTCTAGAAAAGAACAGGACAAGGAACCATCAGAGCTCCTCTGCTATGGTTTAAAATTAATGTTTCACTCAGGGAAGAGAGAGGAAGCTTATCAACTCAGTGATAACTTAGACACTCTTTGATCTTAAGAACCTGTTCATGCTTCTGTGCATCAGCAATAAAGCTCCTGAAGGATTCATGGCTACTGTAATGTGTTTTCTTTCAAGGAACAACTTATGTTTAAATTTAGAAGCTCATCTTCATTTCTAAATGTCATTGGAGCATTTAAGCTTTAAATGTATGGAAACAAGGATTGGAAACATTTTACATTGGTTGTTTGCTGGGAGTGTGTTATAAAATTTATTTGTAATTCAGAAGACAAACATTTCAAGCACTGAGTGGTAACAGCAATGTCAGCAGTACTCAAAATAGGGAGTTTTCTTCTGACCAGTTGCCCAAGTTCAGGTAATGATCTAAAGTAGTATGATCTGCAAGTTGGACTAAGAAGTATTTCAAGATGTGCTGTTATGCACATTAAGAGGTGCATTCAGCCATCTGCCTGCTGCTTTTTTCTTTTCTTTTTTCTTTTTTTTTTTACCTTACATCAAATAATGAATAAAATGACTATAATTTAGAAAAAGAACAAAAAAAAAAATTAAAAAAAAAAAGATTTTGTTTATCACAAGAATTTGTAAGGGAAAGGAGTACTTGTTTGAGAAGCCATGCAACTGCCCTTTCATAAACCTGTCTGCAATGGGAATCCTTGTCACAGACAAAACCAACCATTATATATAGGGTTTTATAACTTCTCAACTCCTTTTCAGACATTTAAGAACTCAGAAGTTTTTCATAGACAGAAGACCTGTGTGGTTATTGTGTCCTACTGCTGTTATAAGAAGCAAGATGAGGTACGTATTAAAGAATTTGTATTTAACTAATAGATAAATATCACAAATATCATGTGAAATATTTGTGGATAAATTTGTCAGTTAGATAATTTAGGTTATAAAAAGCTTATCTAAGACCAAGTTCTGTGGCACTTTGTCCAAGATATCAGTGCATTTTGCATCTGTTGGCCATCTTCTGCCAAGACAAACATGAAAAGGATAACAAATTGCTGGCAAAGCTCTTAGTTTCCAGTTTCCAACAACTCAACCTACTGGTAAATACATTGTGAATTTTAATGCATATTGCATTTCTCCCAACTTTCTCAGTGCTTTCATAAAGTTGTCCTCTACCTATGGAATCTAGAGAGAGATTATTGTGCTCTCCATGGAAAGCAAAGTGCAAGGGAACATTTTTAACTTTAGTTTAGCAAACCTTGTTTTGGAAAATGATGGCAGTGTGCATCTTTACATGGACACCAGCAATTCTGGATGAACTAGCATGCTGTATGTCTTGGACTGACATGTTTTTATTTGATTTCATGTCAGAGGAGCTCTATTGAGGGAACTTATTCACTATTAGTACAAGAGCTATAAGAAACCTCTACTATTGTAGCTTAGTCATCAAGAGCAGCAAGATGTCTACATTTGGAGATTGCATTTGGAGATAATAGATGCTATTACTTGAATTAATTTTCATGTCTAAGCAGGATTTAACTCGGGTTATATTTGCAGCTATCATCCAATTTAGTAATCAGCAACCAATTTAGAAATGCAGTATTTCCTGCATTTCATGTGCCAGACTGCAGATCAGTAAACTCAAAAGAGCCGGATTAATTTTGCTTGAATGACAGAGATAATACAAGCACCAGTACACTCAGACAGTCACCTTCTTTCGTCCCATACAAAGTTATGGATCCAGTATTGAAATATATTAACAATGACTATCTACTCATCTGTAATATATTTTGCATGCTGTGAAAAGTAGTCAGTCATATCAACATTTTTATCTCTTGGGGCATTGACAAAAATCTACCACTGAAAGCTATGTTACTATTCTCAGCATAAACGTCATAGACTTGACTAACCTTGGCTGTGAGTAGTAGTCTCTCCAAAACCACAATTGATGAAGATATCTTTGAAGTATGTTGTTTTTATTGGAACTTGTTGTGCTTTAGGAACTAAACAGAGTTAGTTGAAGCAAAGCACTGTGTCAGAGACATTGTAATTTGAATGCAAGAAAACATGAACTTCCATTAGTCCGAGGTTATATAGTGTTTCCACTGTGATTTTATATGTATGCGTGTATGTACGGCTATACTTTTATACTGATTGGGGTATATAAATAATTTCAAGGCAAATAAATAAAGAAATATATCCATGAGTTTATCACTGAAACATTATTCTACTGCTCTGAACAAAACACAGCTTAATTTAAGTTATATAAAAAGCATTTTTATATAAAGTAAGATCATATAATCATACATATATTCAATTACTTTACAAAGATAAAAATACTGAAGAAAAAAAAAATAGAAAGAGGGTTTATGCCTCAAGGCAACGTTCTTCCAAGGTTCCCTTGTACGGATGTCCTAACACTTTCCAGGTAACTTAATCTCTGAACTTAAATAAATTATATAAAATTTCTTCCTCCAGGGGTGGCACCAGATGTTAGCACTCTTTAACATAATCTTTTTACTTTTCATCTAAACATGTATTCTTTCATTAACATTTTTCACATAATCCTACAGTTCAAACATACCATGATTACCAAACTACCTGAGATATTCTATATTGCATTGTTCTTTGCTCAGTTTAATAAGCGTTTCAAAGCATAAGTAAAATTATTTACTTATTGTAAAATTCTACATTCTTGCATTTTCTTTGTTTCCAACTGAGTATTCAGGGGTTAATAAAGGAGATTTCTGGGAAAAAAAAAAAAAAGGAAAGGGGAAAAACAAACAAACAAAAAAACAGTAACTTAAATACATTTTTCCCTACCACAGTAGAGTTGAAGAAAGATAAATTTGATTGGCTGATTTCACAATTCTGAAATACGTTGTGATTTCAATAGCATTTCTTCCTCCTGTTTATTTGAAGGAATGTACAGGTGTGAAACACTAGTGCAACTGTCAAGAGACTTGTGGAACAGCATGTTCCTGCTGAGCTACAGGACTATCGTCATGTCAGACACTAAAGCAAGCTCAGGTGAGTTTCTCATGGGATTGATGTGAAAGTGTTGTCAGTCTTAAAGGTAAAACTTTGTCCTCAATGACTTTAAGAAAGATCAATCCAGCTGCCTGAAGACATTAGGCTGAAGGACACCAGATCTAAGAGTTCCAGTTTTGTTTTTTTGCTTCAGGATTCAGGGTTCGAGCCCAAGGTCTGCCCAGGGTTACAGCTAAAGGGCAGCAAGTACTGAGCACTAAACTCTGCCATCAGATATTGATGTCCTCAGAGGTCTTTGCATGGTCAGACTAATTGTGGTATTCAATACAGAAGAGAACAGTCAACTTTTTTTGATGGCTTCAGACTCAAATTAATTGCAGTGGAAACCTACTGATAACAGTATACATAGAACAACCTTATTAAAGAGAAATAATGCTTAATGAAAAGGAAGAGCTCCATATTAATAGGAGCTCAGGGCACTGATTATCACTTGTGGATAAAATAGAAAAAACTATCTTCAAACACAAAATGACCAAACTGGTATAAAGTTCAAAACCAAAGGTTTATCTGCATTTATTATTTCTTGTTTTTAAAATACAGTACAAAAAATAGATGATGCAGATGACAGTGAGAAGTTGATGGGATAACTATTTCTTTTATTTTGTATTACACAGCCATAAAAAGAGGAGGTTGCATCAGAAAACATGGTAGACAAAGACAATTTTACCATTTCTAAAAATGGAAAAAGCTGGTGGCTATAATAATTTTAAACACTGAGCCTGTTTAAAGTCCTCTGTACCTCTCCAGTATCTTTTAAAAAATATTTTTGTGAAGTAAAATGCTATTTTTGTTATTTTGCAGTTTCACTTTTTAAAAATACTTTTTTTCCTCATTTTTCTAACAAGATACAATTCAAAAAATTTTTGAGGGGATTTCTTTTCTTTTTTTTTTTTTGATATGCTTTTTTTTCTTTTATGTTTTTTTCAAAGTTTAGCAAATCTGGTAAGGTAGAAATGTAAAAAGCAAAGCCCTTTATGATTCTTCTATTGATTCTTTTCTGGAAAGAGAGAGGGAAAGATATAGATATATGGAAGCAATAATTTTCTTTGTCAATTCCTGAAATAGAGGAACTCTTCTTGTAAATTTTGTTTACTGTCATGCAGTGAATACTCTTTGCAAATAAAAATCTTCTGCCTTTAAATCAACTGTTATGTATAGCTTTTTATTCTGTTGCACATAAAGAACAGAATTCTTGTAAATTCTTATAAAAAATTATAAAGTTACTACAGACATAAAAAGATAATAACCTCAGTTCTATGGCCTTCACATTCACAGATTTGTATCATTCTTGTAATTCTCAGTGCATTAGAGAACACTATAGGATCTCTCCAGTGGATAATTTAACACAGTACATGTCTGCACATTTTCTTATCACAGACTTTTTCATTTATTAAATAGAATATCAGCATTATAGTTCAAAGTAATTGAGTGAAACCTTATGGACCTGTAATTTATATGAAATATTTAGTAGATGTTTTTTCTAAATTTTATGTGCATCATTAATAAGCCTTATCTTTCAAAAATGCTTTGTTGTTCCATTCATTTTCATTAGGTATTCTCAGTAGATCATTTCAGAATTAACTAAAAAGACACATTAAAGACTCTTTTTGATAGTAATACAGGCCTTTTCAAAATGTTACATGGGGATCTTCATAAGATCAGTAAAAGATCTTAGAATATGCCTTTTGCTTACTCAGAATACACCCTCCGGACAGGTCCTCTTACTAGACTGAAAATATAAATAAGTATTTATATTTATAAATAAGTATTTGCTTTGGCCCAGAAAATTCATAGAGCTTTACAAGACAGAACTAATTGAAACAAAGGGTTTCTAGTTCATGGGAGAATTCTGAGCTTCATAGCTTCCTGACTGAGGTTATTGTAATTATTTTTAAAGTCTTATCACCTAGGTTCCCCTTTATTTTCTCAGAAAAAAAAATGAAAGCGATGTTTCATGAATAGTCAAAAGCAAGTGCACTGTGCAAAAAGCTTTTGAAGTTATGATATATGTACTTCAACAACAGATCAACCACACTGCTTTTTGGGTGAGCTGCCAGGTACTCTGGCTTAGATTTGACCAGAATTTCTTAAATCTGATATAATAAGAATGAATGTCAAAGCTCCAAAAATTTTTCTTCTTCAAGATTCACAGTACAATCTAATAGGAGTGGATAACACTTTCAAGTCATGCACCATGAAAGGAATTATTAAGTAATTTCCACTAGAAATTTACCTCTGTAGGTTTTAGGGATTGGCTCTGTTTTTAATTCACTGCTCATGCACCCTCCATTAAGAAAGAAGCATATTTTCACTTACAAACTGAACTATTTTTGCAGAAATACAAATGTACTGTATTGCATTCTAATTTCTATAGCACTGATATTTCTTGCAGAACCCAACACTTCTAGAACATAAATATAAAATTATGGGTAAAGTCTGGTGATAATAATAATAAAAATTCTCTGTGAAAGTTAGTGTTTGCTTCAAAGATAGCGAGTAATATCTTAGCTCTAATGAATCCACAGAAACTTATCAGAGAAATACACAATTCTGAGAAGAATTTGGCAATATAATGAAATTGATATAACCAGAGCAGACCAGGCTGTCCTCATAGAACTTCCACATAGAAATGAAGAATTCCTATAAAACACAGTAAGAAAAGGCCTCACAAGTTTTCTGGCTCAATTTTTGCAATTTCTAGGTGATATGGAAATCCTAGATAATATACAAATTTCAAAACTATCCTGAGCAGTAGGAGGTTCGTTATCTTTAGCACACAATTGTGCCACTGCAGCTTAGACTGATGACTTCTGTGAGCAATTTTTGTCTTGTAATTGAAGAAAAATATGAAATAGTACACAGAACTCAAAGGCCAGGAAATAATTTCAAACCAGGCAAAAGCACAGGAAGAAAGAGACAAGGAGGTAGATTTATGTAACTGTATAAACCACTCAGAAGTGAACTTCATCACAGCCAAGCATCTCCTTCAAGCTAACATACACAAAAAGAAAGGATTATTCCCAATTGAAGAAGAAGGTATAAAAGGAGCAATAGTTTGACACTACAGGAGGGCCAGGTTGGGTCACTTAGGAAAGACATATGTAGAAACAATTATGCAACAAAACTGCTTGGCTAAGGAGCACATGGTGGCTCTTTCATTTCATAAGTAAGTGGTAAAGACAAACTAGATGGATTTTAATACATTTCTGAAGAGAGGCATAGTCCTGTATAGTGTTTTGTGAGATATCATCTGAAGGTATGATTTAATTATTGCCCTGGCTCTTCCTACACTTAAACTGATTTCACGCAGTTTGTCAGGGCCCAAGCCAGCCCAGGGCCTCCGTGCAGTGGAGGCACCCCATTGCCAGACCCAGCTCTGCCCCCATGCCCAGTGTGAGGTGGGACGGTGCCCATGGGTGAGGGCAGGGCCTGTGCTGGGGTCACCTTGGCTCCCAGCTTGCCTGCAATGCGGAGCAGCTGGCCCTCGCTGTGTCCTGGCACAGTGTTCATAGCACCCCTCTTTTTCCTCAAAGCCGGTCTCCAAATAGAGTAAGGCTTCCTGCTGGGGGCAACCCCACCTGAAGCAATGCAAGCTGAGAAAAGTAGGAATCCGGCCCTACTCCCTTCAATGAAGTTTTGCTATTGACTTCTGCAGAGATAGAATTTCACTTTGTGTTTTAATATTTTACAGCAATCCACAGGAAAAAATAATCTTAATTGGAGAAGGTAAGGAGTAAAGAAATAAATACATACATAAATTAAAGAATTATTTTCCTTTCTCCTTACGATAAGCTAAATGAGTTAGCATATTTTACAAATATATTTGCTTATGCGTTCCCCAAGCCACTGGGGAAAAAAAAAAAAAGTTGAAAAGGATATTTTCTGAAATTTGTGAAAAGGTGAAAAAGGCTAAATTTCCAATCTGGTCAATATCAGTGGATCAATATATTGTTGCAAATTAAGTAGGAGCAGTGGTCCTTTTCTGGTTCTGGAGGCAAGTGGTACAGTATAGCTCATGTCCACAGAGCTGAATGCTCTTTCCCCCAATCTTCTGCACCCCAAAATAGGACTGCATCTTCCATACAAGTTACTACTGCCCTTACACAGAAGCAGCATAATCCACAGTAGCTCTGCTCACTGTCCCAAGACATTAATGAGATCAAGTAATTCTTGATATACTCAGTAATTGTAAGTATTATGCAAATGAAGGTTTTCCAAATGAATGGGATATTAAGATCATTATGTTCTGACTATTAAGGCAGTGACAGAAGTTTTTTATAAGTCTGGTATAGACGTGAAGCAAGCATATTTTCCTGTGCTTTCAGTAAGCCAGGAAAAACCACATGAGCAAAACCAAGTATTTTTATGATTCACTGTTAATTCCAGGACTCCGTTTAAACCATAGGAGAACCATGTTTAGATCTTTCAAATTCCAGCTGGACATTAAACATTCCTGGTGAAAAACTTGTCAAAATTGATTTTAACAGATGATTTTTGTCTACCAGAATTTGGCTGTCCCTGAAATTTCTTTTATAAAAATCCTGACCAGCTCTAGACTACCTGCTCACACCTGGAGAAATGAATGTGCTTAAACTGTACCAGTGAGGTTCTGCAATCAAGCTTTCAGGTATTTGTGAAAAATAAATAAAAATAAAAATAAAAAAATGTAGCACTCAGGAAAGAAGTGTATTTTTTGAATTTCAACTACTGGTTTTAGGATCAAGAAAAAAGTATCTTAATCTTAGTAATCTTAGTATCTTATCCCCACTTTTTCTTCTGGGTGACCATGAGAAAATCACTTCCTACATTTAAAGAAAGCACAATAACACTATCTCATTTGCAAAGAGCTGTAGGATCTATTGTTGCAACACACAATATTTGACTTAAATATCAGAGAATGCTATTCAGGGTGTCCATCTTCAGAAACCTCTAGCTGACACTGAACATACCTACACACTTAAAAAATTATTAGCACAGGTGATGAAACAACAGGCAGAGCTGTAGATCTTTTGTATCCTATGGTTTTTATGAGAAGGGTTGCAGAATGGATGTCGGCCTGGCTGTTACCTAACTCTCAGAGTCAGGTATTGATTTGCAGCATCTTAGACATAGCCCATACTACATTTTTAGTTAGTTTTTGCCATGCCTAGAACAAGAATTGAAACTCCTCTGCTAAAATCTGTGACATCCTTACCTCTCAGAGTTGATCTGCACCATGCAGGGAGAGTGTGAGTGCAGCCAAGGAAACGGCTGTGGGAGTACTGACCAGGACTGACTTGGAAGTGGCTGCTCCTAAAATGTAGAAGCATTTGTCTTTGCTAGAAACAAGAGATGCTTCTGTAGCTCCTAGGCTGACGGCCTTCTTTATGCTTACAGTGTTTATACTTCAGGCCTTACAGGTTGGCCAATATACTCCATGTGCATATCAGCACGGCACTCCACAGTAAATGCCCTACACTCCTTTGCACATTCCTAGCAAGGCTCAGTCTTTGCTCACCTTCCATAAGCAAATGTTACTACATTGATAAACACTATACAAGGGTCCTAGCTGGCCCTTCAGCCTCTTTTTTTACTCCTCTGCTCAACTATGCTCCCTTGTGCTGACTCTTGCTTGTCTGAATAAATTAAGTAAATGAGGGGTAAAGCCCCAGGTAAGCAGAATTGTGTTCCCACCTTCCCTCCCAGTAAGTAAGTAAGTAACACCACCCATAGCCTAGTCAGAAATTCAGACATGCTAGGTAGCTTGTACCTCTTCATTGTCTGCCTTCTGGAGCTTCTGGCAGCTGAAGATTCCCTCATGGGCTGTCATTACCAGACAGTTTTTCCAGTAAGATAATGGAGATGCTCATCATATTCTTATGTTCCTATATGTCAGTCTTCAATGTCATGGCTGCCTGTCCCTGGGCTCTGCAACCTCTGCTTAGGCCACTGGCACCCCTTGCAACAGTCTCCCAGATCATGGTTGGTTGCTCCACATCCTGCCAGTTTTGTGCTAAGGACTAGTGGCAGCATGACAGAAGGACACAGGAGACCTACTTGGATCTCTCTGAAGGATGAGGCACAGCAGCGTACAGGCACATCTGTAAAAGTTGCACTTACTGTTTTCATGGTCCAAACCTCAGCATCCTTTACGTGCTGGTCCTCACCCAGATTGCCCCAGATGAAGAACTATTTCCTTTGCACAAGAGTGGAAGCCAGGCATGAACCGATGCGCAGGCAGCACAGGACCTGATATGGAACAGCAGGCCTACCAACACAGCACTGCTCAGCCACAGAGCATCCTGGGCTGCTGTGAAGGAGACGGTGCTTACAGCTGTCTCTGTGGCACAGCCCCACCGAGACAACACTGTCCCAGGATCCCAATGGACATGCAAGGGAGAGAGAGAAAAGAAAGCTTTGCAAAGGTCTTTGTAATCTTTGAAGAGCAATTTTGGAATGATGTTAATGGCTTCTCTCAGCTCATCAAAACTATTAGGAAGGTTTATTTTGAAAAGAGTCCCCTGGGAGCCATGAGGCAGGTGTTCACATTTACTGCTGCTTTTACAAAATAAACCATTATACTTAATGACTCTGATTGGATCAGCTGGAGGAGTCATTACCACCATTTTGACTATGGTTGTAATGTCAAAGGACACCTGGTTTGCATGAGGCAGTCAGGTGGTAGGCAGTGAATTAAGTGCTGGGGGACTGGTGTAGAAAAATCATACTTTGAACCATCCAGGTCTTCACAGATAAAGAAACTCCATTTATTGCAAAAGAAAACTTTCTAGCAGTAAGAAAGGGATTTTTATTCATAAATAGGTTCACAGTACTGCACTTTTATCCTATGTAGGGTAGGTTCAGTGCTTACTCTGAATTCTTTAAGGCAGCTTTAAACTCAGATGAGTGCAAGGAGTTCTTACTGTGCCAGCCACTTGGTAGATGGACCGAACCCTGTATATTTAACAGAATCAGACAAAATGGAAGAAAAGTTTTTCCACCGCTTTTTAGAATCTGATGGTAAGTTGTGCAAGTAACGTAACTTCTGCTCCATTTATTGCTTGGACCATGGGGGCTCCATCTGCTTTAGTAATTAAAATCTAATTAGTATTTTAAAAATGAAGTAGATGAGAATTGTGGCACTCCAGAACTGAGTTCCCCATAATAATTTCAGTTATGTGTGTTCTTATTTTCTTATTTTCTTTTCACTACCTACACCACAGAAGCCATTTAGGGACAATTCCTAGGTAAAGAAAGTTACCGGGTGACTTCATATCCCTCACAGTTTGTAAGGCTCACGCTGGTCTGGTGTGATCTGTGACCAACTGAAAAAAGCACACCTGAAGTGAAAAAAGTATGCCTGTATAAAACTTGTGCAAGCAGCATCAAGACCAGGCTGTGTGCGCTCTCCCACCCATACGTTAGAAGAGGTAGGCTATCCTCAGTGGTCCTTTCTATATACTATGCTTTTTCCTAAACAGTATGGTAGTCCATAATCAAAACCTATGGACTGGGTCTTGTGGCAATTAAAGAGTTCAATTTTTTCTTCAAAATATCTATCAATCCCTTTCTTTATTCCTTTGGAGGATTTTTGCCTAAAAAAAAAGTTATATGGATGGACTTCTGTTCAAGATTGTTTGTTTATTTTTATACCAACTGGATCTACAATAATACAGAAATATAATCTTGTGAAGATTTAATTATTTCCTAGATGAAGCCCAAAAGTGCAGAATCATATGCGTGTTTTCTTTTTTTAAAGCTCAAAAAAATTCAGAGAAAGAAATAGTTTTAGGTCAGGAGTAAAATCCATTCTCATTTTATCCAATTAATTTCAGAGATGTCTACAGATAAGTAGGTAATTTTGAATTAAAAGATGCTCAGGGAATAGTTCGTGTACTGGTCAGACCCAGAAGGGAAGTTAAAATCACAGGTGTATACTTCTTGCTCATGTCTGCAATTATACAATTTACTTTCATCCCTAACATATTAAGTTATATTAGGGAAATATTGTATCACATGGCTGGATAGAGTCATTACTGGAACAAGGGCTACTTGTGAGAAAATGTGTGCCTTTACACCTATCTGTATAGTGGATAATAAGTTAGATTTTCATAGTCTTTCAGCTCAGTTATGATGAGAATCACCCCTTATTCCTCCCTGTGGGATGGGTTGGGCACTGGGTGGCCTGTGAGCATAAAGATTATCTACTACCTGTGGCTGTAACAACCCACGAGGCAGAAAACTGCAGGAAAACTCCTGCTCAGGTCTTGAAAGCCTGATCTAGGGTGGGTCTCTCACTCTACAGAGATGGTCTGCAGCAGGGCTGGTCAGGGCAGGTACAACTGGCTGTTCAGGGAATATATAAACATTTATATTTCAACCTGAGGCTTAGGGGTATACTTTCCCAGCTTAGACTTGAGTTTGGAAGCCAGGCCCATGTAAGTACTCATTTGTGAGTCAAGCAGCCTCGTGAAGCTTCACCCACATGCGCCTCTCTAAGACTTCTCTGCAGGGTCACTTGGGCATCCTCAGTGCTCACCACACCTGCTGCCCTGTATTCCGTCCCCAAGCACCTATCCATCTGCTGAGTTTATTCACCTAGCATGTATTCATCAGTTCTTCTGCAAAACCTGGGTGTCTTAAAAGCTTGTAGTGTGACAGTCAGCACAGATAAGCCTGAACGGCTTTGTGCATCTGGCATTTAGGTGATAGTGCAAGTGAGAATATGACTTAATTTGGAAGAAAATCAGAGGGATCAAGTAGAAAATTATTGACATACAAAGACTTATTACTGCTAGTGATGAAACATTCATGAGAAGAGACTTAAACATCAATGTGTCAAGCCTTTCTGCTAATCTAGGACACACCACGAGGATTTGCAGTAAACAGCTGTCAACTTTTCCATCAACTTCCCTCTGCACTTACTGGCAGTGCAGCCATGATCAAATATTAATACCCCAGACACCAGTGCAAAATGAAATTTCTAATTCCTATTAGAGTTGCGTAGGAATTTCCCTTACAGTCTTGCAAAAAGGAAGACAAGAGGCAGTATTTGCCCAGGTTCAAGCAGGGACCCTGTTAAAGCAGCCCAGGTATCTTGACTCCCTGTATGAACGATCTCTTAGCTAACAGTCAGCAGCTTGGTATTGCTGGCCTTACTGGAGGCCCCATTAGCAAAAAGCAAAATTCAGAATTCTTCAACAGGAGCAGACCAGAAAAGACGAGGAAAGAAGGAGTCCAGAAAAGTCTCCACCTGTCCTGCCACAAGGCTTCTTTCAGCAAGGAAACAGAACAAAAAAAGCTTATTCATTCCATAACCCTTTGCAGCAAATATTGGTTCTGGCCAGAGTAGATTAGCAACAAATCATTAGAGTTAATTTAGATCAATTGCTAACAGCATTAGTTCAAATGGTTTTTTAAGCTCATCTGAAATTTCTCCACTTCTGCTCTGAGCCTGAATTAATCCCACACTTTCCACATGCTACTGGATGTTTATTTTGAAGCCATGTATTACACAAAATTCATGTCTGCATTTGGGTTGTTTCTTTGGTGGGCTTCTCAGTATGAAGCATTTCAAGACATGCTTTGCTAGCTGCTGAATCTGCCCAGCAAAACAAAGGACAAGTGGGAGAAGGGACAGCCCTGTCCCTTTTAGGGCACACCAAAGGATAAAGAGGACAGAGCAGTCATAGAGAAGTTGCCACTCATTTTCATGTTAGCAAGTACCATGAGACCATCAAACCCCATTCCATGTATATCAACAGTTTTCATTTAGGACTCAGGAAAATGACTCAGGAAAAAGAGGATTTTCTGTTGAACTGTATTTCAGTGCTTAATCACAACCTCTGCTAAAAATGGGTCTGCCTTTCCCTCCTTGCTGCTTGTCCTAGTCTCAACACAGGTCACAAAGAAACATTTCAATAAGGGTGTGCCACACGGTATGTGATTTTTGATATGTGGCTGTGAAAGCATTTCAGTATGGTTTAGCATTGTTTAGAAATTAAATTATATAAAATAATGCATTAACAAAAAATATCCTTAGGATTCCAAGAGTTATAAAATGTATTGAGAGTAAGTACAGCAATGAAATCAAGTCTAGAGTTTGGGGGATTTTTAAAGCAGTGTGAAAATTTTGCAGTAACATTCTGGAACAAAAAACTGTCCAGAAAAAAATAATAAATTGTATATATATATATTTATATGAGTATATTCTATACAATTCATAACTGATTCCCAACAATACAATTCTCAGTTGTAAACCTGGCAATTAGAGATCTGAGCTGAATAAAATGTGCCCTGACTCCTGAGTAGCAAGTCTGTTCTTGCAGTTATTTATGGATGTGAAAATTCAGGTCAATTTGAAAAACACAAAGATAAATCTCTGGTGAGACTCTGCGTGGGACAGAGCCACTAACAGTAGCCAGGTCAATGGGTGGTGATCAAAAGCTTTATTTTTCTGAGTAATTACAGTAAATAGAGGTATCAGCTGTTGTAATGCAACTGGATTCAGGAATACTTTTTTACTGTACTCATTAAAGACCTGTTATACAAACTAAAATTCACACTCCACTTAATAATAAAAAAATATTATTTTATCACAGCTGTTAAGAGGCACAAACTCATCCCTAAATTATACTGGTTCCAACTCACTTATAAAGGATGTTGTGAATTATCATTGTGGGGAATGAACTGCAGGACAAGAAGGTATATCAGAAGTAAGAGATTATAAATTGGGTTGGATATCAGAGTGAATTCATAATGTAAGGAAAGAGCTCTCACTTCAGATAATTCAGGTAGCACTTGAGATAATTCAGAGCATCTCAAAACTGCAGCCTTCTAGAAATCTGGTCCATTAGCAGAGCAATGGGAAAAGGTGCCTGCTTGAAAAACTGTAGTGAGACAGACCATGCAGTGATATGTGATTATGAATAATTCACTGTAAATATTTGTGGTTACTATTTTGATTACAAAAAAAAAAAAAATTCTTTCCCCCTTCCCCATTACGGTATCCTTGTAGTAAAGATCCAAGGATATTTGACTGCCGTAGGCCTGCTTTCCCACATCTTATTCCCTGCCATCATGGCAGTGGATCAGGTGTCTTCTCAGAATGTTCTGTATTATTAATGGTATATTGTGACTCGTGAGACTTGACTGCAACATTTCAAATATCCTGGCAGTGCACTGAGATGCTGGTGTGGGATGAAGATGTTGGCTGCTTTGCAAAATAGGTTGGGCAGACTGTACATTCCCCCATCTTGCAGGAGATTGGCAGGTGTTTCCATTGGCACTGAGGATGTTTGTTTCTCATTTAAATGGCTGCCTACACAAACACCACGAGTTCATGCAAGGAAGTTCCCTCCCTGTTGCACTAAATGTGCCATTGGAAATCAAAAGGATTTTATGTTAATTTTGAAATGGTCCCAGAGTAAAGGTAGGCACAGACAGCTGGCTAGCAGAGCAAGGAGTCACTTCTCTGTGCTTTGCATTAAGCACACCCTCACTCAGTTCATAAATTGGATTTTTTCCTCTAGTTGCTGCCTGTTAATGTATTTTTAATCCTATTCCATAACAACTCCTGAAGCTAGGTTACGCCTTGACACACAGGCCCAGGGAACATTTTGTGCAAAGTTGGCACCTAGTCAGTCAAAGTCTTGCCAAAACCAAGCCAACAAGGAGGTATGCCTCTGTTTGTTCTTCTTTTAGGAAACAATGGAAAGAAAATAAAAGAAAGGATTTGGGGCTGAGGTTTAGATTGATTGATTGGTTGATATTTGTTGTGTTCAGGAAACAGTAGCATGTTAAAAAAAGATAAACTAGCCTCTGGGAAAACAATCCCAGCTTAAGTGTCTCTCTGAGACTTTGGTGGCTCTATTGTTTGTGATAGGTGTCTCAAGCTTCTCCAGGTCCCTTTGGATGGCATCTCTTCTGTTGTATCGACTGCACCACTCTGCTTGGTGTCATCTGCAAACTTGCTGAGGGTGCACTAGATCCCACTGTCTATGTCATTGATAAAGTTATTAAACAGCACCAGTCCCAAGACGGACCCCTGAGAGACACCAATTGGTCAGTGACACAACTCCAGAGAGTGCCTCAAATCTGCTCCTAAAATCATCTGTGAGACAAGCCCAGAGTCAATCTTTGATGTCACACACTAGACATGTTTAAAGTAAAGAGACAAGCTTCGAAATTCAGTAAACGTAGCATGCTTGCCCTAAGAATTTAATTCTTCTGATTTCATCACTCTGCAGTGTAATCTCAGTTACAGCTTGTGTTAATTTACCAATCAATTAAAATATGAAAAGAAGCTATCACAGAAAATGTTTTAGAGTTGAACAGAGAGGCTAAAGCAATTCTAATTTGAGGAGATATTTTCTAAATACATACCAGTAATTGCAACAAAATTGTCAGAAATTAAGCTTACATTAGGTATTTTTCACATTTGACTTGCTTTAAGAGCAATTACATTATCCTTTATTTTCTGTGATAATTATGCTAGTCTTCTGTAGCTATCACATTCAGTCAAAATAATATGTGTGAGCACTACTTAAGAAAGAAACATTTACAGTTATATTTACCTGCAAATCTAACTTGTAGTTTTAGAAAATCCAGCATTTAGAGAGCCTTGTCAAACCTAAGTGGCAATTTGCATCAACCCTGTAGCTCATCAGACTTTTCACTACTTTGCTTCACCTGACACCACGTCAGTGAGTTTAGAAGAGCTTACTGATTTTTATAGCTCACATTCTGCTCCCTCCTCCCACTCCACGTGGCTATTGTCCTTACACATAATAAAGACTCCTGTAGAACCATAAATTAAGTAATAGACGATCAAGATAACCTTCATCTATATCTAATTTTAAATATATTTTCTCACAGTACATTCTGTATTGGCATTTTCACTGGTGGGTCAGCCAAAGAGAGACACTGTATATATTTATACTACATTTTGCCTATCCATCAGTATAAAAATATATAGAAGAGGAATGTGACTGGCATGCACAGCAGCTCTCCTACAGACCTGTTGGCATCTGCAGAGCTATTACTGATACTTCGTAAATACGTGTATAGCTTCATAGTAAAGGGTTCCTAGGAAATGGCAAAACAGTTTCCAAAGGAGAGCTGAAAACTTTGTACTACCCAGTTGTGGTATCCATAAACCAAAACCCAGGAGTACTATGAATACTCTGTCTGTGTCCATTACAAATGCTACTGCTGTGTTAGCTGTTGCCATGCAGAAGCAGAAGTGCGCTTACCCTGTTTACAATAGCTTATTGACAGATGTTGGCAAGCCTCTTGGTTAAGAAGAGTACATGTTACATACATCTTACCAGCGGGGAGTCAAATTAAGACGTAGCTTCTCCAGGCAGGATACTGGTTCAGATCTGATGTTCACTCAGCAAGCAGGACCCTCATTTTATTCATTACCAATGGTCCCTAGACTTCTATTATTATTAGAACCAGCACTAAACATACAATCAGAACAAGAAATTTGCTCCGAACCATTTATTCATGTGTACATATAAATATCATGAAACTGTACTAAAATCCTGGGATGTCTACCTAAAGTTTGGGTTGCATCATAAAGTATCACACCTGGCTTCCTAATGGAAGCAATGTTAGCAGTGTAAGAGGAGCACCTGAGGACTCTGGATAAACACAACTTTTGCTTTGTCTATTATTTTAATTTGGTCATGTGCCATTTTTCTGTTATGTCCTAGCGTGGCAGAGACTTGCTGAAGAGGGTGCACGAGACTTCAGAATTATTTCTGAAAGTCACATGTGACTCTTGCCTGTCCTCATAATGGATAAATAAAAATAAAATTGAAATGCATTAAGGATTGAAGCCCAGCTGAATTCTGCCGGCAGTGTGACTCATTGCTGCTCTCTGGCACTTGAAGGGCCACAGGAGGTGACTTTCCTCCCACCTGACTCCCAGAGCCTCGCAGGGAAGCAGCACGCCTGTCCGGCACAGCAGGCAGCATGGAAGTGAGGAGCAGCAGTGCTGGGACCTTTGAGATCTCCTAACCAGAAAGTGACTAACTAGCTAACAGGCTACAGCTCTGCTGCCAGTGTGGTAGGGGTGCTCCTGGTCACGTTTGCACTGCAGACCCAGCTGCAGCAAGTCTCTGCTGAAGTCCTCCTTTGCACAGCTTCTGCCACACTTTGACCCTTCGGGGTTTGCTGTGACTCCTGAGATGTTGGTGCCTGCTCACTGCTTGTCCAGGCTCCTTTCCCATGGCAGGTTCCTGTGTTATGAGCCTGACCCTGCTCTGGCCTACTGGCTACAGGCTTGTGGACACGAACGTCGTGGCATGGAGCGAGGCTCTCTGCCCCACAGCTGTGCTGAATGCCGTAGCTCCAAGCACTGCCCTGCTCTCATTGAGGAGGAAGCAACTGTTTCCAAATACACAACTGGTCTCTTTGCTCTTAGCTGATGTGCTGGGTCCCATCCACACTCATCACTCAGGACTTTATTTTAACTGCAAAACTTAAGTGTATGTATTTGTCTCACCTGCTTACTAAATGTAATATTTCCAAACCAGAGCATTTTAGGCCTCAACATGTTCCCAGATACCAGACTTCAGAAAGGAAAATCAGGTAAAAACACATTGGTCATACACAGTGAATTGCCAAGAAAAGAGAAGAAAATGTTCACCAAATACAACTTGAAGATTTAGTCATTCTTTTTTGTTGATGCTCTTTTTTAACTGATCAAGAATCATCTCCTAGCTGGGTTCTTCTACCCAAATTTCAGCACAGTATCTAATACAGTATCTATCACAAATATCTATTACACCTATATTATAAACCCTTGAGTAACAAGGTTTATGGATAAAGGGACTGACCTGATCTTACCTGTATTTATTCTCCAAAAGTGTATCATTAATGCTGAACAGAAATCTGAGCCAATGAATTATATTTTTTAAATTGTTATTTTTTAAATATAAAAGAGAAAAAAAATAATACAAAATTAGAAACCTTCACTTACAGAGTGAAGCAGAGAGTGGTATTCCTTTCTAAACTTTGCTTTATAGCGTTTACCAAAGCAGGTATTATAAATAGCATAGTCCCATCCATTAATACTGCAGGGCAGCTTGTTGGCATTAAACAGTTTGTCACAACTAGCATGGGGATATATCCCCAGTGCCAAGATTTATCTAATGCTTTGGAAAAAGAAGTTTTTTCACTAAGCTTTAGCATGTACTTCCAGCTCTGGAATGACCTAAATTGTGCACTTGGGGTTCTGCTGCTCAGTGGAACTCTTTGAGCACCAGTGTCTGGTGCTCCTGGCTCTATTCATTGCACATCTGTCCCTTGTTGTGTTTCTGCACAACACACAACAGATCCCAAAACAATAACGCATCCTAGGGCTTTTAAAAAGACAAAGCCAATACTTTGTTCTAGATCTAGAATGGCCCATAAGATCAGGATTTTTCTGCTCAAGACACTTTTATAGCATTTTTGACACAGTTGAGGCCCTGTTGGCCTGATGCTGTCACTCAAGGCAGAGTAAAAAAAAAGCTCTAAACAGTCCCTAAACATGGCCATGAAAATACTGTAATGCAAATATTTTTCTGCAGTGTATGTTATATATAGCCTACCTAATGGTAGCTGTGACAAGCATCTTGGTACTTGTTTCAGATGATCTCTGCAATTTTTATTCATCTCTTCACAAGCATAAGCATACAATTTACATTTATAGACCTCAGCTGATAAAATGAAATGGTATCTTCATATCATACATGTATCATTCATAGCCCCAAGGTAACAATTTTCACTTGATTAGGTTACACTCAATGAATCCAGATCAGTGGAATTCAGACTTGCTAAATTAAATTTGTAATCCAGGAGGTACAACCTCTTTATCTTCAGCGCTATGTGTACGCTCTTCTTTTAGCCTCATCAACAGAAGCATTTTTAAGCAGCCCTCAGGGGAATAAAGATCACTGGTTTAAAAAATAAAAATAAAACAAGATAACCAAATCCAGCACCAAGCTCCTCGAAAGCGAGGGCCATCCCCTACCAGCAGAAGCCGTGCCATGATGAGACGTGCAGGTCTGGAGGCCTGCTTTTGGCCTTTCCTCGCTCTGAGGCATGCTGTGGTTTGTCTGCAGGCAGCTCTCTGAGGGGACATGGCTGGAGCTGACAGTACAGAATCACAGAATGGCCGAGGTGGGAAGGGACCCCTGAAGATCACCTAGTCCAACCCTCCTGCCAAACAGGATCACCTAGAGCGCCTTGTGCAGGATGGCATCCAGGCGGGGTTTGAATATCTCCAGAGAAGGAGACTCCACAGCCTCTCCGGGCAACCTGGTGTGACAGGCCAGCGCCTGGCCACAGGGCTGTGGGCCTACCACGGGGTGGTGGTGAGTGGGGCGGGGTGGCAGTCTGGTGGCACTGCTCAGCTGTGGAGCATGATGGCTGGAAGATGAGTTGTGTTTGCTTGCATCTGCGTGGTTGTCACCCTCCCCTTGGTCTTTGGGAGAGAGAAGGTGAAGAAGCAGCGTCTGCTGCTACATCCCTTATCGCAAACACTGGAGTCGATGCTGAAAATACCTCCACCTGCAGTATAATCATGTTATTTATCACTGTGTTTCTGGGCAGTTTGTAGCTTCAGATGCCAGCACTAACGATTTGTAACATCCACTAATATACAAGGGGGCTGAGGTGCCCTGTCCTTGGTGGCTGCCTGGCCTCACCAGGATTAAGATACAGAAGTGGATGATATATTGTTAAGGCCTCCAGAGATTATCCACTACTGCAGGGCAAAAAATGGTTCTCTTTCAGCTTTGTCAGTAGTAGAGACAAAACAAATAGACTACACCGAGATCAAATCATGTTGGATTTATATGGAGGGTTTGGCTCAAATAATATGTTTCAGGAATGTTGCATTTTTATTAAAAAAAAAAAAAAAAAAAAAACACAAAAAACAACTTTTGGTTTGAAATAAGAAGCTGGTAAGAATATCTCCTCTTCTAGTAAAATCTGGCAGTCTTGAAACTGAAGTCAGCTGGGAGTACTAATAGCTGTGAAATTTTGAGGGCATACAAGCCAGAAGACCATCTCTGAATCTATCTTAGAGTGCTGGAAATCAGGTCTGATCCCTCTCAAGCCTCCCCTGACAGTCAAAGGGTTGTTTGACATAAACATTCTGGGTTTTGGCTCCTTTCCATTGTAGACATGGATATTTGCAGTCTATATACTTCAGCGAAGTCTCTCAGTTTGCACTGACGTGAATGGGGAGTTGACATTTCTGATGACTCTTTCACAACTTTGTTCTTTCTCTTCTCTTTTCTTCTTTTGTAATTTCATTTGTAACACCAGCTCTGTGTGCACTTTGCTGTTATTCTTCCCCAGCTGTCTGAATGAAAGGTACATTTCAAGCTGCATCTTGGGTGTACGTTGGAGGTAGGATGTTAAGCTCTGGCAGGGCCTGGGGAGCACCTGCAAAGCGAGTTTTTCAGCCAAACAGTTGTTTGAGGCTGTGGAGACTGGGTGAAAAGGAGAAGGAACCCTCAGATGAGTAAGTTTTATGCAGGTGATCATTGTGCAATACGGCTGGCTTGCCCCGATACCACTTTGGATCTGAGAGAGCAGCATCAGGCTGTTTCAGTCACTTCACGCATAGGAGTATCCAACAGGACAATGTACAGCTTCTGGGTACTATTTTGATTTTTAATGGCTGATTTTTTTTTTCTTTTCCCCCTGTATTGGGGTGAATGTAGTATTAATTAACCTTACCCTTCCAGTGAAATGTATTGCTTTGCCTTTTGTGCTACCGCTTGAGTGATAGGACTAGGGAGCTCTGTTGCTTTTTCTCAGACTGACAGCTGTCCCGAGAGTTTTCAGAGGTTCTTCACAGGTATTTGCTTTGTCAGTAAACTAACAAGGGTTGTGGGCTCTTTGGTATGGCTTTTTGGAAGCTAAGCTGGCTGAGGCATGTGCTGGACTGAAAAATAATTCTATCATTCCAGATTTGCACATTTTATGTCAATCAATATTATATTGAGGGCTCAGATTTATAACGTACAGTTTGTAGTTGGATTTGGGGGGGTTATTCAGTTTTTGTTTTTATTTTTTACCCCACTTCTAAACACTTTTCTCAAAATCTGAAAGCATGCTAGCATTTTTATATTGCCATCCCTCCTACACACCTTTGAATCTTTGCACCTTTGAGGCTGCAGCTCCATGAGATGGTGGCGGTGCGCTGCAGCACGCCTCCAGCTGCCGAGCTGTAAGGCTCTCAAGCGTGGAGGTAAGATAAACCCGAGTGACACCCTCCACCAAAAACAGGGATGGGCATAAGAAGATCATACCAGCAATTCTGTGACTTTGGTAAGCAGCACTCTTGGGTTCTGCCACGCTTCCACTGTATGTTGGTGTTTAGGATCTTCCTCTCTGGTGGAGAGGAAGGCAAGGACTGTGCGTGAGTAAAGAGCAAGGAAGATAAGGTCTGAAAAGTTGCTCTGTTTGCCACATTATAAAGCCAGATGGATAATGCAAAGGTATGTATTAGAAACCTAGTTCAATGATTCAAATAACTGGAGAAAGAGCTGCCTCTGGTCATTTCTAGGAAGCATTCATTGAATTATGTGATTTCATACCTCATTATTTTTGAACTGCGTACAAAGGCTTATTTGCAGGATAAAGCCTTCTGCTAACATAAACAGGAAGCCTTTTATCTTAACTTTCCACAGTTATAAAAGCTACCATGGATGGCAACCTAAGCATCTGATGCAGATTATGTGAGACATGCAAACTAGTGAGCAATTAATTTAGAACAGATTAGTAAAGATTATTTCTAACATGCAGAACCATTAAGTAAATACAGACAACAAGCCACTGTATTGTAAGTTGCAGTGGACTCCTGGCTGAGATAGAATTCATTTCGTTCTATGGAAAGCCTGGACTCTTCACTCTGCGTGCCTGATACATGGATTTTTGGGGGGTTGTGTTTCCTAAATGAAACCAAATGATCTCTTTCTTCCCAGCAGTTGTTTCTGTTAGGGGAGCATCCCTGACAGTTGCTGATGCTTATTTAGAGTTAGGATTCTTTGATCAGCTACAGGTATTTTGTATCAACTTTAGATATATACATATATATTTAATGGCATAAGGCAGGTTGTTAAAATGGGCTGTGTGGCTAGCCAACGATAGTGATAAATTAAGGTTTGTCTAAAATTTTTCTCATTTATTTCCCTAAATTACCTGTTAAGACTCTAACTAGTTGCTCACAGAGTGATTAAGTGCCTAGACATGAAAAATTCTGTATATGCTTTGACATGGACTGCTAACCCTGGACTGCAGTATGTCATTGCGATAAAACTAAAAATATCTCCAAGTAGATAGAGGTCATAATTACTGTCATACTTCCATCCTTCAGTATTTGCAGCATAAGAGGAAAAACTGGAAATATAAAGCCTCTGAGATTAATTGCTTAGCAGACTGGCTTTTAAATATCACCAGCTTCAAGGAGAACACCTAGAGTTCTGGGGGAACTGAAAGGAATGATTAACATGCATAAAACTTCAGAGACTCATGACTGTTTCTAATGAAGATAAGGTAAGGTGTGTAAAAAGAAGCAGGTTTCATATTAGGTTGTTTAGTCTTTTCTTCCTTTATTTTATTTTATTTTATTTTAATTTATTTTAATTTATTTTATATGAAAGTGATATAAAGTCCTGTTTAAAAAATATGCCATGGCTATGTAATATATGTGTGCTTAGCCCCCTTGTGTGGAAAATAGAGCGACTCCTGAGTTGCCACCTTTCTGAGTGCTTTCGTAGCTGAGTTGTTTGAGAAACTGAGCAGAAAGGTGGTGCTGCCTTTAGCTCTTGTTGGCTGTTTGTTACTTGCACAGAGTCTCTGAGAGTCACAGCTTTAGGCTCTGGGGCCTACAGTGCCAATTAAGTCATCTTGCCACTGTAGCTCTTGGCACTTTTTTGTACTTCCATGTAAAGTGCTGTAGTTGAGAAGTAAATATCTCAGAAATTAATTCATCGTTATGAAGCCCAGGGCCCTCAGGTTGGTGGGCTATAGGAAATTGGCAGCCAGCAGTGGCAAGTTCTTAGTGCCCACCACAAGTGAAGAGCCGGGACTGGCAGCTGGCATGTGTCTGCTGTCTGCAGTCCTGGTAAAAACTCCGTCTTTGAAAAGTCTGTCCCTCAGACACAGCATCAAAAGTGCTTGGTTTACCTTTTCTTTCCTGAAAGAGAGAGAGAGAATGAAAAAGAAAGAAAGCAAGACACTGAATTTAGAGATTATGTTGCTTTCTTGTGTGCTGTCAACAGCAACAAAGGCAAAAATCTGGCCTCAAGTTCCCTCAGTTAACTCACTCACAACCTAATTTTCTTGAAAACTGGCCTTTTCTGACACCATTGCAGATGCATTAGTTTTAAATCTGCTTAAGCAAGATGAAAATGTCAAGGAGCAAGTGTGAGTTTGACCCAAAAGTGCAATTCAGTCCCTGGCAGACGCTGTGCTTATATGTACAAAAGATGGTTTGTGATCGCAGAATAATAGTGTTTCCTGCATGTCCCCACTCACAGAGATTTGTATGGACACTAAGCAGTAATTCATGGATGAATTTTTAATGCAGAGACAGCTCCTACATGGAGCTCTAAATACTACGCTGAAGGCTAAGCGTAAATGTTTGCAATCTTCAATCACAAAACTTCGATGGGGATGTGGGAATAGGTAATTGGCCAAATTATTTGCTGGCTTTGATAGGAATGCTTATTTGGTGCTTGTTTCCCTGAAGCTAGCAGTGAGATAATTGCCCCAGCCTTCAATCCCTGTTCTTTCTCCAGCTCTAGGGTAAGGGCACATTTCTGAGGTGATTATTACTAAATTACCTACATCATGCGGCTAATATCCACCAGATAAACACAGCTTTAAGTGTTGCTGAGCAAGGGGCACTACCAAAGGAATACCAAGTGGCCCTGGGGAATGTTAAGGCCCTACTAAGGGGCTGGGCCCCTTCCCTGCCTTTGGCCTTGGTGGGAGCCCTGGGGGGCTGGCAACCCCTCTCCTGTGGGGGCAGCAGCTCGAGGAGGAGGCACTGAGGCAGCTGGATTAGGATCTGGGCAGGATTCAGCTGTAAGTTTTATTTTCATTTTCTTGTAGATAACTCTGTTAAACTACTTTTGGCATAACCCGGTCCTGTTATATGCAGTTGGCTTTGGTATATGTCACCTAACTGAAATAATGTTGAAATCATCATCTGTGTTGCTTTTTGAGGCATTTCTTACTGGAAGGATAGTCTGCAACACTGAACTTTGAGATGTGCTTCATCACAATTCTAGTACTTCTGATTTTACCTCATCGCTTTTGCTAGTCTAGGAGGGGTAGGTCAATGGGTGTGGAATATTGTGGTTTTAATCACATAATTTAGTCTCATTCCTTTTGCTAAGTATGTATGGCTTGAGGGAGATGTAACTACTGCCATTGCAAACTAGAGGGAAAAAAAAGAAAAACACACAACAACCAAACAATTCATGTTCCGAAGCATCTGTCTATATCAGCTATTCAGGCAAAATATATTTAGAAAAAATCACTCTCACCATTTAAGCTGTTTACTGCATTAACTAAAATGCTATATTTTATCCAATCTCTGTGGAAACAGATGTGCTACAATCTTAATTTATCACTTGTCTTTCCTTTACAACTGGGTAAAACTAACAAATAAATGCAGTGACTGCAGACAAAGCTGACAGGCTTAAGCTGCAGTATGTATGCTAATGTATTTTTCAAATAGCTTTAAAAGGCATGATTATGCCTTCCTGTTTTGGTTTATACTGAACCATAAAGAGCCCTAAAATCAACAGTGTCATGAAGGGATCTCATTTGAGAGTGTTTGTAATCAGCTTGTAAGAAATGTAACTCAGTTGTGTGTAATGACATTGTGCTATTCACAAAAAGTTGTTATTTTAAGGCATACTTTCCAAGAAGCTTTCAATGGGAACGTTGCATTGGGCAAAGAAAGAGCACCGTCTTTTTTTTTTTTTTTTTTGCTACACTTGGTAGTAATTTATAAGGTATAGGAGATGTCATAAATAATGAAGTGAGCTACAACCTGAATAAGCTGGCAGAATTTTTAATGGAAAAGCTAGGTTGGTTTTATTTTTTTTTAAACTCATGCTTAGATACTGATGATCTCAGAACATGTGAAGAAGCCAACCAAAACCTAGGATACGTATCTACATATACATGAGTCTGTGCCCAGGAAAGCCAGTCTAGATGAAAAGCAGATATATGGTAGTGGCATTTTCAAAGATATTTATCTCCTAATCCCATTTTTCTAAATAATGTTACTAGTGATTCATCAGAAAACAAAGCCAATGTCTCTGCAATAACAAGAATTTAAGTCATTATCAGAAGAATTTCTTTTCCAAAAGTTATCAAGGTCTATATTAAGTGGGTTAACCCAGAAATCAGCAGTCTCATCTATCACCTTCTGCCTTTTCTGTGGAGACTTGGTTACTGTCCTGAGCTCTGGCAGCAGAGAGGGGCTGTCCCAGCAAAACTGAGATCAGCTGGAAAGAAGGAAGTGACTGCTCCCTTTTATTTGAGGATGCTGGGGCTGGAGCACCATGTCCAGCTTTGGAGGCGAAGGGCTGAGCCGGGTGTCCAGCTGGGTAGTGGAAGATGCACTGTGAGAAACCAAATGAGAGGTCAAAATCAAAAATCATTCTCTTTCACATTCTAAAGATGACTCTTAATTTTCCTTCCTCAACAAGCAAGCAGACGTTTTTTGGGGGAAGAATGGAAGTATAAGCAGTAGACAGATGGATACCATGGTATACCTTATTTGTGTACAAAACACGGTCCATATTTCATAATAAAAAGTGAACAGTTACTTTGTTCTGTTTCCATTTCACCCAGTTTACCTTTTCAGCCTGGGAAAAGGAAAACTTTGTGAGGACTGGGGTGTAGGGGCTAGAGCAGCATTCTTATTCTGTTCATGTTTGAGCCACTCAGGTTTTCCATTTGTTCACATCTGTATTTTTACAGAAAATTGATAGGCACTGTAATTGCAGTCTGCTGAAAGCAAGTAGGTCAGAGTTATGCTTTCCATTCCAGAGGAGCTGCTGGGGCTGGGGAGAAAGAAATACATCTGGACAGTTCTTCTTCCTCTGTGCATGTCTGTGTGCCACAGCCATTCATTAGACTCCTCACAACTGCTCACCAAAATACTTTCAGGGGTATTAAGCAAAATCAACAAGAGCATCTGTGCTTAAAAGGTCCCTCCCTACTCATCTGCCACTTCTCATGGCAGAAGGTTTTTTTTCACGGCTGCATGTAAGACGGTGCATTGGCTCAGAGTTATGCTAACTGTAAAGGGACAACTTCTTGGAGTGCACTGATGAGCCAAGGAGCTGGTGAGGGGAGAGACCCCCTAGTCATAAACAAGGAAGAACTAAACCAAGGGATGTGAAGGTGTGGGGGCTGCCAAGACCCCTGCAAGGACTTCTGCAGGTGCACCTACAGGAAATGGAAGATGAGGGGAAAATTGTGGGCCTGCAGAATGGGACCTCGTGACAAAGCACCTGGAAAAGCCTGAGGTGCTGAATCCCTTCTTCACCTCTGTCTTTACTGATAGTTCTGGCCTTCAGGAAGCTCATGTCCCTGAGGCTGGAGGGCAAGACTCGAGCTAGAATCCTAGAGTGGCTTGGGTTGGAAGGGACCTCAAAGACCATCTATTTCCAACCCCCCTGCCATAGGCAGGGATGCCACCCACTAGAAGAGGTTGCTCAGGGCCTCATCTAACCCAGCCTTGAGCACCTCCAGGGATGGGGCATCCACAGCTGCTCTGGGCAACCTGTGCCAGTGCTTCACCACCCTCTGAGTGAAGGATTTCCTCCTAATCTCTAATCTAAATCTTTTTTATCTTTAAAGATTTAAAAGACTTTAAAGATTTTTAATCTCTTAGTTTAAAATCATCCCCCCTCATCCTGTCACTATCCAATTGAGTAAAGAGTTGCTACCTATTATTGCATGGCCACTCCAACTCTTCTGGCTTGTAGTCATAGGAGTTGTCCACTGGACTTCCACTTCACCTGGCCAGGGATTCAGGCAGTCATTTGATCAACACCAGTAACCTATTTCCATATACAATCTGGGTGAGTGGTCATAATCTTTCTCATCCATGTGAGTTTTTTTCTTAACTTCCTTAAATCTAGCTTGAGACTCTCAAACTGGTAGTAAGGGATACTGTCTCATCCTCTTTTTTTTTTTCTCCTAATTTTCCAAAGCATTTATGTCACAGTTGAAGACAAATCGGGTACTGTGGTGGCAAAAGGAATTCCATGTGCAGGAATGAATGAAGGGTTGCTGCAATACTATGTATTCTTTATTTTTGTATAACCAGGTCACTTATTCCAGGCAATAACAAACTGTAAAGATGTTTTATGTTTTCCATTGTTTTGGATGTGTTTCATACCAAGGTATCTTCCTTTGAGCTAGTTACCCTAGGCTATCCTAATTTCTGAACTGTAGTTTCTCTAAGCTAAATATTAGTTATTACATCTCAGAAAACCAAGCATTTTCAAGGCACTCAATGATACGAAATGAGTGACTAACGAAAGCATGAGGGTTCATCTGTAAATAGTAAGTTTCAGAGATAACTAAGAAGTAAGACAGATCCTGTCTTGGTTTTCTGCGTATGCGTTTATCTTTAACACACACACACACACACATCTAGGAATTCTATTCAGCTCCTCTGGTTTATCACTTTCAAAAAGCATGCTAACACAGAGCAGGTTTCAATCTAAAGGATTTCTTGGTGTTGCTTGCAACAGTTTGACGCAGTGCTGGGCTGCCTGGGAGGAGAAGCCCGCTCCTGGCAGTATCTATCCCCTGCTGGTGTCTCAGACCGGTACCGGTGCTTAGAAAAGCAGTTTAGGAAAACACTGCCTTCCCCTTCCAAAGAAGGCTGCCGTGCTTGCCTGCAGCTGTTCTTTCTAAAGCATAGCTTTAAGTTGCAGAGTGTAATTTTTGCTAGCACATCATGAATATTTAAGTGGCATTAAAGACAGGAGATAAATTCCCAAAGACATGTAAGCCAAGGAATATTTCATCTTTGGCAACTGGAAGATCCTTCTGTGAGGTACATAACATATAGTTTGTTATTATTGACAGCTTTATTTGCTTATAAGGTCGAATGGAGCTCTCCCTTCTCAAATATGTTATCCCACTCAAAGGTTTTTTTTTCTTTTCATGCCCCACTGTTACTAAGTGATACCCTGGCTGGATTTGTAAGGCTGATATTTGTTGTTGTGGGAACAGAATACCTAACTTCATGGAATGACAGCTTCCTTTCTGTGTGACAGTAGACAGGATTGATTCCTCAGTTTTGCAGCTGCGTGTCTGTTTTACCTTCAGAAAGGTTTTTCTTAGGACAGCTCTCTACTAGAGGTGTGAACAAAAATATAATCTCTCTCCAGAGACCAGTTTCTCCTGTAAATGTTTAAAAAATATTTTGGTCTTTTGCATAAATCCGAAGCTTGCCCATTACAGAAATACATTTTACACAAACAAAAAAAAAAAATGAATTCAGCTGAATTTGTTTTTTGTTTTGTTTTCCTCTTAACCACAGTAATAACCATAGGAGGACAGAGCCCCTGACCCGGGGGACAGTTGGGTGACAAGAGCTCTTGTGCCCGGGTCCTGTCTCTTTGACCTAGTAGGGCTCATGTCTCGGAGTCTAAGTAGCTCATGTAGTGAGGCTTGAACATCTGCAGACTATTTCCTTGGTCTAAAAAAAAAAAAAATACCACCACCACCCAAGATCTGTTTCATAGTAGAAATTCTCCTGAAGATGAAGCCCCAATACACAACGAACTTCTGCAGTGTGGTCTGTGTTAGATCAATCTCACATTTCTGAGAAAATAAACTGATTTGATAATGTTTCAGCTCAAGGGTGTTTTGTAATAAAGACTTAAACAAATATGCTGTCAGCCCCCCTGTTCCTCTCAGTTAGATGGATATGCATGTATTTTGGACTGGGAGCTCTTCAGTACAGGAACATAATTCTTCTGAAAATGTTTGCTTTATTATGCCTGTTTAAAAAAAATAATCTGTATTCAGTTCTTGCAGTTGCACATGGTTGAGGAAAGCTGACCATTCCCCACTTCTTCATCCCTCATATTTGCACATACATTTTTTTTTTAAAAAAAAAAGCCAAGCATATTTTATTTCATTTTCTAGTGCAGCATTTAGAATAAATGAGTGAGGTCTATCCTGCATTGAGCAGACCTAGAAAACATAATTAGTCTGGGTTTATCATTCAAATGAGGGAGATGTGCCCACCCATTATATTTAGGGAAAGGTCACATTTTTATAGTGAAAAATCCTCTGTCAGGGAAAACAGGGCTTATGCAGTCTCTTCAAATAGATAATGTAGACAGTGGCTCTAATACAAAGAAAATCAAACAGAATTGGATTCTTCTGTGCTTCTTTTTGATAAAGACAGGCCATCCTTCTTAAGCTCCTTTTTTCCCAGTAACTTAAACCATATTAACTTGTTCATGAACGGCAGCAGTACAAGAACACAAGTCAACCATACCGCTTCCCTGGAGAAGAAAGGACCAGTCAATGCTGCCTCATTTTGCTTTAACTCCAGTTGTTGGCATGGCAGTTTATGCATTTAGTGGTTAGAAACAAGCTATTTTTTTTTTCTAACAAATGCTTATCATTAGGTTTATACTAACAAGCACTGCAGCATTAGTTCCTCTGTGCTCACCTCTGTGAAGCGTTTAGCTGGTCTCCACCCCTCGGGTGTCCTTTCATTGCTTAGTAGGCACTAACTAACTGCCCTAGTGTTTTACAGTGTCAAGCCATGACACAGAAATGTGAAGTACTTCTGACAGAAAACAGTTGAGAAGAGAAAAAAATATTGCATGGTGCAAGATACTCTTTACAGAACTATTTTCAAAGAAAACTTTTCAGAGTATTTTCCAGATTTCAAAGTTTAAAAAAAAAAAAGGTTATTTTAAGTTAACGAGTTTTGAGTGGAACCACTACTAGTAAAGCATGGCACAGAAAATGTATGAAAGGGTCATTTGTCATTAGGTTCTGTGCTCTTTGAGAACATCAAGTTGAGAAGGAAAGCTGCTTCAACACACAATAAAAACTAGGTCCCTATGGAAAAGTCTAAATCCAAGCCTAGGGATTTATTTAAATTCTTTGCCACCAAGATGGGTGCTTTCTCCTCAAGAAACCCTTACTCTTAAAGCTGCGTACAAGGTGCAGCAACTCTGTATGTGGCCAGATGACTTAGGACACTCACCAGGCTGTAAAGTATTGGACTTCACACCATCCCCCAGCCCCAGAAGACGCAAACCCCCACTCTCACCAGTCAGGATGCCTCCACCCAGTCTACTGGGAGGCAAGCCGCCCACTCCTGTGCTGATCCCCATCCAGAAGGGCACAAGAGGCTGATTAGTGATTTACTGTTCTGAACACAGAATGAAATTTGACTCAAGGTATTGCTATTTCTATAATCATATTCCTTGTTAACTGCTGAAACTACCTGATTTTTCCTATAACTTATTTTTTAAGCATCCTTTCCCAAAATGAGGGGAAAATGCCCTCACTGACACATTTTAAATTGTTACTTTGAAAAAAAAATCAGTATTAAAATACTACACGTGAAAACAGTGCCAGCTTACTATTAGGAACCAAAATTGTTAGGATTGTGGACTTTTTTTTTCTCCTTTAAGCATCATAATTCTAACACACTCATTAACAAATTCTTAATGCAAATACCTAAAATCAGCACATGGTAGGCCTATAAAGTATGTATTTCCTAAGTGAATACCTAATACTGTGTTTCAGCTGAGCATGTTGACTGAATGGCATTGAAACTTGTAGACTAACTTACAATTCTAATATTTGACAGAGCTTCATGTATTATTGCTGTTTTATAATATGTATACATAACATGTTTTTGCATAAAAGCAGTCTGCTTCTCAGTTGGTCAAATTTAAAATCTGTCATGCAGTTGAGGAGGATTTCAGACTAAAGATGGAATACTAGAGAAGATATGCACAGACCCATGGGAAAAAAGTGTTTTATCTCATTTATATAAATGAAAACCACACTCCAAAATGCTAGTACGTAGAAATAGACTGATACAGCACTGCTGTTTTAAAATAGGTTCTCTTCAGAATGAAAATTACAAGATGTAGCAATGACAAGTGCCATCCTTGAAGACCACAAAACTTGAAAGAACTTATACTACTACTTATTTTATTGCAATATATTCCTTTTATTTATTACTGTCTCAGAGGAAGAATGTTACAATGTAGTGTTTGAAGTAGCATTTACTTGGCAGCAGAGGACAAAGGATGCATACAAACACAGGCAGAAAAACAACTTTATACATAACCTCATATTCAGAACAAAAATAAAAGCCACCAAATTCACTAATGAGACTTTTTTTTTTTTTTTTTACTTATTTGGTGGGTTATTTTTAAGGATTCTTTGCTTAGAGAATGGCATAAGCTTGATAAAAGCAAAGTACTTTGCAGAGAACAGAATATAAAGCTATTTCCAATACTACTCATGAAGATAGGTCTGAGGTAGAAAGGTGGTCATGGCTTTCCTCTTCTGTAAAATGTATTTGTTTTTCTTCTCAGAATAACTATGCTACTTTTTTAATAGATGAAGCATTTATAGTAGCCAGCATCTTCTCTTCCCTCCCTGACAGTTTTGCTCCACTCACTCCAAAATAACACTTAGCATTTATATAGAGCTTTTCAGACACTAAGGTCTACAACACCTTTGAGAGGTAAGTACTATCGATCCTCATTTTACAGATGGGAAAACAGAGGCAGAGTGGTTAAATAATTTGCCAAAGGGTTCAGAAAGAACTGGCACTGGAGCCAACTCTAGAATGTGGTCACACTGTGCTCAAATCAATTCCTTGAGCAGCAGCAGCAGTCCAGGAGTAAGTACTGTGGGTGCAGGACAATCTAGTTGGCACCACTTCACAAAAACACTAGAAATTCCTGACTTTCTGTTTTAAAGTCCTCTAGCATCTTTTGGTACAAAATGTATAACTCTTCCAATACCATTTTGAGACTCTTTTTTCTTCAGTAATAATCAAGAACAACATAGCATCATTTTTCTGCACTATACATGAAATATATTGCATGCAGTTTTACGAATTAAAGGTATGTCCTGAAATTAAATCAAGTGTCCATGCAGCATTGTAAACTCCATGAAGGCATTAAAATCTCTCATGATTATTTTAAAATTAGAGATCAGCTGATCAGTGACATAACTTTCCCATAATTATCCCTACTGGAAGTACATAAATAAATGATTTCAAAGATAAAGATGAGTTGCAAGATTACAATGCCACATGATAACATCTAAGAGCACTGCAGCTTTGAAGAAAACGTTCCATCACTAATAGTATTGGAAAAGGCTTTCTAATTGTCTCTTCATTTACAAGAGGCAGATAAAAGACTGGTGTGTTTAGATCATCAGAAGGGGATCTCACGGAAATGAGCTTTAGTTCACAGACTGTAAATTCCAAAACTTGAAACAAGTTTGGCACAGCAGGGAACAGCAAAGCTTTGTCTCCAAAGTTGGGCAAGATCACACTAACTTAGACCTTACTAAAAACAACTCAAACTATCATTTAAGTCCTCTTTTTAGCTATCTCCTGATTCAAAGTAAAGTAAGGCTTAATAAAATAATCCTCCAAATGGAGTGTGTTGGCTGGAAATAACTAAAAGAATGTTAAAAATACCATTTTGGTGCATGATAATTGTATGACTTGAAATTAGATTTTACCTTGTTTAATGGGGTTAAAATACTGTAGCTTGTACTCAATGGCAAGTTTAGTTAAACAGTAACAATAATGCAAATCATGGGAACTTCATATGCCAATCCTGAAAATAAATCAAGAATAATTTTGGAGTCTGTGTGGTCAGCTAGTTAGCATATAAATAATCCATACAGAATATTAAATGAGTGAGAACATAACTGAGGATATTTTACAATGTAAAAGCAAAGAGCTGAAAGGAATGTATAAATGTAACATTTTGCTCCAAACTCCTTAGCAGTTCTCTTTACGATTATCAAAAAGAACGTATATAAAGCCCCTGCCCCTTTTCCCGCGGCTGTATATTTATACAAATCAGTGACAAATACTCCACTGCTCATTAATTTACAGTTGCATAGAAAGGGAAGAAGAAGAAAAAAACAATACTATAAAAACAACATCCTCATCTTTGGGTATTCAGTGTTTTACTATTTCAAGTAGAACACGCAGTCAAATTGAACAGCATGTCCCAAGGTCCCATGCAGCCTTCTGATGAAGTGGAACTCGCGATTGGCGTTTTGTAGAAAAGGGCTGTACTGCACATCAAGAAGCACTGGTTGACGTCCAAATGAGCACTTCACATTGCCTGTAATGATGAGAAATAACCATGTCAGTACTGTTTAGCATGCACAGTCCTCTAAAGAGAGATTTAAATACTCTGGACTCGGTTCAGTTAAGGACTCGGGCGTAATATTACAAAAAAATATATACTTTAAAAATTTAGATGTATTGTCACAAGACTCAGCAAATCACTGAGGCATGTAGTTAAGAGAACCCTCATTTTACTGTGTTGCAGCATTTAAAATTCTTGCTGAATAAAGCCCAAAGGATGTTATGACTACAGAGTAGTAAATACAACTTAAATGCTTTCCTTGCTGTGTACCCATAGAAAAAAAAAAGTGTAGGCTAACTACTGCTCTATCCAAACTATCAAAATCCCTGGTGGTAAAAATGCAGAGTATGCACAACCAGGATTTGGACTCACTCATCCCTTTAAAATGTGATGCTTATTTCCAGGCTCCTGTTTCAGGATTCTGTTCTCTGCAAAACAGGGAAATATCCCTTCTTAAATGGCTCTGGAATGGTGTATATCAAGCATATATATCATCGTATATCTCATATCATATATATCAAGCATATCCCAAGATCACTTGGGAATCGTTCTGCATCTAAAAAATCAAATGCTTTTTTATGAAGATTAATATTAATCACTGAGAACACTGCAAGCTATCACTATGCCTGCTTACAGGAAGGATTTCTGAAAAATGTTAGTTTAATTCACGAGTGTACTTTATTAAGACACTGAAACCCGAAGTCTGAGTCACTGACTGCAGGGCACGATTCATCCCATTCCCTTCAGAAATTCCTGTCTGGGAGGGCAATCTTACTAATACAAGATATTACAGCCCATGAAAGTGTTTGTTGAGCAATATTTCTGAATTTTTAGATACTCTCTTTGGGGAGGTCTGACCTTGCAACCTGTGGATTAATAGACAAGGTGAAGCAATTTAGGGGAGTAAATGGACTCTGCCTATCACTTCATTCTTCTGAAACCTAGCACATAGCAAGTTGTGCTAGTCTTTAAGACTTATTTAGCAATTAAATTTTTCAAGAACTCTGCAATGACACAAGATTATGTTGTTCCTTATTTGTCATAAATTTGCTCTAATATCAACCAAATCCTATAGCAAGTGTTTTTTCCTATTTCTCTTTCTTATAAAATAAATTTAATTGATGATTCATACCAGGTGGAGTTTCAGGAACTCGGTAGTATCTAAATACCAGATTGATTTCCACATTTTTTGTGAACTGTGAAATTAATTAGCCAGATATCTTCTTTGGGTTTGTAAAGTGGTTGCCTTATAAGAGAAGACAGCTTAATCTAATGCCTAAAATGCTTTGCAGGATAGACCCTCATGGAACTGGAGCTATGGGTACCAGCGCACAAGCACATACGGATGTTGTTGCAAGAACCAGCTTTGATCTTGCAGAACTGATGCTGGCTTGAAACTAACTGTCCCCAATCATTTTCAGCTGATTCCATGTGGTCAGCATCCCAGAACTGCACAATGTCTGAACTTCAATTCCAATGACAATGCAAATACGTAAACATGTCTCATACCTGTGGCCTGCCAGTGAAACTTGCTGTAAATAGAAAAACAAAAGCAAAAGAAAGTTAGAAATTTACACGATTCTGCAGCTTGGCAGTATAAAACCAAAGGCAATAAAAAGAAAATATTTACTACAGAAGAACAGAAAGATTTTACCTTAAAAAAACAAACACACAAACAACAACATTTAACTACAAGTGTGTTGTAATGGTCTAGGCATAACTTTCTTCACAAGTTTTCTTGTAATAAATTTAAAGTGTTACGAATACAGACTATGTTTTTCCCTTTTCAATACTTGTGACCATACAGACCTAGAAGTGCTTTATTATACTACTGTCTGTTCAAAAATATGAATCATACTAGATCAGCTTGGTATGCCATTAAATATTACTGATATTATCTGTATTGCAATAATACCCATGAAATCTTAGACCTTTCATTCGAAAAGGAAGTAGACAGTGAATGGTCAGAGACCTAAAACAAGAACCGCTTTGAGGATAAAAGGCTGTAACATAAGAAGAAAAAATGAGAGAATACAAAAATTGGAACCTTTACCTCAAGTGTTAACAGTACATATTTGCTCTCTCCCCATTTCTTTTACTGCATCAAGTTTGCAAGTTGCCTGCTTATTTATTTTAGTGTGATGAAGCAGTTGATACAGGTTAAAAAATGAGACATCTTCTCTACTCTTGCTTGGCTATCTTGAAGTTACATTGGGGAAGTTTTGCAAATCCATCTTTCTGAAAAGCCCTACATACTGTGACTGTCACTTCGACTATGCAGAACTCTCCCAACATGTTTTGCATGGAACGATAACAGTAACAACAAATAGCGACTGTTCCTTAGGGTCCCATGGGTTTCTGACCCAAGAATGCTCTGGGGTTAGTAGTTTCATGCCACTTTTTTCGCCCCCGTTTCTTTGAATACACTTTACAGAAGTGTCCTGTACAGGCTGTAGCAAGACTCCCAACTCCCTCCTCCCAATTTATCCTTCAAAAAAAAAGAAAATCAATTAACAGCATAGGGAAATCCGCACAGAACTATGCACAGTATGTGAACTTGTCTTTCTCTGCCCTTTTTGAGCATCCTTTGGAAGTCGTCCACAAACTCCCAGGGCTCAACAGACCACAGGTTTCACAGGTTTAAGCCACCCAAAAATGAACATTCCCATGACTGATGTAACTGGATTCTTTTTTTCCCTGTCGTTCAATCAACGAGAATTCAAAACCCCATTTCTAAACTCTGGGGAACGTATATCACCCATTAGGCTGGAAAGCTTTTGACTTACCCTCTTGGAATTTGTCACTCTTTAAGGGGAATTTAGGATTCATGCCATCAGGCATGTCCAGAGTCAAACAACTGAGCTATAGGCCCCATACTGACAGTGCTCTCCATTCCTCCCAATATCTCCCACAACGAACAGCTGCAAATCTTGGTCCCTGTTGTTTCTTCCATATTAAGAAACAAGAAGTCAAGATGTTATGTCAAGAAGGGGCTGTTAATGCCCCTACCTTGCAGAGGTTTTGAAAAGACTATATCCACTATGCTGTGAGGCTTTAAATATTACAGTAGACACTTACATACTTACAACATTGCAAAGCTACTGTTGGAGCCAAAGCACTCAGATATCCAGAGCATCCCAAGAAGATGCTAAGTACTTTGTTATTGTTGTGAAGTCATAGAGAACAAAGTGATGAACAGTGTGCAGAGTGACTCAGCAGCATTGGAAATGGCTGGCAGGCAGTATTTTTAGTATATTTTTTTATCACTACTTTAAAAAGATTGACCCGGAACTCTATCAGTCATGAAAAGCCTTCTATTGTGACCTTTAATTTATATGATGGAATTTCATTCAGAAAGCCACAGCAACATTGCCTGGTCTCTGCAGGTCATCTAGTGCAACCTCTCACTCAAAGCAGAACTGCTGCCAACAATAGTCTTGACAACCTCTAAGGCTGGAGATTCCATATCCTCTGTTTGACCTGCTCCCAGTGGCACACTATGCTCCTTTTAATTCAGGAGACAGAAACTAAACAAAAATGCTGGCAGTGCACAAGAAAATATCCCTTCTACTTTCAGAAAAAGTAAATATTTTAAACTACTTTCAATGTACGCTATTAGCGGAAAGAACCCTTACTTTTTTCAGAGACGTTATTTTTCTTTTCCCTTGACAGCTGGGGGCAGGCAAAGTATTTCTACAAGTTTGTTGTAAATTCACTTGGGCCAAATGGCCAGTAGCTGCTATACTGCTTATACATGCCAGGCAGAAATTTGCAAAAACAAGAATTGATAATTTGTTTGCATTTTCTGTTTATTTGTATACATAAAACACACCCCTGAGTTGTGCTAAGTAGCTCCAATAGCTGCTGGCTTTAAGAAGAGATGCTCCTTAATTTATAATGCAATGGGCTATGAACTACTGAACTCAATGAAAACATCAAGGGATAGCTGAAACAAAACATCTTTTGCTAAACACTAATTTACTTTCTTAAAACGTGGAAAGTGCATCTTCTCTGATGCAGTCCTTCACACATGAACAACATATATACAAGAGATAAAAGAAGCATTTTAATAGGGTTCATTGAGTTTTCAAAACAGGATAGAATAGAATAGAGCTCCAATGCTTCCAGAAGGACTGGAAGAAGAACACCTACCCTTTACTTGTGCCTTTTAAAACTGACCATCACTATTACACTTCATTTTAAAGAGCTGTTGAGAGTGTAATAATATATCACAGATTTCACTACTCATTTGCTAAGGCAGAAGATGTGAAGGTGAAAATATATATGTTATGTATGTAGGTAAAAAAAATATACTAAATAACAAAGCTGTCACTTCACCCCATCCCTGCCAAACCCACCAATCTATATGAAATACTGGTGGAACCAGAAAGATAGCTACTCATTTTTGTAAGGGCAGTGACACCCTGCAAGGAACAGGATCAACAGGAACGTATATCAGCTGATAAAAGCCATGCATATGAAGCTACTTGGTTTTACTTTAATATACAACTAATAAAATACTAACTTTCAATGTATTTAAGCAGGGAAAGATGTTATGTGCTGTGGTTAACAGTTATTTCCTCTGGCCAATTAGTTTAGTAACTACTTCAATAATTAGTTCGGGGACTCAGAATTGGGCTATGGTCCCTACTGTAGCCTGCAGCATTTCTTTCAATTTATATTAGAGAAGCAGCTTTCAAATTTTCTGAATTTACATTCACTTCAGTTCTACATAGGGTTTACATCAGCAGCAAATGGGACTCTAGCTCTTTTCCCTTGTGCAGACACAGATGAACATTCTATATGGAGCAACAGACTTTTCTTGTAGTGAATAATTGTCATTTAAAACACAAGCTTATTTTTTCCCCTCACAAACAGTGTATGTTGAACAACCTTAAAGAACAGAATTATGTAGCTTGTATATCTTGACAAGATATTATCAGATATCTTATCAGAGAGAAGATTTTTTCTTAGTTGGTACCATGGGAATGACTTTTTTCTTCTTTAGTCCACCTCAAATTGAATACTATTCTCAGAGACGTAATTTATTACACTTACAGCAGCAAGCTGGAAATGTGCTGTTGATTTGCTCCATAACATCTGTTAGATCTGTGTTGGTATCATGAGGTGGAACTAACAAGTCATCTGCAGATACGACAACAAAAAGAGCAATGAATTTAGCAACAACAACAAAAGAAAAAGTCAACAACATTCTGCAAAGCATTCTCATCCAAACATCCATTTAAATATTGCTTTACATTTCAAGGGAAACCACTAGCTAAAGCCTTTGTAACTTAAAGTGCAGGAACTGTCATTGATAATTGCCAGCCTTGGGAGAGGAGGTGAAAGTTGAATTACTGATTTGCAGCACAAAGAATTTCTCTGTTATTAAAGCTCAACAACTGCACCCAAGATTTAACTAGAAGGAAGTGCCAACAAGGACCAATATATGACAATTTATAGATAAGTAAAAGGTCATCAAGACGGAGGAATTGTACTCAGTAGCTGCTCAATTAGTATTCTTTTTTTTTTAAAGATGATTTGTCATGTAACTTCCAGACTGAATATATAATTCTTTTTGTAAATAAATAAATATCTTTCAGGCAGTGTTTATTCAATCAGAAGCAGAAGCTCCATTAGTGTTAAAATCCTCCTTGCCACAATATTTTTTAAAAGCTGCTTAAAATTAGCAAGTGGAATGGTTAGGAAATACAACCGGCTCTGTTATTAGACAGCCTCACTCATAAATCTACCATTGCATTAAATCAAACTGAGAGAAGTTTTGCGGTTTTTTCAGATAAATTATAGCAAAAACACATGCCCATGCTGAATGAAAACTTTTCAGTATGCAAGAGAATTTTTGTCTTTCCACAGATTTTTTTAAAAATCTGTAACACAAAGGCTGGAAAAGAAACATAGGGATGAAATTACACTTAGATAATTTGAGAAAAATTGGTTGTTTTTTCTCCGAATTTTGAACATTCAATGGTCCGTAATTATTTCTGCTAATTCCCAGTGGAATTAATGAGTTTTGCTATTGGAGAATTTAAAATAATCTTTCAGAGAGAAATCCTCTCATGTGCAGTGGCTGTACTACTAAATAATTCCTAAAGATGTGAAGCCTTTGAGGGGTGGGGTCATCAAAGTACCAGGAAGAGCAGAGGATACACATGAAGCAGCCATTAGGAAATTTTGATTATATGTTTTTGGATATTTGTTCCTGTATCTGTCAGATTACTTGGCTGCATGCATGTACTGTAGGACAAACAGCTGTTGGTCGTTTCACTCCAATGCAATCTGGTTCTCCATTCAGTGAGGACAGATTAGCCCAGTAAATTCAATAGATCAAAATGGATGGGACCAAGAAATCTAGTGACAGAAATCCATAATTCAGCGTCACATGGATCCTCGAGATACCGCAGCTGTTTGCAGGTGTGGGGAAGCAGCAGCTCCAGCTGCATTAAGTACTGCTCCCAGTAGCATCACAAAGATCGGTTCCTTTTTATTGGTAAACCATTTCAGAAAGATGCAAACAAAACTATTCAGTAATCACCTTCAGACCCATACAGCATGTTATCTGATCAAACACTCACCTGTCTGATGAAACTGCGAGCTTGTCTCTTGCGCAAGCGGGTAGCCGAGGGCCAAATGCTGGGGTGAAGCACAGGGGGAGGTGCCGTTAACCCGGGAGTCTGACTCAGGCTACAGGAAAGACAACAAGATGTAATTTACGTAAATTATATCTACAGAATTGAAGCGTGGGCTTGTATATGGTCATCTTGATTCCCCCCTCCTTCCCTCTTTTCTTTTTGGTACTCTTTCTTGTTTTCTCTCTAAACAATAGAAAGTTGGCTTAGGTCTATACAACTATTAGGGACAACTTGAAGATGAAAATTTAGACTTAAGTGTAATTCTTATGAGACGGCAGTTAACAGTCATCTTGTTAAAAACACTGTTCAGCTGCAAGCATGTACCACAGAAACACAGTTTAGGTTCAAACAGTCTGACGAGGCTTTCTGTTCAGTTACACCAAGAGACTATAAAATGGTATTACTGGGGTTGGGTTTGCTTATATGTACATATACGTATGTCCACACACAGCAGATGCATGCACACAAAGAGCAGCCATATAAGCTGCCCTAAGAAACTTTGCTAAGGTGACTGATTATGCTTAAAAACATCTGTTCAAAACAGAAAAAAAATTACTAAACTCCTTCACAATCATACCAAGCAAAGACACAAGATTCAGGAGAACTGTTAAATCTAAAAAGTAGGAGCTATCATCCATCACTCCTGCTGATGCTGCTTCGCAACAGTGCGGAGGATGCCAAATATGAAAAAAAAAAAAAAAAAAAAAGTTTTACTATGTAATTTCCAGAAAACCATGTACTTTAAAAACTGTGTTGTAGGCAAGCCTGATTCCTAAATTCACCTGAACAACTTCAAACACTGAAGGTCTGTATTTCATTTAGCTGTGGTCATGTATGTGCTTGACATTATGTATACATGTGTGGACACAAAAGAAAAGATTGTAAGACTTCTTCACTTTAACAACTCAGAAATATTGGAAGGGATCTTGCACAGGCATTTCCCTTCTTTCTTGTAAGAAATCCTTTGAAGAAGAGAGGAGTTACACAATATTTAAGCTCCAAAACTGATTGTTCTGGAAAGCCAGAAGCATGTGAAAAGGCATTTCCATCTGAGGCAATTACATAATCTGAGCTGAAATGGTTGCCACTATCATTTATCTTTTTGACTGCAAATCATCAAGATGCTTCTGAACAGTTTAAAGAGCATATTATTTAACTAAATCTGTCAAGAGCAGATACAGAAGTAATACCAAAATAACATTATTTTTAAGACTTTCTTTCTGAGACTGAAAAAGTGTCTGAAACAGCCATGAGACTCAGTGCAGAGGGAATATACAGAACAACTGATTTGTGCACATCTTTGCTCCTTTGCAGCTCACAGCCTTAAGTGCAACATTCAGTTTTTTAAAACTTCAAGTTTTTTTTTTTTTTTAAAAAAAAAAACTTCAACAAAAAACTGCAAATTGTTGAACAATGAAAGATACTTCTTCTTGCAAACAGTGATGAGAAATAGAAGGAAATGTTCCCTTGAGCATTCAACAGACCTGTTTTTCTCCTCCAAATCTCATCTCTCTTTCAGTATGACAATACCAACTTTCAGATTTGAGTAAAAGAATAAATCAAGAAAGATTGCTCTGCATTTAGAAGACAAAGAAAAATGGAAATGCTTTCAAGCTAGCCAAGGATTTTACTGTCAAGACACCCGTATGAACAGTGAATGCCTATTGAGTAGTTTGTTATTCACAATCAGGCTCCAACCAGTCACAGGGTCTAAGTAGAATGAGTTTAGCAATTTAAAATGCACCAAGCCTGGGGTAACTAATCCCAGATAATTCGGTATAGCCAGCAATCTCTGTATAAGAAGAGTTTACAGAGAAAGACCTGAAGCAAACTCTCCAAGGGTTGAGTTACTTCAGCGTAGAACAACAAGGTTAGCTTCAGTGGCTAACTTTGTGGCAGCAAAGTAGCTGCTTGCCCGCGCCACAACTAGATGGATGGAGAGAATTCGAATAATCCAAAATGCAGGCTTGCAAATGGGCTGGATTTCTGCCCCTCTTGAAGCAAATCATGAACAAATGATGCAGAGATGACTGAGGGAGGAAGGGGCACTGCAAAGTCAAGATTAATTAGGATAGAAAGGAGATGCCTACAAACTTAAATGACGAATTAGTAGTGAAGGTTATTCAGTGCCACTTAGGACTGTTGCACATGACAAAAAAAACAAAACACAGAGCATAAGGACTCTAATAGTGGATTAACTGAGAGCAAATAAAACATCCTGGAATACTTTACGTTGATGTATATTATATTGCTGCAGCAGTCAGAATAAAACGTTGCAGCTGGATTTTTTTTTAATATATATTTTTATTTTTTTTTAAACACATCCTTTTCTAACCAGAGGCCAATGTATAAAGACTTCATTTTCATCTAAATATACTGATGTTACAATACCTAACTCCAATGACTGCAACAAGAAGAAAAGGCAAACAAAACCAAAATCCTTTTCTTCCAAAGTCAGAAAAGACCATACAGTTCAGCAGATGAGTAACAGCGTTTGGAGCAGCAAGGGAAGGGCTCCTGCAGTAGAAAAATACCTTAAAAATCAGGTACTGAACAAAGTTTAATGAAAAATAATTGTGAGGCTATAGCTATATTTATGCGATTTAGCAGTGTTACCAGGAGAGAACCCAAATTTTACTGGAAAAGAAACTGAGGTACAGAAAAGTCACAGGCTCTTGTCTAAGGCTACATAATGAGCACCAAGAACTTGTAGAATCAAAACTCAATACAATCATGTGCTACTTGACCCCAAGTTGAGAAAAACCCACAAAATCTGATCACTTCTATCATCAGCCCCCTCTAGGCATCATGAAGTTCAGGCATTCTTATTCAAAGCAACCTGGCAGACAATCTTTAAGGCAGAAACATTGGGAAAGTTTCCAACTGCAGTTTCTGAGAGATGACAAATTTCTTTTTATGCAAAACCAAATAAAGATACAAAGGGACAAATAAGTTCTACTCCAAAAAACTCTGAAACTGAGGGATTTCTCTGTATTACGAAGGTTTTTAAAGCATTTCAAGGGAGATACTTATTTTAACCAATTTTGATCAACAATGCTTTACTTCTCTATGGCTCCTGCTGGTGTCTTTCCCAAGAAAGAGCTCAAACTGTAGGTTAAGGGATAGATAAACTGTAGCAGTTATTCCCTTGACTTCTGTTGCTTTTAGTATTTTAAAAATAAAAAGGCAAGCTTCCCCCCCTCCCAACCTCCGAATTCACAGAAAACCTCAAGCAGGCAAATTCCCTTTCCAAATTCATTGCTGGTGTTTCTTTTTGTTCAAGGCTTATTCTTCCAGCCACAAATCCAAAACATACAACCACCACCACCAAAAAAAAAAAAAACACACCACAACAAAGCTCACCCCTTTCTCTTTTATTAAAACTCCTCTGCTTTTAGCAGGAGAGGGAGCTGCAGCCCCTATTTACATTTTCTTCAGTTTGATCATATATCCATCGACAGATGATGTTAGCTTCCATTAACTTCAATATCAAGTCCAATATGAAACCTCACTTCATTTGTTCAGACAAGCAAAGAAAAATCCAAGCAGATTTTAAATGCCCTTCATAATGGGCCTTACTTCTATTTTGCACAAACAGTATCTAAAAGGGCTGTATAAAGAAAAGTAAAAATGGATTCTTTTTTTTTTCTGTATGATTAACATAAAATTGTGGTAACAATGCTGTTACATGCCAGTTCTGTTTCACCTTCTTCTTTGGCAGTATAATCAATCAGGCGGACAAAATGACAACATCGTGTGACAGCTCCCAATCCTTTGGGCTTACTAAAATAAAAATAGTATGTTAATCTCAGAATTGTGACCAGAAGTAGGCAAATGTGCAGTGAGGATGCATGCACATTTCTTTTAAAGGTGCTCTCTAAGGAACACCTTGTAATGCTCAAACAGTTACTGTAGGAAAGTTTCTAAGTTTCATTAACTTTGTACCCAAACATTTGTATGCAGATAGAATCACGCCGTATTTCTTAGAGAAAAAAGTCCCAGTATTTTAGATTCAGTGGCATGTTATCAACATAAACAAGAGTCAGGAGGCTGAGTGGAGAAAAGAAATAGAGAGACTTGCTGTTTGACAGAGAGAGAAACTGAGATAGCATGAAATGCCAGTCATGGCAAAGAAATTGCTGTAAGATAGATAGTGGTGTCCTCTAATACCAGTAATTATTATTAGAGGAATTACAGTTATATATTTTGACATTTGGACTTATGACAATCTTCAATGCAATGACTTCCATAGACTGTGAATGGCCTACATGCCACTGCAAAATGCTGCAGAATGGTCATTTTTCTAGAAAGTTACAGGGGACAGTAACATGATACAGTGCTGCTTCAAAACTGTATTAATGTCAGTATAAAGAAGTTCCAAAGAACACACTCTGAAAATTTGAAATTATTTATAATTTCTGAATCCTCTTCAGGAGTAGCTTCAGCATCCTTGGAGACAGTTTGCAAAAATATCTGCTTAGTGGCAGGTCAAAAAAGTACTAAATGACAAAGTAAGGATGTGTTTAGAAAGCCATATTGAAAAATCACAGATATATTATAAAAGCAATAATGCCGACCTTCTGAAATACTCGACTTAATACCAGCCACTCTGTTAGGAGAGGAGAGAAGAGAAATAGGAACAGCTTTGGGAAGGGCACATGGAGCAATCAGAAGCCCAGCATGACTCCCAAAGAGGAGGGAGATTTCAGACAGGAAGTAAAAGAGCAACAGAATATAGCAAATAAGGTTTAAACAATCAGAAATATTGCAAAAGGTCATTTTAGTTCTACCTTACCCTATCAGAAATCAAAAGTTGCAGAATGCCCAGAAAAATCCAAAAGGCAGAACTGCTAAGAAGAAAATGCTGCTGTTCTCACCCCCACCCCTCCCACCCCCACAACACAAATGCATATCCTAGAGATCTTGTTAAGAATGTTACAACGGTACTGAAAAGTATACAAAATTGTATTATTAATAAGATTAGCCACAACTACATTAGAAAAGAAAAGTTTTAAAGGGTGAGCATTTTCATGCTGTAAGCACTAAACTGAAACTGTCTGTGGGGTCATTGGGGACCCAATGGCAATAATTAGTTATGAGAAAAAGATTCATACAAATTTCTCTTCATCATTCAAGCTTCCACACACAATGTAGTACAAACTAACCTCTCAAACAGCACCTTGTAGAAGTTACTGTTGTGTTTTTGTTTTTTGTAATCTGGTTTCCAAGTTCAATAAACATTTCTCTCTCCCAACAAAGGAAACCTACAATCTCTAGCTACGGGCTTTTGCTAAAAGGCTCTTGCCTGCAACATTTATCTTTAAGTGGACAAGTTTGATGTAGCTTATTGTTCTAAATATGCTACTCAAGAATGGGACTTTTTAATGGAATTAATTGCTCCTTTGCGTATTAGACATATCTTTGGCATGTTAACACAGTTTCAGTGACTAACCATGGGAATAAACAAATAATTTAAGGACACACTGGAAAGCTGAAGTCAAATACAGGGTGTAATTGGTAGCACTACTTGGAGTAGGGTATGTGTTTTCTTCCCTCTGCTTTTTAATTTGGAAAAAACTGTTGCACTTGTTTGTAAGCTTCATAAGTTACCAACATCATTCCAGCACTTGTATCATTTTGTGCTCATTTGACTTTCATAATTGTTTACAACAGGGAGTACGAAAAACACCTCTTCACCCTAGAAATGACTGAGCGCAACAGAGCAAACTAATGTGATGAGAATATCTGCAGTAAAATTCTACCACCTTTGCTCCACCAAGAAATTCATCACGCAGAAGAAACATGTCAGGAAAGATATGAGTATACATTTACCTGCTCAAGTAGCTGCCGTAGTCGGTGAAGCTGAGACTCCAATTGTTTATTGTGATCTTCCAATATTTGCATCCTTGCTTCCAGGCGACCTTTATGTTGCCTCAGGAGTTTAGCTTCAGCAATGAGCTCAGCATCTTCAGAAGCATGCTGAGGTGACACAACAGAGTCAGGAGGTGATGCAAGAGGGTTTATTCCTCTCCGAAGATGTTGCTCCTTTAATTGCTCGTATTCTATCTGCAGACTCCTGGTAAATTGAAGAGGAGAATGTTGAAACAATCAACAATTAAAAAACTTCTTCGATCAATTGTTACCATTAACTCCAACTAGAGAACACAAGCAGCTCATACAAAGACAATGTCTTGACTTGCAGTTTATGAAAAAAAACCTACACAACAAAGGAGAGGTGAACCTACGGTATTTTATCACAGATTCACACTTTTCTAGCTAACAGAGTCAGGCTATGCATGACATACGCCTTGACTAATTTTTTTGTTTTGTTAAAGTCATGACTCCTAGCTGTCTCTCTTCTCATCTTCTCCGACAACCGCACATAGTAAATGCATAGCTCAAACAATAAGATGACAATTCAGACACAAGATAGCACGCTTATAACACCTTTGCTCTTCCTCGAGGTCAGCAATGATGCGCTCCAGCTCTCCCCGCTCTTCCTTTTCCACTGACTTGAGAATCTGAGCAGGACTCTGTGGCTGACTCACAGGTGACTCTCCTCCCAGTGTCTGACAATACTGCTGGATAAGGGCATGCTCGTCCTCTCTAGAGCAACAAAACAATGCAGATAAAGACAGAGCAGTAACACATTTATTATGTGAGCAAACAACTTTGACAAGCTGAGGGGTTTTGTTTGTTTGTTTATGAGAAAGGACTAAGAGAGTAGGAATTAAGCCTGCCAGAATTTATGGTATAAGTATTAGATGTATATCTCAGCAAATTGTATTCAAATTCTTACGAGTTGGTTCTAAAAATGCTGCAAAACACACGTAAACATACAATGCACAGGAGAAAGAAGATTGATCGGTAGTAATGAAAAAAACAGTTTTCTTTAATGTATATACGGAGAACAAATACTGCTGGTGGTTCAGAAAGAAGTACTGAAAGCAAGAATCTGAGAATATAAACTGCAAATAACTGACTTGAAATGTCTTAAAAATAAATAAAACCAAACAAGCTGTTGTTAGATATCCTTCTCCTTACAGATTCTGGAATAAAATAATTTATAACACCATCTCCCTCCTGACTCGCATAGAAATTACCTTCTGGTGAGAAGATACAGAAGTCCTGAAACTTTTATGCTATAATGTCCAAATACGTTTGCCTTTTTATAGGTGTGCCTTCCTTCCCCAGTTGCTGGCTTTTCTCCATAGTACTGTGAGATTGATAGATAGTGAAAGATACAACATCCTAAAAATAGTTTGCTTGCCTGCTTTGAAGGATACATCATCAGCAGAAAACATGCTATTCATGCTTTTAAGAGAGACTATTGCTGAATCATAGCAATATGATTGCCAAAGAAAACCCTCCTTTAAATTCATTTCTCTACTTGACTACAAAGCAGAAGCTGCATACTTTATTATATGTGAAGTATCGTGCCTACAAACTTCATCCTAAAGATCTTCTACAGGTACAGCATGATCAACAACAGAGAGAAAAACAAGAGTGGTATATACGCATACGTGTTCAGATACCACTTAGAAAAGAGAGCTTTCCATATTTGAAAATATTTTTTCTTGTGCTGAGCTTTTTCATACTATTGTTGAAAAGAAGTAGCTATGAATTCTGCCATTCAACTGACTGTGGTCTGACATAAGTATCCTCAAGTACTACTTTTGAAAGCACACATGATGAACTGGAAGTTTGATCTATACAAAGTATTTATTTTTTATATTAAAAATGGAGCTTTTCAAGAGTTTTCTGTTGCTTGTGGGTTTTTTGTTTGTTTGTTTTTGTTTTACTTCCTGTCAGTCAATTTAACATCATGAAATATCTAAAAGTACAGGTGAATAAACAGTAAAAACAGTTATTTAGAAATGTATATCCGGGATGAAACAGAAGTTTTGTCTGTGGTGAAAAATAATCTATGAATAAATGCATGTACAAGTAAAACACATCAGGTGCTTTATGGAAGACGCAAATGTATTGTGTTTTTTCCTCAAAAATAAAATCAAGCTCTTGGGTAAAGGCACTCATCCGTTCTCAAAACCTGTGGGTGTACAGCTGAACTAGAGCAAATGCATATGGCAGGAACAAACAAGAGTTGCAAACATACTGTTTGTATAATTGAAGACCTTACCTTCTGCTACTGAACTAAGATTTTTTTGCTACCTCACTACATCAATACCCATACAAAATCTTCACCACTACTAGGAGCAAGCCAAAATATCCACCGATCTATTAAACACTGACTCCTGCAGTTCTGTTATGCAGAAAAGCGATTTGGTTCTTTGTAGTAGTACTTAAACTTCTTACTGAAGGCTAATCCAATGGTAGAATGACACTGAGCGATTCCTTCTCAAGAAAAACTATTCTCTATCTAGCCAAAGCTATCATATTGCCTTCTGAATTGTCACCGAGTCTAGACTTTCAATCAAATAAATGTGCAACAAGTAACATTAGAAATAAATATATAAGAATATTATTAAAAACCCATATCTCCTGTGACAGTTCTATCCACTTTTAAAGCGCGTGACATTCTATTCCACACAGGTTCGTTTATGATATAAAGGTTAAAAATAGGCAGGTATGAGAAGTTCCTTCCACAAAGCCCTGGTTGCGTAACACTTTCCCTCATCCTGTCATTGCTGATTAACTACTAGCTGGCAGAAAGTTTACATGGAAAAGTGAAAAAGAAACCTCATTAGTGAGTTCCTCTGTTTTTAACAGAGAAATACATACGTATATTATATATGTATTTGTATATATTGTATATCCTTATATATAAGGATCCTTATATATATAATAGGAAATAATATATTCACTTATTTCTTACATTTCTTGGCTGTAGTCTAGTCATGAAAAGAAATCACAATATTAATCTTTACATTTATTTATTTGCATGGGATGAGTTATTTCATTCAATACAGCTATACAATTAAAACATAATTGGGATTGTAAGTTCCTCAAAAACATATGGAATAGGTGATCGAGTTAGCTGAAACAGAAACAGAACACTGCCTCATTTTTTTCCCCCTTACCTACAGAAAAAAAGCCTCTAACTGCTTTCTTTCTCCACCTTTTGAGTGATCTCGGGGAAATTGATAACCACTTGCTTTCTTATTTTGCATTACTCTAATTGAAGATAAACCAAAGACTAGTGTAGTTAATGGAGTTTAGACCAGGTCCTGATGTGGTAACGAAAATGCTGTGGCACTTCTCCATTCTTCTACCATCTTAGCAAAAACAAAACAAGCAAGAAACCCTACTCCTTATAACCAAGTTTTTGCTGAAGTGCTGTAACCCCTGTTAGGGCTTCAAACTGTGGTACACAGCCGGGCCTCTGCAGCCCAGCAAAACGTGCAGAGCGGCCGCACGCTGCAACTGGAAGAGCTGCACTAAGCAGGGAACTGGCACCAACAACACCACACCTTCAGCAAGCAATGTGCTAAAGCACAGGACAGAGAGGAAACATGCATTTAATGTGCAGGTTTCAAAACACTGCTTAAATATTTTTTGTGTAACTACACATACAGGCTTCTTTTGTGCAAGATTGTTGATACTGTCATGACAGGTTCATCTGATAAAGCGCTTTAGTCTGCTTCTTTTAATTAGGCATCAGAAAGCTGCTGTCTACTTCATTAAGATGATGAATTAGTTTATAAGCAACTATGTAGGTCATCTGAAATAGATTTGATTTTTTTAATAGTGCTCTGCAAAGTTGGATTTATTATATTTGAATTTATTAAAATTGAAAATCTGTCAAGATTTTACATAAGGTGTAACCTAACTTTTTAATGAAAGTTATAAACCACTTAAAGAAAGAGTTTACACAGGAAATGCTTAGATATTTTTTCACTCTATTGTGTCCAGTAAAGGAGACCAAAACAAACAAATACTCTTTGGCCTGTCTTGCAAAACTGCTGATTCAAAAAAAAGTTCAAACCCCTTGAATCTGCAAAACAACAAACCTCATGACTACAAGAAAGACAGATTCATTGGTAGCACAGGAGTCCCAACACTGGGCTTCACAATGATGTGAAGTGATAAGGGAGTGATGTGTTCGGTAGCATGGAAATACTTGAATTTTGAGAAATCCACGACTTTATTCTTTGTTAGAATTGGCTGGACACAGCAATCGGCAACCAAAATGAAAGCGCCACATCAAAATAAATTCCTCATCCTCTCTTGGTGGTTATTCTCCTGAAGACCCTCTGTGCTTTGAGAAAAGGCTAGAACTACACACCAGTCCTTCAAGAGCAGAGACTGCGGGTCCTTTTCAGCATTTTGGCATTCAAGAAAGCAGTGAAAATGACAACCCAGAAGGTCAGACTTGAAAGAAGTACACCTCAAAGGGAAAGAACACCCCAACTAGGAGAGCCAGGGAAAATGTCATTTGAAATATTCTTTGTGGATATATATTTTCAACAGGTCTGTTCCAAAGGATGCATTATATGTGGGAGAAGCAAGAGATTAAAAAACGTTGCAATTTACTTCTCTTCATCAAGACTGAGTTGTGGAAAGAAAATTTCAGATTTCTTGACAGTCACTTTTCACTAGTGTATTATTTTATCCAATTAAAAGAATTGCTAAATTGGATTTTATATAGTAAGAGTACATTTGTGATCTTCCTTCCTCCATCACTTTCATTTTTCCTATGCTATTTTTCTCATACCAATGACCATATACTAGTCCAAATAAAGCATATCTTGACCTACTGATGCTGTAACATATATTAGAATAAGGGTCAGACAGTTCTAAAATCCTCTCTCTGTCTTTAATCTGGAACTAACTTCCCACTGCAGCAAGTTGCCTTTTAATCACTTACACCATGTCAAAGTATTCAGGTGCGGTATACTAGGACTCCAGTTTGGCTCGCAACACACTGAGTGGCAGTGCCAGCTGAAAGCACCACTGCTGTTCATTGCTTGCTCTTACCCCTGCACCCGAGCACATAGCTCCTGAACAAGTGGGATGTCAGATATATTCCAACACTGCCTTCAGTTGAGTGTAAAGTGGGATCAGCAAAAGCACTGCAGACATGAAGATGACTGGTAGTAAAGGCATTAATTAGAAAATAGCTATTAAACATTCGCATATATACAGAAATTATTTATATTACGTCCAACTCAATCCAATTAACTTCAGTATGGGCTGGATAATATAGCTCATACATTACAGGAATGAGAGCTACATTCTACTATTTTTCTAACATTTTTTGTCTTTTCATTCTACTGCGCCATGATTTGTCAAATTGTGAGGCATGGCTTTCCATTAGGAATACTATTTATCATTCTTTGCTGCAAAGTCTTCATTTTTCCTTGTGTTCATCTTCACTTATGAAAAGGCCAGTCTGCTTTACGAATATAGATGTTTTTGCATGACTTAAAGGCAAAGAAAACTCATCACAACAGTCTAGCCTAAATATTTAGAACTCCATAATATATAATGAAGACTACATGAAAAAAGTATTTTTCTTCAGTGTATTTATATCAGAAAATTCATGCATGACAGCATTAGTTTTTTGTTGTTGTTGTTTGTTGTTAAGAGAACAGACATACTACAGCAGAGAGTCTTTTTTGCTGTCTACAGATATTTTTTCCAGCTGAGGAAAATGTGTATTTTAATGGAAATCACACACCCTTGTGGGGTGCATAAAACCTTTGTGAGTTAAAGATTGTCATAATTACATTCAAGACAACAGGTTAATTTAAAAAGAAGACATTTCTTTGAAGAATGTTGTCTTAAGCAAATAGCATACTGCAGAACATTTCTGCAAAAAAACAATATTTAGCTGACAGCAGAAGCTCTCCGATTGTCATTCAAATGTAGAAGTCTTCTTATACATACCCTCTGGAGCATGAAGTGCATTAAACATATTGTTGATGAACTTGCTAACCTGACAAGACCAAAGCAGTAATTTTCTTCTAATACTAAGAGCAATTTTGTCTCTGTTATAGGGCCACAGTAAACTATGGGACTATGAGGACCAAAAAAAAAACCATAAGATCACAGAACAGAACTACAATTATGAAGAGAGAATTTGCTTTTAAAATCAGTAATAATCTCCTAAAGGTTCAAAAGAATATGAAAGAGATTTTGCTCAGATGGACTCAGATAGCAGATGCCTCTGGGCTAAAAAATGTGCATCCAAGTTCCAAATTGCTCCTTCTACTTCAGTCTATACAGGATGATTACAGCATGCATATTTTAATGTCAAACACTTAAACAATAAAAATAGAGCTGAGCTATAATACTAGATACTCAATGTTCCAGCTGTAGGAGATTTATGATCCAAACTGGGATCCTAACCTCATAGCTCTGTATCTCCCTGCAACAGTGCAAGCCCAAGCTTTAAATGACAGTTTTTTAGAATTTTGTGAGTACTTCACCATGTACCTTAACAGAAGTACAAAATATTATCTGCAAATAAAAGAAAAGGTGCCATTAGGTAAAAAAAAAAGTTACTTTCTTGTCCTCTTAGGCCTCTGAATCTCCGTATAGTTTGCGTGTAACAGTCCTCTTTTGACATCAGGACTGAGATCGAAATTTGGAAGTCTCTCCCCCCATATTGGTACACAAGTTCACCATGTTCATTCCTTTTCTTACAATAAAGGTTATTTTTACAGGTGAAAAAAGGAGAAGTTACGTTTAAAATCAACAGCTGACTTGCCAATAGAAATTAAGCGTATGCATCCCTTTTTACCATTGGAATGGAAGGTTGTTTGGTCTTTGTATATCTGTAGGCTCATTAATTCCAAAATAACAACTCAATGACACCAAATGACACTATATTTGTGTTTTATGTTAATACTTATATTTGTTGTCGTCCCTCCCCCCCCTTTTTGGGAAATCAAAAGGGAATAGTTTGGCTGCATTTCTGTCTTTGGTGCAGGTACCAATGACAGAAACACATGAAAACTGTTGCAGGTGAAAAAGGTTTTATTAATTATGTAACTAGAGTTAATCAAACAGGAAAGAGGAAACAAATTTAAAGGTGATCACAAGCGCGTCTCTGAAGCAAAATATTTTAAATCTCACATTGTTTGCACATTAACAGGTAGAGTTATTTCATGGTTAAATTTCAAAACAGTAAGTAAAAGTATACTGACAACAACAACATTTTCTAACTAACTAGAGCTGAACAGGAACAATTTCCTCTTTAAAAAAGCTGGTTACTTTCATTAATAACTTAAAAGAGGCAGGGACCTACTACACCGGTTTAATTAACAGAACAGGTGATACAGAGAGATTGAAACTTTCATCTATGTTAACACTGAAAATAATCATATTTAATTCAAAGGGTTTTATGCTTTCCAGGTTCATCGATTCATTTTAATGAAGGCTTTTACAATAAAAATGTCACAACAGCCTTGATAAAATTAATGTAGGACTGTGTATATATCCCCAAGTACAGATGGATCAGCAGCCAGTGACTAAAATCTAAGCAAGCAGCAGCAACACTCTTCTGTATAACCTCCAATACAGATAACTTTTTTTTAAAAGAAGAAAACGGTCCTGGAAGGTAGCAAAAGCTACTGACCCATTGTCATTGCCCACTTCGACATAGGAGGATTTCTTTTCTTTTATACTATGATAAAAACAGGAAATGAACACAAACTAGAACCTATAGAGCTATATATTTTTTTTCCAGTCACATGAATACCCTCATTTCTGAAGGAGAATAGCTGACAAATGTAGAGTTCCCTTACATCACCAAATGAGAACCACCCATTTATACAACTGATACTGGTAATAATGAAATTTAGGCAGGCATTCCTGGAGTCATACTCATTTGCTTCTTTCACTAGGGCTAAATCCTGTGCTACAACTTTGAAAGGACTATAGCTGACAGCACTAACCCAGGTTCCTAAGCAGCCTGAGTGAACATTAGTTACTTACACGCTTCCTGTGTTGGAGCTGCTGTCCGTGAGGAAGGAACCGTTGGTCCTTTCCATCTGGGCAAGCCTGAAAAGCAGGGAAAGACCATGACTTTCAGAGACCATGCTGCATAATTTAAACAGAGGCACTGTGAAGACCATTTCTTAGAAACAGATTAGATATTGCAATCTTGGTACACATGAAAAGGAATAAACTTGTAGGCTGACAGAAATATCTAATCCGGAGGACTTTCATGAGACACTTGTGGTATGATTAACTGATTATACTTGTCAAGGAACAAGCATATTTTCTATATCTAGTATAATTTTCTTTACCACCACCACAACTCTCATGGTAAAATTAGAGATGTTTCACAGATGGCTTTCTTTTTGATTTTTATAAAACTGGACTAATAAAAGAGGACAAATACTTTTCAAATATAGTATATTCACCATCTGAAATTATGCTTGGCAAATAACCTCACCCTGTGGCCAGACGTGTCCTGGAAAACAACCCCAAAACCAGTGTAATTACTTAATCTAAAAGGACTGGATTATTATAGGGTCATAGAAGGCCATAAAATTCTTTAAAATCACAGCAGAAATTTTCTGTCTGCTCAGCTGTCTAGGAAAGATATACCTTATCTATGTAAGACATGCATAAAAGTCCAGGGAGTCTAGGAATACTGTGCACCTATACTGGACTGCTTCAAATACAGTTGTTTTCAGTACTATAGAGATATCTTAAACTTCACACTTACTTTTGCAAGTGCAATACACATTATTACAGACATCTTCAAACTTTTTGAAAGAAGTATGCAAAGCCCTAAAGAAACATGAACTGCAGTGTATTCCTTCAGCATAGAACAAGCTTGCCCATCTGTATGTTTGTTAGTATTCCTCAGAGTTTAAGGACTATAAATGAGTGCACACACAATGAAGTTGTCTTGGTTGCCTTGCACGCCCCCGGGCTAGCAGTGGGATGTCATGCTCCAAAACCTCCCCTGAGGAGAGGACAAGTCCCTAAGCACTCAGGTCATCTCTGCTCTGGGCCATCTGAAGCAGATCTAGTTCACAGTGAGTAACAAGAGTGAGTGAGGTGCTTGCAAGTCATCTTTGTAATGCCGTTTAGCTCAGATCTTTAAGTCTTTCATGAAACATAGCTGAATTTTAAAATTAATCTTCATATACCTTTGTTATATAAGGTAGTACAATAACCAGTACATCTCAGAGAGTTTATAAGTTTTCTTTATGGTGCCCATAAACAAGAATACAGTAGCAAATAGCTAACTTGAGCATAAGCTCTGAATTTTTATTCAAAAAGCTGAAAAAGTTAATATTGTTTATAAGTTGTGGAGATCAGATACAGCAGATGAAACACTCAAAGCAAAATTGAGTCAGTTGTTCCCATGGGAATATGGAACAATTTCTGTGTTGCCTAAAAGTGGACTGTCATTACTTATTTTTGAGAGGGTACCTCTGCTAAGGGCTTAACTCTCATCAGCTCTGAATGAACAGAAGAGAGTTCAGCAAAACACTGCATCACCAAGATAGACTTGGCATGAAAGACATTTTAACCTAAAATCACTTGGGTGACTCCATAAAAGCCAGAACATAAACCATCTGTAATTATTATATCCTCTGCTAAAAGTCAATGGTTAATGGGTAATGGTTAAAATCACGTAAGAAAATGAAAACCTGACTGTAAAATGCTACTGGGAAAAACTATGTATCCAACAAGCTGAGTCTATTCCCAAAGGTTAAAAATGAAACAAAATAAAAACAGCCCATTTTTAGAAATAACACACAGCAATTCTGCAACAGTTTCCATTTTGCATGACAGATGACAGATTTAATGCATCTATTTTATATTTAATATGACTGTATTCAGAAGCTGATGATTTAAAAACATTTGACTTTCTTCTGAGTACAGAGAACTGTATCTTTTTAATAAATAATGTCCAGCCAGTAGAGTAGATTAAAAACAGCAGGAATCAATCACAAAATGAAGCACACTGGTGAGAAACAGTCTGTGCATTTCTTACCTAGTAGCATACTGCTCTATCCTGGAGTGTGTGTCATCATGAAATAGCTGTGGAGACTGGGAAGGACTAGTTTGAGAAAAAATAAAAAAATAATACTGGTGTCAAAAGCGATTCACGATATAGACAAAATCATTTTATAAGTAATTTAAAATGATGACAAATAAATAAATTCATAATATTGATGACAGGGTTGTTGCTTTTGGTCAGCCATGCCCTACAGCTCATGCACATCAGATTAGCAGCAACTCAGCTTAGAGAAAATAACTAGTATATTAAGCTTTCCAGACAAAGGGGTTCAGCATACTCACTCATATTGCTCTGGCCACATACTGATGAGAGTGATAGGACTGTACGAAGACAAAAAAAAAGAGAAAGAAAGAGAGAGAAAGAAAAAGAAACTATGAAACAAACTTCAGTGCCACTTAAGAGAGAGAAAGCTAGAGAAACAAAACATTTTTACCAGCAGCCCACCCAGATTATTTGAATCAGCAACAACTGACATAGAAAAGAGACAGCAACAGTTACTGCACTGTATCATGGACAGATAGGAGACTGACTTACAAACTTCATTTTGTTAAAAGTCAAATTTAAAAACAAAAACACCAAAACAATGTCACTAATTGAACTGCAGTTTGTAAACCACAATTAGTTTGTTTCAATTCTGCTTAAGTGTTGGAGCTTTTCTTGTAAACTAACTAGAAAATGCTCTTTCAAAAACTTATTGGGTAAAAATAAGCCCAACAACAACAAAACATCCCATTGTATAAAGTTATCAATGCTTATTTTCCTACTGAATAAAAATAAGATGATATAAGTACATATTGTATTATATATTCTGACACTTAGGTAACTATTTAGTATTTCTATTTTTTTATTATTTTTAAAGTAACATGCTACTGGGTTTTGTCACCTGAAGGGGTGAGAACCTACACGAGTAGTTTCCTCAGCATGGCAATTTGTCTTGTGACGGGCCAAAGGAGTTTTATCCTGACTTGTGATTACAGTTTTGACATTCCAATTCCAGGTACCACTGGCAAACTTTCATCACATCAAAGTTTTGCTTTCCATTGTTGACGACACGTTCATTTTGTTTTAAAATAGACCAGTTGAAGATTGCCCTCGTGAGTAACATCTGAACTTTTTGTATGTGCATTTCTTGCTTAGAACCCAGGCCAGATTACTTCTTCCTCTTTCTTAAACTGATAATGAGTGGATTTTGTTTGATTACTGCAAATAAAAAGCACAATCTTCTGGGTCACAAAAATGGAGCATGGACAAGGGCACTGGGCTTTCACATGCAAGCAGAGAATGTATCTTGAAGCTTCACAGGGGCTGCTGTTGATGAGTAAGCGGTGCTGTGTTTAGACAACACGTACAGCAGCACCACAGACTCCACAGTGTCACGGAGAGTCAGTCCATAAAACCACTTGTAGTGCCCTGTCAACATATCTTTTGTTCTTTTAAAAGTCTCCTTTGCTGACAGCTACCAAGTAAGCAAATAAATAATATGAAGTGTTTCTGCCAGCACTGTAAATAACAGTGTGGAGACACTGAGAGTGTTATCTCTTATTAGGCCACCTGTATTTCTGAAGTTTGTAGGAACCTCATTAGGTCAGAGATTTCTAACTCCAGGAACTTTGAGATGACCTAAGAGGCAGTGTGGTTCCAAAAGCCCAGTCTCCCCAAAGCTGTGGAAATTTTCTCAGTAAAACAGCCATTAAGATCCCTTCAGCACTGCCTGCTAAAGTCCATGGCTTTATGATAAAATACCTATACCACCAAACAAAAGGAAATACATTTCTTCTTCAAAAATAGGCAAGATCTGCAAATAATGCAAACTAATTCCTGATGCTAGTTATTTCTTGGGTTTCACTTTTTTGTTTTTAATGAAACAGGCCAGCGATGCCAGAAGCAATTACTCTATAATCAAGCTTACGTCTCCAGGTTGTCACCCTCCAAAACTGTTTGCACAGGTAGGTAGCCAAGTCGGGGATGCTTCGCAAAATACTTCTTTGACCGGAACTTGTTCTTCAGCACCTTGGTGAAGTCCCGTACATCTTCCCCAGATGTTGTCTTAAAAAGTTAAAGGAAATTAAATTGAACTTAAATTGAATTGCTAAATAGCGCTGAGATAATACAGATACTACTTTCCTGAAAGGAGGAACTTCAGAATGTTAGTGACATTAAAATCACCTTTTTAAGTGTCATGAAATACGGTACAGTAATAATGGTAATACATCTACAAATTCTCTTCTATTGGAAAAAAAAAAATCAACACACCGAGGCTTCAAATTGCTAGTAATAAATGCATTGGGTTTACCCAATTAGAGAAATTACTAATTAGAGAAAATGAGGGAAAAATTGAAGCAGAAGCACGTTCAAATCTTAAATTAAACATTTACAGTCTTACAAAGTGGAAAAAAAAGCAAATCAGTTTGCCAGCTACGAGGGTATCCTCTCAGCCACTGAAAGCAATCTTGACAGTATACTCGTGCATATGAAGCTCATGACTCACTTTCACAGGCAGAAGAAATACCTTGTAATGGCTCTGCTGAAAAAATACAGCTAACAGTAATGGCTTTGTTTGAAAAAAAAAAAAATACAACACGTAACTAACACAACCCTATGCGTTCACAAAGTGCCACAAAATATTCAATGCTTCCCATTATATACCTAAACTGGAAAACTTTGAGATGGAAATGGTATGTGCTAAACCAATCTCTCCTGTGACAGCCACATTTTTCATGAGTATTTTCTCAGGTTACCAGATCTCTTCCTACAGGTTTCTGCTATTATCCGTATCACTCCAAGGCCAAAAAATACCCACAGATGAAATCACAGCCACTGTATGGGCACTGTGCAAAGGCACAGTCAGAAGCGGGTCTGGTAAGAACAGCCTGTGCCTGAATTAACAATCTCACAGACTGATCGAGCATATTCCTTACTGTCACACTAAGAGGCTGGAAAGAAAGTCAGCCACAAGATTTTCCAAGTCTAAAATTGCAAGCTACAAACAGCAAAACCCCTTGATGAATTTTTTTTTTTTTTTTTTACTGGTCCTTACTGATGCAGCCTTGTCCAAAACCGACAAATGCTTAGCTCTATCCCTCACTGCCACAGCTGGTCTTTAGTGCTGAATTAAAATTGACACAGCTGCTTTTAAGGATCAATTTAATTGGAAATAATCATAGCAGCAATGGCAACACTGCTTTGGCAATACTACTCAATGAACTTCTGCTACAAAAACAGGGATACAAGGAAAGAAGGGCATAATATGCAAGGTGAAAATGGCTATAACAAAGACATCTGCAGGAAGAAACAATAGTATGCCTTCAAATATATGTGTTTTCAGACTGTACTGAGTACTTAAACAGAATGGCCTCCAACCCATGGGGAAGTTAATATTAAACATTTCTTCTTGCAACTGCAGTAAAGAAAAAGTGGCCATTCACCTCCTGCATTAGCTGCAGGTTTGCAATGGCTTCTACACATCTCTAGCCCAAACCCTGTAACAAACTGTGGCCTGCATTTCTTGGCACTCTGCCTTCAGAGAAGCACATTAACATAAAAGAATGCCAAGAAGGATGGATATCCACAGGGAAAACAGAGATAAAGGCTTTTTAGTTTATTCCCACTATGAAGAGGCTTAAAAGCGCGTCAGACAAACTGTACTGATTTTATTTTCTATTGTCAAAACATAAAATACATATGTGACAGGGGAAAAAATTTAATGTGTGTATAATACATGCAGTTATGAAACCTATAATGCATATCAGAGTAGCAATAAAAGCAGATAATCGAACTGATGTTGGTGAAAGTTTCTGACATCTGGCTTTAACAAGTAGCAACAAACTGAGCACATTTGGGATTAAGAAGTATTTGAACCCCTATATTTTAATACAGGTAAATTAAGGAAGGGCTCACAAAATCACGCTCAGGAAGCATCTGCTACAGTCATGGAATCATCCAAACAAGGACCGTGACATCCAAAGGGCTGCTTATTCTCACGCAACAGTAGCTCTAGCAGATGGAACTCTGTCCCAAGGCCAATGAATGAAAGTTTTAGTACCTACACATTGCAGAAATAAATGCCTACTGAGCTGCCAAATTTCTCCTCTGGAGTATTCTTTATTTGGTATGACAGCCTGACCCAGTTCCTTGGAAAAACTAATTTGACTATGTACTGAGTGAGGACGATAAATACTAACCAGTGAAATTTGAGCAGATTTGCAAGAACTATTTTAATTCACAGGACTAAGACGTAACTTTTAGAAGCATTTCTCCCCCGTTTTTTGCACGCAGCCACACTACACAATCCAATCAAAAATCATGCCAAAAGAGCATTTAACTTCTGAAAAACACTAGCCAGCAGTTGTGTAAACTCTATCTACTAAATTAAAAACAACAGGTAACTTGTACAGGTCCAACATGGCATCTTGGCTATTTCCACACAGATCAATACCACAAATACTATGGTAGTAACTTCAGAAGCAAATTATTCTTTCAATGAAAATTTCAGCCAAAGACCATGCTTTCAGTCTCCATTTAAAACCTCAGTTCTTACAAAATGACAAAGTTCAGGAAAGAATGACGAAGATCCTTGGCTGGCATACAGAAATAAATAAAAAAGTCTATAGCTGAATGTCTCAAGGAAAAAAATATATGGAAAAACTGACAAACGGGCATTAGCACTCTTTAGTATACTGCCAGGAATGAATAGAGTCATAAGTCAAACTAAAAACAGAAAAAAATCATTGTAAACCAATATAAATTTTACAAACTCTTGGATTTATATGGAAAGTGATAGAAAAAACAGAAAATGCTGAAGCATGGTTTTCATACAAAGGTTGAGAAAACAGTTTTGATGTATTTTTCATGTATTAGAAATAGGACAAATCTTCATTGGGAAAAAGTATTACCAACAATACAATAAACCAGTTGGGAGAGCTCTAAAGCATATATAATATATGGTGGGAAAGGAGAGGAATGTAAATTTCTTTTTAAAAA